>NC_083348.1:49573757-50966210 GCF_019175385.1 Lycium barbarum | reverse complement strand
TGATCTCTGCCATAAAAGAGAGAGCTCCTAAGCCTACTATTCCTGAGTGCAGGTTCGGTGATTCATGCCATGTCTGAATACCCAAATGTCAACTTTCCGCTATGAAAAGACTCGCTGTATGTGTATAATCCTTTTTTTTCAGAATATCATGTTGGTCTGTTTGGTGTATAGTCTTAGATGTTAATAATTTAGATTGAAAAAGGATTAAGAAAGGTTATTGGGTTGTTTAAGTTGTTTATGGGCTGGATTTTAAGGATTTGATATGATTATTTCTATTATCGTTGTTGTTGGTATTGTTGTGATAATCGGATATTAATTGGATGTTCGGTTTAGGAAGTTATATAGAGGAAATGCTGCCCGATTTCCGTTAAGTTCTTAACTAATAAAAATACTAATCAAGAAGTATGAACTAAGAAGTGATTCCCATAAGTGATTGGTTGTAGATTTATAAGTTTGGGAAGTCGTAGTTTATTAACTATAGTGTTACTCTCATATTAAATAGGCTAAAGGGGGCGACGAAGCAAGCTTGGTTACGGTTGATCTACGACAGGTATGTAAACCTAACCCTTCTTTCTTTTTGGCATGATCTATGTGAGACAAACAGACGACGAATGTATAAGCTCCAAAGAAACTCCTATTCTTAGAGACACCAGGATGACTATTGTTCTTGATATCCAGAACCTATTTCACATTGTCTTGATACGTATCTATGATTCTTGAAGTTCTAATTGATATAATCCATAGAGACATTTGAGGGGTACTTGATATGACTGTTATCTTTGATGCTCAAGTATTAGTTCATTCTACTTATTCTATTGAGTCTCAGATGATGATTTAGTTTGTATATGGTTGCTCACTACTTTGCTCGTGCATGCTGTTAATATATCTTTCACCGAGTCCCGGGCCGGGTATGTTTTCGTGCACAGTTTCACTGCATTGTTCACCGAGTCCCTCACTAGAGGGCCGGGTACGGTATATATATATATATATATATATATATATATATATATATATATATATATATATATATATATATATATATATGATATGATGATGTGATGATGGCACCGAGTCCCATGATGGGTCGGTATGGTATATGATGACTTTATTCTCCTAGTCCATAATGGGCCGGATATAGTATATGATATAGACATGCATGATTTTCATCTCGTAAGGCACAGGTGTATTGGTATCCTTGATTATCATACATGCCTTCTGTTACCTTTTATTCAGTCTTGATCTTCCTTATTATATTTCATGTTTTATATACTCAGTACATATTTCGTACTGACCCCCCTTTCTTCGGGAGGCTGCGTTTCATGCCCGCAGGTACAGACACTCGATTCGGTGGTCCTCCAGCTTAGAACTTCTGCTCAACTGTTTGGAGGGCTCCATTGTCCCGGAGCCTAGATTATTTTGGTATAGATCTTTTGATGTAGACTTATGCATATTCAGGGGTACGGCGGGGCCTTGTCCCGTCATATTTCACTTTTATACTCTTAGAGGTCTGTAGACATGTGTGGGTTGTATATAAGTTTTGGTCAGCTGTGTCTATATGGTTTGCTTTGGATATCCCCGTGTATAGTGGCAGCTTTGTCGGCTTGCGTATTGTGTCATTGTTATGTTGTGGTAGCCATGACTCCAGGGGAGACAGGTTTATGATATGTGGCGTTGTGAATCCTTCGTTTGTTTTAATAAGTTTCCATATTGTCCTTAGTTTCAGTTTGACTATATTTAACAGGTTCGTATACTAATGTCCAGTTCGGGCACTAGTCATGGCCCATGGGGTTGGGTCGTGACAAAAGTTGTATCAGAGCAGTTCATTGTTATATCCCGTATTTTTGTACGTGGGATTATTCGTAAGTTAATCGACGTAAGTTCAAGGACAAGGTTATTTT
Organism: Lycium barbarum; assembly: GCF_019175385.1. Classification (NCBI taxonomy): domain Eukaryota; kingdom Viridiplantae; phylum Streptophyta; class Magnoliopsida; order Solanales; family Solanaceae; genus Lycium; species Lycium barbarum. The sequence goes on along the minus strand of NC_083348.1, from coordinate 50,964,312 downwards.
TGAGATATGAGACAAGGACTTTTTAATCCTGATTTTAATAGTGCACGATTTGCACATTAATTACAATTAGTGTAGGAACATTAGTGAAGATTAGGGATTAATTAACCATGATGTTACATCCCGTGCTCTCAAGCGTTGGAAAGTGTTCGAGTTAAGTGGTACTAGTAACGGACACGAGGTTATCCACCAAGCTTATAGGTGGTTAGAGTGATGGTACGCATGTATCGTAAGGATTTGAAATTAAACCAATCGAAGAAAATAAGTTTCGTCGAGGTTCGAAATTTATTTGAATAAAATACTATCAAAGCTATAATATCCCGTAGTTGTGGACTAGGAAATTGAATCGTCCAATGTGAGAAAATTTACTTGAGGTCGGAAGATTTAGTCACATTCAAGCATGAAAATCAAGAACTCGGTTTATACAAGGAATGAAGTGTTAAAATAATCTAGGACTTAACAAGTGTGACGACGGTGATTGGAAATAATATTTGGTGCATGGACAAAGAGGCTATGGACTAGAATTCTACCACATGATTATGATAATGAGTATATGAGGTGTGTTAAAAGTGGTTGATATTTAAATAAATTGGGGACGAGAACATAATTACCAACAGTAGTGGAGGACAAAGTAGATAAGTTTATGTCCACATGTCATCATGGGTGTGTACAGCAACATATGACTATTGCTATGTACTAGTGGACACGTTTTGGAAATGAATGCTAAGCATGAAGTTACTAATTGTGTGGACCCATTTAAATCCCTATACAGATTTAATACTATCACTTGCTATTGAGATAGAGCCAATACGGGCAGATTGTTCAACAATGACCCAACCAATTCCCCAATGTAAAGGAACTAGTAGAATAAAATGAATTGACTAAATACAACTATAGATTCAGATTTTTTATTTTGCTTTGTTGGGCTGGTCACGACACCCTTTTTGGTGATCATCAGTTCGAATGGGTGTATATATCTATACACCAATCAATCTCTTTTGGTTAATTCAAAAACGTCACCAACAAAAGCTGAATGATGGCAACTCAAAGATTTCTTCGATGTGAAGTAAGGTTAAAGGAGAGTATTTCTTGGAATATAAGGTAAGAATTCTCCTCTACTAGATATATTTAAATTCGTCCAGGTCATAGTTAAATTGAGAGACGGGAACTACGAAATTAATTGCGGAAAATCGGATAAATTGTTATTGTTATCATGTGGACTGTTTGGTGGTTGTTATAAATTGTTTGGTGTGCTGGAATATTGTGGGATTGGCTGTAGTTGTTGTTGTTGTTGTGCTTGTTGTTATACTATGTATATACGAAAATAAAGAAGTGTATACAAGTATCGGTATAGGAATGTATATTGAGTTGTTTTGGAGGTGATTTAAGAATGGATTTGATTCTATTTGGATAGGTATTTATTGATATTGTTGCTGGTATGGTGATTGATATTTTGGCTAAGTTGGAATCTTGAGGATTGTTAAGTTTTTAGGGGAGATGCTGCCCGTTTCGTTTTAGAATTAAGTTATTTATTAATATATATGATATACGAAAGCCTTCTTAAGTCACGTGCATATTCTTACGATTATAGGTTTGGCATACTAATTGTGAAAAGCTCGTGATTAAGTTGAGTTCCTTGGACGACGTAAGGTATGTAAAGCTAACCCTTCTTTCTTTTTAGCATGATCTTTATAAAACAAACAAACGACATGTATATGATTCCAAAGAAGTTCTTATTCTTAGAGCCACTAGAATGGCTAATGTTCTTGACTTCCAGAAGCTATTTCAGTATGTCTTGATACGTGTATATGACTCCAGAAGTTCTATTTTGATATAATCCGTATTGATATTCGAAAGGTACTGGATATGGCTATTGTCTTGATTTTCGAAAGATGATTCGTTTTGAATATTCTATTGAGTCCTTGAATTCCATAAACTATTTCATGTTAGCTTGATATGTGTCTATGATTCCCGAAGTTCTATTTGACATAATCCATAATGATATTTGAGTGACACTTGACATGACAGACTCCTTTGACACTCAAGTGTTAGTTTATTTTACGTATTCTATTGAGCCTCAGATGATGACTTGGTTTGTATGTGGTCACTCACTACTCTGCTCGTGCATGCTGCTATTACGTCTTTCACCGAGTCCTGGGCTGAGTATGTTATCCTGCACAGTGTCACTGCATTATTCACCGAGTCCCTTTGCTGAACCTGTGGGCTAAGTCCCTGCTCTATCTCTCACCGAAGGGCAATCCCTCATCATGTGACCAACTTGCCCGCAGGCATAACAAGCATCGGTACCCTGACGACACTGTCCGGAATGTAATTTACCGCACTGACTACACCGCAGTACTGGGGGTCTCCTCTGGCTAAAATCTCCCTTGAAGTGAAAATCGGAGGCCCTCGAACTCTGGCCTTGTCCCGACTGAAAAGAACGATCGGACCTCCTATCTGAGAACCTGGGAGGCGCACTGGTCGCTGACTAACCTGAGTGTCTAGAGTGCGTCTGCTTCGGTCCCCCTCTATACTCGCTACTCGCTCCCATCGATCTAGCCCTCTTACCTTGTTTCCTATCACCGTCATACTCACTCCTTTGCTGTTGTTGTCGTTCCTCAAGATTTTGAGCATGAGCCTGTATCCGGGAAATATCCATCCAATCTTACAAAGAGGTCGTTAAACAATCTCTAAACAAGTGGGGTCCTAAACCACTCACAAATCTGTAGACTCTATCTCCCATGTCGGCCACCATAGTTGGAGCGTATCTGGCCAACGAATTGAACTGCATACTATACTCTTGAGCACTCATACTTCCTTGCTTTAAATTCAAGAACCTGTCCGCTCTAGCTCGGCGGACCTCAGGCGGCAAGTAATGATGAATAAAGGCATCCACAAATTCTTGCCAAACGGGAGGTGGTGCATTCTCTCCTCTTGATATCATCCAATTTTTGTACCATAACACCGCCACATCGCGGAGTCTATAAGAGGCCAACTCAACTGATTCGGTCTGAGAAGCATGCATAAGTTTCAGCGTCCTCAACATCTCATCAACAAAGCCTTGGGGGTCCTCATCCGGCTTCGACCCGAAAAATTCCGGAGGATTTAAAGTCAAGAAATCACGGGCTCTCGTACTGGCGGAACGGTCACTCGGGCCTGCATTCGGCCGCTGTGCCTGGGCAGCAACCAATTGTGTCAGTAGGTGTATGGCCTCGGTCACTTGTTGACCCGAAGCAACTGGCGGAGGAACTGGGACTGAGGCTCCTCCCTGCTCTCCTACATTAGGCGAGGCCTCATTCTGTGATTCACTTTCCTCTACATTTGCCGGAGGCTCCCTTTCTGCCCGCTTCTTCGTCGTAGCTTTGTCTTTCTGGGCAGTTGTAGATTTTCCTTTCGGCGGCATTCTGAAATCACAACGCACTTTTAGGGAAGGATAAAATCCTATGCATGGCTCCATCGCACGATCTGGTAAAAAGAAAGATGGTCATTTTCCTAAATGCCCTGTAGCCTCTTGTTTATTGATGTGGTGCGCAACACACCATAAACAAGACTCTACTAGACACGGCTCGTAGACACTTCCTAGGACGAACTGCTCTGATACCACTTCTGTCACGACCCAACTAGGGGCCGCGACGGGTACCCAGAGCTAGATACCGAGCACCGCTCACTCTACTACTCATTTTACTCATTTAAGGATCTTTTGCCAGTTTTACGCATGAAAGTATAGGAAACATAATTTGTATCAAAACATAAGTACTTTATATACATATGCCTCTCGGCCATCAAAATAATATATATACATAATAATAGCATCTTTTGAGACCACCTGACCCACACTACGTATCTACGAGCCTCTACTGTCATAATGAATACATAGACGGAACAAGACTCCGTCGTGCCCAAAATATATATGCATATATACCAAAGAGAAATCATAAGCACCTCCGAACAATGAAGTGCTCTCCACCGCTGACAGCTCCTAAGTATCTGGATCAAGCTCGCCTCCCTGTCTATCTGTGGGCATGAACACAGCGTCCAAAGAAGGGACGTCAGTACGAATATTGTACTGATTATGAGAGGCATGAACAATGAAGAAAGGCATCAATAATATAATGAGAGCCTCAATATAAAGCATATGGATCTGACCGATAATCATAACTGGAATAATGCATGCTGCCTTACTCATACTTATCATCGTAACATGTATGCATCATATGCAAGCTGCCCGCCCATGTCGGAACGGTGTGATAATAAATAATATAAGCCCGCGTCCAGGCCTCCCGTGTCCGGGGTACCATCTCATGCCGCCCACTAGTGGTGTCTGCCCACGCCCGAAGGTCGTGGTGTATCCGTATCGCCGCCCGCCGAAGCGGTGTCTGCCCGGCCAACTAGGCCCGGTATGCAATGCTCATGCCATGCTTATCATAAAATAATCATAATAATGTACTCATTGTAAAATACTTATCTTATCATAACACATGCGTAAGGTTTGAGAACAACTTTACTCTATCGGGGTGACGTAAGGTCGTGACCGCCCGATTACTTTATGGAGCAATTACGGACATTCTGCCTCACCTTGAAAGGACTAGTACATAAGGTGAGTGTAGGCAAGGACTAACATCATCATCATCCTAGCATCATGATATCGTATAACTTATCTCATATAGGCATTTAACTTTTTGGAATGTAGGAGCTCATGGAAAGATGGTAATTCGGACTATAAGATTCCTGCCATTGGAAAGAAAGGACTAGCCTCACATACCTTGCCGTTTAGCTAAGTTGTTGTCCACTTATTCTCCTTCGATACCACGTCGTCACCTTCATGAGAGAATTCGTATTACATTAGTTAATTAACTACAAGAACGGATCGCTAGTTCTAGGAAAATTTGGGCAGTACTTCCTTCGTTTATACTACTTTTTCCATATTCTATATCTACCCCCAACATTCACAATTCTATTCGCAATATCGCAATCAAAATAATCATTTATGCACCATTAACAAAATCCACCATTTTCCTCCAATTTTCCCATATTTCTCCCTATAGCTCACCTTAGTGCTTTCGTGCATTTACTACTTGTTTCACGTTATAAACATCATTTATATCGTATTTGTACTCACAACACTTCAACATTCATGATTCAATTCCACTATCATTCATTTATGTCACTATTCACTCAATAATGACCCATTCCTATGTTCTTCTACATTTTAAGTATCTAAGCCTTCCAATACCTTGATTCACGTGGTATAGTCATGAAACATACCTTAAATGATGATTGAAGAGGCCTTGAGTTGAAATACTTCACTTAGCCAAAACCCTAGTTCCACCCTTTTAAGGTTTTCTTGACTTAGATGATCCTTTGATGCGTTCTTATACTTGTTTTCATGAATTTAGTGGTGTTGATCTTGATGTTCCCTTTGATTCTCTTGAATTCTTATGGAGGAAATATTTGGAGAGTTCTAGAGCATTCTTGAGTTATATGGAAGAAAAATGAAATGAAATGAAGCCTAAGTTCCTTTTAATAATCACAAAACTGATCTTTAATGAAAAATTGTCGGGATGAACAGTGGTCGTAAACCACAGTTTACGGACCGTATTGTGGTTTACGGTCCGTCCTCCGCGATCATTTTTAAGCATTTCAAAAACAGAAAGTTTGGCTAAGGGACATGGCAGTTTACGACTGAGGTTTACGGTCCGTAAACCAGTTTACGGGCCGTCCTCCAAGTCGTATTTAGCCATTTTAACACTTGGCAGAAATTTTGAGATTTTGGAAGGCTGGAGGACGATTGCACTATACGGTCCTTAAATCACTTTACAGGCCGTATAGTGCCCTTTACGACCACTGAGCTGAAAATTTTCCGCAACCTTCTTATTTCCAAAAATTCATAATTAGCCATTCCCGACTTAGTAAAACATCATACACTCAAGCCCTTCATTGTTCTACTCATCACACAAGTACGGAAAAATTTCCGAGGTGTAACAGACTAGCCTCACATACCTTGGTCGTTTAGCTAAGCTATCGTTCACTTGTTCTCCTTCAATATCACGTCGCTACCTTCACGAGAGAATTCTAACTAACATTAGTTAATCGATTATAAAAACGTGTCGTTATTTCTAGGGAAAATTGGGCAGCATTTCCTTTATTTCTACTACTTTTCCCATGTTTCGTTTCAACTCCCAAATATTCACAACAACACTTACAATATCATATCAACAATCGTCATTCATACACATTGAGCAAGATCCACCATTTTTCTCCAATTTCTCCACATTTATGGTTATCGCTCGTTATCGTGTTTTCTCATGTATAACACTTATTTCATGGTCCATACATCATTTATAGCATATTCGTAATCATAACATATCAACTTTCATGATGCCATTCAATTATCATTCAATGGTGACACTATTCACCCATTCAAGACCCATTTTCCATGTCTTTCTACAATTCAAGCTTCTTAGTCTTCTAATACCTTAAAAAACATGATAAAGTCATGAAACTTACCTTAGATGATGGTGGAACTAGTCTAGAGTGGAGTTCTCCCTCTTTCACCAAAACCCTATTTCTCCTCTTCTTGGTTTGTTAGTTTGGATGACTTCTAATTGAGTTTCATAGACTTTGATTCGTAAATTTGATGTTGTTGATCATTGATTTCCTTGGTATTATTGTGGTTGAAGTGTTTGGAAAATATTCTAGAGTGTTCTTGAGTTGGAGAGTGGAAGATGAAATAAGATGGAATGAAAAAAATGAACCCTTAAGTGAATTAAAAAGCTGGCCGACCCTCATTATACGGACCAACATACGGTCCGTACTATTTATACGGACCGTATGTATGGGCGTACATTTGGTCCAGTGGTTGGCCCTCTCTTTGGCCAATTATACGGTCAAACATACGGCTGGTACAATTTATACGGCCAATATGTTTGGCCGTATAATGCCTCACTGAACCAACCTCGTTTTCGTCGACTCAATTGATCTCCGATCCTTATGGAATCTTTATGACACTTGTTTAGCACCTCAATACCAATCTAAGGGGCGTTATTACTTTTCTCTAAGACATCATTATGCCATCACAGAATAGTTGCTCGTTATTCTTATCCAATGCACGACATATGGTTTGCTTTGCTTAGCAACTTTCTCTCCTTATCTCATATACTTTTAAATTCTCGTTTGAGGTCATCAAATACTACTCCTTACTCGTCAAAATTCTGTATACGTCATGACCTTCATTGTCCTATTTACAGTACATGTACGGGGAATTTTCCAAGGTGTAACATAGCATGAGATTCCTCGTGCACAGAATAAAAGATGGACATAGACTGGAGAAATGGTAAGGGAATACCAAAGGGAACACCCAAGATAGACGTAATTAATTGAGTACGAGTACAAAATAAAAGGGAAATATATAGCTAGGAACTTAAAGGTGTAGTACGACGACAAGGTGATAAGATAAGACCATTATTAAGACAAACTTGACATGATTTTGAGTAAGTTAGAAGTCAGTGTTGGGTACACAATAAGGGTAAAGGAGCATAAGGCATAAAGGAGTACTGCGTATATATGACTTCACCTCGGAAATAGTGAAATCCTTAAAGGACATGGACTGTAGGCATGAGGAACAAATAATGTATTGTAAATTTATTAAAGGTGTTACACCCCAGAAAATTTTGTGTTACTAAGGCTATAGACGGCTTAATGTGAGCTCGAGGAGGAGCAAATATTACAAGTATAAAGAATGAAATTCTACTGTTGTAGCATGAGGATAGCATGAGTACGATATTTGGAATTTGTACAATATGATTGGAATGATACGTTAAAAGATATATAGCCCTCGTAACCGTAAGCTGAGGTGGGGCCCACATGATGGGATTTTTATAAAGGACATATGATAAGTTATATGGACAATATATGTGAAGTTAAACACAACGCAAGAAGGACCCTTGAGCCAAATCCAAGTGTAAGCCCTCCAAAAAGATGTTTTTAAGTTACGTTTTCGGGTGATCTGACTTCGGGAGACAATAACCCTATCATTATTTGGGAATTTGGGAAAACTCCTGAAATAAAATCTGTAGATAATTGAACTAGCGTTCCAACCATAGGTCATGCGAATTTATTCGATATCGGAATCAAGAGATATGACTGTTTTACTGAACAAAGGCGCTGGCCGCAAGTAGAGAGCCTGACACGTGGTGGACACGTGGCAGGACCACTCCACCGCCCTTTGTCACTATAAATAGACTCCAAACCAGTCATAAACAGCATGATAATGTGATATAAAGTTCAGCAAGCTTATGGAAGGTTAGAAAGAGAGAGGGAGGAGAGGTTAGAGAGAGAAAGTGAGAGTTTGATCAAGTTCGAGGCCCCAAATCCCGAGGCCCGTGAAGAGTGAAGTGAAGAACAAGTTATTGTCGTTGTTTTGAACCAAAAATTAGCTTTGGATGGTGTTGATTTCGTGGTTATGGAGTACATAAGGTATGTTTAAGATGTCTGTGATGTTATTTACATGTTTATTGATAGATTTGGCGGATTAGAATGTTGAAAATGTTGATGTAATTGTCGTATATGTTGTATTAAGTAGTTGGGGATTAGGTGTTGATTTGGATGGATTCTTTGGTGGATTTAGTTAGATTATTGTGGATAAATGTTGGGTATTTTTGTTAATGTTGATATTAATGGTTTGTTAGCTGAATTCAGGTATTGGGATTGTTTAGAATAGAAAGGAAATGATGTCGAAATTCCGTTAGAAATAAAGGTAAGTTTACGTGATTTATTTTAAGGATATATATTGGATCGATTGTTGCAGTAAATTAAGTATATTGTTGTGTTTTTGAGATTCATTTGTTGTTGGGCTGTTGTGGTGATATACCGAATTGGGAGATACTAATAATATAGGGGAGATGCTGCCCGTTTCGTTTTAGAATTAAGTTATTTAGTAATATATATGATATACGAAAGCCTTCTTAAGTCACTGTCACACCCCAAAACCCACCCTAGACGTGACCGGCATCCGACGTCACGAATAACATCGGAAGAACCTAAACAACACAATAATGATACTTGAACCCGCCAGGTTCAACATTCGCCTCCAACAATTTATAAATTAAATGCAACACATCATGAACACATGAATTAAATCAGCGGAAGTCTTTATAAGTAATAGCCATCAACGTGGCAAACACCCATTAAGTCGTACGAGACTTTTGACAATCTACCCACAATTCTGACAACTATCTATAGAGCTTCTAAGAGACATAACAATCGTCAAACTTCGGGACGCAGCCCGGAAATCTAGAATAATAAATGAAACAGGAAGTGTCCCATGAACAAGGATGTGGGCTCACCGAATCCACAGCAGTAGCAAGTCCTCTTAAGCGTCGAAAGTATCACGAACCTGCTCTTCTTCGTTACCTAACATACCATCAAAAACAACAATGGTATGCCTGAGTACTTTCGTACTGAGTGAGTGCCTCGGGGACAACAAGTATTCTGAAAATAAAATACAATAATATATAAAGAAATCAGTTCTGAAAAGATAGCATAAAAACAGTCATTCCACTTTGTGATTCTCAATATCATTTGTTAAACAGTTTACAAAGCCATTTATCAATATAGAAACAAGTATTCAACATGTGTATCTCCATAAGAATTATCAAAAACGGATTATGAAGTCTTTTGTTAAGTTACAACTTTTAATTATGCCTTTAAAATTGATCATGATTGTCAACAACAGTTCTATGAGAGATTACAAATATTACACACACCAACACAAGCCCAAGAATCAATCACATCGAGGGGATGACCGTAGGGTTCCCATGTCACAACGCACCATACCGAATTACAAAGTCTCGGTGACCACTCATCCTCCCGAATGGCTAGGCATAAACACACCGGAATATGAAATCCCCGGTGACCACTCATCCTCCCGAATGGCTAGGCGTAATCACACCGGAATATAAACCTCGGTGACCACTCATCCTCCCGAATGGCTAGGCGTAAGGACATCGGAATATGAAATTCCCTGTCATGACCCAACCCCGTAGGCCATGACTAGTGCCCGATCTGGGCACTCAAACGCATTCTCGTATATGGCAGAAGCCGACAAGGCTTTATTTCAAATTTAGCTAATTTTTAGAAAAATTTCGGCAGAGTTTCCTTTGTTTTACGGCCTATCCCATATATCCTGCACGCAGAAAATACCAACAAAGGCCACACAGGGCCAACAAAGCAACATTTAAATATATGCGGACCGGCCGCGGCGGCGAATGGGATCGCCCAAACACAACATAAGCACCCAACTGTACAGAAAGATCCCAGCCCACAAACATGTCTACAGACCTCTAACAGACCGACAGAATTATATGACGGGACAGGGCCCCGCCGTACCCATGAACGAGAAATATACATATATAGAAGTGACAGACTATACCAAAAGATGGCTCTGTATAAAAGAGCGCTCCAAAAATAGCAGAATGAGATCCTAAGCAGACGGATCAGCAAACCTGTCGTCGGTACCTGCGCGGCATGAAAACGCAGCCCCCGAAGAAAGGGGGTCAGTACGAAATATGTACTGAATATGTAAAGCCTGAGTTGGAGAAACAAAATCATAATTGGTGCAGAACATACAGAAAGTAAACGGAAAATCCAAAGTATCAGATACATATTTCCAAAACATGCAGAGTGTGTACAGGACATATGTCATATCAAATCCGGCCCCTGCCAAGGGACTCGGCAGACAGAACGTGGCCACCCTCCCGACGCTGGTGCCACAACACAGAAGAATCAGAATAGGGGCATAACCCCGTAACATAACATATCATATCAGATGGCCATAGTAAATAATATCAGAACAAGCGTACATGGCACAACATACTCCACAAACCCATGTACGCGTATACCTGCCCCCTCACATCGAGGCACGGCGAATAATGCAGAGGATCACGCTTGACAACATATCCTGGCCCGGGCTCAGTGTGGGAAACATTGGGGCATCCACGAATGGAGTAGTGAGAGACTAATGCAAGTAAAATATCATGAATGTTTCCATAGACTCGATGAGGCATATCAAAGACAAACCGATCCAATGAAGCCGGAAGGAATCATAGTAAATGAGTTTCGAGTATCAAAACAATTTATCAGACTTAATGGAATATTTAAAACCATATTCGTTAGGTAATTAAAAGGGTAGTCGAAACGTTTCTTTCAAAAATCGTTCGAAAAGGAGACTTTAGTACATTAAGGGCGAAACCGGGAATAGCGGGCCCACCTCGGAACAAGCAAGGCGGTGGGCTCAAATTACGCCCTTTAAGCTTATGGGGTCACCTATAAAGGTTCTACGGACATTCTATAGCTTTTCAAGGAGTTTAGAGAAAGTCTGCATATTTTCAGGATAAGCATATCAAAATGGTTCAATTCTACTGAAGGAAAAACTGAGATTTTCTCTTGTGGATTCCGATGGCCGACAAGGTCTTTTGAGGCCCGAATCCGATCCTAAAACACTTAGACATGCCAAAAGAAGGATCGGGGTAGCTTTACATACCTTTCAAGCTCGTTACGCCTTTCCAAACTCACTTCCCGTTTCGTCAAAAATCTGCAAATGGTCAAGTTTACCAATTGTAAGTTATAGATGCTACAAATTCAATTCAACTCTTATTTGTCTACCGAAATTTCGGCAGCACTTCCCCTATACATATAGCACCCCCGAGAATTCAAATCGGCTCACAATCATCAACAACAACCCAAACAACAACATCAACATCAACAACAAACACTAGAAACACAATATGGCACAACTAGTTCTACTTGCCGACATAATGCCATAACCTTCATTTCAACTTCAATTTCCAACCAATTTCAATGATTTCACATGCATTACCAAACTAGACCATCCCAACATAGTTTAGAAGCGGTTCATATGGTTTCCTTAAATTATACACACGATATACATAATATACAAACTTTCCGCCAAAGTCGTAACTCATTCAAAACTTCTAATCTTTGGCATACATATTCATAATATGTTTCTAGCTTCCAACTTCATCAATACTCATCATAATTTGCAACTTAATAACTTCACTTTCATAATGTCGTAAATCGTTCTAAAATGACATAAACTTCTACATTCCATTTCAAAGCAACCTCATATCATTTTACTTTCATTTATTTGCAAGAATCACAATAACACAACTAACACACTAAACAAACTTAATCCATTTCCATCCCACACACTCCATACCACACGGCAAAACACCCCACTACCAATTTCTATCAAATTCATTCAACTTTCATTCCCAACATGCATTTCACCACAACCACAACTAGAATATAACATAAATTCAACACATTATAGGTATACAATCCACACATACTCACGGCTACATATACATACCACACACCCACTTTGCAAACTTCCATTTCTCCATACAATCAACTCATTTCTACATACTACAACATAAACATGACTTCATAACACAATAAAAAGAGATGAATTCTTACCTTTTTCCCTAGTCTTCTTCACTTGAGTGAATGGTCACTTTGATGAATTTAATGCTCCTCTCTCCAAACCAACTACACCAAGTTGAAAAGGGCACTCACTTTAGTAGGAATCCAACAAGAACAAAATTTTAGAAGCAAGATTTTTGGTAGCAAATTTTCTATGGCCAAGCCGAACCCTCCCCTCTTTTTCTCTTGTTTTTGCTTTGTTCTTTCATGAATCTTCTAAGGGATGAAGATTGTGTAATATATGATATATACACTATGGTCCCTTAGTTAATTGTTTTTCCACATGGGAAAAATTAAAACAACATGGGCTTGGGCCACTAAGTTGGCCAGCCACCCTTCATCCTTGGGCCTAATTTTTCTTTCAATTATTTGGGCCCAATGGATTATAATTCCCGTTTTGTAATTCCCGAAACTAATTTTCGAAATCCCAAATTTACCCTTAGCGTTCCTCGACACTTCCATATTAATATTCTTTCATAACAACTCAAGGGTTACATAAATTCAATTATGACCTTATTTCATACAAGTCCAAATTATTTCCAATTTTCCAAAGGTGTGAAAACACGGGATATAACATCCTCCCCCCCTTTAGAACATTCTTCCTCGAATGTAAAATTAATCTTATAGGGTTTGAAAACACTTTGGGGGAGTTCATGGTTACAAACAACACATATGACATACGATTGGCATTGAAATGAAATTAAGTAGGGATTCAAGGCTACCTGTGGGCATAGGGAACAGATGAGGATATTTCTCCTTCATTTCTTCCTCGGACTCCCAGGTCATTTCCTTCCTATTCTCGTTCCGCCACAGTACCTTAACAGAGGCTACATCCTTATTACGGAGCCTCCGTACCTGACGGTCCAAAATAGCTACGGGCTGCTCCTCATAAGATAACTGCTCCGTCACCTGAATATCATCCGCAGGGAATATTCTGGAGGGATCACCAATGCATTTGCGGAGCATAGACACATGGAATACCGGATGTACTGATTCCAAATCAGATGGCAGGTCTAACTCATAGGCGACATTTCCGATTTTCCGCACGATCAGATAAGGCCCAATATAATGCGGGCTAAGCTTACCCTTTCTGCCGAACCGCATTACGCCTTTCATAGGCGATACCTTCAGAAATACCCAATCACCAACCTGGAATTCCAAAGGACGACGTCGTTTGTCAGCGTATGATTTCTGTCGACTCTGGGCTGCCAATAGTCGCTCCCGGATAAGTTTCACCTTATCAACTGCCTGCTGGATCATATCTGGGCCGATTAATTCTGTCTCGCCAATATCGAACCAGCCAATAGGTGACCTGCATTTCCTACCATATAAAGCCTCGTACGGAGCCATCTGGATGCTGGAATGGTAGCTGTTATTATAAGAAAATTCAATCAATGGCAAGTGATCCTCCCAGCTACCTCTAAAATCAATAACACAGGCTCGCAACATATCTTCAAGCGTCTGGATAGTGCGCTCAGCCTGTCCGTCACTCTGAGGATGGAAAGCTGTGCTCAGGCTCAGCTGAGTCCCTAATCCTTCCTGAAAAGATCTCCAGAAGTTCGCCGTGAACTGAGCACCTCTGTCAGTGATAATAGATGTAGGAATTCCATGAAGCTTCACTATTTATTTAATATAAAGCCTGGCATAATCCTCGGCGGAATAAGTAGTCCTGACGGGGAGAAAGTGGGCTGATTTTGTCAGCCTATCAACAATAACCCAGATGGAATCATACTTCCGTGGAGTGCGAGGCAACCCTGTAATGAAGTCCATATTAATGATCTCCCACTTCCACGTCGGAATTTCCATTTCCTGCAACAGTCCACCCGGTTTCTGGTGTTCAATCTTGACCTGCTGACAGTTGGGACACTGGGCGACGAACTCTGCGATGTCCCGTTTCATGCCATCCCACCAGTATAAGCATCGGAGATCATGGTACATCTTCGTAGACCCAGGATGGACCGAATAGCGAGCATAATGTGCCTCGCTCATAACCTGCTGCCGAAGACCTGCAATATCAGGTACACACAACCTGCCCCTGAATAATAAAGTCCCGTCCGGAGTGAACTCGAACGGAGTCTTCTCCTTATCATAGGCTGTGTCTCTGTATCGTGCCAAAACAGGATCTTCATATTGATGCCGTTTGATATCTTCCTTAATAGATGATTCAGAAACCCCTCGGACAGAAATCCGTGTACCTCCAGAATCGGCCAGACGAACCCCAAGATTAGCCAACTGATGAATGTCACGTACTATCTCTCTCCTGTCTGGCTGTAAATCGACCAAGCTGCCCATAGATTTCCGGCTAAGCGCATCTGCAACAACATTAGCCTTGCCCGGATGATACAGAATATCCACATCATAGTCTTTCAGGAGCTCCAGCCACCTCCGCTGCCACAAATTAAGCTCTTTCTGCCTGAAAATATATTGGAGACTCTTATGATCTGTATAGATATCAACATGAACGCCATATAAATAATGTCTCCATATCTTCAGGGCATGGATCACCGCTGCAAGCTCCAGATCGTGAGTAGGATAATTCTTTTCATGCTTTTTCAATTGCTGAGAAGCATAAGCTATAACTCTGCCGTGCTGCATCAATACACAGCCCAATCCCACGCCAGAAGCGTCACAATAAATAACATATCCATCGGGTCCCTCTGGAAGAGTCAGAACTGGGGCTGTAGTCAGCTTCTCTTTCAGCAACTGGAAGCTTCGTTCACAAGCATCAGTCCACTGGAACTTGGCTCCCTTCTGAGTTAGCCTTGTCAAAGGCGCTGAAATCGAAGCAAACTTTTCCACAAATCTTCTATAATAGCCTGCTAACCCCAGGAAACTACGTACCTCTGTGGGCGTCGTGGGTCTGGGCCAATTTTTCACGGCATCAATCTTCTGTGTATCCACCCGGACACCATCACCTGCAATAATATGGCCCAGAAATGCCACTGAAGCCAGCCAGAATTCACATTTAGAAAATCTTGCATATAATTCCTGATGCCGAAGTACCCCCAATACCGCTCTCAGATGATCTGCGTGCTCTGCCTCGGACCGAGAATAGACCAGAATGTCATCGATAAATACAATTACGAACATATCCAAGAATGGCCTGAATACCCGGTTCATTAGATCCATGAATACCGCAGGAGCATTAGTCAGCCCAAAAGACATAACTCTGAATTCATAATGCCCATATCTGGTCCGGAATGCTGTCTTAGGAATATCGGCCTCCCGTACCCGTACCTTATGATAGCCAGACCGAAGATCTATCTTTGAAAAATACTTGGCGCCCTGCAACTGATCAAACAAATCGTCAATTCTGGGGAGGGGGTATTTATTCTTTATGGTTACCTTATTCAGCTATCGATAATCAATACACATACGCAACGACCCGTCTTTCTTACGCACAAATAATACCGGGGCTCCCCAAGGCGAAGTGCTGGGTCTAATGAAGCCTTTTTCTAACAGATCCTTCAACTGCTCTTTCAGTTCTTTCAATTCTGCCGGTGCCATTCTGTACGGG
This sequence comes from Lycium barbarum, assembly GCF_019175385.1. Classification (NCBI taxonomy): domain Eukaryota; kingdom Viridiplantae; phylum Streptophyta; class Magnoliopsida; order Solanales; family Solanaceae; genus Lycium; species Lycium barbarum. Next base: position 50,948,297 of record NC_083348.1, on the reverse strand, counting down.
GGAATTGATATCGGCTGAGTATCTGGAAGCAAATCAATAGTAAAATCTATCTCCCGCTCTGGAGGAAGGCCTGGAAGCTCTTCTGGGAACACATCTGGAAATTCATTAACCACGGGAACTGACTGAAGAGTCGGCGTTTCTGCTGTCAAGTCTTGTACCCGAACCAGATGATAAAAATAACCCTTTCTGATCATTTTCTTTGCCTTAAGGTATGAAATAAACTTACCTTTCGGCGATGCTGTATTACCGGCCCATTCTATAACTGGCTCCCCAGGAAACTGGAAACGAACTACCTTATTTTGGCAATCAACATTAGCATAACAGGAGGCTAGCCCGTCCATTCCCATAATAACATCGAACTCGACCATATCTAACTCCACCAGATCTGCCTTAGTGTCACAGCCACATACAATTACAGAACAATTCTTATATACCTGTTTTGCTACAATAATGTCCCTAATCGGTGTGGCTACCTCAAACGGCTCTATAGGTTCAGATGTTATACCAATTTTACAAGCAACCAGAGGCGAAATATATGACAAAGTCGAACCTGGATCAATCAATGCATACACAGACCGAGAGAAAAATAATAATGTACCTGTAACGACATTAGGCGATGCCTCCTGATCCTGGCGGCTGGACAGAGCATAAATGCGGTTCGAAGGACCGCTAGTACTAGAAGCTCCACCACGGCCTCTGCCGCGACCCGCTGGTGCTGAAGTACCTGGCCCCGTAGGGCGCATAGCCACTGATGAAGATGAAGACCCGGCGGCTGATCCGGTAGGCTGCGCTGCACCACCCGAACTACCCTTATACGGGCAATCTCTCACAGAATGGCCCTGACGGCCACAAGAAAAACATGCACCGGTGGCTCTGTAGCACTCCCCAGGATGGTATCTGCCACAATAAGAACACTGAGGCCTAGGTGGCCTCGTCTGACCAGAACCCCTGTCTGTCCGCGAACTTGAAGCCCTGGAGCTCTGACCTGCTCCTGAATAACCTGGGCTATCAAATCTGCGACCTGTAGGCTGTGGAGGTGCGCTCTGTGCCGGCTGGGATAGATGTCTGCCAGGCTGCTGCGGCTGCTGAGGCTGCTGAGGCTGCCTGCCCCGAGAATCTCCAGAATACCCAGATGATCTGGCCCTCTTGGGCTGTCTCCGATCCTGGCTCCTATCAGGCTGACGCTACCTATGACGGTCCTCCATGCCCTGTGCGTGGGCCTGAATCCGGGCAATATCCATGCCGGGCTGAGCAGCCAATACCAAACAACTATCGACAAAATAACGGTCCAGCCCCATAATGTACCTGTGCATCCTGTCAGCCATAGTAGCTACCACAGCAGGTGCGTATCGGGCCAATGAGTCGAACTCCATACTATACTCTCGAACACTGCGACCCCTCTGCCTCAGCAATAAGAATCTGTCAGCCTTGGCCCGCCGTAACTCCGGAGGCAGAAAGTGGCTAAGTAAAGCCTGAGAAAAATCATCCCAAACTGCTGGGGGAGCGTCGTCGCCTCTGGATAACTCCCATAACTCGTACCAATTTGCCGCTACATCATACAACCGGTACGAAGCCAATGCAACTGACTCTGTCTCGGAAGCATTAATAAACTGTAAGGTGCGCCGCATCTTCCTGATGAACTCCTCGGGATCCTCCTCGGGCTTTGTCCCGAAGAACTCTGGAGGGCCACAAGTCAAGAACTCACGGGCTCTCGAACTGTCACGCCTGTAAGCCCGGTCACCTCCCAGTCCGTGCCCCTGAACCTGTCCTGCCACAAGTCTAGTCAATAGCTGGACTGCCTCTCTCATAGTCTGATCCTCAGTCCCTGGCCGTGGAGCTGGAGGCTCAGGTACTGGAATCTCGGGAGCTGGCGGTGGAGCCGCCCCTCGACCTGCAGCTGCTGCTGCTCCAATCTCCTCTACGTGTGGCGGGGTGGAAGAGCCCTCTGCCGGGGGCAAAATATCAGGAGCAATATGAGCATGGGCCCTGGTAACCCTCTGGGTCCGACTAGTCTCTCCCACAGCTGCTGCCTTGGCCTTTTGGGCCGCTGTCGCCTTCTTTGGAGGCATAACTGCAAATGTAACAATTCGTTAGGGAGGAATCATCCTGATAACACAGCTCTATCGCACGATCTAAGACAGAAAGAAGGGTAGTATCCTAAATGCCCTGTAGCCTCCTGTTTATAGGTGTGGTGCACAACACACCGATAAACAAGACGCTACTAGACACGGTCTGTAGACATTCCGAGGACGAACCGCTCTGATACCACTTTTGTCACGACCCAACCCCGTAGGCCATGACTAGTGCCCGATCTGGGCACTCAAACGCATTCTCGTATATGGCAGAAGCCGACAAGGCTTTATTTCAAATTTAGCTAATTTTTAGAAAAATTTCGGCAGAGTTTCCTTTGTTTTACGGCCTATCCCATATATCCTGCACGCAGAAAATACCAACAAAGGCCACACAGGGCCAACAAAGCAACATTTAAATATATGCGGACCGGCCGCAGCGGCGAATGGGATCGCCCAAACACAACATAAGCACCCAACTGTACAGAAAGATCCCAGCCCACAAACATGTCCACAGACCTCTAACAGACCGACAGAATCATATGACGGGACAGGGCCCCGCCGTACCCATGAACGAGAAATATACATATATAGAAGTGACAGACTATACCAAAAGATGGCTCTGAATAAAAGAGCGCTCCAAAAATAGCAGAATGAGATCCTAAGCAGACGGATCAGCAAACCTGTCGTCGGTACCTGCGCGGCATGAAAACGCAGCCCCCGAAGAAAGGGGGTCAGTACGAAATATGTACTGAATATGTCACACCCTGATCTTACTAGGGTGTGATGGGCACCCGACCCCACATACGGAGCCGAGCGAACCCTCAGACTCTGATTCCATACATAAATTTTTTATTTTTTTTTTTGAATTTTGAAAGTCAATTACGAACAAAATACATGTTGTGCTTTCGAAATCTTCTGCTTACTATTTCCAGAATTTAACAAATCTGTAATTATACAAAATTTATTATATAGCACACCAAATCGCATATCGGCTGATGGAGCCGCTTACAGACTGACTATCACTACCCACGACGCTGTCTGCAAAGTCTCTAATAATGATCAGACATCACAACATACATACCCTGACTCGGCAGTACTCCTGGAGGAAATGGAGCCCGCCAATCCGTTGGGCCATCTTCAGCTCATCTCGGTTAACCATTTGTGGGTACCTGCGCGGCATGAAACGCAGCCCCCGAAGAACAGGGGGTCAGTACGGATATGTACTGAGTATGTAAGGCATGAGTAGAGAAAACGAAACCATGACTGATATAGACAGAACAACATACAAAAGCTTATTCAGAAATATCAAACACTTATCGTTTTTCTTTTCCAGACACGAATCATACTTACTCACCTCATATACTAGACAGATTACAGAACGTACAAATTGTTTAAATGACTTCATATAGCAGACGGAATACAGAATATACGGAAGGTCAGAATACTTACTCTCCAACGTAAGTCATACGTATCAGGATCGGATATCGTATCATATACGCGGCAACCCCGGGGACAAATAACACGCCGGGACAAGTGCCATATCATACAAACGATAACCTCGGGGACAAATAGCACGCCGAGGGACGGTCACATCATATCATATGCATGGTGGCCTCGGGGACAGATAACACGCCGAGGTACCGATGAACAGTGCCAATGAATGCGCACGATAGCATAGGAACGTGGCTGCCACTCCTGCCTTTGGCGCCACAGCACATCTAACTTCCAGAAGTTTTTCTCCGATCTCCGTCACACATCACACATAACCACGGTACCCGGGGGCGGACAGATAACACAGCACCCCGAGCCCGGACACATCATACTTCGTAACATAACCTCGGTAACCGGGGACGGACAGATAACACGGTACCCCGGAACCGGACACATCATACTTCAGAATTCATATATGGAACCCGGCCCTCAACAGAGGACTCGACGAACCATCCGCACGATACATACCGGCCCGGGACTCGGCGAAGGAAGTCATAACATATGCACGAGCAGAGTCGTGAAGAATCAAATGCGAATAACTCAAGCTCAATAAGTTAATCAAACGTGTTCTCAGAATGTCCATACAGATCACTTATTACAGATTACTTTATGTCAAATTACTTTTAACAGAATATTTCTCTCAAAGTACTTATCGCTCTGTAATCATTTCAGAAGCTTTTCTTGGAAAACCAAAGCTGTAATTAGGTTAACTACCTTTTAGACATGATTGTGGATCAAACCAAATAGAACTCTTGGAATCATACGTACGTCGGAACATTTAAGTCAGAATAAATATATCAAAAGGGTTATGCCAGGATACTTAATTCCACATATTTATATCGGAATGTTCAGATCCGAGTACCTACTTGTATCGGAATTTCTCATATCGGAACACTTATGCCAAATACTTACGTCAGAACATTTGTGTTGGCATGATCAGCCCAGAAGGTTTACATCAAAATACTTAGATCACGATTCGCCTATCAGGCTCATTTGACACTTAAGTTAGGGAAAACATACAGATCACAGACAGACTCAGAATTTCAGAATGGAGTAACCTCAAGATACATATCATATCATATCCTACATGGCTCTAGGGCATGCCAAGGAAAGAAAGGTAAGCCTCACATACCTGAGTGACGACAAACTAGTTGCCCTTACGCATCCAACTTGTTTGCTTACATGCAAGAGAGTTTATCCATCTTGTCAATCTACGTCCAAAAGGATTCATTCATTCGTTAGACTCGTTGTCACATACTTGCCTTAACCTTTCAAACACGTTTACTTATGTTCTGCCGGAATTTCGGCAGCATCTCCCCTGTAAATCTACCAACCCCGAGAATAAGGCTCGGCCCCAAATCAACAACAACCCAACCAACAAGCAAACTATAGCATCATTAATCAATTCAAGAATACGTTTTAACATTAAGCGCTCTTTTTACATAATCCAACAACGTTCGCAATATTTCAACTAATATCAACGTTTATACATTCGATTACTAATCCAAGACCATTCAATCGATATTCAAGAATGCTTTAAACAATTCACACAATTCTCCAAACAATCCAATAACGCATCATAGAACCCGAAATCTTCCAACTTCCATAGGAGCCATCACAACACATTTCTTTCTTCAAAGTTCACAAACTACACCAACAAACCATACTTTAACAACATTATTATCATAATTACAAGAAACTACACTTGATTCAAATTAGCTTCCAAAACAGCCCACAACAATTACGACACCAACTAGGATCATTAAACTCTCATTTACATCACATAACCCACAACACAATAACCCAAACATACTAAATAAATTAGTTCATTCTTAGACATGCAAAACAGTCCATTTTCGGCCAGCCCCTTCAACACACAAATTCCATGATTTTTCATTCATTCCACACTCCACAACATATACAACAATCAAATAACATTGAATAAAATTTGTTCATCATGTTTACACCAAGGAGACATACACACGGCCTCAACTTCCAACACACAACATCCTTATTTTCATGAGTTTTACCTATTCCAACACATAACAACATGTTTCAACATCCATAAAACACACAAGAAAGGATTGAATCTTACCTTCTCCACTCTATTCTTCCACATGGCTAGAAGTGTTTCCTTGCAAGATAAATGGTTTTCTCATTCCAACAACTACTCCATATGATAAAGGACCTTCCAATTGGTATGAAAGCTTGAAGAAAACAATTTTCCATGAACAATTTATGGGGCTGGTTCGGCCAGCCCCTATTTCCGTTTCCATCTTCTTTTTTTTTTTTTTTTTTGTTCTTTGTTTTCTTTCCTTTCTTTCTAATTCTCCAACTTTTAAATAAAAGATGAACAAGTCATCTTCCCATATTTGCACCCTAGTCCCTCAATTATGGTCACATGCCCCCTTTCTTTCTCTTCTAGACTTTTCTTCCAATTTCTTGATTTTTCTTGAATTGTTTTACTTGGTCAAAGAAGACCAAGTGTCTTCTCCCCCTTTTTTTTTGCCTTATTTGGTCAAAGAAGACAAAATATTTTTCCATGGTACACTTTAGCCCCTCACTTAATATGAAATGGCCACATGCTTCTTTCTTTATTTCCTAGAGAATTCTTCCATTTTCTTGTATACTTGTGAAATTACCATTTTACCCCTAGCCTTCCACATTATTTCCATTGACCACTTTGCGAATTCCCATTTTTATCCTTAACCTTTCTCAATATTTCCATGCAATAATATTCATAAATAATATTCATAACCAATTTGTGCATTAAAATAATTTTCAAAAATGGTCTTGCCCATGACTTTCCACGACGACTCCGGAATTTCCAATCGTACAAGATACGGGCTATAACATTCTCCCCCCCTTTAGAACATTCGTCCTCGAATGTTCAACTGACCTTGTGGGGTCTTGTAGCACTTCGGGAGGGGGTTCCTTCATATTTGCCCTCTTTCTCCATGTCCATTCTATATCAGTTATCCTACTTTCCTTGTCATCAAACTTTTGGATCTTTTCATGAGTCCTCATTCCATGTCATGGGTTTCTTTTATAGCTGCTCTCTCCATCATGCTCGTTCCTTATCCTTTACCTTATCTTCCTTGTAACCGAACTCCTCGACCTTTCATGAGTCACTGCTCCATGTCATAGGTTTTTCTAACTCACTGTGTCACCTCATTATCCTTATTCTTTCCGAGTTCTTCCTTTTCTATTTTTGTCTTGTCACCGTACCTTAACGGAAACCATGTCTTAGTACGCAATCCTTACTTAACAATTCAATGCAGCCGTAGGCTATTTCTTTTCCTCAGATCTATCTCTTAGTGTATTCTTTGTTATTTCGCTTCTACTCTTCTCCTAAGTATTCTTGCGACACGCCGACGTATTTTAATCTCTGGTTCCAAGCTAATAGATTTCCTTCTCTGACACTTGATAGTGTTGCAATTTCTTTTTAGGTCTAGTATAGTATGATCTCCCCCCCCCCCCCCCCCCTTTAGGGGCTCCTTGTATACTAACCGTCTTCGAGTACCTTCCTCTTCTTGTTATTTCTTCATATGAATTCGAAAGTTCGTGAATTATTCCTTTGTTTAATTAACGCCTTCCTTGTCATAGTGTTGGTAACTGGAACTCCGAGATTCACATATACAATCATTTTGAAATATCCTATATCCTCACATATATAAATATGTGCTTACTATCAGCTAACCCACAAAGTGTGTCCAAATGTTGTTCAAGCCTATCCTAATTCTAAGGCTGTAATGTACTCCCTGTCTTTTTATCGAGCTAATCCACCTCGTATTACGCGTCCTCCTAAGGCTCCCAGCCATCCCATATAATCTAGTTTTCCTTAAAATACCCTAGCTTTTAATTCGACTCTTACGTCTCAATTGATAAAATTTCTCACCAACTTCCCAGGGGGTCACCCATCGTAGAATTGCTCCCACCTGAGCACGCTTAATCCAAAAACTTCGTTGAAATTCGGTGTCTTAATGCTGATATTTGTGCGTCAGCTCCCTCACACGACCTTTATTACTTGTTCTGGGGCAAGTCGAAGTCTTACAGATTCCGGAACATTTTCGTAGCACGTCTTTTCTTTTGTAATTACCGTTTTACCCTTTCGGTTCCCGATGTTTATCTTCCGCCTGTGTGTATGGCTACCCCCTATCTTGGGCTTCCAAATTCACAATAGTAACGTTCACACCTCCGTTGCCATACCAAATCCATGACCTTTTTGTGGAACAACGCATCTCACCTATTACCGGTTCGCAACATTTCCTTTCCACGCGTCTTCGTGTTAGGCGTAGCCAATCTTACAGAATCTCCTTTGCCATTCTTACTTTTTACAGTCTGTACGTAACAATTATCGACGATACTTTACAGAACATACGGCTGTGTGACATATTCCAGCCATTCAAAATTTCCTGTCCCAAGTAACAGAACAAATACCCCAACTTACCTCTGTGTCTTACCATATCGTCATCCGTCTTTTTCTGTTGCCATTGGATGTCTGCGAAAATTAGCTGTTAGTATCAGGAATCTCATTTCCTATGGCTTGGCTCTATCGCACGATCTGAGACAGAAAGAAGGTCAACATTTCCTAGATGCCCCGCAGCCTCCTGTTTATAAATGTGGCCGGCTTCACACCCATAAACAGGACTCTACTGGACACGACTTTGCAGACAACCCTTGGACCGACCTGCTCTGATACCACTTTGTCACACCCGGATCTTACTAGGGTGTGATGGGCACCCGACCCCACATACGGAGCCAAGCGAACCCTCAGACTCTGATTCCATACATAAATTTTTTTTTTTTTTTTTTGAATTTTGAAAGTCAATTACGAACAAAATACATGTTGTGCTTTCGAAATCTTCTGCTTACTATTTCCAGAATTTAACAAATCTGTAATTATACAAAATTTATTATATAGCACACCAAATCGCATATCGGCTGATGGAGCCGCTTACAGACTGACTATCACTACCCACGACGCTGTCTGCAAAGTCTCTAATACTGATCAGACATCACAACATACATACCCTGACTCGGCAGTACTCCTGGAGGAAATGGAGCCCGCCAATCCGTTGGGCCATCTTCAGCTCATCTCGTCTAACCATTTGTGGGTACCTGCGCGGCATGAAACGCAGCCCCCGAAGAACAGGGGGTCAGTACGGATATGTACTGAGTATGTAAGGCATGAGTACAGAAAACGAAACCATGACTGATATAGACAGAACAACATACAAAAGCTTATTCAGAAATATCAAACACTTATCGTTTTTCTTTTCCAGACACGAATCATACTTACTCACCTCGTATACTAGACAGATTACAGAACGTACAAATTGTTTAAATGACATCATATAGCAGACGGAATACAGAATATACGGAAGGTCAGAATACTTACTCTCCAACGTAAGTCATACGTATCAGGATCGGATATCGTATCATATACGCGGCAACCCCGGGGACAAATAACACGCCGGGACAAGTGCCATATCATAAAGACGATAACCTCGGGGACAAATAGCACGCCGAGGGACGGTCACATCATATCATATGCATGGTGGCCTCGGGGACAGATAACACGCCGAGGTACCGATGAACAGTGCCAATGAATGCGCACGATAGCATAGGAACGTGGCTGCCACTCCTGCCTTTGGCGCCACAGCACATCTAACTTCCAGAAGTTTTTCTCCGATCTCCGTCACACATCACACATAACCACGGTTCCCGGGGGCGGACAGATAACACAGCACCCCGAGCCCGGACACATCATACTTCGTAACATAACCTCGGTAACCGGGGACGGACAGATAACACGGTACCCCGGAACCGGACACATCATACTTCAGAATTCATATATGGAACCCGGCCATCAACAGAGGACTCGGCGAACCATCCGCACGATACATACCGGCCCGGGACTCGGCGAAGGAAGTCATAACATATGCACGAGCAGAGTCGTGAAGAATCAAATGCGCATAACTCAAGCTCAATAAGTTAATCAAACGTATTCTCAGAATGTCCATACAGATCACTTATTACAGATTACTTTATGTCAAATTACTTTTAACAGAATATTTCTCTCAAAGTACTTATCGCTTTTACTCAATCAGAATACATGTTCCAAATTGCTTGCATCGGATTACCCATAACCGACTACTTATGTCCGAATACATATATCAAAAGGGTTATGAGGAATACTTATAGACATGTGGGGGTCCAGAACGAGTTTCGGGTCAATCGGAGTTAGTATACAAAAGTTACGAGCGTTCGAAGTACAGATCGCTCTGTAATCATTTCAGAAGCTTTTCTTGGAAAACCAAAGCCGTAATTAGGTTAACTAACTTTTAGACATGATTGTGGATCAAACCAAATAGAACTCTTGGAATCATACGTACGTCGGAACACTTAAGTCAGAATAAATATATCAAAAGGGTTATGCCAGGATACTTAATTCCACATATTTATATCGGAATGTTCAGATCAGAGTACCTACTTGTATCGGAATTTCACATATCGGAACACTTATGCCAAATACTTACGTCAGAACATTTGTGTTGGCATGATTAGCCCAGAAGGTTTACATCAAAATACTTAGATCACGATTCGCCTATCAGGCTCATTTGACACTTAAGTTAGGGAAAACATACAGATCACAGACAGACTCAGAATTTCAGAATGGAGTAAGCTCAAGATACCTAAGATATCATATCCTACATGGCTCTAGGGCATGCCAAGGAAAGAAAGGTAAGCCTCACATACCTGAGTGACGACAAACTAGTTGCGCTTACGCATCCAACTTGTTTGCTTACATGCAAGAGAGTTTATCCATCTTGTCAATCTACGTCCAAAAGGATTCATTCATTCGTTAGACTCGTTGTCACATACTTGCCTTAACCTTTCAAACACGTTTACTTATCTTCTGCCGGAATTTCGGCAGCATCTCCCCTGTAAATCTACCAACCCCGAGAATAAGGCTCGGCCCCAAATCAACAACAACCCAACCAACAAGCAAACTATAGCATCATTAATCAATTCAAGAATACGTTTTAACATTAAGCGCTCTTTTTACATAATCCAACAACGTTCGCAATATTTCAACTAATATCAACGTTTATACATTCGATTACTAATCCAAGACCATTCAATCGATATTCAAGAATGCTTTAAACAATTCACACAATTCTCCAAACAATCCAATAACGCACCATAGAACCCGAAATCTTCCAACTTCCATAGGAGCCATCACAACACATTTCTTTCTTCAAAGTTCACAAACTACACCAACAAACCATACTTTAACAACATTATTATCATAATTACAAGAAACTACACTTGATTCAAATTAGCTTCCAAAACAGCCCACAACAATTACGACACCAACTAGGATCATTAAACTCTCATTTACATCACATAACCCACAACACAATAACCCAAACATACTAAATAAATTAGTTCATTCTTAGACATGCAAAACAGTCCATTTTCGGCCAGCCCCTTCAACACACAAATTCCATGATTTTTCATTCATTCCACACTCCACAACATATACAACAATCAAATAACATTGAATAAAATTTGTTCATCATGTTTACACCAAGGAGACATACACACGGCCTCAACTTCCAACACACAACATCCTTATTTTCATGAGTTTTACCTATTCCAACACATAACAACATGTTTCAACATCCATAAAACACACAAGAAAGGATTGAATCTTACCTTCTCCACTCTATTCTTCCACATGGCTAGAAGTGTTTCCTTGCAAGATAAATGGTTTTCTCATTCCAACAACTACTCCATATGATAAAGGACCTTCCAATTGGTATGAAAGCTTGAAGAAAACAATTTTCCATGAACAATTTATGGGGCTGGTTCGGCCAGCCCCTATTTCCGTTTCCATCTTTTTTTTTTTTTTTTGTTCTTTGTTTTCTTTCCTTTCTTTCTAATTCTCCAACTTTTAAATAAAAGATGAACAAGTCATCTTCTCATATTTGCACCCTAGTCCCTCAATTATGGTCACATGCCCCCTTTCTTTCTCTTCTAGACTTTTCTTCCAATTTCTTGATTTTTCTTGAATTGTTTTACTTGGTCAAAGAAGACCAAGTGTCTTCTCCCCCTTTTTTTTTGCCTTATTTGGTCAAAGAAGACCAAATATTTTTCCATGGTACACTTTAGCCCCTCACTTAATATGAAATGGCCACATGCTTCTTTCTTTATTTCCTAGAGAATTCTTCCATTTTCTTGAATACTTGTGAAATTACCATTTTACCCCTAGCCTTCCACATTATTTCCATTGACCACTTTGCGAATTCCCATTTTTATCCTTAACCTTTCTCAATATTTCCATGCAATAATATTCATAAATAATATTCATAACCAATTTGTGCATTAAAATAATTTTCAAAAATGGTCTCGCCCTTGACTTTCCACGACGACTCCGGAATTTCCAATCGTACAAGATACGGGCTATAACAGAATATGTAAAGCCTGAGTTGCAGAAACAAAATCATAATTGGTGCAGAACATACAGAAAGTAAACGGAAAATCCAAAGTATCAGATACATATTTCCAAAACATGCACAGTGTGTACAGGACATATGTCATATCAAATCCGGCCCCTGCCAAGGGACTCGGCAGACAGAACGTGGCCACCCTCCCGACGCTGGTGCCACAACACAGAAGAATCAGAATAGGGGCATAACCCCGTAACATAACATATCATATCAGATGGCCATAGTAAATCATAGCGTACATGGCACAGCATACTCCACAAACCCATGTACGCGTATACCTGCCCCCTCACATCGAGGCACGGCGAACAATGCAGAGGATCACGCTTGACAACATATCCTGGCCCGGGCTCAGTGTGGGAAACATTGGGGCATCCACGAATGGAGTAGTGACAGACTAATGCAAGTAAAATATCATGAATGTTTCCATAGACTCGATGAGGCATATCAAAGACAAACCGATCCAATGAAGCCGGAAGGAATCATAGTAAATGAGTTTCGAGTATCAAAACAATTTATCAGACTTAATGGAATATTTAAAACCATATTCGTTAGGTAATTAAAAGGGTAGTTGAAACGTTTCTTTCAAAAATCGTTCGAAAAGGAGACTTTAGTACATTAAGGGTGAAACCGGGAATAGCGGGCCCACCTCGGAACAAGCAAGGCGGTGGGCTCAAATTACGCCCTTTAAGCTTATGGGGTCACCTATAAAGGTTCTACGGACATTCTATAGCTTTTCAAGGAGTTTAGAGAAAGTCTGCATATTTTCAGGAAAAGCATATCAAAATGGTTCAATTCTACTGAAGGAAAAACTGAGATTTTCTCTTGCGGATTCCGATGGCCGAGAAGGTCTTTTGAGGCCCGAATCCGATCCTAAAACACTTAGACATGCCAAAAGAAGGATCGGGGTAGCTTTACATACCTTTCAAGCTCCTTACGCCTTTCCAAACTCACTTCCCGTTTCGTCAAAAATCTGCAAATGGTCAAGTTTACCAATTGTAAGTTATAGATGCTACAAATTCAATTCAACTCTTATTTGTCTACCGAAATTTCGGCAGCACTTCCCCTATACATATAGCACCCCCGAGAATTCAACTCGGCTGACAATCTTCAACAACAACCCAAACAACAACATCAACATCAACAACAAACACTAGAAACACAATATGGCACAACTAGTTCTACTTGCCGACATAATGCCATAACCTTCATTTCAACTTCAATTTCCAACCAATTTCAATGATTTCACATGCATTACCAAACTAGACCATCCCAACATAGTTTAGAAGCGGTTCATATGGTTTCCTTAAATTATACACACGATATACATAATATACAAACTTTCTGCCAAAGTCGTAAATCATTCAAAACTTCTAATCTTTGGCATACATATTCATAATATGTTTCTAGCTTCCAACTTCATCAATACTCATCATAATTTGCAACTTAATAACTTCACTTTCATAATGTCGTAAAATCGTTCTAAAACGACATAAACTTCTACATTCCATTTCAAAGCAACCTCATATCATTTTACTTTCATTTATTTGCAAGAATCACAATAACACAACTAACACACTAAACAAACTTAATCCATTTCCATCCCACACACTCCATACCACACGGCCAAACACCCCACTACCAATTTCTATCAAATTCATTCAACTTTCATTCCCAACATGCATTTCACCACAACCACAACTAGAATATAACATAAATTCAACACATTATAGGTATACAATCCACACATACTCACGGCTACATATACATACCACACACCCACTTTGCAAACTTCCATTTCTCCATACAATCAACTCATTTCTACATACTACAACATAAACATGACTTCATAACACAATAAAAAGAGATGAATTCTTACCTTTTTCCCTAGTCTTCTTCACTTGAGTGAATGGTCACTTTGATGAAATTAATGCTCCTCTCTCCAAACCAACTACACCAAGTTGAAAAGGGCACTCACTTTAGTAGGAATCCAACAAGAACAAAATTTTAGAAGCAAGATTTTTGGTAGCAAATTTTCTATGGCCAAGCCGAACCCTCCCCTCTTTTTCTCTTGTTTTTGCTTTGTTCTTTCATGAATCTTCTAAGGGATGAAGATTGTGTAATATATGATATATACACTATGGTCCCTTAGTTAATTTTTTTTGCACATGGGAAAAATTAATACAACATGGGCTTGGGCCACTAAGTTGGCCGGCCACCCTTCATCCTTAGGCCTAATTTTTCTTTCAATTATTTGGGCCCAATGGATTATAATTCCCGTTTTGTAATTCCCGAAACTAATTTTCGAAATCCCAAATTTACCCTTAGCGTTCCTCGACACTTCCATATTAATATTCTTTCATAACAACTCAAGGGTTACATAAATTCAATTATGACCTTATTTCATACAAGTCCAAATTATTTCCAATTTTCCAAAGGTGGGAAAACACGGGATATAACATTCCCGATGACCACTCATCCTCCCGAATGGCTAGGCATAAGCACACCGGAATATGAAATTCCCGGTGACCACTCATCCTCCCGAATGGCTAGGAGTAAACACATCAACAGAGTTCAAAGCTTAAAAGCCGAATTACAATTCATCTTAAAGCAGTCACATCACCATTTACCATTAAGGTTCGTTATGCCATATCGTAAAGATAAATCATTCCAATCAATGTTTTGAAAACATACAACTTCTTTACAAAGATTTCCATGTCCTAATTCACCAATGGGAATGTCATTACCAACTCTTAACTAGCATTACTAAGCATCTCTCATAGAGGAAAACATTCATAATATCTTATACATAAATAGAGTTTATTACAATCTAGGTTTAATGTGGGTTTGTCCCTCACACACATTAACCACCGTTTAAAACATGAATTAGAGTTCAAGGAACATGAAAAGATTGCTTTTCATTTGATTCATTAAAGGATCTTGAAGTTAAATCCATCCTTAAATTACTTCCAAAACAGTCCACTATACCTTCAGATGCCAATGCTTGTATACACTTCTTTATTTCCGTATATCCATAGTATAACAACAACAAAATATTGTCATAAAACAGTCACGAAAATCATATAAAACAGCCCCAAAATATTGTCACAAAACAGCCACGAAATCATCTAAAACAGCCCCCAAATATATCCTCACAAAACAGCCCGGTATACGCTTTGTATACAATATCTTCATACACTTTATTCTCTCAATTTCAAGAACAACAACTTATCAACAACATCAACAATTATTTTATATCAATATCCAAATAATCCTATCCATTTAATCATACCAAAACAGCCCCCAAGTCATTTGGTATCCAAAAATTTTAATCGAACTTTCAATGTCATTTTCTCTATTCTAACTCGTCAAATCTATCAATGATAAGGATAAAAACATCATTAAAATCTTAGACATACCTTATATGAGCAGCCACCACGAAAATAACTTCCCCCAAGTTCAATGTTTTAGCTTAGAACGACGGCAACAACTTGTTCTACACTTTATCCTTCACGAGCCTCGGGATTCGGGGCCTTGAACTTGATCGATTCTCCACTTTCTCTCTCTAAATCTCCTCTCTCTCTCTCTCTCTATAAAATTCTGAATGTTTGGTAGCGGAAATGTGGCTGCTAGGGCTGAACATTTCCCTTAAATACCAAGGGAAATGGGCCTGACCCGGTTTTGAATTGGGTTGGGCAAATAGCTTGACCTTTCTATCTTAAAACGTCAATATCTCCTGATCCCGATGTCACCTGGAGGCCCACGACCTATGGTTGGAAAGATATTTCAAAGGGCTACAACTTAATCAAGGAAGTCTTTCCAAATTCCCAAAGAATAATGGGGTTATGGCCTCCCAAAGTCAGATCGCCTGAAAACGTACTGTTTTCACCTGTGTTACGCCCCAAGGGACGGTCCGTAACACGTGTTACGGCCCGTAACTTGGAGCGTAACACTGACCAAATTTCCAGTGAGGTTCTGGAAATTTTTGGGACGTTACGGCCCCAAGGGACGGTCCGTAACGCAGACCAAATTTCCAGTGCGGACAGGCTTCAATAAAATGGGCATAACGCTTTGCACAGATGTCCGTTTGACCCCCATAATATACCGTTGGAAAGCTATTTCAAAGATCTACAACTTTTATTTCTGGGGTTTTTTCAAAATTCGCAACACATTTTCACTAAAGGCGCCCAGAAGACAGACCTACCAAAACTTAGGTGAATTTAAGAGCCCTTAAGAACTTCGATTGTTGGTTTGACTTCTAAACGACCATTCTCCACCCGAATTCATCAAGAATGGTTTCATATAGATACAATATCATCTTAACACTAGATTTTTACATATTCACACCTAGTTCAAATTTACGGGGTGTTACATTATCCCCCCCCCTTAAGATCATTCGTCCCCGAATGAAAGTCATAGCTTAAGATTCTTCACTAGACCTCAAATTTCAAAATTCTCAGTAGTGCTTTTTTTTTTTATGTGGTAAGATATCACAAACAAAACTCATATAATGCTTTAAGAGAACATATAGTTACAATACCTGTGCCCACGTTATCAGGGTCTTCAGCCGCCTCTCTACGAGTAAAACTATAAAGTCGAGCTTGTCCCCTATTAGCGATGTTAGCAACCACTTTACTAGCCTCATTACCATGAGCATTAGGAGTGTTGTTGACATTACCATCATGTGAATTATTCCGCTGGCTAGAAGAGTTAGCCATTTCACGAAGCCACTTCCTACAATATTTCTTGATATGACCCCTTATACCACAATGGTGACAAATAGGATCGTTCCATCCAGATGCTTGTCGGTTACTACCGTGTGAATATCCATTTTGATTACCGTTTCTTTGACTTTGTACACCAGATGGAACACCCCTATTAAACTGAGAAACAGACTGCTGAGGTGCAGAATTACCTCTCTGTTGTCCTCCATCATACGAACCAGTGAAACCACCCGTAGATCGGGCCTTCTTACTTTGTTCCCTTTCAAGCATCTCTTCGCCCATCCAATTCTCTTGTTGCTCAGCGAACCCAACTAAAGATGAAAATGTACAAGTAGGAGACATAGCAACAGCAGCACATGGAGACTTGATACGTGGTACCAAGCCTTTCACAAAACGAGTCAACCTATGCTTTTCAGTAGGGATCATGTATAAAGCATACTTTGACAGACGAGTGAACTCCAAACTATACTCACGAACTGACTTGTTACCCTGCTCCAGCTTTTCAAATTTCGTAGCCATAGCAATTCTTTCCTTATCAGACAAGAACCTTTCCATGAACGCCTCCTCAAATTCAGCCCACGTCAGAGCTAAAGCAGCGTCACCTCTCTCAGATTCCCACATCTCAAACCATACGTGATCAACATCCTTCAAATGATACGAAGCAAGCCTCACAGCTTCTGAATCCTGGGCATCCATTGCCCTCAATGCCTTAAAAGTCTCATCTAAGAAGTGTTGGGGGTCGTCCACCTCTCGTGACCCAAAGAACTCTGGTGGCTTTAAGTCTAGGAACTGCTTAAATCTGCCTCCACCATGAGGTCCCACACCTCCACGCTGCTGCTGAGCCGCAACCAAAGCAGTCAACATTCGAATAGCCGTTTGCATAGTACCAATCTCAAGTACACCCGCAACAGGGACAACAGGAGCAGACGGTGCTGGAGATGGTGCTTGATTTCCAGCATCATTTTCATTACCAGCATTCGCGCCCCCAAGATTTCGGTTAACTTTCGCGGGACGTCCTTGTTTACCACTTTTGGATCGCGTCAGAGTCATTTCTGCAAGGCACGAATTACGAGCGAATTAGAACGATCCTAAGAAGGACTTTAAGCTCTACAGCACAATCTAGAATCAAGAAGAACAGGAAACACCTATAAATGTCCTGGGAGTTTCTCAATCATGCAGGTGATCAGGCTGCACAAGGAAAACTCCACTAGACATAGCTCCACAGACACCAGCAATAATCCTAGGACGTATTTAAACCTATGCTCTGATACCAAGCTTGTCACGCCCCAAAACCCACCCTAGACGTGACCGGCATCCGACGTCACGAACAACATCAGAAGAACCTAAACAACACAATAATGATACTTGAACCCGCCAGGTTCAACATTCGCCTCCAACAATTTATAAATTAAATGCAACACATCATGAACACATGAATTAAATCAGCGGAAGTCTTTATAAGTAATAGCCATCAACGTAGTAAACACCCATTAAGTCGTACGAGACTTTTGACAATCTACCCACAATTCTGACAACTATCTATGGAGCTTCTAAGAGACATAACAATCGTCAAACTTCGGGACGCAGCACGGAAATCTAGAATAATAAATGAAACAGGAAGTTTCCCACGAACAAGGATGTGGGCTCACCGAATCCACAGCAGTAGCAAGTCCTCTTAAGCGTCGAAAGTATCACGAACCTGCTCTTCTTCGTTACCTAACATACCATCAAAAACAACAATGGTATGCCTGAGTACTTTCGTACTCAGTGAGTGCCTCGGGGACAACAAGTATTATGAAAATAAAATACAATAATATATAAAGAAATCAGTTCTGAAAAGATAGCATAAAAACAGTCATTCCACTTTGTGATTCTCAATATCATTTGTTAAACAGTTTACAAAGCCATTTATCAATATAGAAACAAGTATTCAACATGTGTATCTCCATAAAAATTATCAAAAACCGATTATGAAGTCTTTTGTTAAGTTACAACTTTTAATTATGCCTTTAAAATTGATCATGATTGTCAACAACAGTTCTATGAGAGATTACGAATATTACACACACCAACACAAGCCCAAGAATCAATCACATCGAGGGGATGACCATAGGGTTCCCTTGTCACAACGCACCATACCGAATTACAAAGTCTCGGCGACCACTCATCCTCCCGAATGGCTAGGCATAAACACACCGGAATATGAAATCCCCGGTGACCACTCATCCTCCCGAATGGCTAGGCGTAAGCACACCGTAATATAAACCTCAGTGACCACTCATCCTCCCGAATGGCTAGGCGTAAGCACATCAGAATATGAAATTCCCGATGACCACTCATCCTCCCGAATGGCTAGGCATAAGCACACCGGAATATGAAATTCCCGGTGACCACTCATCCTCCCGAATGGCTAGGAGTAAACACATCAATAGAGTTCATAGCTAAAAAGCCGAATTACAATTCATCTTAAAGCAGTCACATCACCATTTACCATTAAGGTTCGTTATGCCATATCGTAAAGATAAATCATTCCAATCAATGTTTTGAAAACATACAACTTCTTTACAAAGATTTCCATGTCCTAATTCACCAATGGGAATGTCATTACCAACTCTTAACTAGCATTACTAAGCATCTCTCATAGAGGAAAACATTCATAATATCTTATACATAAATAGAGTTTATTACAATCTAGGTTTAATGTGGGTTTGTCCCTCACACACATTAACCACCGTTTAAAACATGAATTAGAGTTCAAGGAACATGAAAAGATTGCTTTTCATTTGATTCATTAAAGGATCTTGAAATTAAATCCATCCTTAAATTACTTCCAAAACAACCCACTATACCTTCGGATGCCAATGCTTGTATACACTTCTTTATTTCCGTATATCCATAGTATAACAACAACAAAATATTATCACAAAACAGTCACGAAAATCATATAAAACAGCCCCAAAATATTGTCACAAAACAGCCACGAAATCATCTAAAACAACCCCCAAATATATCCTCACAAAACAGCCCGGTATACGCTTTGTATACAATGTCTTCATACACTTTATTCTCTCAATTTCAAGAACAACAACTTATCAACAACATCAACAATTATTTTATATCAATATCCAAATAATCCTATCCATTTAATCATACCAAAACAGCCCCCAAGTCATTTGGTATCCAAAAATTTTAACCGAACTTTCAATGTCATTTTCTCTATTCTAACTCGTCAAATCTATCAATGATAAGGATAAAAACATCATTAAAATCTTAGACATACCTTATATGAGCAGCCACCACGAAAATAACTTCCCCCAAGTTCAATGTTTAGCTTAGAACGACGGCAACAACTTGTTCTACACTTTATCCTTCACGAGCCTCGGGATTCGGGGCCTTGAACTTGATCGATTCTCCACTTTCTCTCTCTAAATCTCCTCTCTCTCTCTCTCTCTATAAAATTCTGAATGTTTGGTAGGGGAAATGTGGCTGCTAGGGCTGAACATTTCCCTTAAATACCAAGGGAAATGGGCCTGACCCGGTTTTGAATTGGGTTGGGCCATCAGCTTGACCTTTCTATCTTAAAATGTCCATATCTCCTGCTCCCGATGTCACCTGGGGGCCCACGACCTATGGTTGGAAAGATATTTCAAAGGGATACAACTTTCATGAAGGAAGTCTTTCCAAATTCCCAAATAATAATTGGGTTATGGCCTCCCAAAGTCAGATCGCTTGAAAACGTACTGTTTTCACCTGTGTTACGCCCCAAGGGACGGTCCGTAACACGTGTTACGGCCCGTAACTTGGAGCGTAACACTGACCAAATTTCCAGTGAGGTTCTGGAAATTTTTGGGATGTTACGGCCCCAAGGGACGGTCTGTAACTCGTGTTACGGCCCCAAGGGACGGTCCGTAACGCAGACCAAATTTCCAGTGCGGACAGGCTTCATTAAAATAGGCATAACTCTTTGCACAGATGTCCGTTTGACCCCCATAATATACCGTTGGAAAGCTATTTCAAAGATCTACAACCTGTATTTCAGGTGTTGTTTCCAAATTCGCAACACATTTTCACTAAAGTCGCCCAGAAGACAGACCTACCAAAACTTTGGTGAATTTAAGAGCCCTTAAGAACTTCGATTGTTGGTTTGACTTCTAAACGACCATTCTCCACCCGAATTCATCAAGAATGGTTTCATATAGATAACATATCATCTTAACACTAGATTTTTACATATTCACACCTAGTTCAAATTTACGGGGTGTTACAGTCACGTGCATATTCTTACGATTATAGGTTTGGCATACTAATTGTGAAAAGTTCGTGATTAAGTTGAGTTCCTTGGACGACGTAAGAAATGTAAAGCTAACCCTTCCTTCTTTTTGGCATGATCTTTATGAAACAAACAGACCACGTGTATATGACTCCAAAGAAGCTCATATTCTTAGAGACACTAGGATGGTTAATGTTCTTGATTCCCACAACTTATTTTATTATGTCTTGATACGTGTCTATGATTTCAGGCGTCCTATTTTGATATAATCCATTGTGACATTCGAAGGGTACTTGATATGATTATTGTCTTGATTTTCAAATGATAGTTCATTTTGATTATTCTATCGAGTCTCAAATATAACTTAGTTTGCATATGGTTGCTCACTACTCTGCTCGTGCATGCCTCATTGTATCTTTCACCGAGTCCCGGCCCGGGGTACGTTCTCGTTCACAGTTTCACTGCATTGTTCACCGATTCCCTCACTAGAGGGCCGGAATACGGTATATATATATATATATATATATATATATATATATATATATATATATATGATGATGATGCGATTATGGCGCCAAGGATGGTATATGATGACTTTATTCACCGAGTCCCATAATGGGCTGGGTATGATATATGATATTGATATGTATGATTTACATTTCATAAGGCAAGTGTATTGGTATTATGATTGTCATACTTGTCTCCTGTAATCTTTATTTCAGCCATGATCCTCTTTATTGTATTTCATGCTTTATATACTCAGTACATATGTCGTACTGACCCCCTTTCTTCGGGGGGCTGCTTTTCATGCCCGCAGGTATGGATACTTGATTTGGTGATCCTCCAGCCTAGGATTTCCACCCAGCTGTTTGGAGAGCTCCATTGTTCCGAAGCCTATCTTATTTTGGTACAGATCTTTAGATGTAGACTTATGTATATCTAGGGGTACGGCGGGGCCTTGTCCCGTCATATTTCACTATTGATACTCTTAGAGGTCTGTAGACATATGTGTGGGTTGTGTATAAGTTTGTTCAGCTGTGTCTGTATGATTTGCTAAGGATATTCCCGTCTGTAGTGGCAGCCTTGTCGGCTTGCGTATCATATTGGTTTGTAGTGGTAGCCTTGTCCGCTTGCGTATCGTATTACGTTTTGATTAGTTGTGACTCTTCAGGAAATAGGTTATCTTAATATGTATATGTGATGACGTTATGAACTTTTGGAGTTTTTGCAAGTTTCCATATTGTTCTTAGATTCAGTCTAACTATATCTAGCAGGTACGTATATGAGTGTCCAGCTCGGGCACTAGTCATGGCCTATGGGGTTGGGTCGTGACAAAAGTGGTATCAGAGCAGTTCATCCTCGGAGTGTCTACAGACCGTGTCTAGGAGTGTCTTGTTTATCGGTGTGTTGTGCACCACATCTATAAATAGGAAGCTACAGGACATTTAGGATGTTACGTTTTCTTCTTACTCTAAATTGTGCGATAGAGTCAAGAGATAGGAAATGATATCCCTTATATACTGACCTTTGATTTCAGCAGGAGAATGATGTCGACAAGAGAAGGTAAATAATGCTACTGGGAGTTACAGAGGTAAGATATTTCATCGTGGTTATGTTATCAGAAATTGTATATACAGAATTGCAAACTGGCCATCATCAAGGTAAGTTATTGAAGTATAGTAAGAAAAAGGATTGAATGTATATATATTGTTGATAAGTTCAGTCATAAGGTGTGAACAGAAGAAGCTGAATGAATCAATAAAAAGATAAGTAAGCAGGGTACATGTCAGATACGGTATGAATGTTTCAGGTATGATTGAAACCTGCAGTTAAAGATTGAAAGGGAAAGCAAACAGGAAAGTGTAACAGGTACAATTTGAGTTGGACATACGAGGTAAGTTCATCATTTTCATACTGTTATTGATATGGGGAGCCCTGTGCGGCTATGATATGATATAATATATACATATATATGTTGGCCTTGTGAGGCATTGTTGGTATTTCCTGCATGCAGGTTTTGGGATAGTAAGAAATACAGAGGAAACTCTGCCAAACTTTTCCTAGAAATAAAAAGAGAATGAGATATAAATTCGTAAAAAGTCTTGAAGTCAACATCAATGATAAGATTTGACTAAATTGCAAGTACGTCTGACTTCGAGAAATAAAGTTAACGGTTGAATTGATAGTAATAGTAATTATGAGGTCGATATCGATATGGTAAATTTATCAGGTTGGATTAAAATTTTAAGAGATACCCTCCATGTCATCTGTAAGAGGTATCATTCTTATTTGGGAAATTTTATTTCGAAGAAGCAAATATGAGCAGCAAGTTTGGAATTCATTTGAACGGACCAGAATACTTTCCAGCCACATTTTACCTTAGAAAAAGCTCATGTTGAAGAGCAAAAACGTCCAGCAATTAAGTTTCACTTTTATTTGAAGAGTACAAAGCATACAGCAAGTAGTTTATGAACTAAATAGTTCATTCATGACCCAAGAACAAATCTGAAGGTAAACTATGTGAATCAAGCATTAGAAGTCTCGTGGTGCTTGTCGGATTCTAGTTCTTCTTCTTGTGGTGGTTTTGGAGGAGGCTTCATCGTGACGTAATCTTGGAGTTGGAGCGTTCTTGTGTTCTTGAGGTAACATTTCATCATATCTTTATGTCCTTGAGTTTATTAGTTCTTAATCAACTAATTGGAGATGGAATTTGTAGAAGGAAAACTCAAACTTGTGGGTTGTCTTAGATCATGTGTTCCATGTGTTGTTGATGAAGTGCTAGGATAATTTGGAAGGGCTTGTGACACTAAGGGATGATTTAGAAAAAGGTGGCAAATCTTAACAGAATGTTTTATTGAAGTATCAAGTGAACGGATAAGTAGGGATAAATTGCGACGAGTTTATAGTTAGAAGAAGTAATAGTATGATTGAGACAAGAGTACAGAGGAAGAAGAATTGTGACGAATATGAATGTGTTGATAAGACAGCTTGTGAGGTATTAAGGATAAGATTTACCAAAAAGGGTAAAAGGTTAAGAAGTGTTACGCTATAGGATTGATTACGAACAGGATGTAATGTGAATAACATAAGGGTTGCGATGAAAATGAGTAAAGCCTAGCGAGGAAGTGACTAAACGATATGACGTGATCTATGTGATTAAAGTATAAAGGCGAGATATAGAACGAATAAGAAAGACTTATAAAGTTTTATACGGAAAATTCAGAACAAAGATTATGTGATAACGGAAATGATAGCGAGTACAAGAAAAGAAGGAGTAATTGAAAGAAGGAAATAAGAAGAATGCGAGATAACAGTGTAGTAACAGGTTATGACACGTATAGCCGAGAAGACGAGTAATGTAAGTGATGGAATTATGAAAGACCAAACTACAGAAAGATGAGCAACGAGGTAGAATGAGTGCCAGAAAATGACTAGGATGATAAGAACAAATAGGGATGAACAGGATACGTTTTGAAAATGAGAAAGGGATTATGCAGGAGTAGTGTTTTCTGAGGGGTACAGAGGTAGCATGAGATTCTTCGTGTACAGGATAAAAGATGGACATAGACTGGGGAAATGGTAAGGGAATATTAAAGGAAGCACCCAAGATAGACGTAATTAACTGAGTAAGAGTATAAAATAAAAGGGAAATATATAGCTACAAACTTAAAGGTATAGTTATAACTAAGTAATTGTATTGTTGTAGTTGATGGACTATGGTGTATTCGTGTTGAATTAGTTATATTGCTATGAAATTATTACCGCAAGGGTTAATCAAGGTGACGATCATGACAAATGATTTATAACAATAGTGCAAGAAAAGTCTAAGATAAAGGAATTATCAAGTTGGAAACAATAAAGTCGACACCAAGGATAAGGCTTGAAATTGACTATAAGAAAAGGATGAGAGTAGAAACACTTGGTCTAAGGTAAGCTCATATGACCACAGTACTTCTATACCCTGGGGCAATCTGCGATGGAGTATGATAGACGGGCATTGTAACACAAAGATTGAAGTCCAAGAGCGGTGTCCAGGAGGTCATGTACCCTGTACATTTTCATGACTAGCTTCACGACTGGATGGTTCAGAGGGGTATACGAATTAAGCGATTAAGGAAGGTAGTTATTGCTAGTAAAGGGTTCTAAGCTTTACGAGGAGAGGAAAGAGTCCACTACCATTTAACGACTTGGGGTACAATAACTATTCAGGAGGAGCATAAAATCATGGAACAATATGGAGTGGAAGGAAATGTATCGAGGGACCTGGAAAAGCTACTGTATAGTGTGCTTTCTGATTATGTATAGGTTGGGATAAAGACAATGTTACAATAAAACTTTGGACACTTATCATCAGGATATAAGTGTTACCTAATTGAGAATTTGGAACGATTACAAGTGCTAAATAATTATTGATTGGAGTGAGTGGAATGTAGCCTTGGATGAGTTGCTACATGGGTTACATTACTCGAGTACAGATGGTCAGATGATATTTTGTACTATATATAGAAAGGGTCTCGTCGCTTCATGATTTTGTTAAGGTTTCGTATGTGGATAATCAAAGTTATAAATTATAAAGAAAGACCTGGATATAGAACAGTATACCAAGTGAATTGGAAAGAGGATCGGATGAATTTGAGATTGGAAATAGGGACATAGGGCAGAGTTTAAATGGGTAATGGTATAAGTATACCCTTAAGGGGGGAAGCGGGTGAGAGAATGCAGGTATAAGATAGAAACAATTGACACTACAATATATTTGATATGGATGCTTAAACATTAAGTGAGATCCCTTGTTGAGACAAGTTAGTAAGATCCGAAAGCCAACAATGAATGGATAGAAGTCAGGATGGTATTTGAGACGGTGCGGAGAAGCTACTGTAAAGAACTTGAATGATATGGCATTACAAAGTGGGTGCTTATAAAAATAAAGAGTAGGACAAAAGAATGGTAACGAGTAGCTTAAGAGATATTATAAAGGATAGCAATGCTATACTAGATTAGAGGCTAAGATTTGGCAATATGTTGCGACTTATAAGTAGCAAAGGGAAGGGATAGAAAATCTCCTATAGCATGATATGAGAAAAATCAAAGGGGTGAATAAAGGAAGGGAAAGAAGTATGATAAGATAGGCTACGAGCGAGTTTTAGTACGGATAAGTTATGTAAAGCATAATGAATCAGGAGAAGGAAAGAATATGACTAGGATTGGATATATATTATACAAGTTGTACAAGAATAGTTATGCAACCTACGAATATTTGTATGCTAAGAATGAGACTAAGTGAGTACTTGACAAGAAGAGTAAGGATCCAGTAATAACAATGCGGTTGTGATATTTTGGGTGCATTAAGGAAAGATGTAAAAATGGTTGAGCCAAATTACCGAGATAGAATTAGTACTGAGGGCAAATAGGACATGGCCATAGTTGAGCCCCGATACCACTGAAAGATACGAGAGGAGAATGCAAGGTAAATCATAAAGACTAGTAAAACGACGCTAAGGTATTTCTCGAGCTAATTTGAGCACCTTCGCATATTCTTGTAAAGATTGCAATCAGATCAAGCTGGTTACTGGACGACAGCGAATTTATATGTCAAATAAAAAAATTCTTTCAGAATTATACCAGTTAATAATAGACAGATCACAGAGCAATGTAAGGTTATTGAAGCAAAATGATGTTACACCAAGGGAAATTTCATCTTATTCGCAGAGTCGGCGAAGGGTCTACAGGTTACCAGAGGCTTGAAATACTCCAAGGATTGTAAAGTCTAATAAATCGATGAGGGACGTCTACGCGTGAGAGGTAAGATGAAGTGAACGATACGTCTTAAAGGAGTAACTATAGAAGAAGAAAGAGTTGAGTTAAGACTAAGTGCACCAGGGAGAGAGTAAGATTTCAGCGGAAGAGCTCGCAATACAATCATCAACCAACTGTGAAATGAAAAGGAGAGTAAAGACAACGGCGTGGAATTATCACCTCGAGAGGCAAGAGCAAGAACAAATATTATGGAAATGGTTACTGAAAGAGATGGAATGCGTTATAATAAAGTGAAGGGATCGACCAATGAAGGAGGCATGTGAAGGTCATAATTCAGTAAAAGAACGTTTAAGGAAGTATCGGGAGTGCAGGATTAGTTTAACATTGGAGGACGAATGTTCCAAAGGGGGGAAGGATGTTACAGCCCAGAAACTTTCGTGTTACTAAGGCTACAAACGGCTTAATGTGAGCTCGAGGAGGAGCAAATATTATAAGTATAAAGAATGAAATTCTACTGTAGTAGCATGAGGATAGCATGAGTACGATATTTGGAATTCGTATAATATGATTGGAATGATACGTTAAAAGATATATAGCCCTCGTAACCGTAAGCTGAGCTGGGCCCACATGATGGGATTTTTATAAAGGACATATGATAAGTTATATGGACAATATATGTGACGTTAAACACAACTCAAGAAGGACCCTTGAGCCAAAACCAAGTGTAAGCCCTCCAAAAAGATGTTTTTAAGTTACGTTTTCGGGCGATCTGACTTCGGGAGACCATAACCCCATCCTTATTTGGGAATTTGGGAAAACTCCTAAAATGAAAGTTGTAGATAATTGAATTAGCGTTCCAACCATAGGTCGTGGGAATTTATTCGATATCGGAATCAAGAGATATGATTGTTTTACTGAACAAAGGCGCTGGCCGCAAGTAGAGAGCCTGACACGTGGTGGATACGTGGCAGGACCACTCCACCGCCCTTTGTCACTATAAATAGACTCCAAACCAGTCATAAACAACATGATAATGTGATATAAAGTTCAGCAAGCTTATGGAAGGTTAGAGAGAGAGGGAGGAGAGGTTAGAGAGAGAAAGTAAGAGTTTGATCAAGTTCGAGGACCCAAATCCCGAGGCTCGTGAAGAGTGAAGTGAAGAACAAGTTATTGTCGTCATTTTGAACCAAAAATTATCTTTGGATGGTGTTGATTTCGTGGTTATGGACTACATAAGGTATGTTTAAGTTGTCTGTGATGTTATTTACATGTTTATTGATAGATTTGGCGGATTAGAATGTTGGAAATGTTGATGTAATTGTCGTATATGTTGTATTAAGTAGTTGGGGATTAGGTGTTGATTTGGATGGATTCTTTAATGGATTTAGTTAGATTATTGTGGATAAATGTTGGGTATTTTTGTTAATGTTGATATTAATGGTTTGTTAGCTGAATTCAGGTATTGGGATTGTTTAGAATAGAAAGGAAATGCTGTCGAAATTCCGTTAAAAATAAAGATAAGTTTAAGGGATTGATTTTAAGGATATATATTGGATGGATTGTTGCAGTAAATTAAGTATATTGTTGTGTTTTTGAGATTCATTTGTTGTTGGGCTGTTGTGGTGATATACCGAATTGGGAGATACTAATGATATAAGGGAGATGCTCCCCGTTTCGTTTTAGAATTAAGTTATTTATTAATATATATGATATACGAAAGCCTTCTTAAGTCACGTGCATATTCTTACGATTATAGGTTTGGCATACTAATTGTGAAAAGTTCGTGATTAAGTTGAGTTCCTTGGACGACGTAAGGTATGTAAAGCTAACCCTTCCTTCTTTTTGGCATGATCTTTATGAAACAAACAGACGACGTGTATATGACTCCAAAGAAGCTCCTATTCTTAGAGACACTAGGATGGTTAATGTTCTTGATTCCCACAACTTATTTTATTATGTCTTGATACGTGTCTATGATTTCAGGCGTCCTATTTTGATATAATCCATTGTGACATTCGAAGGGTACTTGATATGATTATTGTCTTGATTTTCAAATGATAGTTCATTTTGATTATTCTATCTAGTCTCAAATATGACTTAGTTTGCATATGGTTGCTCACTACTCTGCTCGTTCATTCCTCAATGTATCTTTCACCGAGTCTCGGGCATGGGTACGTTCTCGTGCACAGTTTCACTGCATTATTCACCGAGTCCCTCACTAGAGGGCCGGGATACGGTATATATATATATATATATATATATATGATATGATATGATGATGTGATTATGGCGTCAAGGATGGTATATGATGACTTTATTCACCGAGTCCCATAATGGGCCGGGTATGATATATGATATTGATATGTATGATTTACATTTCATAAGGCAAGTGTATTGGTATTATGATTGTCATACTTGTCTCCTGTAATCTTTATTTTAGCCATGATCCTCTTTATTGTATTTCATGCTTTATATACTCAGTACATATCTCGTACTGACCTCCTTTCTTCGAAGGGCTGCGTTTCATGCCCGCAGGTACGGATACTCGATTTGGTGATCCTCCAGCCTAGGATTTCCTCCCAGCTGTTTGGAGAGCTCCATTGTTCCGGAGCCTATCTTATTTTGTTACAAATCTTTTTATGTAGACTTATGTATATCTAGGGGTACGGCAGGACCCTGTCCCGTCATATTTCACTATCGATACTCTTAGAGGTCTGTAGACATATGTGTGGGTTGTGTATAAGTTTGTTCAGCCGTGTCTATATGATTTGCTAAGGATATTCCCGTCTGTAGTGGCAGCCTTGTCGGCTTGCGTATCATATTGGTTTGTAGTGGTAGCCTTGTCGGCTTGCGTATCGTATTACGTTTTGATTAGTTATGACTCTTCAGGAGATAGGTTATCTTGATATGTATATGTGATGACGTTATGAACCTTTGGAGTTTTTGCAAGTTTCCATATTGTTCTTAGATTCAGTCTGACTATATCTAACAGGTACGTATATGAGTGTCCAGCTCGGGCACTAGTCATGACCCACGGGGTTGGGTCGTGACAAAAGGAAACAGATGATATAGGTTGGGATAAAGATAATATTACAAGAGAACTTTGGACACTTATCATCGGAATATAAGTGCTACCTAATTGAGGATTTGGAACGACTATAAGTACTAATTAATTACTTATTGGATTAAGTGGAATGTGGCCTTGGATGAGTTGCTACATGGGTTGCAATGCTCGGGTACGGATGGTCAGATGAGATTTTATACTATATATAGAAAGGTTCTCGTCGCTTCATGAGTTTGTTAAGGTTTCATACGTGGATAATCAAAGTTATAGATTATAAAGAAAAGATATAGATATGGTACAATATACCAAGAGACATAGAGCAGATGAATATGAGATTGGATATAGGGATATAACGCAGAATATAAACAGATAATGGTATAAGTACACCCTTAAGGGGGGAAGCAGATGAGAGAAATGCAAGTGTAAGATGGAAACAATTGACACTCCAATATATTTGGTATGGATACTTAAACTTCAAGTGAGATCCCTTGCTGAAACACGTTTGTAAGATCTGAAAGCCAGCAATAAATGGATAGAAGTCAAGATGGTATTTGAGACAGTGCTGAGAACTATTTGTAAAGATCTTGAATGATATGACATTAAAAAGTAGGTGCTTATAAAAAGAAAGAGTACGATAAGAGAATGGTAACGAGTAATTTAAGAGATATTATGAAGGATAGCAATGCTATACTAGATTAGAGGCTAAGATTTGGCAATAGAGTTATGCGCTAATGATATTGCGACTTATAAGTAGCAAAGGGAAGGGATAGAAAATCTCCTATAGTAGGATATGAGAAAATCAAAAGGGAAAATAAAGGAAGGGAAAGGAGTATGACAAGATAGGCGACGAGCGAGTTTTAGTACGGATGAGTTATGTAAAGCATAATGAACCAGGAGAAGGAAAGACTATGACTAAGATTGGATATATTTTATACAAGTTGTACAAGAATAGTTATGCAACCTATGAATATTTGTATGCTAAGAATGAGATCAAGTGAGTACTTGATAAGAAGAGTAAGGATTCAGTAATAACAATGCGGTTATGATATTTTGGGTACATCAAGGAAAGGTGTAAGATGGTTTGAGCCAAATTATCGAGATAGAATTAGTACTGAGGGAAAATAGGACATGGCCATAGTTGAGCTGAAGATTTATCTCGATACCGATTGTAAGATACGAGAGGAGAATGCAAGGTAAAGCATGAAGACTAGTGAAACGACACAAGGTATTTCTTGGGCAAATTTGAGCACCTTCGCATATTCTTGTAAAGATTGCAACATAATGTGTGATAGAAAAACTAAGAGAAAAATCTGAGTAAAGAGACAATAGAAGGGTTTGAATTAAAAATAAAGAAACGACACGAGATAATATGCCTAAAGTGTTACAAGTTGGATTAAGGGAAATTGCGAAATAGTTTAAGTGAGACAATCAGAACCAGCTGGTTACTGGATGACAGTGAATTTACAAGTCAAATAAAAAATTATTTCAGAATTATACCAGTTAATAATAGACAGACCACAGAGCAGCTATGTAAAGTTATAATATGAGGGAGCCCCAGCGCTACTTGATAGCCAACTCTAAAGATCGAGATAAGAGCAAAAAAGGTAAAGTGACAGTGAAAGTCGAGAAGTGATACATGATGCAGAAGATTCCAGAAGATGGACTGTAACAACAGGAGCAATGTAAGGTTATTGAAGTAAAATAATGTTATACTAAGGGAAAAATTTCGTTTTGTTCGTAGAATCTGCGAAGAGTCTACAGGTTACCAGAGGCATGAAACATTCCAGGGATTCTAAAAGTCTAATAAATCAACGAGGGACGTCTACGCGTTATAAAATCTTATAAAGATTAAGAGGTAAGACGAAGTGAACGAAACGTCTTAAGGGAGTAACTTATAGAGGAAGAAGGAGTCGAGCTATGACTAAGTGCACCAAAAAGAGAATAAGATTTCGGCAGAAGAGCTCGCAATACAACTGTCAACCAACTACGAAATAAAGAGGAGAGTAAAGACAACGACGCAGAATTATTACCTCGAGAGGCAAGAGCAAGAGGAAATATTACGGGAATGGTTACTTAGAGATCTGGAATGCGTCATAATAAATTGAAGGTAATCGACCAACGAAAAGGGCATGTGAAGGGCATAATTCAATGAAAAGGTACTTGAGGAAGTATTGGGAGTACAGGACTGGTTTAACATTCGGGGATGAAAGTTCTAAAGGGGGGAAGGACGTTACATCCCGTATTTTCATGTGTTGGAAAGCGTGTGAGTTAAATGATATTAGTAACGAAAACAAGGTTATCCTCCCAAGCTTATGGGTGGTTGTAGTGATGGTACAGATGTGTTATAATATTTGAAGTTAAACAAATCTAAAAAAATAAGTTTTGTCGAGGTTCGAAATTTATTTGATGAAATATGGTCCAAGCTATAATATCCCGTAATTTTGGACTAGAAAAATTTAATCGTCCAGTATGAGCAAAATTACCCGAGCTCGGAGAATTCGATCATATTCAAGGATGAAAATCGAGAGCTCGGTGTACAAAGAGTTTGAGGTCCCGAAATAATTTAGGACTTAACAAGTGTGACCACGGTGGTTGAGAATAATATTTTATGTGTACAAAAAGGGACTATGGACTAGTGCTATGTCACATAACCATGGCAATGAGTATATGAAGTGTATTTAAAATAATTGTTATTAAAGTGAATTGAGACCAAGAAATTAATTAAGATCATTGAATAAATATTATGGGGGCATAATTTATGTGGGAGTGCCAAGTGGCAGTAGCTAAACTAAGGATTTTTCTAAGTTAATTAGTAGTGGGATTGATGAGTCAAATGCACCTAATGTGCAAAAAGGACACATATGGGCTATTGGTGATAACATTATATGAGATAGGGGTCCTTTGGATTTTCATTACAAATGAAACCATTTATTTCTTGAAGAAAACAAGGCCAGCAGCAGCAACGAACAAGCAGCCATGGACATATTTGTTGCTGCCAAGGAAAAACTTGCCCCTTATGGATTAATTAGTAGTTCATTAAGAGATCAAGAACACCTATTTTTAGGGAGGTTGAGAGAAACATTCACACTTCATTTTGAGAAAGGAATTGGGCAGCAACTGTCATGACCCAACCTCGTGGGCCATGGCTAGTGCCCGAGCTGGACACTCGTATACGTACCTGTTGGATATAGAGACTGAAACTAAAGACAATATGGAAACTTGAAAACATTAAAGATTCATAACGTCATATATAAGATAACCTGTCTCCTGAGGAGTCACAACTAATCAAAACGTAATACAATACGCAAGCCGACAAGGCTGCCACAACAAACCAATATGATACGCAAGCCGACAAGGCTGCCACTACATACGATATAATACGCAAGCCGGGAAGGCTGCCACTACAGACGGGAATATCCTTAACAAATCATATAGACACAGCTGAACAAACTTATACACAACCCACACATATGTCTATAGACCTCTAAGAGTACAAGAGTGAAATATGACGGGACAGGGCCCCGTCGTACCCCTATATATATATATATATATATATATATATATATATATATATATATATAAGTCTATATAGAAGATCTGCACCAAAATATCTGGGCTTCGAAACAATAGAGCTCTCCAAACAGCTGAGCAGAAGTCCTAAGCTAGAGGATCACCAAATCGAGTATATGTACCTGCGGGCATCAAACGCAGCCCCCGGAAGAAAGGGGGTCAGTACGGAGTATGTACTGAGTATATAAAGCATGAAATACAATAAAGAGGATCATGACTGAAATAAAGATTACAGGAGACAAGTATGACAATCATAATACCAATACACTTGCCTTATGAAATGTAAATCATGCATATCAATATCATATATCATACCCGGTCCATTATGGGACTCGGTGAATAAAGTCATCACATAGCATCCTTGGCGCCATAATCACATCATCATATCATCATATACATATATATATATACAGTATCCCGGCCCTCTAGTGAGGGACTCGGAGAACAATGCACTGAAACTGTGCACGAAAACGTACCCCGACCCGGGACTCGGTGAAAGATATATTGAGGCATGCACAAGCAGAGTAGTGAGCAACCATATGCAAACTAAGTCATATCTGAGACTCGATGGAATAATCAAAATGAACCATCATTTGATAATCAAGATAATAGTCATATCAAGTATCCATCGAATGTCACTATGGATTATATCAAAATAGGACTTCTGGAATCCTAGACACGTATCAAGACATAATGAAACAGCTTCTGGAAATCAAGAACTTTAGCCATCCTAGTGTCTCTAAGAATAGGAGCTTCGACCTAATAAAATAAGTTCTGGGAATCAAGAACTTTAGCCATCCTAGTGTCTCTAAGAATAAGAGCTTCTTTGGAGTCATATACACGTCGTCTATTTGTTTCATAAAGATCATGCCAAAAAGAAGTAAGGGTTAGCTTTACATACCTTTGATGGATTAACCGTAACCAAGCTTGCTTCGTCGCCCCTTTAGCCTATTTAATATGAAAGTAACACCATTGTTAATAAACTACGACTCTCCAGCTTATAAATCTACAACCAAATACTTATAGGAATCATTTCTTAGTTCATACTTCTCGATTAGTATTTTGATTAGTTAAGAACACAACGGAAATCGGGCAGCGTTTCCTCTACATAACTCGCCTAACCCGAACTTCCAATTAACCTCCAATTAGCATAGCAACACCAACAACAATGATAACAACCCCATAACCTCTCCTCATCCTTTTTCAATTCAAATCATTAACATCTAAGATTATACACCAACCAGACCAACATAGGCTTCTTATACGATATCTTATACCCTTGATTTCTTCCAAATTTACGAGCCATATCAACAACAACATGACAACAACATCAACCACCATCCATGTACAATAAAATTACCTCAATATCATTTTAATACAAGCTCGAAACAGTCCACCAAAACTATGACACCAAAAATATGATTTTCGATCTTTTCTTCGTAAAATTACAAACATACGGAAAAAGCATAATATTGCCATGAACAACAGCACCTATACTTATCTATAATTATATTTCTAGCCCTCCAACATAAACAATTTATCCTCAAATACACTACATGGACCTTTATCTTTACATCAAGAAGAACTCAAGGTGAAGTTTTCCAAAGTGAGGATGAATTTATTTATAAGGGTTGCTGAATTCTTACCTTTATTAGTAGAGAAAAGGGAGTAGCATGGACAGAAAAGGAGTCTCCCCAACACTTCCACAAACAACACCTTCAAAACCAAGATGAAAATTGCAAAGTAATTGCATTAAAAGGGCTGGCTGTATGGTTTTCTTGGCAGCCATGGTTGTTCATAGTTCTTTCTCCACATCAAAATGAAGATTAGCAATTAATTGTGTTGATGGGGGCAGGCCATGAGCTTCAAAGAGGTGCCATCGCCGTGAGCCTCCATGGCTATGAGCTTCTTTCTCTTTCAATTCAATTTTGTGAATGATGAAGATGAATTATGAGTCATCATATGCTATTTATATGCAAGCTGCCATGTTGCCAAGTGTCCCGCCATGTTGACACCTGCCCCACTATGGCATGGACGAATCCTAATCATCCATGTTGTAGTGGGGCCCACTTAGTAGTCTGGTCATGGTTAATTCTGATCATGGTTAATTCTCACCATGGTTAATTCTGATCATGGGGCCCACTTGATACACTAATTAGGCTAATTAATCATTAATCCCCACTTAATAATCTAATCATGGTCAATTAATCCCTAATCTTCACTAATGTTTCCATACTAATAGTAATTAGCTAGCAAACCGTGCATTATTAAAATCGGGATTAAAAAGTCCTTGTCTCATATCTCAAAAATAACCTTGTCCTTGAACTTATGTCGATTAGCTTACGAATAATCCGACGTATAAAAATATGGGGTATAACATCCTTCCCCCCTTTAGAACATTCATCCTCGAATGTTAAACTGGTCCTGCGCTCCCAATACTTCCTTAAACGTCCTTTTATAGAATTATGATGCTCTTCACATGCCCTTTTCATTGGTCGAATCCCTTCACTTTATTATCACGCATTCTAGCTCTCTAAGTAACAATTCCCGTAATATTTCTTCTTGCTCTTGCCTCTCGAGGTGATAATTCTACGTCGTTGTTTTTACTCTCCTTCTTCATTTCGCAGTCGGTTGATGGTTGTATTGCGAGCTCTTCTACTCTTCCCCTGGTGCACTTAGTCTTAACTCGACTCTTTCTTCTTCTATAGTTACTCCTTTAAGATGTATCGCTCACTTCATCTTACCTCTTACGTGTAGACGTCCCTCGTCAATTTATTAGACTTTACAACCCCTGGAGTATTTCATGCCTCTGGCAACCTATAGACCCTTCGCAGAGTCTACGAGTAAAACGAAATTTTCCAAGGTGTTACATTATTTTACTTTAATAACCTTACATTGCTCTGCTGTTACAGTCCGTATCCTGGAATCTTCAGCATCGTATATCACTTCTCGTCTTTCACTGTCACTTTACCTTTTAGCTCTTAAGATCTTTAGAGTTGGCTATCAAGTAGCACTGGAGTTCCCTCATAATAACTTTACAAAGCTGCTCTGTAACCTGTCTATCACTAACCGGTATAATTCTGAAAGAATTTTTGATTTGACATATAAATTCACTGTCTTAACCAGCTCGTTCCGGTTGTCTTGCTTAAATTATTTAGCAATTTCCCTTAATCTAACTTGTAACATTTTAGGCATATTATCTCGTGTCGTTTCTTTGTTTTTAATTCAAACCCTTCTATTGCCCCTTTACTTAGTTTTTGCTCTTAGTTCTCCTATCACGCATCGGAATATGCTTAAGTGCTCAAATGAGCCCAAGAATATCTTAACATCGTTTCGCTAGTCTGTATGCTTTATCTTGTATTCTCCTCTTGTATCTTTCAATCGGTGTCGGGGCTCAGCTATCGCCATGTCCTATTTGCCCTCAGTACTAACTCGGTAATTTGGCTCAAACCATTTCACACCTTTCCTTAAGGTATCTAAAATATCATTACCGCATTGCTATTACTGAATCCTTACTCTTCTTATCAAGTACTCACTTGGTCTCATTCTTAGCATACAAGTATTCGTAGGTTGCATAACTATTCTTGTACATATTGTATAGAATATATCCAATATTAGTCATGGTCTTTTCTTCTCCTGATTCATTATGCTTTACATAACTCATCCGTGCTAAAACTCGTTCGTAGCCTATACTTGTTATACTCATATCCCTTCCTTTATTCACCCCTTTGATTTTCTCATATACCTCTATAGGAGATTTTCTATCCCTTTCCTTTGTTACTTATAAGTCGCAATATCATTAGCGCACAACCCTATTGCCAAATCTTAACCTCTAACCTAGTATAGTATTGCTATCCTTTATAATATCTCTTAAGTTACTCGTTACCATTCTTTTGTCATACTCCTTTTTATAAGCATCCACTTTTAATGTCCTTTAATTCAAGATCATTACAAATGATTCTCAGCTCTGTGTCAAATACCACCCTGGCTTCTATCCATTTATTGCTGGCTTTCAGATCTTACTAACTTGTTTCAGCAAGGGATCTTCATTGAAATTTAAGCATCTATCTCAAATATATTGCAGTGTCAATTGTTTCCATCTTACACCTGTATTTCTCTCACCCGCTTCCCCCTTTTAGGGTGTACTTATATCATTATCTATGTATATTCTGCTCTATGTCCCCATTTTCAATCTCAAATTCGTCTGAATCCTTTCCAATTCACTTGGTATATTGTACCATATCCATGTCCTTTCTTTATAATTTATAACTTGATTATCCTCGTACGAAACCTTAACAAAATCACGAAGTGACGAGAACCTTTCTATATATAGTATAAAATCTCATCTGATGATCTGTACTTGTAGTAGTTCCAAATTCTCAATTAGGTAGCACTTATATTCCGATTATAAGTGTCCAAAGTTCTCTTGTAAAATTATCTTTATCCCAACCTGTATCATCTGTCTCCTCTAATTAATTTACAATACATCATTTGTTCCTCAACCTACAGTCCCTGTCCTTTAAGGATTTCACTGTTCCCGAGGTGAAGTCGTATACATGTAGTACTCCTTTATGCCTTATGCTTTTTTACCCTTGTTGTGTACCAGGTACCAACTTCTAACTTACTCAAATTCATATCGGGTTCATCTAAATGACAATCTTATCTTATAACCTCATCGTTGTACTATACCTTTAAGCTCGTAGCTATATATTTCCCTTTCGTTACCCATACTCAATTAATTACATCTATCTTGGGTACTTCCTTTAGAATTCCCTTACCATTTCTCCAGTCTATACCCATCTTTTATTCTATGCACAAGAAATCTTATGCTACCACTATAGCCTTCGGAAAACATTACTGCTACATAACCCCTTTCTCATTCTCAAAATGCACTCTGCTTATCCCTGTCTGTTCTTATCATACCAGTTATTTTCTGGCACTTATTTTAGCTCGTTT
The DNA here is from genome assembly GCF_019175385.1 of Lycium barbarum. Lineage (NCBI taxonomy): Eukaryota > Viridiplantae > Streptophyta > Magnoliopsida > Solanales > Solanaceae > Lycium > Lycium barbarum. The sequence continues at coordinate 50,909,877 of NC_083348.1, read as the reverse complement.
CTCATCTTTCTATAGTTTGGTCTTTCATAATTCCGTCACTTACATTGCTCGTGTTCTCGGCTATACGTGTCATAACCCGTTACTACACTGTTATCTCTCTTTCTTCTTATTTCCTTCTTTCAATTACTCATTCTTTTCTTGTGCTCACTATCATTCCGTTATCACATAATCTTTATTCTGAACTTTTCCATACAGAACTTTATAAGTCTTCCTTATTCGTTCTACAGCTCGCTTTTCCGTTTCACACTTACCTTTATACTCTAGTCACATAGATCACGTCATATCTTTTAGTCACTTCCTCACTAGGCTTCACTCATTTTCATAACAATCTTTATTATATTCGCATTATATCATGTTTGCAATGAATCTTATAGTGCAGCACTTCTTAACCTTATTCACGATACCTACTATGGTTCAACTACACTCCGTGGAGTAGGCGTACTTAACCTTTTACCCTTTCTGATCAATCTTAGCCTTAATACCTCACAGGCTGTCTTATCAATACATTCATATTCGTCACAATTCTTCCTCCTCCGTACTCTTGTCTCAATCATACTATTACTTCTTCTAACTATAAACTCATCGTAATTTACCCTTGCTGGTCAATTCAGTTGATACCTCAATATAACACTCTGTTAAGATTTGCCAGCCTTTTCTAAATCATCTTTTATTATCACAAGCTCTTCCAAATTGTCCTAGCATTTCATCAACAACACATGAAACACTTGATCTAAGACAGCCCACAAGTTTGAGTTTTCCTTCTACAAATTCCATCTCCAATTAGTTGATTAAGAACTAATAAACTCAAGGACATAAAGATATGATGAAATGTTACCTCAAGAACACAAGAACGCTCCAACTCCAAGATTACGTCACCATGAAGCATCCTCCAAAACCACCACAAGAAGAAGAACTAGAATCCAATAACCACCACGGGACTTCTAATGCTTGATTCACATAGTTTACCTTCAGATTTGTTCTTGGGTCATGAACGAACTATTTAGTTCATAAACAGTTGTATGCTTTGTACTCTTCAAATAAAAGTGAAACTTAATTGTGGACGTTTTTGCTCTTCAACATGAGCCTCTTCTAAGGTAAAATGTGGTTGGGAAGTATTCTGGTCCGTTCAAATGAATTCCAAACTTTGCTGCTCATATTTGCTTCTTCAAAATAAAATTTCCCGAATAAGAATGATGCCTCTTACGGATGACATGGAGGGTATCTCTTAAAGCTTTAATCCAACATGATAAATTTACTGTTGTAACCCGTATATTTATACGTCGAATTATTCGCAAGTAAATAGACTCAAGTTGGAGGCGGAATTATTTTCGGACATGAAATGGAAATCTTTAATTTTTAGTTTTAATTAGAACATAAATTGTTTATAAATTTTACTTAGTATAAAAATATTATTGGAGATTAGGGATTAATTAATTGTGATTAGATTATTAAGTGGAAATTAGTAATTAATTATATTAATTAAAACTAATTAAATAAGTGGGCCCCACCCATTTTTTTTTTCTAATTTAATTTAAAAAAAAAGAAATGAAAATGTTAGGCCACCAACTCATGCCACATAAGGGGCACGTGTGGGGCTAAGAAGCCTCACATATATACCCTTAGGCATTCATCAAATATCATTCATCAAACAAAAATTGAAACAAAACAAAGCAAAGAAAAATAAAAAGAAAGAAAGGCCTCTCGGCCAATGAGAGATTTGCCGAGCAATGGAGGGTTGAGGGGGAGAATTTATGCCTCAAAATGTTGAATTTATCCAAGTGATTAGCAAGGTTAAGGAGCCAAGTTGATTGAGGTAAGACTTAATCTCTTTCATACCCATTTTGGAGGCAATTTAAGCTTGTATAAATTGTAGGTATGTGATGAATATAAGAAGTTGTAGATGTTGGTGTTGAAAGATAAATTGAGCCGTGTAGGGGCTGTTCTAATTAGGCATGGGAAACTTATTTTAAGTTGCGTTATAGTTGTGATTATCATGGATTATATGGCGAAGGGATTAGAAAGTTAAAATTGAAGTTATGTTGATATGAACATATTATTGTTCTTGTTGAATTGAAGGAATTGGAAATATAATTGTATCCATATATTGTTGTTGATATTTCTGTGTCAACAGGAGAGCAATTGGAAATTTGGGATAGGTGAACATATAGGGGAAGTGTGCCGAACTTTCGCTAAATTTTAGATAATAGAAAACCCTAAGCGGGAGTATATATATAAACTGAAATGTAAGTTCTATAGAAGAATGGGCTATGGATTTGTGGACTATAAAATATAGTTACTAATGATAACGTTACTCTTATATAAAATAGGCTAAAAGAGTGACGAGACGAACGGGTTACGAATAGTCGCAAACAGGTATGTAAAGATGTCCCTTCTTTCTTTTGGCATGTCCTAGATCTAAGTGAAATGATATGAACTTTGGGGTAACTCTATTCCTAGACTTTTGATGTAATTTACGATTTTTATTTACTTAGAGATGTTAGAACTCCCGAGAGATTGTACCTCCCTCTTCTGTTCCCTGTATGTTGAATACTAGTCGATATACATCCGTTTCTATTTCTAGGAACTTTATGAAAATTTGTGGCTGGATTCCTATAAGATGTTTCGTACATTATTGACATATGACTATGGCTTCCAAGCCCTTTGCTATACGTTGTGATAACAGTCGAGAGCTAGCTGATATGCCCTGAATAACATTCGAAAGGTATTGGACATGACCATTGTTCTGATTTCTAAATGATAACTCGCATTGATTGTTCCATTGAGTCTTGATAATGATCTAAACTGCATATGGTTTCTCACTACTCTGCTCGTGCATGCCTCAATATGTCTTTCACTGAGTCCCGGGCCAGGATCTGTTATCGTGCACATTTCCACTGCATTGTTCACCGAGTCCCTCACTAGAGGGCCGGGTACGGTATATATATATATATATATATATATATATATATATATATATATATATATATATATATATATATATATATATATATATTATGGTGTTATGCTGTGTTACGGAGTTATACTATATTCTGGAGTATGCTGTGTTATGGCGTCAAAGACGGGGTGGCGACCATGTTCACCGAGACCCATAATGGGGCCGGATATGATATATGACTTGGCATGCATGATTTATGTTTCAAAAGCAAGTATTTTGGTATCCTGATTATTGTACTCATTTTCCGTACTTCTTATTTCAGTTATGATCCTGTTTACTGTATTCCATGCTTTACATGCTCAGTCATATTTCGTACTGAACCCCATTTCTTCGGGGGGCTGCGTTTCATGCCCGCAGGTGCAGATACTCGTTTTGGTGATTCTCCAGCTTAGGACTCCCCTTCCTGCTATCTTGGAGAGCTCCGTTGTTCCAGAGTTTAGATTTTGGTACAGACTTCCTTTTGATGTATATATGTATATGTTGTCTACGGGTACGACGGGGCCCTGTCCCATCATATTTCACTGTTAAAACTCTTAGACGTCTGTAGACATGTATGTTGGTTGTGTCCAAATGGGGTCAGTTGTGCTTATATGGTCATTATGGATGTTCTAGCGCTGTAGCAGCCTTGCCGGCTTATAAATTTTATCGTTTTGTTGTGTCAGCCTTGCCGGCTTGCGTATATAATTGTTCTGTTGTAGTAAGCCTTGCCGGCTTGTATATATCATCGTTTCGTAGTGGCAGCCTTGTCGGCTTGCGTAATATTCTGATGTGTAGTGGCAGCCTTGTCGGCTTGCGTAGAATAATAATATATATCGTGGCAGCCTCGTCGGCGTGCGTATGTTATTATGTTGTGATTGATTGAGGACCTATAGTATTAGTCTGACTATGTTGACAGGTACATATGGGTGTCCAGCTCGGGCACTAGTCACGGTCCACGGGGCTGTGTCCTGATAAAAGTGGTATCAGAGCAGTTCATTCTCGGAGTCTCTACAGACCGTTTCTAGTAGAGTCTTGTTTATCGGTGTGTTGTGCACCACATCTATAAACAGGAAGCTACAGGACATTTAGGATATTATCTTTCCCTCTGTCTTAGATCGTGCGATAAAGCCTGAGCTTAGGAGATATTGTTTCTGACCTCTTTTCCTGTAAGTAGGTGCAGATTTGTGATAGATGAAGAGGCCAGCTTCAGACAGTGGGGGTGCTAAGAAGGACCCTAGGGTAAATTCGGGACCCCAGGCTCCAGGACCGAGGAGGAGGAGCCTCAGTTATTCTATCGAGACTGACCCCTCGGAGGACCCAGCGACAATTCCTTCATAGTTTTTGCTATCTAGGGAGGCGGTCCCTGAAGCCATACCAGTTGCTCCTATGGCAGGGCACCACATCAGACCGGCTACCCCGGTAAGTGTTACAGATTATCCCAGTCCCCTGTCTTGGCCATCGGTAAACCAGGAGTTTCCTGGTTATCTACCTTCCCCGGACCCAAATGAAGAAGACGATGAAGGTCAGACGAGTAGATGGCGGGCAGACGATGACGAGGAGCACACTTCACCTTCTAGATCACCAGATCAGACTAGAGACTGATCGACTACAGGTATATGAGACTTTATCGAAATTTCATTTGTACGTGCATTTGTTATAGGTTGTTACCTAGTAGCGGCGAGCGGAAATCAAAAAGGTCGACAACCAAGTATTTACGGGAACAGTGACCAAGGTGTTCCCACCACCGTGGGAATTTTGAACTTTAGGATGGAAAATAGTTGTACATATAGGTGGGAGTTGGATATCAAGGTTACATAATGAGAATTTGTATATACGTAATGGCAAACTGGCCATCGTTATGATGAGTTATGGTAAGCATAGCAAGGAAATGGGTTGAATGTATATATATTGTAGATAAGCCCAATCATAAAGTATACAGAGAAGAAGTTAAAGGAATCAACAGGTATGGTTGAAACCTGCAGCTAAAGATTGAAAGGGAAAATGAACAGAAAAGTGTAACAGGCACAGTTTGAGTTGGATACGCGAGGTAAGTTCGCCATTTTCATCCTCTGACTGAAATGGGGAGCCCTGTGCGACTGCGATATGAAATAATATATATATGTGTATGTTGGCCCCGTGAGGCATTGTTGGTAGCTCCTGCGTGCAGGTTTTGAGATAGTAAGAAATACAGAGGAAACTTTGCCAAAAATTTTTCTTAGAAATAACAAGAAAATGACATGTAAGCTCGTAATATTTTGAAAGGCCGTGTCAATAGTAACGATAAGATTTGACCAAATCGCAAGTACGTCTAACTTCGAGGCATGAAGATTAACCGTTGAATTGGTAATAATAGTAAATATGAGGTCGACACGGATAAGGTAAGTTTATCATGTTGGAGTAAGGCTTTAAGAGATACCCTCCATGTCAACCGTAAGGGGCATCATTCCTATAAAAAAAATTGATTTCGAAAAAGAAAACAAATATGAGTAGCAAGTTCGGAATTCATTTGCACGGGCCAGATACTTTCCAGCCGCATTTTACATCAGAGAAAGCTCGTATTGAAGAGCAAAAGCGTCTGGCAGTTAAGTTTCACTTTTATTCGAAAAGTATGAAGCATAAAGTAAGTAATTTATGAACTAAATGGTTCGCCCACGACCCGAAAATAGATCTGGAGATAAACTATGTAAACCAAGTATTAGGAGCCCGTGATGCTAGTCGGAGTCTACTTCCCCTTCTTATGGTGGTTTAGAGGATTGTTATGAGAATTAGTAAAGCTCGATGAGGAAGTGACAAAAATATATGACGTGATCAATGCGGTTAAGGTATAAAGGTGAATATGAACTGGAAAGGCAATAGAATGAAGAAGAAAGACCTACAAGTTCTATAGGAAAAGTTCAGAATAGAGATCGAGTGGTAACGAGAGTGAAAGCAAGCACCGAAAGGGGAGGGGTTAATAGAAGAAAGGAGATAAGAAGAAAACGAGTGGGATTACAGTGTAGCGATGTGTTATAACGTGTATGGCTAAGAAGGCGGGTAATATAAGCGACAGAATTGTGAAAGACCAAATTAAAGAAAGATGAGCAACGGGGCAGAATGAGTGCCAGAACTGACTGGGACGATAAGAACAAATAGGAATAAACAGAAAATGTTTTAAAAATAGGAAAAACAGTTGTGCAGAAATGGTGTTTTCTGAGGGATGCGGAGTAGTTTGAAATTCCTCATGCACAAATTAAAGGTGGACATGGACTGGAGTAATGAAAGGAATATTGAAGGAAGCACCCCAGATAGGCGTAATTAATTGAGTACGAATATAGAATGAGAGGAAAATGTATAGCTACGAACTTAAAGGTAGTACGACAACAAGGTGATAAGGAAAGTCATTGTTAAGATGGACTTGATGCGATTCTGAGTAAGTTAGAAGTCAGTATTGGGTACGTAACAGGGGTAAAAGAGCATAAGGCATAAAGGGGTACTGCATGTGTATGACTTCACCTTAGAAATGGTGAAATCCTTAAAGGACAAGGATTGTGGATATGCAAAACAACTGATGTATTGTAAATTTATTAGGAGGAATAGACGATATCTGTTAGGATTAAGATAGTGTTATGAGAAAGCTTGAGACACTTATCATTAAAATATAAGCGTTACTGAATGGAGAATTTGAAACGACGATAAGCACTACCTAATTACCGATTGGGATGAATGGAATGTGGCTTCGGATAAATTACTACATTAATTACATTACTCGAGTACCAACCGTCAGATAAGATTTTGTACTAGGTACCGAGAGTTCTTATCGCCTCGTGATTGTGTTAAGGTTTCGTACATAGGTAATCCAAGTTATAGACAGTATAAAGGAAGACATTGATATGGCACGGTATACCAAATGTATGGGAAAAAGATCATAGGAATTTGAAAATTAGAAATGGAGGCATAAAGCGGAATATAAATGGATAATGATGTAAGTACACCCAAAAGGGGGGAAGCGGATGAGAGAAATACAAGTGTAAGATGAAATCAACTGGCACTGCAACACGTTTAATGTGAATACTTAAACTTCAAGTGAAATCCCATGCTGAAACAAGTCAGTGAGATCTGAAAGCCAGCGATAAACGGATAGAAGCCAAGATGGTATTTGAGACAGTGATGAGAATTATTGGTAAAGACCTTGGATAACATGACCCCAGAAGGTGGGTGCTTATAAAAAGGAAGAATACGACAAGAGAATGGTAACAAGTAACTTAAAAAAAAAAAATATTATAAAGGGTAACAAGGCTATCCTGGACTGGAGGTTAAGATGTTGGCAACGGAGTTATTGGCTAATGATATTGTGACATATAAGTAGCAAAGGAGAAAGGGTAGGAAATCCCTCCTATAGTAGGACATGAGAACACCAAATGGTAAATAAAGGAAGGGGCAGGAGTATGGCGAAATAGACAGCAAGTGGATAATAGTACTGATAAGATATGTAGAGCAGAATAAGCTAGGAGGAGGAAAGGCTATGACTAAGGTTGGATGCACTTTGTACAAATGGTACAAGAACAATTATGCAACCTACGAATATTTGTATACTAAGAATGAGACCTAGTGGGTACTTGATAAGAAGTGTAAGAATTCAGTAACAACAATGCGGTTGCAATATCTTGGGTACACCAAAGAAAGGTGTAAGATGGTTTGAGGAAAAATTACAGAGATATAATTAGTACTGAGGGCAAAAGCCATAGTTGAGCCTTGATGTCAATTGAAGAATATAAGAAAAGAATATAGGATCTGCATAATGACTAGCGAGGCAACGCTAAGGTATTTTCGGGGCTGATTTGAGCACCTACACATACTCGTGTAAATATCGCAATAGGATATGTGATAGGGGAACTAAGAGTAAATTTGAGTAATGAGGCAATAGAAGAGTTTGAGTCAAATAGAGAAACGACATGAGATAATATGTCTAAAGTATGGCCAGTTAGAGTAACAGAAATTACAAAATGATTTAACCGAGACAATCGGAACAAGTGGGTTATGGGTTACTGGATGATAGTAAAGTGATAATATGAGGGAACCCTAGCGCTATTTAATAGCCAACCCTAAAGATCGAGATCAAGAAGTAAAAGCAAGTGATAGTTAAAAACTTTCAAAAGAAAGTCAGAAAGTGACACATGATGCTAAGGATTCCAGAATACGGACGATAACAACATAGTAAAGCAAGGATATTGGGGTACGAAAAATGTTACCCTCTAAATTTCGTTTTACTCATAGAACCTGCGAAGGGTCCACAGGTTACCAGAGGCATACGATACTCCAGGGATATTAAAGTCTAATGAAACGACGAGGGACGTCTACGCGTTATAGAAATCCTATTTAAAGATTGAGAGGTAGGATAAAGGAAACGCTACCTTAAGGGAATAACTATTGGAGAAGCACAAGAAGAAATTAAGATTTCAACAGAAAAGCTCGCAACACAACTGACAACGGACTGCGAAGTAAGATAAAGGTAAAGGCAATGACATAGAATAATTACCTCGAGAAGCAAAAGAAGGAGGAGATATTACAGGAATGACTATGTAAAGGCCTAGAATGCGTTATAATGAATTATAGCAAATCGACCAATGAAAGAGGTGTGGGAAGAGCGTAGTTAAATAAGAAAACACTTGAGAAAGTATTGAGAATTCATGATCAGTTTAACATTCGGGGACGAATGTTCCAAAGGGGGGAAGGATGTTATACCCCGTATATTTATATGTCAAATTATTCGCAAGTAAATCGACTCAAGTTGGAGGCGGAATTATTTTCGGACATGAAATAGGAATCTTTAATTTTCAGTTTTAATTAGAACATAAATTGTTTATAAATTTTACTTAGTATAAAAATATTATTGGAGATTAGTGATTAATTAATTGTGCTAAGATTATTAATTGGAAAATAGTAATTAATTAAATTAATTAAAACTAATTAAATAAGTGGGCCCCACCCGATTTTTTTTCTAATTTAATTTAAAAAAAATGAAATGAAAATGTTACGCCACCAACTCATGCCACATAAGGGGCACGTGTGGGGCTTAGAAGCCTCACATATATACCCTTAGGCATTCATCAAATATCATTCATCAAATAAAAATTGAAACAAAACAAAGCAAAGAAAAATAAAAAGAAAGAAAGGCCTCTCGGCCAAGGAGAGATTTGCCAAGCAATGGAGGGTTGAGAGGGAGAATTTATGCCTCTAAATGTTGAATTTATCCAAGTGATTAGCAAGGTTAAGGAGCCAAGTTGATTGAGGTAAGATTTAATCTCTTTTATACCCATTTTGGAGGCAATTTAAGCTTGTATAAATTGTAGGTATGTGATGAATATAAGAAGTTGTAGATGTTGGTGTTGAAAGATAAATTGAGCTGTGTAGGGTCTGTTCTAATTAGGCATGGGAAACTTATTTTAAGTTGTGTTATAGTTGTGATTATCATGGATTATATGGCGAAGGGATTAGAAAGTTAAAATTGAAGTTATGTTGATATGAACATATTATTGTTCTTGTTGAATTGAAGGAATTGGAAATATAATTGTATCCATATATTGTTGTTGATATTTCTGTGTCAACAGGAGAGCAATTGGAAATTTGGGATAGGTGAACATATAGGGGAAGTGTTGCCGAATTTTCGCTAAATTTTAGATAATAGAAAACCCTAAACGGGAATATATATATATAAACTGAAATGTAAGTTCTATAGAAGAATGGGCTATGGATTTGTGGACTAGAAAATATAGTTACTAACGATAACGTTACTCTTATATTAAATAGGCTAAAAGAGTGACGAGACGAACGGGTTACGAATAGTCGTAAACAGGTATGTAAAGCTGTCCCTTCTTTCTTTTGGCATGTCCTAGATCTAAGTGAAATGATATGAACTTTGGGGTAACTCTATTCCTAGACTTTGGATGTAATTTACGATTTTTATTTACTTAGAGATGTTAGAACTCCCGAGAGATTGTGCCTCCCTCTTCTGTTCCCTGTATGTTGAATACTAGTCGATATACATCCGTTTCTATTTCTAGGAACTTTATGAAAATTTGTGGCTGGATTCCTATAAGATGTTTCGTACATTATTGACATATGACTATGGCTTCCAAGCCCTTTGCTATACGTTGTGATAACAGTCGAGAGCTAGCTGATATGCCCTGAATAACTTTCGAAAGGTATTGGACATGACCATTGTTCTGATTTCTAAATGATAACTCGCATTGATTGTTCCATTGAGTCTTGATAATGATCTAAACTGCATATGGTTTCTCACTACTCTGCTCGTGCATGCCTCAATATGTCTTTCACTGAGTCCCGGGCCAGGATTTATTATCGTGCACATTTCCACTGAATTGTTCATCGAGTCCCTCACTAGAGGGCCGGGTACGATATATATATATATATATATATATATATATATATATATATATATATATATATATATTATGGTGTTATGCTGTGTTATGGTGTTATGCTGCGTTTACGAAGTTATGCTGTGTTACGGAGTTATACTATATTTTGGAGTATGCTGTGTTATGGCGCCAAAGACGGGGTGGTGACCATGTTCACCGAGTCCCATAATGGGGCCGGATATGATATATGACTTGACATGCATGATTTATGTTTCAAAAGCAAGTATTTTGGTATCCTGATTATTTTACTCATTTTCCGTACTTCTTATTTTAGTTATGATCCTGTTTACTGTATTCCATGCTTTACATGCTCAGTACATATTTCGTACTGACCCCCTTTCTTCGGGGGGCTTCGTTTCATGCCCGCAGGTGCAGATACTCGTTTTGGTGATTCGCTAGCTTAGGACTCCCCTTCCTGCTATCTTGGAGAGCTCCGTTGTTCCGGAGTCTAGATTTTGGTACAGACTTCCTTTTGATGTATATATGCATATGTTGTCTAAGGGTACGACGGGGACCTGTCCCTTCATATTTCGCTGTTGAAACTCTTAGAGGTCTGTAGACATGTATTTAGGTTGTGTCCAAATGGAGTCAGTTGTGCTTATATGGTCATTATTGATGTTCTAGCGCTGTAGCAGCCTTGCCGGCTTATATATTTTATCGTTTTGTTGTGGAAGCCTTGCCGGCTTGCGTATATAATTGTTCTGTTATAGTAAGCCTTGCCGGCTTGCATATATCATCGTTTCGCTGTGGCAGCCTTGTCGGCTTGCGTAATATTCTGATGTGTAGTGGCAGCCTTGTCGGCTTGCGTAGAATAATAATATATATCGTGGCAGCCTCGTCGGCGTGCGTATGTTATTACGTTGTGATTGATTGAGGACCTATAGTATTAGTCTGACTATGTTGACAGGTACATATGGGTGTCCAGCTCGGGCACTAGTCACGGTCCACGGGGCTGAGTCGTGGCATTTACCCTATCGATATCGACCTCATAATTACTATTACTATCAATTCAACAGTTAACTTTATTTCTCGAAGTCAGACTTGCAACTTGGTCAAATCCTATTATTACTGTTGTCACGACCTTTCAAGACATATTACGAACTTATATCTCATTCCCTTTTTATTTCTAAGAAAATTTTGGCAGAGTTTCCTCTGTATTTCTTACTATCCCAAAACCTGCACGCAGGAAATACCAACAATGCCTCACAGGGCTAACATATATATATGACATATCTCAGCCACACAGGGCTCCCAATTTTAAATAAAAGTGCAAAGATGTCGAAACTTACCTTATATATCACACCTCGAGATGTACCTGATCCTTTAGCGATCTGCCCTATTATACCTTCCTATTTACTTTCCCTTTTATTCTTCAGCTTTACATTTCAATCATACCCCAATATTCTTACCTTATCCGGCATAAATCTTTCGCACCGTTGCTTACCTGTGTACTTTGTAACTTCCAATATCATCAGTCACTTTCTTCTGTCGATGCCGTTCTTCTGCTGAAATCAAGGGTTAGTATAGGGAATCTAATTTCCTATGTCGTGGCTCTATCGCACGATCTTAGATATCAAAGAAGTGTAAGCATCCTAAATATCCTGTAGCTTCATGTTTATAGATGTGGTGCACAACACACCGATAAACAAGACTCTACTAGACACGGTCTATAGACATTCCAAGGATGAACTGCTCTGATACCACTTTTGTCACGACCCAACCCCGTGGGCCGTGACTAATGCCCGAGATGGACACTCGTATACGTACCTGTTGGATATAGAGACTGAAACTAAAGACAAAATGGAAACTTGCAAAAACATTAAAGATTCATAACGTCATATATAAGATAACCTGTCTCCTGAGGAGTCACAACTAATCAAAACGTAATACGATACTCAAGCCGATAAGGCTTCCACTACCAACCAATATGATACGCAAGCCGACAAGGCTGCCACTACATACGATACAATACGCAAGCCGGCAAGGCTGCCACTACAGACGGGAATATCCTTACCAAATCATACAGACACAGCTGAACAAACTTATACACAACCCACACATATGTCTACAGACCTCTAAGAGTATAAGAGTAAAATATGACGGGACAAGGCCCCGCCGTACCCCTGGATATATATATAAGTCTATTTAGAAGATCTGCACCAAAATATCTAGGCTCCGAAACAATGGAGCTCTCCAAACAGCTGAGCAAAAGTCCTAAGCTGGAGGATCACCAAATCAAGTATCTGTACCTACGGGTATGAAACGCAGCCCCCAGAAGAAAGGGGTTTAGTACGGAGTATGTACTGAGTATATAAAGCATGAAATACAATAAAGAGGATCATGACTGAAATAAAGATTACAAGAGACAAGTATGGCAATCATAATACCAATACACTTGCCTTATGAAATGTAAATCATACATATCAATATCATATATCATACCCGGCCCATTTTGGGACTCGGTGAATAAAGTCATCACATACCATCCTTGGCGCCATAATCACATCATCATATCATCATATACATATATATATATACCGTATCCCGGCCCTCTAGTGAGGGACTCGGAGAACAATACAGTGAAACTGTGCACGAAAACGTACCCCGGCCCGGGACTCGGTGAACGACATATTGAGGCATGCACGAGCAGAGTAGTGAGCAACCATATGCAAACTAAGTCAAATCTAAGACTCGATGGAATAATCAAAATGAACCATCATTTGATAATCAAGACAAGAGTTATATCAAGTATCCTTCGAATGTCACTATGGATTATATCAAAATAGGACTTCTGGAATCCTAGACATGTATTGATGCAGTCCAAACTGATCAAGACATGTTCCAGCCGTCCCGGCCATTCACTAGGAGTCAGGCTATGGTCCTTCATGGTGTTCACCTAGCTTTAGAGAAGGAGTTTGCGTTTCAGGAGCCGTGGACACTACCTAGCCTGGGGAAGCAGCCTATGGACTTATTTGTGCTAGCCCATGGACCCACTTTGGAGTCCCATGTGTGTGGCTAATGATTTGGAGCCCTGTGAGGTCATATTTTAAAAGCCGACTTGTGGCTATTATTTTAAAGACTAGGTGTAGACTTTACCTATATAAGCTACACTTAGAACTATTTCTGATTTGAGAACCTATCTTTGAATATTGAATATTATTGAAACGCTTTAGTCTTGAATGACTAGTGTTAATTTGGTGGACTCCAAATTGTACAACCCCCGTTTGATCTAACAGTTTGCAAGAGATGGCTATTCTCTTGAGGATTGTTCGAATAGGATAGGTGCCTTTTGATCCTTTTGGGAGGTAACTAGGACTAGTTCTTCTAGTTATTGTCCAATTGTTATTCCAATTGTGTCTTCTTTCTATCTTTGTTATTTTTCTTGCATCATTTGGTATCAAGAGCCAGTCATAGATTTGTCCCTACAAATCTAGTCCTTGTTTTGTATCAAACTTTATTTAACCAAAAAAAAAAAACTGTTTTGGACGAATTTCTTAGTGTTCTTAGGGTTAAACTTCTTGATAGTTGTTTTTTTGGATGAAATTCGTGTTACTTGGAGTATTTGGGTGTTTTTGATCTGTTGGTGAATCTGATTTTGTTTTGTGTTTGAAGACATGTGTTCTTGGATGTTCATATGTTCAAGAAAAAGTTCATGAACGATTATTTTAAAGTCTCCAATCGTAGCATTAGTTTAGGTATCTTGGGTGATCCATGGTGATATTTGGAAACTAGGCATCAAGATGGTGATTTTGGTATGTCATTTGAAGTGTTTTGAATACTTGCGTTCTTGAGTGTTCATAAATATTTTGTGAATGTTCATGTGTGTTCTTGATAATTTCAGATTTACTAACTTTGTTTGATGTAATTTTGGTGATAAGTTAAGCTTTCAAGGTGTTAGGGAGTGTGAAAGCTATTTGAGAAGTCAAAGGGACTAGTCAAGAGCTAATTCCCAAGGAGTTGGTGCATTGAACCCCTCCAAAACGTGGAGAAGGGTGTTGCACTCATTAGAAGAAGTAAAAAATCAGTTTGGGGTGTGTGAAAGGGTGTACACGCAAACAAATAGTCAAACCATTAATTGACACAAGTTCCCAAGTCAATTCTTGGGAAGACTAACAGTCACCTTGAGAAAAGAGCGTCCAAGTTCCTAATTACCTCTTGGGAAAATGAGAAGTCAAGTGTGCAAGTCCCTAGTCATCTGTTGGGAAGACGAGAAGCTACATTGAAACTTGTAGTAATTAAATTCCAAGACAAGTTGGTCAAAGGATATTAATTAGTAAGATTTAGGGGTCTGCCTTGCACGTTTTAAGGGGGGTTGGGAAGCTTCTTAATCCTTTCTTTGTGACATAACTTCTAGCTAGTATTCATTGAGTAATTCCGAGAATGCCAATTACTTCTACCTACTCAACGTTTACTAGTTCTTGAGCGATAACTTCTTTCGTGCTAATTCTTTTTAAACTTTTCTCGTTTTGATTCATAGTGAATTGTTTGACTCAGTGCGCCACATTTAAAGGAGTCGTCCGACTATAGAGTCCCATAAACTCACTCTAATCCCGAAGAGGTAGCAGCCTCTTTTGTCTACTGAAGTGATCGAAAAGGAGTTGGTCAATTCCGAGAAAGCCAATTACAACAAGTCTGAGTGAACCAAACCTTTACATTATTGAGGGAACCGAGCGCCACCCAAATAAATTAAGGGAGTGAGTAAGGTGATTTCTAACCTTAACCCATTTCTTTAAGCTTTGTTGTGCAGGTACAATGGCAGGAGATGAAATTGTTGCAGAGGCACAAGGAGGAGTGACTATAGCCGACCTTGTGGTAGCAATGAACAACATGACAACTCAGTTGACGGCTAAGATAGACGGAGTGGAAACAAGGATGCAAGCCCTTGAACAAAGGGGGCACCATTGGTTCCAGGGGACACCAGTTCTAGTACAATACCACCAGAGCAATTTAATGATGTGGCCCGTCGACAAAGAATGAGGGAAGAAGCTGCCCGTAATGCTCATGCTATGGGAATTCCTCAAGTTCCTAGAGTTTAAAATCCCATACTTCCGGATCCTCATATTCAAGTGCAAGTACCTCCTATGAGGGCAAGGAGAAATTTGGTCCAAGTTGATGAAAATGTTGAGGTCCATGACTTAGAACAAGCCGAAGATGAGTTTGATCAACAGTATGTTCGGAGTGCCCAAGAACAAAGGGGCCAAAGGAGATATAGAGGAAGAGGAGGTCGAGGAGCATATGTTGGGAGAAATCTTGAGCATGACTATGGAAACCATGATGATTATCCGGATCTGGTCCGAGGGAATCAAGGTAGAAGGGATACTAATCTTAACAATGTCAAGATCACTATTCCACCATTTAAAGGAACTAGTGATCCGTACAAGTACATCGATTGGAAGATTCGGATTGAGAGAATATTTGACACAAATGAACTTTCGGAGGAGCGGAAAGCGGTTTATGCCATTGCCTCTTTTGAAGGCTATGCTTCTATATGGTGGGAATCAGAAAAGCGAGTTCGGAGAAGACATGGTTTACCGGAACATCTTACTTGGGGACAATTGAAACATGTCATGGATGCTAAGTATGTCACTGCCAAGCATCATCAAGAGCAGCTCCGAAGGCTCTATGAATTGAAGCAGGGTTCTAAGACCATAGAAGAGTTCTATGATGAGTTTGAGAAAGCAAGAATGGCTCTTGATCTTGAAGAAGACGAGGAGCAGCTTATCATCCGATTCAAAGCTAGGTTGAACCGAGAAATCTCATCTCAATTGAGGTTACTCACTTACTATACTCTTGATGAGGTGTTCCAAGCGGCTATAGAGGCAGAAAAAGGGGTCAAAGAGGACAAGACATTCAGATTGAGAGGAAGTGCCAATACTACTCCGTGGAGTAGGGGTAAGGATTTGAAGAGTCCAAGTTCGAGTGCTAGCCGTGATGTTAAAAGGCCACTTGAAAAGAATCCAACCAAATCTGAACCAAAGGACTCCGGAGGTAAAGCTCAACTCAATTCTCCTAGTGCTTCATCTATTCAATGTCATAAATGTAGGGGATCTGGGCATATGGCCAAAGAGTGTCCTACTCGGAGGACCATGCTTATTCTTGATGATGGCACTGTTCAAGAACAAGAAAGTGAACCAGAAGATGGCAATGAAAAAGAACTTGATCATGGTCTTGAGAAACCGGAAGGAGAAGAGGAGGATGATCTGCCCGAAATGTATCTTGTGGTGTGGAGAAATTTGAGCACTATAAGCTTGGAAAATGAAGAAGATGTGCAAAGGGAGAATCTTTTTCATGCTAGGTGTAGGGTAAAGGGGAAGTTTTGTTCATTGATTGTTGATGGAGGAAGTTGTGCTAATGTTGCTAGCCAAACTTTGGTTGAGCAATTGAAACTACCTACATTGAAACATTCCCGACCCTACCGATTACAATGGCTCAATGAGTGTGGTGAATTGCGAGTTACAAAGCAGGTTTTGGTTAAGTTCAAGATAGGAGCTTACCAAGATGAGGTAAAATGTGATGTGGTACCAATGCAGGCATGCCATTTACTTTTGGGAAGGCCGTGGCAATATGACAGAGCTGCGATTCATGATGGCCGAGCCAACACATATGCAGTTCAAAGTGAAGGTAAGAGTCTCATACTCAAGCCTTTGTCACCAAAGCAAGTGATAGAAGATTATCGTCGGATGAAGGAGTTGAAGGAAGCGGTTAAAGGTAAGGCTAGTATTGTGACTGATCATAAGTCCACATCACCACCGCTGGGTAACGAAAAGGTATGTGCAATCATGCAACTGGGAGAGTACTTTAAAGGTAACGATGAAAACAAAATGATGATTTGCCTAGTGCATAAAGGTATTCTCTTGAGTGATAGCGATGATTTGTCTAATGCTAATCAATTTTCAAGTTTTGTTGAGAGACTTTTGCAGGATTTTGTGGATGTATTTCCCGAGGAGATGCCAAGTGGACTGCCTCCCTTGAGAGGAATTGAGCGTCAAATAGATTTTGTGCCCAGATCCCAAATTTCGAACAAACCAGCCTATAGGTGTAATCCGGAAGACACCAAGGAACTCCAAAGGCAGGTTGATGAGCTCTTAAGCAAGGGGTTGGTGCGGGAAAGTTTGAGTCCGTGCGCCGTTCCGGTCATACTTATGCCAAAGAAAGACAGAACGTGGAGAATGTGTGTCGATTGTAGAGCTGTCAACAAGATCACGGTAAAGTATCATCATCCTATTCCTAGGTTAGACGACATGTTAGATGAGTTAAGTGGTTCTTGTTGGTTTTCCAAAATTGATCTTAGGTCCGGCTACCATCAAATCCGGATGAAACCGGGTGATGAATGGAAGACCGCATTCAAGACCAAGTTTGGTCTCTATGAATGGTTAGTGATGCCATTTGGCCTCTCTAACGCACCGAGTACTTTCATGAGATTGATGAATCATGTGCTTAAACCATTCATAAATAGGTTTGTTGTGGTTTATTTTGATGACATTCTTGTGTATAGTAAAACTGTGGATGAATATGTGGATCACTTAAGGCAAGTCTTTGATGTTTTGAGAAAAGAGAAATTGTATGCTAATCTGAAAAAGTGTGCCTTTTGTGTTTAGCGTGTTTTTTTTCTTGGTTTTGTTGTGAGTGCTAGTGGCGTTGAAGTCGATGAGTCAAAACTAGAAGCTATTAGGGATTGGCCTACCCCATCTAGTGTTACTCAAGTGAGAAGTTTTCACGGGTTGGCTAGTTTTTATAGGAGGTTTGTGAAAGACTTTAGCACCATAGCAGCGCCTTTGACTGCGTTGATAAAGAAAGAACAACCGTTTGTTTGGGAAGAGTCCCAAGAGAGAGCATTTAAGGAGTTGAAACATAGGCTTAGTTCTGCCCCATTGTTACAACTACCCGACTTTAGTAAGACCTTTGAGATTGAGTGTGATGCTTCAGGGGTCGGGATAGGTGGAGTACTATTGCAAGAGGGGAAGCCTATAGTTTATTTCATTGAGAAACTTAAGGGGGCAGTTTGACCTATTCGACAAATGATAAAGAGTTGTTCGCCTTAGTGAGAGCTTTAGCCCATTGGCAGCATTACTTGTGGCCGAAAGAGTTTGTGATTAGAAGTGACCATGAGTCTTTGAAACATCTTAGAGGCCAAGAGAAGCTGAATAAGAGACATGCTAAGTGGGTTGAGTTCATGGAGGGTTTTCCCTATGTGATTCATTACAAGAGAGGCAAAGAGAATGTAGTGGTCGATGCCTTATCTAGAAAGTTTTCCCTAGCTACCACTTTGACTTCTAGACATTTAGGATTTGAGAGCATAAAGTCTATGTATGAGCATGATCCTAAATTTAAGAGCATTCGTGAGGATATAGTGAGTGGGAAGCGGGTAGAAAAATATCAGTGGCATGATAGCTATCTTTTTAAGAAGGGGAGGGTGTGCATACCCATGTCCTTGTGGAGGGAGTTACTGATTCGTGCGGCACATTGTGGAGGTTTGATAGGTCATTTTGGGGTGGATAAGACCTTAGGTATTCTTGAGGAGCAGTGTTTTTGGCCTAAGATGAGGCGAGATGTGATGCAATTTTGTGGTGCTTGTTTGGAATGTAAGCGAGCTAAGTCTAGGTCCAGTCCTCATGGTTTGTATACCCCTTTACCAGTTCCTACTAGCCCGTGGATTGATATATCATGGTTTTTTTTATGGGTTTACCTCGTTCTAGGGCTGGTCATGATAGTATCTATGTTGTTGTGGATAGATTTTCTAAGATGGCTCATTTCATCCCGTGTAAAAAGTGTGATGATGCGCTGCATGTTGCTTCTTTGTTTATTGCTAATGTGTTGAAATTGCATGGCGTGCCACGTACCATTGTTAGTAACAGGGACACGAAATTCTTGAGTCATTTCTGGAGATGTTTGTGGGGTGCACTTGGCACCAAGTTGTTGTTTTCGACTTCTTGTCATCCTCAAACGGATGGACAAACTGAAGTTGTGAATCGTACTTTGGGAGCTCTACTTAGGGCGATGACCAAAGGGAAATCCGGAAATTGGGTTGATCAATTACCCATCATTGAGTTTTCTTATAACCGTACGGTGCATAGAATGATAGGGAAATCTCCTTTTGAGTGTGTGTATGGTTTTAACCCCTTGATTCCATTGGATTTAATCCCTTTGTCTCGAGATGCTATTTTGAATGTTGAAGGTACAAGCAGGGCAGATTCATTGCTTAAACTTCATGCTAAGGTGAGACAAAATCTGGAAAAGGCATATGCTAAGGTGGCGTCCAAGGCGAACAAGGGAAGAAAGAAGTTAGAGTTACAAAAGGGCGACTGGGTTTGGGTGCATTTCAGGAAAGATAGATTCCCGAACCAAAGAAAGGGAGAGCTGTCCGCGCGAGGAGATGGACCATTTAATGTGTTGGAAAAGATTAACGATAATGCCTACGTCATTGATCTTCCAAGTGAGTATAATGTTTCAAGCACTTTCAATGTTTCTGACCTAGTTCCTTGTGTTTCAGGAGATGCAGTCGAGGGTGAAGACACGGCGATTTCGAGGACGAAATATTTCCAAGAAGGGGAGGATGGGATAGGACTGTGCACGCGATGGCGGTGTTCAGGTCCAGGCGAGGGACAAGTATGTCCGTAGCCAAACCCAGAGGTGCGCATGGACGAGATCCAGCAGAGGGGAATGCGCCACAAAGAGAATGCTAGTATTGATGCAGTCCAAACTGATCAAGACATGTTCCAGCTGTCCCGACCATTCACTAGGAGTCAGGCTATGGTCCTTCAAGGTGTTCACCTAGCTTTAGAGAAGGAGTTTGCGTTTCAGGAGCCGTGGACACTACCTAGCCTGGGGAAGCAGCCTATGGACTTATTTGTGCTAGCCCATGGACCCACTTTGGAGTCCCATGCGTGTGGCTAATGATTTGGAGCCCTGTGAGGCCATATTTTAAAAGCCGACTTGTGGCTATTATTTTAAAGACTAGGTGTAGACTTTACCTATATAAGCTACACTTAGAACTATTTCTGATTTGAGAACCTATCTTTGAATATTGAATATTATTGAAACCCTTTAGTCTTGAATGACTAGTGTTAATTTGGTGGACTCCAAATTGTACAACCCTCGTTTGATCTAACAGTTTGCAAGAGATGGCTATTCTCTTGAGGATTGTTCGAATAGGATAGGTGCCTTTTGATCCTTTTGGGAGGTAACTAGGACTAGTTCTTCTAGTTATTGTCCAATTGTTATTCAAATTGTGTGTTCTTCTATCTTTGTTATTTTTCTTGCATCACGTATCAAGACATAATGAAACAGCTTCTGGAAATCAAGAACTTTAGCCATCCTAGTGTCTCTAAGAATAGGAGCTTCGACATAATAAAATAAGTTCTGGGAATCAAGAACATTAACCATCCTAGTGTCTCTAAGAATAGGAGCTTCTTTGGAGTCATATACACGTCGTTTGTTTGTTTCATAAAGATCATGCCAAAAAGAAGGAAGGGTTAGCTTTACATACCTTTTATGGATTAACCGTAACCAAGCTTTCTTCGTCGCCCCTTTAGCCTATTTAATATGAAAGTAACACCATTGTTAATAAAATACGACTCTCCAGCTTATAAATCTACAACCAATGACTTATAGGAATCATTTCTTAGTTCATACTTCTCGATTAGTATTTTGATTATTAAGAACTCAACGGAAATCGGGCAGCGTTTCCTCTACATAACTCGCCTAACCCGGACTTCCAATTAACCTCCAATTATCATAGCAACACCAACAACAATGATAACAAACCCATAACCTCTCCTAATCCTTTTTCAATTCAAATCATTAACATCTAAGATTATACACCAACCAGACCAACATACGCTTCTTATACGATATCTTATACACTTGCTTTCTTCCAAATTTACGAGCCATATCAACAACAACAAGACAACAACATCAACCACCATCCATGTACAATAAAATTACCTCAATATCATTTTAATACAAGCTCGAAACAGTCCACCAAAACTATGACACCAAAAATACGATTTTCGATCTTTTCTTCGTAAAATTACAAACATACGGAAAAAGCATAATATTGCCATGAACAACAGCACCTATACTTATCTATAATTATATTTCCAGTCCTCGAACATAAACAATATATCCTCAAATACACTACATGGACCTTTATCTTTACATCAAGAAGAACTCAAGGTGAAGTTTTCCAAAGTGAGGATGAATTTATTTAAAAGGGTTGCTGAATTCTTACCTTAATTAGTAGAGGAAAGGTAGTAGGATGGACAGAAAAGGAGTCTCCCCAACACTTCCACAAACAACACCTTCAAAACCAATATGAAAATTGCAAAGTAATTGCATTAAATGGGATGGCCCTATGGTTTTCTTGGCAGCCATGGTTGTTCATAGTTCTTTCTCCACATCAAAATGAAGATTAGCAATTAATTGTGTTGAAGGGGGCTGGCCATGAGCTTCAAAGAGCTGCCATGGCCGTGAGCCTCCATGGCTATGAGCTTCTTTCTCTTTCAATTCAATTTTGTGAATGATGATGATGAATTATGAGTCATCATGTGCTATTTATATGCAAGCTGTCATGTTGACACATGCCCCACTATGGCATGGACCAATCCTTATCAGCCATGTTGTAGTGGGGCCCACTTAGTGGTCTGGTCATGGTTAATTCTGATCATGGTTAAATCTAACCGTGGTTAATTCTGATCATTGGGCCCACTTGATACACTAATTAGGCTAATTAATCATTAATCCCCACTTAATAATCTAATCATGGTCAATTAATCCCTAATCTTCACTAATGTTTCCATACTAATAGTAATTAGCTAGCAAACCGTGCATTATTAAAATTGGGATTAAAAAGTCCTTGTCTCATATCTCAAAAATAACCTTGTCCTTGAACTTATGTCGATTAGCTTACGAATAATCCGACGTATAAAAATACGGGGTATAACAGCAATATTCAAGTAATTATTGTGAAGCTTTTGCTTCAATTGTGTCACGACCCAACCCCGTGGGGCATGTCTAGTGCCCGAGCTAGACACTCGTAAACGTACCTGTTAGATATAGTCAGACTGAACTAGGAACAATATGGAAACTTGCAAAAACTTTAAAGGTTCATAATGTCATCACATATATATCAAGAAAACCTGTCTCCTGAGGAGTCACAATTAATCAAAATGTAATACGATACGCAAGCCGACAAGGCTGCCACTACAAAACAATACGATACGCAAGCTGACAAGGCTGCCACTACATACGATACGATACGCAAGCCGACAAGGCTGCCACTACAGACGAACATATTTGTTACACCCTGAAAAAATTCGCGCTACAAAATCGTAGACGGCGTGGTACGAGCTCGAATAAGGGTAAAGTCATACAAGGATTAGGGATGAAGATTAGGTGATCTAAGTCTAATAATATATACATATATGACATTTAGAGACAATATGGTGTGAGTTGGTTCATATGTTATTTGACGAAAAGCCCTCGTAACGGTAAGCTAAGTGGGGCCCGCACCCCGGGAGGTTTATAAAGGACATATGAAGAGACATATGAGTAGTATATGGAAAGTTGAGCAAGTCCTAAGAAGGACCCATAAGCCAAATATGGGCATAAGCCCTCCAAAAGGACGATTTAAGGAAACATTTTCGGATAATCTGACTTGGAGGGGCCAACAAGAGATTATAAGTTTGGACTTTGGAAAAACACAAAGAATGAAAGTTTTAGATAATTGAATAGATTTTCAATCATAGGTCGTGGGCCCTCACACGATATCTGGATCAAGAGTTATGATAGTTTTACTGAACGAAGGTACAGTCAGAAAAATTGAACCAGCGCGCTGGGCAAATTTTATGTCGGTCTGGACAGAATCCAGAACCTTATAAAAAGGGGCTTACCCCCTTATTTCCTCATCCAACACCCCAAAACCTTCCCCAAAATTCTGGAGAATTCCCCCCAAATCCCAAGACCAAATTTTAAGCCCAAACCAGGTATAATTTCCAAATCCCGGTCCGGATAGCGCATAGTTATTGTTGCAGAATCATATAGCGGCGTGTTGTGGCCAAAACTTGGCGTGAAAAAGTGAAGATACAGCAATATTAAAGGGAGAAAGGTATGAATCTCTTCCTATTTATGTTAATAATGGCTTATTCACTGAAATAGAACGGTAAAATGATTGTATGGTGAGTTGAGTAGTTATGGAAGTTGGAAAACAGCGTGTGGGATGTTTTATATAATAATTTGGTTTGGGAAATGATGTTATTAATGTTGGTATTGTTATTGTGGTGTTGGTTGTTGAATGGAGAATTCGGGCTAGACATATAAACAGGGGAGATGCTGCCCGATTTTCGACAAAATATAGAATAGTTTGATTTGAAGCTTGGAATAAGTATGTGGTAAAGAGGGTAATGTTAGTGTGAATCCTCTCAAATGTAGATTTACAAGCTCGGACGAATAAGCGTAGCTAATAGGAGGTTGAACAGGTATGTTAAGGCTCGTCCCTTTCTTTCAAAGGCATGATTCCTGCGTTATAATTTTAAAAATATTTCCATATTTTCCTTGTTATCAAAAGTTAAAAGTCTAATAATTCCAAGGCATGATTTCCTTCCTGATAACCCATAAATGTTTTCCAAAATATTCGTATTTTCCAAACCAAAGGTTGTGATTATGTGAGCTCTTATGATAACAACGATGGACATGTTTTTCAATGACAACAACAATGTCAAAAATGAGAATATTATTATGATGACTATGATGAGAACGATTTTATGTTTAAAGGTTCCAAGTCTACGATTTCAATAACGATATGAGAATATTGAGCTATTCCATGAATCCCTCAGCCGTACTTATTATTGATGGTCTCACCTCATGTTACTCGTTCCTTCGAGGTGAGATATAGCGATGATAACTATTCTATTTCCAGTGCTACTTAAGTTCATGATTCTCGAAACTTCCGTGACATCGTCGATTTCATCTTGCGATGCTTGATCTTTTAAGGAATGATATAGTGACAATGGTAATGTTAATGATGATGTTGGTTTCATTTATGTATGTATGTATGTATGCTTTGCATCCCACTGATCAGTTGGGCATAACACCGAGTCCCGAAAGGGCCGGGTACGGATAACACCGAGTCCCGAAAGGGCCGGGTACGGATAACACCGAGTCCCGAAAGGGGCGGGTACGAATAACACCGAGTCCCGAAAGGGGCGGGTACGGATAACACCGAGTCCCGAAAGGGCCGGGTATGGATAACACCGAGTCCCGAAAGGGCCAGGTACGGATATGACAGTTGTATGTATAGTAAGTGTAAGTGTATGTGAATGCATATGGATGTATGTTATTTATGGATATGTATGGAAAAGTTCTTAAAAAGCTAAGCACGCACGACATTCGCCTTAAAAGGGCATTCAGAGGCACAGGTTGATATCTTTTATATTACTTTATCCCCATACGTCCATTATATTATTTTCCATGTTCAGTATTCCTTACTATGTCACTGTTCATGCCTTACATACTCAGTACATTGCTCGTACTGACGTCCCTTCTTGTGGACGCTGCATTTCATGCCACGTAGGTGTATACAGATAAGTAGAGGACATTGCTAGGAGATGTTCCAGCTGGATTGGCGAGCTCCATTTCCTTCCGGAGTGTTGCCGAGTCAGAGTATCTATGTTATGGTATCTTGATTGATGTTAGAGACTTTGCAGACAGAGTCACGTATATAGCATGTCAGTCTTGTAAGCGGCTCTGCAAGCCGATGTATCATTATGCATTACGTTACAGATTTCATATGATTATAGATTTTACTTGATTTGAGAACGAAAAAAAGAATGTTTTTGAAAAGCTTTCATTATGCATTTCGTTTCGTGATTTAAGAGTCCAGTGAGATTATGAACATAACGAGAACTAGTGGGTTCGCTCGGCTCTAAGTGAGGGGTTGGGTGCCCATCATGCCCTATCAGGAATGGGGTGTGACAAATTGGTATCAGAGCAGTTCGTCCTAGGGGTTGTCTGCAAAGTCGTGTCCAGTAGAGTCCTGTTTATGGTGTGAAGCGCGCCACATTTATAAACAGGAGGCTACGGGGCATCTAGGGTGGTTACTCTTCATTCACATATAAGATCGTGCGATAGAGCCACGTCATAGCAAATGAGATTCCTTATACTAACCATTGATCTCAGCAGAAGCACAGTATCGACGGGAGAAAGTGAGTGATGATATGGGAAGTGAGGGATCGGTTGACATAGAGGTAAATCAGTGTAAGTACAAGTAGAGGAATTGATTAAATGTATCTCTTGATGATGCGTTCAGTCATGATTTTGTGAACTGGACAATTGAATGAATTAGTACAAAGGTAAGCAATGGCACGAAAGATGTGTGTCGGGTAAGGTAAGAATATTGCATGTATGATTGAGATGTAAAGATGAAGAATGATAAGGGAAGGTAAACAAGAAGATATAACAGGGCAGATCGCTAAAGGATCAGGTACGTCTCGAGGTGTGACATATGAGGTTAGTTTTGATATCTTTGTCCTTTTATCAGAAATTGAGAGCCCTGGGTGGCTAGGATATGTCGTGCATATATATATTTGTTGCATGTAGGTTTTGGATAGTAAGAATTACAAAGGAGACTGCCATAATTTTCAAAATCAGGTCATTTGGTTAGGTACATCTAACAGGAAGAAGCGTGAAAAGGAAAATATCGTAAATAGACAATAAGTGGGATGTGTTGCTTTAGAGGAGTTATGGATTTGGCGTGGCCTGAAGAATGATCTGTGAGGAAGGTGAGTTATACGAAGAGAAGATTATTTTGACAAATTCGAAGATATTAAAGTATCGAAAGGATTATGGGATTACTTATACATTTAGGTCAAGTTAAAGAGTGTTACCGCATATAGATACGACCTAATCTTGACACATTATAGATGTCGAAGCTATGGAGATAGTTGTATACAAGTTGGATTGACGGGAATAGTAGAGTTGCGCTAATGAGGCGATACCGTATGAAGGGACTACGCGAAGAGTTGAGGACAAAGGTAGGATGATAAGCGAAGGACATATGCCTATGATATTACAGAAGAATTGAGGAAAAGTACAAGGCAACTCAGGTTAGAATGTTAAGGAATGATAAGAGTGAAAGGACATAAGGCAAGCTATGAAAGTATCGTCGAGTTAAGCTAAATGGAACATAACGAAATTGAGATCCAAAGAGGGCCAAGGACAGAACTAGAGTACAGAAGGAAATGAAGCATTAAAAGATAACCAGAAGTGAAAGGAAAGAGGAAGGTAAGGATGATTACACGGAATGGTGTTTATGGTAAAATGAAATACCATAGAAAATTTGGAAGATTGGTAGCACTAAAATATGATTTAAAAAGGGGAAAGGTTGACTCTAATAGAGTGTGATACAGAAGTATTGATTGGGATGGATAACCACAAGTGAAATACGACGAGTCTATTAGTAAAATGAAGTAACAACATGACAGAGAAAAGGACATAGAATACGAAGGTTTGTAACGAATGTGAATAACTTGGTAAGACAACTTATGTGGTAAGCGTAATAGGGTCAATCAGAAAGAGTTACAGGTTAAGTATGCTTACTCCATGAGGTTTATTCTGTTTTATAAGCAGTGTTACGCACGAGATCAAAAAGTGGTACCCTATAGAATTGATTATGATTGGGATATAATGAGAACGTAGCAAGAACTGTAATACAAAGTAAGTAAAGTATGGCGAGGAAACGACTAAAGAGGTGACATGTTCTATGTGAATAGAGAGTGAATGCAAGTGTGAAACCAATAAGCGAGTCATGAAGCAGTGGATAAGAAAACTCATAAGACCTTGTTAGGGAAAGTTCAGCATAGAGGTTTCACAATGACAGGAGTGATAGCAAGCATAAGGGAAGAGGAAGTCAACTCGAAAAAGAAATCAGAGAAAGGTGACATAGCAAAGTAGTGGCGGAGAATCGAGATCACGAATGATTTTGGCTGGATGTAAAAGACTAAGACTACGGAAAGATGAATGACTAAATAGAACAATTGTTAGGAAAAGGATCATCATAATAAGGATGAGAGGGAATGAGTAGGATAAGTGTTGGAAGCGAAGACTGGATTGTATAGAAGTAATATATTTTGAAGGACAAAGCGGTACTGAGTTAAGAATAGGGTTCCTTGTGCGAGGAATAAAGGATTAATTATAAAACGGAGTAAGTATGGGTATAGAAAGAAAAGGAAACATGAGAAGCACACAAGCTTAAGAAGTAGTCGTATTATGAGAAAAGGAAGATGCGTCTCCTACGGATACCCTGTACTAAGACAGAACTGGTAAAGTACATAAAGGAATAAGCTGGCAAAAAAAAATGGTGTGGCTATGAGTTACGAGTTCACCACATGACGATAAAGTGATAAAGTAAGGCTGTCACCAATGACAATTAAAGATATGATTATGATTGTCATCGAAATCAATGTTGAGTACAACACAAAAATAAAAGACTATGACGTACAAGAGGGTATTAGTTGAGCATGAGACTTAGATCCTTGATAAGACAGATGGTGGTTTATAGGATTTGGCATGAATATGATGCAGTATAATAAGGGAATTGAGGAAAGGGATACATGAATTCAAGATTGGAGGTGAGGTAATGGATTTGCGAGACATACAAGTAAGACCCAAAAAGGGGGGAAGCAAGTAAGGAAAGCATAAGTGTTACATCCGACATTTTTGCTTATTCGAAAAAATTCGAAACAATTTGGCTTGTAGTGGACAAGGCCACGTTTGGACCTTGCTTGGTACGAATGTGTCGGTTATGAATATGTTGGTGTGGAATTACGAAAGGAGGCCAAGGGCAAAATTGGAAATTTTGAAAACTTGTTCCATGAATTACAAAAATTTAGTCAAGTGGACTAAAAAAAAAATAGAAAGTGAGGCCCAATTGGGAGAGGCCCGACCGGCCACTTATGGCCCTAGTCCATGGAAATTAATTAATTTCCATGTGATATAATATATGTATCCCTATCCATAGAACTTTCAAGAAAACACAAAGCAAGAACAAAAGAAAAAGAAAGGAGAGGATTCGGGTGAGAAAGAAAGAAAAGAAAGAAAAAGAAAAAAATTCTTGAAGCCTAATCCTTGGTTCAAAAATTTAATTCTTGTGAGATTAGTACTAAGCTCAAGGTCCTCTACAAAGTGATATAAGTATTTTGGCAAGAAAGCAATTTTAACCTCCAAGTGAAGAACTTGAAGAAAGGTAAGGATTTTATGCTTTTGTTGTGTTATGGAAGGTATATGTAGGTTGTAGTGTGTGTAAATGAGTGAAAATCATGAAAATTTTGTGTGTTGGGATTGGATGTGTGTTGGCCGTATATATATGCTTGTATTGCATCTCAATGGTGACTTGAATTCATGTTGAAATCTAGTTGTAGTTAATGTGGGAATTGTATTAGAAATGAAAGTGGAATGAATTAGTGAAAGTTGGAGAATATAGTATGTGGCCGTGTGGTACTATGTTGGTTATGGAATATGAATTTAATCTTGTTAGTATGTAAGTGTGTTATGGTGAAATGAATGGAAAGATAATAGTCTTTGTTGTCATGGAAAAATGGTTACTAAGTTGTTGAAGGAAATTATGCAACCTTGTTATGGTTTATGTAAAAATGGAAATGAAAGTATCAAGAGGCAAATTATGACTAATGTTAATGAATTTGGAAGATGGAAATGTGTTATGAACTTGTATGTTGAAGGTTAGGAAAATTGGATAAATTGTGGCTTGATGGAAAGTTTGTATGTTTTTATATATTATGTATATCTTGTGAAAATGATATGATATGCCCCCGAATCGTGTTGTAATGACTTTGATGGGTGATGAATATGAAAATAATAAGATTGGTTTGAAAGTGTAAGGTCGGAACGAAAAGTTGGCAAATTGTGCCCTATTATGTTTTTGAGCTACTTGTCGTTATTATGAATATTGTTGTTGGGTTGTGTTGATTGTTTGGCTGTGTTTAACTTTTGGGGAGGTCATGTATACAGAGGAAATGCTGCCGAAATTTCGGTAGGCAAGTATGTGTTAAGTTTGGACTATTGAAAAGTTGAAACTAACAAATGGTAAACTTGACCATTTCTAGATTTTGGACGAAATTGGAATCGACGCCAAGTGAGCGTAAGGCGCTATCGAGGTATGTAAATCCTACCCCTTCATTCTTAGGCATGTTCTGAACATAATAGGCTCGGCCGCGAGCCTTAAGTACGACTTCGTTCCCCGGAATTCGAGATGGAAACCCGCTCCAATTCCTTCAGCGAGACTGAATCGCTTTTCTTATAATTTGTTCCTAAAGTGAACTTTTGTATGAAACCTTCCTAAACGAAGTTGGAATACTCCCAAATGAATATGGATGACCTCTTAAGGTCTATTATCAGTAATTTACGTACGTCGGGGCCCACAAGGCCCCGACACTTTTTATATGACCTAAATTGCCCTATTTCTGTCTGTTTCTCACTGGCAACATCTGGACTATTATTCTGATCATGATATGACTACTTTTTATATAAATTTTACAAAATGGCTTTGACATCTGAAAATCTGATTCTGGTAATAATCTGTCGTGCCTTCCCAAGCAGGATATAGGCATTTGGATACAAGTATTTTGCATATGGATATTTTGACAAAATTATTTTGACATAAGTACTCCGATACAAGGAATTTGACGTAAACATTTTGATAGAAGTATTCGGATATAAGTATTTTGGATATGAGAATCCTGACATAAGTATTCTGATATAACTACTCTGATATAAGTATTTTGATATAAGTATTCTGACCTAAGCATTCTGACATACGTATTCTGATATGAGTACTCCGACATAAGTATTTTAATATAAGCATTCTGATATGGGTAATCTGTTATGAATATTCGGATAACACGTTCGATTATTCTATCGAGTCTGATTATATGTGCATTTGGTTTCTCACTACTCTGGTCGTGCATGTGTCATGATCTCTTTCACCGGGTCCCGGGCCGGTTTATATCGTGCGGATGGGCCGCCGAGTCCCTTGTCGGGGGCCGGGTCCCATGTATGAATTCCGAAGTATGATGTGTCCAGTTCCGGGGTACTGTGGTATATGTCGTCCCCGGTTACCGTGTATATGTTACGAAGTATGATGTGTCCGGTTTCCCGGCGTGTGATCTGTCCCCGGGGTTACCGTGGTTATGATATGATGTGTTATGTGACAGAGATGTTCGAAGATGTGAAATCTTCTGAAATATGATATGATGTGGCGCCAAAGGCAGGAGTGGCGACCACGTTCTTGTGCCCTATTATGATTCTGTCTGTCTGATTGGATTCTGATTCTGTCTGTCCGTATGGATTATGATTCTGTCTGTCCGTCTGGACTATGATTCTGTCCGGTATCCTTCCGTCTGTCTGTCTGGACTACGACTCTGTTCGGTATATCTCTGTCTGTTCGTTGGATTACGATTCCGTTTGCTATATTTCTGTGTTTCCGGTTCAGACTATGATTATGTTTGTTATGTTTATGCTTTACATACTCGGTACATTTTTCGTACTGACCCCCGGTTCTTCGGGGGCTGCGTTACATGCCCGCAGGTACAGACGCACCTGAAGATACGCCGCGAGTCTAGGGCTCAGATTCTGCTATTTTGAAGAGCTCCTTTGGTCCAGAGCGTGTACTTTTGGTATATATCTTCTGTCTTCTGTATATTCTGTATGTATGGAAACTCCGGGTACGGCGGGGCCCTGTCCCGTCATCTGATTCTATATGTCTGTTAGAGGCCTGTAGACATGTATGTGGGTTACGTGTTTCATCTGTTTAGGTAAGTACGAACGATTTTGTGACTATGTCTGTATGTTAGCCTCATCGGCTTGTCTGTAAATTTCTGTAGGTTCAGGTATGTATATGTTCGCGCGCGCCGCATCTGTATCGGCCTGATTCTGTACACATCTGTTTGAAAAAAAAAATTGTATGGTACGAAATTCTGTTAAGTAGGTACGTATGGGTATCCAGTTAGGATACCAGTCGCGGCCCACGGGGTTGGGTCGTGACAGAAGTGGTATCAGAGCGGTTAGTCCTCGGTATGTCTACAGGCCGTGTCTAGCAGAGTCTTGTTTATCGGTGTGTTGTGCACCACATCTATAAACAGGAGGCTACAGGGCATCTAGGATGTTACCCCTCTTTGGATCTTAGATCGTGCGATAGAACTGTATTAGTAGGATGATCCTCTCCTAACGATTTGTTATGTTTTCAGCGATGCCTCCAAAGAAGGCAACAGCCGCCCAGAAGGGCAAGTCTACAGCGGCAGGTGAGACCAGCCGAGCTCAGGTAACTACTAGGGCTCGTGCCCAGATTGAGCCAAATGTTATGCCTTCGACGGCTAGTTCTGTTACGCCACCAGTATCGGAGGGACTTGGAGCAGCCACAGCTGCAGCACAGGGGGCGGCTCCACCGCGAGCTCCCAGGGTTCCAGTGCTCGAGCCTCCAGCTCCACAGCCAGGGGCGGAGGACAGGGCTATGCGAGATGCGGTTCAGTTATTGACCACACTGATGACGGAGCAGGTTTGTAGGCATGGATTTGGGGGTGGTCGTTCGGACAGATATGAGAGCTCCAGGGCTCGTGAGTTCTTGACATGTAATCCTCCAGAATTCTCCGGGACAAAACCCGAAGAGGACCCCCAGGAGTTTATTAGAAAAATGGAGAGCACGATACGGTTGATTAAGGCTTCGCCGACTCAGTCCGTTGAGTTGGCTTCGTATCAGTTATATGAGGTAGCAGTGAACTGGTATGAGTCCTGGCAGCTATCCAGGGGTGACGACGCTTCCCCAGCAGTATGGGCCGAGTTTACTAAGGCCTTTCTTGATCATTTTCTACCTCCAGAGCTACGGAGAGCCACGGTTGATCGATTCTTGCATCTGAAACAGAACGGTAGAAGTGTTCGAGAGTATAGCCTAGAGTTCGACTCGTTGGCTAGGTATGCACCCGCTATAGTAGCCGAGATGGCCGATAGGGTGCACCGGTATGTGATGGGGCTAGACCCTTGTTTGATCGATGGGTGCTTGGCGATGGCTTCTCAGCCAGGGATGCATGTTGCCCGGGTGCAGGCATACGCCCAGGGCATGGAGGACCGGCGTAGGGAACGTCGGCCTGATAAGGGCCATGACGGGAGCCGGCCTAAGAGAGCCAGATCAGCCAGGTACTCAGGGGGGTTTCAGAGTGAGTTTTCTCAGCGGCAGGGTAACAGGTATTCGTCCCAGCCAGCACACAGTACGCCCCCACAGTTCTCGGGACAGGACTCCATGGCTTCGAGTTCGCGAGTAAATAGGAGTTTCAGTCAGATGGGGCCACCCATACCTCGGTGTCCTTATTGCAGGAGGCATCACCCTGGTGAGTGTTATCGTGCCACTGGTGCCTGCTTTTCTTGTGGCCAACAAGGCCATTCGATGAGAGAGTGTCCGTATAGGGGTGGTCCAGGTGGTTCAGCCCAGCTTACCGGGTCAGTTGCTGGCTCGTCTTCTCCTTCGGCAGCCATATGCCCCACAGGGCGAGGAGCACCAGCACCAGCGCCAGCACCAGCGAGTCGTGGCCGAGGTCGAGGTGCAGCGGTCCTTGGAACCGCGTATTTGCTTTGACCGGCCGGCAGGACCCAGGAGCGTCTTCAAGTGCACACCCAGGTATGCTAGCGATTCTTTCTTGAGGGATATGTGTATGGACAAGTCTGTATTTTATTACATTACGTGATTTTATACTTCTGGGTATTAGTAATCGTAAGGTAATTGTCAACTTGGTAGACACCGAGAATTCGGAAGGGCGATATGGTAATTGTATGGTTTTGCCCGGGGTGGGACCCACTATGAGAATTTTCCAAAAATTTATTAAGACCCCGATCTGCCCTGAATTATGTGACAAAGGTCGTGCGGGGCTGTCGACGAAATTATACCAGCCCTAACGCGTCAAAATGCATGAAAGTTTTGAGGTTAAGCGTGCTAGGGCCAGGGCAATTCTGGGATAGGTGACCCCCTGGGAAGTATACCCAATTTTCGTAAATACTGCTATAAGAGGTAAATGGGGACTCTGGGATGACCTAAAGGAAAGAAAATGAGTACGGATATTAGAAAGAGGCGACAAGCGGCACATAAAACTATTTGTGTGCAAACTTGGGGAACGGACCGGTAAATGAGTAACGAAGCGTCGACAAGGGAAATTTTCGTAAATCGCTAAAGCATTAGTGGAAACGGTCTGATTCTAATTAAAATTCTATCTGCTATACTTCTACGCCCCTGATCTTGACAAGACTCTGCCTATTATGCCTCTGTATTTCCGAATCTGATCACGTTCTGTCTGATATAACTCTGTATGTCTGACTCTGATTTCGAATCTGTTCGATACATCTCTGTATGTGTGATTCTGATTACGAATCCTTCTGATACATCTCTGTACGTCTGACTCTGATCTCGGATCTGTCTGAGACCCTCCCATACATCTGACTTTGACTACGAATCCGTTTGTTATAGTTTAGCACGTTTGCCTCCGATTACGAATCAGTCCGATATGCTCCTGTGCGTCCGATCCCAGTTCTGAATCTGTTTGGTATGACGTGGAATCACGATAATATGGTAAGGAATCGAGGAGTGCAACAAGAAATAGTATTGACTATGATGTCTGGAAAGTATTCGTCTGTTACGAGAATATAGTTTACGGTCCGATGATTATGTGGGGTATGAGAAAATACATTATGAAAGCATATGAATCAGTGACGTGAAGAATTACCCCATCATGTTGGTGAAGAAGCCATGTCGGAAAGTCAACAAAGAACAATTATAAAAATAACCCTCCCGAAGTAGTATGACGCCCCATGAGGTTAATTTAACATTCGAGGACGAATGTTCTAAAGGGGGGGAGGATGTTACATCCGACATTTTTGCTTATTCGAAAAAATTCGAAACAATTTGGCTTGTAGTGGACAAGGCCACGTTTGGACCTTGCTTGGTACGAATGTGTCGGTTATGAATATGTTGGTGTGGAATTACGAAAGGAGGCCAAGGGCAAAATTGGAAATTTTGAAAACTTGTTCCATGAATTACAAAAATTTAGTCAAGTGGACTAAAAAAAAAAATAGAAAGTGAGGCCCAATTGGGAGAGGCCCGACCGGCCACTTATGGCCCTAGTCCATGGAAATTAATTAATTTCCATGTGATATAATATATGCATCCCTATCCATAGAAGTTTCAAGAAAACACAAAGCAAGAACAAAAGAAAAAGAAAGGAGAGGATTCGGGTGAGAAAGAAAGAAAAGAAAGAAAAAGAAAAAAAATTCTTGAAGCCTAATCCTTGGTTCAAAAATTTAATTCTTGTGAGATTAGTACTAAGCTCAAGGTCCTCTACAAAGTGATATAAGTATTTTGGCAAGAAAGCAATTTTAACCTCCAAGTGAAGAACTTGAAGAAAGGTAAGGATTTTATGCTTTTGTTGTGTTATGGAAGGTATATGTTGGTTGTAGTGTGTGTAAATGAGTGAAAATCATGAAAATTTTGTGTGTTGGGATTGGATGTGTGTTGGCCGTATATATATGCTTGTATTGCATGTCAATGGTGACTTGAATTCATGTTGAAATCTAGTTGTAGTTAATGTGGGAATTGTATTAGAAATGAAAGTGGAATAAATTAGTGAAAGTTGGAGAATATAGTATGTGGCCGTGTGGTACTATGTTGGTTATGGAATATGAATTTAATCTTGTTAGTATGTAAGTGTGTTATGGTGAAATGAATGGAAAGATAATAGTCTTTGTTGTCATGGAAAAATGGTTACTAAGTTGTTGAAGGAAATTATGCAACCTTGTTATGGTTTATGTAAAAATGGAAATGAAAGTATCAAGAGGCAAATTATGACTAATGTTGATGAATTTGGAAGATGGAAATGTGTTATGAACTTGTATGTTGAAGGTTAGGAAAATTGGATAAATTGTGGCTTGATGGAAAGTTTGTATGTTTGTATATCTTATGTATATCTTGTGAAAATGATATGATATGCCCCCGAATCGTGTTGTAATGACTTTGATGGGTGATGAATATGAAAATAATAAGATTGGTTTGAAAGTGTAAGGTCGGAACGGAAAGTTGGCAAATTGTGCCCTATTATGTATTTTGAGCTACTTGTCGTTATTATGAATATTGTTGTTGGGTTGTGTTGATTGTTTGGCTGTGTTTAACTTTTGGGGAGGTCATGTATATAAAGGAAATGCTGCCGAAATTTCGGTAGGCAAGTATGTGTTAAGTTTGGACTATTGAAAAGTTGAAACTAACAAATGGTAAACTTGACCATTTCTAGATTTTGGACGAAATTGGAATCGACGCCAAGCGAGCGTAAGGCGCTATCGAGGTATGTAAAGCCTACCCTTTCATTCTTAGGCATGTTCTGAACATAATAGGCTCGGCCGCGAGCCTTAAGTACGACTTCGTTCCCCGGAATTCGAGATGGAAACCCGCTCCAATTCCTTCAGCGAGACTGAATCACTTTTCTTATAATTTGTCCCTAAAGTGAACTTTTGTATGAAACCTTCCTAAACGAAGTCGGAATACTCCCAAATGATTATGGATGACCTCTTAAGGTCTATTATCAGTAATTTACGTATGTCGGGGCCCACAAGGCCCCGACACTTTTTATATGACCTAAATTGCCCTATCTCTGTCCGTTTCTCACAGGCAACATCTGGACTATTATTCTGATCATGATATGACTACTTTTTATATAAATTTTACAAAATGGCTTTGACATCTGAAAATCTGATTCTGGTAATAATCTGTCGTGCCTTCCCAAGCAGGATATAGGCATTTGGATACAAGTATTTTGCATATGGATATTTTGACAAAAGTATTTTGACATAAGTACTCCGATACAAGGAATTTGATGCAAACATTTTGATAGAAGTATTCGGATATAAGTATTTGGGATATGAGAATCCTGACATAAGTATTCTGATATAACTACTCTGATATAAG
Organism: Lycium barbarum; assembly: GCF_019175385.1. Taxonomy (NCBI): domain Eukaryota; kingdom Viridiplantae; phylum Streptophyta; class Magnoliopsida; order Solanales; family Solanaceae; genus Lycium; species Lycium barbarum. The sequence continues at coordinate 50,873,525 of NC_083348.1, read as the reverse complement.
TATTTTGATATAAGTATTCTGACCTAAGCATTCTGACATACGTATTCTGATATGAGTACTCCGACATAAGTATTTTAATATAAGCATTCTGATATGGGTAATCTGTTATGAATATTCGGATAGCACGTTCGATTATTCTATCGAGTCTGATTATATGTGCATTTGGTTTCTCACTACTCTGCTCGTGCATGTGTCATGATCTCTTTCACCGGGTCCCGGGCCGGTTTATATCATGCGGATGGGCCGCCGAGTCCCTTGTCGGGGGCCGGGTCCCATGTATGAATTCAGAAGTATGATGTGTCCGGTTCCGGGGTACTGTGGTATATGTCGTCCCCGGTTACCGTCTATATGTTACGAAGTATGATGTGTCCGGTTTCCCGGCGTGTGATCTGTCCCCGGGGTTACCGTGGTTATGATATGATGTGTTATGTGATGGAGATGTTCGAAGATGTGAAATCTTCTGAAATATGATATGATGTGGCGCCAAAGGCAGGAGTGGCGACCACGTTCTTGTGCCCTATTATGATTCTGTCTGTCTGATTGGATTTTGATTCTGTCTGTCCGTATGGATTATGATTCTGTCTGTCCGTCTGGACTATGATTCTGTCCGGTATCCTTCCGTCTGTTTGTCTGGACTACGACTCTGTCTGGTATATCTCTGTTTGTTCGTTGGATTACGATTCCGTTTGCTATATTTCTGTGTTTCTGGTTCAGACTATGATTATGTTTGTTATGTTTCTGCTTTACATACTCGGTACATTTTTCGTACTGACCCCCGGTTCTTCGGGGGCTGCGTTACATGCCCGCAGGTACAGACGCACCTGAAGATACGCCGCCAGTCTAGGGCTTAGATTCTGCTATTTTGAAGAGCTCCTTTGGTCCGGAGCGTGTACTATTGGTATATATCTTCTGTCTTCTGTATATTCTGTATGTATGGAAACTCCGAGTACGGCGGGGCCCTGTCCCGTCATCTGATTTTGTATGTCTGTTAGAGGCCTGTAGACATGTATGTGGGTTACGGGTTTCATCTGTTTAGGTAAGTACGAACGATTTTGTGACTCCGTCTGTATGTTAGCCTCATCGGCTTGTCTGTAAATTTCTGTAGGTTCAGGTATGTATATGTTCGCGCGCGCCATATCTGTATCGGCCTGATTCTGTACACATCTGTTTGAAAAAATAATTGTATGGTACGAAATTCTGTTAAGTAGGTACGTATGGGTATCCATTTAGAATACCAGTCGCGGCCCACGGGGTTGGGTCGTGACAATAAGTGTAGAGATCGAAAGGACGAATCCTAAGATGTGACAAGTATAGACCTAGCAAGTAAGGAAAGCATAAGTGTAGAGATCGAAACGACGAATCCTAAGATGTGTCACGACCCAACCCCGTAGGCCGTGACTAGTGCCCGAGTTGGACACTCATATTGTCTGTTAACTATAGTCATTTACAATTAGCATGTCATGATCTCGTTTGTATATAAAAAGATAGGGAGTATTTTAAATCTGTCAAAGTTTTGTGTGTCTTAGGCACCTGTCTTCTAAGGAGTTGCACTTTTAAATAACCACATGGATATATATATTACTACGTAAGCCGACAAGGCTGCCACGATACACAAAATACCAAACATACATATATATGCAAGCCGACAAGGCTGCCATTACGAATGGGTACGCCCCAAACATAAGTCATAAACATAAAACGCATCAACAACTACAACCAGACCGACACCGATGTCCACAGACCTCTAAGAGTAATGACCGTATCATATGGCGGGATAGGGCCCCGCCATACCCAAACTAACACACATGAATACAACATAAGGGAGTTATACCACAAGCTAGGCTCCGGAACAAGGGAGTAGTCTAAAATAGCTGAATAGGTATCCTAAGCTGGCGGATCTCCGAAACGAGCGTCTGTACCAGCTGGCATGAACGCAGCCCCCCGAAGAAAGGGGGTCAGTACGGAATATGTACTGAGCATGTAAAGCATGAAATGTAGTAATAGACTCATAAGGAGATAAAGTATGTAGGACTCAGTGCAACAACCAGAATTTCTTAAAACTTGCCTATGAGCATAATTCATCTGTATCATTCTCATATCATTATCATTATAGAGTTTTGTAATCAAAGCTGCATAATCATTCTGTATATAACGTATATAACGTGTCCCGGCCCTTTAATGAGGGACTCGGTAATCTAAAATCATAGCATCATAACATAAACATAGACGTGTCCCGGCCCTTTCCTGAGGGACTCGGTAATAAGGAATATGCCCTCCTGGCCACCATCATCTCCATATCATCATATCATCATATCATCACATCATCATATCATCATATCATCATATCATCACATCATCATCATATATATATATAACGTGTCCCGACCCTTTAATGAGGGACTCGGTAATAATATAGTAAACATGCGCACGAAAACGTATCCTGGCCCGGGACTCAGTGAAGGGTATAGCGATAAGCACGAGCAGAATAATAAGCAACCACATATGTGCAATTCATCTTTTGAGACTCAATGGATAAGCAACTGACCAGCTCTAAAGTGTTAAAATAATATTCATTTTCAGTTCATTTCAAGTCTCATAACAACCTATCACAAGAAACGTTTCAGATTTCATGTACGTATATCGCTTCAACATGGTATAACTTTTGAAAGTCAAGTATGTCTCTAGTTGTGCAACTCTTTAAGTATAGGAACTTTCATGCATTATTCATTAGTAAATCATATTGTAGGCACATGACAATAACCTTAAGGAAATATAGAATCATAAGTCATACATGAACTAGAGAATAGAATTTACCCCAAGGTTCATATCGTTTCACACTTACGTCTAGGACATGCCAAAAGAAAGAAGGAATAGGCTTTACATACCTTTTGCGTTTAGTTGTATTCTAACTTGTACTTGCTGCCCAAAAACACTTATCCTATATCAAGATGTGAAGAACTACAATTAGTCTACAAGGGCATTCAATACGTATTGTGACACTCACAATTCCTTTCTAACAATTTAACGACGTTTCGTTCGCATTCAAACCAACTAGCATTACAAGCTAACATTGCTAATCGTTCTTTCATATATTAATCAAGACTTGTTTAAACATTACTTAGGGAACTTGGGCAGTCCATACACCATCCAAAACTGTTTCATACACACGGCTAATCAACACACATAGCATTTCCATTCTTACTTAGCAAATTTCCAGTTTTAACTTGGAACAACACAACACGTTTAATGACATTACTTTCATGATTCTTGGAACTGTTTTAGCATCATTTTCACTCTTACAACAGCCCACAATCATTTCAGTTTTAACTTGAGTCATGGCACTTTACATTCACTAAACGTTTGCAACAAGAATCAACGTTCAACACACATAAATTTACTTCTAACCTCCAAAACTGTCCACGGTTTTGGACTTGCTTTACCCCTCAACATAATTCATTTCTTTAACACCTCAATTCACATATTCAACATGCATACCATACACCACAATGTCCATAACAACAACAATCGAAATGTGACCCAAAACAGTCCCTAATTCTCCCTAAAACAGTCCCTACTACACGGCTACAACACCCTTCCACCATTTCATGATTTTCATCCGTTTATCCAACTACAATGCATTCAATCCATTTCCAATACATGTTCAACAAGATTAAGCATGACTTCATTAGAATCTTCAACACATGATTCATTTTAAATTCGAGCAAAAACAGTCCAATATCCAACATGCAACATCACAACCAAAGTCCTACAATCTTTGTTCATTTACATATGTTGATACATATTCAATTCACCAACAATACATGCACAATGAAATCAGTCATGAACTCACCTCACACACGGCTCACTCCCTACTTCAACTACAACCACAATCCAACAACAACTTGCATGAACTATACATTCAAATCATCATGCAACACAAGAAACAACAAACATTCTTACCTTTCAATCTTGTGCTTCACTTGGCCGAAACTTCAATCTATTTGGGTGCTTCACTTTCTTGTTTCTCTTCAACAACTAACACCCCTTCTTATACACTAGATGAGGAGTAAATTTGATGGAAAAAAACTGGAATTTATGGGCACAATTTCACCTCACTCTCTCAGCTAGCTCTTAGCCGAGAGCACCTCTCTCTACACTCTTCTTTCTCTAACTTTGGGTGTTGAAATGAATTGCAAAAGTGGAGTGAATCAGAATTTTGTGTCTATATGTCCCCCCTCCTTGGCTTGGACATGTGGATCACACTAAATTGAGTCAAGATTCCTTGACCACAACCTTGAAAGGCACGGCCAAACATGGTCCAAAAGTGGACTGATTTTTGGTCTTTCCAATCCCACTTATTAATCTAATTATGGTTAGTTTAATCACAATTTTCCATTAATAGTTTAATGCCACACGAAAATTGTGGATAAATTGTGACTCGACACGAAACCGGAAGTTAAAATCTCTACTTCATATCTTAAGATAGTCTTGCCTTTAACTTGTCGCGCTTATTTTTAAAACGTCCCAACGTATGAAAATATGGGACATAACATCCTCCCCCCCTTTAGAACATTCGTCCTCGAATGTCGATATTTTTTTTTTCCCGTTAGGTTCTATAAGGGTTTTGGGAAGGGTTTTCCTTATTGCTAACATATAAATTGAGCAGACAATTAACACAATCAAGTAAAGGAGTTTCAATTACCTAAAGATGTGGAAAACAAGTGAGGATATTTCTTTTTCATCTCCTCTTCAGCCTCCCAAGTCATCTCCTCCCTATTATTGTTCTGCCACAACACTTTAACCGACGCCACATCTTTTGTTCGTAACCTCCTGATTTGTCGATCAAGTATGGCAATAGTCTGCTCTTCGAATGATAGCTCCCCTGTTACTTGAATATCATCTGTAGGGAACACCCTGGAAGGATCGCCTATATACTTCCGAAGCATTGACACATGGAAGACCGGATGTACTGCTTCTAAATCCGCTGGTAGATCCAACTCATAGGCAACTTTTCCTACCTTACGAATAACCTGATAAGGACCAATGTACCTTGGGCTCAACTTCCCTTTCTTGCCGAATCTCATAACACCCTTCATGGGTGACACTCTCAAGAACACCCAATCGGCAACCTGATATTCCAAGTGTCGACGTCGATTATCCGCATACACCTTCTGCCGACTCTGAGCTGCCAGTAATCTTTCCTGAATAAGTTTCACCTTATCGACAGCCTGCTGAACCATATCTGGTCCTATCAGCTTGGTCTCGCCAACATCAAACCAGCCTATAGGGGATCTGCATTTCCTACCATACAGGGCTTCGTACAGTGCCATCTGAATGCTAGAGTGGTAACTGTTATTGTAAGAAAACTCGATAAGCGGCAGGTGATCCTCCCAGCTGCCTTTGAAATCAATAACACAGGCTCTCAACATATCTTGTAGCGTCTGGATCGTACGCTCAGCCTGCCCGTCAGTCTGAGGATGAAATGCGGTGCTGAGACTCACCTGCGTCCCCAATCCCTCCTGGAAGGATCTCCAGAAGTTAGCTGTAAACTTGGCCCCTCTATCCGAGATAATAGCTGTGGGAACTCCATGAAGTCTCACTATCTCCTTAAGATACAATCGGGCACAATCCTCAGCTGAGTACGTAGTCCTGACTGGAAGAAACTGGGCTGATTTTGTCAATCTATCAACAATAACCCAGATAGAGTCATACTTCCGCGGGGTGCGAGGGAAACCTATGACGAAATCCATATTAATTACCTCCCATTTCCAGGTTGGAATTTCCATCTCCTGCAATAGCCCTCCAGGTTTCTGGTGCTCTATCTTGACCTGTTGGCAATTCGGACACTGAGCCGCGAATTTTGCTATGTCCTTTTTCATACCATCCCACCAGTACAAACACCTAAGATCCTGATACATTTTTGTCGATCCCGGGTGAATAGAATAATGAGCACAGTTTGCTTCCCTCATTACCTGCTGTCGTAACCCTGCAACCTCAGGTACACATAATCTGTCTCTGTATCGTAGTACTCCATCGGCTGACATCTTAAATGGGGTCTCCTCCTTCTGAAGTGTTGTATCTCTATAATGTACCAGAACAGGGTCCTCATATTGACGCTTCTTTACCTCTTCTACAATAGAGGGCTCAGCAACACCTCGCACCAAAACGCTACCATTATCAGAATCAGCCAAACGAACTCCAAGACTAGCTAGCTGATGAACCTCACGGACTACCCCTTTCTTTCCTGGCTGTACGCTTGCTAAACTAGCCATAGATTTACGGATGAGTGCATCTGCTACAACATTAGCCTTCCCTGGGTGATATAGAATATCAACATCATAATCTTTCAGCAACTCTAGCCATCTCCTTTGCCGCAAATTCAACTCCTTCTGCTTAAAGATATACTGAAGACTTTTATGATCTGTATGAATATCAACATGCACGCCATATAGATAATGTCTCCATATCTTCAAAGCATGTATCACCGCTGCCAACTCCAGGTCATGTGTAGGATAATTTCTTTCATGCTTCTTGAGCTGTCGGGAGGCATAGGCTATCACTCTGCCGTGCTGCATCAACACGCAACCCAACCCAACACCGAAGGCATCACAATAAACAACATAACCATCTGGCCCTTCAGGAAGAGTTAGAACTGGAGTTGTAGTCAACTTATCTTTCAATAATTGGAAACTCCGTTCACAAGCATCGGTCCACTGAAATTTAGCCGCCTTCTATGTTAGCCTTGTTAAAGGCGCTGAAATAGAAGCGAACTTTTCTACAAATCTCCTATAATACCCTGCCAGCCCCAGAAAGCTACGTACCTCAGTAGGCGTCGTAGGTCTAGGCCAAGTCTTGACGGCCTCAATTTCTGCGAGTCTACCCGAATACCATCTGCTCCAACAATATGCCCCAGAAATGCTACTGAAGTCAACCAAAATTCACATTTAGAGAATTTAGCATATAGTTTCTGATGCTGGAGGACCTTAAGTACTGTCCTCAAGTGATCTGCATGCTCTTCTCTCGATCGTGAATAGACCAGGATATCATCAATAAATACAATCACAAACAGATCAAGAAATGGCTTGAACACTCTGTTCATCAAGTCCATAAACACGGCTGGAGCATTGTTCAGCCCAAAAGACATCACTTTAAACTCGTAATGCCCGTATCGGGTCCTGAATGCAGTCTTTGGAATTTCTGCTTCCTTTACCCGCACCTGGTGATAACCTGACCGCAAGTCTATCTTTGAAAAACACTTAGCACCCTGCAACTGGTCAAATAAATCATCAATCCTGGGGAGGGGATATCTGTCCCTTATTGTTACCTTGCTCAGCTGCCTATAATCAATACACATCCGCAGCGACCCATCCTTCTTTCTTCTATTAATTCCTTCTCTTCCTGTGCTCGCTTTCAGTTTCGTTACCACTTGATCTCTATTCCGACCTTTCCCTGTAGGACTTGTAGGTCTTTCTTCTTTGTTCTGTACCCCACCTTTCCATTTCATAAATTCGTTTATACCTTAGTCGCGTAGATCATGTCTTATCTTTTAGTCAATTCCTTGCCGGACTTTACTCATTCCTATAAATATCCTCCAAACAATGATCAGGAGGGGAACTAGAGTCCGACCAGCATCACGGGGCTCCTAATGCTTGATTTACATAATTCGCCTCTTGATTTGTACTTAGGTCGTGAGCGAACCTTTTTGTCCATAAACTACTTACTGTATGCCTCATACTCTTCGGATAAGAGTGAAACTTAACCGCTAGACGTTTTGGTTCTTCAATACGAGCTTTTTCTAAGGTAAAATGCGGCTGAAAAGTATCTGGTCCGTTCAAATGAATTCCAAACTTTGCTGCTCATATTTGCTCCTTCGAAATCAAATTTCCCAAATAAGAATGATGCCCCTTACGGTTGACATGGAGGGTATCCCTTAAAGCCTTACTCCAACATGATAAATTACCACATCAATGTCGACCTCGTATTTACTATTATTACCAATTCAACCATTAACTTTATTTCTCGAAGTCCGACGTACTTGCGACTTAGCCAAATCTTATCGTTACTGTTGGCACAACCTTTCAAAAATATTACGAACTTATATGTCATTCTCTTTTTAAAAAAAAAAAAATTGTTTTTGGCAGGGCTTCCCCTGTATTTCTTACTACCTCAAAACCTGCACACAAGAAATATCAACAATGCCTCATAGGGCCAACACATACACATATATATCGTATCGTAGCCGCACAGGGCTTCCTATATCAATCGCAATATAAAAATGACGAATTTGCCTCGTATACCCAACACAAACTGTATCTGTCACCCTTTCTTGTTTATTTTCCTTTTCCATATTTAACTGCAGGTTTCAAACGTACCTGCAGCATTCGTAGTATGTCTAATATATATTATGTTTACAGTTACTGGTTCCTTTAGCTTCTTCTGCGCACACTTTCTAACTGGACTTATCTGCAATGTATCCATTCAACACGTTTCCTTACTATACTTACCATAATTCACCATAATGATGGCCAATTTGCCATTCCGTATATATAAATTCTCATTACGTACCCTTGCTATCCAACTTTCACCTGTACGTGCAACTATTTTCCATTCTAGATTCCGAAATTCCCACGGGTGGGAACGCCTTGGTCACTGTTAATCGTAAATACTTGGTTGTTGACTCCTTTGATTTCCGCTTGCCGCGATTAGGTAACAATCTATAACCAATGCACATACATAGGAAATTTCAATAAGGTCTCATATACCTGTAGTCGATCAGTCTCTAGTCTGATCCGGTGATCTAGAAGGTGAAGTGTGCTCCTCGTCATCGTCTGCCCGCCGTTTACTCGTCTGACCTTCATCATCTTCTTCATCTAAATCCGGCGAATGTAGATAACCGGGCAACTCCTGGTTTACCGATGACTAGGACAGGGGGCTAAAATAATCTGTAACACTTACCGGGGTAGCCGGTCTGACGTGGTGCCTTGCCATAGGGACAACTAGTATAGGTTCAGGGACCGCCTCCCTAGATATCAAAAACGCTGGAGGAATTGTCGCTGGGTCCTCCGAGGGGTCAGTCTCGATAGAATAACTGAGGCTCCTCCTACTCGGTCCTGAAGGCTGGGGTCACGAATTTACCCTAGGGGCCTTCTTAGCACCCCCACTATCTGCAGCTGGCCTCTTCATCTCTCGTAATTCTGCACCTACATATAGGAAAAGAGGTCAGAACAATCTTTCCTAGGTTCAGGCTCTATCGCATGATCTAGAATGAGAAGGAAAGATGACATCCTAAATGTCCTATAGCTTCCTGTTTATAAATGTGGTGCACAACACATCGATAAACTAGACTCTACTCGACACGGTCTGTGGACACTCCGAGGATTTAACCGCTCTGATACCACTTTTGTCACGACCCAACCCCGTAGGCCGTGACTAGTGCCCGAGTTGGACACTCATATTGTCTGTTAACTATAGTCATTTACAATTAGCATGTCATGATCTCGTTTGTATATAAAAAGATAGGGAGTATTTTAAATCTGTCAAAGTTTTGTGTGTCTTAGGCACCTGTCTTCTATGGAGTTGCACTTTTAAATAACCACATGGATATATATATAACTACGCCAGCCGACAAGGCTGCCACGATACACAAATTACCAAACATACATATATATGCAAGCCGACAAGGCTGCCATTACGAATGGGTACGCCCCAAACATAAGTCATAGACATAAAACGCATCAACAACTACAACCAGACCCACACCGATGTCCACAGACCTCTAAGAGTAATGACCGTATCATATGGCGGGATAGGGCCCCGCCGTACCTAAACTAACACACATGAATACAACATAAGGGAGTTATACCACAAGCTAGGCTCCGGAACAAGGGAGCAGTCTAAAATAGCTGAATAGGTATCCTAAGCTGGCGGATCACCGAAATGAACATCTGTACCTGCGGGCATGAACGCAGCCCCTCGAAGAAAGGGGGTCAGTACGGAATATGTACTGAGCATGTAAAGCATGAAATGTAGTAATAGACTCATAAGGAGACAAAGTATGTAGGACTCAGTGCAACAACCAGAATTTCTTAAAATTTGCCTATGAGCATAATTCATCTGTATCATTCTCATATCATTATCATTATAGAGTTTTGTAATCAAAGCTGCATAATCATTCTGTATATAACGTATATAACGTGTCCCGGCCCTTTAATGAGGGACTCGGTAATCTAAAATCATAGCATCATAACATAAACATAGACGTGTCCCGGCCCTTTCCTGAGGGACTCGGTAATAAGGAATATGCCCTCCTGGCCACCATCATCTCCATATCATCATATCATCATATCATCACTGTCACGACCCAACCCCGTAGGCCGTGACTAGTGCCCGATCTGGGCACCTAAACCCATCTATCAAACGTATTCAAATGTATAGCGGAAGCTGAAAAGGCTAGATTCCAAGTACAGATAATTTCCAGACAAATTTCGGCAGAGTTTCTTTTTTTTTTCGGACTAACCATAATAACCCTGTACACAGCAAACACCAACAGAGGCCACACAGGGCTAATCAAAGCAATGCACAAACATATGCGGACCGGCCGCCTCGGCGTATGGAATCTCCCAAACAACATATACACATAAGCATACAGACAGACCATAACCCACAAATATGTCCACAGACCTCTAAACTGACCGACAAAATCATATGACGGGACAGGGCCCCGCTGTACCCAAATAGTCAGATATGCAGAAATATATACATGGCGAAAGATATATGTACCAAAAGTGGACTCCGAATCAAGGGAGTACTCCGAAATAGCAGAAGTGAAGCCTACAGTGGTGGATCACCGATGCATGCACCTGCGGGCATGAAACGCAGCCCCCCCCCGAAGGAAGGGGGTCAGTACGAAAGATGTACTGAGCATGTAAAGCATGGAGTACAAAAATATAGGCCGCAACTGAAAGCGAACAGAATACCAAAGAGAGAAATGTTGAACAGTATATCAAAATGTTTATCAAAATCGTATATACATAATGCAAACAAAATCATGAAAAGCTCCGGAACGTGGTCACCACTCCGACGCTGGTGCCACACACAGCATAACACCAGAAGGTTCAAATCTCCGTACATCCCCGAACACACACATATGAGTGTATCACATCACAGCCATATCACAGCATAACTCTAAACGGAACCCGACACTATGGCGAGGCCTCGGGGAACCGTAACACAGCATACGGCCGAATCATCATAGAGCGCATGAATCATAACCGGCCCGGGAACCGGTGAACGAAATCATAATAAGGCACGAGCGGAGTCGTGAGCAAACAATGCAATTTGTATATCAAAATAGCTTTTCAAAACTTGATTACTTCATAAGTCAAATTTATAATTCCCGAAACTAATTTCCGAAATTCCAAATTTACCCTCGGCCTTCCCCAATGTCTTAGCACCAATGATTTCATAACCAACCTAGTCATATCAATAGAATCAAAATATTTTCTCATAACACACAAGTCTTAATTATTTTCACGATTTCCAATTATGCGAAAACACGGGATATAACAATCACATCATCATATCATCATATCATCACATCATCATCATATATATATATATATATAACGTGTCCCGGCCCTTTAATGAGGGACTCGGTAATAATATAGTAAACATGCGCACGAAAACGTATCCTGGCCCGGGACTCAGTGAAGGGTATAGCGATAAGCACGAGCAGAATAATAAGCAACCACATATCTGCAATTCATCTTTTGGGACTCAATGGATAAGCAACTGACCAGCTCTAACGTGTTAAAATAATATTCATTTTCAGTTCATTTCAAGTCTCATAACAACCTATCACAAGAAACGTTTCAGATTTCGTGTACGTATATCGCTTCAACATGGTATAGCTTTTGAAAGTCAAGTATGTCTCTAGTTGTGCAACTCTTTAAGTATAGGAACTTTCATGCATTATTCATTAGTCAATCATATTGTAGGCACATGACAATAACCTTAAGGAAATATAGAATCATAAGTCATACATGAACTAGAGAATAGAATTTACCCCAAGGTTCATATCGTTTCACACTTACGTCTAGGACATGCCAAAAGAAAGAAGGAATAGGCTTTACATACCTTTTGCGTTTAGTTGTATTCTAACTTGTACTTGCTGCCCAAAAACACTTATCCTATATCAATATGTGAAGAACTACAATTAGTCTACAAGGGCATTCAATACGTATTGTGACACTCACAATTCCTTTCTAACAATTTAACGACGTTTCGTTCGCATTCAAACCAACTAGCGTTACAAGCTAACATTGCTAATCGTTCTTTCATATATTAATCAAGACTTGTTTAAACATGACTTAGGGAACTTGGGCAGTCCATACACCATCCAAAACTGTTTCATACACACGGCTAATCAACACACATAGTATTTCCATTCTTACTTAGCAAATTTCCAGTTTTAACTTGCAACAACACAACACGTTTAATGACATTACTTTCATGATTCTTGGAACTGTTTTAGCATCATTTTAACTCTTACAACAGCCCACAATCATTTCAGTTTTAACTTGAGTCATGGCACTTTACATTCACTAAACGTTTGCAACAAGAATCAACGTTCAACACACACAAATTTACTTCTAACCTCAAAAACTGTCCACGGCTTTGGACTTCCTTTACCCCTCAACATAATTCATTTCTTTAACACCTCAATTCACATATTCAACATGCATACCATACACCACAATGTCCATAACAACAACAATCGAAATGTGAGCCAAAATAGTCCCTAATTCTCCCTAAAACAGTCCCTACTACACGGCTACAACACCCTTCCACCATTTCATGATTTTCATCCGTTTATCCAACTACAATGCATTCAATCCATTTCCAATACATGTTCAACAAGATTAAGCATGACTTCATTAGAATCTTCAACACATGATTCATTTTAAATTCGAGCAAAAACAGTCCAATATCCAACATGCAACATCACAACCAAACTCCTACAATCTTTGTCCATTTACATATGTTGATACATATTCAATTCACCAACAATACATGCACAATGAAATCAGTCATGAACTCACCTCACACACGGCTCACTCCCTACTTTAACTACAACCACAATCCAACAACAACTTGCATGAACTATACATTCAAATCATCATGCAACACAAGAAACAACAAACATTCTTACCTTTCAATCTTGTGCTTCACTTGGCCGAAACTTCAATCTATTTGGGTGCTTCACTTTCTTGTTTCTCTTCAACAACTAACACACCTTCTTATACACTAGATGAGGAGTAAATTTGATGGAGAAAAACTGGAATTTTTGGGCACAATTTCACCTCACTCTCTCGGCTAGCTCTTAGCCGAGAGCACCTCTCTCTACACTCTTCTTTCTCTAACTTTGGGTGTTGAAATGAATTGCTAAAGTGGAGTGAATCAGCATTTTGTGTCTATATGTCCCCCCCTCCTTGACTTGGACATGTGGATCACACTAAATTGAGTCAAGATTCCTTGACCACAACCTTGAAAGGCACGACCAAACATGGTCCAAAAGTGGACTGATTTTTGGTCTTTCCAATACCACTTATTAATCCAATTATGGTTAGTTTAATCCCAATTTTCCATTAATAGTTTAATGCCACACGAAAATGGTGGATAAATTGTGACTCGACACGAAACCGGAAGTTAAAATCTCTACTTCATATCTTAAGATAGTCTTGCCTTTAACTTGTCGCGCTTATTTTTAAAACGTCCCGACGTATGAAAATACGGGACATAACAAGATGTGACAAGTATAGACCCTAAAACAAAAAGTGAGAGTTATACGGAAATGATATAGTTGTTATCGTTATACATTTCAGTATGGACATTACGTGAATCGATGAAAGGAACGTATTAGGCTTAAACATTTAGAGTAAGAATTGTCGTAGCCTTATGTTTCTGGGTTGTATTGTAAGATTAAGAGGGGTAGTGACAAGATGTAAGAGAATAAGGAGCCGGACTAATGAACTACAGGGAATCGGTACAGTATATATCTAAGATCAACGGGTATAAAAGGGATGTACCCAAGAATGGGGTCATGGACAAAGTACGAGACTGGTTTAAACATTCGAGGATGAATGTTTCCAAGGGGGGAAGGATGTTACACCCCGAAAAAATTTGCACTACAAAATCGTAGACGGCGTGGTACGAGCTCGATAAAGGGTAAAGTCATACAAGGATTAGGGATGAATATTAGGTGATCTAAGTCTAAGAATATATACATATATGACAATTGGAGACAATATGGTGTGAATTGGTTCATATGTTACTTGACGAAAAGCCCTCATTACGGTAAGCTAAGTGGGGCCCGCACCCCGGGAGTTTTATAAAGGACATATGAAGAGACATATTAGTAGTATATGGAAAGTTGAGCAAGTCCTAAGAAGGACCCATAAGCCAAATATGGGCATAAGCACTCCAAAAGAACGATTTAAGGAAACATTTTTGGATAATCTGACTTGGAGGGGCCAAAACGAGATTATAAGTTTGGTATTTGGAAACGCACAAAGAATGAAAGTTGTAGATAATTGAATTAGCTTTCCAACCATAGGTCGTGGGCCCCCACACGACATCTGGATCAAGAGTTATGATATGTTTACTGAACGAAGGTACAATCAGAAAAATTGAACTAGCGCGAACGCGCTGGGCAAATTTTATGTCGGTCTGGACAGAATCCAGAACCTTATAAAAAGGGGCTTACCCCCTTATTTCCTCATCCAACACCCCAAAACCTTCCCCAAAATTCTGGAGAATTCCCCCCAAAACCCAAGACCAAATTTTAAGCCCAAACCAGGTATAATTTCCAAATCCTGGTCCGGATAGCGCATAGTTATTGTTGCAGAATCATATAGCGGTGTGTTGTGGCCAAACCTTGGCGTGAAAAAGTGAAGATACAGCAATATTAAATGGAGAAAGGTATGAATCTCTTCGTATTTATGTTAATAATGACTTATTCACTGAAATAGAACGATAAAATGATTGTATGGTGAGTTGAGTAGTTATGGAAGTTGGAAAACAGCATGTGGGCTGTTTTATATAATAATTTGGTATGGGAAATGATGTTATTAATGTTGGTATAGTTATTGTGGTGTTGGTTGTTGAATTGATAATTCGGGCTAGGCATATAAACAGGGGAGATGCTGCCCGATTTTCGACAGAATATAGAATAGTTTGATTTGAAGCTTGGAATAAGTGTGTGGTAAAGAGGCTAATGTTAGTGTGAATCCTCTCAAATGTAGATTTACGAGCTCGGACGAATAAGCGTAGCTAATAGGAGGTTGAACAGGTATGTTAAGGCTCGTCCCTTTCTTTCAAAGGCATGATTCCTGCGTTATGATTTTATAAAAATTTCCATATTTTCCTTGTTATCAAAAGTTAAAAGTCTAAGAATTCCAAGGCATGATTTCCTTCCTGATAACCCATAAACGTTTCCAAAATATTCGTATTTTCCAAACCAAAGGTTGTGATTATGTGAGCTCTTATGATAACAACGATGGACATGTTTTTCAATGACAACGACAATGTCAAAAATGAGAATATTATTATGATGACTATGATGAGAACGATTTTATGTTTAAATGTCCAAGTCTACGATTTCAATGACGATATGGGAATATTGAGCTATTCCATGAATCCCTCAGCCGTACGTATTATTGATGGTCTCACCTCATGTTACTCGTTCCTTCGAGGTGACATATAGCGATGATAACTATTCTATTTCCAGTGCTACTTAAGTTAATGATTCTCGAGACTTCCGTGACATCGTCGATTTCATCTCGCGATGCTTGATCTTTTAAGGAATGATATAGTGACAATGGTAATGCTAATGATGATGTTGGTTTCATTTATGTATGTATGCATTGCACGAGTCCCGAAAGGGCCGAGTACAGATAACACCGAGTCCCGAAAGGGGCGGGTACGGATAACCCCGAGTCCCGAAAGGGACGGGTACGGATATGGCAGTTGTATGTATAGTAAGTGTAAGTGTATGTCAATGCATATGTATGTATGTTATTTATGGATATGTATGGGAAAGTTCTTAAAAAGCTAAGCACGCACGACATTCGCCTTAAAAGGCCATTCAGAGGCACAAGTTGATCTCTTTTATATTACTTTATCCCCATACGTCCATTATATTATTTTCCTTGTTCAGTATTCCTTACTATGTCACTGTTCATGCCTTACATACTCAGTACATTGCTCGTACTGACGTCCCTTCTTATGGACGCTGCGTTTCATGCCACGCAGGTGTATACAGATAAGAAGAGGACATTGCTAGGAGATGTTCCAGCTGGATTGACGAGCTCCATTTCCTTCCGGAGTGTTGCCGAGTCAGAGTATCTATGTTGTGGTATCTTGATTGATGTTAGAGACTTTGCAGACAGAATCACGTATATAGTATGTCAGTCTTGTAAGCGGCTCTGCAAGCCGATGTATCATTATGCATTACATTACAGATTTCATATGATTATAGATTTTACTTGATTTGAGAACGATAAAAAGAATGTTTTTGAAAAGCTTTCATTATGCATTTCATTTCGTGATTTAAGAGTCCAGCGAGATTATGAACATAACGAGAACTAGCGGGTTCGCTCGGCTCTAAGTGAGGGGTCGGGTGCCCATCATACCCTATCAGGACTGGGGTGTGACAATATCCATAGCAAATCACGTAGACACAGCTGAACAAAACTTATACACAACCCAGACATATGACGGGACAGGGCTTATACACAACCCAGACATATGACGGGACAGGGCCCCGCCGTACCCCTAGACAAACATATATATACATCAAAAGATCTGTACCAAAAGTCTAGGCTCCGGAACAATGGAGCTCTCCAAGACAGCTGAGTAGATGTCCTAGGCTGGAGGATCACCGAATCGAGTATCTGTACCGGCGGGCAAGTAACGCAGCCCCCCGAAGAAAGGGGGTCAGTACGAGATATGTACTGAGTATATAAAGCATGAAATACAATAAAGAGGATCATGACTGAAATAGAGATTACAGGAGACAAGTATGACAAGCATAATACCAATACACTTGTCTTATGAAATGTAAATCATGCATATCAATGTCATATATCATACCCGGCCCATTATGGGACTCGGTGAATAAAGTCATCATATACAATCCTTGGCGCCATAATCATATCATCATATCATATACATATATATATAAACCGTACCCGGCCCTCTAGTGAGGGACTCTGTGAACAATGCAGTGAAACTGTGCACGAGAACGTACCCCGACCCGGGACTCGGTGAAAGATATATTGAGGCATGCACGAGCAGAGTAGTGAGCAACCATATGCAAACTAAGTCATATCTGAGATTCGATAGAATAATCAAAATGAACTTATTATTTGAAAATCAAGACAATAATCATATCAAGTACCCTTCGAATGTCACAATGGATTATATCAAAATAGGATGCCTGAAATCATAGACACGTATCAAGACATAATAAAATAAGTTCTGGGAATCAAGAACATTAACCATCCTAGTGTTTCTAAGGATAGGAGCTTCTTTGGAGTCATATACACGTCGTCTGTTTTGTTTCATAAAGATCATGCCGAAAAGAAGGAAGGGTTAGCTTTACATACCTGTTATGGACTAACTGTAACCAAGCTTGCTTCGTCGCCCCTTTAGCCTATTTAATATGAAAGTAACACCATTGTTAATAAACTACGACTCTCCAGCTTATAAATCTACAACCAATTACTTATAGGAATCATTTCTTAGTTCATACTTCTCGATTAGTATTTTGATTAGTTAAGAACTTAAAGGAAATCGGGCAGCGTTTCCTCTACATAGCTCGCCTAACCCGAACTTCCAATTAACCTCCAATTATCATAGCAACAGAACCAACAATGATAACAACCCCATAACCTCTCCTAGTCCTTTTTCAATTCAAATCATTAACATCTAAGATTATACACCAACCAGACCAACATACGCTTCTTATACGCTTGCTTTCTTCCAAATTTACGAGCCATATCGACAACAATACGACAACAACATCAAACACCACCCATGTACAATAAAACCACTTCAATATCATTCTAATACAAGCTCGAAACAGTCCACCACAACTACGACATCAAAAATACGATTTTCGATCTTTACTTTGCAATATTACAAACACACGGAAAAGAACATAATATTGCCGTGAAGAGCAGCACCTATACTATATTTCCAGCGCTCAAACATAAAAAAATTACCTTCAAATACAATACCATAATAATGACAACGCTAATCAAACTTAATCCAATTAGAAAAACTCCAATTCTGCCCATTACAACGCCAACGATAACCATGTAATTTTCTTACTTCCAATTTTGTCTAATACAATTTAATCTCTCCATTACAACATCATTAACTCCAATTACATTTCAAGAAGAAGAATCTTACCTTAATTTAATTAGGACAGATCCTATAATCACTTGCACCAATTGCACCACTTCTTCTTTCTCAATTTAGATTCTAACTTGCTGCCTCCTTTGGGACGTGTAGAACTTTTTTTTTTGGATCTTTAGCCATGGAAATCTTGAGCTCAATTGTGAACAGCCATGGCCGTGAGCTGCCATGGTTGTGCTATAAGTTTTATTTTCAAGAAAATTATGGAATGAAATGTTTAGCAATTAGTCACCATGTAAATATATAGGCAGCCCCTCCATGGGACACGTGTCCATTCTTATGACATGTGTCCCACTCAATTAACCACCAATTAGATTTAGCCATGTGTTGTGGGGCCCACTTAGTGGTCTAATTAGCTTAATTAATCATTAATCCCCACTTAATAATCTGATCATGATTAATTAATCCCTAATCTCCACTAATATTTCTACACTAATTGCAATTATTGTGCAAACCGTGCACTATTAAAATCGGGATTGAAAAGTCCTTGTCTCAAAATAACCTTGTCCTTAAACTTATGTCGATTAGCTTACGAATAATCCAACGTGCAAAAATACGGGGTATAACATCCTTCCCCCCTTTAGAACATTCATCCTAGAATGTTAAACTCGTCCTGCACTCCCAATACTTTCTCAAGTGTTCTCTTATTGAATTATGCCCTTCACATGCCTCTTTCATTGGTCGATTCCCTTTAATTTACTATAACTCATTCCAGATCTCTAAGTAACCATTCCCGAAATATTCAGTTACACCCTAGAAAATTTCGTGTTACTAAGGCTACAGACGGCTTAATGTGAGCTCGAGGAGGAGAAAATATCACAAGTATAAAGAATGAAATTCTACTGTAGTAGCATGAGTATGATATTTGGAATTCGTACAATATGATTGGAATAATACGTTAAAAGATATATAGCCCTCGTAACCGTAAGCTGAGGTGGGGCCCACATGATAGGATTTTTATAAAGGACATATGATAAGTTATATGGACAACATATGTGAAGTTAAACACAACTCAAGAAGGACCCTTGAGCCAAATCCAAGTGTAAGTCCTCCAAAAAGATGTTTTTAAGTTACGTTTTCGGGTGATCTGACTTCGGGAGGCCATAACCCCATCATTATTTGGGCATTTGGGAAAACGCATAAAATGAAAGTTTTAGATAATTGAAATACCTTTCCAACCATAGGTCGTGGGCCTGTATGTGACATCGGGATAAAGAGTTATGGACGTTTTAAGGTAGAAAGGTCAAGCTGGGCAGTGAAATGGGCCCAACCCGATTCCAAGTGGCGTCAGGCCCATCCCTTGCTATTTAAGGGAAATTTTTAGCTTATATTCCTCATCTTCGTACCAAAAAAATACAGAAAATTCTTGAGAGACGGAAGAGAGCTTTCAGAGAGAGAAACCAAATTTTGATCACAATCTGAGCCCCGAATCCCGAAGCTCATGAAGAGAAAAGTGTTGTATGTTGCGTTGCCTTCAATTTGAGCTAAAAATTAGCCAAGAAGAAGAGTGTTTACGTGGTTGCTTCATACTTAAGGTAAGATTAAGGTCCCTTTTTCATTGTTAATAAGTTTATTTAGAGTTTTAACGGATTTGAACGGAGAAAATAGCGTTATAAATTCGTTTGTTGTTTTGTTGAGATTTATGGATCGGGGGCTGTTTTAGTTGGATTAAATAGATGGAATAAGCTGAGTTATGATGTATAATAATTGTTGATGTTGTTGACAAGTTTCCGTTCTTGAATTTGGGAGAATAAAGTGTCTGAAGATATCATATACAAAGCGTATACCGGGCTGTTTTTATATGATTTTCGTGGCTGTTTTGTGACAATATTTTGGGGCTGTTTGGTGGTTGTTATGAATTGTTTTGTGGGCTGGAATATCATGGGATTGGCTGTAGTTGTTGTTGTTGTTGTGTTTGTTGTTATACTATAGATATGAAATTGTTGGTGTTGTTGTTGTTGGTATTTTGATTGATGTTTGGCTAAATTGGAATCTCGAGGATTGTTAAGTTTTCAGGGGAAATGCTGCCCGAATCTCATTAAGTTTCATTCGTACTTGGATTGGTTAGTAAGTGATGTGGATGATTGTTACGCCTCAGAACTTTCTGAGCGGTGCATGGACTAACGTAAGTTAAGGCGTACATGAAGTCTCCACAAATCAGAAAGGGCAATTAATAATCCTAACTAGGATTCCAAAGAGGTTAGAAGTAAGAAAGAACAGTTCGTCGAATGAACCCCGACGCAGTTCAGTGAAAGGGGAGTTCGACGGCCGTCCCTTGTACCGTCGAACCAGTCGACGCTTCGTCGATCGTACCGTAAAGTGAATTGGGGTAAAGACCACTCGACGGAAATATCGACGCTCCGTCGATCGTATCGACGGACCGTCCTTCACACCATCGAGTGAGAGGAAATGGCAGATTGCTCACTGGAAATTTGGTGATTTCGACGGATAGATCGACGCCCCGTCGATCCAATCGACGGTCCATCGATCGCACCGTACATCACGGTCGGGACTGATTCCATGAATTAATATAAGACCCTCCTCCATTTTTATTTCATTTCATCTTCCACTCTTTTCTCTCCAAGAACTCTCTAGAACCTTCTCCACCATTCTTCCACAAGAAATCAAGGGAAAACCATGGTCAACTACACCAAATCCATGAAATCAAGTTTGTGAAACCCATTAAAAGTGCATTTAACTCAAGAAAACCCAAGGGAAGTGAAGTAGGGTTTTGGTGCTAAAGGAGAAACTCCACTCAAGACTTGTTCAATCACTATCTAAGGTAAGTTTCATGACATTATCATGATGATTTAAGTGTTGATAGGTTAAAATACATGGATTGAAGAAGAGTGTAGAAAATGGGTCATAAAAGGTGAATAGTGACATTGTTAGGTGAAAGTTTGAAATGAATCATAAATGTTGGTATGTTGAGATTATAAATACATTATAAATGACATTTAGAATATTGAATAAGTGTTGTACAAGAAAGAACGCGATAATGGACTTTGGTCATAGCTATGAAAAATTGGGGTGAAATTGTGAAGTGTGGATGAAATAATTAGATGATGCTTATTGTTTTGATATTATGATTGTTATTACGGATGTTGGAAGCTGATATGGAGTATGCAGGGAGGTAGTGTAAATAAAGTAAATGCTGCCCAATTTTCCCTAAAATTAGTAGCGCGTTCTCAAGGTCGAGTAACTAATGTTAATGCGAATTCTCTCTTGAAGGTAGTGACGTGACGCTAAAGGAAAACAAGCGAACTATAGCTTAGCTAAACGACAAAGGTATGTGAGGATAGTCCTTTCCTTCTATGGCATGAATCTTATAGCATGATCTCCCTTCACCTTCATGAATTCTTAAATACCGGAAGCTTATGACCCTAATTTGCTACACAAGGTAATGAGTTAGAGAATGTAAATGCAAGATGTCCATGATATACTGACTCCCAAAAATGTTCATGACGTCATTCATTGCTTACACTCACCTCATGCCCTATTCCCTTCAAGGTGAGGCAGAATGTTAATGAGTGCTCCATAATGGTATCGGGGAATCATGACCTTACGTCACCTCGATAAAGCATAGTTGGCCTTGAGTGTCCATGCATATATTCTAATGAGCATATGATGATGATGATACACCGTACCTACATGGTTGGACAGATACATACACCACTATAGTGGGCAGCTTACACCCCGGATGCGGGAGGCCTGGACGCAGGCTATGATTATTACACCGACCCGATATGGGCGGGCAGTTTATGCACTATTACACCGATCCCATCTGGACGGGCAGCTTATATAAAAATATTTATGTATTTTTGTTAGGCATACATGAGACGACGATGAGTATGAAAGTAAGTTAGCATACATTATGTCTTTCGATCCATAGTCAGTTACAGTTCTCTATTTATTTCATTGATTCCTCCCTACTTCCTTGTTGTATTGCTGTTGTTTATGCCTCTCATACTCAGTACAATATTCGTACTGACGTCCGTTTTCTTTGGACGCTGTGTTCATGCCCACGGGTAGACAGGGAGGTGAGCTTGATCCGGACCCCTAGTAGCCGTCGGTGATTGAGAGCACTCCATTGTTCGGAGGTGCCTATGATTATGTTTGATGTATATGTACATGCATGTTTTGGGCACGACGGGGTCCTGTCCCGTCCATATTTCTAGTACTCTAGTAGAGGCTCGGAGATACGTAGGTGTGGGTAATATGGTCTCGTGATGTATGATTATACGCAGATGCACATTACTATTATTTCAATGACTAATAGGCTTATGCATGAGAAACTACTTATGTTTTCAAATGAAAGACGTTCTTATAAATTGAGCAGGATGGATAGTAACACGAGGGATGCTCGGGGGTTAGCCCCGGTTATCCGTCGCGGCCCCTAGTCGGGTCGTGACAGAAGTGGTATTAGAGCAGTTCGTCCTAGGAAGTCTCTACGACCCGTGTCTAGTAGAGTCTTGTTTATGGTGTGTAGCGCGCCACGCTATTAAACAAGAGGCTACAGGGAAGTTAGGAAAAATGACCATCCTTCTTCTTATGAGATCGTGCGATAGAGCCACGTATAAGTTTTTGTCCTCCGTAATAGTGTGTTGTGATTTCAGAAATGCCGCCAAAGGGGAAAGCTACCGCCGCCGAGAAGGGCAGGACTATGACAAAGAGGTGGGTAGAAAGAGGGCCTCCGGTGAATGTTGGCGAGGGCGAGTTGCAAAATGAGACTCCATCTAGCACTTCCTCCGCCCCGCCTAATGTTGATGAATGAGGGGGAGCTCCAGCTCCAATTCCTCCACCGGTTGCTTCGGGTCAACAAATGACTGAGGCCATTCAGTTGTTGACCGAGTTGGTTGCCGCCCAGGCACAACGACAGAATGCGGGCCCGAATGATCGATCCGCCAGTACTAGAGCCCGTGATTTCATGACTTTGAACCCTCCGGAGTTCTTTGGGTCGAAGCAGGATGAAGACCCATAGGGCTTTATTGATGAAATACTGAGGCCATTGAGAATCATTCATGCTTCTGACACCGAGTCCATGGAGTTGACCTCTAATAGACTCTGGGATGTGGCAGTTTTATGGTATAACAACTGGGTGCTGTCAAGAGGAGAGAATGTGCCTCCGCCTGTATGGCAGGAATTTGTGGATGCTTTTATCCGTCACTACTTGCTGCCCGAGGTCCGCCGAGCTAGAGCGGACATGTTCTTGAATCTAAAGCAAGGAAGCATGAGTGCTCGAGAGTATAGACTGCAATTTAATTCCTTGGCCCGATATGCCCCGACTATGGTGGCCGACATGGGGGATAGTCTGCATAGATTTGTGAGTGGTTTGGGGCCACACTTATTGAAAGACTGTCTGACAGCCTTGTTGCAAGCAGGGATGGACATTTCCCGTATACAAGCCCATGCTCAGAATCTAGAAGGACAGCAACCTCCGCAAATGGGTGACCCAAATGTTGATCGAAGGCAAAACAAGAGGGCTAGATCGATGGGAGCAAGCAGTGACTATAAAGGGGGATCAAGGAAAAACTATTCTAAGCACTCAGGCCAGTCGGCAACTAGTGCGCCTCCCAGGTTTTCAGATAGGGGATTTGATCGTTCCTTTCGTTCAGGACAGGGCCAGAGTTCGAGGGCTTCAGGTTCTCAGTTCGGGGGTGATCATGGTCAGAGGAGACCGCCAGTGCCACGGTGCAGTCAGTGTGGTAAACTGCACTCAGGGTCGTGTCGCCAGGGTACAAATGGTTGTTATGTTTATGGACAGATGGGGCATCTGATGCGAGATTGTCCCTCGAGGTATGCTAGGGGTGGGATTCAGCCCACGGGATCAGTAGCTGGTTCTTCTTCAGTACGCCCGACAACGCCTATTCCCCAGATTCCGACAGGTAGAGGTAGAGGCCGAGGAGCATCTACTCCAGGTGTTGTTCAGCCCCGTATGTATGCCTTAGCTGGACGACAGGATCTCGAGTCCTCCCCAGATGTGGTTACAGGTATATTGTCTATATTTTCTCGTGAGGTATATGCGTTGATGGATCCGAGTTCTACTTTCTCTTATATTACGCCATATGTTGCTGGTTGTATTGGGGTGAAACCTGAGTCGATCGAACCCTTTGAGGTACTCACTCCGGTTGGTGATCCTGTGATCGCGAGGCGAGTGTATAAGGGTTGTGTCATCGTGGTATGTAATCTTCAGACTAAAGCTGACCTGGTTGAGCTAGAGATGATAGACTTCGATGTGATTATGGGTATGGATTGGCTGGCATCATGTTATGCTAATGTTGATTGCCGAACGAAAATGGTTCGATTTCAATTTCCGGGAGAGCCCGTGCTTGAATGGAAGGGTAACACGGCGTCCCCAAGGGGTAGGTTTATTTCCTACCCAAAGGCATGAAAGATGATAGCCAAGGGCTATATTTATCATTTAGTCCAGGTACATGACACAGAAGCAGAGTCGCCAACTTTTCAATCCGTTCCGGTGGTGAATGAGTTTCTAGACGTATTTCCAGATGAACTCCCAGGCCTTCCTCCTGAAGGGGAAATTGATTTCACTATTGATGTGTTGCCGGACGCTGATCCTATTTATATTTCTCCTTATCGAATGGCTCCGGCAGAGTTGAAAGAGCTTAAAGCCCAATTGAAGGATTTGCTTGAGAAGGGGTTCATTAGACCCTGTTCCTCACCGTGGGGAGCACCAGTCTTGTTCGTGAGAAAGAAAGATGGTTCTCTACGAATGTGTATCGACTATAGGCAGTTGAACAAAGTGACGGTGAAGAACAAATATCCCCTCCCCAGAATTGCCGATTTGTTTGATCAGTTACAGGGCGCTAAGTGGTTTTCCAAGTTAGATCTGAGATCGGGTTATCATCAAGTGAGAATTAGAGAAGAAGATATCCCCAAAACAGCTTTCAGAACTAGATATGGCCACTATGAGTTCCGGGTGATGTCGTTTGGGTTGACTAATGCTCCGGCAGTATTCATGAATCTGATGAACGACGTATTAAGGCCGCTCCTAGACTTATTCGTGATAGTATTTATAGATGATGTTCTGGTCTATTCTCGCACAGAATCAGAACATGCAGATCATCTGCGCATTGTTCTTGGGATTCTTTGGACCCGGGAATTGTATGCAAAATTTTCGAAGTGCGAGTTTTGGCTGAATTCTGTGGCATTTCTGGGCCATGTTATTTCAGATAATGGTATTCGAGTTGATACTCAGAAAATCGAAGCTGCGAAGAATTGGCCAAGGCCTACAACGCCTACGGATGTTCGAAGTTTTCTGGGGTTGGCAGGTTATTATAGGAGATTTGTAGAGGGTTTCTCATCCATTTCTGCCCCATTGATGAAACTAACCCAGAAGTCAGCGAAATTTCAATGGAATGATGCTTGTGAGCGCAGCTTCCAAGATTTGAAAGATAGATTGACCTCGGCCCCAGTCTTAACACTTCCGGAGGGGTCAGATGGTTATGTGGTGTATTGTGATGCTTCTGGCGTTGGGCTAGGGTGCGTGTTGATGTAGCGCGGAAGGGTCATTTCTTATGCTTCGAGGCAGCTGCGGAAACATGAAAAGAACTACCCAACTCACGACCTTGAATTGGCTGTGGTCATTCATGCGTTGAAGATATGGAGACACTATTTGTATGGTATGCACGTTGATATCTACAAAGATCACAAAAGTCTTCAGTACATTTTTAAACAGAGGGAGTTGAATATGCGGCAGAGGCGCTAGTTAGAACTATTGAAAGACTACGATGTGAATATTCTATACCATCCTGGAAAAGCGAACGTAGTAGCCGATGCCCTTAGCCGCCGATCAATGGGCAGCCTATGTGAAGTCCCTCCGGAGAGGAAAGAAATGATCCATGAGCTTCACCAATTAGCTAATCTTGGGGTACGCATAAGTGATTCAGGAAAGGCCGAGATTAATATCAATGATTCCACGGTTTCATCCCTGAATGTGGACGTAAAGGAGCGTCAGTATGAGGATCCTCAACTGAGGCAGTATAGGGACACACTTCATGAAAAATAGAGATCTCCATTTAAAACATCGATGGATAAAACTCTTAGATATCAAGATAGGCTGTGTGTTCCGGATGTTGCAGGATTGCGCCAACGGATTCTGGAAGAAGCTCATTATTCCCGGTATTCCATCCACCCAGGCGCAACAAAGATGTATCACGACCTTAAACTGATATATTGGTGGGCCAACATGAAGAGAGACATAGCAGAATTTGTAGCACAGTGTCCAAATTGCCAACAAGTAAAAACCGAACATCAGAAGCCAGGAGGATTATTACAGGCAATGGAAATTCCTACGTGGAAATGGGAAGTGATTAACATGGATTTTATTGTGGGGTTACCACGTTCCCGAGGCAAATATGATTCCATATGGGTAATTGTAGACAGATTAACAAAATCAGCTCATTTTCTTCCGGTTAAAACCACGTATTCAGCGGAAGGTTATGCCAGGTTGTATCTAAGAGAAATCGTGCGACTTCATGGTATTCCGTTAGCCATTATTACAAACAGAGGGGCACAGTTCACAGCTAAGTTCTGGAAGTCGTTTCAAGAGGGCCTAGGTACCCAAATGAAGTTTAGCACGGCCTTTCATCCACAGACCGACGGACAGGCTGAACGAACTATTCAGACCTTAGAGGATATGCTACGGGCATGTGTGCTGGATTTTGGTGGTAGTTGGAATGAACATTTACCCCTCATTGAGTTTGCTTACAACAATAACTACCATTCCAGTATCCAAATGGCTCCGTATGAAGCTCTATATGGAAGGAAATGTAGGTCCCCAATTGGATGGTTTGAAGTAGGGGAAGTGCAGCTAATAGGCCCGAAGTCGATTTAGCAAGCGGTAGAAAAAGTCAAGGTTATCCGAGATCGACTGTTAACAGCCCAGAGTCACCAGAAGTCTTATGCGGATAACCGCCGACGAGACTTAGAATTTCAGGTTATTGATTGGGTATTTCTGAAGGTATCGCCAATGAAAGGGGTGATGCGATTCGGCAAGAAGGGGAAGTTGAGTCCCCGATACGTTGGACCCTATAGAATTATCCGCAAGGTGGGTCAAGTAGCATATGAGTTGAATTTGCCTTCAGAGCTGGAACACGTTCATCCAGTCTTTCATGTCTCGATGCTCCGCAAGTGCATTGGAGATCCTAGGAGGATTGTGCCGGTTGATGATATTCGGGTGACGGAAAAGTTAGCGTATGAAGAAGTACCCGTTTCCATTCTAGACAGGCAAGTATGAACACTGCGAATGATGCAGTCCAAACTGATCAAGACATGTTCCAGCCATCCCGGCCAGTCACTAGGAGTCAGGCTATGGTCCTTCATGGTGTTCACCTAGCTTTAGAGAAGGTGTTTGCGTTTCAGGAGCCGTGGACACTACCTAGCCTGGGGAAGCAACCTATGTCCTTATTTGTGCTATCCCATGGACCCACTTTGGAGTCCCATGCATGTGGCTAATGATTTGGAGCCCTGTGAGGCCATATTTTAAAAGCCGACTTGTGGCTATTATTTTAAAGACTAGGTGTAGACTTTACCTATATAAGCTACACTTAGAACTATTTCTGATTTTAGAACCTATCTTGACATATATGAATATTGCACTTTTTCTCTCTAGTTGAGACTTGTGATTTGGTGGACTCCAAATTGTACAACTTTGTTTCGATCATTCAATTTGCAAGAGATTGTTATTCTCTTGAGGATTGTTGCATAAGATAGGTGCCTTTGATCCTTTTGGAAGGTAACTAGGACTAGTTCTTCTAGTTATTGTCCAATTGTTTATCAATTGTCTTCTTTCTATCTTGTCTTTATTTTCTTGCATCATTTGGTATCAAGAGCCAGTCATAGATTTGTCCCTACAAATCTAGTCCTTGTTTTTTATCAAACTTTATTTAACCAAAAAAAATGTTTTGGACGAATTTCTTAGTGTTCTTAGGGTTAAACTTCTTGATAGTTGTTGTTTTGGATGAAATTCATGTTACTTGGAGTATTTGGGTGTTCTTGATCTGTTGGTGAATCTGATTTTGTTTTGTGTTTGAAGACATGTGTTGTTGGATGTTCATATGTTCAAGAAACAGTTCATGAACTATTATTTTAAAGTCTCCAATCGTGCCATTAGTTTAGGTATCTTGGGTGATCTATGGTGATATTTGGAAACTAGGCATCAAGATGGTCATTTTGGTATATCATTTGAAGTGTTTTGAATACTTGTGTTCTTGAGTGTTCATAAATATTTTGTGAATGTTCATGTGTGTTCTTGATAATTTCAGATTTACTAACTTTGTTTGATCTAATTCTGGTGATAAGTTAAGCTTTCTAGGTGTTAGGGACTGTGAAAGCTATTTGGGAAGTCGAAGGGACTAGTCAAGAGTTAATTCCCAAGGAGTTGGTGCATTGAACCCCTCCAAAACGTGGAGAAGGGGGCTGCACTCATTAGAAGAAGTAAAAAATCAGTTTGGGGTGTGTGAAAGGGTGTACACGCAAACAAATAGTCAAACCATTAATTGACACAAGTTCCCAAGTCAATTCTTGGGAAGACTAACAGTCACCTTGAGAAAAGAGCGTCCAAGTTCCTAATTACCTCTTGGGAAAATGAGAAGTCAAGTGTGCAAGTCCCTAGTCATCTGTTGGGAAGACGAGAAGCT
Source organism: Lycium barbarum (assembly GCF_019175385.1). NCBI lineage: Eukaryota > Viridiplantae > Streptophyta > Magnoliopsida > Solanales > Solanaceae > Lycium > Lycium barbarum. Next base: position 50,844,387 of record NC_083348.1, on the reverse strand, counting down.
ACATTGAAACTTGTAGTAATTAAATTCCAAGACAAGTTGGTCAAAGGATATTAATTAGTAAGATTTAGGGGTCTGCCTTGCACGTTTTAAGGGGGGTTGGGAAGCTTCTTAATCCTTTCTTTGTGACATAACTTCTAGCTAGTATTCATTGAGTAATTCCGAGAAAGCCAATTACTTCTACCTACTCAACGTTTACTAGTTCTTGAGCGATAACTTTTTTCGTGCTAATTCTTTTTAAACTTTTCTCGTTTTGATTCATAGTGAATTGTTTGCCTCAGTGCGCCACATTTAAAGGAGTCGTCCGACTATAGAGTCCCATAAACTCACTCTAATCCCGAAGAGGTAGCAGCCTCTTTTGTCTACTGAAGTGATCGAAAAGGAGTTGGTCAATTCCGAGAAAGCCAATTACAACAAGTCTGAGTGAACCAAACCTTTACATTATTGAGGGAACCGAGCGCCACCCAAATAAAGTAAGGGAGTGAGTAAGGTGATTTCTAACCTTAACCCATTTCTTTAAGCTTTGTTGTGCAGGTACAATGGCAGGAGATGAAATTATTGCAGAGGCACAAGGAGGAGTGACTATAGCCGACCTTGTGGTAGCAATGAACAACATGACAACTCAGTTGACGGCTAAGATAGACAGAGTGGAAACAAGGATGCAAGCCCTTGAACAAGGGGGGACACCATTGGTTCCAGGGGACACCAGTTCTAGTACAATACCACAAGAGCAATTTAATGATGTGGCCCGTCGACAAAGAATGAGGGAAGAAACTGCCCGTAATGCTCATGCTATGGGAATTCCTCAAGTTCCTAGAGTTCAAAATCCTATACTTCCGGATCCTCATATTCAAGTGCAAGTACCTCCTATGAGGGCAAGGAGAAATTTGGTCCAAGTTGATGAAAATGTTGAGGTCCATGACTTAGAACAAGCCGAAGATGAGTTTGATCAACAGTATGTTCGGAGTGCCCAAGAACAAAGGGGCCAAAGGAGATATAGAGGAAGAGGAGGTCGAGGAGCATATGTTGGGAGAAATCTTGAGCATGACTATGGAAACCATGATGATTATCCGGATCTGGTCCGAGGGAATCAAGGTAGAAGGGATACTAATCTTAACAATGTCAAGATCACTATTCCACCATTTAAAGGAACTAGTGATCCGGACAAGTACATCGATTGGAAGATTCGGATTGAGAGAATATTTGACACAAATGAACTTTCGGAGGAGCGGAAAGCGGTTTATGCCATTGCCTCTTTTGAAGGCTATGCTTCTACATGGTGGGAATCAGAAAAGCGAGTTCGGAGAAGACATGGTTTACCGGAACATCTTACTTGGGGACAATTGAAACATGCCATGAATGCTAAGTATGTCACTGCCAAGCATCGTCAAGAGCAGCTCCGAAGGCTCTATGAATTGAAGCAGGGTTCTAAGACCATAGAAGAGTTCTATGATGAGTTTGAGAAAGCAAGAATGGCTCTTGATCTTGAAGAAGACGAGGAGCAGCTTATCATCCGATTCAAAGCTGGGTTGAACCGAGAAATCTCATCTCAATTGAGGTTACTCACTTACTATACTCTTGATGAGGTGTTCCAAGCGGCTATAGAGGCAGAAAAAGGGGTCAAGGAGGACTAGACATTCAGATTGAGAGGAAGTGCCAATACTACTCCGTGGAGTAGGGGTAAGGATTTGAAGAGTTCAAGTTCGAGTGCTAGCCGTGATGTTAAAAGGCCACTTGAAAAGAATCCAACCAAATCTGAACCAAAGGACTCCGGAGGTAAAGCTCAACTCAATTCTCCTAGTGCTTCATCTATTCAATGTCATAAATGTAGGGGATATGGGCATATGGCCAAAGAGTGTCCTACTCGGAGGACCATGCTTATTCTTGATGATGGCACTGTTCAAGAACAAGAAAGTGAACCAGAAGATGGCAATGAAAAAGAACTTGATCATGGTCATGAGAAACCGGAAGGAGAAAAGGAGGATGAGCTGCCCGAAATGTATCTTGTGGTGCGGAGAAATTTGAGCACTATAAGCTTGGAAAATGAAGAAGATGTGCAAAGGGAGAATCTTTTTCATGCTAGGTGTAGGGTAGATGGGAAGGTTTGTTCATTGATTGTGGATGGAGGAAGTTGTGCTAATGTTGCTAGCCAAACTTTGGTTGAGCAATTGAAACTGCCTACATTGAAACATTCCCGACCCTACCGATTACAATGGCTCAATGAGTGTGGTGAATTGCAAGTTACAAAGCAGGTTTTGGTTAAGTTCAAGATAGGAGCTTACCAAGACGAGGTAAAATGTGATGTGGTACCAATGCAGGCATGCCATTTACTTTTGGGAAGGCCGTGGCAATATGACAGAGCTGCGATTCATGATGGCCGAGCCAACACATATGCAGTTCAAAGTGAAGGTAAGAGTCTCATACTCAAGCCTTTGTCACCAAAGCAAGTGATAGAAGATTATCGTCGGATGAAGGAGTTGAAGGAAGCGGTTAAAGGTAAGGCTAGTATTGTGACTGATCCTAAGTCCACATCACCACCGCTGGGTAACGAAAAGGTATGTGCAATCATGCAACCGGGAGAGTACTTTAAAGGTAACGATGAAAACAAAATGATGATTTGCCTAGTGCATAAAGGTATTCTCTTGAGTGATAGCGATGATTTGTCTAATGCTAATCAATTTTCAAGTTTTGTTGAGAATCTTTTGCCGGATTTTGTGGATGTATTTCCCGAGGAGATGCCAAGTGGACTGCCTCCCTTGACAGGAATTGAGCATCAAATAGATTTTGTGCCCGGATCCCAAATTCCGAACAAACCAACCTATAGGTGTAATCCGAAAGACACCAAAGAACTCCAAAGGCAGGTTGATGAGCTCTTAAGCAAGGGGTTGGTGCGGGAAAGTTTGAGTCCGTGCGCCGTTCCGGTCATACTTGTGCCAAAGAAAGACGGAACGTGGAGAATGTGTGTCGATTGTAGAGCTGTCAACAAGATCACGGTAAAGTATCGTCATCCTATTCCTAGGTTAGACGACATGTTAGATGAGTTAAGTGTTTCTTGTTGGTTTTCCAAAATTGATCTTAGGTCCGGCTACCATCAAATCCGGATGAAATCGGGTGATGAATGGAAGACCGCATTCAAGACCAAGTTTGGTCTCTATGAATGGTTAGTGATGCCATTTGGCCTCTCTAACGCACCGAGTACTTTCATGAGATTGATGAATCATGTGCTTAAACCATTCATAAATAGGTTTGTTGTGGTTTATTTTGATGACATTCTTGTGTATAGTAAAACTGTGGATGAACATGCTGATCACTTAAGGCAAGTCTTTGATGTTTTGAGAAAAGAGAAATTGTATGCTAATCTGAAAAAGTGTGCCTTTTGTGTTGAGCGTGTTGTTTTTCTTGGTTTTGTTGTGAGTGCTAGTGGCGTTGAAGTCGATGAGTCAAAAGTAGAAGCTATTAGGGATTGGCCTACCCCGTCTAGTGTTACTCAAGTGAGAAGTTTTCACGGGTTGGCTAGTTTTTATAGGAGGTTTGTGAAAGACTTTAGCACCATAGCAGCGCCATTGACTGAGTTGATAAAGAAAGAACAACCGTTTGTTTGGGAAGAGTCCCAAGAGAGAGCATTTAAGGAGTTGAAACATAGACTTAGTTCTGCCCCATTGTTACAACTACCCGACTTTAGTAAGACCTTTGAGATTGAGTGTGATGCTTCAGGGGTCGGGATAGGTGGAGTACTAATGCAAGAGGGGTAGCCTATAGCTTATTTCAGTGAGAAACTTAAGGGGGCAGCTTTGAACTATTCGACATATGATAAAGAGTTGTTCGCCTTAGTGAGAGCTTTAGCCCATTGGCAGCATTACTTGTGGCCGAAAGTGTTTGTGATTAGAAGTGACCATGAGTCTTTGAAACATCTTAGAGGCCAAGAGAAGCTGAATAAGAGACATGCTAAGTGGGTTGAGTTCATGGAGGGGTTTCCCTATGTGATTCATTACAAGAGAGGCAAAGAGAATGTAGTGGCCGATGCCTTATCTAGAAAGTTTTCCCTAGCTACCACCTTGACTTCTAGACTTTTAGCATTTGAGAGCATAAAGTCTATGTATGAGCATGATCCTAAATTTAAGAGCATTCATGAGGATCTAGGGAGTGGGAAGCGGGTATAAAAATATCAGTGGCATGATGGCTATCTTTTTAAGAAGGGGAGGGTGTGCATACCCATGTCCTCGTGGAGGGAGTTACTGATTCGTGAGGCACATTGTGGAGGTTTGATGGGTCATTTTGGGGTGGATAAGACCTTAGGAATTCTTGAGGAGCAGTGTTTTTGCCCTAAGATGAGGCGAGATGTGATGCAATTTTGTGGTGCTTGTTTGGAATGTAAGCGAGCTAAGTCTAGGTCCAGTCCTCATGGTTTGTATACCCCTTTACCAGTTCCTACTAGCCCGTGGATTGATATATCTATGGATTTTGTTATGCGTTTACCTCGTTCTAGGGCTGGTCATGATAGTATCTATGTTGTTGTGGATAGATTTTTTAAGATGGCTCATTTCATCCCGCGTAAAAAGTGTGATTATGCGCTGCATGTTGCTTCTTTGTTTATTGCTAATGTGTTGCAATTGCATGGCGTGCCACGTACCATTGTTAGTGACAGGGACACGAAATTCTTGAGTCATTTCTGGAGATGTTTGTGGGGTGCACTTGGCACCAAGTTGTTGTTTTCGACTTCTTGTCATCCTCAAACGGATGGACAAACTGAAGTTGTGAATCGTACTTTGGGAGCTCTACTTAGGGTAATGACCAAAGGGAAATAAGGAAATTGGGTTGATCAATTACCCATCATTGAGTTTGGTTTTAACCGTACGGTGCATAGAATGATAGGGAAATCTCCTTTTGAGTGTGTGTATGGTTTTAACCCCTTGATTCCATGGGATTTAATCCCTTTGTCTCGAGATGCTATTTTGAATGTTGAAGGTACAAGCAGGGCAGATTCATTGCTTAAACTTCATGCTAAGGTGAGACAAAATCTGGAAAAGGCATATGCTAAGGTGGCGTCCAAGGCGAACAAGGGAAGAAAGAAGTTAGAGTTACAAAAGGGCGACTGGGTTTGGGTGCATTTCAGGAAAGATAGATTCCCGAACCAAAGAAAAGGAAAGTTGTCCGCGCGAGGAGATGGACCATTTAAAGTGTTGGAAAAGATTAACGATAATGCCTACGTCATTGATCTTCCAAGTGAGTATAATGTTTCAAGCACTTTCAATGTTTCTGACCTAGTTCCTTGTGTTTCAGGTGATGCAGTCGAGGGTGAAGACACGGCGATTTCGAGGACGAAATCTTTCCAAGAAGGGGAGGATGATGCAGTCCAAACTGATCAAGACATGTTCCAACCGTCCCGGCCATTCACTAGGAGTCAGGCTATGGTCCTTCATGGTGTTCACCTAGCTTTAGAGAAGGAGTTTGCGTTTCAGGAGCCGTGGACACTACCTAGCCTGAGGAAGCAGCCTATGGACTTATTTGTGCTAGCCGTTGGACCCACTTTGGAGTCCCATGCGTGTGGCTAATGATTTGGAGCCCTGTGAGGCCATATTTTAAAAGCCGACTTGTGGCTATTATTTTAAAGACTAGGTGTAGACTTTACCTATATAAGCTACACTTAGAACTATTTCTGATTTTAGAACCTATCTTGACATATATGAATATTGCACTTTTTCTCTCTAGTTGAGACTTGTGATTTGGTGGACTCCAAATTGTACAACCTTGTTTCGATCATTCAATTTGCAAGAGATTGTTATTCTCTTGAGGATTGTTGCATAAGATAGGTGCCTTTGATCCTTTTGGAAGGTAACTAGGACTAGTTCTTCTAGTTATTGTCCAATTGTTTATCAATTGTGTCTTCTTTCTATCTTGTCTTTATTTTCTTGCATCAGCGAAACAAAGAAATGGCATCAGTTAAGGTTTTATGGCGGAATATCAATAGAGAAGAGATGACTTGGGAAGCGGAAGAAAGTATGAAGTCCAAGTACCCGTACTTATTCCAACCCCCAGTCGAGGCTCGTAATGAAACACCGGCAGAGTGAGGTATGTATACATTAAATGAAGTGTAATAGTTATAGTATTTGAATACTCCTATTTCTATCATTACTCAGATGTCATATCCCTGGTCTTCGGGAGCCTTTGAGGATTTTTTCTTAATGTTTAATTATGTTGTAGCCCTGTGAGGAATATTATTATGGGTTGCCGTGACAGGATGGTAGCGCTATATTACAAGGGGAATTATGGCGAAATGTTTGTAGAATCCCAAGTGATCAACATTCGAGGACGAATGTTCCAAAAGGGGGGAGAATGTTACGCCTCAGAACTTTGATTGCTGAGCAGTGCATGGACTAACGTAAGTTAAGGCGTACATGAAGTCTCCACAAATCATAAAGGGCAATTAATAATCCTAACTAGGATTCCAAAGAGGTTAGAAGTAAGAAAGAACAGTTCGTCGAATGAACCCCGACGCAGTTCAGTGAAAGGGGAGTTCGACGGCCGTCCCTTGTACCGTCGAACCAGTCAACGCCTCGTCGATCGTGCCGTAAAGTGAATTAGGGTAAAGACCACTCGACGGAAATATCGACGCTCCGTCGTTCGTATCGACGGACCGTCCTTCACACCGTCAAGTGAGAGGAAATGGCAGATTGCTCACTGGAAATTTGGTGATTTCGACGGATAGATCGATGCCCCGTCGATCCAATCGACGCTCCGTCGATCGCACCGTATATCATGGTCGGGACTGATTCCATGAATTAATATAAGACCCTCCTCCATTTTTATTTCATTTCATCTTCCACTCTCTTCTCTCCAAGAACTCTCTAGAACCTTCTCCACCATTCTTCCATAAGAAATCAAGGGAAAACCATGGTCAACTACACCAAATCCATGAAATCAAGTTTGTGAAACCCATTAAAAGTGCATTTATCTCAAGAAAACCTAAGGGAAGTGAAGTAGGGTTTTGGAGCTAAAGGAGCAACTCCACTCAAGACTTGTTCAAACACTATCTAAGGTAAGTTTCATGACTTTCTCATGATGATTTAAGTGTTGATAGGTTAAAATACATGGATTGAAGAAGAGTGTAGAAAATGGGTCATGAAAGGTGAATAGTGACATTGTTAGGTGAAAGTTTGAAATGAATCATAAATGTTGGTATGTTGAGATTATAAATACATTATAAATGACATTTAGAACATGGAATAAGTGTTGTATGAGAAAGAACGCGATAATGGACTTTGGTCATAGCAATGAAAAATTGGGGTGAAATTGTGAAGTGTGGATGAAATAATTAGATGCTTATTGTTTTGATATTATGATTGTTATTACGGATGTTGGGAGCTGATATGGAGTATGGAGGGAGGTAGTGTAAATAAAGTAAATGCTGCCCAATTTTCCCTAAAATTAGTAGCGCGTTCTCAAGGTCGAGTAACTAACGTTAATGCGAATTCTCTCTTGAAGGTAGTGACGTGACGCGAAAGGAAAACAAGCGAACTATAGCTTAGTTAAACGACAAAGGTATGTGAGGCTAGTTCTTTCCTTCTATGGCATGAATCTTATAGCATGATCTCCCTTCACCTTCATGAATTCTTAAATACCGGAAGCTTATGACCCTAATTTGCTACACAAGGTAATGAGTTAGAGAACGTAAATGCTAGATGTCCATGATACTGACACCCAAAAATGTTCATGAAATCATTCATTGCTTACACTCACCTCATGCCTTATTCCCTTCAAGGTGAGGCAGAATGTTAATGAGTTCTCCATAATGGTATCGGGGAATCATGACCTTACGTCACCTCGATAAAGGATAGCTATCCTTGAGTGTCCATGCATATATTCTAATGAGCATATGATGATGATGATACACCGTACCTACATGGTCGGGAAGATACATACACCACTATAGTGGGCAGCTTACACCCCGGACGCGGGAGGCCTGGACGCGGGCTATGATTATTACACCGACCTGATATGGGCGGGCAGTTTATGCATTATTACACCGATCCGATATGGACGGGCAGCTTATATAAAAATATATATGTATTTTTGTTATGCATACATGAGACGACGATGAGTATGAAAGTAAGTCAGCATACATTATGTCTTTACGATCCATAGTCAGTTACAGTTCTCTATTTATTTCATTGATGCCTCCCTACTTCCTTGTTGTATTGCTGTTGTTTATGCCTCTCATACTCAGTACAATATTCGTACTGACGTCCGTTTTCTTTGGACGCTGTGTTCATGCCCACAGGTAGACAGGGAGGTGAGCTTGAGCCGGACCCCTAATAGCCGTCGGTGATTGAGAGCACTCCATTGTTCGGAGGTGCCTATGATTATGTTTAATGTATATGTACATGCATGTTTTGGGCACAACGGGGTCTTGTCCCGTCCATATGTCTAGTACTCTAGTAGAGGCTCGTAGATACGTAGGTGTGGGTAATATGGTCTCATGATGTATGATTATACGTAGATGCATATTACTATTGTTTCAATGACTAATAGGCTTATGCATGAGAAACTACTTATGTGTTCAAATGAAAGACGTTCTTATAAATTGAGCAGGATGGATAGTAACACGAGGGATGCTCGGGGGCTATCCCCGGTTATCCGTCGGGGCCCCTAGTCGGGTTGTGACAATGATCTAACTGTGGCTTATGTTATCTTAATTTTAGACCTACGAGCTCGAGAAGTAGACGTTGGACATTTAAATAAGCGTTAAAGGTATGTAAAGCTAACCCTTCCTTCTTTTGGCATGATCTTTATGAAACAAATAGACGACGTATGTATGATTTCAAAAAGCTCCTATTCTTAGAGACACTAGGACGGCTAATGTACTTGATTCCCAGGACTTATTTTATTATGTCTTGATACGTGTGTATGATTCCTGAAGTCTATTTTGATATAATCTATAGTGACATTCGAAGGATACTTGATATGACTATTGTCTTGATTATCAAATGATCGTACATTTTGATTATTCTATTGAGTCTCAGATATGACTTAGTTTGCATATGGTTGCTCACTACTCTGCTCGACATGCCTCAATATGTCTTTCACTGAGTCCCGGGCCGGGGTACGTTCTCGTGCACAGTTTCACTGCATTGTTCACCGAGTCCCTCACTAGAGGGACGGGATACCATATATATTTATATATATGATGATATGATGATGTGATTATGGCGCCAAGGATGGTATATGATGACTTTATTCATCGAGTCCCATAATGGGCCGGGTCTGATATATGATATTGATATGCATGTTTTACATTTCATAAGGCAAGTGTATTAGTATTTTGACAGTCATATTTGTCTCCTGTAATCTCTACTTCAGTTATTATCCTCTTTATTGTATTTCATGCTTTATATACTCAGTACATATCTCATACAGACCCCCTTTCTTCGGGGGGTTGCGTTTCATGCCCGCAGGTACAGATACTCGATTTGGTGAACCTCCAGCTTAGGACTTCTACCCAGCTATCTTGGAGAGCTCTATTGTTTTGGAGCCTAGACTTTTGGTATAGATCCTTTGATGTATATATATGTTTATCCAGGGGTACGGCGGGGCTCTGTCCCGTCATATTCCATTGTTGATACTCTTAGGGGTCTGTAGACATATTTGTGGGTTGTGTATAAGTTTTGTTCCGCTGTGTCTATACGATATGCTATGGATATGTTCGTCTGTAGTGGCAGCCTTGTCGGCTTGCGTATGGTGTTGATATGTAGTGGCAGCCTTGTCGGCTTGCGTATCATATTATGTTTTAATCAGTTGTGACTCCTCAGGAGACAGGTTATCTGGACATATATATATATATATATATATGGTGACGTTATGAACCTATAGAGTTCTTTTGCAAGTTTCCATATTGTTCATAGATTCAGTTTGGCTATATCTAACATGTATGTATACGAGTGTCTAGCTCGGGCACTAGTCATAGCCCATGGGGTTGGGTCGTGACATATTCCCTCTTGATCTCGCCTCTCGAGGTAATACTTCCACATTATTGGCTTTACTCTCCTTTTTATTTCGCAGTTGGTTGACACAGTTGTATTGCGAGCTCTTCTGCTGAAATCTTACTCTTCTCTCTAGTACACTTAGTCATAACTTGACTCTTTCTTCTTCTATAGTTACTCCTTTGAGATGAATCGTTCACTTCATCTTACCTCTTACGCGTAGACGTCCCTCGTCGATATATTAGACTTTGCTATCCCTGGAGTATTTCATGCTCTTAACCTGTAGACCCTTCGCAGAATCTACGAATAAAACAAAATTTTCCAAGGTGTTACATTATTTTACTTCAATAACCTTACATTGCTTTACTGTTTCAATCCATATTCTGGAATCTTCGGCATCATGTATCACTTCTCGACTTTCTTTTTAAAAGATTTTAACTGTCACTCTACTTTTTAGCTCTTAATCTCCATCCTTAGAGTTGGCTATCAAGTAGCGCTAGATTTCCCTCACATAATAATTTTACATAGCTGCTTTGTGATCTAACTATCATTAACTGGTATAATTCGGAAGGAATTTTTTATCGTCTCGCTTAAACCATATCCCTTAATCCAACTTATAACACTTTAGGCATATTATCTCGTGTCGTTCCTTTATCTTTAATTCAAACTCTTCCATTGCCTCTTTACCCAGATTTTGATCTTAGTTCTCTTATCACGCATTAGAATATGCGTAAGTGCTCAAATGAGCCCAAGAGATAACTTAGTGTCGTCTTAGTAGTATTCATGCTTTACCTTTCCTTCTTCTCTCTTATCTTACAATCGGTATCGGGATAAGTCTTCGGCTCAGCCATAGCCATGTCCTATTTGCCCTTAGTATTAATTCTATCTCGGTAATCTGACTCAAACTATGTTTACATCTTTCCTTAATGCGCCCGAAATATCGTAACCACATTGTTATTACTGAATCCTTACTCTTCTTATCAAGTACTAACTTGGTTTTATTCTTAGCATACAAATATTCGTAGGTTGCATAACTATTCTTGAGCAACATATATAACATATCTAATCTTAGTCACAACCTTTCCTTCTCCTGGTTCATTATGCTTTACATAATTCATCCGTACTAGAACGCGCTCGTAGTCTATCTTGTCATACTCCTTTCCCTTCCTTTATTCACCCCTTTGATTTTCTCATATCCTACTATAGGAGATTTTCTATCCCTTCTCTTTGCTACTTATAAGTCGCAATATCATTAGCGCACAACTCTATTGCCAAATCTTAGCCTCTAATCTAGTATAGCATTGGTATCCTTTATCATATTTCTTAAGTTACTCGTTACCATTCTCTTATTGTACTCTTTCTTTATAAGCACCCACTTTTTAATGTCATGTCATTCAAGATCTTTACAAATAATTCTCAGCACTATCTTAGATACCATCCTGAATTTTATCCGTTTATTGCTGGCTTTCAGATCTTACTAACTTGTTTCAACAAGGGATCCCACTTGATGTTTAAGTATCCATATCAAATATATTGCAGTGTCAATCGTTTCCATCTTACACTTGCACTTCTCTCACCTGCTTCCCCCCTTAAGGGCGTACTTATACCATTATCTGTTTATATTCTGTTCTATGTCCCTATTTCCAATCTCAAATTCATTTGATCTCCTTTTTTCCAACTCCCTTGGTATGCTGTACCATATCCATATCTTCTCTTTATAATTTATAACTTTGATTATCTACGTACGAAACCTTAACAAAATCATGAAGCGATGAAAACCTTTCTATATATAGTACAAAATCTCATCTGACCAGATGTACTCGAGTAATGCAACCTATGTAGCAACTCATCCAAGGCCACATTCCACTTACTCCAACCAGTAATTAATTTGTACTTATAGTCGTTCCAAATTCTCAATTAGGTAGCACTTATATCCTGATGATAAGTGTCCAAAGTTCTCTTATAATATTATATTTACCCCAACCTATACATAATCAAAAAGCACACTATACAGGTAGCTTTTCCATGTCCCTCAATACATTTCCTTCCACTCCATACTGTCCCATGATTTTATGCTCCTCCTGAATAATTATTGTGCCCCGAGTCGTTAGATGGTAGTGGACTCTTTCCTCTCCTTGTAAAGCTTAGAACCCTTTATTAGCAATAGCCACCTTCTTTAGTCGCTTAATTCGTATGCCCCTCTTAACCATCCAGTCATGAAGCTAGTCATGAAGATGTACAGGGTACATGAACTCCTGGACACCGCTCTTGGACTTTAGTCTCTGTGTTACAATGCCCGTCTATCATGATCCATCGCAGATTGCTCCAGGGTATAAAAGTAATGTTGTCATATGAGCTTACCTTAGACCAAGTGTTTCTACTCTCATCCTTTTCTTATAGTCAATTTCAAGCCTTATCCTTGGTGCCGACTTTATTGTTTCCAACTTGATAATTCCCTTATCTTAGACTTTTCTTGCACTATTGTTATAAATCCTTTGTCATGATCGTCACCTTGATTAACCCCTGTGGTAATAATTTCTTAGCAATATAACTAATTCAACACGAATACACCATAGTCCATCAACTACAACAATTCAATCACTTAGTTATAACTACACCTTTAAGTTTGTAGCTATATATTTCCCTTTTATTTTATACTCATACTCAACTAATTACGTCTATTTTGGGTGCTTCCTTTAATATTCCCTTACCATTTCCCCAGTCTATGTCCATCTTTTATTCTGTGTACGAGGAATCTCATGCTACCTCCGTACCCTTCAGAAAACACTACTTCTGCATAATCCCTTTCTCATTTTCAAAACGTATTCTGTTCATCCCTATTTGTTCCTATCATCCCAATCCTTTTTCTGGCACTCATTCTATCTCATTGCTCATCTTGCTATAGTTTGGTCTTTCACAGTTCCGTCAATTATATTACTCGTGTTCTCGGCTATACATGTCATAACCTGTTACTGCACTGTTATCTCGTTTTCTTCTTATTTCCTTCTTTCAATTAACTCCTTCTTGACTTGTGCTCGCTATCATTTCCGTTATCGCATAATCTTTATTCTGAACTTTCCCTATAGAAGAACTTCATAAGTCTTTCTTATTCGTTCTATAGCTCGCCTTAATACTTTAATCAGATAGATCACGTCATATCTTTTAGTCACTTCCTCGCTAGGCTTTACTCATTTTCATAACAATTCTTATTATATTCACATTATATCCTGTTTGCAACAAGTCTTATAGTGTAGCACTTCTTAACCTTATTCACGATACTTACTACGGTTCAACTACACTCTGTGGAGTAGGTGTATTTAACCCTTTTACCCTTTTGGGTCATTCTTATCCTTAATACACAAGTTGCCATATCAATACATTCATATTCGTCACAATCCTTCTTCCTCTATACTCTTGTCTCAATCATATTATTACTTCTTTTAACTATAAACTCGTCGTAATTTATCCCTGTTTATCAATTCAATCGATACCTCAATATAACACTCTATTAAGATTTACCAGCCTTTTCTAAATCATCCCTTAGTTTTACAAGCCCTTCCAAATTATCCTAGCATTTCCTTTTTACCATATCGAAATCGACCTCATAATCACTATTACTATCAATTCAACAGTTAACTTATTCCTCGAAGTCAGCTGTACTCACCACTTATCATCACTATTGACACGACCTTTCAAGACATATTACGAACTTATATCTCATTCTCTTTTTACTTCTAGGAAAATTTTGGCAGAGTTTCCTCTGTATTTCTTACTATCTCAAAACCTGCACGCAGGAAATACCAACAATGCCTCACAGGGCCAACCTATACATATATATTATATCATATTATAGCCGCACAGGGCTCCCCATATCAATAACAATATGAAAATGACGAACTTACCTTGTATGTCCAACTCAAACTGTACCTGTTACACTTTCCTGTTTATTTTCCCTTTCAATCTTTAACTGTATTTCAATCATATCTGCAACATTCACACTATATCTGACATATATTCTGCTTACCATTACTGATTCCTTCAGCTTCTTCTGTACCCACCTTATAACTGAACTTATCAACAACATATATACATTCAGTCCATTTTCTTACTATATTTACAATAACTTGCATTGATGATGGCCAATTTGCCATTTTGTATATACAAATTTTGATAACGTAACCTCGATGAAATATCTTGCCTCTGTAACTCCCAGTAGCATCATTTACCTTCTCTTGTCGACACCACTCTCTTGCTGAAATCAAAGGTTAGTATATAAAAGGATATCATTTCCTATCTCTTGGCTCTATCGCATGATCCAGAATAAGAAGGAAAGATAACATCCTAAATATCCTGTAGCTTCCTGTTTATAGATGTGGTGCACAACACACCGATAAACAAGACTCTACTAGACACGGTATGTAGACACTCCGCGGATGAACTGCTCTGATACCACTTTTGTCACGACCCAACCCCGTGGGCCATGACTAGTGCCCGAGCTGGACACTCGTAAACGTACCTGTTAGATAAAGTTAGACTGAACTAGGAACAATATGAAAACTTGCAAAAACTCTAAAGGATCATAACGTCATCACATATATATCAAGAAAACCTGTCTCCTGAGGAGTCACAATTAATCAAAACGTAATACGATACGCAAGCCGACAAGGTTGCCATTACAGACCAATACGATACGCAAGCCGACAAGGCTGCCACTACATACGATACGATATGCAAGCCGACAAGGCTGCCACTACAGACGAACATATCCATAGCAAATCACGTAGACACAGCTGAACAAAACTTATACACAACCCACACATATATCTACAGACCTCTAAGAGTATCAATAGTGAAATATGATGGGACAGGGCCGCACCGTACCCCTGGACAAACATATAAATACATCAAAAGATCTGTACCAAAAGTTTAGGCTCCGGAACAATGGAGCTCTCCAAGACAGTTGAGTAGAAGTCCTAGGCTGGAGGATCACCAAATTGAGTATATGTACCTGCGGGCATGAAACGCAGCCCCCCGAAGAAAGAGGGTTAGTACGAGATATGTACTGAGTATATAAAGTATGAAATACAATAAAGAGGATCATGACTAAAATAGAGATTACAGGAGACAAGTATGACAAGCATAATAATAATACACTTGTCTTATGAAATGTAAATCATGCATATGAATGTCATATATCATACGCGGCCCATTATGGGACTCAGTGAATAAAGTCATCATATACCATCCTTGGCGCCATAATCACATCATCATATCATATACATATATATATATATATATATATATATATACACCGTACCCGGCCCTCTAGTGAGGGACTCGGTGAACAATGCAGTGAAACTGTGCACGAGAACGTACCCCGGCCCGGGACTCGGTGAAAGATATATTGAGGCATGCACGAGCAGAGTTGTGAGCAACCATATGCAAACTAAGTCATATCTGAGACTCGATAGAATAATCAAAATGAACTTATCATTTGAAAATCAAGACAATAATCATATCAGGTACCCTTCGAATGTCACAATGGATTATATCAAAATAGGACGCCTGAAATCATAGTCACGTATCAAGAGATAATAAAATAAGTTCTAGGAATCAAGAACATTAACCATCCTAGTGTTTCTAAGAATAGGAGCTTCTTTGGAGTCATATACACGTCGTTTGTTTGTTTCATAAAGATCATGCCGAAAAGAAGGAAGGGTTAGCTTTACATACCTGTTATGGACTAACTGTAACCAAGCTTGCTTCGTCGCCCCTTTAGCATAATATGAAAGTAAACACCATTGTTAATAAACTACGACTCTCCAGCTTATAAATATACAACCAATTACTTATAGGAATCATTTCTTAGTTCATACTTCTCAATTAGTATTTTGATTAGTTAAGAACTTAACGGAAATCGAGCAGCATTTCCTCTACATAACTCGCCTAATCCGAACTTCCAATTAACCTCCGGTTAGCATAGAAACACCAACAACAATGATAACAACCTAATAACCTCTCCTAATCCTTTTTCAATTCAAATCATTAACATCTACGATTATACACCAAACAGACCAACATACGTTTCTTATACGATATCTTATACGCTTGCTTTCTTCCAAATTTACGAGCCATATCGACAACAATACGACAAAAACATCAACCACCACCCATGTACAATAAAAGTACTTCAATATCATTCTAATACAAGCTCGAAACAGTCCACCAAAACTACGACATCAAAAATACGATTTTCGATCTTTACTTTGCAAAATTACAAACACACGGAAAAGAGCATAATATTGTCGTGAACAGCAGCACCTATACTTATCTATACTATATTTCCAGCCCTCAAACATAAACAACTTATCTTCAAATACAATACCATAATAATGACAACGCTAATCAAACTTAATCCAATTAGAACAACTCCAATTCTGCCCATTACAACGCCAACGATAACCATGTAATTTTCTTACTTCCAATTTCGTCTAATACAATTTAATCTCTCCATTACAACATCATTAACTCCAATTACATTTCAAGAAGAAGAATCTTACCTTAATTTAATTAGGAGAGATCCTATAATCACTTGCACCAATTGCACCACTTCTTCTTTCTCAATTTAGATTCTAACTTGCTGCCTCCTTTGGGACGTGTAGAACATTTTTTTAGGATTTTTAGCCATGGAAATCTTGAGCTCAATTGTGAACAGCCATGGCCGTGAGTTGCCATGGCTGTGCTATATGTTTTATTTTCAAGAAAATTATGAAATGAAATGTTTAGCAATTAGTCACCATGTGACTATATAGGCAGCCCCTCAATGGGACACGTGTCCACCCTTATGACATGTGTCCCACTCAATTAACCACCAATCAGATTCAGCCATGTGTTGTGGGGCCCACTTAGTGGTCTAATTAGCTTAATTAATCATTAATCCCCACTTAATAATCTGATCATGATTAATTAATCCCTAATCTCCACTAATATTTCTACACTAATTGCAATTAATGTGCAAAGCGTGCACTTTTAAAATCGGGATTGAAAAGTCCTTGTCTCAAAATAACCTTGTCCTTAAACTTATGTCGATTAGCTTACGAATAATTCAACGTGCAAAAATACGGCGTATAACAAATTGAGAATTTGGAGGCAGCAAGTTCAAGCCAACTAAAGCTTAGATAATTTGGGATCGATGGTGACAACGAATTTCTTTCTTACAAGAACATATATGCAACAACTTGTTTTAATTTTAAGGTAAGGTTCCATTCCATCTTTGTTTTGTTTTAAGTTTGTTTAGTCCTTAGTCAACTAGTTGGGGATGGAAATTATGGAAGAGAAACTTAAACTTGTGATTAAGACTTGATGAACTAATGGGATGCCTTGGAGCATGATATTGTGGCGCTATGCTTCATGAATCTAAACCAAGAAATTGTATAAACAAATGGTATACGAGCGTATATTGGACTTTTCTGGTATATAATCTTATGTGATGATGATTTAAGTTCAAAAAGGATTAATGAAGATTGTAGTTGTCGTTGATGGTTTTGTTGGTTGGGTTATTGTAAATGTGTTGTCGTGTTGTTGTGTTACTGCCGATGTGGTTGTTGTCGTGTAGGTTGTTGGTGGTTGATTGAGTTGTTTATGGGTTGGATTTTAAGGATTTAACATGATTATTTCTATTATCGTTGTTATTGATATTGTTGTGATAACCGGAGATTAATTGGAAGTTCGGGTTAGGCGAGTTACATAGAGGAAATGCTGCCCGATTCCCGTTAAGTTCTTAACTAATCAAAATTCTAATCAAGGGGTATAAACTAAGGAGTGATTTCCATAAGTGATTGGTTGTAGATTTATAAGTGGGAAGTCGTAGTTTATTAACAATAATGTTACTCTCATATTAATAGGCTAAAGGGGCGACGAAGCAAGCTTGGTTACGGTTGATCTAACAGGTATGTAAAGATATCCCTTCTTTCATTTGGCATGATCTTTATGAAACAAACAGACGACGTGTATATGACTCCAAAGAAGCTCTTATTCTTAGAGACACTAGGATGGCTAATGTTCTTGATTCCCAGAACTCATTTTTTTATGTCTTGATACGTGTCAATGATTTCAGACGTCCTATTTTGATATAATCCATAGTGACATTCGAAGGGTACTGGATATGACTATTGTCTTGATTTTCAAATGATAGTTCATTTTGATTATTCTATTGAGTCTTAGACATGACTTAGTTTGCATATGGTTGCTCACTACTCTGCTCGTGCATGCCGTAATATATCTTTCACCGAGTCCGGGGCCGGGTATGTTTTCGTGCACAGTTTCACTGCATTGTTCACCGAGTCCATCACTAGAGGGCCGGGTACGGTATATATATATATGACGATATGATGATATGATGATGTGATGATGGCACCGAGACCCCTGATGGGCCGGGCATGGTATACATGTATACGACTTTATTCACCGAGTCCATAATGGGCCGGATATGGTATATGATATGGTTATGCATGATTTTCATTTCATAAGGCACAAGTACAATGATTTCTTGATTGTCATACTTGTCTCTTGTAATCTCTATTTCAGCCATGATCCTCTCTATTGTATTTCATGATTTATATACTCAGTACATATCTCGTACTGACCCCCTTTCTTTGGGGGGCTGCGTTTCATGCCCGCAGGTACAGACAGTCGGTTTGGTGATCCTCCAGCCTAGGACTTCTGCTCAGCTGTTTGGACAACTCCATTGTTCCGGAGCCTAGATTATTTTGGTACAGATCTTTGATGTAGACTTATACATATCCAGGGGTACGGCGGGGCCCTGTCTCGTCATATTTTACTATGATACTCTTAGAGGTCTATAGACATATGTGGGTTTTGTATGGGTTATGGTCAGCTGTGTCGATATGATTTGTTCTGGATATTCCCGTATGTAGTGGCAGCCTTGTCAGCTTGCATATTATGTCGTGCTTTGGTTAGCTGTGACTCCTCAAGAGACAAGTTATTATGATATATGGCGTTATGAATCTTTCGGTTGCTTTTACAAGTCTCCATACTGTCCTTAGTTTCATTCTGACTATATTTAGCAGGTACGTATACGAGTGTCCAGTTCGGGCACTAGTCATGGTCCATGGGGTTGGGTCGTGACAGTTACGATATTTTGGGCGCATTAAGGAAAGGTGTAAAGATGGTTTGAGCCAAATTACCGAGATAGAATTAGTACTGAGGGCAAATAGGACATGGTCATGGTTGAGCCGAGGATTTATCCCGATACCTATTGTAAGATATGAGAGGAGAATGCAAGGTAAAACATGAAGAATAGTGGAACGATACTAAGGTATTTCTTGGGCTAATTTGAGCACCTTCGCATATTCTTGTAAGGACTGCAACATAGTGTGTGACAGAAAAACTAAGAGCAAATCTGAGTAAAGAGGAAATAGAAGAGTTTGAATTAAAGATAAAGAAACGACACGAGGTAATATGCCTAAAGTGTTACAAGTTGGGTTAAAGGAAATTGAGAAATGGTTTAAGCGAGATGGTCAGAACGAGCTGGTTACTAGAAGACGGTGAATTTATATGTCAGATCAAAATATTCTTTCAGAATTATACCAGTTCATAATAGACAGATCACAGAGCAGCTATGTAAAGTTATAATATGAGGGAACTCTAGCGCTACTTGATAGCCAACTCTAAGGATTGAGATTAAGAGCTAAAAAGTAGAGTGACAGTTAAAGTCTTTTAAAGAAGTTGAGGAGTGATACATGAGGCCGAAGATTCTAGAATATGGTTTGGAACAGCAGAGCAATGTAAGGTTATTGAAGTAAAATAATGTAACACCTTGGAAACATTTTGTTTTATTCGTAGAGTCTGCGAAGGGTCTACAGGTTGCCAGAGGCATGAAATACTCCAGCGATTGTAAAGTCTAATAAATCGACGAGGGACGCCTACGCGTAAGAGGTAAGATGAAGTGAACGACACATCTTAAGTGAGTAACTATAGAAGAAGAAAGAGTCGAGTTAAGACTAAGTGCACTAGGGAGAGAGTAAGATTTCAGCGGAAGAGCTCGCAATAAAACCGTCAACCAAATGCGAAATGAAGAGGAGAGTAAAGACAACGACGTGGAATTATCACCTCGAGAGGCAAGAATGTCACGACCCAAACCCATGGACCGTGACTAGTGCCCGAACTGGGCACTCGTATACGAACCCGTTAGATATAGTCAAACTGAAACTAAGGACAATATGGAGACTTATAAAAACAGACGAAGGGTTCACAATGCCATATCATCATAAACCTGTCTCCTGAGGAATCATCGTTGATCAAAGCATAACACAATACGTAAGCCGACGAGGCTGCCGTTATACACGGGAATATCCAAAACAAAACATATTGACACGGCTGACCAAAACCTGCTCACAACCCACATATATCTACAGACCTCTAAGAGTATCATAGTAAAATATGACGGGACATGGCCCCGCCGTACCCCTGGATATGTATAAGTCTACATCAAAGATTTGTACCAAGATAATCTAGGCTCCGGAAAAAATGGAGCTTTCCAAACCGCTGAGCAGAAGTCCTAGGCTGGAGGATCACCAAATCGACTGTCTGTACCTGCAGGCAAGAAACGCAGCCCCCCGAAGAAAGGGGGTCAGTACGAGATATGTAGTGAGTATATAAAGCATGAAATACAATAAGAGGATCATGACTGAAATAGAGATTACAGGAGACAAGTATGACAATCAACAAATCACTGTACCTGTGCCTTATGAAATGAAATCATGCATAGCTATATCATATACCATATCCGGCCCATTATGGACTCGGTGAATAAAGTCGTATACATGTATACCATGCCCGGCCCATCAGGGGTCTCGGTGCCATCATCACATCATCATATCATCATATCATATCATATATATATATACCATACCCGGCCCTCTAGTGAGGGACTCGGTGAACAATGCAGTGAAACTGTGCACGAAAACATACCCGGTCCGGGACTCGGTGAAAGATATATTACGGCATGCACGAGCAGAGTAATGAGCAACCATATGCAAACTAAGTCATATCTGAGACTCGATAGAATAATCAAAATGAACTATCATTTGAAAATCAAGACAATAGTCATATCAAGTACCCTTCGAATGTCACTATGGATTATATCAAAATAGGACGGCTGGAGTCATAGACACGTATCAAGACATAATGAAGTAAGTTCTGGAAATCCATAACATTAGCCATCCTAGTGTCTCTAAGAATTGGAGTTTCTTTGGTGTTATATACTCATCGTCTGTTTGTTTTATAAAGATCATGCCAAAAGAAACAAGAGTTATATCAATCGTAGCCAAGCTTGCTTCGTCGCCCCTTTGGCCTATTTAATATGAGAGTAACACTATTGTTAATAAACTACGACTTCCCGAACTTATAAATCTACAACTAATTGTCCCGACCCAACCCCGTGGGCCATGACTAGTGCCCGTGCTGGACACTCGTATACGTACCTGTTAGATATAGTTAGACTTAATCTAAGAACAATATGGGAACTTGCAAAAACTCCAAAGGTTTATAACGTCATCACACATATATATATAGACAACCTGTCTCCTGAGGAGTCACAACTAATCAAAACGTAATACGATACGCAAGCCGACAAGGCTGCCATTATAAACCAATATGATACACAAGCCGACAAGGCTGCCACTATAAACTAATATGATACGCAAGGCGGCAAGTCTGCCACTACATACGATACGATACAAAAGCCGGCAAGGCTGCCACTACAGACAGGAATATCCTTAGCAAATCATATAGACACAGCAGAACAAAACTTATATACAACCCACACATATGTCTACAGACCTCTAAGAGTATCGATTATGAAATATGACGGGACAGGGCCCCGCCGTACCCCTGGATAAACATATATATATACATCAAAAGATCTGTACCAAAAGTCTAAGCTCCGAAACAATGGAGCTCTCCAAGACAGCTGAGTAGAATTCCTAAGCTGGAGGATCACCAAATCGAATATCCGTACCTGCGGGCATGAAACGCAGCCCCCCGAAGAAAGGGGGTCAGTACGAGATATGTACTGAGTATATAAAGCATGAAACACAATAAAGAGGATCATGATTGAAATAGAGATTGCAGGAGACAAGTATGACAATCATAATACCAACACACTTGCCTTATGAAATGTAAATCATGCATATCAATATCATATATCATACCCGGCCCATTATGGGACTCGGTGAATAAAGTCATCATATACCATCCTTGGCGCCATAATCACATCATCATATCATCATACATATATATATATACCGTATCCCGACCCTCTAGTGAGGGACTCGGTGAACAATGTAGTGAAACTGTGCACGAGAACGTACCCCTGCCCGGGACTCGGTGAAAGACATATTGAGGCATGCACGAGCAGAGTAGTAAGAAACCATATGCAAACTAAGTCATATCTGAGACTCAATAGACTAATAAAAATGAACCATCATTTGATAATCAAGACAATAGTCATATCAAGTATCCTTCGAATGTCACTATGGATTATATCAAAATACAACTTCTGGAATCATAGACACGTATCAAGACATAATAAAATAAGTCCTGGGAATCAAGAACATTAGCCATCCTACTGTCTCTAAGAATAGGAGCTTTTTGAAGTCATATATACGTCGTCTATTTGTTTCATAAAGATCATGCCAAAAAGAAGGAAGGATTAGCTTTACATACCTTTAACGCTTATCCGTGATACAATACGTATACCCTGCCCGAAGTGTCTCAACCTATATTAAGACGTCAAAATTATGGTTAAGCTACGGATAGGCATAAAACATATTTCAACGTTAGTAGCTTATTTCTAGACAATTGGGCAGCACTTCTCCTATAGTGCTCAATTTCCTCACATTTAAGCCAACTATACAACAACCAACATAGCATCAACCAAGGCATGTCTAAGTTATCGTATCAAGAACTAGTTAAAACAAGACCCAAGGATATCCCAAATAGCCCACACCATTCCAACATTCGATAATCGTCATCATAACGACTGCGACATATTCAAGTTATTCTTAATAATCTATAGCCATAACACTTCATCGAAATGATCTTATAACAACCCAACAATTATAACAGCACAATGCATAATCTTAACTACATTTAATCCTCCAATTCAACAAGAACAACAACACGCCCAAGACAACCTCTAATTACAACAAGTTCTTAAAACAGCCCACTAAATAAATATAACTTCAACCTTAACCATCAAATTCCTTTACTTTCATCCTTTAATCCATGACAACAACAACAACAACAATACTAATTAAAATTAACCCATCATTACTAGATTAGGACAACCCCAACACCCCAAACAGAACCTTAGCATCAATACACCATTTCTTGCATCCAATTTCACATCTACCAAATTATACAAAGTCCAAACCACCTTTAAAACATGTAAGAGAGAATTAAATCTTACCTTAACAAGCTTGGCTCCTTAACGTTGCTGAAATTTGTGGATTCAATTAACAACGTTTTTGCTGCCCCAAGAATTAATTCACGTTTCTAATCACTTGGATGTTTACAACACCTTAGAATTTTAATTTTCTTCCATCAAGGCCTTAAGCTTGGCCAAGAATAGCCATGGCCGTAGCTCTCTCTCTCTCTCTCTAGCTTAGGAGCTCCTCTCTCCTAATTCACCTTTGTTGAAGTTGAAAATGAATTATGGTTGATGAATTAGTCATCAACCATGCTTATATATGCTGCCCAAGATGATTACACGTGCCCCACTATAGCATGGGCCAATCATATTTGGCCATGTTGTAGTGGGGCCCACTCAGCCCACTAAGGACTTAATTAATCTTAATTAGGCTAATTAACCCTTAATTAATCACTAATCTCCACTTAATAATCTAATCATGGTTAATTAATCCCTAATCTGCACTAATATTTCTATACTAATTGAAATTTATAACAAATCGTGCACTTATTAAAATCGGGGATTAAAAAGTCCTTATCTCATACCCCACAATTAATCTTGTCATTGAACGTATATCGATTAGCTTACGAATAATCCAATGTATAAAAATACGGGGTATAACATCCTTCCCCCGTTTAGAACATTCGTCCTCGAATGTTAAACTAGTCCTATAAAGTCTTATAGGAATTTCGGGGAAGTCTCCCTTATTGCTATAACATGTAGTCTCATCTACCAATCAATATAATCAAGTGAGGAATTTAAATTACCTACAGGCGTAGGGAACAAGTGAGGATACTTATTCTTCATCTCATCTTCGGCTTCCCAGGTCATCTCTTCTCTATTATTATTTCGCCATAACACTTTGACGGAAGCCACATCCTTAGTACGTAATCTTCTAACTTGCCGATCAAGTATAGCTATGGGGTTCTCCTTGTAGGATAGCTCTTCCATCACCTGGACATCAGCCACGGGGAATACTCTAGAAGGGTCACCAATACATTTGCGAAGCATTGACACATGAAAGACTGGATGGACTGCTTCCAAATCAGATGGTAGGTCCAGCTCATAGGCAACCTTTCCTACCCTACGAATAATCTGATAAGGCCCAATGTACCTCGGGCTAAGCTTCCCTTTCTTGCCAAATCTCATTACACCCTTCATGGGTGACACCTTCAAGAACACCCAATCACCAACCTGAAACTCTAAGTGTCGACGTCGATTATCTGCATAAGCTTCCCTTTATCAACAGCTTGCTGAATCATGTCTGGGCCTATTAATTTAGTCTCACCAACATCAAACCAACTAATAGGTGACCTACACTTCTTCCCATATAAGGCCTCTTACGGTGCCATCTGGATACTAGAATGGTTGCTATTGTTATAAGCAAACTCGATAAGTGGCAAATGATCGTCCCAGCTACCTCTGAAATCAATAATACAGGCCCGCAACATATCTCCTAGTGTCTGAATAGTATGCTCGGCCTGCCCGTCAGTCTGAGGGTGAAATGCTATACTAAGACTCACCTGTGTCCCCAATCCCTCCTGGAATGATCTCCAGAAGATAGCTGTAAACTGAGCTCCTCTGTTTGAGATAATAGATATGGGAACCCCATGGAGTCTCACTATCTCTCTAATATATAACTTTGCATAGTCCTCAGCTGAATAAGTAGTCCTGACTGGAAGAAAATTGGCTGATTTTGTCAGCCTATCCACAATAACCCATATAGAGTCATACTTCCGTGGAGTGCGAGGTAAACCTGTAATGAAGTCCATATTAATAACTTCTCATTTCCAGGTTGGGATCTCTATCTGCTATAATAACCCACCAGGCTTCTGATGCTCGACCTTAACCTGTTGACAATTCGAGCACTGAGCAACAAACTCCACTATGTCCTTCTTCATGCCATCCCACCAATATAAACATCTAGGTCATGGTAAATCTTCGTCGACCCTGGATGAATGGAATAACGGGCATAGTGTGCCTCTCCCATAACCTGTTGCCGTAACCCTGCAACCTCAGGTACACATAGTCTGCCTTTATATCGTAACACGCCATCAGGTACAACTTTGAACGGGGTCTCCTTCTTTTGAAGAGCTGTATATCTATACCGTGCCAGGACAGGGTACTCGTACTGGTGCCTCTTTACCTCCTCCATGATAGAGGATTCAGCAACTTCTCGAATAGAAACTTTGCTATTTCCAGAATCAGCTAAACGGATTCCAAGATTAGCTAACCGATAAATCTCATGAACTATCTCCTTCCGTTCTAGTTGTACATCCGTCAAGCTACCCATAGATTTACAGCTAAGAGCATCTGCTACAACATTTGCTTTCCCTTGATGGTATAAGATATCAACATCATAATCCTTTAGTAACTCTAGCCACCTTCTCTGCCGTAAGTTCAGCTCCTTCCGCTTAAAGATATACTGGAGACTCTTATGGTCCATATAAACATCAACATGAACACCATATAAGTAATGCCTCCATATCTTCAAAGCATGAATTACAGCTGCTAACTCCAGATCGTGAGTAGGATAATTCTTTTCGTGTTTTCTGAGCTGTCGGGAAGCGTAGGCTATAACCCTGCCATGCTGCATCAATACACAACCTAGTCAAACACTTGAAGCATCACAATAAATAACATAGCCATTTGGTCCCTCTGGAAGAGTTAAGATTGGAGCCGTAGTCAGCTTCTCTTTCAACAACTGAAAGCTTTGCTCACACACGTTAGTCTACTGGAACTTAGCTGCCTTCTGTGTTAGCCTTGTTAAAGGAGCTGAAATTGAGGCAAACGTTTCTACAAATCTCCTGTAATATCCTGTTAGCCCCAGAAAACTACGTACCTCAGTAGGTGTCGTAGGTCTAGGCCAAGTCTTTACAGCCTCAATCTTCTATGTATCTACCTGAATACCATCAGCTCCAACAATATGCCCTAAGAATACCACTGAAGTCAATCAGAATTCGCATTTAGAGAACTTAGCATACAACTTCTGGTGTTGGAGCACCCCAAGTACCATTCTCAAATGATCTGCATGCTCCTCTTCTGAATGTGAATAGAGCAGAATATCATCGATAAATACAATCACAAACATATCTAGGAATGGTTTGAACACTCGGTTCATTAAATCCATAAATACCGCTGGAGTATTGGTCAGCCCAAAAGACATCACTCTAAACTCATAATGCCCGTATCGAGTCCTGAATGCAGTCTTCGGAATATCTGCCTCCTTCACCCGTACCTGATGATAGCCTGACCGCAAGTCTATCTTCGAAAAGCATTTAGCACCCTGCAACTGGTCAAATAAATCATCAATCCTGGGAGGGGATATCTATTCTTTATTGTTACTTTATTCAGCTGCCTATAATCAATACACATCCGCAGCGGTCCGTCTTTCTTTCTCACAAATAATACCGGTGCTCCCCAAGGTGATGTGCTAGGCCTGATGAAGCCCTTTTCTAATAAGTCCCTCAGTTTCTCTTTTAACTCCTTCAGTTCTGCAGGTGCCATTCTATAAGGAGGAATAGATATGGGCTGAGTATCTAGCAATTCATCTATAGTAAACTCTATCTCCCGCTCAGGATGAAGACCTGGAAGTTCGTCTGGAAATACATCTGGAAATTCATTAACTATCGGGACTGACTGAAGAGTCGGTACCTCTGCTTTCAAGTCATGCACACGAACCAGATGATAAATATACCCCTTTCTAACCATCTTCCTTGCCTCGAGGTATGAAATAAACTTACCCCTCGGCGATGCTGTATTCCCCATCCACTCTATAACCGGCTCCCCTGGGAATTGAAATCGGACTATCTTTTCTCTACAATCAACGTTAGCATAACAAGAAGTTAACCAATCCATACCTATAATAACATCAAACTAAGTCATATATAACTCTATCAGATCTGCCACGGTATTACGACAATATATAATCACCGAACAATCTCTATATACTTGCTTTGCTATAACAGAATCTCCTACCGGTGTAGCTACCTCAAATGGTTCTATCAACTCAGGTTCTATCCCGATTCTACTAGTAACAAAGGGAGATATATATGATAAAGTGGAGCCTGGACATATCAATGCATATATGTCCCGAGAAAAAATCGATAATATACCTGTAACCACATTGGGTGATGCCTCCTGATCCTGTCTACTAGCTAGAGCATATATGCGGTTCAAAGGACCGCTCGAACTGGAAGCTCCGCCACGGCCTCTACCACGGCCTGCTGGTATTTGAATACCGTGCCCCATAGGGCGCATAGCCACAAAAGAAGATGAACCAGCAACTGACCCAGTAGGCTGAGCCCCACCACCTGGACTACCTCCATACGAACACTCTCTCATAATATGGCCTTGACGGCCGCAAGAAAAACAAGAACCTATAGCGCGACGACATTCCCCAGAATGGAGCTTACCACACCAGGAACACCGAGGCAAAGGTGGCCTCGATTGACTCAAACCTCTGTTCATCTGCGAACCTGAAGCTCTGGAGCTCTGACCGGCTCCTGAATACCCTGTGCTATAAAATCTCCTACCTGTGAACTGTGGGGGTGCACTCTGTGCTTGCTGGGAAGGCTATCTAATATGCTGCTGAGGCTGCCTGCCTCGAAACTCACCAGGATAACCAGTCAATCTAGCCCTCTTATGCTGGCCTCTATCATAATCTCTATCTGGCTGACGCCCACTGTGTCGATCCTCTACCCCCTGTGCATATGCCTGTACTCGAGCAATATCCATACCTAGTTGAAGAGACACCGCCATACAACCATCAATCAAATAGCGATCAAGTCCCATCATATAATGATGCACTCTATCAGCCATATCAGCTACAATTGTAGGCGCATATCTGGCCAACAAATCAAACTCAAGACTATAATCTCGAACGCTCCTGCCACTCTGCCTCCGATGTAGGAATCTATCAACTCTTGCCCGTCTCATCTCTGGGGGCAGAAAGTGGCCAAGGAAGGCCTCCACAAACTCATCACATACCGCTGGAGGATCACCCTCGCCCCTAGATAACTCCCAAGACTCATACCAATTAACAACTATATCCCGTAACCGATACGAAGCCAACTCAACAGACTCAGTCTCAGAAGCTTTGATTATCCTCAATGTATGCTGCATCTGCCGAATAAACTCCTGCAGATCATCCTCGGGCTTTGACCCGAAAAACTCTGGAGGATTACAACTTAAGAAATCACGAGCCCTCAAACTGTCATGTCTATCCGCATGGTCAAATCCTAGTCCGTTCCTGCGAGCTTGCCCTGCTACTAATCTAGTCAGCAGCTGAACTGCATCTCTCATGGCCCTATCCTCCGCCCCTGGCTGAGGAGCTGGAGGCTTAAGTACTGGGGCCTCTAGGGCTGGCGGTGGAGCCGCCCCCTGATCTGAAGTTGCTGCTGTTCTGAGTTCCTCTGGAGGTGGCGGTGTAGCAGAGCTCGCTGACGGGAGCACAATCTCGGGCATAGACTGGACGGGCCCTCGTAACTCTCCAAGTCTGACTAGTATCTCCTGCTACCGATTTGCCCTTCTGGGCAGCTGTCGCTTTCTTTGGAGGCATAGCTATAAACATAATAATCTGTTAGGGAGGGATTATCCTAATAACATGGCTCTTTCGCACGATCTAGAGTAGGAAAGAAAGATAACATCCTAAATGTCCTGTAGCTTCCTGTTTATAAATGTGGTGCACAACACACTGATAAACAAGACTCTACTAGACACGGTCTGTAGACACTCCGAGGATGAACTACTCTGATACCACTTTTGTCACGACCCAACCCCGTGGGCCATGACTAGTGCCCGAGCTGGACACTCGTATACGTACCTGTTAGATATAGTCAGACTGAATCTAAGAACAATATGGGAACTTGCAAAAACTTCAAAGGTTTATAACGTAATCACATATATATATATCAAGACAACCTGTCTCCGGGGGAGTCACAACTAATCGAAACGTAATACGATACGCAAGACGACAAGGCTGCCACTAAAACCAATATGATACGCAAGCCGACAAGGCTGCCACTATAAACCAATATGATACGCAAGCCGGTAAGGCTGCCACTACAAACGATACGATACGCAAGCCGGCAAGGCTGCCACTACAGACAGGAATATCCTTAGCAAATCATATAGACACAGCTAAACAGAAATTATATACAACCCACACATATGTCTATAGACCTCTAAGAGTATCGATTGTGAAATCGGGACAGGGCCCCGCCTTACCCCTGGATAAACATATATATACATCAAAAGATCTTTACCAAAAGTCTAGGCTCTGGAACAATGGTGCTCTCCAAGACAGCTGAGTAGAAGTCCTAAGTTGGAGGATCACCAAATCGAATATCCGTTCCTGCGGGCATGAAACGCAGCCCCCCGAAGAAAGGGGGTCAGCACGAGATATGTACTGAGTATATAAAGCATGAAACACAATAAAGAGGATCATGACTGAAATAGAGATTACAGGAGACAAGTATGACAATCATACTACCAACACACTTGCCTTATGAAATGTAAATCATGCATATATACATCATATATCATACCCGGCCCATTATGGGACTCGGTGAATAAAGTCATCATATACCATCCTTGGCGTCATAATCACATCATCATATCATCATATTATCATACATATATATATATATATATATATATACCCCGACCCTCTAGTGAGGGATTCGGTGAACAATGTGTCACGACCCAACCCCGTGGGCCATGACTAGTGCCCGATCTGGACACTCGTATACGTACCTGTTAGATATAGTTAGACTGAAATTAAGAACTGTATGGAACTTATGAAAGCAGCTAAAGATTCATAACGTAGCATATCATAAACCTGTCTCCTGAGGAGTCACATCTAACCAACACATAATATGATACGCAAGCCGACAAGGCTGCCACTACATATCAAAAGATGTGTACCAAAAGTCTATACTCCGAAACAATGGAGCTCTCCAAGACTGCTGAGTAGAAGTCCTAAGCTGGAGGATCACCAAATCGAGTATCTATACCTGCGGGCATTAAACGCAGCCCCCCGAAAAAGGGGGGGGGGGGGGTCAGTACGAGATATGTACTGAGTATATAAAGCATGAGATACAATAAAGAGGATCATGACTGAAATAGAGATCAGAGGAGACAAGTATGACATTCAAGATACCATTACACTTGCCTTATGAAATGTAAAGCATGCATATCAATATCATATATCATACCCGGCCCATTATGGGACTTGGTGAATAAAGTCATCACATACCATCCGTGGCGCCATAATCACATCATCATATCATCATATCATCATATATATATATATATATATATATATACCGTATCCCGACCCTCTAGTGAGGGACTCGGTGAACAATGGAGTGAAACTGTGCACGAAAACGTACCCCGGCCCGGGACTCGGTGAAAGATATATTGAGGGATGCACGAGCAGAGTAGTGAGCAACCATATGCAAACTAAGTCATATCTGAGACTCGATAGAATAATCGAAATGAACTATCATTTGAAAATCAAGACAATAATCATATCAAGTACCCTTCGAATGTCATAATGGATTATATCAAAATAGGACGCCTGAAATCATAGGCACGTATCAAGACATAATAAAATTAGTCCTGGGAATCAAGAACATTAGTCATCCTAGTGTCTCTAAGAATAGGAACTTCTTTGGAGTCATATACACGTCGTATGTTTGTTTCATCAAGATCATGCCAAAAAGAAGGAAGGGTTAGCTTTACATACCTTACGTCGTCCAAGGAACTCAACTTAATCACGAACTTTTCACAATTAGTATACCAAACCTATAATCGTAAGAATATGGACGTGACTTAAGAAGGCTTTCGTATATCATATATATTAATAAATAACTTAATTCTAAAACGAAACGGGCAGCATCTCCCCTATATCATTAGTATCTCCCAATTCGGTATATCACCACAACAGCCCGAAAACAATAAATAAATCTCAAAAACACAACAATATACTTAATTTACTACAATAATCCATCCAATAAATATCCTTAAAATCAATCCCTTAAACTTATCTTTATTTCTAACGGAATTTCGACAGCATTTCCTTTCTATTCTTGTTATACCCCGTATTTTTGTACGTTGGATTATTCGTAAGCTAATCGACATGAATTCAAGGACAAGGTTATTTTTGGGATATGAACAAGGACTTTCGAATCCCGATTTTAATAGGTGCACGATTTGGATGTAAATTTCAATTAGTGTGGAAATATTAGTGGACATTAGGGATTAACTAACCATGATGAGATTATTAAGTGGGGATTAATGATTAATTAGCCTAATTAGTGTACCAAGTGGGCCCCATGATCAGAATTAACCATGGTTAGAATTAACCATGATCAGAATTATTAGGTGGGCCCCACAAAAAAATGTGGACAATTGTGATTGGGCATGAATGATGACATGCCATAGTGGGACACATGTCTCATAAGTGGGACATGTGTCAAGTGGACAACTTTCATATATATATATATATATACTTGATGACTAATGCATTCATATCATCTTCTCCATAAAATTAAATTGAAGGAAAGAACCAACAGCCATGGCAGCAAGCTCACGGCCATGGCTGTACACACTCCAAATTTTAGATTTTTATAGCAAAAATTAGTTCCAAGGGTGCTATGCATGTTCAAGAAGGCAGCAACATAGGGTATTGAATTGAGGAAGAAGAAGTGGTGCAATTGGTGCAAGTGATTGTAGGATCTGTCCTAACTTATTTGAGGTAAGATTTCTTCTTCTTATAATGTAATTGGAGTTAATGATGTTGTAATGGAGAGATTAAAGTGTATTAGACGAAATTGGAAGTAAGAAAATTACATGATTATTGTTAGCGTGTAAGTGGGCAGAATTGGAGTTATTTTAATTGGATTGGGTTTGATTGTTGTTGATGTTATTATTGTTATGGATTATGTGTTAAAGATAAAGGAATCTTGATAATTTAAGTTGTAGTTGTTTTTATGAGATTATTGAGACATGAATTGGATTAGATGTTCATGACGTTGTGGGCTGTTCTTGTTGGGTTGAAAGATTAAAAGTGTGGTTATAAGTATGTTTATGTGTTGTTGTTCTTGTTGTTTTCGTGTTGTTGTTGATATGGCTCGTAAATTTGGAAGAAAGCAAGCGTATAAGATATCGAATAAGAAGCATATATTGGTCTGTTTGGTGTATAATCTTAGATGCTAATGATTTTAATTGAAAAAGGAGTAGGAGAGATTGTTGGGTTGTTATCATTGTTATTGGTGTTGCTGTGCTAATCGGAGGTTAATTGAAAGTTCAGGTTAGGCGAGTTATATAGAGGAAATGCTGCCCGATTTCCGTTAAGTTCTTAACTAATCAAAATGCTAATCAAGAAGTATGAACTAAGAAATGATTCCTATAAGTAATTGGTTGTAGATTTATAAGCTGGAGAGTCGTAGTTATTGACAATGGCGTTACTTTCATATTAATTAGGCTAAAGGGGCGACGAAGAAAGCTTGGTTACAGTTAATCCATAATAGGTATGTGAAGCTAACCCTTCTTTCTTTTTGGCATGATCTTTATGAAACAAACAGACGATGTGTATATGACTCCAAAGAAGCTCCTATTCTTAGAGAAACTAGGATGGTTAATGTTCTTGATTCCCAGAACTTATATTATTATGTCTTGATACATGTCTATTTTTATATAATCCATTGTGACATTCGAAGGGTACTTCATATGATTATTGTCTTAATTTTAAAATGATAGTTCATTTTGATTATTCTATCGAGTCTCAGATATGACTTAGTTTGCATATGGTTGCTCACTACTCTGCTCGTGCATGCCTCAATATGTCTTTCACCGAGTCCCGGGCCGGGGTACGTTCTCGTGCACAGTTTCACTACATTGTTCACCGAGTCCCTCGCTAGAGGGCCGAGATACGGTATATATATATATATATATATATATATATATATATATATATATATATGTATGATGATATGATGATATGATGATGTGATTATGGCGCCAAGGATGGTATATGATGATTTTATTCACCGAGTCCCATAATGGGTCGGGTATGATATATGATATTGATATGCATGATTTACATTTCATAAGACAAGTGTATTGGTATTATGATTGTCATACTTGTCTACTGTAATCTCTATTTCAGTCATGATCCTCTTTATTGTTTTTCATGCTTCATATACTCAGTACATATCCCGTACTGACCCCCTTTCTTCTGGGGGCTGCGTTTCATGCCCGCAGGTACAGATACTCGATTTGGTGATCCTCCAGCTTAGGACTTCTACTCAGCTGTCTTGGAGAGCTCCATTGTTCCGGAGCCTAAACTTTTGGTACAGATATTTTGATGTATATATATATTTATACAGGTGTACGGCGGGGCCCTGTCCCGTCATATTTCACTATCGATACTCTGAGAGGTCTGTAGACATATGTGTGGGTTGTGTATAAGTTTTGTTCTATTGTGTCTATGTGATTTGTTATGGATATGTTCGTCTATAATGGCAACCTTGTCGGCTTGCGTATCGTATTGGTATATAGTGGCAGCCTTGTCGGCTTGCATATCGTGCCAAGTATTGGTTAGCTGTGACTCCTCAGGAGACAGGTTTATTATGATATACAACGTTTTGAGCCTATAGCTTGCTCTTGCAAATTCCCATATTGTCGTAGTGTCAATGTGATTATATTTAACAGGTATGTATACGAGTGTCCAGTTCGGGCACTAGTCATGGCCCATGGGGTTGGGTTGTGACAAAAGTGGTATCAGAGCAGTTCATCCTCGGAGTGTCTACAGACCGTGTCTAGTAGAGTCTTGTTTATCGGTGTGTTGTGCACCACATCTATAAACAGGAAGCTACAGGACATTTAGGATGTCACCGTTCCTTCTTACTCTAGATCGTGCGATAGAGCCAAGATATAGGAAACCATATCCCTTATATACTGACCTCTGATTTCAGCAGGAGAATGGTGTCGACAAGAGAAGGTAAATAATGCTACTGGGAGTTACAGAGGCTAATATTTCATTGAGGTTACGTTATCAAATTTGTATATACATAATGGCAAACTGGCCATCGTCAAGGTAAGTTATTGTAAGTATAGTAAGAAAATGGATTGAATGTATATATGTTGTTGATAAGTTCGGTTATAAGGTGCGCACAGAAGGAGCTGAAGGAATCAGTAACGGTAAGAAGAATATATGTCAAGTATAGTGTGAATATTGCAGACATGATTGAAATGTAGTTAAAGATTGAAAGGGAAAATAAACAGGAAAGTGTAACAGATACAGTTTGAGTTGGACATACGAGGTAAGTTCATCATTTTCATATTGTTATTGATATGGGGAGCCCTATGCGGCTATGATACGAGATAATATATATGTATATATGTTGGCCCTGTGAGGCATTGTTGGTATTTCCTGCATGCAAGTTATGGGGTAGTAAGAAATACAGAGGAAACTTTACCAAAATTTTCCTAGAAATAAAAAGGGAATGAGATATAAGTTCGTAATATGTCTTGGAAGGTCATGTCAACAGTAATGATAGGATTTGACCAAGTTGCATGTCTGACTTTGAGAAATAAAGTTAACTGTTTAATTGATAGTAATAGTAATTATGAGGTCGATATCGATATGGTAAAAAGAAATGCTAGGATAAGTTGGAAGGGCTTGTAATACTAAGAGATGATTTAGAAAAGCGTGGCAAATCTTAATAGAGCGTTATATTGAGGTACCGACTGAATTGATAAGCAGGGATAAATTATGACAAGTTTATAGTAATATAAGTGACGGAACTGTGAAAGACCAAACTCTAGCAAGATGAACAATGAGATAGAATGAGTGCCAAAAAAAGGATTGCGATGATAGGAACAAATAGGGATGAACAGAATACGTTTTGGAAATGAGAAAAAGGGTTATGTAGAAGTAGTGTTTTCCGAAGGATATCGAGGTAGCATAAGATTCCTCGTGTACCGAATAAAAGATGGAGATAGACTGGAGACATGGTAAGGGAATTCTAAAGGAAACACCTAAGATAAACATGATTAATTGAGTACGAGAATAGAACAAAAGGGAAATAAATAGCTATGAACTTAAAGGTGTAATTATAACTAAGTGATTGTATTATTGTTGTTATATCCCGTAATTTCGCATAATTGGAAAGTCTTGGAAATAATTAAGACTTGTATGTTATAAGGCAATATCTTGATTTTAGTTAATATGTATAGGTTGTTTATGAAAAATATTTGTGTGAAAATATGAAGGAAGTCCAAGGACAAAAATTGGGATTTCGGAAATTAGTTTCGGGAATTACAAAATGAGAGTTTTAATGAATTGGGCTCAACTAAAACTTAAGGAAAAAAATATTAGGCCCAACTAAGGGGGTGGCCGGCCAAGTCTTGGCCCAACCCCTTTAATTGATCATGTGATCAATTAATTAAGAGAGGATAAGTATATATACACTTAGCCATTAAAAAGTTCAAGAACAAAATAAAGCAAACCATTGAAGAGCCAAGAAAAGCTCTCGGCCGAAACCTAGGGGAAAAAGAAAAAAAAAATCTAGCCTTGATCTTGGTCTTAAAAATCTTGTTCTTCTTGTATTCGTAGAGTATGCAAGACGCTCTCCGACGTGATACAATTAGTTAAGCGAGAGAGCAACGTTTGCGGCAAGTCAGAATTTCAAGAAAAGGGTAAGATTTCTATGTTTTTATGTTATGGAATGGATATATATGCTATAGTGATTAGAGTGGCACGAAGATTTTGGAATTGTGTTGTGTTTGAGCATGGCCGTGTGTGTGTGTGAAGGGTGTGTTTGGCCGTGAGCCATGTTGGTGTGGAAGGGGAGTGAATTTGATTTTGTTTAGTTTGTTAGTTGTGTCGTTGTTGCATTTATGACGTAAATGAATGTTTAACGAGTTGAATTGGCATTGAAGATGGTTGCGGGTTTTTATGGGAAATTATATGATTTTTGTATATTCTTATATAATTGTGAAAGTAAGACTTTAAATGTGGATTATGGTTGTTGTTAATAAATTTGGGAGGAAACAATGCGAGTTAGTAGGTTCGTCGTAGTTGTTGATGTTTCGGATAGAATACGGAAAGTGGCGGATTACTTGAATTCATGTATATCGCTTGGAATATTATTGGAATGTGTTTGAATAACTTTGAATGAGTAAATGAATATGATAATGTGGATGTTAGTTTGATGTTGTGAAGTTTGGATGAAAGTTGTTGAATTATGTAGAAAGAAAGAATATTGACGTTAAACTTATTTTGTTGCGACATATGATGTTTGTGATATTGTGGGCTGTTGTGTTGTTGTATATGGAGCCGAGCTAAGTCTCGGGGTGTTATATATATAGGGGAAATGCTGCCGAAATTTCGGTAGACAAATATGGGATTAAGTGCATTCTTAAGCCTTGAAATCTCTAATTGGTAACTTTGACCAATTGCAGATTCTGAGTGAAACGGGACTTATGTTTTGGGCGAGCGTAAGTCGTATATAAGGTATGTAAGGCTCCCCACTCTTTCTTTTGGCATGTCTTAGTATGCTAGGTCAATATCGGGACCCCGGGAGCAATCCTGTTCCCCGAAATTTGAATTAGAGAATGTCTACTATTCATTCAATCGAATTGAACCTTAAAGTTCTTCTTTTGCTTTCAAAGTAATTAAATGTTCGAAACTTATGCAAATGTAATCAAATCGCTTTGGATCCTCCATGTATGATTCCATAGACCTCAAATATCCGTGATTCATGTCCGCCACCTCGACTTGACCCGAGGTGGGCCCGCTAACCCCGAGACTTCTTTGTTTGCTCTATTATGTCCATTTGTGTACAAAGTCGGTAAAAGACTTTTGTTATGAATTTGCCTATCATACAATAATGTTATAACTGCCACGATATTCTAAACTATATTTTGAACCATAAATATTACTTTGGAAATATCTTTGTGAAAAGAACTCCGTACTAACTAATCGCTCGACTATTTTGACTAATAAATTGACTTATGATTTTGACAAGTTTCAAAGGATATTTTGACATAAAAATTGCATTGTTTGCTCACGACTCCGCTCGTGCCCTTATTATGATTCGTTCACCGGTTCCCGGGCCGGTTATGATTCGTGCGCATTATGATAAATTCGGCCGTATGCTGTGTTACGGTTCCCGAGACCTTGCCATAGGGTCGGGTTCCGTTTGGTGTTATGCTGTGATATGGCTGGTGATATGATATGCTGATATGTGTGTGCTCGGGGATGTACGGAGATTTGAACCTTCTGGTGTTATGCTGTGTGTGGCACCAGCGTCGGAGTGGTGACCACGTTCCTGAGCTTTGCATGATTTCGTTTGCATTATGTATATATGATTTGGATACACATTTTGATAAACTGTTCGGCATTTCTCTCTTTTGTATCCTGTTCGCTTTCAGTTGTGGCCTATACTTCTGTACTTCATGCTTTACATACTCAGTACATCTTTCGTACTGACCCCCTTTCTTCGGGGGCTACGTTTCATGCCCGCAGGTACAGACGCCGGTGATCCACCACTGTAGGCTCCACTTCTGCTATTTCGGAGTACTCCCTTTGATTCGGAGTCCACGTTTGGTATATATATCTTTTGCTATGTATATATTTCTGTATATTTGACTATTTGGGTACGGCGGGGCCGTGTCCCTCCATATGATTCTGTCGGTCAGTTTAGAGGTCTGTGGACATGTTTGTGGGTTATGGTCTTTCTGTATGGATATGTGTATATGTTGTTTGGGCGATCCCATACGCCGAGGCGGCCGGCCCGCATATGTTTATACGATGCTTTGTTAGCCCTGTGTGGCCTTTGTTGGTGTATGTTGTGTACAGGGTTATTTTGGATAGTCTGTAAAACAAAGGAAACTCTGCCGAAATTTTTCTGGAAATTATCTAAATTTGGATTATAGCCTTGTCAGCTTCTGCTATTTACTTGAACGCATTTGATAGATGGGTTCGGGTGCCCAGATCGGGCGCCAGTCGCGGCCTACGGGGCTGGGTCGTGACAAAAGTGGTATCAGAGCGGTTTGTCCTCGGAATGTCCACAGGCCGTGTCTCGTAGAGTCTTGTTTATCGGTGTGTTGTGCACCACATCTATAAACAGGAGGCTACAGGGCATTTAGGGTGTCACTTTTCTTTGGAATCTTAGATCGTGCATTAGAGCTGTGCTATTAGGATGATTTTGATCGGATTCGTTATTGTGTTTGCAGTGATGCCTCCGAAGAAGGCAACGGCGGCCCAGAAGGGCAAGGCAGGGATAGCAGGGACTAGTCAGGCACAGCGAGTTACCCGGGCTCGTGTTTATGATTTGCCCGAGGTTGTGCCCCATTCAGAGGGATCCGCTACACCACCGGCGGAGCCTGGAGCAGATCCATCAGCAGCTCCAGGGGCCCGAGTACCCGTACCCGAGCCTCCAGCTCCTCACCCAGGGGCGGAGGACAGGACACTGAGAGAGGCTGTGCAGTTATTGACCACTCTGGTAGCAGGGTAGGCTCGCAGACGCAGGCGGAGGGACGATGATGATGACGACAGGCGTGACAGCCTGCGGGTTCGAGAGTTCTTATTGTGTGGCCCTCCAGAGTTTTTCGGGTCAAAGCCCGATGAGGACCTCCATGACTTTATTTGGGGGATGCGGCGCTCACTAGATTTGGTCAGGGCTTCAGAGACTGAGTCTGTTGAGTTGGCTTCGCATAGACTACGGGATGTTGCTGCTCACTGGTATGAGTCCTGGGAGCTATCCAGGGGTGAGGGTGCTTCCCCAGCCACTTGGGACGAGTTCGTGACTGCTTTCACTCACCACTTTTTGCCCCCTGAGTTACGGCGGACGCGGGTTGACCGATTTTTGCATCTGCAGCAGAGGGGTCGGAGCGTCCGTGAGTATAATATGGAGTTTGATTCTTTGGCCCGGTATGCACCTGCCATAGTAGCAGATATGGCCGATCGGATGCACAGATACGTGATGGGGTTAGACCGCTATTTGATTGATGGCTGTATGGCGGTGGCATTGCAGGTAGACATGAATATTGCCCGGCTACAGGCTTATGCCCTGGGTATGGAGGACCGACATAGAGCTGATTATTCTAGCAGAGATCGGGACAGGAGGCCACCCAAGAGGGCCAGATCCGCAGGTTATTCTGGAGATTCTCGAGGCGGACAGCCTCAGCAGCAACAGTCAGGCAGACATCCTCCTCCATCAGGTCGGGGTACACAGCCAGCCGGTAGGAGATTTGACAGTGCAGGACAGTCTGGGGCCGGTCAGAGCTCCAGAGCATCAGGGTCACAGATAGCTAGAGGTCCCAGCCAGTCCAGACCACCCAGGCCCCGTTGTTCCCATTGCGGGAAATCGCACCCGGGAGAGTGTTATCGACTTACTGGAGCCTGTTTTTCATGCGGTGGTCAGGGCCATCTTATGCGAGATTGTCCGTTGGCGAGCGGTTCTGGTAGTGTGGCTCAGCCGACGGGGTCAGCCGCTGGTTCATCATCTGCTCCATCAGTTGCACGCCCTGCGGGGCGAGGTATGCCGGCACCGGCGGGACGCGGTCGAGGCCGTGGCAGTGCTTCAGGTTCTAGCGGCCCCTCGAACCGCATATACGCATTAGCCAGCCGCCAGGATCAGGAGGCCTCGCCGAATGTCATCACAGGTACATTATTGGTTTTCTCCAGATCGGTATATGCACTGATTGATCCTGGTTCTACTTTATCATATATTTCCCCGCTCGTTGCTAGTAAAATTGGGATAGTGTCTGAGCCTATAGAGCCATTTGAGGTCGCTACACCGGTTGGGGATTGTATTATAGCGAGGCAGGTATATAGGGATTGTTCTGTGACTATATGTGATCGCTGCACTAATGCTGATTTGATAGAATTAGATATGCTGGAATTCGATGTCATTATGGGTATGGACTGGTTAGCTTCCTGTTACGCTAATGTTGACTGCCAGAAAAGGTAGTCCGTTTTCAGTTTCCAGGGGAACCAGTTATAGAGTGGTTCGGGTCTACAGCATCGCCGAGGGGTAAGTTTATTTCGTACCTCAAAGCTAAGAAGATGATTCAGAAAGGCTATATCTATCACTTGGTTCGTGTGCACGACACTACAGCTGAGACACCTACCATTCAGTCTGTTCCGGTCGTTAATGAATTCCGAGAAGTATTTCCTGATGAGCTTCCGGGTCTTCCGCCCGAGCGGGAGATAGATTTCACTATAGACTTGTTGCCGGGTACGCAGCCTATATCTATTCCTCCGTATAGAATGGCACCGGCTGAATTGAAGGAATTGAAAGAGCAGCTGAAAGATTTGTTGGATAAGGGTTTTATCAGACCCAGTACATCACCTTGGGGAGTGCCGGTATTATTTGTAAGAAAGAAAGACGGGTCACTGCGCATGTGTATCGATTACCGGCAATTAAATAAGGTGACTATAAAGAATAAATATCCCCTCCCCCGTATTGATGATTTGTTTGATCAGTTGCAGGGTGCTAAATATTTTTCGAAGTTGGATCTGCGCTCAGGTTATCATCAGGTGCGAGTGCGAGAGTCTGATATCCCAAAGACTGCTTTCAGGACCCGGTACGGACATTATAAATTCAGAGTCATGTCTTTCGGGTTGACTAATGCTCCAGCAGTATTCATGGACCTGATAAATTGGGTATTTCGGCCTTTCCTGGACATGTTCGTGATTGTGTTTATCGATGATATTTTGATTTATTCACGATCAGTAGAGGAGCATTCGGATCATTTGAGGACAGTACTTGGCACTCTCCGTCAACTGAAATTATATGCTAAATTTTCCAAATGTGAATTCTGGTTAACTTCTGTGGCTTTCTTGGGGCATATTATCGGAGCAGACGGTATTCGGGTCGATACGCAGAAAATTGAAGTTGTACAGAATTGGCCCAGGCCTACTACACCGACAGAGGTGCGCAGTTTTCTGGGGTTAGCCGGATATTATCGCAGGTTCGTGGAAAAATCTTCTTGTATTGCAGCACCACTGACGAAGCTTACTCAGAAAGCAGCGAAGTTTCAATGGACAGATGCCTGCGAGCGCAGTTTCCAGCTATTGAAAGAAAAATTAATTACAGCCCCAGTGTTAGCTCTTCCAGAAGGATCAGACGGGTATGTTGTCTTCTGTGATGCCTCTGGTATTGGGATAGGCTGTGTGTTGATGCAACACGGTCGAGTCATAGCCTATGCTTCCCGGCAGCTCAGACCGCACGAGAAGAATTATCCCACTCATGATCTTGAGTTGGCCGCGGTGATTCATGCTTTGAAGATTTGGCGGCATTATTTATATGGGGTCCACATTGATATTTATACGGACCATAAGAGTCTCGAGTATATTTTTAAGCAGAAAGAACTAAATTTGCGGCAAAGAAGATGGCTTGAATTATTGAAAGATTATGACGTTGATATTCTGTATCATCCTGGAAAAGCCAATGTGGTAGCGGATGCACTTAGCCGCAAGTCCATGGGCAGTTTAGCTGATGTACCATCTGGTAAGAAAGACTTGGTTCGTGAGATTCATCAGTTGGCTAGCCTTGGAGTTCGTTTGGCGGATTCTGGAGATTCTGAGATTTCTGTTCGTGCAGTTGCCGAATCATCTATTATAGCAGAGGTAAAGCAGCGTCAGTTTGAAGATCCTATCCTGGTTCAGTACAGAGATGTGGCCCTTAATAAAGACAAGACTCCGTTTGAAATTTCACCTGAAGGGGTATTATTATATGAAGGCTGATTCTGTGTTCCGGATGTTGCAGGCTTACGACGACAAATCATGGGCGAGGCGCATAATGCGCGGTATTCTGTTCATCCTGGTTCCACTAAAATGTATCATGATCTCAGAAGTTTGTATTGGTGGGACGGTATGAAGAAAGATATTGCAGAGTTCGTTAGCCAGTGCCCGAATTGCCAGCAGGTTAAAATTGAACACCAGAAGCCCGGTGGGTTATTACAGGAGATGGAAATTCCAGCCTGGAAATGGGAGATGATTAATATGGATTTCGTCGTTGGGTTACCGCGCACTCCACGCAGGTATGATTCTATTTGGGTTATTGTTGACAGATTGACGAAATCAGCTCATTTTCTTCCAGTCCGGACTACTTATTCGGCTGAGGACTACGCTAGATTGTACCTCAGAGAGATAGTCAGACTTCACGGAGTCCCTGTATCTATTATTACTGACCGAGGTGCCCAGTTTACGGCAAATTTCTGGAGGTCATTTCAGGAGGGATTAGGGACTCAGGTGAGCCTCAGTACAGCTTTTCACCCTCAGTCCGATGGGCAGGCCGAGCGCACTATTCAGACGCTGGAAGATATGTTGCGGGCCGGCGTTATTAATTTCAGAGGCAGCTGGGATGATCATTTACCGCTTATTGAATTTGCCTATAATAACAGTTATCACTCCAGCATTCAGATGGCACCGTAAGAAGCCCTTTATGGCAGGAAATGCAGATCTCCTATTGGATGGTTCGATGTGGACGAAACTAAATTAATTGGACCAGATGTGATCCAGGAAGCAGTGGATAAAGTAAAACTTATTCGGGACCGATTATTGGCTGCACAGAGTCGACAGAAAGCATATGCAGACAGACGACGTCGACCATTAGAGTTCCAGATTGGCGACTGGGTATTTCTGAAGGTGTCGCCTATGAAGGGTGTTATGAGATTCGGTAAAAAGGGTAAGTTAAGCCCGCGGTATATCGGGCCGTATCAGAACATTCGGAAGATAGGCGAGGTCGCCTATGAGCTAGACTTACCATCCGATTTGGAGGCCGTACACCCGGTATTTCATGTGTCTATGCTACGAAAATGTATTGGTGATCCTTCTAGGATATTCCCAGTGGACGATATTCAGGTAACGGAGCACTTGTCTTATGAAGAGCAGCCTATAACTATTCTGGACCGACAGGTACGGAGACTACGCACTAAGGAAGTGCCTTCTATTAAAGTCCTGTGGCGCAACAACAACCGGGAAGAAATGACCTGGGAGTCGGAGGATGAGATGAAGAAGAAATACCCCCACTTATTTCCTATGGCCACAGGTAATTTAAACTTTTAAGTTTGTTGTGTTGATTGACGAATGAATTATCTGTGCTAATCATAAATAGAGACTTCCCCGTTATGTTTATAAGACTAATTTAACATTCGGGGACGAATGTTCTAAAGGGGGGGACAATGTTATATCCCGTAATTTCGCATAATTGGAAAGTCTTGGAAATAATTAAGACTTGTATGTTATAAGGCAATATCTTGATTTTAGTTAATATGTCTAGGTTGTTTATGAAAAATATTGGTGTGAAAATATGAAGGAAGTCCAAGGAAAAAAATTGGGATTTCAAAAATTAGTTTCGGGAATTACAAAACTAGAGTTTTAATGAATTGGGCTCAACTAAA
The DNA here is from genome assembly GCF_019175385.1 of Lycium barbarum. Classification (NCBI taxonomy): domain Eukaryota; kingdom Viridiplantae; phylum Streptophyta; class Magnoliopsida; order Solanales; family Solanaceae; genus Lycium; species Lycium barbarum. Next base: position 50,800,497 of record NC_083348.1, on the reverse strand, counting down.
ACTTAAGGAAAAAAAAATTAGGCCCAACTAAGGGGGTGGCCGGCCAAGTCTTGGCCCAACCCCTTTAATTGATCATGTGATCAATTAATTAAGAGAGGATAAGTATACATACACTTAGCCATTAGAAAGTTCAAGAACAAAATAAAGCAAACCATTGAAGAGCCAAGAAAAGCTATCGGACGAAACCTAGGGGAAAAAGCAAAAAAAATTCTAGCCTTGATCTTGGTCTTAAAAATCTTGTTCTTCTTGTATTCGTAGAGTATGCAAGATGCTCTCCGACGTGATATAATTAGTTAAGCGAGAGAGCGACGTTTGCGGCAAGTCAGAATTTCAAGAAAAAGGTAAGATTTCTATGTTTTTATGTTATGGAATGGATATATATGCTATAGTGATTAGAGTGGCATGAAGATTTTGGAATTGTGTTGTGTTTGAGCATGGCCGTGTGTGTGTGTGAAGGGTGTGTTTGGCCGTGAGCCATGTTGGTGTGGAAGGGGAGTGAATTTGATTTTGTTTAGTTTGTTAGTTACGTCGTTGTGGCATTTATGACGTAAATGAATGTTTAACGAGTTGAATTGGCATTGAAGATGGTTAACGAGGTGAAAGTAAGACTTTAAATGTGGATTATGGTTGTTGTTAATAAATTTGGGAGGAAACAATGCGAGTTAGTAGGTTCGTCATAGTTGTTGATGTTTCGGATAGAATATGGAAAGTGGCAGATTACTTGAATTCATGTATATCGCTTGGAATATTATTGGAATGTGTTTGAATAACTTTGAATGAGTAAATGAATATGATAATGTGGATGTTAGTTTGATGTTGTGAAGTTTGGATGAAAGTTGTTGAATTATGTAGAAAGAAAGAATATTGACGTTAAACTTATTTTGTTGCGACATATGATGTTTGTGATATTGTGGGCTGTTGTGTTGTTGTATATGGAGCCGAGCTAAGTCTCGGGGTGTTATATATATAGGGGAAATGCTGCCGAAATTTCGGTAGGAAAATATGGGATTAAGTGCATTCTTAAGCCTTGAAATCTCTAATTGGTAACTTTGACCAATTGCAGATTCTGAGCGAAACGGGACTTAAGTTTTGGGCGAGCGTAAGTCGTATATAAGGTATGTAAGGCTCCCCACTCTTTCTTTTGGCATGTCTTAGTATGCTAGGTCAATATCGGGACCCCGGGAGCAATCCTGTTCCCCAAAATTTGAATTAGAGAATGTCTACTATTCATTCAATCGAATTGAACCTTAAAGTTTTTCTTTTGCTTTCAAAGTAATTAAATGTTCGAAACTTATGCAAATGTAATCAAATCGCTTCGGATCCTCCATGTATGATTCCATAGACCTCAAATGTCCATGATTCATGTCCGCCACCTCGACTTGACCCGAGGTGGGCCCGCTAACCCCGAGACTTCTTTGTTTGCTCTATTATGTCCATTTGTGTACAAAGTCGGTAAAAGACTTTTGTTATGAATTTTCCTATCATACAATAATTTTATAACTGCCACGATATTCTAAACTATATTTTGAACCATAAATATTACTTTGGAAATATCTTTGTGAAAAGAACTCCGTACTAACTAATAAATTGACTTATGATTTTGACAAGTTTCAAAGGATATTTTGACATAAAAATTGCATTGTTTGCTCACGACTCCGCCCGTGCCCTTATTATGGCTGGTGATACGGTTGGTGATATGATATGCTGATATGTGTGTGCTCAGGGATGTACGGAGATTTGAACCTTCTGGTGTTATGCTGTGTGTGGCACCAGCGTCGGAGTGGTGACCACGTTCCTGAGCTTTGCATGATTTCGTTTGCATTATGTATATATGATTTGGATACACATTTTGATATACTGTTCGGCATTTCTCTATTTTGTATCCTGTTCGCTTTCAGTTGTGGCCTATACTTCTGTACTTCATGCTTTACATACTCAGTACATCTTTCGTACTGACCCCCTTTCTTCGGGGGCTGCGTTTCATGCCCGCAGGTACAGACGCCGGTGATCCACCACTGTAGGCTCCACTTCTGCTATTTCGGAGTACTCCCTTTGATTCGGAGTCCACGTTTGGTATATATATCTTTTGCTATGTATATATTTCTGTATATTTGACTATTTGGGTACGGCGGGGCCCTGTCCCGCCATATGATTCTGTCGGTCAGTTTAGAGGTTTGTGGACATGTTTGTGGGTTATGGTCTTTCTGTATGGATATGTGTATATGTTGTTTGGGCGATCCCATAAGCCGAGGCGGCCGACCCGCATATGTTTATACGTTGCTTTGTTAGCCCTGTGTGGCCTTTGTTGGTGTTTGTTGTGTACAGAGTTATTTTGGATAGTCTGGAAAACAAAGGAAACTCTGCCGAAATTTTTCTGGAAATTATCTAAATTTGGATTATAGCCTTGTCGGCTTCTGCTATTTACTTGAACGCATTTGACAGATGGGTTCGGGTGCCCAGATCGGGCGCCAGTCGCGGCCTACGAGGCTGGGTCGTGACAATTGTAGTTGATGGACTATGGTGTATTCGTGTTGAATTAGTTATATTGCTAAGAAATTATTACCATAGGGGTTAATCAAGGTGGCGATCATGACAAAGGATTTATAACAATAGTGCAAGAAAAGTCTAAGATAAAGGAATTATCAAGTTGGAAACAATAAAGCCGGCACCAAGGATAAGGCCTGAAATTGACTATAAGAAAAGGATGAGAGTAGAAACACTTGGTCTAAGGTAAACTCATATGACCACGGTACTTTTATACCCTGGGGCAATCTGCGATGGACCATGATTGACGGACATTGTAACACAAAGACTAAAGTCCAAGAGCGGTGTCCAGGAGTTCATGTACCCTGTACATCTTCATGACTAGCTTCATGCCTGGATGGTTAAGAGGGGTATACGAATTAAGCGATTAAAGAAGTAAGGTGTTCTAAGCTTTACAAGGAGAGAAAAGATTCCACTACCATCTAACGACTTGGGGGGCACAATAACTATTTAGGAGGAGCATAAAATCATGGGATAGTATGGAGTGAAAGGAAATGTATCGAGGGACATAGAAAAGCTATCTGTATAGTGTGCTTTCTGATTATGTATAGGTTGGGGTAAAGATAATATTACAAGAGAACTTAGGACACTTATCATCAGAATATAAGTGCTACCTAATTGAGAATTTGGAACGACTATAAGTACTAATTAATTACTGGTTGGAGTAAGTGGAATGTGGCCTTGGATGAGTTGCTACATGGGATGCATTACTCGAATACAGATGGTCAGATGAGATTTTATACTATATATGGGAAGGTTCTCGTCGCCTCACGATTTTGTTAAGGTTTCGTATGTGGATAATCAAAGTTATAAATTATAAAGAAAGGACATGGATATGGTACAGTATACCAAGTGAATTGGAAAGGAGTCAGATGAATTTGAGATTGAAAATGGGGACATAGAGCAGAATATACATAGATAATGATATAAGTACACCCTAAAGGGGGGAAGCGGGGGAGAGAAATGCAGGTGTAAGATGGAAACAATTGACACTGCAATATATTTGATATAGATGCTTAAATTTCAATTGAGACCCCTTGCTGAAACAAGTTAGTAAGATCTGAAAGCCAGTAATAAATGCATAGAAGCCAGGGTGGTATTTGAGGCAGAGCTGAGAATCATTTGTAAAGATCTTGGATAATATGACATTAAAAGTGGATGCTTATAAAAATAAAGAATACGACAGGAGAATGGTAACGAGTAACTAAAGAGATATTATAAAGGATCGCAATGCTATACTAGATTAGAGGCTAAGGTGTTGGCAATAGAGTTGTTCGCTAATGATATTGTGACTTATAAGTAGCAAAGGAGAAGCGACAGGAAATCTCCTATAGTAGGATATGAGAAATCAAAGGGGTGAATAAATGAAGGGAAAAGAGTATGACAAGATAGGCTACGAGCGAGTTTTAGTACGGATGAGCTATGTAAAGCAGAATGAACCAGGAGAAGGAAAGACTATGGCTAAGATTGGATATATTTTATACAAGTTGTACAAGAATAGTTACACAACTTACGAATATTGGTATGTTAAGAATGAGACCAAGTGAGTATTTGATAAGAAGAGTAAGGATTCAGTAATAACAATGTGGTTACAATATTTCGGGCGTATTAAGGAAAGATGTAAAGATGGTTTAAGCCAAATTACCAAGATAGAATTAATACTAAAGGCAAATAGGATATGGCCATGGCTGAGCTGAAGATTTTTATCCCGATACCGATTGTAAGATAAAAGAGGAGAAGGCAAGGTAAAGCATGAAGACTACTGAGACGACGCTAAGATATCTCTCGGGCTCATTTGAGCACTTATGCATACTCTGACACGTGATAAGAGAACTAAGAGCAAAATCTGGATAAAGAGGCAATAGAAGAGTTTCAATTAAATATAAAGAAACGACACGAGGTAATATGCCTAAAGTGTTACAAGTTAGGTTAAGGGAAATTGTGAAATGGTTTAAGCGAGACGATCAGAACGAGCTGGTTACTAGAAGATGCTGAATTTATATGTCAGATCAAAAACTTCTTTCAGAATTATACCAGTTAATGATAGTCAGATCACAGAGCAGCTATGTAAAGTTATTATATGAGGGAACTCTAGCACTACTTGATAGCCAACTCTAAGGATTGAGATTAAGAGCCAAAAGTATAGTGACAGTTAAAGTCTTTTAAAGAGGTCGAGAAGTGATACCTGAGGCCGAAGATTCCAGAATATGGACTGGAACAGCAGAGCAATGCAAGGTTATTCAGGTAAAATAATGTAACACCTTGGAAATTTCGTCTTATTCGTAGAGTTTGCGAAGGGTCTACAGGTTACCAGAGGCATGAAATAATCCAGGGATTGTAAAGTCTAATAAATCGACGAGGGACGTCTACGCGTGAGAGGTAAGATGAAGTGAACGATACGTCTTAAAGGAGTAACTATAGAAGAAGAAAGAGTCGAGTTAAGACTAAGTGCACCAGGGAGAGAGTAAAATTTCAGCGGAAGAGCTCGCAATACAATCGTCAACCAACTGCGAAATTAAAATGAGAGTAAAGACAACGGCGTGGAATTATCACCTCGAGAGGAAAGAGCAAGAACAAATATTATGGAAATGGCTACTGAGAGAGCTGGAATGCGTTGTAATAAAGTGAAGGGATCGACCAATGAAAGAGGCATGTGAAGGGCATAATTTATAAAAGAACGTTTAAGGAAGTATTGGGAGTACAAGATTAGTTTAACATTCGAGGACGAATGTTCCAAAGGGGGGAAGAATGTTATACCTCGTATTTTTGTACTTTGGATTATTCGTAAGCTAATCGACATGAATTCAAGGACAAGGTTATTTTTGGGATATGAACAAGGACATTTTAATCCCGATTTTAATAAGTGCACGATTTGGACAGTTTCACTGCACGATTTTAATAAGGTTCTCGTGCACAGTTTCACTGCATTGTTCACCGAGTCCCTCGCTAGAGGGCCGGGATACGGTATATATATAAATATGATGATATGATGATGTGATTATGGCGCCAAGGATGGTATCTGATGATTTTATTCACCGAGACCCATAATGGGCTAGGTATGATATATGATATTGATATGCTTGATTTGCATTTCATAAGACAAGTGTATTGGTATTATGATTGTCATACTTGTCTCTTGTAATCTCTATTTCAGTCATGATTCTCTTTATTGTATTTCATCTTTATATACTCAGTACATATCCCATACTGACCCCCTTTCTTCGGGGGGGGGGGGGGGGGGGGGGGGGGGGCTGCGTTTCATGCCCGCAGGTACAGATACTCGATTTGGTGATCCTCCAGCTTAGGACTTCTACTCAGTTGTCTTGGAGAGCTCCATTGTTCCGGAGCCTAGACTTTTGGTACAGATCTTTTGATGTATATATATATGTTTATCCAGGGGTACGGCGGGGCCGTGTCCCGTCATATTTCACTATCGATACTCTGAGAGGTCTGTAGACATATGTGTGGGTTGTGTATAAGTTTTGTTCTGCTGTGTCTATGTGATTTGTTATGGATATGTTCGTCTATAATGGCAGCCTTGTCGGCTTGCGTATCGTATTGGTATATAGTGGCAGCCTTGTCGGCTTGCATATCGTGCCAAGTATTGGTTAGCTGTGACTCCTCAGGAGACAAGTTTATTATGATATACGGCGTTTTGAGCCTATATCTTGCTCTTGCAAATTCCCATATTGTCGTAGTTTCAATGTGATTATATTTAACAGGTATGTATATGAGTGTCCAGTTCGGGCACTAGTCATGGCCCATGGGGTTTGGTCGTGACAATTCTGAACAATCCCAATACCTCAATTCAGCTAACAAACCATTAATATCAACATTAACAAAAATACCCAAAATTTATCCACAATAATCTAACTAAATCCACCAAATAATCCATCCAAATCAACACCTAATCCCCAACTACTTAATACAACATATACGACAATTACATCAACATTTCCAACATTCTAATATGCCAAATCTATCAATAAACATGTAAATAACATCACAGACAACTTAAACATACCTTATGTAGTCCATAACCACGAAATAAACACCATCCAAAGATAAATTTTGGTTCAAAACGACGACAATAACTTGTTCTTCACTTCACTCTTCACGGGCTTTGGGATTTGGGGCCTCGAACTTGATCAAACTCTCACTTTCTCTCTTTAATCTCTCCTCTCTCTCTCTCTCTCTAACCTTCCATAAGCTTGCTGAACTTTATATCACATTATCATGTTGTTTATGACTTGTTTGGAGTCTATTTATAGTGACAAAGGGCGGTGGAGTGGTCCTGCCACGTGTCCACCACGTGTCAGGCTCTCTACTTGCGGTCAGCGCCTTTGTTCAGTAAAACAGTCATATCTCTTGATTACGATATCGAATAAATTCCCACGACCTATGGTTGGAAAGCTAATTCAATTATCTACAACCTTCATTTTAGGAGTTTTCCCAAATTCCCAAATAATGATGGTGTTATGGTCTCCCGAACTCAGATCACCCGAAAACGTAACTTAAAAACATCTTTTTGGAGGGCTTACACTTGGATTTGGTTCAAGGGTCCTTCTTGAGTTGTGTTTAAATCAACATATATTGTCCATATGAATTATCATATGTCCTTTATAAAAATCCCATCATGTGGGCCCCACCTCAGCTTACGGTTACGAGGGCTATATATCTTTTAACGTATCATTCCAATCATATTGTACGAATTCCAAATATCATACTCATGCTATCCTCGTGCTACTACAGTAGAATTTCATTCTTTATACTTGTAATATTTGCTCCTCCTCGAGCTCACATTAAGACGTCTGTAGCCTTAGTAACACAAAATTTTCTGGGGTGTAACATATAATCCTACACTCCCAATACTTCCTTAAACGTTCTTTTACTGAATTATGCCCTTCACATGCCTCCTTCATTGGTCGATCCCTTCACTTTATTATAACGCATTCCAGCTCTCTCAGTAACCATTTCCATAATATTTGTTCTTGCTCTTTCCTCTCGAGGTGATAATTCCACGCCGTTGTCTTTACTCTCATTTTAATTTCGCAGTTGGTTGACGATTGTATTGCGAGCTCTTCCGCTGAAATCTTACTCTCTCCCTGGTGCACTTAGTCTTAACTCGACTCTTTCTTCTTCTATAGTTACTCCTTTAAGACGTATCGTTCACTTCATCTTACCTCTCACGCGTAGATGACCCTCGTCGATTTATTAGACTTTACAATCCCTGGAGTATTTTATGCCTCTAGTAACCTGTAGACCCTTCGCAGACTCTACCAATAAGACAAAATTTCCCTTGGTGTAACATTATTTTGCTTCAATAATCTTACATTGCTCTGTTTTTACAGTCCATACTCTGGAATCTTCAGCATCATGTATCACTTCTCGACTTCTTTAACTGTCATTTTGCTTTTAGCTCTTAATCTCGATCTTTTGAGGTGGCTATCAAGTAGCGCTAGAGTTCCCTCATATTATAACTTTACATAGCTGCTCTGTGATCTGACTATCCTTAACTGGTATAATTCTGAAAGAATTTTTTGATCTGACATATAAATTCACCGTCTTCTAGTCTTTCCTTCTCCTGATTCATTATGCTTTACATAACTCATCCGTACTAAAACTCGCTCGTAGCCTATCTTATCATTCTGCTTTCCCTTCCTTTATTCACCCCTTTGATTTTTCTCATATCCTACTATAGGAGATTTTCTATCCCTTCCCTTTGCTACTTATAAGTCGCAACATATTGCCAAATCTTAGCCTCTAATCAAGTATAGCATTGCTATCCTTTATAATATCTCTTAAGTTACTCGTTACCATTCTTTTGTCGTACTCTTTCTTTTTATAAGCACCCACTTTGTAATGTCATATCATTCAAGTTCTTTATAGAAGCTTCTCCACACCGTCTCAAATACCATCCTGACTTCTACCCATTCATTGATGGCTTTTGGATCTTACTAACTTGTCTCAGCAAGGGATCTCACTTAAAGCTTAAGCATCTATATCAAATATATTGCAGTGTCAATTGTTTCCATCTTACACCTGCATTTCTCTCACCCGCTTCCCCCCATTAGGGTGTACTTATATCATTATCTATGTATATTTTGCTCTATGTCCTCATTTTCAATCCCAAATTCATCTGAATCTTTTCCAATTCACTTGGTATACTGTACCATATCCATGTCCTCTATTTATAATTTATAACTTTGATTATCCTCGTACGAAACCTTAAAAAAATCACGAAGTGACGAGAACCTTTCTATACATAGTAAAAATCTCGTCTGATGATCTGTACTCGAGTAATGCAACCCATGTAGCAACTCATCCAAGGCCACATTCCACTTACTCCGATCAGTAATTAGTTAATGCTTATAGTCGTTCCAAATTCTCAATTTATCTTATTACCTCCCGTTATAATCAATCCTCCAGTCCTCGCATGAGGAACCCTATTCTTAATCTCAATAGCGCCTTGTCCTTTAGGATATATTACTTCTATACAGTCCATTCTTTGCTTCCAAAACTTATGTTGTTCATTCTGATCATCCCCTCTCATTCTTATTATCCCAGTCATTTTCTGGCACTCATTCTACCTCGTTGCTCATCTTTCTATAGTTTGGTCTTTTACAGTTCCGTCACTTATATTACTCGTGTTCTCGACTATACATGTCATAACCTATTACTGCACTGTTATATCGCTTTCTTCTTATTTCCTTCTTTCAATCAACTCCTTCTTCACTTATGCTCACTATCATTCTCGTTATCAGATAATCTTTATTCTGAACTTTCCCTATAAAAGAACTTCATAAGTCTTTCTTGTTCACTCTATAGCTCGCCTCTATACTTTAATCACATAGATCAGGTCATATCTTTTAGTCACTTCCTCGCTTGGATTTACTCATTTTCATAACAACCCTTATGATATTCACATTACATCCTGTTCGTAATCAATCCTATAGCGTAATATTTCTTAACTTTTTACCCTTTCTGGTCAATCTTATCCTTAATACCTCACAAGCTGTCTTATGAATACATTCATATTGGTCACAATTCTTCTTCCTCTGTACTCTTGTCTCAATCATACTATTACTTCTTCTAACTATAAACTCGTCGTAATTTATCCCTACTTATCCGTTCATTCGATACCTCAATAAAACATTCTGTTAAGATTTGCCACCTTTTTCTAAATCATCCCTTAGTGTCACAAGCCCTTCCAAATTATCCTAGCATCTCATCAACAACACATGAAACACATGATCTAAGACAACCCACAAGTTTGAGTTTTCCTTCTACAAATTCCATCTCCAATTAGTTGATTAAGAACTGATAAACTCAAGGACATAAAGATATGATGAAATGTTACCTCAAGAACACAAGAACGCTCCAACTCCAAAATTACGTCACCATGAAGCATCCTCCAAAACCACTACAAGAAGAAGAACTAGAATCCGACAAGCACCACGGGACTTCTAATGCTTGATTCACATAGTTTACCTTCAGATTTGTTCTTGGGTCATGAACGAACTATTTGGTTCATAGACTACTTGCTGTATGTTTTGTACTCTTCAAATAAAAGTGAAACTTAATTACTGGACGTTTTTGCTCTTCAACATGAGCTTTCTCTAAGGTAAAATGTGTTACACCTCGGGAAAAAGTCCCCGTACATGTACAATGAATAGACCAACGAAGGGTATGAGCGTGCGATGTTATGCCAAGTAGGGAATGGTGGTTCATGAATTTTTGGAAATGAGGAAGTCATAGAATTCCAACTCAGCCAGTGGTCGTAAAGTAGAATACGGCCCGTAAAGTGATTTACGGACCGTATACTGCCATCGTCCTCCAACTTTCAAAAACTTCAACTTTCTATCCAATATTGAAATGGCTAAAAACGATTTGGAAGACGGCCCGTAAACTGGTTTACAGACCGTAAACCTCGATCGTAAACTGCCATGATCCTCAGCCAACCTTTCTGTTTTTGACATGCTTAAATATGACCACACTATACGGTCCGTAAACTGGTATACGACCTGTAAAGTGTGGTTTACGACCACTGTTCACCCCGACGATTGTTCATTAAAAATCAGATTTTGGGATTATTAAAAGGGACCCAAGCCTCATATTATTTCATTTCTCAACCACACAATTCAAGAACACCCTAGAATATTCTCCAAAACACTTCATCCAAGAGAATCAAAGGAACATCAAGATCAACAACATTAAATCCATGAAACAAAGTGTATGAAATGCCAGTAAAGGTCATCTACCTCAAGAAAACCCAAGAAAGGTGAAGTAGGGTTTTGGTGCAAAGAAGGTATTACTACTCAAGACTTATTCAACCATCATCTAAGGTAAGTTTCATGACTTTATCACGTGGTTTAAGGTATTGGGAAGCTAAGATGCTTGAATTGTAGAAAGACATGGAAAATGGGTCTTGAATGAGTGAATAGTGTCACAATTGAATGGTAGTTAAATGGAATCATGAATGTTGATGTACTATGATCATGAATACGTTGATTATGATGTTAATCATTGCTTACACTCACCTTATGTACTAATTCCTTCAAGGTGAGGCAGAATGTCAATAATTGCTCCATAATGACATCGGGGGATCACGACCTTACATCACCCCGATAGAGAATAGATGATCTTGAGCCTTATGCATTTATTATGATAAGATAAGCATAATATGATAAGCATATGATTATGAGTATTTTATGATAAGCATGTCATGATTGCATCACACCGCGCCTAGTTGGCCGGGCAGTCACCGCTAAGGCTGGCACCTATACGGATACACCATGACTTTTTTGGCATGGGCAGACAGCACTAGTTGGCGGCATGAGATGGTACCCCGGACGCGGGAGGCCTGGACGCGGGCTAATATTATTGATTATCACACCGTTCCGATGTGGACGGGAAGCTTGCATGTTATGCATATATGATATGATGATGAGTATGAGTAAGACCGTATGCATCACCTCTCTTATGGTTGTCATTCAGATTCAGATGTTCCTATTGATGTTTTCATTATATTATTGTTGTCCTTATTCATTGTTTATGCCTCTCATACTCACTACAATATTCGTACTGACGTCCTTTTTCTTTGGACGCTGTGTTCATGCCCACAGGTAGACAGGGAGGTGAGCTTGACCCAGATTCCTAGTAGCTGCCAGCGGATTGGGAGCACTCCATCGTCCGGAGGTGCTTATCATTATTCTTTTGACACATATATATATTCTGGGCATGACGGAGTCTTGTTCCGTCTATATGTTTAGTATGTCAGTAGAGGCTCGTAGATACGAAGTGTGGGTTAGATGGCATCACAAGATGTTATTATATGTATATATTATTTTGATAGCCGAAAGGCAAATGTATATAAAGCATTTACGTTTCTACTTAAAATATGATTTCCCTGCATTTGTGGACAAAATAGATAAAAGAGCATTAAATGAGTAAGATTAGTATTAGAGCGAGTGGTGTTCGGCGGCTAGCCCCGGGTACCCGTCGCGGCCCCTAGCTGGATCTTGACAAAAGTGGTATCAGAGCAGTTCGTCCTAGGAAGTGTCTACGAGCCGTGTCTAGTAGATTCTTGTTTATGGTGTGTAGCGCGCCACATCCATAAACAAGAGGCTACAGGGCATTTCGGAAAAATGACCATCTTTCTTCTTAGGAGATCGTACGATAGAGCCGTGTATAAGATTTTTATCCTTCCCTAAAAGTGCGTTGTGATTTCAGAATGCCGCCGAAAGGAAAAGCTACAGCCGCCCAGAAGGGAAAAGCTACAACAAATAGGCGGGCAGAAAGAGAGCCTCTAGCAAATGTAGAGGAAGGTGAATCACAAAATGAGGCCTCGCCCAATGTAGAAGAGCAAGGAGGAGCTTCAGTCCCAATTCCCCCACCAGTTGCTTCGGGTCAACAAGTGAACGAAGCTATCCACTTATTAACGCAATTAGTTGCCACCCAAACACAGCGGCAGAATGCGGGCCCGAGTGATCGCTCCGCCAGTACGAGAGCCCGTGATTTCCTGACATTAAATCCTCTGGAATTTTTCGGGTCGAAGCCGGATGAGGACCCACAAGGCTTTCTTGATGAGATGTTGAGGACGCTGAAACTTATGCATGCTTCTGAGACCGAATCGGTAGAGTTGGCTTCTTATAGACTCTGCGATGTGGCGGTACTGTGGTATAACAATTGGATAGCGTCGAGATCAGAAAATGCGCCTCCTCCTATTTTGTAAGAGTTTGTTGACGCCTTTATTCGTCATTATTTGCCACCCGAGGTCCGCCGAGATAGAGCGAACAGGTTCCTTATTTGAAGCAAGGAGGCATGAGTGCCCAGGAGTATAGCATGCAGTTTAATTCCCTGGCCAAGTATGCCCCGACTATGGTGGCCGACATGGGCGATCGTGTACACAGGTTCGTGAGTGGTTTGGGGCCACACTTGTTTAGAGATTGCCTGACGGCCTCTTTGCAAGACGGGATGGATATCTCCCGAATACAGGCACATGCTCAGAATCTTGAGGAGCGACAACAACAGCAAATAAGTGATCTTGACAATGACAGAAGGCGCAGTAAGAGAGCTAGATCTATGGGAGGGAGCAGTGAATATGGAGGGGGATCGAGACAGATGCATTCCAGGCACTCAGGTCAGTCAGCGACTAGTGCGCCTCCCAGATTATTAGATAGGAGGGCAGATCGTTCTTTTCAGACAGGACAGGGCCAGAGTTCGAGGGCCTCAGATTCTCAGTTCAGAGGAGACCCTCAGTACCGCGGTGCAGCCAGTGCGGTAGATTGCATTCTGGACAGTGTCGTCAGGGTTCGGATGCCTGTTATGCCTGCGGGCAGGTTGGTCATATGATGAGAGATTGCCCTTCAGCAAGAGGTAGAGTGGGGACTCATCCTACAGGGTCAGCAGCTGGGTCTTCCTCAGTACGCCCGACAGCACAGACTCCACAGATTCTAGCCGGTAGAGGCAGAGGTAGAGAGGGAGCATCTACTTCAGGTGCTGTTCATCCCCGCGTGTATGCTTTGGCAGGGCGACAGGATCTTGAGTCCTCCCCAGATGTTGTCGCAGGTACCTTGACTATATTTTCCCGTTATGTATATGCTTTGATCGATCCGGGTTCTACTTTCTCTTATGTTACCCCATATGTTGTTGATTATATTGGGGCTAAACCCGAGTCGATTAAACCTTTCGAGGTGTTCACTCCGGTTGGTGATCCGGTAATAGCGAGGAACGTGTACAAAAATTGTGTCATTGTGATATGTGATCGTCAGACCAAGGCCGATTTAATTGAGCTGGAAATGGTAGACTTTGATGTAATAATGGGCATGGATTGGTTGGCGTCGTGCTATGCTAATGTCGATTGTCGGACGAAAGTGGTTCGATTCGAATTTCCGGGAGAGCCCATACTTGAATGGAAAGGTAATACTGCATCCCCAAAGGGTAGGTTTATTTCCTACCTTAAGGAAAGGAAGATGATAGCTAAAGGTTACATTTACCATCTAGTTCGGGTTCATGATATCGAGGCAAAGCCGCAAACTTTTCAATCCGTTCCGGTGGTAAATGAATTTCCAGATGTATTCCCAGATGAACTTCTAGGTCTTCCTCCAGAAAGGGAGATTGATTTTGCTATCGATGTATTACCAGACACCGAGCCAATTTCTATTCCTCCATATCGAATGGCTCCGGCGGAATTGAAAGAGCTAAAAGCACAGTTAAAAGATTTATTGGAGAAGGGGTTTATAAGGCCTAGTTCTTCGCTGTGGGGAGCACCAGTCTTGTTCGTGAGGACGAAAGATGGATCTCTACGAATGTGTATCGACTACAGGCAGTTGAATAAGGTGACGATAAAGAATAAATATCCCCTTCCGAGGATTGACGATTTGTTTGATCAGCTGCAGGGTGCCAAATGGTTTTCAAAAATAGATTTGCGATCGGGCTATCATCAGGTGAGAATTATAGAAGCGGATATACCCAAGACTGCCTTCAGGACAAGATATGGTCACTACTAGTTCCGAGTAATGTCGTTTGGGTTGAAAAATGCCCCGGCGGTGTTTATGAATTTAATGAATAATGTGTTCAGGCCATTCTTGGATCTCTTCGTGATAGTATTTATCGACGATAACCTGGTGTATTCTCGCACAGAATCAGAACATGCAGATCATTTAAGAATTGTCCTCGGCGTTCTCCGAGCTCAGGAATTATATGCAAAGTTCTCAAAGTGCGAGTTTTGGCTGAATTCGGTAACATTTCTAGGCCATGTTATATCAGATGATGGCGTCCGAGTCGACACTCAGAAAATTGAAGCAATGAAGACTTGGCCAAGGCCTACGACGCCTACAGAACTTCGTAGTTTCCTGGGTTTGGCAGGATATTATAGGAGGTTCGTAGAGGGCTTTTCTTCCATCTCGGCCCCATTAACGAAGCTAACTCAGAAGTTCGCTAAATTTCAACGGAACGATGCGTGTGAGCGCAGTTTTCAGGAGTTGAAAGGCAGGTTGACCTCAGCTCCAGTTTTAACACTTCCAAAAGGGTCAGAAGGCTATGTGATATATTGTGATGCTTCTGGTGTGGGACTAGGATGTGTATTAATGCAGCATGGGAAAGTTATTGCATATGCTTCAAGACAGTTTCGGAAAAATGAGAAGAATTATCTGACTCACGATCTCGAATTGGCCGCGGTTATTCATGCTTTGAAGATATGGAGACATTATTTGTACGGTGTGCACGTCGATATCTATACGGATCACAAAAGTCTCCAACATATTTTTAAGCAAAAGGAGTTAAACCTGCGGCAGAGGCGGTGGTTAGAGTTATTAAAGGATTATGATGTGAATATTTTGTACCACCCCGGAAAAGCAAATGTGGTAGCTGATGCGCTTAGCCGACGCTCAATGGGTAGTCTATGTGGAGTTCCTTCAGAAAAGAGAGAAATGATTCGTGAGCTCCATCGACTAGCTAACCTTGGAATGCGTGCAATCAATTTGGGTAATATAGGTATCAGCATTAATGACCCCACAGTCTCATCCTTGACTGTGGAAGTGAAGGAACGGCAGTATGAAGATTCTCAATTCAGCCGACACCGAGACCTGTCTCGTGAAAAGGAGAAGTCTCCATTTGAAGTTTCCACAGATGGAGTTCTTAGATATCAAGGCAGGTTATGTGTACCGGATGTGACAAATTTGCGCTAACGGATTTTAGAGAAAGCCCACTGTTCTCGGTATTCTATCCACCCAGGAGCAACCAAGATGTATCATGATCTCAAATTGCTATATTGGTGGGATGACTTGAAACGAGACATAGCAAAATTTGTAGCGCAGTGTCTAAATTGTCAACAAGTAAAAGCCGAACATCAAAGGCCAGGAGGATTATTACAAGCGATGGAAATTCCTACATGGAAATTGGAAGAAATTAATATGGATTTCATTGTAGGATTACCCCGTTCTCGAGGGAAGTATGATTCTATATGGGTGATCGTGGACAGACTTACGAAAGCAGCTCATTTCCTTCCAGTTAAGACCACGTATTCGGCGAGAGATTATGCTAAGTTGTATTTGAAAGAAATTCTGCGACGTCAAGGAATTCCTTTGGCCATTATTACAGACAGAGGGGCATAGTTTACAACTATGTTTTGGATGTCCTTTCAAGAGGGTTTAGGTACTCAAGTCAGGTTCAGCACGGCATTTCACCCACAGACTGATGGACAAGCTGAGCGTACTATTCAGACCCTGGAAGATATGCTACGAGCATGTGTGCTGGATTTTGGTGGTAGCTGGGATGAGCATTTACCCCTTATTGAATTTTCTTACAACAATAGCTACCATTCCGGTATTCAAATGGCCCCGTATGAAGCATTATACGGAAGGAAATGTAGATCTCCAATTGGATGGTTTGAAACCGGAGAAGCACAATTGATAGGCCCCGACTTGATTCAACAAGCAGTCGAAAAAGTCAAGGTAATTCGAGATCGGTTGTTGACAGCCCAAAGTAGCCAAAAGTCTTATGCGGAAAACCGCCGACGAGACTTGGAATTTCAGGTAAATGATTGGGTATTCCTGAAAGTATCGCCGACGAAAGGGGTGATGATATTTGGCAAGAAAGGGAAGTTAAGTCCTAGATACATTGGACCCTATAAAATTGTCCGTTAGCTGGGTCAGGTAGCATATGAACTGGACTTGCCTTCGAAACTTGAAGCAGTTCACCCAGTTTTTAATGTTTCGATGCTCCGCAAGTGTATTGGAGACCCAACAAGAATAGTTCCAGTCGACGATGTACAGATGACAGAGAAGCTGACATATGAAGAAGTACCTATTGTTGTTTTAGATAAACAGGTGCGAAGACTTCGAAATAAAGAAGTCGTTTCAGTCAAAGTTCGATGGCGAAGCAACAACAGGGAAGAAATGACTTGGGAAGCGGAAGAGAAGATGAAAGCCAAATACCCGCATTTATTCCAATCTCCAGAAGAGGTCCACAATGACACGCCGAGGTTATAAGGTATGTATGCTTTATCTTTATGTTTTGGTCGTGTGTGGCTGTAGAGATGTTGCTATGGTAATGTAGCCCTGTGAGGCGAAGATATTATGAGTTGTTGTGGCAGGTGGGTAGTGTCAAATTACAAAGGAGACTCTGGCAAAAAATTTCTAGAATTCCCGAGTACTTTAACATTCGAGGACGAATGTTCCAAAAGGGGGGAAGAATGTTACACCTCGAGAAAAAGTCCCCGTACATGTACAATGAATAGACCAACGAAGGGTATGAGCGTGCAATGTTATACCAAGTAGGGAATGACGGTTCATGAATTTTTGGAAATGAGGAAGTCGTAGAATTCCAACTCAGCCAGTGGTCGTAAAGCAGAATACGACCCGTAAAGTGATTTATGGACCGTATACTGCCATCATCCTCCAGCTTTCCAAAACTTCAACTTTCTGTCCAATATTGAAATGGCTAAAAACGATTTGGAAGACGGCCCGTAAACTGCCATGATCCTCAGCCAACCTTTCTGTTTTTGACATGCTTAAATACGACCACACTATACGGTCCGTAAACTGGTATACGGCCCGTAAAGTGTGGTTTACGACCACTGTTCACCCCGACGATTGTTTATTAAAAATCATATTTTGGGATTATTAAAAGGGACCCAAGCCTCATATTATTTCATTTCTCACCCACACAATTCAAAAACACCCTGGAATATTCTCCAAAACACTTCATCCAAGAGAATCAAAGGAACATCAAGATCAACAACATTAAATGCATGAAACAAAGTGTATGAAATGCAAGTAAAGGTCATCTACCTCGAGAAAACCCAAGAAAGGTGAAGTAGGGTTTTGGTGCAAAGAAGGTATTACTACTCAAGACTTATTCAACCATCATCTAAGGTAAGTTTCATGATTTTATCACATGGTTTAAGGTTTTGGGAAGCTAAGATGCTTGAATTGTAGAAAGACATGGAAAATTGGTCTTGAATGAGTGAATAGTGTCACAATTGAATGGTAGTTAAATGGAATCATGAATGTCGATGTACCATGATCATGAATACGTTGTAAATGATGTTAGGTCATGAAATAAGTATTATATATAAGGAAATGTGATAACGAGCTATAACCATAAATGTGGAGAAATTGGAGGAAAATGGTGGAACGTGGTGAATATATATAAATGATGGTTGTTGATTGTAACAATATGGATGTTGTTGAGAACGTTGGAAGTTGATAGGGACTATGGGAAGAGTAGTATAAATAAAGGAAGTTTTTCCCCATTTTCTCTAGAAATAATGACGTATTCCTTAAGCCAATTAACTAATGTTAATACGATTCTCTCGTGAAGGTAACGACGTGACCTCGAAGGAAGACGAGTGATCGATAGTGTAGCTAAGCGACAAGATATGTGAGTCTAGCCCTTTCTTTCTAATGGCATGAATCCTATAGCATAAGTTCCTTTCCTCTTCATGAATTCCTATATCCATGACTATCCATACAAGATAAGAGATACGATACGATGGTGCCATATTGATAATGATGTTAATCATTTCTTACACTCACCTTATGTACTAATTCCTTCAAGGTGAGGCAGAATGTCAATAATTGCTCCATAATGACATCGGGGGATCACGACCTTACGTCACCCTGATAGAGTATAGATGATCTTGAGCCTTATGCATGTATTATGATAAGATAAGCATAATATGATAAGCATATGATTATGAGTATTTTATGATGAGCATGTCATGATTGCATCACACCGCGCCAAGTTGGCCGGGCAGTCACCGCTAAGCCGGGCAGCTATACAGATACACCATGACCTTTTTGGCATGGGCAGACACCACTAGTGGGCGGAATGAGATGGTACCCCGGACGCGGGAGGCCTGGACGCGGGCTAATATTATTTATTATCACACCGTTCCGATATGGACGGGCAACTTGCATGTTATGCATATATGATATGATGATGAGTATGAGTAAGACCGTATGCATCACCTCTCTTATGGTTTTCATTCAGATTCAGATGTTCCTATTGATGTTTTCATTATATTATTGTTGTCCTTATTCATTGTATATGCCTCTCATACTCAGTACAATATTCGTACTGACGTCGTTTTTCTTTGGACGCTGTGTTCATGCCCACAGGTAGACAGGGAGGTGAGCTTGACCCAGATTCCTAGTAGCTGCCAGCGGATTGGGAGCACTCCATCGTCCGGAGGTGCTTATCATTATTCTTTTGACACATATATATATTCTGGGCATCACGGAGTCTTGTTCCGTCTATATATTTAGTATGTCAGTAGAGGCTCGTAGATACGAAGTGTGGGTTAGATGGCATCACAAGATGTTATTATATGTATATATTATTTTGATATCCGAAAAGCAAATGTATATAAAGCATTTACGTTTCTACTTAAAGTATGATTTCCCTGCATTTGTGGACAAAATAGGTAAAAGAGCATTAAATGAGTAAGATGAGTATTAGAGCGAGTGGTGCTCGGCGGCTAGCCCCGGGTACCCGTCGCGTCCCCTAGCTGGGTCGTGACAAAATGTGGCTAGAAATATTCTGGTCCGTTCAAATGAATTCCAAACTTTGCTTCTCATATTTGCTTCTTCGAAATAAAATTTCCCAAATAAGAATGATGCCACTTACGGATGACATGGAGGGTATCTCTTAAAGCTTTAATCAAACATGATAAATTTACCATATCGATATCGACCTCATAATTACTATTACTATCAATTCAACCGTTATCTTTATTTCTCAAAGTCAGACGTACTTGCAACTTAGTCAAATCTTATCACTACTGTTGACATGACCTTTCAAGACTTTTTATGAACTTATATCTCATCCTCTTTTTATTTCTAGGAAAAATTTGTCCGAGTTTCCTCTGTATTTCTTACTATCCCAAAAACCTGCACGCAGAAAATACCAACAATGCCTCACAGGGCTAGCATATAGATATATATATTATCTCGTATCATAGCCGCACAGGGCTCCTAATATCAATAAAAATAAGAAAATGATGAACTTACCTCGTATGTCCAACTCGAACTGCACCTGTTGCACTTTTCTGTTTATTTTCCCTTTCAATCCTTAACCGCAGGTTTCAATCATACCTGTAACATTCACACTATATCTGACATATATTCTGCTTACTGTTACTGATTCCTAGCTTCTTCTGTGTGCACCTTATAACTGAACTTATCAACAATATAAATACATTCAATCCATCTCCCTATTCTACTTACAATAACTTACCTTTCCATTTCTCATTATGTAACCTTGATATCCAACTTTCACCTGTATGTATAACTACTTTCCATCCTAGATTTCAAAATTTCCATGGTGATGGGAACACCTTGGTCGCCGTTACTTATAAATACTTGGTAGTCGGCCCCTTTGATTTCCGCTCGCTGCTATTAGATAATAATCTATAGCAAATGCACATACATAGGAAATTTCAATAAAGTCTCATATACATGTAGTCGATCGGTCTCTAGTCTGATATGGTGATCTATAAGGTGAAGTGTGCTCCTCGTCATTGTTTTCCCGCCATCTACTCGTCTGAAGCCCCACTATCTGAAGCTAACCTCTTGATCTCTCGCCAATCTGCACCTACCTTCAGAAAAAGAGGTCAGAAACAATCTTTCCTAGGTTCTGGCTCTATCGCACGATCTAAGACAGAAGGAAAGATGACATCCTAAATATACTGTAGCTTCCTGTTTATAGATGTGGTGCACAACACACCGATAAACAAGACTCTACTAGACACGGTCTGTAGACACTCCGAAGATGAACTGCTCTGATACCACTTTTGTCACGACCCAACCCCGTGGGCCATGACTAGTGCCCGAGCTGGGCACTCGTATACGTACCTGTTAGATATAGTCAGACTGAAATTAAGAAATGTATGGAACTTATGAAAGCAACTAAAGATTCATAACGTCGCATATCATAACCTGTCTCCTGAGGAGTCACAGCTAACCAACACATAATATGATACGCAAGCCGACAAGGCTGCCACTACATGTCAATATGGTACGCAAACCGACAAGGTTGCCACTACATATCAATATCCATAGCAAGCCATATAGACACAGCTGAACAAAACTTATACACAACCCACACATATGTCTACAGACCTTTGAGAGTATCGATAGTGAAATATGACGGGACAGGCCACGCCGTACCCCTGGATAAATATATATGTATATCAAAAGATCTGTACCAAAAGTCTATGCTTCGGAACAATAGAGCTCTCCGAGACAGCTGAGTAGAAGTCCTAAGCTGGAGGATCACCAAATCGAGTATCTGTACCTGCGGGCATGAAACGCATCCCCCCGAAGAAAGGGGGGGTCAGTACTAGATATGTACTGAGTATATAAAGCATGAGATACAATAAAGAGGATAATGACTGAAATAGAGATCACAGGAGACAAGTATGACATTCAAGATACCAATACACTTGCCTTATGAAATGTAAATCATGCATATCAATATCATATATCATACCCGGCCCATTATGGGACTCTGTGAATAAAGTCATCACATACCATCCTTAGCGCCATAATCACATCATCATATAATCATATATATATATATATGTATATATATATACCGTATCCCGGTCCTCTAGTGAGGGACTCAGTGAACAATGCAGTGAAACTGTGCACAAAAACGTACCCCGGCCCGGGTCTCGGTGAAAGATATATTGAGGCATGCACGAGCAGAGTAGTGAGCAACCATATGCAAACTAAGTCATATCTGAGACTCGATAGAATAATCAAAATGAACTACCAATTGAAAATCAAGACAATAATCATATCAAGTACCATTCGAATGTCACAATAGATTATATCAAAATAGGACGCCTGAAATCATAGGCACATATCAAGACATAATAAAATAAGTTCTGGGAATCAAGAACATTAGCCATCCTGGTGTCTCTAAGAATAGGAGCTTCTTTGGAGTCATATACACGTCGTCTGTTTGTTTCATCAAGATCATGCCAAAAAGAAGGAAGGGCTAGCTTTACATACCTTACGTCGTCCAAGGAACTCAACTTAATCACGAACTTTTCACAATTAGTATGCCAAACCTATAATCGTAAGAATATGCACATGACTTAAGAAGGCTTTCGTATATCATATATATTAATAAATAACTTAATTCTAAAACGAAACTGGCAGCATCTCCCTTATATCATTAGTATCTCCCAATTCGGTATGTCACCACAACAGCCCGACAACAATAAATAAATCTAAAAAACACACCAATATACTTAATTTACTACAACAATCCATCCAATATATATCCTTAAAATCAATCCCTTAAACTTATCTTTATTTCTAACTGAATTTCGACAGCATTTCCTTTCTATTCTTAACAATCCCAATACCTCAATTCAGCTAACAAACCATTAATATCAACATTAACAAAAATACCCAAGATTTATCCTCAATAATCTAACTAAATCCACCAAATAATCCATCCAAATCAACACCTAATCCCCAACTACTTAATACAACATATATGACAATTACATCAACATTTCCAACATTCTAATCCGCCAAATCTATCAATAAACATGTAAATAACATCACAGACAACTTAAACATACCTTATGTAGTCCATAACCACGAAATCAACACCATCCCAAGCTAATTTTTGGTTCAAAATGACGACAATAATGTTCTTCACTTCACTCTTCACGGGCCTCGGGATTTGGGGCCTCGAACTTGATCAAACTCTCACTTTCTCTCTCTAATCTCTCCTCCCTCTCTCTCTAACCTTCAATAAGCTTGATGAACTTTATATCACATTATCATGCTGTTTATGACTTGTTTGGAGTCTATTTATAGTGACAAAGGGCGGTGGAGTGGTCCTGCCACGTGTCAGGCTCTCTACTTATGGCCAGCGCCTTTGTTCAGTAAAACAGTCATATCTCTTGATTCCGATATGGAATAAATTCCCACGACCTATGGTTGGAAAGCTAATTCAATTATCTACAATTTTAATTTTAGGAGTTTTCCCAAATTCCCAAATAATGATGGGGTTATGGTCTTCGGAAGTCAGATCACCCGAAAACGTAACTTAAAAACATCTTTTTGGAGGGCTTACACTACGATTTGGCTCAAGGGTCCTTCTTGAGTTGTGTTTAACTTCACATATATTTTCCATATAACGTATCATATGTCCTTTATAAAAATCCCATCATGTGGGCCCCATCTCAGCTTATGGTTACGAAGGCTATATATCTTTTAACGTATCATTCCAATCATATTGTACGAATTCCAAATATCATACTCATGCTATCCTCATGCTACTACAGTAGAATTTTATTATTTATACTTGTAATATTTTCTCCTCCTCAAGTTCACATTTAGCCGTCTGTAGCCTTAGTAACAGAAAATTTTCTGGGGTGTAACATCTAATCCTGCACTCCCAATACTTCCTTAAACGTTCTTTTACTGAATTATGCCCTTCACATGCCTCCTTCATTGGTCGATCCCGTCACTTTATTATAACGCATTCCAGCTCTCTCAGTAACCATTTCCATAATATTTGTTCTTGCTCTTGCCTTTCGAGGTGATAATTCCAAGTCATTGTCCTTACTCTCCTTTTCATTGCGCAGTTGGTTGACGATTGTATTGCGAGCTCTTCCGCTGAAATCTTACTCTCTCCCTGGTGCACTTAGTCTTAACTAGACTCTTTCTTCTTCTGTAGTTACTCCTTTAAGACGTATCGTTCACTTCATCTTACCTCTCACGCGTAGACGTCCCTCGTCGATTTATTAGACTTTACAATCCCTGGAGTATTTCATGCCTCTAGTAACCTGTAGACCCTTCGCAGACTCTACAAATAAGATGAAATTTCCCTTGGTGTAACATTATTTTGCTTCAATAACCTTACATTGCTCTGTTGTTATAGTCCATACTTTGGAATTGTTACACCCCAGAAAATTTCGTGTTACTAAGGCTACAGACGGCTTAATGTGAGCTCAAGGAGGAGCAAATATTACGAGTATAAAGAATGAAATTCTACTGTAGCATGAGGATAGCATGAGTTTGATATTTGGAATTCGTACAATATGATTGGAATGATATGTTAAAAGATATATAACCCTCGTAACCGTAAGCTGAGGTGGGGCCTACATGATGGGATTTTTATAAAGACATATGATAAGTTATATGGACAATATATATGAAATTTAACACAACTCAAGAAGGACCCTTGAGCCAAATCCAAGTGTAAGCCCTCCAAAAACATGTTTTTAAGTTTCGTTTTCGGTTGATCTGACTTCGGGAGGCCATAACCCATCATTATTTGGGAATTTGGGAAAACTCCTAAAATTAAAGTTGTAGATAATTGAAATACATTTCCAACCATAGGTCGTGGGCCTGTATGTGACATTGGGATAAAGAGTTATATAAGTTTTAAGGCAGAAAGGTCAAGCTGGGTAGTGAAATGGGCCAAACCCGATTCCAAGTCGGGTCAGGCCCATTTCCCTTGCTATTTAAGGGAAAATTTCAGCTTATCTTCCTCATCTTCATACCAAAAAAATCCAGAAAATTCTAGAGAGAGGCAAGAGAGCTTTTAGAGAGAGAAATCAAATTTTGATCACAATCCGAGCCCCGAATCCCGAAGCTCATGAAGAGAAAAGTGTTGTACGTTGTGTTGCCTTCAATTTGAGCTAAAAAACAGCCAAGAAGAAGAGTGTTGACGTGGTTGCTGCATACTTAAGGTAAGATTAAGGTCCCTTTTTCATTGTTAATAAGTTTATTTAGAGTTTTAGCGGATTAGAGCGGAGAAAATAGCGTTATAAATTCGTTTGTTGTTTTGTTGAGATTTATGGATCGGGGGCTGTTTTAGTTGGATTAAATGGATGGAATTAGCTGGGTTATGATGTATAATAATTTTTGATGTTGTTGACAAGTTTCCGTTCTTGAATTTGGGAGAATAAAGTGTATGAAAATATCATATACAAAGCGTATACCGGGTTGTTTTTATATGATTTTCGTGGCTGTTTTGTGATAATATTTTGGGGCTGTTTGGTGGTTGTTATGAATTGTTTTGTGGGCTGGAATATCGTGGGATTGGTTGTAGTTGTTGTTGTTGTTGTTGTTGTCGTGTTTGTTGTTATACTATAGATATACGAAAATAAAGAAGTGTATACAAGAATTCGTATACGAATGTATATTGGGTTGTTTTGGAAGTGATTTAAGAATGGATTTAATTCTAGTTTGATATCAAATTGTTGGTGTTGTTGTTGTTTGTATTTTGATTGATGTTTGGCTAAATTGGAATCTCGAGGATTGTTAAGTTTTCAGGGGAAATGCTGCCCGAATTTCGTTAAGTTTCATTCGTACTTGGATTGGTTAGTAAGTGATGTGGATGATCTAACTGTGGCTTATGTTATTTTAATTTTAGACCTACGAGCTTGAGAAGTAGACGTTGGACATTTAAATAAGCGTTAAAGGTATGTAAAGCTATCCTTTTCTTTATTTTGGCATGATCTTTATAAAACAAACAGACGACGTATATATGACTCCAAAGAAGCTCCTATTCTTAGAGCCACTAGGATGACTAATGTTCTTGATTTCCAGAACTTATATTATTATGTCTTGATACGTGTCTATGATTTCAGGCGTCCTATTTTTATATAATCCATTGTTGTCACGACCCGACTAGGGGCCGTGACGAGTACCCGATACTTGTACCGAGCACCCCTTAACTATCTTGTTACCTTTACCCCTTAACAAGCTGTATAAACAATGCCATTTTTCTTTAAACATTAATGAACATTAACATTAGCAGCGCCACTGTAAACATAAGTAGTAAACTTCTGCTATTGCGTTATACCGGGACGCGAACCATTCAAAACATAATACGTCTAACTGTACATAGCTGACTCTGTATATCTGTCTACGAGCCTCTAGACATAGTACACTTATACAAAGAAAGGGCCGAGTACTGTCGTGCTCGAATATACATACACAAAATAGTACCGCTGGAGTGAGGCTCCGAAACAACTGGAGCGCTGTCAAGTGCGGCTGGTAAAGCTTCTAAGGATCACGTACACCTGTCTGTTGACCTGCGCGGCATGAAACGCAGCGTCCACAAGAAGGGACGTCAGTACGAATAGTGTACCGAGTATGTAGGGCATAAAAGATAATGTAAACAGTAACATAGAATACAATTGATAATAGCATGGAGTCGTAGAACATATAACGAGGCGAGAAAGTAACCTGTACATAGGAGGGCCCCTTTTTCAGGCCGGCTATCCTGTAGGCTTGTCCTCTCATCTTTGAAACGTTTCTTTTCATGGGCATAGGAGTTAACATTTATATATTACTTATTCTCGTGTACGGAATACAGTACATTTCAGTAACGGTACTTTTTGCTCACATTTACAGACGCCGAATACAATCGGCTCCACCCCTCACGGTGTCCCTTATTCTCGTATACAGAAAACAGTACAATTCAGTAAAAAGTATCCTCTATTCACATTTACTGACGCCGAATACATCGGCTCTCCCAACCCCCTCCCCAACGGTGTCCCATCATATCATATCATATCATATATACCATACATTATATATATACAGACGCCGCGTACGGCTCTCCCATATCCCGCGTCCGGGCATCCCGCGTCCAGGATGGAATCCAGCTGAATCAGGTGGTGATATAACAGTGGCCCTTCCCCTTTCCCCATACACATATACATATACGTTTTCTTATATTTTATATATATACACGTCTCATATACAATTACTTATCTTATTTATATATACATATCCATACACATATACCTGTTTTATATACATATATCATATAAGCACACAAGCGCCAAGGAAAATCATGTATCCATCGGAGTGACGTAAGGTCGGTGACCTCCGATTACGTTATGGAATGCTAGTAATAGCTTTGTCTCACCTTGAAGGAACAAGTATTTTAAGGCGAGACTATCAACGGAAAATAGTATTACAACAACCGTAGAATGAAATCGTGGGCATTATAGATGACAGTCATAGGCTTTGGACTCTCAGAAAATAAAGTTATAACTAGAAAACATAAATACGATTTAAAAATTTGTTTATCACTTTCATGTTTACATAAGGTACTTGGCTTAATCATAGAGTCGTCCCGGTCGTACTTATCATAGCTACATTCTCTTGTCTGACATTGTCATTATCATTATCAACATAGAAACACTCTCGTTAGAGTAGTCATAGTACTTATCACTTGGTGACGAAATCAAGATCAAAAGTCCCCTTTGGATTCGCTTCAAGTACGTCAACCAAGACTATAGAAAAATCCGAGAGTAACGGGCCCACCTCGAGCCGGATGAGGTAGCGTATACGATTTACATATATTACGTGTCATAGCGTTACTTGTATGAGTCTTAGGGTAATCGGGTCCCACTTAGGCAAGTTATAGGGGTCTAGAAGGTCTTTTCATCATTTTGCACACTTTTTACTTCAATTCAATTGAACGAAAAGTTGAAAACTTTAGGTGCGGATTCCGGGGATTAGGGTTGTCCCCGAGACTCGTACCCGACTTCTTTTAGTTAAGACATGCCATAGAAAGAAGGGTAAAGCCTTACATACCTCTTTCCGCTCCTTTTGCTATTCCAATTTCACGTCACAATTTCGTCAAAATCTGCGAATTGGTCATTTTTACCAAAACCCTCATTAGTATACTTAGAGTTAGAATCTTAAGGAAACACTTGGTTACCGAAATTTCGGCAGCATTTCCTCTGTAAATACACCATCCTCCATATTCAACATAGCCAAATTCTCATCAAACACAATCCGGGAATTCAAACCCGGCCAAACTATTAGCATAATTCAACAACTACACTAGCGATTCACATATTTCATTCAATACACATAATTTCAATTTACCACTTTCTTCACACTTTCCAACTTCCATAAATACAACAGTAGCCTTATAAAATCTATTCCAACAACATCATACTAATGCCATTACATGCTATCCATGCAAAAACGTTATTCTTCAATATACATAATCTTCCAATTACCAATGCTTCACCAAACTTATCAAGTCTTTACTTGCAATATGCAATCTACAACACAACAACTAAAACATTACATATAACTTGCTCATTATTCTTCAACAATTCAACACATATACACGGCTACAACATGCATACACCACTACAATCTCTCCAACTTATTCAACCTCCAGTTTCCACATATCATTCACAACAATAACAACCAAACACTAATTAAAATAATTGAAGCATGGCTCCTACACATATATATATATACACGGCCATATACTATATTCCTCTCCTTCATGAATTTCATTTATTTTAGCATACTACAACACATATAAACCATGTATAACACATAAAACAAGATTGAAATTCACCTTTCTTCTTCAACTTCTCACTTGCCTATCTCTTGGCAACTTGTATGATTTTGAATCTTTCTTGCTCCAACAACAACTCCACCTTGTTAAGCACCCTTTGCTTGGTAGGAAATGATTTTTAAAAGAATTTTTATCAATTTCTCTTGGAAATTCTCCCTTGGCCGAAGGCCTCAAGGGTTTTTCTCCTTCTTTCTTTGTTCTTCTTTTCTTGAAATTTCTAGAAATTGTTATGATAAAGATGACTTGGTCATCTTATTTAATTAAATACTTTGACCCACTTTGGGCCTAGCCCATGGGTATGGCCGGTTGGGCCTATGATTTTTCTAAAATATTTACTTTCAAGCCCACTTGTATTCTTAGCTAGTTTATGTAATTCATGAAGCATTTTTCCAACTTCCAAATTTGCCCTTCGTCGTTCTCCATATTTCCACTTCAAAATTTTTATAAACAACTTGTACACCAAACAAGATCAAAATTATAATCTTGCTCTTAATCTCCCGCAATTACCTTAAATTATCTGAATGCGAAAAATGCGGGATATAACAATTGTGACATTCGAAGGGTACTGGATATGATTATTGTCTTGATTTTCAAATGATAGTTCATCTTGATTATTCTATCAAGTCTCAGATATGACTTAGTTTGCATATGGTTGCTCACTACTCTGCTCGTGCATGCCTCAATATATCTTTCACCGAGTCCCGGGCCGGGTATGTTTTCGTGCACAGTTTCACTGCATTGTTCACCGAGTACCTCACTAGAGGGCCGGGTACGTTATATATATATATATATATATATATATATATATATATATATATATATATGATATGATGATGTGATGATATGATGATATGCCGATGTGATTATGGCGCCAAGGATGACTTTATTCACCGAGTCCCATAATGGGCCGGGTATGATATATGATATATGATATGTATGATTTACATTTCATAAGGCAAATGTATTGGTATTTGAATGTCATATTTGTCTCATGTGACCTCTATTTCAATTATGATCCTCTTTACTGTATCACATGCTTTATATACTCAGTACATATTCCGTACTTACCCCCTTTCTTCGGGGGGCTGCGTTTCATGCCCGCAGGTACAGATAGTCGGTTTGGTGACCCTCCAGCTTAGGACTTCTACTCAGCTGTCTTGGAGAGCTCCACTGTTCCAGAGCCTAGACTTTTCGTACAGATCTTATGATATATATATATGTTTATCCAGGGGTACGGCGGGGCCCTGTCCCATCATATTTCACTATCGATACTCTTAGAGGTCTGTAGACATATGTGTGGGTTGTGTATAAGTTTGTTCAGCTGTGTCTATACGATGTGCTATGGATATTGTTATGTAGTGGCAGCCTTGTCGGCTTGCGTATGATATTGTTATGTAGTGGCAGCCTTGTCGGCTTGCATATGATATTGATATGTAGTGGCAGCCTTGTCGGCTGGCGTATCATATTATGTTTTGATTAGTTGTGACTCCTCAGGAGACAGGTTATCCGAGTATGTATATATATGATGACGTTATGAACCTTTGGAGTTCTTATGCAAGTTTCCATATTGTTTCATAGATTCGGTTTGACTATACCTAGCAGGTACGTATATGAGTGTCCAGCTCGGGCACTAGTCATGGCCCATGGTGTTGGGTCGTGACACGAATCTTCAGCATCATATATCACTTCTCGACTTCTTTAACTGTCATTTTGCTTTTAGCTCTTAATCTCGATCTTTTGAGTTGGCTATCAAATAGCGCTAGAGTTCCCTCATATTATAACTTTACATAGCTGCTCTGTGATCTGACTATCATTAACTGGTATAATTCTGAAAGAATTTTTTGATCTGACATATAAATTCACCGTCTTCTAGTAACCCGCTCGTTCTGATCGTCTCGCTTAAACCATTTCACAACTTCCCTTAACCCAACTTGTAACACTTTAGGCGTAATATCTCGTGTCGTTTCTTTATTTTTAATTCAAACCCTTCTATTGCCTCTTTACTTAGATTTTACTCTTAGTTTTTCTGTCACGCCTTATGCTGCAATCTTTACAAAAATATGCGAAGGTGCTCAAATTAGCCCGAGAATATCTTAACATCGTTTCACTAGTCCTTATGCTTTACCTTGTATTTTCCTCTTGTATCTTTCAATCGGTATCGGGACTCAGCTATAGCCATGTCCTATTTTCCCGCAGTACTAACTCGGTAATTTGGCTCAAACCACCTCACACCTTTCCTTAATGTATCCAGAATATCATTACCGCATTGCTATTACTGAATCCTTACTCTTCTTATCAAGTACTCACTTCGTCTCATTCTTAGCATACAAATATTCGTAGGATGCGTACCTATTCTTGTACAACTTGTATAATATATATCCAATCCTAGTCATAGTCTTTCCTTCTCCTGATTCATTATGCTTTACATAACTCATCCGTACTAAAACTCGCTCGTAGCCTATCTTATCATACTCCTTTCCCTTCCTTTATTCACCCCTTTGATTTTTCTCATATTCTACTATAGGAGATTTTCTATCCCTTCCCTTTGCTACTTATAAGTCGCAACATATTGCCAAATCTTAGCCTCTAATCTAGTATACCATTGCTATACTTTATAATATCTCTTAAGTTACTCGTTACCATTCTTTTGTCGTACTCTTTCTTTTTATAAGCATCCACTTTGTAATGCCATATCATTCAAGTTCTTTATAGAAGCTTCTCCGCACCGTCTCAAATACCATCCTGACTTCTACCCATTCATTGCTGGCTTTCAGATCTTACTAACTTGTCTCAGCAAGGGATCTCACTTAAAGTTTAAGCATCTATATTGTTACGGCCCAACCCCGTAGGCCGTGACTAGTGCCCGAGCTGGACACTCATACACGTACCTGTTAGCTATAATTAACCCGAAACTAAACATAATATGGAAACTTGTAAAAAAACAAAACGTCGTCTCAGAACTGTCACATATATACATCAAGGTAACCTGTCTCCTGAGGAGTCACAATCAATCAAGCATGACATAATACGCAAGCTGACAAGGCTGCCTCTACATACGGGAACATCCCAAAATATATATATGCAAGCCGACAAGGATGCTACTACATACAACATCCCAAAATATATATATATGCAAGCTGACAAGGCTGCCACTACGTATGGGAACGTCCCAAATATAAGTCATGCTAACACAGCCGAACAACATCTGTACACAACCCACACATATGTCTACAGACCTCTAAGAGTATCAACAATGACATATGACGGGACAGGGCCCCGCCGTACCCCTGGATAAACATATATATCTACATCAAAAGGATCTGTACCAAAAGTCTAGGCTCCGGAACAATGGAGCACTCCAAGACAGCTGAGTAGAAGTCCTAAGCTGAAGGATCACCAAAGCGAGTATCTGCACCTGCGGGCATGAAATGCAGCCCCCCCCCTCCCCCCCCCCCCCCCCCCCCGAAGAAAGGGGGTCAATACGAGATATGTACTGAGTATATAAAGCATGAAATACATTAAGGAACATCACAATTGAAGTAGAGATTCCAGGAGACAAGTATGATAATCAAGAAATCACTGTACCTGTGCCTTACGAAACAAAATCATGCATATCATTATCATATACCATACCCGGCCCATTATGGGACTCGGTGAATAAAGTCGTGTACAAGTATACCATACCCGGCCCATCATGGGACTCGGTGCCATAATCATATCATCATATACATATACCGTACCCGGCCCTCTAGTGAGGGACTCGATGAACAATGCAGTGAAACTATGCACGAATACATACCCGGCCCATCAGGGGACTCGGTGAAAGATATAATAACAGCGTGCACGAGCAGAGTAGTGAGTAACCATATGCAAATCAAATCATCATCTGAGACTCGATAGAATAGATAGAATGAACTAACACTTGAATATCAAGGCAATAATCATATCAAGTATCCTTCGAATGTCACAATGGATTATATCAAAATAAAACTTCAGGAATCATAGACATGTACTAAGATAATGTGAAATAGCTTATGGAAGTCAAGAACATTAGTCATCGTAGAGTCACTAAGGATAGGAGCTTATACATACCGACTACTATCCAACATATAGAAGACTTGAGAGGCAATAGCTCAATCACCTTAAGAGTTCTAACATCAAAAAGTGAATAAGGATCATGGCTCACACTCGAAACTTATGAATGGAATTATCCCAAAGTTCACATCATACGTCACTTATATCTAAGACATGCCAAAAGAAAGAAGGGATAGCTTTACATACCTTCAACGCTTATCCGTAATACAATACGTATACGCTGCCCGTAGTGTCTCAACCTATATTAAGATGTTAAGAACTATGTTTAAGCTATGGAAAGGTTCGAAACGTATTCAAACGTTAGTAGTTCGTTTCTAGAAGATTAGGCGGCATTTCCCTTATATTCAAGCCAACTATAAAACAATCAAATCAACATCCATAACCACACGTTTAAGTACTATATCAAGACTAATCAAGACAAGATTCGAGAACACTCCGAACAGCCCACATGACATTCCAATCAGCCCACATATTACAACATTCGATAATAATCTACATACGATTACGACATATTCAAGTTATCCTTAATGGTCTGTAGTCATAACGTTTTCATCGAAACGACCTTGTAACAGCTCAACCAATACAACAATACAATATATAATCTTAACTATGCTTAATCTTCCAATTCAACAAGAATAACAACATGCCCAAAATAGCCCCTAATTAACAACATAGAGATGCCCGATAATCTTACGAACATCTACGGATACACCAAGCAAACCACATACGCTTCCTATACGTTATTTCATACACTCCTTTCATCTATATTAGTGAATTATACCAGCAAACACAAGACAACAACATCATTCATTCATATGCAAGAAAACTACATTAATATCACAATAAGTCCTTACAACAGCCCATAAAACAAATTCAACTTCAACTTTAACCATTTAATTCCTTCACTCTCATCATATAATCCATGACAACAACAACCAAAATGCTACTTAAAATTAATTCACCAATTTTAACTAAAACAGCCCCCCCCCCCCCCTTACAAGGCTCAAACCACATCTCAACGTCAACATACACAATTCTTTAGATTCAATTCATATCTACCAAATTATCCAAGTCCAAACCATCCCTAAAACATGTAAAAGAAGATTAAACCTTACCTTAACAACTTGGCTCCTTAATTTGCTGAAATTGGTGAATTAAAAGACAAGTATTCTTGCTACCCCCAACAACCAAACTCACGTTGCTATTGATCCTTCAAATAGTTGAAATACCTTGGAAAATTAATTTTTTTCCTACAAATTCTTGAGCTTCACCATGGACAGCCGTGGCCGAGTCTCTCTCTATCTCTATAATTCACAAAGTGTTGAAGATGAAATGAATGAAATGGCTAGTCCATTAGTCATCAATTCACTATATATATAGTGTCCAAGGGCTGGACACGTGCCCCACTTATGGCATGGGCCAATCAGATTTGGCCATGCCATGGTGGGGTCCACTTGGCCCACTAATTGCCTAATTAATGATAATTAGTCTCTAATCCTCACTTAATAATCTAATTTTGGTTAATTAATACCTAATCTCCACCAATATTTCTATACCAAATAAAATTTATAAGCAATTCGTGCATTAATTAAAAGTCGGGGATTAAAAGTCTCTATTTCATATCCCAAAATAATCTCGTCCTTAACTTATCTCGATTAGCTTAAAAATATTCCAATGTACAAAAATACGGGATATAACATCCTTCCACCCTTTAGAACATTCGTCCTCGAATGTTAAACTAGGCTCATAAGGTCTTATAAAGATTTCGGGGGAATCTCTTTTATTGCTACAACATATAGTTTCATCTATCAATTAATAAGTATCCTTACCCTTCATCTCCTCTTCGGCTTCCCAGGTCATCTCCTCCCGATTATTATTTCGCCACAATACCTTGGCGGAAGCCACATCCTTAGTACGCAACTTTCTCACCTGACGACCAAGTATAGCTATAAGGTTCTCCTCGTAAGAAAACTTCTCTGTTACTTGGACATCATCCACGGGGAATACTCTAGAAGGGTCACCAATACATTTGCGAAGCATCGACACGTGAAAGACTGGGTGCACTGCTTCCAAATCAGATGGTAGGTCCAACTCATAGGCAACCTTTCCTACCCTACGAACAATCTGATAAGGCCCAATGTACCTCGGGCTAAGCTTCCCTCTCTTACCGAATCTCATTACACCCTTCATGGGTGACACCTTCAAGAATACCAAATTACCAATATGGAACTCTAAGTGTCGACGTCGATTATCTACATATGACTTCTTTCGACTCTGAGCTGCTGATAACCTTTCCCGAATAAGCTTCACCTTATCAACTGCTTGCTGAATCATATTTGGGCCGATTAACTTAGCCTCACCAATATCAAACCAGCCCATAGGTGACCTGCACTTCCTACCATACAAAGCCTCATACGGTGCTATCCGGATGCTAGAATGGTAGCTATTATTATAGGCAAACTCGATAAGTGGCAAATGATCGTCCCAACTTCCCCTGAAGTCAATAACACAGGCCCGCAACATATCTCCTAGCATCTGAATAGTACGCTCGGCCTGTCCGTAAGTCTGAGGGTGAAATGTTTTGCTAAGACTCACCTGTGTCCCCAATCCTTCCTGGAATGATCTTTAGAAGTTAGCTGTAAATTGAGCTCCTCTGTCCGATATAATAGATGTGGGAACCCCGTGAAGTCTTACTATCTCCTTGATATATAACTTTGCATAGTCCTCAGCTGAATAAGTAGTCTTGACTGGAAGAAAATGGGCCGATTTTGTCAGCCTATCTACAATAACCCATATAGAATCATACTTCCGTGGAGTGAGAGGTAGGCCTGTAATGAAGTCCATATTAATTGCTTCCCATTTCCAAGTCGGGATCTCCATCTCCTGTAATAATCCACCAGGCTTCTGATGCTCGATCTTAACCTGTTGGAAATTCGGGCACTGAGCAACAAACTCCGCTATGTCCTTCTTCATGCCATCCCACCAATACAAACATCTGAGGTCATGATACATCTTTGTTGACCGCGGATGAACAGAATAACGGGCATAGTATGCCTCTCCCATAACCTGTTGTCGTAGCCCTGCAACCTCAGGTACACATAATCTGCCTCCATATCGTAGCGCTCCATCAGGTGTAACCTCGAATGGGGTCTTCTCCTTTTGAAGGGATGCATCCCTATATTATGCCAGAACAGGGTCCTCGTACTGGCATCGCTTTACCTCTTCCATGATAGAGGATTCAGCAACTTCTCAGATTTCCTCCACCATCTCCAGAACCAGCCAAACGGACTCCAAGACTAGCTAGGCGATAAATCTCACGAACTATTTCCTTCCTTTCTGGTTGCACGTCCGTCAAACTACCCATAGACTTACGGCTAAGTGCATCTGCTACAACGTTTGCCTGCCCTGGATGGTATAGAATATCAACATCATAATCCTTCAGTAACTCTAGCCACCTTCTCTGTTGCTAATTCAGTTCCTTCTGCTTAAAGATATATTGGAGACTTTTGTGATCTGTGTAAATATCAACATGCACGCCATATAAATAATGCATCCATATCTTCAAAGCATGAATTACCGCTGCTAACTCCAGATCATAAGTAGGATAATTCCTTTCGTGCTTTCTGAGCTGTCGGGAGGCATAGGCTATAACTCTACCATGCTGCATCAATACGCAACCTAGCCTAACACCAGAAGCATCACAATAAATGACATAGCCATCTGGTCCCTCAGGAAGAGTTAGAGCCGTGGTCAACTTATCTTTCAGCGACTGGAAGCTTCGATCACAAGCATCGGTCCACTGGAACTTAGCTACTTTCTGAGTTAGCCTTGTTAAAGGCGCTGAAATCGAACAAACTTCTCTACGAATCTCCTGTAATATCCTGCTAGCCCCAGAAAACTACGTACCTCAGTAGGTGTCATAGGTCTAGGCCAAGTCTTGACAGCCTCAATCTTCTGTGTATCTACCTGAATACCATCAGCTCCAATTATATGCCCCAAGAATGCTACTGAAGTCAACCAGAATTCACATTTAGAGAACATAGCATACAACTTCTGGTTCTGGAGCACCCTAAGTACCGTCCTCAAATGATCTGCATGCTTCTCTTCTGATCGTGAATAGACCAGAATATCATCAATAAATACAATCATGAACATGTCTAGGAATGGCTTGATCACTCGGTTCATTAGATCCATAAATACTACTGGAGCATTTGTTAGCCCAAAAGACATTACTCTAAACTCATAATGCCCGTATCGGGTCCTGAATGCAGTCTTTGGGATATCTGTCTCCTTTACCCGCACCTGGTGATAGCCTGACCGCAAGTCTATCTTCGAGAAACACTTAGCACCGTGCAACAGGTCAAATAGATCATCAATCTTGGGGAGGGTATATCTATTCTTTTTTGTCACTTTATTCAACTGCCTATAATCAATACACATCCGCAGCGATCCATCTTTCTTTCTCACAAATAGTACCAGTGCTCCCCCAGGTTATGTGCTGGGCCTAATGAAGCCCTTTTCTAACAAGTCTCTGAGTTGCTCCTTTAACTCCTTCAGTTCTGCAGGTTCCATTCTCTAAGGAGGAATAGATATGGGCTGAGTATCTGGCAATACATCTTTAGTGAACTCTATCTCCCGCTCAGGAGGAAGACCTGGAAGTTCATCCGGGAATACATCTGGAAATTCGTTGACTATCGGAACTGACTGAAGAGTCGGTACCTCTGCTTTCAAGTCATGCACACGAACCATATGATAAATATAACCCTTTCTAACCATCTTCCTTGCCTTGAGGTATGAAATAAACTTACCCCTCGGCGATGCCGTATTCCCTAACCACTCTATAGCTGGCTCTCCTGGGAACTGAAACCGAACTGTCTTTTCTCTATAATCAACGTTAGCATAACAAGAAGCTAACCAGTCCATACCCATAATAACATCAAACTCAGTCATATCTAACTCTATCAAATCTGCCAAGGTATGACGACTATATATATCCACCGCAATACTTTCCTTGCTATAACAGAATCTCCTACCGGTGTAGCTACCTCAAATGGTTCTATCAACTTAGGCTCTATTCCGATTCTACTAGCAACAGAAGGAGATATATATGATAAGGTGGAGCTTGGATCTATCAATGTATATACATCCCAAGAGAAAATAGATAATATACCTGTAACCACATTTGGTGACGCCTCTTTGTCCTGTGTACTAGCCAAAGCATATATGCGGTTCGAAGGACCGCTAGAACTGGAAGCTCGCCCACGACCTCTACCATGGCCTGCTGGTGTATGAATACCCTTCCCTATAGGGTGCATAGCCACAGAAGAAGATGAACCAGCAACTGACCCAGTAGGCTGAGCCGCACCACCTGGATTACCCCCATATGGACACTCTCTCATGACATGGCCTTGATGGCCGCAAGTAAAGCAAGCACCTCTAGCGAGACGGCATTCCCCAAAATGGTGCCTACCACAACGAGAACACCGAGGCAAAGGTGGCCTCGATTGACTCGAACCCCTGTTCATCTGTGAACCTGAAGCCCTGGAGCTCTGACCGGCTCCTGAATACCCTGTACTATCAAATCTCCTGCTTGTAAACTGTGGGGGTGCACTCCGTGCTGGCTGGGAAGAATATCTACTATACTGCTGAGGCTGCCTGCCTCGAAACTCACCAGGATAACCAGCCGATCTAGCTCTCTTATGCTGGCCTCTATCATAATCTCTATCTGGATGACGTCCTCTGTGTCGATCCTCTACCCCCTGTGCATATGCCTGTACCCGAGCAATATCCATACCTGGCTGAGAAGCCATTACCATACAACTATCAATCAAGTAACGATCCAGCCCTATCACATAATGATGCACTCTATCAGCCATAACAGCTACAATAGTGGGCGCATGTCTAGGCAACGAATCAAATTCAAGACTATAATCTCGAACACTCCTGCCGTTCTGCCTCAAATGTAAGAATCTATCAACTCTGGATTGCCTCATCTCCGGAGGTAGAAAGTGGCCAAGGAAGGCCTCCACAAACTCATCCCATACCGCTGGAGGAGCACCCTCGCCCCTAGACAACTCCCAGGACTCATACCAATTAACAGCTACATCCCGCAACCGATACGAAGCCAACTCAACAGACTCAGTCTCAAAAGCCCTAATTATCCTCAACGTACGCTGCATCTGCCGAATAAACTCCTGCGGATCATCCCCGGGCCTTGACCCGTAGAACTCTGGGGGATTACAATTTAAGAAATCACGAGTCCTCAAACTATCATGTCTATCCGCATGGTCAACTCTTAATCCATGCCTGCGAGCCTGCCCTGCCACTAATCTGGTCAGCAATTGAACTGCATCTCTCATGGTCCTATCCTCCGCCCCTGGCTGAGGAGCTGGAGGCTCGGGTGCTGGAGCCTCGGGAGCTGGTGGTGGAGCCGCCCCCTGATCTGCAGCAGCTGTTGCTCTGAGTTCCTCTGGAGGTGGCGGTGTAGCAGAGCTCGCTGACTGGAACACAATCTCAGGCCGACTAGGCACGGGCCCTAGTAACTCTCTGAGTCTGTCTAGTCTCTCCTGCTACTGATTTGCCCTTCTGGGCAGTTGTCGGTTTCTTTGGAGGCATCGCTGTAAACATAATAATTTGTTAGGGAGGGATTATCCTGATAATATAGCTCTATCGCACGATCTAGAGTAAGAAGGAAAGATAACATCCTAAATGTCCTGTAGCTTCTTGTTTATAGATGTGGTGCACAACAAACCGATAAACAAGGCTCTACTAGACACGGTCTGTAGACACTCCAAGGATTAACTGCTCTGATACCACTTTTGTCACGGCCCAACCCCATAGGCCGTGACTAGTGCCCGAGCTGGACACTCGTATACGTACCTGTTGGCTATAATCAACCCGAAACTAAAGATAATATGGAAACTTGTAAAAAAATAAAACGTCGTCTCAGAACCGTCACATATATACATCAAGGTAACCTGTCTCCTGAGGAGTCACAATCAATCAAGCATGACATAATACGCAAGCCGACAAGGCTGCCTCTACATACGGAAACATCCCAAAATATATATATGCAAGTCGACAAGGCTGCTACTACATACAACATCCCAAAATATATATATGTGCAAGCCGACAAGGCTGCCACTACGTATAGGAACGTCCTAAATATAAGTCATGCTAAAACAGCCAAACAACATCTGTACACAACCCACACATATGTCTACAGACCTTTAAGAGTATCAACAATGACCTGCATAAACATATATGTACATCAAAAGGATCTGTACCAAAAGTCTAGGCTCCGGAACAATGGAGCACTCCAAGACAGCTGAGTAGAAGTCCTAAGCTGAAGGATCACCAAAGTGAGTATCTGCACCTGCGGGCATGAAACGTAGCCCCCCTCCCCCCCCCCCCCCCCCCCCCCCCCCCGAAGAAAGGGGGTCAGTACGAGATATGTACTGAGTATATAAAGCATGAAATACATTAAGAAAGATCACAATTAAAGTAGAGATTCCAGGAGACAAGTATGATAATCAAGAAATCACTGTACCTGTGCCTTACAAAACAAAATCATGCATATCATTATCATATACCATACACGACCCATTATGGGACTCGGTGAATAAAGTCGTGTACAAGTATACCATACTTGGCCCATCATGGGACTCGGTGCCATAATCATATCATCATATACATATACCGTACCCGGCCCTCTAGTGAGGGACTCGGTGAACAATGCAGTGAAACTGTGCACGAATACATACCTGGCCCATCAGGGGACTCGGTGAAAGATATAATAATAGCGTGCACGAGCAGAGTAGTGAGTAACTATATGCAAATCAAATCATCATCTGAGACTCGATAGAATAGATAGAATGAACTAACACTTGAATATCAAGGCAATAATCATATCAAGTATCCTTCGAATGTCACAATGGATTATATCAAAATAAAACTTCAGGAATCATAGACATGTACTAAGATAATGTGAAATAGCTTATGGAAGTCAAGAACATTAGTCATCGTAGAGTCTCTAAGGATAGGAGCTTATACATACCGACTACTATCCAACATATAGAAGACTTGAGAGGCAATAGCTCAATCACCTTAAGAGTTCTAACATCAAAAAGTGAATAAGGATCATGGCTCACACTCGAAACTTATGAATGGAATTATCCCAAAGTTCACATCATACGTCACTTATATCTAAGACATGCCAAAAGAAAGAAGGGATAGCTTTACATACCTTCAACGCTTATCCGTAATACAATACGTATACGCTGCCCGTAGTGTCTCAACCTATATTAAGACGTTAAGAACTATGGTTAAGCTATGGAAAGGTTCGAAACATATTCCAACGTTAGTAGTTCGTTTCTAGAAGATTAGGCGGCATTTCCCTTATATTCAAGCCAACTATAAAACAACCAAATCAACATCCATAACCACACGTTTAAGTACTATATCAAGACTAATCAAGACAAGATTGGAGAACACTCCGAACAGCCCACATGACATTCCAATCAGCCCACATATTACAACATTCGATAATAATCTACATACGATTATGACATATTCAAGTTATCCTTAATGGTCTATAGTCATAACGTTTTCATCAAAATGACCTTGTAACAGCTCAACCAATACAACAATACAATATATAATCTTAACTATGCTTCATCTTCCAATTCAACAAGAATAACAACATGCCCAAAACAGCCCTTAATTAATAACATAGAGATGCCCAATAATCTTACGAACATCTACGGATACACCAAGCAAACCACATATGCTTCCTATACGTTATTTCATACACTCCTTTCATCTAAATTAGTGAATTATACCAGCAAACACACGACAACAACATCATTCATTCATATGCAAGAAAACTACATTAATATCACAATAAGTCCTTACAACAAACCACAAAACAAATTCAACTTCAACTTTAACCATTTAATTCCTTCACTCTCATCATATAATCTATGACAACAACAACCAAAATGCTACTTAAAATTAATTCACCAATTCTAACTAAAACAGCCCCCCCCCCCCCTTACACGGCTCAAACCACATCTCAACATCAACATACACAATTCTTTAGATTCTACCAAATTATCCAAGTCTAAACCATCCCTAAAACATGTAAAAGAAGATTAAACCTTACCTTAACAACTTGGCTCCTTAATTTGCTGAAATTGGTCAATTAAAAGACAAGTATTCTTGCTGCCCCCAACAACCAAACTCATGTTGCTATTGATCCTTCAAATAGTTGGAATACCTTGGAAAATTAATTTTTTTTGCTACAAATTGTTGAGCTTCACCATGGAAAGCCATGGCCGAGTCTCTCTCTATCTCTATAATTCACAAAGTGTTGAAGATGAAATGAATGAAATGGCTAGTCCATTAGTCATCAATTCACTATATATATAGTGTCTAAGGGCTGACACGTGCCCCAATTATAGCATGGGCCAATCAGATTTGGCCATGCCATGGTGGGGTCCACTTGGCCCACTAATTGCCTAATTAATGATAATTAGTCTCTAATCCCCACTTAATAATCTAATCATGGTTAATTAATCCCTAATCTCCACTAATATTTCTATACCAAATAACATTTATAAGCAATTCGTGCATTAATTAAAAGTCGGGGAGTAAAAGTCTCTATTTCATATCCCAAAATAATCTCGTGCTTAACTTGTCTTAATTAGCTTAAAAATATTCCAATGTACAAAAATACGGGATATAACACATGAAACACATGATCAACAACCCTTATGATATTCACATTACATCCTGTTCGTAATCAATCCTATAGCGTAATATTTCTTAACTTTTTACACTTTCTGGTAAATCTTATCTTTAATACCTCACAAGCTGTCTTATCAATACATTCATATTCGTCACAATTCTTCATCCCCTGTACTCTTGTCTCAATCATACTATTACTTCTTCTAACTATAAACTCGTCGTAATTTATCCCTACTTATTCGTTCATTCGATACCTCAATAAAATGTTCTGTTAAGATTTGCCACCTTTTTCTAAATCATCCCTTAGTGTCACAAGCCTTTCCAAATTATCCTAGCATCTCATATACCTGTAGTCGATCGGTCTCTAGTCTGATCTGGTGATCTATAAGGTGAAGTGTGCTCCTCGTCATTGTTTGCCCGCCATCTACTCGTCTGGCCTTCATCATCTTCCTCATCTGAGTCCGAGGAATGTAGATAACCGGGCAACTCTTGGTTTACCGACGACCAAGATAGGGGGCTGGAGTAATCCGTAACACTTGCTGGGGTAGTCGGTCTAACGTGGTACTCTGCCATAGGAGCAACTGGTACAGCCTCGGGGACCGCCTCCCTGGATATCAAAAACTCTGGAGGAATTGTCGCTGGGTCCTCCAAGGAGTCAGTCTCGATAGAATAACTGAGGCTCCTCCTGCTCGGTCCTAGAGCCTGGGATCCTGAATTTACTCTAGGGGCCTTCTTAGCACCCCCACTATCTGAAGCTGACCTCTTCATCTCTCGCCAATCTGCACCTACCTTTAGAAAAAGAGGTCAGAAACAATCTTTCCTAGGTTCTGGCTCTATCGCACG
Source organism: Lycium barbarum (assembly GCF_019175385.1). Lineage (NCBI taxonomy): Eukaryota > Viridiplantae > Streptophyta > Magnoliopsida > Solanales > Solanaceae > Lycium > Lycium barbarum. The sequence continues at coordinate 50,757,387 of NC_083348.1, read as the reverse complement.
ATCTAAGACAGAAGGAAATATGACATCCTAAATGTCCTGTAGCTTCCTATTTATAGATGTGGTGCAAAACACACCGATAAACAAGACTCTACTAGACACGTCCTGTAGACACTCCGAGGATGAACTGCTCTGATACCACTTTTGTCATGATCCAACCCCATGGGCCATGACTAGTGCCCGAGCTGGGCACCCGTATACGTACCTGTTAGATATAGTCTGACTGAAATTAAGAACTGTATGGAAATTATGAAAGCAACAAAAGATTCATAACGTCGCATATCATAACCTGTCTCCTGAGGAGTCACAGCTAACCAACACATAATATGATACGCAAGCCGACAAGGCTTCCACTACATGTCAATATGGTACGCAAGCCGACAAGGCTACCACTACATATCAATATTCATAGCAAGCCATATAGACACAGCTGAACAAACTTATACACAACCCACACATATGTCTACAGACCTCTAAGAGTATCGTTAGTGAAATACGACGGGACAGGGCCCCGCCGTACCCCTGGATAAACATATATATACATCAAAAGATTTGTACCAAAAGTCTATGCTCCGGAACAATAGAGCTCTCCAAGACAGCTGAGTAGAAGTCCTAATGTTACACCTCTCATTTTTCTCTATATATATAGAGTTCCGCCGAATGCTAATTGTCCTAGTTTCGGGAAGTAGGATAAGTCTTGCAAGTTGATGAAGGTAGATGTGTCCATCTTGAGTATATAATGGAGTTAAACCATGTTTAGTAAGCTTCGGGAAGTTTTAAAACTCGTTGGATCATCAGAGATAAGTTGCAGGGGAAGTTTGAAAAATTTCATGTTCTGGCGCACTTTGTAGCACAATATGGGTCTAGTAAACACGACATGCGGCCACGCAGTTGCACAGCAAAGTGTGCCAGTGGAATTTGGTCAGCTGGCAAGCTTTGCGACACAACATGCGGCTCGCAGAGCACACTTTGCGTCTAGCACAGTGTGCCACATGTTGTGTCGGTCCAGAATTTTCTGGACCACTTTAGATAGACCCAACTCGACCAAAAATCATATTTTTCACCATTCTTGGTCAAGAAAACCTCTAGAATACTCTCTAACATTCATCCACAAGAAGAACTCAAGGGAAATCCATGATCAATAACACCAAATCCATGAAACCAAGTGTATGAAGCCTAGCCAAAGTTCATTTAATTCAAGAAAACCCAAGGGAAGTGAAGTAGGGTTTTGGTGCTAGAGGAGTAACTCCACTCAAGACTTGTTCAACCGCTATCTAAGGTAAGTTTCATGACTTTCTCATGATGATTAAAGTGTTGATAAGTTAAAATACTTAGATTGAAGAAGAGTGTAGGAAATGGGTCATGAAAGGTGAATAGTGACATTGTTGGATGAAGGTTTGAAATGAATCATAAATGTTGGTATGTTGAGATTATAAATACATTATAAATAACATTTAGAACATGGAATAAGTATGTACGAGAAAGAACGCGATAATGGGCGTTGGTCATAGCTATGAAAAATTGGAGTGAAATTGCGAATTGTGGGAAAAATAATTAGATGATGCTTATTGTTTATGATATTGTGATTGTTGTTATGGATGTTGGGAGTTGATATGGAGTATGGAGGAAAGTAGTGTAAACAAAGGAAATGCTGTCAAATGTTTCCTAGAATTAGTAGCGCGTTCTTAGGGACGAGTAACTAACGTTAATGTGAATTCTCTCTTGAAGGTAGACACGTGACATTGAAGGAGAACAAGCGAGCGATAAAATAATTAAGCGAGAAAGGTATGTGAGGCTAGTCCTTTCTTTCCATGGCATGAATCCTGTAGCATGATTTTCCTTCTCTTCATTAGTCTCTTAAATCCCGGAAAAATTACGAGCCTATGACCCTAAATTGCTACACAAGGTAATGAATTAGAGTATATAAATTTTTGATGTACATGATATGACGATTCCCAAAATGTTCATGATGTCATTTATTGCTTACACTCACCTCATACCCTATTTCCTTCAAGGTGAGGCAGAATGTTAATGAGTGCTCCATAATGGAATCGGGGAATCACGACCTTACATCACCCTGATAAAGTATAGTTGTCCTTGAGTTCCATGCATATATTATGATGAGCATACTATAATGAGTACATTATGATAATGAGCATATGATGATGATGATACACCGTACCTATATGGTCGGGCAGATACATACACCACTATAGTGGGAAGCTTATACCCCGGACGAGGGAGGCCTGGACGCAGGCTAATGTGATGATTATTACACCGATCTGATATGGACGGGAAGCTTGCATATTAACACACCGTACCTATAAGGACGGACAGCTTATACATTATGCATATATGATACGATGATGAGTATGAGTAAGACAGCATGACTTATTTTCCTTATGCTTGACAGTCGGATATAGATGTCCCATATTGATATTTCCCCTGTATCATTGTCTTATTTCATTATTTATGCCTCTCATACTCAGTACAATGTTCGTACTGACGTCCGTTTTCTTTGGACGCTGTGTTCATGTCCACAGGTAGACAGGGAGTTGATCCTGATCCAGACTCATAGGAGCTAGCGGCTGATTTGAGAGCACTCCATTGTCCGGAGGTGCTTATGATTATTCCTTTGTGTATATAGTCATGTATATGTATTTTTGGGCATGACGGGGTCTTGTCCCGTCCTTATGGTTAGCACTCCAGTAGAGGCTCGTACATGCGCAGTGTGGGTTAGGTGGTCTCACAAGATGCTATATATATATATATATATATATATATGATCTCTTCTTGGATTTGCATGTACGGGTGATAAAAGAGCATTGAATGAGTAAAATGAGCAATAGAACGAGCGGTGCTCGGTTGTTAGTCCCGGGTACCCGTCGCGGCCCCAAGCTGGGTCGTGACAAAAGTGGTATCAGAGCAGTTCGGTCTTAGGAAGTGTCTACGAGCCATGTCTAGTAGATTCTTGTTTATGGTGTGTTGCGCGCCACATCAATAAATAAGAGCCTACAGGGTATTTAGGAAAAATGACCATCTTTCTTCTATGAGATCGTGCGATAGAGCCATGTATAAGATTTTATCCTCCCTAATAGAGTTTTGTGATTTCAGAATGCCGCCAAAAGGAAAAGCTACAGCTGCCCAGAAGGGCAAGACTACGATAAAGAGGCGAGTAGAAAGAGAGCCGCCAATGAATGTGGAAGAGGGTGAGTCACAAAATGAGGCCCCATCTAGTACTTCCTCCACCCCGCCTAATGTAGAAGAATAAGGAGGAGCTTCAGCTCCAATTCCTCCACCGGCTGCTTCGGGTCAACAAATGACCCAAGCTATTCAGTTATTTACACAATTGGTTGCCGCGCAGGCACAACGACAAAATGTGGGTTCAAGTGACCGGGCGGCAAGTACCAAAGCCCGTGATTTTATGAGTCTAAATCCTCCGGAGTTCTTCGGGTCAAAGCCGGAGGAAGACCCACAAGGTTTCATTGATGAAATGTTGAGGACATTGACAATTGTCCATGCCTCCGAAACTGAATCCATGGAGTTGGCATCTTACAGACTCCGGGATGTGGCAGTTTTATGGTACAACAACTGGGTATTATCAAGAGGAGAGAATGCGCCTCCTCCAGTTTGGTAAGAGTTTGTAGATGCTTTCATTCGTCACTACTTGCCACCCAAGGTCCGCCGACCTAGATGTCACGACCCAACCCCGTGGGCCGCGACTGGCATCCTAACTGGATACCCATACGTACCTATCTAACAGAATCGTCGTGCCAGACAGAAAATTCAAATAGGTGTTTACAGATTCAAGCCAATACAGATATGGCGCGCGCGAGAATATATATACCTATGCATACTGAAACTTTTGCATAAGCCGATGAGGGTAACATAACAGACAGAATCACAAAATCGTACGCACCTACCTGAACAGTTGTAACCCGTAACCCACATACATATCTACAGGCCTCTAACAGACATACAGAATCAGATGACGGGACAGGGCCCCGCCGTACCCAGAATTATCATACATACAGAATATACAGATGTCGGAAGATATATACCAAAAGTATTCGCTCCGGATCAAAGGAGCTCTTCAAAATAGCAGAATCTGAACCCTAGACTGGCGGTGTATCTCCAGGTGCGTCTGTACCTGCGGGCATGTAACGCAGCCCCCGAAGAACCGGGGGTCAGTACGAAAAATGTACCGAGTATGTAAAGCAGAAATGTATCAAACATAATCATAATCTGGACCAGAAACACAGAAATATAATAGACAGAATGATAAGTCGAACAGATAGACGGAAGTATACCGGACAGAGTCATAATCCAGACGGACAGACAGAATCATGGTCCAGACTGACAGACAGAATCATAATACATACGGACAGACAGAATCACAATACATACGGACAGACAGACGTGTGCCGGACAGAATTATGCATGCAGAGTCATACAGAATCATACAAAATCATACAGAGTCATGTGCTTATATAAATGCTGATAGCACATACATACATACATACAGATCCCGGCCCTGTCTAGGGGCGCGGTAACAGAACCCGTCCCTCTTAGTACGGGACGCGGTGGACAGACAGAATCGGATCAGATCATATGCCATCCTGGCCGCCATCCCCATACACAGATCATAATATCATACAGATATAAACAGATCCCTGTTATGTCCCGTGTTTTTGTATAATTGGAAATCGAGAAATAATTACGATTTGTGTGTTATAAGGAAATAATTTGATTTTAGTGAATGTGACTATGTTGGTTATGGAATCATTAATGTTAAGACATCGGGGAAGGCCGAGGGTAAATTTGGAATTTCGGAGATTAGTTTCGGGAATTACAAAACGGGACGTTTAGTGAATTGGGCCAAGAAAGTTAAAGCAAAAATTGAGGCCCAAAAGAGTGGGGTGGCCGGCCAAAGGCCAAAGCCCAACCCATTTTTTTTAATGTCATGTGTTGAGCACATGACTTACACAATTGGATATATATCACTTCACACTTAGAATTTTCAAGAACAGAAATAAAATTGAAGAACACCAAGCAAATAGAGCTCTCGGCCGAAGGAGAAAATAGAGAAAAAGAAAATTTTCCAAGCTTTGTTTGAGGTCAAAAAATCTTAATTTCTACATAGTTGTGGAGTACTCAAGACCCTCTTCAACGGGGTATAATTAGTTTGGCACAAGAACTACGTTTGCGACAAGTCGGGGTTTCAAGAAAAGGTGAGAATTCTTACACTTTTATGTTATAGAATTGATATGAATATGTCAAGGATTGAGAATAGACGAGAATCCCGTAACTTTGATGTATATAGAAAGCCATGGGTGTGTGTGTATATTGTATGTTGGCCGTGAGCCTAGGAAGAAGAAAGTGGTGTGGATTGATCTTGTTTAGTTTGTATAATGTGTTGTTGTGATCTTTATGTCGTAAATGATTGATTGATGAATTAAATTGGCGTTGGAAAATGATTTCGGACATTATCGGAAAGTGTATACCTTTGGTATAATTGTGTATATCATTGTATATTTAGGGTGCTAAATACTTTAGATATGAGTTATAGTTGATATTAATGAATTCGGAATGAAACGACGCAAGTTAGAATGTTCGTCGTGAATTTTCGATGTTTTGAAGAATTATGGAAAGTAATGGATTTTGGGGCAATTTCGTGTATGGCTTGGATTGTATTTGGGATGTGATTGTATAAGTTTGAATGAGGAAATGAATACAATTATGTAGATATAGAGTTGGAGTTTTGGAAGTTTGAATGAAAGTTGCCAACTTAGGTAACAAAGTAGAACTTTGAAGCTAGAGTGGTTTGATTATTACTTGTGTTGTTTGATGATGTGTGGGCTGTTGTATTGATGTATTTTGAGCCGAGCTAAGTCTCGGGGATGTTAGATTTATAGGGGAAATGCTGCCGAAATTTCGGTAGGCAAAAATGAAGTTAAAGGCATTTTTAAGCCTAAGAATCTCAATTGGTAACTTTGACCATTTGCAGATTTCAGACGAAACGGGACTTGACTTTTGGGAGAGCATACGGCTTCTGTAAGGTATGTAAAGCTTCCCACTCCTTCGTTTGGCATATCTTAGTATGATAGGCGAATATGAGAACTTCCGGAGCATTTCTGCTCCTCGAAACCCGATCCACAGAAAAGTTACTATTCATTCAATTCAATTGAAGCCTAAGGGCTCTATTTTGGCTAGAATGCCACCACTCGTCCGAAACCTATCGAAATGTGGTCGGGTAACTTAGAAATGATTATGTATGACCTTTGGCCTATAAACGTTCGATAAATATGTTCGCCACCTCAATTTGACTCGAGGTGGGCCCGCTACCCCGGAACGCCCTATTTGTCTTATTGGACTATCTTTGTAAATAAAGTTTGACATGCTACTTTCGATTTTGGAACTTCCTCCTACGGGATATGTTTTGAATATTACGATGCGCTAGGTTACGTTTTGAGCTATGCGTACTATTTTGGAAATGTCTTGTGAAATGAAACCTCATATCGACTAAGTATTCGATTCTTTTGTATTATGAAATGACTTATGGGATTACTCTGCTTTGAAAGACTATTTTGAAGTATGATTTGCATTTGTTTGCTCACGACTCCGCTCGTGCCTTATTATGACTTCGTTCGCCTGTTCCCGGGCCGGTTTTGATTCGTGCGCTTTATGATAATTCGGCCGTATGCTGTGTTACGGTTCCCGAGGCTTCGCCATAGGGCCGGGTTCCGTTTGGAGTTATGCTGTGATATGGTTCGTGATGCGATACGCTCACCTATGATTATGTTTGTGTTCGGGGATGTACGGAGATTTGAAACCTTCTGGTGTTATGCTGTGTGTGGCGCCAGCGTCGGAGTGGCGACCACGTTCCTAAGCGTTTGCATGATTTCGTTTGCATTATGTATACATATATGATTTTGATACGGATTTTGACATACCGATTTGTACCCCACTTGGTCATTTGGTTTGCTTTCGGTTTTGATCCATATCTCTGTACTCCGTGCTTTATATACTCAGTACCTATTTCGTACTGACCCCCTTTCTTCGGGGGCTGCGTTTTATGCCCGCAGGTACAGACATTGGTGATCCTCCAAAGTAGGCTTCACTCTTTGCCGTTCCGGAGTACTCCTCTTTGATCCGGAGTCCACTTTTGGTACAGACTCCTTTTGCTTTGTATATATTCTGTACATTTGACTATTTGGGTACGGCGGGGCCCTGTCTCGCCATATGTCTTTGTTTTGAGTTCGTAGAGGCCTGTAGTCATATATGTGGGGTAAGGGTCCTGTATATGTTGGTTTGATTTCGTTTTCTGGTCTTAAAGCGGTCTGCTTGTTATGATGGCCACAAATGGCCGTTATGCTTATGTTTGCACTTTTGACCGGCGATGTCTATTCTGCCGCTCAGTTTGTATTTGATTTGTGCGACCGCTTAAGACATATTTCAATAAGTTAGGTTTGATATGATTTTTATGAAATTCTGAAATAAGTTTGGATTTGGCAATGAATACGTAATTTGGTCTGGGTACCCAAGTAGGGTGCCAGTCGCGGCCCACGGGGCTGGGTCGTGACAAAAGTGGTATCAGAGCAGTTTGTCCTCGGAATGTCTACAGGCCGTGTCTCGTAGAGTCTTTTTTATCGATGTGTTGTGCACCACATCAATAAACAGGAAGCTACAGGGCATTTAGGATGTTACTTTCTTTGGAATCTTAGATCGTGCGATAGAGCTATGCTATTAGGATGATTTTGATCTGACTATCCTTTGTGTTTGCAGTGATGCCTCCGAAGAAGGCAACAGCGGCCCAGAAGGGCAAAGCGAGGATGGGAGAGACTAGCCAGGCACAGCGAGCTACCCGGGCTCGTGTTTACGATTTGCCTGAGGATGTGCCTCATTCTGAGGGGTCTGCTACACCCCCACTAGTACAGCCTGGAGTAGGACCTTCAGCAGCTCCATAGGTCCGTGTACCCACTCCTGAGACTCCAGCTCCTCAGCCGGGGGCAGAGGATAGGACCCTGAGGGAGGCTGTACAGTTGTTGACTACACTGGTAGCAGGACAGGCTCGCAGACGCGGGCGGAGGGACGATGATGACGATGACAGGCGGGACAGCCTGAGAGTTCGGGAGTTTTTGTTATGTGGCCCTCCAGAGTTCTTCTGGTCTAAGCCCGACGAGGACCCCCATGACTTTATTCGGGGGATGCGACGCTCACTGGACTTGGTCAGGGCTTCAGAGACCGAGTCGGTTGAGCTAGCTTCGCACAGACTTCGAGATGTGGCTACCCACTGGTACGAGACTTGGGAGCTGTCTAGAGGAGAGGGTGACCCCCTCCAGCCACTTGGGATCAGTTTGTGACAACATTCACCCGCCACTTTTTGCCCCCAGAGTTACGGCGGGCACGGGCTGATCGATTCTTACATCTGCAGCAGAGGGGTCGGAGTGTTCGCGAGTATAACCTTGAGTTTGATTCTCTGGCCCGATATGCACCAGCCGTGGCAGCAGATATGTCCGATCGGATGCACAGATATGTTATGGGATTGGACCGGTATTTGGTTGATAGCTGTATGGCAGTGTCATTGCAGGCAGACATGGACATTGCCCGACTTCAGGCCTATGCGATGGGTATGGAGGACCGTCGTAGGTCTGATCCTTCTGGCAGAGATCGAGATAGGAGGCCGCCCAAGAGGGCTAGGTCCGCAGGTTATTCTGGAGATTCCCGAGGTGGACAGCCTCAGCAGCAGCAGTCAGATAGACCTTTTCCTCCCTCCGGCCGGAGTACTCAGTCAGGCAGCCGGAGATTCGATAGTACGGGACCGTCTGGGGCCGGTCAGAGCTCCAGAGTGGCAGGTTTGCAGGTATCCAGGGGCCCCAGCCAGGCCAGACCACCCAGGCCCCGTTGTCCTCATTGCGGGAAGTCTCATCCCGGGGAGTGTTACCGCGCGACTGGAGCTTGCTTTTCGTGTGGTGGTCAGGGCCACTTTATGAGAAATTGTCCTTTGGCTAGCGGTTCTGGTAGTGCTGCTCAGCAGACAGGGTCAGCCGCCGGTTCTTCATCTGTTCCATCTGTTGCACGCCCTGGAGGGCGAGGTATGCCAGCACCGGCAGGACGCGGTCGAGGCCGCGGTGGCGCTTCAGGTTCTAGCGGTCCCTCGAACCGCATATATGCTTTGGCTAGCCGCCAGGATCAAGAGGCTTCGCCAAACGTCGTCACAGGTACATTACTGGTTTTCTCCAGATCTGTATATGCATTGATTGACCCTGGCTCTACTTTATCATATATTTCCCCGCTCGTTGCTAGTAAGATTGGGATAGTGTCTGAGCCTATAGAGCCATTTGAGGTAGCTACGCCAGTTGGGGATTTTATTGTAGCGAGACAGATCTATAGGGATTGTTCTGCGACCATCTATGATCGTAGCACTAAGGCTGATCTGATAGAGTTAGATATGCTTGAGTTTGACGTCATTATGGGCATGGACTGGTTGTCTTCCTGTTATGCTAATGTCGACTGCCAGAAAAAGGTAGTCCGTTTTCAGTTTCCAGGGGAACCAGTCATAGAGTGGTTCGGATCTACAGCATCGCCGAGGGGTAAGTTTATTTCATACCTCAAGGCTAAGAAGATGATCCAGAAGGGGTATATCTATCATTTGGTTCATGTGCACGATACTGCCGCGGAGGTACCTACCCTTCAGTCTGTTCCAGTCGTCAGTGAGTTTCCAGATGTATTTCCTGACGAGCTTCCTGGCCTTCCGCCTGAGCAGGAGATTGATTTCACTATAGAGCTGATGCCGGATACGCAGCCTATATCTATTCCTCCGTACAGGATGGCACCAGCTGAGCTGAAGGAGTTGAAAGAGCAGCTGAAAGATTTGTTGGATAAGGGCTTTATCAGACCCAGCACATCACCCTGGGGAGCGCCGATATTGTTTGTCAGAAAGAAAGATGGGTCATTGCGGATGCGTATCGATTACTGGCAGCTTAATAAGGTGACTATAAAGAATAAATATCCCCTCCCTCGGATTGATGATTTGTTTGATCAGCTGCAGGGCGCTAAATACTTTTCAAAGATAGATCTGCGCTCAGGTTATCATCAGGTGCGAGTACGGGAGTCAGATATCCCGAAGACTGCTTTCAGGACCCGGTACGGGCATTATGAGTTCAGAGTTATGTCTTTCGGGATGACTAATGCTCCAGCGGTATTTATGGACCTGATGAACCGGGTATTTCGGCCTTTTCTGGATATGTTTATTATTGTGTTTATCGATGACATCCTGATTTACTCGCGATCAGCCGAGGAGCATTCAGATCACTTGAGGACGATACTTGGCATTCTCCGTCAGCAGAAGCTATATGCTAAATTCTCTAAATGTGAGTTCTGGTTGACTTCTGTGGCATTCTTGGGCCATATTATCGGCGCAGACGGTATTCGGGTCGATACGCAGAAGATTGAGGCTGTGCAGAATTAGCCCAGGCCTACTACACCGACAGAGGTGCGCAGTTTTCTGGGATTGGCTGGGTATTATCGCAGGTTTGTGGAGGATTTTTCTTCTATTGTAGCACCACTGACGAGGCTTACCCAGAAAGCAGCAAAATTCCAGTGGACAGATGCCTGCGAGCGCAGCTTTCAGATGCTGAAGGAGAGATTGATTACAGCACCAGTTCTGGCTCTTCCAGAGGGATCTGACGGGTATGTTGTCTATTGTGACGCCTCTGGTATTGGGATAGGATGTGTATTGATGCAGCACGGTCGAGTCATAGCCTATGCTTCCCGGCAGCTCAGACCGCACGAGAAGAACTATCCCACTCATGATCTTGAGTTGGCCGCGGTGATTCAAGCTTTGAAGATTTGGCGGCATTATTTATATGGGGTCCATGTTGATATCTATACGGACCATAAGAGTCTCCAGTATATTTTTAAGCAGAAGGAGCTAAATTTGCGGCAGCGGAGATGGCTTGAGCTACTAAAGGACTACGACGTTGATATTCTGTACCATCCGGGGAAAGCCAATGTAGTAGCTGATGCGCTTAGCCGCAAGTCCGTGGGTAGTCTGGCTGATGTTCCATCTGATAAGAGAGATTTGGTTCGCGATATTCATCAGCTGGCCAGCCTCGGAGTTCGTTTGGCAGATTCTGGAGATTCTGGGATTTCTGTTCGTCCAGTTGCTGAGTCATCTATTATTCAGGAGGTAAAGCAGCGCCAGTTTGAGGATCCTCTTTTGATTCAGTACAGAGATGCGGCCCTTAATAAAGCAAAGACTCAATTTGAAATCTCGCCTGAAGGAGTATTATTGTACGATGGCAGATTCTTTGTACCGGACGTTGCGGGCTTACGGCGGCAGATTATGGGCGAGGCCCATAATGCACGGTATTCTGTTCATCCTGGTTCCACTAAAATATATCGGGATCTCAGGTGTTTGTATTGGTGGGACGGCATGAAGAAAGATATTTCTGAGTTTGTTAGTCAGTGCCCGAACTGCCAGCAAGTTAAGATCGAGCATCAAAAGCCTGGTGGATTATTACAGGAGATGGAAATTCCAGCCTGGAAATGGGAGATGATTAATATGGATTTCGTTGTTGGGTTACCGCGCACTCCACGCAGGTACGACTCTATCTGGGTTATCGTTGACAGGCTGACGAAATCAACCCATTTCCTTCCGGTTCGGACTACTTATTTGGCTGAGGACTATGCCAGATTGTATATCAGAGAGATAGTCAGACTTCACGGAGTCCCTATATCTATTATTACTGACCGAGGTGCCCAGTTTACAGATAATTTCTGGAGGTCATTTCAGGAGGGATTAGGGACTCAGGTGAGCCTTAGTACAGCTTTTCACCCTCAGTCCGACGGGCAGGCCGAGCGCACTATTCAGACGCTCGAAGATATGTTGCGGGCATGCGTTATTGATTTCAGGGGCAGCTGGGATGATCATTTGCCGCTTATTGAGTTTGCCTATAATAATAGTTATCATTCCAGCATTCAGATGGCACCGTATGAAGCCCTGTATGGCAGGAAATGCAGATCTCCTATTGGTTGGTTTGACGTGGGCGAGACTAAGCTGATTGGGCCAGATGTGATCCAGGAAGCCGTAGATAAAGTAAAGCTTATTCGAGAACGGTTATTGGCTGCTCAGAGTCGACAGAAAGCTTATGCAGATAGACGACGTCGACCGTTAGAGTTCCAGATTGGTGACTGGGTATTCCTGAAGGTGTCGCCCATGAAGGGTGTCATGAGATTCGGTAGAAAGGGTAAGTTGAGCCCCCGGTACATTGGGCCGTATCAGATCGTTCGAAAGATAGGCGAGGTCGCCTATGAGCTAGACTTACCATCCGACTTGGAGGCCGTACACCCGGTGTTTCATGTGTCTATGTTGCGGAAATGTATTGGTGATCCTTCCAGGATATTCCCAGTTGATGACATTCAGGTGACGGAGCAGTTATCTTATGACGAGCAGCATGTATCTATTCTGGATCGACAGGTGCGGAGACTACGCACTAAAGAAGTGCCCTCCGTCAAAGTCCTGTGGCGCAACAATAATCGGGAGGAGATGACTTGGGAGGCGGAGGACGAGATGAAAAGGAGATACCCTCACTTGTTCCTGACGTCCACAGGTAATCTAATTTTTTTTTTCAGTTTGTTGTGTTGATTGATAAAATGAATTATGTATGTCATTATTAAAAAGGGACACTCCTGCCTTGATCATAAGACCTTATAAGACTAATTTAACATTCGGGGACGAATGTTCTTAAGGGGGGGAGAATGTTATGTCCCGTGTTTTCGTATAATTGGAAATCGAGAAATAATTACGATTTGTGTGTTATAAGGAAATAATTTGATTTTAGTGAATGTGACTATGTTGGTTATGGAATCATTAATGTTAAGACATCGGGGAAGGCCGAGGGTAAATTTGGAATTTCGGAGATTAGTTTCGGGAATTACAAAACGGGACGTTTAGTGAATTGGGCCAAGAAAGTTAAAGCAAAAATTGAGGCCCAAAAGAGTGGGGTGGCCGGCCAAAGGCCAAAGCCCAACCCATTTTTTTAATGTCATGTGTTGAGCACATGACTTACACAATTGGATATATATCACTTCACACTTAGAATTTTCAAGAACAAAAATAAAATTGAAGAACACCAAGCAAATAGAGCTCTCGGCCGAAGGAGAAAATAGAGAAAAAGAAAATTTTCCAAGCTTTGTTTGAGGTCCAAAAATCTTAATTTCTACATAGTTGTGGAGTACTCAAGACCCTCTTCAACGGGGTATAATTAGTTTGGCACAAGAACTACGTTTGCGACAAGTCGGGGTTTCAAGAAAAGGTGAGAATTCTTACACTTTTATGTTATAGAATTGATATGAATATGTCAAGGATTGAGAATAGACGAGAATCCCGTAACTTTGATGTATATAGAAAGCCATGGGTGTGTGTGTATATTGTATGTTGGCCGTGAGCCTAGGAAGAAGAAAGTGGTGTGGATTGATCTTGTTTAGTTTGTATAATGTGTTGTTGTGATCTTTATGTCGTAAATGATTGATTGATGAATTAAATTGGCGTTGGAAAATGATTTCGGACATTATCGGAAAGTGTATACCTTTGGTATAATTGTGTATATCATTGTATATTTAGGGTGCTAAATACTTTATATATGAGTTATAGTTGATATTAATGAATTCGGAATGAAACGACGCCAGTTAGAATGTTCGTCGTGAATTTTCGATGTTTTGAAGAATTATGGAAAGTAATGGATTTTGGGGCAATTTCGTGTATGGCTTGGATTGTATTTGGGATGTGATTGTATAAGTTTGAATGAGGAAATGAATACAATTATGTAGATATAGAGTTGGAGTTTTGGAAGTTTGAATGAAAGTTGCCAACTTAGGTAACAAAGTAGAACTTTGAAGCTAGAGTGGTTTGATTATTACTTGTGTTGTTTGATGATGTGTGGGCTGTTGTATTGATGTATTTTGAGCCGAGCTAAGTCTCGGAGATGTTAGATTTATAGGGGAAATGCTGCCGAAATTTCGGTAGGCAAAAATGAAGTTAAAGGCATTTTTAAGCCTAAGAATCTCAATTGGTAACTTTGACCATTTGCAGATTTCAGACGAAACGGGACTTGACTTTTGGGAGAGCATACGGCGTCTGTAAGGTATGTAAAGCTTCCCACTCCTTCGTTTGGCATATATTAGTATGGTAGGCGAATATGAGAACTTCCGGAGCATTTCTGCTCCTCGAAACCCGATCCACAGAAAAGTTACTATTCATTCAATTCAATTGAAGCCTAAGGGCTCTATTTTGGCTAGAATGCCACCACTCGTCCGAAACCTATCGAAATGTGGTCGGGTAACTTAGAAATGATTATGTATGACCTTTGGCCTATAAACGTTCGATAAATATGTTCGCCACCTCAATTTGACTCGAGGTGGGCCCGCTACCCCGGAACGCCCTATTTGTCTTATTGGGCTATCTTTGTAAATAAAGTTTGACATGCTACTTTCGATTTTGGAACTTCCTCCTACGGGATATGTTTTGAATATTACGATGCGCTAGGTTACGTTTTGAGCTATGCGTACTATTTTGGAAATGTCTTGTGAAATGAAACCTCATATCGACTAAGGATTCGATTCTTTTGTATTATGAAATGACTTATGGGATTACTCTGCTTTGAAAGACTATTTTGAAGTATGATTTGCATTTGTTTGCTCACGACTCCGCTCGTGCCTTATTATGACTTCGTTCGCCGGTTCCCGGGCCGGTTTTGATTCGTGCGCTTTATGATAATTCGGCCGTATGCTGTGTTACGGTTCCCGAGGCTTCGCCATAGGGCCGGGTTCCATTTGGAGTTATGCTGTGATATGGTTCGTGATGCGATACGCTCACCTATGATTATGTTTGTGTTCGGGGATGTACGGAGATTTGAAACCTTCTGGTGTTATGCTGTGTGTGGCGCCAGCGTCGGAGTGGCGACCACGTTCCTAAGCGTTTGCATGATTTCGTTTGCATTATGTATACATATATGATTTTGATACGGATTTTGACATACCGATTTGTACCCCACTTTGTCATTCGGTTTGCTTTCGGTTTTGATCTATATCTCTGTACTCCGTGCTTTATATACTCAGTACCTATTTCGTACTGACCCCCTTTCTTCGGGGGCTGCGTTTTATGCCCGCAGGTACAGACATTGGTGATCCTCCAAAGTAGGCTTCACTCTTTGCCGTTCCGGAGTACTCCTCTTTGATCCGGAGTCCACTTTTGGTACAGACTCCTTTTGCTTTGTATATATTCTGTACATTTGACTATTTGGGTACGGCGGGGCCCTGTCTCGCCATATGTCTTTGTTTTGAGTTCGTAGAGGCCTGTAGTCATATATGTGGGGTAAGGGTCCTGTATATGTTGGTTTGATTTCGTTTTCTGGTCTTAAAGTGGTCTGCTTGTTATGATGGCCCCAAATGGCCCTTATGCTTATGTTTGCACTTTTGACCGGCGATGTCTATTCCGCCGCTCAGTTTGTATTTGATTTGTGCGACCGCTTAAGACATATTTCGATAAGTTAGGTTTGATATGATTTTTATGAAATTCTGAAATAAGTTTGGATTTGGCAATGAATACGTAATTTGGTCTGGGTACCCAAGTAGGGTGCCAGTCGCGGCCCACGGGGCTGGGTCGTGACAAAAGTGGTATCAGAGCAGTTTGTCCTCGGAATGTCTACAGGCCGTGTCTCGTAGAGTCTTTATTATCGATGTCTTGTGCACCACATCTATAAACAGGAAGCTACAGGGCATTTAGGATGTTACTTTCTTTGGAATCTTAGATCGTGCGATAGAGCTGTGCTATTAGGATGATTTTGATCTGACTCGCCTTTGTGTTTGCAGTGATGCCTCCGAAGAAGGCAACGGCGGCCCAGAAGGGCAAAGCGAGGATAGGAGAGAATAGCCAGGCACAGCGAGCTACCCGGGCTCGTGTTTACGATTTACCTGAGGATGTGCCTCATTCTGAGGGGTCTGCTACACCCCCACTAGTACAGCCTGGAGTAGGACCTTCAGCAGCTCCAGAGGTCCGTGTACCCGCTCCTGAGACTCCAGCTCCTCAGCCGGGGGCAGAGGATAGGACCCTGAGGGAGGCTGTACAGTTGTTGACTACACTGGTAGCAGGACAGGCTCGCAGACGCGGGCGGAGGGACGATGATGACGATGACAGGCGGGACAGCCTGAGAGTTCGGGAGTTTTTGTTATGTGGCCCTCCAGAGTTCTTCTGGTCTAAGCCCGACGAGGACCCCCATGACGTTATTCGGGGGATGCGACACTCACTGGACTTGGTCAGGGCTTCAGAGACCGAGTCAGTTGAGCTAGCTTCGCACAGACTTCGAGATGTGGCTACCCACTGGTACGAGACTTGGGAGCTGTCTAAAGGAGAGGGTGCCCCTCCATCCACTTGGGATCAGTTTGTGACAGAATTCACCCGCCACTTTTTGCCCCCAGAGTGACGGCGGGCACGGGCTGATCGATTCTTACGTCTGCAGCAGAGGGGTTGGAGTGTTCGCGAGTATAACCTTGAGTTTGATTCTCTGGCCCGATATGCACCAGCCGTGGTAGCAGATATGTCCGATCGGATGCACAGATATGTTATGGGATTGGACCGGTATTTGGTTGATAGCTGTATGGCAGTGTCATTGCAGGCAGACATGGACATTGCCCGACTTCAGGCCTATGCGATGGGTATGGAGGACCGTCGCAGGTCTGATCCTTCTGGCAGAGATCGAGATAGGAGGCCGCCCAAGAGGGCTAGGTCCGCAGGTTATTCTGGAGATTCTCGAATTGGACAGCCTCAGCAGCAGCAGTCAGATAGACCTTTTCCTCCCTCCGGCCGGAGTACTCAGTCAGGCAGCCGGAGATTCGATAGTACGGGACCGTCTGGGGCCGGTCAGAGCTCCAGAGTGGCAGGTTCGCAGGTATCCAGGGGCCCCAGCCAGGCCAGACCACCCAGGCCCCGTTGTCCTCATTGCGGGAAGTCTCATCCCGGGAAGTGTTACCGAGCGACTGGAGCTTGTTTTTCGTGTGGTGGTCAGGGCCACTTTATGAGAGACTGTCCTTTGGCTAGCGGTTCTGGTAGTGCTGCTCAGCAGACAGGGTCAGCCGCCGGTTCTTCATCTGTTCCATCTATTGCACGCCCTGGAGGGTGAGGTATGCCAGCACCGGCAGGACGCGGTCGAGGCCGCGGTGGCGCTTCAGGTTCTAGCGGTCCCTCGAACCACATATATGCTTTGGATAGCCGCCAGGATCAGGAGGCTTCGCCAAACGTCGTCACAGGTACATTACTGGTTTTCTCCAGATCTGTATATGCATTGATTGACCCTGGCTCTACTTTATCATATATTTCCCCGCTCATTGCTAGTAAGATTGGGATAGTGTCTGAGCCTATAGAGCCATTTGAGGTAGCTACGCCAGTTGGGGATTTTATTGTAGCGAGACAGATCTATAGGGATTGTTCTGTGACCATCTATGATCGTAGCACTAAGGTTGATCTGATAGAGTTAGATATGCTTGAGTTTGACGTCATTATGGGCATGGACTGGTTGTCTTCCTGTTATGCTAATGTCGACTGCCAGAAAAAGGTAGTCCGTTTTCAGTTTCCAGGGGAACCAGTCATAAAGTGGTTCAGATCTACAGCATCGCCGAGGGGTAAGTTTATTTCATACCTCAAGGCTAAGAAGATGATCCAGAAGGGGTATATCTATCATTTGGTTCGTGTGCACGATACTGCCGCGGAGGTACCTACCCTTCAGTCTGTTCCGGTCGTTAGTGAGTTTCCAGATGTATTTCCTGACGAGCTTCCTGGCCTTCCGCCTGAGCGGGAGATTGATTTCACTATAGAGCTGATGCCGGATACGCAGCCTATATCTATTCCTCCGTACAGGATGGCACCAGCTGAGCTGAAGGAGTTGAAAGAGCAGCTGAAAGATTTGTTGGATAAGGGCTTTATCAGACCCAGCACATCACCCTGGAGAGCGCCGGTATTGTTTGTCAGAAAGAAAGATGGGTCATTGCGGATGTGTATCGATTACCGGCAGCTTAATAAGGTGACTATAAAGAATAAATATCCCCTCCCTCGGATTGATGATTTGTTTGATCAGCTGCAGGGCGCTAAATACTTTTCAAAGATAGATTTGCGCTCAGGTTATCATCAGGTGCGAGTACGGGAGTCAGATATCCCGAAGACTGCTTTCAGGACCCGGTACGGGCATTATGAGTTCAGAGTTATGTCTTTTGGGATGACTAATGCTCCAGCTGTATTTATGGACCTGATGAACCGGGTATTTCGGCCTTTTCTGGATATGTTTATTATTGTGTTTATCGATGACATCCTGATTTACTCGCGATCAGCCGAGGAGCATTCAGATCACTTGAGGACGATACTTGGCATTCTCCGTTAGCAGAAGCTATATGCTAAATTCTCTAAATGTGAGTTCTGGTTGACTTCTGTGGCATTCTTGGGCCATATTATCGGCGCAGACGGTATTCGGGTCGATACGCAGAAGATTGAGGCTGTGCAGAATTGGCCCAGGCCTACTACACCAACAGAGGTGCGCAGTTTTCTGGGATTGGCTGGGTATTATCGCAGGTTTGTGGAGGATTTTTCTTCTATTGTAGCACCACTGACGAGGCTTACCCAGAAAGTTGCAAAATTCCAGTGGACAGATGCCTGCGAGCGCAGCTTTCAGATGCTGAAGGAGAGATTGATTACATCACCAGTTCTGGCTCTTCCAGAGGGATCTGACGGGTATGTTGTCTATTGTGACGCCTCTGGTATTGGGATAGGATGTGTATTGATGCAGCACGGTCGAGTCATAGCCTATGCTTCCCGGCAGCTCAGACCGCACGAGAAGAACTATCCCACTCATGATCTTGAGTTGGCCGCGGTGATTCATGCTTTGAAGATTTGGCGGCATTATTTATATGGGGTCCATGTTGATATCTATACGGACCATAAGAGTCTCCAGTATATTTTTAAGCAGAAGGAGCTAAATTTGCGGCAGTGGAGATGGCTTGAGCTACTAAAGGACTACGACGTTGATATTCTGTACCATCCGGGGAAACCAATGTAGTAGCTGATGCGCTTAGCCGCAAGTCCGTGGGCAGTCTGGCTGATGTTCCATCTGATAAGAGAGATTTGGTTCGTGATATTCATCAGCTGGCCAGCCTCGGAGTTCGTTTGGCAGATTCTGGAGATTCTGGGATTTCTGTTCGTCCAGTTGCTGAGTCATCTATTATTCAGGAGGTAAAGCAGCGCCAGTTTGAGGATCCTCTTTTGATTCAGTACAGAGATGTGGCCCTTAATAAAGCAAAGACTCAATTTGAAATCTCGCCTGAAGGAGTATTATTGTACGATGGCAGATTCTGTGTACCGGACGTTGCGGGCTTACGGCGGCAGATTATGGGCGAGGCCCATAATGCACGGTATTCTGTTCATCCTGGTTCCACTAAAATGTATCGGGATCTCAGGTGTTTGTATTGGTGGGACGGCATGAAGAAAGATATTGCTGAGTTTGTTAGTCAGTGCCCGAACTGCCAGCAAGTTAAGATCGAGCATCAAAAGCCCGGTGGATTATTACAGGAGATGGAAATTCCAGCCTGGAAATGGGAGACGATTAATATGGATTTCGTTGTTGGGTTACCGCGCACTCCACGCAGGTACGACTCTATCTGGGTTATCGTTGACAGGCTGACGAAATCAGCCCATTTCCTTCCGGTTCGGACTACTTATTCGGCTGAGGACTATGCCAGATTGTATATCAGAGAGATAGTCAGACTTCACGGAGTCCCTATATCTATTATTACTGACCGAGGTGCCCAGTTTACAGCTAATTTCTGGAGGTCATTTCAGGAGGGATTAGGGACTCAGGTGAGCCTTAGTACAGCTTTTCACCCTCAGTCCGACGGGCAGGCCGAGCGCACTATTCAGACGCTCGAAGATATGTTGCGGGCCTGCGTTATTGATTTCAGGGGCAGCTGGGATGATCATTTGCCGCTTATTGAGTTTGCCTATAATAATAGTTATCATTCCAGCATTCAGATGGCACCGTATGAAGCCCTGTATGGCAGGACATGCAGATCTCCTATTGGTTGGTTTGACGTGGGCGAGACTAAGCTGATTGGACCAGATGTGATCCAGGAAGCCGTAGATAAAGTAAAGCTTATTCGAGAACGGTTATTGGCTTCTCAGAGTCGACAGAAAGCTTATGCAGATAGACGACGTCGACCGTTAGAGTTCCAGATTGGCGACTGGGTATTCCTGAAGGTGTCGCCCATGAAGGGTGTCATGAGATTCGGTAGAAAGGGTAAGTTGAGCCCCCGGTACATTGGGCCGTATCAGATCGTTCGAAAGATAGGCGAGGTCGCCTATGAGCTAGACTTACCATCCGACTTGGAGGCCGTACACCTGGTGTTTCATGTGTCTATGTTGCGGAAATGTATTGGTGATCCTTCCAGGATATTCCCAGTTGATGAAATTCAGGTGACGGAGCAGTTATCTTATGACGAGCAGCATGTATCTATTCTGGATCGACAGGTGCGGAGACTACGCACTAAAGAAGTGCCCTCCGTCAAAGTCCTGTGGCGCAACAATAATCGGGAGGAGATGACTTGGGAGGCGGAGGACGAGATGAAAAGGAGATACCCTCACTTGTTCCTGACGTCCACAGGTAATCTAATTTTTTTTTTCAGTTTGTTGTGTTGATTGATAAAATGAATTATGTATGTCATTATTAAAAAGGGACACTCCTGCCTTGATCATAAGACCTTATAAGACTAATTTAACATTCGGGGACGAATGTTCTTAAGGGGGGGAGAATGTTATGTCCCGTGTTTTCGTATAATTGGAAATCGAGAAATAATTACGATTTGTGTGTTATAAGGAAATAATTTGATTTTAGTGAATGTGACTATGTTGGTTATGGAATCATTAATGTTAAGACATCGGGGAAGGCCGAGGGTAAATTTGGAATTTCGGAGATTAGTTTCGGGAATTACAAAACGGGACGTTTAGTGAATTGGGCCAAGAAAGTTAAAGCAAAAATTGAGGCCCAAAAGAGTGGGGTGGCCAGCCAAAGGCCAAAGCCCAACCCATTTTTTTTAATGTCATGTGTTGAGCACATGACTTACACAATTGGATATATATCACTTCACACTTAGAATTTTCAAGAACAGAAATAAAATTGAAGAACACCAAGCAAATAGAGCTCTCGGCCGAAGGAGAAAATAGAGAAAAAGAAAATTTTCCAAGCTTTGTTTGAGGTCCAAAAATCTTAATTTCTACATAGTTGTGGAGTACTCAAGACCCTCTTCAACGGGGTATAATTAGTTTGGCACAAGAACTACGTTTGCGACAAGTCGGGGTTTCAAGAAAAGGTGAGAATTCTTACACTTTTATGTTATAGAATTGATATGAATATGTCAAGGATTGAGAATAGACGAGAATCCCGTAACTTTGATGTATATAGAAAGCCATGGGTGTGTGTGTATATTGTATGTTGGCCGTGAGCCTAGGAAGAAGAAAGTGGTGTGGATTGATCTTGTTTAGTTTGTATAATGTGTTGTTGTGATCTTTATGTCGTAAATGATTGATTGATGAATTAAATTGGCGTTGGAAAATGATTTCGGACATTATCGGAAAGTGTATACCTTTGGTATAATTGTGTATATCATTGTATATTTAGGGTGCTAAATACTTTAGATATGAGCTATAGTTGATATTAATGAATTCGGAATGAAACGACGCAAGTTAGAATGTTCGTCGTGAATTTTTGATGTTTTGAAGAATTATGGAAAGTAATGGATTTTGGGGCAATTTCGTGTATGGCTTGGATTGTATTTGGGATGTGATTGTATAAGTTTGAATGAGGAAATGAATACAATTATGTAGATATAGAGTTGGAATTTTGGAAGTTTGAATGAAAGTTGCCAACTTAGGTAACAAAGTAGAACTTTGAAGCTAGAGTGGTTTGATTATTACTTGTGTTGTTTGATGATGTGTGGGCTGTTGTATTGATGTATTTTGAGCCGAGCTAAGTCTCGGGGATGTTAGATTTATAGGGGAAATGCTGCCGAAATTTCGGTAGGCAAAAATGAAGTTAAAGGCATTTTTAAGCCTAAGAATCTCAATTGGTAACTTTGACCATTTGCAGATTTCAGACGAAACGGGACTTGACTTTTGGGAGAGCATACGGCGTCTGTAAGGTATGTAAAGCTTCCCACTCCTTCGTTTGGCATATCTTAGTATGATAGGCGAATATGAGAACTTCCGGAGCATTTCTGCTCCTCGAAACCCGATCCACAGAAAAGTTACTATTCATTCAATTCAATTGAAGCCTACGGGCTCTATTTTGGCTAGAATGCCACCACTCGTCCGAAACCTATCGAAATGTGGTCGGGTAACTTAGAAATGATTATGTATGACCTTTGGCCTATAAACGTTCGATAAATATGTTCGCCACCTCAATTTGACTCGAGGTGGGCCCGCTACCCCGGAACGCCCTATTTGTCTTATTGGGCTATCTTTGTAAATAAAGTTTGACATGCTACTTTCGATTTTGGAACTTCCTCCTACGGGATATGTTTTGAATATTACGATGCGCTAGGTTACGTTTTGAGCTATGCGTACTATTTTGGAAATGTCTTGTGAAATGAAACCTCATATCGACTAAGTATTCGATTCTTTTGTATTATGAAATGACTTATGCGATTACTCTGCTTTGAAAGACTATTTTGAAGTATGATTTGCATTTGTTTGCTCACGACTCCGCTCGTGCCTTATTATGACTTCGTTCGCCGGTTCCCGGGCCGGTTTTGATTCGTGCGCTTTATGATAATTCGGTCGTATGCTGTGTTACGGTTCCCGAGGCTTCGCCATAGGGCCGGGTTCCGTTTGGAGTTATGCTGTGATATGGTTCGTGATGCGATACGCTCACCTATGATTATGTTTGTGTTCGGGGATGTACGGAGATTTGAAACCTTCTGGTGTTATGCTGTGTGTGGCGCCAGCGTCGGAGTGGCGACCACGTTCCTAAGCGTTTGCATGATTTCTTTTGCATTATGTATACATATATGATTTTGATACGGATTTTGACATACCGATTTGTACCCCACTTTGTCATTCGGTTTGCTTTCGGTTTTGTTCCATATCTCTGTACTCCGTGCTTTATATACTCAGTACCTATTTCGTACTGACCCCCTTTCTTCGGGGGCTGCGTTTTATGCCCGCAGGTACAGACATTGGTGATCCTCCACAGTAGGCTTCACTCTTTGCCGTTCCGGAGTACTCCTCTTTGATCCGGAGTCCACTTTTGGTACAGACTCCTTTTGCTTTGTATATATTCTGTACATTTGACTATTTGGGTACGGCGAGGCCCTGTCTCGCCATATGTCTTTGTTTTGAGTTCGTAGAGGCCTGTAGTCATATATGTGGGGTAAGGGTCCTTTATATGTTGGTTTGATTTCGTTTTCTGGTCTTAAAGCGGTCTGCTTGTTATGATGGCCCCAAATGGCCCTTATGCTTATGTTTGCACTTTTGACCGGCGATGTCTATTCCGCCGCTCAGTTTGTATTTGATTTGTGCGACCGCTTAAGACATATTTCGATAAGTTATGTTTGATATGATTTTTATGAAATTCTGAAATTAGTTTGGATTTGGCAATGAATACGTAATTTGGTCTGGGTACCCAAGTAGGGTGCCAGTCGCGGCCCACGGGGCTGGGTCGTGACAATCCCGGCCCGCACACTGAGGGACGCGGTGAACAATGCAGAGGAATATGCACGATAACAGAACCTGGCTCGGGACGCAGTGAAGGAATGCATTGAGACAGCCACGAACAGATTAATGAGAAACCACATACATACAGACTCAACATACAGACTCAATCAAACTGAAGGGTGCCAAACGGCGAGTCAAGTCAAAGTATCCGGATAGTATGCATAATACGCGCCTATGTCCTACTTGGGAAGGCACGACAGATTATTATCAGGATCAAGTTCTCAGATGTCCAGAAATTATTTTGTAAGATTTGCATAAAAATAGTCATTTCATAATCAAAATAATAGTCCAGATATTTTTCTGAGAAAATCGGACAGAACCTAAGTAATTAAAGTTATACAGAAGGCATCGGGCCTTGTGGGCCCGCCTCGGACCAACTCGAGGCGACATATGTAAATTACTGATAATAGACCTTATGAGGTCATCCATAATCATTTGGAAGTGTTCCGACTCCGTTTGGGAAGGTTTCGTGCAAATGTTCACTTTGAAGGCATTTTATAAGGAAATGGTTTCAATTGTACTGAAGGAATTGGAACGGATTTCCATCTCGAATTCCGAGAAACGGAGTCGTACTTAAGGTTCGCGGCCGAGCCTGTTACATCCAGAACATGCCTAAGAATAAAGGGGAAGGCTTTACATACCTCGATTGCGCCTTACGCTCGCTTGGCTTCCACTCCAATTTCGTCCAAAATCTAGAAATGGTCAAGTTTACCAATTGTTAGTTTCAAACTTTTTCAATAGTCCAACTTAACACATACTTGCCTACCGAAATTTCGGTAGCATTTCCTCTGTATATATGACGACCCCGAGACTTAGCTCGGCTCAATTCATTAACACAACAACCCAGAAATCACATCAATAACAACAACATGCGTTACAACACACAATATGACATCACTAGCCATCTTTCCGGCATAACGAAACATCTTTCGTTTCAACCTTACATTTCCAAACCAAACTTATTATTTTGATATTCATCACCCATCAAGGTCATTATAACATGATGCGGAGGCATACCATACCATTCTCACAAGATATACATAAGATATACAAACATACAAACTTTCCATCAAAGCCACAATTTATCCAATTCTCCTAACCTTCAACTTACAAGTTCATATTACATTTCCATCTTCCAAATTCATCAACATTAATCATAATTTGCCTCTTGATACTTTCATTTCCATCTTTACATAAACCATAACAAACTTGCATGCTTTCCTACAACAACTTAATAACCATTTTTCCATGACAATAAAGATTATTATCTTTCCATTCATTTCACCATAACACACTTAACATACTAACAAGATTAAATTCACACTCCATCATCCACACACACCACACGGCCACATACTATATTCTCCAACTTTCACTAATTCATTCCACTTTCATTTCTAATACAATTTCTACCATAACTACACTAGATTTCAACAAAAATTCAGGTCATTATGGACATGCAATTCATGCATACACACGGCCAACATTCAAACAACATACCCACTTTACAAACTTCCATATTTCCATACACTCTACTCAATTCTACATATTACAACATAAACCAAACTTAATAACATAAGAAAATGAATTGTTTCTCACCTTTTCTTCAAGTTTTTCACTTGCTACAAAATCACTTTCTTGCCAAAATACTTACGCCATCTTGTAGAGGGTCTTGCACTTGGTAATAATGTCACAAGAATTGGATTTTTGAATCAAGGATTTGGCTCCAAAGAGTTTTTTCTTTCTTTTTCTTTTCTTTCCTCTTCCACCCGAAACTCTCTCTCTCTCTCTCTTTTGCTTGTGTTTTGTTCTTGGTTTCTCTTGAACCTTCTTAGGATAAATATGATTATATAATTCCACATGGAAATTAATTAATCCAAGGGCTTGGACCCTTGCTTGGCCGGTTGGGCCTTCCCATTTGGGCCTCATTTTATTATTTTTTTGTTGAGCCCAATTTGGCTATTTATTGTAATTCATGGGACAAGTTTCCAAAATTCCGATTTTTGCCCTTGGCCTCCTTTCGTAATTTCACACCAACGTACTCATAACCTACCCATTCATATCAAGCAAGGTCCAAATGTGGCCTTATTCATTACAAGCCAATTTATCTTGCATTTTTCAAATAAGCAAAAATGTCGGACGTAACACTAGAGCGGATAGATTCCTAAATTTAAAGCAAAGAAGCATGAGTGCCCGGGAATATGGCCTACAATTTAATTCATTGGCTAGATATGTCCCGTCTATGGTGGCGGACATGGGAGATCGGGTACATAGATTTGTGAGTGGTTTGGGGCCACATTTATTTAAGGACTGCTTGACGGCTTCGTTGCAAGACAGAATGGATATTTCCCGAATACAAGCCCATGCTCAGAATCAAGAGGGACAACAACAACCACAAAGAAGTGATCGTGGTATTGATAGAAGGCAAGGTAAAAGGGCCAGATCCATGGGAGCAGACAGTGATTACAGAGGGGGACCAAGGCAGACACATTCTAGGTACTCAGGTCAGGTGGTGACTAGTGCACCTCCTCGATTTGCAGGCAGGAGATTTGATCGCTCCTTTCGTTCAGGATAGGGTCAGAGTTCGAAGGCCTCAGATTCCCAATTCAGGGAAGATTATAGTCAGAGGAGACCCCCGATACCGCAGTGCAGCCAGTGTTATATCTCGTATTTTGTACATTCAGATGTTTCAAGATAATTGCGAGAAGTTAAGGGCAAGGCTATATTTTGACCTTGTTTAATACACAAGTTGTTTATGAAAATTATTGATGTGGAACTATTAAGAATGGATAAGGGTAAAAAGGAAAAATTACAAGGTGGTTCATGGTAATATTGAGGAAGGATAAGGGCAAATTTGGAATTAGGAAAATAATTTTCATGAATTACTAAACAAAAAAAAATAATAGTCTTGAAATAGAAAGGGGCCATGTGGCCGTTCCAAGTTGGGGTGGGCCTTGGCCCACATGGATGAATTAAACATGTGTATATTAGAAGACTAATTAGCCATATTTTCATCTTCATCCATAGAAATTTCAAGAAACTTGGAGACAAAGAAAAAAGAGAAGGCCATTCGGCCAAGCCAAGCAAAAATTGAACCCTTGAAAATCTTAATCAAAAATTATTTTCTTCTAGCATTCCTACTAATTGGAAGGTCCTCTTTAACATGAGATAGTTGTTGGAGCAATTAAATCACTCCTTGTTGCAAATTCATAACCCTAGCCAAGTGAAAAGGTGTGGTGAAAAGGTAAGGCTTAATCTTCTTTTTATATGTTATGGATGATTTGTGTATGTTGTAGTATGTAGAAATGGATGAAATTCATGAAAATATGGATGCTATGATGTGGCCGTGTATATGTAGTGTGTGGCCGTGTAGGTGTTGTGTGGTGTAGAAGAGAATGAGTCAATTTTACTTAGTATTTTGGTTGTTGTTGTAATGGAATCTATGATGAAAATGAAAGTTTAATAATTCTAGTTGAAGTTGTAAGTGTTGGAGAGTTGTTTTAGAAGCTAATGCGATTTTATAACCACTTCTTGTATTTATGGAAAATAATGTTGCTAGCATGTGAATTGTTGGTGAAGGTCATGAATTTGAAAGAAGGAAATGTGTTGTTGTTGTTCTTGTTGCGTTTGGAAGGTTTCGGGTGGAATGGAGTTTTGGTTGGATTGTTTTGAAGGTTGTGCGAATTGTTTGAAATGTTCTTGAAATTTGTTTAAATGACTTTGGATTAGTATTTGAGTATGCGAGCATTGGTGTAGGTTTGATTGTATGTAGTAACGGCGACGAAAGGTAGTTATATACGAAAGTGAAGGGTGAATATTGAGGATTGAAAAGGGTAAAATAGTAATTGTAAAGGGAAGGACGTGTTACAAGAATGTCTCGGAATCTGTAAGACTTCGACTTGCTCCAGATCATGTAATAAAGGTCATGCGAGGAAGTAGACGCGATTGTAATAAAGGTCATGCTAAGGTAGGAGAAATTTTAGGATGGGTGACCCCTGGGAAGAAATTTTATAGATTGAGACATAAGAGGCAAATGAGGAGCTAGAGTAGCCTAAGGGAAACTAGAGTATACGGGATGGTTGGAGACCATAAGAGGTCGCGTAGGACGAGGCGGACTAGGCCGGTGAAGAGACAGAAAGTGCCTCCAAGCTTTGAAATTAGGATAGGCTTGAATAGCGTTTGGAAGTATTTTGTGGGCGAGTTAGTAGTAATTATATATATATATGAATGTGTATATCCCACATGTGAATGTATTGGTAGGCATGTGATGTGTGTCCCAGCGACCGATGCTGCGGTATGGAGGGCCTCAATCGAGCAAGGGTACCGAAGTTCAAGTAACAAGAAAAGATATGGTACAAGTATTATAAGGTAGGCTGATGTTATTTTCACTACGGGTTAAGATTGGAAAGTTCTAATACAATGACACTCGGAAAAGAAAGGGAGTGAGTTAATGGGAGGCAAGGAGATCAAAGGGTCGGGAAAAGTGAAAGGTAAGAAACCTCAGTGAGTGAAGCCCCCGAGAGAAACTATCGGCAAAGTACGAGATTATATGGGTAAAAACTCAAAGATAGGCACGTGAAAAGAATAAAGTGTGGTAATATAGAACAAAAGAGGAATGTGTGAGGTTCGAGAACCAATTTCAGTAAGTGGGGCTAAAGGAATAGTGACTATGACAAGGGATGTGAAGCAAGACAAAGAATTCTTAGGCCTTGCGACGATGTTAATAGATTTTCAGCCTGTAAGAGGTATATAACGGGATAAATGTATGGTAAAATTTATGTGGATGTCTCGTACATGAAGGGGATTTTTGCTGAAAGGATGACGTAAGAATAGGACGGAATTGCACGTTTAAAGTAATATTTCACGAACTTCAGAGCCGATGCCACAAACAACAAGAAAGGAAAATTGCTCGAGAAGGAAGAAACCCAAGGAAGGTTAAAGATGAAAGTAGGAAAAGTATACTAATAGGTTAGTCGAAGGAGGAGGAAAACATTTGGGAATATTGACAAGAATGATGATATACGCGCAAAATGAAAGAAAAACTTAGGATAAGAAGTTTTCGATATGATATGCACAGAGTTGGAAAGAAAGATGAGGAGTAAAGAATAATCGAAGGCTTCAAAAACGGACATAGTGAATCTCGACGTCTCCATGGACTAGTGAGTCCAAGACACCGTTAGTCACAAAAGACAGAAGTATGCAAAGACGAAAAAGGGGGCATCGGAATTGGATATCCTTATACGTATTCTAGTTAAGTACGAGAGTGTAAGTAGCAAGAAGATAGACAGGCTAGACTATACGATAATGGAACTCGGCTTTAAGAAGAAAGTGAAGGGCGGCAGGTAATTATCGTAGACAAGGATACTCGGAGACTGTTGGTATATAAGGAGCCCCTTAAAAGGGGGGGGGGGGGTACAACTTATTATATCAGATTCAAAGGATATTTTGATAACAACGACTATTATAACGAAAGTATCAACAATTGGTAGTCTGAAATTTTTGAAAGAAAGAAAGAACGCAGCGCCTGTGAAGAAAATAAAAGAGTTCATTGGATACTAGAAAATAGTTCATGGACCATTATTTATACGGAGCATGAGAATATACGCTATGAAATCATATGAACCATCGACGTGAAGCGATGCTCGACAATATTTGTAAGGAATTCACACCAGAGAGCCGACAAGGAATAACGATGGATGAAACGAGTGCCAATACAAAGAAATAAAAAACAAGCATGCTTGTGTCAAGGAATATGAGGGCAAGGAACAGCCGATGGCCATATTGGATCGTCAAGTGAAGGTTGCGCGCCAAAGATATGGCTTCTGTTAAGGTGTGGTGACGAAACAATAAAAGAGAAGAGATGATCTGGGGAGTACAAGGATAATAAGTTGGCACAGCGGATTAGAAAACCCATGACACGGAATAAGGACTAATGTAAAGACCGAGGAGTTCGATCATAAAGGAAATAGGGTGAAAGATAAGGAATGAGCATGAAGAAAAGGGCAACTATAAGAGGGACCCCCCGAAGTGTTACAAGACCCTATAAGATCAGTTAAACATTCGAGGACGAAATTTCTAAAGGGGGGGAGGATGTTATATCCCGTATTTCGTACATTCGGATATTTCAAGGTAGTCGTGGAGAGTTAAGGGTAAGACTATTTTCCAAAATTATTTTAATATACAAGTTGTTTATTAGTATGGAAATATTGAGAAAGGCTAAGGGTAAAAAGGGAAATTCGCAAAGTGGTTCATGGTAATTTTGTGGAAGGCTAGGGGCAAAATGGAATTTCACAAAATATTCAAGAAGGTTCTTGAAGGGGCCATGTTGGCCGTGTGTCATATGTCCATATTTTTATTAAATGGGGCCAATTATAAATATATATGGACCAAAGCTTATATAACAAGACAAGTGGTCATATTTGTTTATTTTAAGAAAGTTCAAAAAAAATGGAGAAGGGGACATGTGTCCACCTTGTGTTGGTAGAAGCCATATATATATATATATATATATATATATATATATATATATATATATATATATATATATATATATATATATATATATATATATATATATATATATAGATGAGTAATGAAAAAGCAAGAGAATTATTCATCTTTTTTCAAGACAAGAAACTTGAGAAGAGAAGAAGGGGCTATTCGGCCCATGGCTAACCAAATTTGGCTCCATGAAAAGTTGATCAAAAAAATTATTTCTTCTAGTATTCCAACTAATTGGAAGGTCCTTATTAACATGAAGGGGTTGTTAGAGTAATTAAATCATTCATTTGTGCAATATACACCCCTAGCCGAGTGAAGAGGTAAGTGGAGAAAGGTATGTGTTCAATCTTCTTTTACATGTGTTATGGATGATTTGTAAATGTTGTAGTATGTAGAAATGGATGAAACTCATGAAATATGTGTGCAAGGGTTGTCGCCGAATAGGGGCGTAATGATAAGATGTGATGACTTGATTTTATTTAGTATTTTGATTGTTGTGTTGTGGGTTTCATGATGAAAATGAAGGTTTGATGAATTGAAATGAAGTTGGAATCATTGTGGGATTGTTGAAGAAGTATGGTTTCTTATATTTGTATGAATGATATCGCTAATGTGTAAGTTGTAAAAATAATTCATGAATTTGGAAGAAAGACGTGTGTTTGGAAGATTGTAAGTTGGGTTGTTGTGATTGTATCGAATATAAGAAAAATGTCGTTGGATTATGTAAAAGAAGTTACTAACGTTAGAATGTATTTTGGATTGATTGTTGAAGTTGTTAGTATGATTGTTGGTATTGTTGTTGATAATTTGGCCGAGTTGAATTCTCGGATTGTTGATTGATGATTTGGCCGAGTTAGATTCTCGAGGACGGTGTATTTACAGGGGAGATGCTACCGAAATTTTGACAGATTATAAGTTAATTTGTTTGGAAGACTAAGACAAGTGTGTGATGATGTGTTTAATGATTGTGTAAATCTTCTTGAATGTCGATAGCGAGCTTGGATAAATAAGCATAGCTAATAGGACGTGGAGCAGGTATGTAAGGCTTACCCTTTCTTTCTTTTAGCATGATCCTTATGAAACAAGTAGATGATGTATATGTATGACTTCAAAGAGATTCCTATTCTTAGAGCCACTAGGATGGCTAACGTTCTTGATTTCCATAAGCTGTTTCATATGGTTTCAATGCGTATCTATGATGTTCGAAGTTCGGTTGATATGTTTCCGAATGGCATTCGAGAGATAATTAATATGACTAATGTCTTGGTTTTCAAATGATAGCACGTTTGATTATTCCATTGAGTCTTTGATATATTTTGAGACGTACATATGGTTCCAAAAGCT
The DNA here is from genome assembly GCF_019175385.1 of Lycium barbarum. Classification (NCBI taxonomy): domain Eukaryota; kingdom Viridiplantae; phylum Streptophyta; class Magnoliopsida; order Solanales; family Solanaceae; genus Lycium; species Lycium barbarum. The sequence continues at coordinate 50,725,739 of NC_083348.1, read as the reverse complement.
CTATCTGATTTGATCCATAACAATATTCGAAAGGTACCTAACACAATTGTTGCTTTGATTTTCCAAAAATGGCTTCTGAAACGTTCGTAGAAGGTTCTGTACTTAAAACGCCCATAACTTTCTTATACTAAGTCGGATTGATCCGAAACTTGTTTCTGAGCCTTCAGGTGTCGGTAAGTATACGTGTCTATCGAGTCTTAGAATTGAGTTATGTGCATATGGTTTCGCACTACTCTGTTCGTGCAAGCCTCAGTATGTCCTTCACTGCGCCCCAGGCCAGGTTCTGTTATCGTGTGTCTCCTCTGCATTGTTCACCGCGTCCCTCATTGGAGAGCCGGGATCTGTTATATGTATGTTTGTATATGATATGATGATATGGGGATGGCGGCCAGGATGGCATGTGATGATCTTATTCACCGCGTGTCTCCCTAGAGGGCCGGGATCTGTTATATGCATATATGATATATGATGACTCCATTCACCGCGTCCCTCACTAGAGGGCCGGGATCTATTATATGTGTATATGATATATGATGTCAGCATACATGACTACTCCATCCACCGCGTCCCTCACTACAGGGTCGGGATCTGTTATATGTATATGTATATAATGACATATGATGTCGGCACGCATGATCCGTGTTTGGAAAGTAAGTATTTTGGTACTCTGGATGATTTACTCATTTTCTGTACTTCTTCTGACATATGACATCGGTATGCTTGATTTACGCTCGGAAAATAAGCACCTTGGTATTCTGGTTAATGTACTTACTTTTTGTACCGTTGTTCCGGTTATGTTTCTGTTTTCTGTATTTCATGCCTTACATACTCAGTAAATATTCCGTACTGACCCTCTTTCTTCGGGGGGCTGCGTTTCATGCCACGCAGGTACACCCAGATGAGTAGAAGATATTATTAGAAGATGTTCCAGCGGGATTGGCGAGCTTCACTTCCTTCCGGAGCGTTGCCGAGTCGGAGTTTGTATGTTATGATTTCTGGATTGATGTTAGAGACTTTGCAGACAGAGTCATGGGTATGGGATGTCAGTCTTGTAAGCGACTCCATCAGCCGATGTGTCATTCTGTGTTATGCTATAAATTCCATATAATTACAGATTTTGTTTGATTTGAGAACAACGAAAAAGAATATTTCTGAAAGCTTTACTATGTATTTCATTTTATTTGATTTAAGAGTTCAAAGAGACTATGTGTGTAATAAGAGTCAGCGGGTTCGCTCGGCTCCGAGTATGGGTCGGGTGCCCATCACACCCTAGTAAGACTAGGGTGTGACAAAGTGGTAACAGAGCAGGTTGTCCTAGGGGTTGTCTGCAAAGTCGTGTCCAGTAGAGTCCTGTTTATGGGTGTGAAGCCGGCCACATTTATAAACAGGAGGCTACAGGGCATCTAGGGATTGTTGACCTTCTTTCTGTCTTAGATCGTGCGATAGAGCCAAGTCGTAGGAAAAAGAAATTTCTTATATAACCCTTACATACGACGGAAGGAGGTAAGTGATGATATGGAAAGTTATAGAAGTAAGCCTTAATATATTTGTTCTGTTACCTGAAACTAGAAGCTCTGGATGGCTGGAATGTGTCATATAACTGTATGTTCTGTGAGGTATTGTCGATATTTTCTGCGTACAGATATTGAATAGTAAGAATGGTAAAAGAGATTCTGCCGAAATTGTTAATCAGGTTATTTAGTTAGGTACGCCTAACAGGAGGAAGCGTGGAAAGGAAATATCGTAACCAGAAAATAAATGGGATGCATTGTTTCAGAGGAGTTATGGGTTTGGCATGATAGGAAGAATAATAACGAGAACGACGATTAGCAGTCTGAAGGATTAAAATGGATAACATCCGAGGTTTAGTAGGAGTAAGGTCTGTTGGAGGATTCAGAGAACGTCGACAATCAGTTTGCTGTAAATTACTGTATAAGGATGGTGACTAAAAATTCAAACAGGCTGATACCCGAAGTATTCATAAGTAACGGCGACGAAAGGTGTTATATACAAAAGTGAAGGGTGAATATTGAGGATTGAAAGGGGTAAAATAGTAATTGTAAAGGCAAGGACGTGTTACAAGAATGTCTCCGAATCTGTAAGACTTCGACTTGCTCCAGATCATGTAATAAAGGTCATGCGAGGAAGTGGACGCGATTATATCAGCATTAAGGCACCGAATTTCATCAGTGTTTCGAGGTTACGCGTGCTAAGGTGGGAGAAATTTTAGGATGGGTGACCCCCTGGGAAGTGCGAAAGAAATTTTATAGACGTCCTATACCCACGACTCTGTCTGCAAAGTCTCTAACTTCGAACAAAACATCATAGCACATATACTCTGACTCGGCAACACTCCAGGAGCAAATGGAGTTGCCACTCCAGCTGAAGCATCTTCTAGCAATGTCCTTTACTTATCTGGGTGTACCTGCGTGGCATGAAACGCAGCCCCCGAAGAAAAGGGGGTCAGTACGGAATATGTACTGAGTATGTAAAGCATGGAATATAGAAAACAGAATCATAATCGAAACAAACAGTACAAAAGTAAGTACATTTTCAAAATACCAAATTACTTATTTTCCAGAATACAAATGGTGTATACCGATGTCATGTGTCAGAAGAAGTACCGAAAATAAGTAGATCACCTAGAGTGCCAAAATGCGTACTTTCCAAACACAGACCGTGCGTGCCAACATCGTATGTCATCATATACATACACACATAACTGATTCATATGTAACATAATAGTGCCGAGGAACGTACGACCCGATCCATATATATAACATATTAATGACGAGGAACGTTCGGCCCGATCCACAAATGTATTTGCTGCGGAACGTGCAGCCCGATCCATATACACATATTATATTGGTGTGGCACGTGCAGAAGGTTAGTACAGACAATAAGCACGATATGCAGAATAATAAAAACAACTTACTGGAAACACGAATCATGCATGCCAAGAACGGTATCCGGCCCCTTACGGAACCCGGGGAACGTGGCGCCACCCTGCCTTTGGCGCCACACACATCATACTCCGGAAGGTTTGCTCCGTAATCTCCGTCACACATCATAATATCACATCATAAGATCAGAATATACATATACACATATATGGTTCGGCGAACCATGAACACATCATAACACCGTAACACATCATACTCCGAAATACATATATGGCACCCGGCCCTCAAGCAAGGGACCCGGCGAACCATGCGCATGATCTATACCGGCCCGGGACTTGGCGAATGATATAATAGTAGTATGCACGAGTAGAGTAGTGAGAAACCATATGCACATTAATCAAGACTCGATGGATAAGTATACTTACTGATCCCTGAAGGCTCAGAAACAAGTTTCGGGTCAATCTGAATTAGTATAAGAAAGTTATGAATGTTTGAAGTACAAAACGTTCTACAAGCGTTTCAGAAGCCATTTTTTTAAAATCAAGGCCATAATCATGTCAAGTACCTTTCGGATATCGTTATAGATCAATTCAATTAGAGTTTTTGGGACCATATGCACATATCAAAATATATCAAAGACTCGATGGAGTAATTGAACGTGCTAGCATTTGAAAATCAAAACCTTATTCATATCAATTATTTTTCGAATGCCATTTGGAAACATATCAACAAACTTCGGACATCATAGATATACATCAAAACCATATGAGACAACTTATGGAAGTCAAAAATATTAGCCATCCTAGTGGCTCTAAGAACAGGAAATTTCTTTGAAATCATACATATACGTCATTTGTTCGTTTCATAAAGATCATGCCAAAAGAAAGAAAGGGTAAGCCTTATATACCTGTTTGACTGCTTATAAGCTACGCTTATTCGTCCAAGCTTGTAAGTCTACATTTAAAAGGAATTTATGCTAATGTTAGCCTTTTCGTCGCACATTTGTACCATATTTCAAATCATACTATTTTATATTCTGCCGAAAATCGGGCAGCATCTCCCCTGTTTATATGCCTAGCCCGAATTCTCAATTCAGCAACCAACAACAACAACAACAATGCCAACATTAATCATAATATTTCCAATACCAACGTATGCCATAAAACAGCCCACACATTGTTTTCTAAATTCCTCAACCAACCAAATTTGCGATATAACTATTTAATAATTTTATTTCCGTAAGGGAGTTGAAATTAATACTAACAGCATCAATAACGACATCCTCCACATTCTACAAGTTGAATACATTTATTTTCATTCAAAATTCTCTTCAAATCTCATTCCATAATTCACAACGTCAACAAACGAATTTATCACACTATTTTCTCCGTTCTAGTTCGGTAGAACTCTAAATAAACTTATTAGCAATGAAAAGGAACCTTACTCTTACCTCAAGTGTGCAGCCACCACGTCCACCCCCTTCTTTTTGGTTGATTGTTAGCTCAAATTGGAGGCAACGCAACATAGAACACTTTTTTCTTCACGGGCTTCGGGATTCGGGGCTCAGATTTTGGTCAAAATTGATCTTTTCTCTCTAAGCTTTCTTCTCTCTTTTTCTACAGAAGTTTCTGGGTGTTTTGTTCTGAAAAATGAGGAGAAAAGGCTGATATATCACTTAAATAAACATGGGTCATGGGCCTAACCCGGTTGGGCCCGGATTGGGCCTACCCCACTGACCTTTCTGCCTTAAAACGTCCATATCCCCTTATCCCGACATCTCCTGTGGACCCTCGACCTATGGTTGGAAAGCTAATTCAATTATATACAACTTCTATTTCTTGTTATTTTTCCAAATTCCAAACTTATAATACCGTTTGTTCCCTCGAAGTCAGATCACCCGAAAACGCTACTTAAAAATATTTGTTTGGAGGACTTCCACTTTGATTTGGCTCAAGGGTCCTTCTTGAGTTGTGTTTAACTTCACGTATGTGATTCATATAACTTGTCACGTGTTCCAAAAAAAATTCTTGATGTGTGGGCCCCACCTCCGCTTACTACTAATCCGACGTACAAAAAATACGAAATATAATACTATCAATGTGAGTTTAAATTATGTAGTAACAACGTGATTGTCAATGTTTCAGGAAGTACGTGTCACGCTCAGGCTCTGAAAATGCGGGGTATAACATATGCAATCTCTGAATAAGCAGCTACGGATCAAGTCTATCTCCATGTGCACCTGCGGGCATGACGCAGTGTCCACAAACAAAAGGACGTCAGTACGAAGAATGTACTGAGTATGTAAAGCATGATCAACATCGATATATAAGCATAGTAAACAACATGTGAAGTAGCATAAGAGGGGAAGACCATAATGTCATCATCATGGCACTTACCTACCTTTCATAGGAAATTCCCATTTGTCATGCGTATTTAATAATAGTGCTCGTATTAGTATACATGCCCCTGTTCACATTCATATCATAGTCTTTTCACATTCATATTCATATTATATACATAGCCATACACTTATATACATACATACGTGGCGTACCCGACCATAAGGTTCGGTGTTTCATACATACTTGGCCAACCAAGGCACAATGTTATATCTACCTGGCCCTACCAAGGCTTCAGGGTTATCCGTACCATCTGTAGATGTGTGCGCGCGTTATGTAATCATATACATACATATATATAAACATATACTCTACCCGGCACCATAGGCTCGGGGTTTCATTATAGCCCTTTATAGGCACACATACATCTAATAGCCCGTAGGCACCTTTAGAATCATTATTATTATCATTATCATGACTATTATCATCATTATCGTTACATCTATATCATAGGCTTACTCGTTATATGAGGAGCGTAGCACAAGCGTAGTACATATCGAGGATTATGAGCTTATGAGCTCGGAGATCAACCATTTGGAGACAACATACTCGTATAGAGGATTTAGGAATTTGGCCAAATAACCATGCCTTATGAAAGAAGGGTTAGCCTCACATACCTTTTTGTCGGACTATTCTACACTTGCACGTCCCCTTCCAATGTTAGCGTTTCTACCTTCATTAATATCATAACAATGGCCATTAGTCATTCACATTATCCACATTATCTAGATTTCTCAACTTGCTTCTAATTCATCCATATTCAAGGTCATAACACCCAACTTCGTCCATCCGTCTAAAGTGTCTAGTTCATGATCTTAATACCATTTATAACACATCATATCACAACACAGAAACATTCGTGATTCAATTCAAACTATTTCTCAAAATGTCACTATTCATCATTCATGACCTAGTTGACCATATTTTCTACAATCCATGCATTTCAACTCTCCAATATCTTAAACATCATATAAATATCATGAATATTACCTTAGAAGTTTTAGGAATAAGCTCTAGTTGACAATACTCCACTTGGAGCAAAACCCTAGTATTTCTCCATTTGGATTTCTTGACTTGGATGACCTTTGATGATGTTCTTACTCTTGATTCACTTTGTTTTATGTTGTTGATGACTTATGATCCTTGAAAGCTTGGATAATAAATGTAGAGAGAGGTTTTAGAGAGAAGGAGTGTAATGTGGAAATGAAATAAAACAAGTGTTGGTCCCTTTATTTAATGAATTGCAAAATCTGTGCTGCGGTGAACAGTGGTCGTAAACTGAGTTTACGACCACGTATTCCATTTTACGGTTCGTCCCTAGCGGTCGTCTTTAACCTTTTCAAAAACCAGAAACTTTGGCTGCTTGCATGGTGATTTACGACCATGGTTTACGGGCCGTAAATCACTTTACGGTCCGTAAACCAGATCGTATTTTAACATTTCCTCAACTGGTAGAAAGTTGAAGGCTTGCGTGCCAGTTTATGACCTGGCAGTTTACGGACCGTATACCAGTTTACGGTCCGTATTTGCACTTTACGACCACTGGGCAGATTGCAATTCTGCAACTTTCCATATTTCTTAGACTTCTCATTTTAATCACCCATATCCATGCACATGCATTGCTCACCTCACCTTGCCTTATCTTAGCCAACTTTCTCGTCTTACGTCGGATTCCTTTGAAATCTTGCCTAAAGTCATCAAACGTCGTTTCTTGCTCATGGACATCATACACCCATACTTATCACTAGTTCGTTCACTTACGTACCACCGGAAAAATTTTCTGAGGTGTAACATTCCTCCTCCCTTAAGAACATTCTGTCACGACCCAACTAGGAGCCGCGACGGGTACCCGATACTACTATACCGAGTACCTCTTATTTCGTATCTTATTCTTACTACTGAGTGGGCCGTATGAACGATACCGTCATTTCTTTACTCAACACCATCATTAATAGCATACTCGTAAACTAGTGGCAATAAACTTTACTAACATATTATAAAGCGACAAGGACAAACAAGGTTGTGAAACATCTGACTGTACCGCTGATGGAGCTCCTAGGAATCGAACTCGTCTACCTGCTTACCTGCGTGGCATGAAACGCAGCGTCCACAAGAAGGGACGTCAGTACGAGTAATGTACCGAGTATGTAAGGCATGAAAAGTAGCATAATAAGGAACATAAAGTATGAATAATAGTATCATGGGATCATAGAGCATATAGTGAGATAGGGAGTAACCTGTACATATGAGTGCCTTTTTGGACGGATGCCATGCATGCTTATCTTTCCTTTGAAAACATTTCTTTTTCATATACATAGAAAATAGAACATGTCATAGCGCCGAGCAACGTCGGCTCCCCCACATATGTCCCGCGTCCGGGATGATAAATTACGCCAACTGACCAGGTGGCAATGCGTCTATAGCGCAACATATGGCCCTTTTCCCCATATGCCCCATATACATATACATATATCATATACATATATCATATAAGCAGCATGCATGAGAGCCCAAAGAAAGTCATGTATCCATCGGAGTGACGTAAGGTCGGTAACCTCCGATTACATTATGGAATAACCATGGCCGCTTTGTCTCACCTTGAAGGAACAATTATTATAAGATGAGACAATCAACGAATAACAGCATACATAAACCGATACCTGAAGGCTCAGAAACAAGTTTCAGGTCAATCCGATTTAGTATAAGAAAGTTATGAGCGTTTGAAGTACATAACCTTTTACGAACATTTCATAAGTCATTTTTGGAAAATCATTCTTATCATAGTCATCATAGAAATATTGTCATCTTTGACATCATCATTGTCATTGTGAAACATATCCATCGTTATGGTCATAAAAACTTACAAAATCCTAAACCTCTGTTTTGATAGAGTACGGGCACTTTGGAAAAAATCATTTACGAGTTATCGGGAAGAGAATCATGCCTTGGGATCATAAACATCTAACTTTTGAAAACAAGGAAATATGGAAGCAATTATGAAATCATAACATCGGAATCATGCCTTGAAAGAAAGGGACGAGCCTTAACATACCTGCTCCACGTCCTATTAGCTACACTTACTTATCCAAGCTTGCTAGTCTACATTCAAAAGAATTTACACAATTATTAGATTCGTCGTCATACACTTGCCTTAGTTTCTCAAATAAATTCACTTATGATCTGTCGAAATTTCGGCAGCATTTGCCCTGTAAATACGCCATCCCCGAGAATCTAACTCGGCCAATTTTATCAACAACAATCCGAGAATTCAACTCGATCAAATTATCAACAACAATACCAATCACCATACTAACAACTTTAACAATTTATCCAAAATACATTCTAACATTGGCAATCCTTGCCACACATTTCATCGGCACTTCATTTGTATTCAATTCAATCACATATAATCTAGCCAATACCAATGATACCACATTCAAATATTAATCCGAAATCATTCCAACACGATTCAAGAATACTTCAAACAATTCACATAACATTCCAAACAACCCAATCGACATACTACTTCCCCCGAGACCTTCCAACTTCAATAAAAACAATAACAACCTAATTCCTTCTTTCAAATTCAATCACAACAACCCAACAATTTACACACTAACAACATTATCTTCCATAAATACAAGAAGACTATTTTCAAATCACATTGACCCCTAAAACAAACTCTTCAGCCATCACAACTTCTCTAGAATAATCCAACTTTCATTATCAACATAGCATCCACAACAACAACAACACACACACATATGTGCACAGCCACAACATGTTTCCATATTTCCATGAATTTCATCCACTTTTACATACTACAACATACATAATCATCCATAACATATAAGAAAAGGATTAAACCTTACCTTTTTCCTTGATTTCTCATTTGGCTAAGATTTGTAACTTGCAAGAATATGTACTTTTCTTGCTCCAATGACCAGTTCACTTTGCTAAGGACCCTTCAATGGATTGTTTAGCTAGAAGAAAATAATTTTTGATGAATTCTTTTTTCCAAGGTTCTTGTTGGACTTGGTATGGCCGAATGGCCTTTGGGTTTTTCTCCTTTTTTTTTTTAGTTTCTCTAAGGTTCTTGAAATTTCTATGGATCAAGATGAATAAGATGACTTAGTCATTGATGCAATCCAAATTACCATGGTGACGACTAAAGTGTTCAAGCCGAGGAGACCCAAATTGAAGTCCGAAAGGATGTGGATTGAAGCCCAAGATCTGAAAGAACAAGTCTAGCAACCCAAATTAGGACTTCTAGAAGCTCTAGTGTGAACATGAGGGGTTGGACTAATGTGAACGAAGGAAGCTTCTCTTTTTATGTTTTCTAGGCTTATTAAAGGCTATTTTGACTTTCAATATGTGTAGTGGCTTTCTAGGCTTCTAGGAGTATGCATTTTATAGTCTTCTATGCACCTAGAAGACTACACATCTATTTATTTCTTTTGACTAGTATATTTTAAGAACCTTATTTAAAGGTGCTTGTAATTGATTTGGGAAAACCTATCTTTGAATATTGAATATTATTGAAACCGTTTAGTCTTGAATGACTAGTGTTAATTTGGTGGACTCCAAATTGTACAACCCCCGTTTGATCTAACAGTTTGCAAGAGATGGCTATTCTCTTGAGGGTTGTTCGAATAGGATAGGTGCCTTTTGATCCTTTTGGGAGGTAACTAGGACTAGTTCTTCTAGTTATTGTCCAATTGTTATTCAAATTGTGTCTTCTTTCTATCTTTGTTATTTTTCTTGCATCAGTCATCTTTTTATTTTGTCCATTAAGCTCCTAGGTGGGCCTAAGCCCACTCCAATTGGACGGCCCAAATGGCCCCTTTAATTCCGAGCCCATTTTTTTTTTGTTTTGTTTTGCACTCCATGAAAATTTATTTTTTTCCAAATTCCAAATTTTCCCTTAGTCTTCCTCCATATTTCCATGAGTCATATTGCGAATTTTCCTTTTTACCCTTAACCTTTCTTAATATTTCCACTTCAAAAATTTTCATACACAACTTGTGTGCTAAACCAAAATCAAAATATAACCTCGTCCTTAACTTCCCGCGATTATCTTAAATTATCCGAACTTACAAAATGCGGGATATAACATACAAATTATCCGAATGTACAAAATGCGGGATATAACACATTCGTCCCCGAATGTTAAGGTGCTCGGGAATTCTACAAAAAATTTCGCCAGAGTTTCCCCTATAACATGGCACTACCATCCTGCCACAACAACCCATAATATCGATGCCACACAGGGCCACAACATAATAACATAAAATTTTGGCCACACATGATCCAAAAGCATAAAAGGAAAACATACATACCTTATGATCTTGACGTCTCATCTTGGGCTTCTTCCAAGGGCTGAAATAAATGTGGGTATTTGGATTGCATACTTTCTTCCGCTTCCCACGTCATTTCCTCTCGATGGTTATTTCTCCACAAAACATTAACTGAGGCCATTTCTTTATTTCTAAGCCTCCGTACTTGCCTATCTAATATGGGAATGGGTATTTCATCATAAGTCAATTTCTCTGTCACTTGTACATCATTTACAGGGACGATCCTAGTAGGATCTCCAATGCATTTTTGGAGCATCGAGACGTGAAACACTGGATGGACTGACTCCAATTCTGGAGGTAGTTCTAATTCATAGGCCACCTTGCCTATTTTGTGCACAATCTCATATGGCCCAATATACCGGGGACTAAGTTTCCCCTTTTTGCCAAATCTCATAACGCCCTTCATTGGCGACACTTTCAAGAACACCCAATCTTTCACTTTGAACTCTAAGTCCCTTCGACGATTATCCGCATAGGACTTTTGACGACTTTGGGCTGCTAACATCCGATCTTGTATCAGCTTAACTTTCTCTATAGCTTGCTGGACCAAGTCTGGCCCTATTAACTTAGTTTCTCCGGTTTCAAACAACCCGATTGGGGATCTACACTTTCGCCCATATAAAGCTTCATACGGTGCCATCTGAATACTAGAATGATAACTGTTGTTGTAAGCAAATTCAATGAGTGGAAAATGATCATCCCAATTTCCTCCAAAATCTATCATACATGCCCGTAACATATCTTCAAGAGTCTGAATAGTACGTTCAGCTTGCCTATCGGTCTGTGGGTGAAATGCCGTACTAAGGCTAACTCGGGTCCCTAAACCCGCTTGGAAAGACTCCCAAAATTTTGCTGTAAACTGAGTACCTCTATCAGAGATAATAGATACCGGAACGCCGTGGAGTCTCACTATCTCTTTAAGGTAAAGCCTTGCATAATCTTCTGCCGTATAGGTCGTTCTGACCGGTAAGAAATGGGCTGACTTTGTGAGTCTATCCACAATCACCCATATAGAGTTATACTTACGTCGAGAACGAGGTAACCCCGTAATGAAGTCCATATTAATCACTTCCCACTTCCACGTTGGATTTCTATAGCTTGCAATAATCCGCCCGGCTTTTGGTGCTCGATTTTCACCTGTTGACAATTAGGACATTGAGCTACGAATCCCGCTATATATTTCTTCATCCCATTCCACCAATATAAAGTCTTAAGGTCATGATACATTTCGTCGCTCCAGGGTGCACAGAATAACGGGAGCAATGAGCTTCTCTCAAAATCTGATGGCGTAGGTCTGCCACATCAGGGACACATAGTCTGCCTCGGCATCGGAGAACTCCGTCTCCCGAAACATCAAACGATGACTCCTCCTTTTGAGGGAGTGTGTCTCTGTATTGTATTAGCATGGGATCCTCATATTTTCTGTCTTTCACTTCTGCTACTAGCGACGAGACTGCTGTATTTTGGATAGTAGCTCCGCTGCTACCTGAGTCCATTACTCGGACTCCTAGGCTAGCTAACTGTTGGAGCTCACGGGCCATTTCTCTCTTTTCTGGTCGTACATCACTTAGACTTCCCATCGATCTACGACTAAGTGCATCGGCCACAACATTTGCCTTTCCGAGGTGATACAAGATATCCACATCATAGTCTTTCAGCAATTCTAGCCATCGTCATTGCCGCAAATTCAACTCTTTCTGCTTGATGATGTATTGAAGACTCTTATGATCTGTATAAATATCCACGTGGACACCATATAAGTAATGTCTCCATATCTTTAATGCATGAACCACCGCGGCCAATTCTAGATCATGGGTAGGATAATTCTGCTCATGTTTGCGCAATTGCCTTGAAACATACGCAATCACTTTGCCATGTTGCATCAATACACAGCCTAGCCCAACGCCTGAAGCATCACAATAAATGACATATCCTTCCATTCCCTTTGGAAGTGTTAGAACTGGGGTAGAAGTCAATCTACCCTTTAACTCTTGGAAACTACGTTCACAAACATCTGTCCATTGAAACTTTGCCGATTTCTGGGTCAACTTTGTGAGTGGTACAAAAATAGAAGAAAAACCTTCAACAAATCTTCTGTAATAACCTGCTAAGCTCAGAAAGCTACGAACCTCCGTAGGAGTTGTGGGCCTTGGCCAAGTCTTCACGGCCTCAATCTTTTGGCTATCCACTCGAATGCCATTGGCTGCAACGATATGCCCTAAAAATGCTACCGAGTTCAACCAAAACTCGCATTTGGAAAACTTTGCAAATAACTCTCGAGTTCGAAGAACTCCAAGGACAGTACGCTAATGATCCGCATGCTCTGCCTCGTATCTAGAATACAACAAGATGTTATCGATAAATACTATCAAAAATAAATCCAGGAAGGGTCTGAACACATTATTCATCAAATCCATAAATACCGCCGGCGCATTAGTTAGCCCAAATAACATTACCCGGAATTCAAAATGACCATATCTTGTTCTAAAAGATGTCTTAGGGATATCTTTTTCCCTAACCCTCACTTGATGATACCCGGACCTCAAATCAATCTTTGAAAACCATTTGGCACCTTGCAATTGATCAAACAAGTCATCAATCCTCGGGAGGGGATATTTATTCTTAATCGTCACCTTATTCAATTGCCTATAATCAATGCACCTTCTCAAAGAGCCATCTTTCTTTCGGACAAACAATACGGGCGCTCCCCACGGGGATGAACTAGGCCTAATAAATCCTTTCTCAAGCAAGTCTTTCAATTGCTCTTTCAATTCTTTCAGTTCGGCAGGTGTCATTCTATAAGGAGGAATAGATATAGGTTTAGTGTCTGGCAACACATCAATAACAAAGTCAATCTCCCGCTCGGGAGGAAGGCCTGGAAGCTCTTCCGGGAACACATCCGGAAATTCATTCACTACAGGAACTGACTGAAGAGTCGGCGATTCAGCTTCTATATCAACTCGCACTAGATGATAAATACATCCTTTCGTGATCATCTTCCTTGCCTTTAGATAGGAAATAAACATACCTTTTGGTGACGCCCGGGAATTGGAAACGAACCATCTTCATTCTACAATCAACATTGGCATAACAAGAAGCCAACCAATCCATGCCCATAATGACATCAAAATCTACCATTTGTAGCTCATGCAAATCAATCATGGTACGACGGTCACAAATCATAACTACACAATCTCTATATACTCAGCTAGCTATTACCGATTCACCCACGGGTGTAGACACCTCAAAAGGTTTGATCGACTCCGGCTCGACTATAAATTGACCCGTAATATAAGGAGTAACACATGATAATGTGGAGCCCGGATCAATCAAAGCATATACATCATGAGAGAATACCGATAATATACCTATGACCACGTCAGGAGAAGACTCAAGATCTTGGCGTCTAGCCAAAGCATAGATACGGTGCTGAGGACCGCTAGAACTGGGAGCTCTGCCTCTACCCCTATCAGGGCCAACTGGCGCATGTGAACCTGGCCCCATAGGGCGTACAGATGCCGAAGAACTGGCTACCGACCCTGATGGCTGGGTCCTACCTCCACCATGTACTAAGGGGCAATCACGCATAATATGGCCTGGTCGACCACATGAATAGCAACCATTTGAACCCAATCGGCATCGACCCTAATGCGACTTCCCACACTGGGATCATCGTGGGGCAGGTGGCCTTGACTGGCCTGAATCATCTCGAAACTGAGGTCCTGAATAGCTCGGACTCGGCCCTGAACGAGCAGATCTATCAAGGCTCTGGCCTGGAAACCGTGGAGGGGCACTGGTCATGGAATAGCCTGAATGCCTGGAAAGCTGCTGCCTATGTCCGCCTCTGGACTCACTCATCGGCCCTGAGGATCTGGCCCTCTTGCTATGTCCCCGATCTTGCTCACGCTCACTCCTCCGCTGCTGTAGGCTTTCTTCTAAGTTTCGAGCATGTGCCTGAATGCGTGCAATATCCATACCGTCCTGAAGGGAGGAAGCCAAGAATTTATCCATCAAGTGTGGCCCTAGGCCCTTTACAAATCGGTGTACCCGGTCGCCCATATCCGCTACCATGGCCGAAGCATACCTAGATAAGGAGTTGGAGCGGAGGCTATACTCTAGGGCACTCATACTACCTTGCCTTAAATTCAAGAATTTATTGGCCTTGGCTCGCCGAACTTCTGGGGGCATATAATGACGGAGAAAAGCATCGACAAACTCTTGCCATACCGGGGGAGGTGCATTGGCCCCCCGTGAAGCCATCCATACCGTATACCACTGGATCGAGACATCTCTCAATCTATATGACGCTAGTTCCACCGACTCGGTGTCCGAAGCATGTATAAACCGAAGCGTCCTTAGCATACTATCGATGAAATCCTGAGGATCCTCCTCCGGCTTTGACCCAAAGAATTCCGGAGGGTTTAAAGTAATAAAATCACAGGCCTTTGCACTAACAGCCTTATCACCATGCCCTGAACTTTGCCTCTGAGTCTGGGCCGCAACCAATTGAGTCAAAAAATTAATGGCCTCTTTTACATCTTGGCCAGAAGCATCCGGCGGAGGAGCTGGATGTGCTGGAGCTGGGGCTGAGGCCCCCTCACGCTCCTCAGAAACAGGCACTGTCTTGGAGGACTGAGATTGAGCCGCACTCTGGGACTCACTTTCCTCTACTACCGGTGGCGGTGCTCTTTTAGCCCGCTTTTCTGCCACCGTCTTGCCCTTTTGGGCTGCTGTAGCCTTTTTATTCTTAGGCATCTCTGAAATGCACAACACACGATTAAGGAGCAAGAATTTCTTACATCATAGCTCTATCGCACGATTCTTATGAAGAAGAAGGTCATTTATTCCTAAAATGTCCGCAGCATCTTGTTTATAAGTGTGGCGCGCAACACACCCATAACCAAGACTCTACTAGACACGGCTTGTAGACACACCATAGGACTGAACTGCTCTGATACCACTTTTGTCACGACCCGCCTAGGAGGCCGCGACGAGCACCCGGTGCTAGCCCATCCGGGCACCCCTTGACTCATACTTATGCTTACATCTAGGTGAGCCACATAATTAGACATGCATTTTCTTTCATTCATCAAACTAGTCCCATCGGACAATCACATCTTTAAATCATCATTGGCATTTATGCCACATCTGATGTACATAAGCCGACAAGGCTACCATAAGGTGTACAAAATATAGGCCGACAAGGCCAGACATATCTAACCGTATACACGTGACTACGAGCCTCTAAGAGTATAACAGAACATATGAGTGGGACAGGACCCCGCTATGCCCATAATTATATACACAAAAGAATAAGTACCCAAAAGCTATGGCTCCGGAAGAAAAGGAGCTCTGCTATGCAATCTCTGAATAAGCAGTTATGGATCAAGTCTATCTCCCTGTGCACCTGCGGGCATGACGCAGCGTCCACAAACAAAAGGACGTCAGTACGAAGAATGTACTGAGTATGTAAAGGATGATCAACATCGATATATAAGCATAGTAAACAACATGTGAAGTAGCATAGGAGGGGAAGGAAATAATGTCATAATCACGGCACCTGCCTACCTTTCATAGGAAATTCCCATTTCTCATGCGTATTGAATAATAGTGCTCGTATTAGTATACATACCCCTGTTCGCATTCATATACAGAGTATTTTCACATTCATATTCATATTATATACATAGCCATACACATATATACATACATACGTGGCGTACCCGACCATAAGGTTCGGTGTTTCATACATACTTGGCCAACCAAGGCTCAATGTTATATCTACCTGGCCCTACCAAGGCTTCAGGGTTATTCGTACCATCTGCAGATGTGTGCGCGCGTTACGTAATCATATACATACATATATATAAACATATACTCTACCCGGCACCATAGGCTCGGGGTTTCATTATAGCCCTTTATAGGCACACATACATCTAATAGCCCGTAGGCACCTTTAGCATCATTATTATTATCATTATCATGACTATCATCATCATTATCGTTACATCTATATCATAGGCTTACTCGTTATATGAGGAGCGTAGTACAAACGTAGTACATATCGAGGATTGTGAGCTTATGATCTCGGAGATCAACCATTTGGAGACAACATACTCGTATAGAGGATTTAGGAATTTGGCCAAAGAACCATGCCTTATAAAAGAAGGGTTAGCCTCACATACCTTTTTGTCGGACTATTCTACACTTGCACGTCCCCTTCCAATGTTAGCATTTCTACCTTCATTAATATCATAACAATGGCCATTAGTCATTCACATTATCCACATTATCTAGATTTCTCAACTTGCTTCTAATTCATCCATATTCAAGGTCATAACACCCAACTTCGTCCATCCGTCTAAAGTGTCTAGTTCATGATATTAATACCATTTATAACACATCATATCACAACACAACAACATTCGTGATTCAATTCAAACTATTCCTCAAAATGTCACTATTCATCATTCATGACCTAGTTGACCATATTTTCTACAATCCATGCATTTCAACTCTCCAATATCTTAAACATCATATAAATATCATGAATATTACCTTAGAAGTTTTAGGAATAAGCTCTAGTTGACAATACTCCACTTGGAGCAAAACCCTAGTATTTCTCCATTTGGATTTCTTGACTTGGATGACCTTTGATGATGTTCTTACTCTTGATTCACTTTGTTTTATGTTGTTGATGACTTATGATCCTTGAAAGCTTGGATAATAAATGTAGAGAGAGGTTTTAGAGAGAAGGAGTGTAATGTGGAAATGAAATAAAACAAGTGTTGGTCCCTTTATTTAATGAATTGCAAAATCTGTGCTGCGGTGAACAGTGGTCGTAAACTGAGTTTACGACCACGTATTCCATTTTACGGTTCGTCCCTAGCTGTCGTCTTTAACCTTTTCAAAAACCAGAAACTTTGGCTGCTTGCATGGTGATTTACGACCATGGTTTCCTCAACTGGTAGAAAGTTGAAGGCTTGCATGCCAGTTTACGACCTGGCAGTTTACGGACCGTATACCAGTTTACGGTCCGTATTTACACTTTACGACCACTGGGCAGATTGCAATTCTGCAACTTTCCATATTTCTTAGACTTCTCATTTTAATCACCCATATCCATGCACATGCATTGCTCACCTCACCTTGCCTTATCTTAGCCAACTTTCTCGTCTTACGTCGGATTCCTTTGAAATCTCGCCTAAGGTCATCAAACGTCGTTTCTTGCTCATGGACATCATACACCCATACTTATCACTAGTTCGTTCACTTACGTACCAAAGGAAAATTTTTCCGAGGTGTAACAGTATATAATGACATATGATGTCGGCACGCATGATCCGTGTTTGGAAAGTAAGTATTTTGGTACTCTGGATGATTTACTCATTTTCTGTACTTCTTCTGACATATGACATCGGTATGCATGATTTACGCTCGGAAAATAAGCACCTTGGTATTCTGGCTAATGTACTTACTTTTTGTACCGTTGTTCCGGTTATGTTTCTGTTTCCTGTATTTCATGCCTTACATACTCAGTACATATTCCGTACTGACCCCCCTTTCTTCGGGGGGTTGCGTTTCATGACACGCAGGTATACCCAGATGAGTAGAAGATGTTCCAGCAGGATTGGCGAGCTCCACTTCCTTCCGGAGCGTTGCCGAGTCGGAGTTTGTATGTTATGATTTATGGATTGATGTTAGAGACTTTGCAGACAGAGTCGTGGGTATGGGATGTCAGTCTTGTAAGCGGCTCCATCAGCCGATGTGTCATTCTGTGTTATGCTATAAATTCCATATAATTACAGATTTTGTTTGATTTTAGAACAACGAAAAAGAATATCTCTGAAAGCTTTACTATGTATTTCATTTTATTTGATTTAAGAGTTCAAAGAGACTATGTGTGTAATTAGAGTCAGCGGGTTCGCTCGGTTCCGAGTATGGGGTCGGATGCCCATCACACCCTAGTAAGGCTGGGGTGTGACAAAAATAGAACTTCTGGAATTATAGACACGTATCAAGACATAATAAAATAAATCCTGGGAATCAAGAACTTTAGCCATCCTAGTGTCTTTAAGAATAGGAGCTTTTTGAAGTAATATATACGTCGTCTAATTGTTTCATACAGATCATGCCAAAAAGAAGGAAGCGTTAGCTTTACATACCTTTAACGCTTATCCGTGATACAATACGTATACGCTGCCCGAAGTGTCTCAACCTATATTAAGACGTCAAAACTATGGTTAAGCTACGGATAGGCATAAAACATATTTCAACGTTAGTAGCTTATTTCTAGACAATTGGGCAGCACTTCTCCTATATTGCTCAATTTCCTCACATTTAAGCCAACTATACAACAACCAACATAGCATCAACCAAGGCATATCTAAGTTATCGTATCAAGAACTAGTTAAAACAAGACCCAAGGATATGCCAAACAGCCCACACCATTCCAACATTCGATAATCGTCATCATAACGACTGCGACATATTCAAGTTATTCTTAATAATCTATAGCCATAACACTTCATCGAAACGATCTTATAACAGCCCAACAATTATAACAACACAATGCATAATCTTAACTACACTTAATCCTACAATTCAACAAGAACAACAACACGCCCAAGACAACCTCTAATTACAACAAGTTCTTAAAACAACCCACTAAATAAATATAACTTCAACCTTAACCATCAAATTCCTTTACTTTCATCCTTTAATCCATGACAACAACAACAACAAAAACAACAACAACAATACTAATCAAAATTAACCCATCATTACTAGATTAGGTTAGCCCCAACACCCCAAACAGAACCTTAGCATCAACACACCATTTCTTGCATCCAATTTCACATCTACCAAATTATACAAAGTCCAAACCACCTTTAAAACATGTAAGAGAGAATTAAATCTTACCTTTACAAGCTTGGCTCATTAACGTTGCTGAAATTTGTGGATTCAATTAACAACGTTTTTGCTGCCCCAAGAATTAATTCACGTTGCTAATCACTTGGATGTTTACAACACCTTAGAATTTTAATTTTCTTCCATCAAGGCCTTAAGCTTGGCCAAGAACAGCCATAGCCGTAGCTCTCTCTCTCTCTAGCTTAGGAGCTCCTCTCTCCTAATTCAACTTTGTTGAAGTTGAAAATGAATTATGGTTGATGAATTAGTCATCAACCATGCTTATATATGCTTCCCAAGATGATTACACGTTCCCCACTATAGCATGGCCCAATCAGATTTGGCCATGTTGTAGTGGGGCCCACTCAGCCCACTAATGACTTAATTAATCTTAATTAGGCTAATTAATCCTTAATTAATCACTAATCTCCACTTAATAATCTAATCATGGTTAATTAATCCCTAATCTCCACTAATATTTCTATACTAATTGAAATTTATAACAAATCGTGCACTTATTAAAATCGGGGATTAAAAAGTCCTTATCTCATACCCCACAATTAATCTTGTCCTTGAACGTATATCGATTAGCTTACTATTATAAAAATACGGGGTATAACACTAATCATTTATGGGAATCACTCCTTGATTAGCATTTGATTAGTTAAGAACTTAACGGAAATCGGACAGCATTTCCTCTATATAAATTGCCTAATCCGAACTTCCAATTAATTTCCGATTATCACAACAATACCAACAACAACGATAACAGAAATAATCATATCAAATCTTTAAAATCCAACCCATAAACAACTCAAACAACCCAATAACCTCTCTTAATCCTTTTTCAATCCAAATCATTAACATCTAAAATTATACATCAAACAGACCAGCATACGCTTCGTATACGATACGTTATACACTTGTTTTCTTCCAAATTTGTGTTACACCTCAGAAAATATTCCGTTGGTACGAAAGTGAATGAACTAGTGATGAGTACGAGTGTATGACACTCCATGAGTAAGAAATGACGTTCGACGACCTTAGGCGAGATTTCAAAGGCATCCGATGCAAGACGAGGAAGTTCGCTAAGACAAGGCAAGGTATGAGATGAGCAAGGTACGCAAATGGATGTGGATGATTAGAATGATGAGTCAAGAAATGTGAAAAGTTGCAGGTCTGCAATCTAGCCAGTCGGTCGTAATGTGAAATACGGACCGTAAAATGGTATACGGTCCGTAAACTGGCTTATCGTATTTTGGCATTTGAGACTTCAACTTTCTGCCAGATGATCAATGGTTAAATACGACTTAGAATACGGACCGTAAAGTGATTTACGGCCCGTAAACCATGGTCGTAAATCACCATGTTGCAGCATGAGTTTCTTATTCTGTTATGGTTAAACACGACCACGAAGGACTGTCCGTAAACTGGAATACGGGCCGTAAACCAAGTTTACGACGGCTGTGCACTTCAATTCAAATTTTTAAGTCATTAAATAAGGGGACCAAGACTTATTTCATTTCACTTCTACATCACACCCCCTTATCTCTAAAACATTTCTCTACATTTATTATACAAGTTTTCAAGGATCATTAGTTATCAACAACATTAATCAAGTGAATCAAGTGTAAGAAAAACCCATTAAAGATCATCCAAGTCAAGAAATCCAAATGGAGAAAAACTAGGGTTTTTGCTCAAGTGGAGTGTTTTGACTAAGGCTTGTTCCTACAACATCTAAGGTAAGATTCATAATAATTACATGTTGATTAAGGTATTTGAGAGTTAAAATGCTTGGACATTAGAAAAGTATAGCTAAATGGGTCATGAATGATGAATAGTGACGTTTTCAGAAATAGTTTGAATTGAATCATGATTGTTGTTGTGTTGTGACATGAATGGGTTATAAATGACGTTAAGATCATGAAATAGGCATTGTATGTTAATGGACAAAATCGTGTGTTATGGTCTTGAATATGGAAAATTGGAAGTGAATTGAGAATATGGATAACGTAGATGACTAAAGGCTATTGTTATGATATTGTAAATGTATTGTTGACGTTTGGGAGTTGAATTACGATATGGAGGAATGTTGTATAAATAAAGGATATGCTGTCCGATTTTCCCTAGCTTTAGCCATTTATGCTAGTTGTCAATTGTAACGATAGTATGACCTTAATGAAGGTAGAAAGGTGAAAATCAAAGGAGTACGTGCAAGTGTAGAATAGTTCAACGGAAAAGGTATGTAAGGCTAACCCTTCTTTCGTAAGGCATGGTTCTTTGGCCAAACCTCAAATCCTCTATAAGCCTATGATGTCTTCAAAGGCTTATACTCCGAGCTAGTAAGCTCCCGATGCTTGATATGTACTACGATTGTACTAAGTTCCTCATATGACGAGTAAGCCTATAATACAGATGTGACGATAACGATGATGATAGTATGATGATGAGAGTAAAATGATGCTAGAGATGCTTATGAGCTATTATATGTATGTGTGCCTACGAAGGGCTATGATGAAACCCCGAGCTTATAATGCCGGGTAGATCATAGGTATATAGAGTATGTATATGATTACGTAACGCACGCGCACGTCTGCAGATGGTACGGATAACCCTGATGCCTTGGTAGGGCCAGGTATGTATAACCTTGAGCCTTGGTTGGCCAAGTATGTATGAAACACCGAACCTTCATGGTCGGGCACGCTATGTATGTATATATGTATATCTACTATGTATATGCCATCAATAAGAGTACGGATATGTATGTATATGAGACGTAAGTGATATGAATAAAAGTGTGAATATGGATGTATGCACGCGAATACGCAATTGAAATGGAATGCCCCTATGGAAAGCAAGTAAGTGCCATGACGATGATAATGTTGTCTTCCACCCTATGCTATCTCATACGCTGTCTATTATGCTTCATGATTGATATCACGCATGCTTTACATACTCAGTACATTCTTCGTACTGACGTCCTTTTGTTTGTGGACGTTGCGTCATGCCCGCAGGTGCGCAGGGAGACAGGCTTGACCCATAGCAGCTTTTTTTCAGAGGTTACATAGCAGAGCTCCATTCCATTCGGAGCCATAGATTTTGGGTACCTATTCTTTTGTGTACATAATTATGGGCATAGCGGGGTCCTGTCCCGCTCATATGTTATGTTATACTATTCTTAAAGGCTCGTAGTCACGTATATGTGGTTAGATATGTCTGGCCTTGTCGGCCTATGTTTTGTATATCATTTTGTTGGCCTTGTCGGCCCATGTACATTGATGTGGCTTGGACGCCTATGATGATATAGAGATGTTGTTGTCCCATGGGACTAGTACGATATGATGGATATAGATGTATGTTTTGTTATGTGGCTCACCTAGATATTATGTTATCGTAGGTTAAGGGTTGCCCGGGTGGGCTAGCACCGGGTGCTCGTCGCGGCCCTCTAGACGGGTCGTGACAAAAGTGGTATCAGAGCAGTTCAGTCCTAGGATTGTCTACGAGCCGTGTCTAGTAGAGTCTTGGTTATGGGTGTGTTGCGCACCATATTTATAAACAAGAAGCTGCGGACATTTTAGGAATGATTGACCTTCTTTCTTCATAAGAATCATGCGATAGAGCTATGATATAAGAAATTCGTGTTCCTTAATCGTGTGTTGTGTATTTCAGAGATGCCTAAAAAGAGAAAGGCTACAGCAGCCAAAAGGGCAAGACGGTGGCAGAAAAGCGGGCTGAAAGAGCACCGCCACCGGTAGTAGAGGAAAGTGAGTCCCAGAGTGCGGCTCAATCTCAATCCTCCCAGACAGTGCCTATTACTGAGGAGCGTGAGGGAGCCTCCGCCCCAGCTCCAGCACCTCCAGCTCCTCCACCAGATGCTTCGGGCCAAGATGTGAAAGAGGCCATTAATTTGCTGACTCAATTGGTTGCGGCCCAGACTCAGAGGCAAAGTTCAGGGCGAGGTGATAGGGCTGTTAGTACAAGGGCCCGTGACTTCATCACTTTAAACCCTCCGGAATTCTTTGGGTCAAAGCCGGAGGAGGACCCTCAGGATTTTATTGATGGTATGTTAAGGACGCTTCGATTGATACATGCTTCGGACACCGAGTCGGTGGAGCTAGCGTCATATAGATTGAGAGATGTCCCGATCCAATGGTATACGGTTTGGATGGCTTCACGGGGAGCCAATGTACCTCCCCCGGTATGGCAAGAGTTTGTTGATGCTTTTCTCCATCGTTATATGCCTCCAGAAGTTCGGCGAGCTAGGGCCGATAAATGCTTGAACTTGAGGCAAGGTAGTATGAGTGCCTTAGAGTATAGCCTCCGCTTTAATTCCTTGGCCAGGTATGCTTCGGCCATGGTAGCGGATATGGGTGACCGGGTACACCGATTTGTGAAGGGTCTAGGGCCACACTTGATGGATAGATGCTTGACTGCGTCCCTTCAGGACGGTATGGATATTGCACGCATTCAGGCCCATGCTCAGAATTAAGAAGAAAGCCTGCAGCAGCAGAGAAGTGAACGTGAGCAAGATAGGGGCCATAGCAAGAGGGCCAGATCGTCGGGTTCGACGAGCGATTTTAGAGGTGGGCAAAGGCAGCAGTTCCCTAGACATTTAGGCTATTCTATGACCAGTGCACCTTCACGATTTTCAGGCCAGAGATTTGATAGATCTACTCGTTCGGGGCCGAGTCAGAGTTTTTCAGGGTCTCAGTTTAGGGGTGATTCGGGTCAGGCGAGGCCACCCGTACCACGATGTTCCCAGTGTGGGAAGTTGCATTGGGGTCAATGCCGATCAGGTTCAGACGTTTGCTATTCATGTGGTCGGCCAGGCCATATTATGCGTGCTTGCCCCTCAGTTCATGGTAGAGGTGGGACCCAGCCATCAGGGTCGGTAGCCGGATCTTCAGCATCTGTACGCCCTACGGGGCCAGGTTCACATGCGCCAGTTGGCCATGGTAGAGGCAGAGGGAGAGCTCCCAGTTCTAGCGGTCCTCAGCACCGTATTTATACTTTGGCTGGACGCCAAGATCTTAAGTCTTCTCCTGACGTGGTCACAGGTGTATTATCAGTATTCTCTCATGATGTATATGCTTTGATTGATCCAGGCTCCACATTATCATATGTTACTCCATATAGTGAGGGTCGATTTATAGTCGAACGGAGTCGATCAACCCTTTTGAGGTGTCTACACCCGTGGGTGAATCGGTAATAGCTAGCCGAGTATATAGAGATTGTGTAGTTGTGATATGTGACCGTCGTACTATAGTTGACTTTCATGAACTAAAGATGGTGGATTTTGATGTCATTATGGGCATGGATTGGTTGGCTTCTTGTTATGCCAATGTTGATTGCCGGATGAAGATGGTTCGTTTCTAGTATCCGAGAGAATCAGTTATAGAATGGAAAGGGAATACGGCGTCACCAAAAGGTAGGTTTATTTCCTATCTAAAGGCAAGGAAAATGATCATGAAAGGGTGCATTTATCATCTAGTGCGAGTTCAAGATGTAGAGGCTGAGTCGCCGACTCTTCAGTCAGTTCCAGTGGTGAGTGAATTACCGGATGTGTTCCCGGAAGAGGTTCCAGGCCTTCCTCCCAAGTGGGAGATTGATTTTGCTATTGATGTGTTGCCAGACACTAAGCCCATATCTATTCCTCCCTATAGAATGGCACCCGCAGAATTGAAAGAGTTGAAGGAGCAATTGAAAGACTTGCTTGATAAAGGCTTCATTTGGCCTAGTTCCTCCCCGTGGGTAGCACCCGTATTGTTCGTCCGAAAGAAAGATGACTTATACTCCGAGCTAGTAAGCTCCCGATGCTTGATATGTACTACGATTGTACTAAGTTCCTCATATGACGAGTAAGCCTATAATATAGATGTGATGATAACGATGATGATAGTATGATGATAAGAGTAAAATGATGCTAGAGATGCTTATGAGATATTATATGTATGTGTGCCTACGAAGGGCTATGATGAAACCCCGAGCTTATAATGCCGGGTAGATCATAGGTATATAGAGTATATATATGATTACGTAACGCACGCGCACGTCTGCAGATGGTACGGATAACCCTAATGCCTTGGTAGGGCCAGGTATGTATAACCTTGAGCCTTGGCTGGCCAAGTATGTATGAAACACCGAATCTTCATGGTCGGGCACGCTATGTCTGTATATATGTATATCTGCTATGTATATGCCATCAATAAGAGTACGGATATGTATGTATATGAGACGTAAGTGATATGAATAAAAGTGTGAATATGGATGTATGCACGCGAATACGCAATAGAAATGGAATGCCCCTATGGAAAGCAAGTAAGTGCCATGACGATGATAATACTGTCTTCCACCCTATGCTATCTCATATGCTGCCTATTATGCTTCATAATTGATATTGGTCATGCTTTACATACTCAGTACATTCTTCGTACTGACGTCCTTTTGTTTGTGGATGCTGCGTCGTGCCCGCAGGTGCGCAGGGAGACAGGCTTGACCCATAACAGCTTTTTTCAGAGGTTACATAGCAGAGCTCCATTCCATTCGGAGCCATAGATCTTGGGTACCTATTCTTTTGTGTACATAATTATGGGCATAGCGGGGTCCTGTCCCGCTCATGTTTAATGTTATACTATTCTTAGAGGCTCGTAGTCACGTATATGTGGTTAGATATGTCTGGCCTTGTCGGCCTATGTTTTGTATATCATTTTGTTGGCCTTGTCGGCCCATGTACATTGACGTGGCTTGGACGCCTATGATGATAAAGAGATGTTGTTGTCCAATGGGACTAGTACGATATGATGGATATAGATGTATGTTTTGCTATGTGGCTCACCTAGATATTATGTTATCGTACGTTAAGGGGTGCCCGGGTGGGCTAGCCCCGGGTGCTCGTCGCGGCCCTCTAGATGGGTCGTGACAAATTTGTGAACCATATCAATAACAACACGACAACAATAAGTACAACAACACATAAACATACTTATAACCACACTTTTAATCTTTCAACTCAACAAGAACAGCCCACAACTTCATGAACATCTAATCCAATTCATGTCTCAATAATCTCATAAAAACAACTACAACATAAATTATCAAGATTCCTTCGTCTTTAACACATAATACATAACAATAATAACATCAACAACAATCAAACCCAATCCAATTAAAATAACTCCAATTCTGCCCACTTACACGCTAACAATAATCATGTAATTTTCTTACTTCCAATTTCGTCTAATACACTTTAATCTCTCCACTTCTTTTTTCTCAATTTAAACTCTAACTTTGCCACTCCCTTGCACATGTAAAGCACCTTGGGATTTAATAAAAAAAAATAGAAGATGGACTGCCATTGCCGTGAGCTGCCATGGCCGTGAGCTGCCATGGCCGTGAGCTGCCATGGCAGCCAAGGCTGTTGCTTCTTTCTCTCAACTAGATTGAAGATAAAATGAATTGTATGGCAAAAGTTAGTCATCATTTATAATATATGGGCTACCTATCATGTGGACACGTGCCCCACTTGGCATGTGATGATTTATGACCAGATTTCTAATTAACATGCTTGGTGGGGGCCCACTTGATACACTAATTAGGCTAATTAATTATTAATCCCCACTTAATAATCTAATCATGGTTAATTAATCCCTAATCTTCACTAATGTTTCCATACTAATAGTAATTAGCTAGCAAGCCGTGCATTATTAAAATCGGGGTTAAAAAGTCCTTGTCTCATATCTCAAAAATAATCTTTTCCTCGAACTTATGTTGATTAGCTACGAATAATCCAACATGCAAAAATACGGGATATAACATCCTTCCTCCCTTTAGAACATTCGTCCTCGAATGTTAAACTAGTCCTGTGCTCCCAATACTTTCTCAAGTGTTCTCTTATTGAATTAGGCCCTTCACATGCCTCTTTCATTGGTCGATTCACTTTAATTTACTATAACGCATTACAGATCTCTAAGTAACCATTCCCGTAATATTCCCTCTTACTCTCGCCTCTCGAGGTAATAATTCCACACCATTTTCTTTACTCTCCTCTTTATTTCGCAGTTGGTTAACATTTGTATTGCGAGCTCTTCTGCTGAAATCTTACTCTTCTCTCTGGTGCACTTAGTCATGACTCGACTCTTTCTTCTTCTATAAGTTACTCTCTTAAGATGTATCGCTCACTTCACCTTACCTCTTAATCTTTAATTAAGATTTTAACTGTCACTCTACCTTTTAGCTCTTAATCTCAATCCTTAGAGTTGGCTATCAAGTAGCGTTAAAGTTCCCTCATATAATAACTTTAGATAGTCGCTCTGTGATCTGACTATCATTAACTGGTATAATTCTGAAAGAATTTTTTTGATTCGACATATAAATTTACTGTTCAACTTGTAAAACTTTAGGCATATTATCTCGTGTCATTTCTTTATTTCTAATTCAAACTCTTCTATTGCCTCTTTACTCAGAATTTGCTCTTAGTTTTTCTGTCACACATTATGTTGCAATCTTTACAAGAATATGCGAAGGTGCTCAAATTAGCACGAGAAATACCTTAACGTCGTCTCAGTAGTCTTCATGCTTTACCTTGCCTTCAACTCTCTTATCTTACAATTGGTATCGGGATAATCTTCGGCTTAACCATGGCCATGTCCTATTTTCCCTTAGTATTAATTTTATCTCGGTAATCTGACTCAAACCATCTTGTACCTTTCCCTAATGTACCCAAAATACCGCAACCACGTTGTTATTACTGAATCCTTACTCTTTATTCAAGTACTCACTTGGCCTCATTCTTAGCATACAAATATTCGTAGGTTGCATAACTATTCTTGTACAACTTGTATAAAATATATCCAATCTTAGTCATCCTTCTCCTAGTTCATTATGCTTTACATAACTCATCCGTACTAAAACTCGCTCATAGCTTATCTTGTCATACTCCTTTCCCTTCCTCTATTCACCCCTTTGATTTTCTCATAGCCTGCTAAGGAGATTTTTCTATCCCTTCCCTTTGCTACTTATAAGTCGCCATATCATTAGCGCACAATTCTATTGCCAAATCTTAGCCTCTAATCTAGTATAGCATTGCTATCCTTTATAACATCTCTTAAGTTACTCGTTATCATTCTCTTTCTTTTTATAAGACCCACTTCCTAATGTCTTATCATTCAAGGTCTTTACAAATAATTCTCAACACTTTTTCAAATACCATTCTGACTTCTATCCATTTATTGCTGGCTTTCAGATCTTACTAACTTGTTTCAACAAGGGATCTCACTTGAAGTTTAAGCATCCATATTAGATATATTGCAGTGTCAATTGTTTCCATCTTACACTTGTATTTCTCTCACCCGCTTCCCCCCTTAAGGGTGTACTTATACCATTATCCGTTCATATTATGCTCTATGTCCTTATTTCCAATCTCAAATTCATCTGATCCCTTTTCCAATTCACTTGGTATACTGTACCATATCCATGTCTTTTCTTTATAATTTATAACTTTGATTATCCACGTACGAAACCTTAACAAAATCATGAAGCGACGAGAACCTTTCTATATATAGTACAAAATCTCATCTGACCATCTATACTCGAGTGATGCAACCCATGTAGCAACTCATCCAAGGATACATTCCCCTTACTCCAATCAGTAATTAATTAGTACTTATAGTCGTTCCAAATTTTCAATTAGGTAACACTTATATTCCGATGATAGTCATTTCAAACACTCATAATATTATCTTTACCCCAACCTATACATAATCAGAAAGCACACTATACAAGTAGCTTTTCCATTTCCTTCGATACATTTCCTTCCACTCCATACTGTCCCATGCTTTTATGCTCCTCCTGAATAGTTATTGTGCCCCCAAGTCGTTAGATGGTAGTGGACTCTTTCTTCTCCTTGTAAAACTTAGAACCCTTTACTAGCAATAGCCACCTTCTTTAATTGCTTAATTCATATACCCCTCTTAACCATCCAGTCATGAAGCAAGTTATGAAGATGTATAGGGTACATGAACTCCTGGACACCGCTCTTGGACTTCAGTCTTTGTGTTAGAATGCCCGTCTATCATAGTCCATCGCAGATTGCCCCAAGGTATAGAAGTACTGTGGTCATATGAGCTTACCTTAGACCAAGTGTTTCTACTCTCACCCTTTTCTTATAGTCAATTTCAAGCCTTATCCTTGGTGTCAACTTTATTGTTTCCAACTTGATAATTCCTTTATCTTAGACTTTTCTTGCACTATTGTTATAAATCCTTTGTCATGATCGTCACCTTGATTAACCCTTGCGGTAATAATTTCATAGCAATATAACTAATTCAACATGAATACACCATAGTCCATCAACTACAACAATACAATTACTTAGTTATAACTACACCTTTAAGTTTGTAGCTATATATTTCCCCTTTATTTTATACTCGTACTTAATTAATTACGTCTATCTTGGGTGCTTCCTTTAATATTCCCTTACCATTTCCCCAGTCTATGTCCATCTTTTATTCTGTACACGAAGAATCTCATGCTACCTCTGTACCCTTCAGAAAACACTACTTCTGCATAATCCCTTTGTCATTTTCAAAACGTATTCTGTTCATCCCTATTTGTTCTTATCATCCCAGTCATTTTCTAGCACTCATTCTACCTCTTTGATCATCTTTCTATAGTTGGTCTTTCACAGTTCCGTCACTTATATTACTCGTGTTCTCGGCTATACATGTCATAACCTATTACGGCACTGTTATCTCGCTTTCATCTTGTTTCCTTCTTTCAATTAACTCCTTTTTCTCTTGTGCTCGCTATCATTTTCGTTATCATATAATCTTTATTCTGAACTTTCCCTATAGAAGAACTCTATAAGTCTTTCTTATTCGTTCTGTAGCTCGCCTTTATACTTTAGTCACATAGATCACGTTATATCTTTTAGTCACTTTCTCGCTAGGCTTTGCTCATTTTCATAACAATCCTTATTATATTCACATTATAACCTGGTCGTAATCAATCCTATAGTGTAGCACTTCTTAACCTTTTACCCTTTCTGGTCAATTTTATCCTTAATACCTCACAAGCTGTCTTATCAATACAGAATATATTCATCACAATTCTTCTTCCTCTGTACCCTTGTCTCAATCGTACCATTACTTCTTCTAACTATAAACTCATCGTAATTTACCCCTGCTTGTTAATTCAGTTGATACCTCAATATAACACTATTAAAATTTGCCAGCCTTTCCTAAATCATCTTTTATTATCACAAGCCCTTCCGAATTATCCTAGCATTTCTTTTCACCATATCGACATCGACCTCATAATTACTATTACTATCAATTCAACAGTTAACCTTAATTCTCAAAGTCGGACTTGCAACTTGGTCAAATCCTATTATTACTGTTGACACGACCTTTCAAGACATATTACGAACTTATATCTCATTCCCTTTTTATTTCTAAGAAAAATTTGGCAGAGTTTCCTCTGTATTTCTTACTATCTCAAAACCTGCACGCAGGAAATACTAACAATGCCTCACAGGGCCAACATATACATATATATTGTATCGTATCATAGCCGCACAGGGCTCCCCATATCAATAACAGTATAAAAATGACGAACTTACCTCGTATGTCCAACTCAAACTGTACTTGTTACACTTTCTTGTTTATTTTCCCTTTCAATCTTTAACTGCAAGTTTCAATCATACCTGCAACATTCGTCCCGTATCTGACATATACCCTGCTTACCTATCTTTTTACTAATTCCTTCAGCTTGTTCTGTTCACACTTTATAACTGAACTTATCATTAAGAGATGCATTTAATCAATTCTTCTGTAGTATTTACACTGACTTACCTCTATGACAACCAATCTATTATCATATAAATACATATTCTAATAACATAGCCTCAACGAAGTGACTTACCTCTGTAACTTTCAATATCATCAATCACTTTCTCCTGTCGATACCGTTCTTCTGCTGAAATTAAGGGTTAGTATAAGGGATATCATTTCCTATCTCTTGGCTCTATCGCACGATCTAAAGTAAGAAGGAAAGGTAACATCCTAAATGTCCTGTAGCTTCCTGTTTATAGATGTGATGCACAACACACCGATAAACAAGACTCTACTAGACACGATCTGTAGACACTCCGAGGACGAACTGCTCGGATGCCACTTTTGTCACGACCCAAACCCATGGGCCGTGACTAGTGCCCGAACTGGACACTCATATACGAACCAGTTAGATATAGTCGAACTGAAACTAAGGACAATATGGAAACTTATAAAAACAGGCGAAGGTTTCGCAATGCCGTATCATCATAAACCTGTCTCCTGAGGAATCATCGCTGATCAAAGCATAACACAATATGCAAGCCGACGAGGCTGCCATTATACACGGGAATATCCAAAACAAAACATATTGACACGGCTGACCAAACCCTGCTCACAACCCACCTATGTCTACAGACCTCTAAGAGTATCATAGTAAAATATGACGGGACCGGGCCCCGCCGTACCCCTAGATATGTATAAGTCTACATCAAAGACCTGTACCAAGATAATCTAGGCTCCGGAACAATGGAGCTGTCCAAACTGCTGAGCAGAAGGCCTAGGCTGGAGGATCACCAAACCGACTGTCTGTACCTGCGGCCATGAAATGCAGCCCCCCGAAGAAAGGGGGTTAGTACGAGATATGTACTGAGTATATAAAGCATGAAATACAATAAGAGGATCATGACTGAAATAGAGATTACAGGAGACAAGTATGACAATCAACAAATAACTGTACTTGTGCCTTATGAAATGAAATCATGCATAGCTATATCATATACTATATCCGGCCCGTTATAGACTCGGTGAATAAAGTCGTATACATGTATACCATGCCTGGCCCATCAGGGGTCTCGGTGCCATGTTCACATCATCATATCATCATATCATATATATATATATATACCGTACCCGAGCCTCTAGTGAGGGACTCGGTGAACAATGCAGTGAAACTGTGCACGAAAACATACCCGGCCCGGGACTCGGTGAAAGATATATTACGGCATGCACGAGCAGAATAGTGAGCAACCATATGCAAACTAAATCATAACTGAGACTCAAAAGAATAATCAAAATGAACTATCATTTGAAAATCAAGACAATAGTCATATCAAGTACCCTTCGAATGTCACTATGGATTATATCAAAATAGGACGGCTGGAGTCATAGACACGTATCAAGACATAATGAAGTAAGTTCTGGAAATCAATAACGTTAGCCATCCTAGTGTCTCTAAGAATTGGAGTTTCTTTGGAGTTATATACTCATCGTCTGTTTGTTTTATAAAGATCATGCCAAATGAAAGAAGGGTTAGCTTTACATACCGTCGTAGATCAATCGTAACCAAGCTTGCTTCGTCGCCCCTTTAGCCTATTTAATATGAGAGTAACACTATTGTTAATAAACTACGACTTCCCAAACTTATAAATCTATAACTAATCACTTATGGGAATCACTCCTTGATTAGCATTTGATTAGTTAAGAACTTAACGGAAATCGGGCAGCATTTCCTCTATATAACTTGCCTAATCCGAACTTCCAATTAATCTTC
Source organism: Lycium barbarum (assembly GCF_019175385.1). Lineage (NCBI taxonomy): Eukaryota > Viridiplantae > Streptophyta > Magnoliopsida > Solanales > Solanaceae > Lycium > Lycium barbarum. The sequence continues at coordinate 50,692,571 of NC_083348.1, read as the reverse complement.
GATTATCATAACAATACCAACAACAACGATAACAGAAATAAACATATCAAATCCTTAAAATCCAACCCATAAACAACTCAAACAACCCAATAACCTCTCTTAATCCTTTTTCAATCCAAATCATTAACATCTAAGATTATACATCAAACAGACCAACATACGCTTCGTATACGATACGTTATACACTTGTTTTCTTCCAAATTTGTGAACCATATCAATAACAACACAACAACAATAAGAACAACAACACATAAACATACTTATAACCACACTTTTAATCTTTCAACTCAACAAGAACAACCCGTAACTTAATGAACATCTAATCCAATTCATGTCTCAATAATCTCATAAAAACAACTACAACTTAAATTATCAAGATTCCTTCATCTTTAACACATAATCCATAACAATAATAACATCAACAACAATCAAACCCAATCCAATTAAAATAACTCCAATTCTGCCCACTTACACGCTAACAATAATCATGTAATTTTCTTACTTCCAATTTCGTCTAATACACTTTAATCTCTCCATTACAACATCATTAACTCCAATTACATTTCAAGAAGAAGAAATCTTACCTTAAATTGATTAGGACAGATCCTATACTCACTTGCACCAATTTCACCACTTCTTCTTTCTCAATTTAAACTCTAACTTTGCCGCTCCCTTGCACACATAAAGCACCTTGGGATTTAATAAAAAAAAAATTTAGAAGATGGACTGCCATGGCCGTGAGCTGCCATGGCTATTGCTTCTTTCTCTCAACTAGATTGAAGATGAAATGAATTTTATGGTTAAACTTAATCATCATTTATAATATATAGGTTGCCTATCATGTAGACACGTGCCCCACTTGGCATGTGATGATATATGACCAGATTTCTAATTAACATGCTTGGTGGGGCCCACTTGATACACTAATTAGGCTAATTAATTATTAATCCCCACTTAATAATCTAATCATGGTTAATTAATCCCTAATATTCACTAATGTTTCCATACTAATAGTAAATAGCTAGCAAGCCGTGCATTATTAAAATCGGGGTTAAAAATTCCTTGTCTCATATCTCAAAAATAATCTTGTCCTCGAACTTATGTTGATTAGATACGAATAATCCAACGTGCAAAAATACGGGATATAACAAAGAGCAATAAGAAATATTACGGGAATGGTTACTTAGAGAGCTGGAATGCGTTATAATAAATTGCAAGGAATCGACCAATGAAAAAGGCATGTGAAGGGCATAATTCAATAAAAGAACATTTAAGGAAGTACTGGGAGCGCAGGACTAGTCTAACATTCGGGGACGAATGTTCCAAAGGGGGGAAGGATGTTATATCCCGTATATTTGTACGTTGGATTATTCGTAAGCTAATCGACATAAGTTCAAGGACAAGAGTATTTTTGAGATATGAGACAAGGACTTTTTAATCCCGATTTTAATAATACACGGTTTGCTTATTAATTACAATTGGTGGAGATATTAGTGAAGATTAGGGATTAATTAACCATGATCAAATTATTAAGTGGGGATTAATGATTAATTAAGCTAATTAGACCACTAAGTGGGCCCCACAAAACGTGGCTTAATTTGATTGGAGCATGGATGATGACATACTAATGGGATACATGTCAAGTGGGCTGGCCACATGTCAACAAGGTAGGCTGCATATATATATATATATATATATATATATATATATATATATATATATATATATATATATATATATAACAATGACTCATTAGTGATGACTAATCATATCATATTTCATCTTCTCAATTCAATTGAAAGCAAGAACCATGAACAACCATGACTGCTACAGCTCACGGCCAGCTCCATACTTTAAAAAAAAAAATTATAAATCCCTAAGGTGCTCTAAACGTTCAAGGGAGGCAGCAAATGAACATGGCAAGATAACAAGTGAATTAGAGGAAAATTTTAGCTCAAGATCTCCTTAATTAGGTGGTATTATTCAAGGTTCTGGCAGCAACTTTTTCCCCTCCATTTCTTTGATTAATTATATTTCCTTAAACAAGGAGAAAGGTAGATAACGTAAATTTAACATCGGGAATCCCGTGGTGCTAGTAGCGCAAGTTACGTCGTCTTGTGGTCATGTTGGATGTTACCTCAAGCTAAAGTAAAGAAAAATAAAGCTTCTTTTGCTGAGTTAAGGTAAGAGTTCTTCGTTATTAATGTTGATTTGGATTTGATTACAATTATAAGGCTGCTACAGTATCGTATAATTGATTAAAGGATTGATAGAATGAATAAACATCGCAAAGGATGTTAGAATTGATTATTGGGGTGTCGTAACTGTTGTTGTTCTCATTATTGCCGTTGTGGTTGTTGTTGTGTTGTTGAGATAATTTCCTTGTTTATGGAAAGTAGTTGATATGGTAATTGTGGGCTGTTTTGAGAATGATCTAGATGTGGATCCGATCCTAGCTTGATATGAAATTGTTGGTATTGTTATTGTTGGTATACGGTCGATATGTTTGCTGAATTGGGATCTCGGGGATTGTTAAGTTCTCAGGAGAAATGCTGCCCGAATTTGTATAGGCTATAGCCGGGCTGCTCTTATCGTAATTAAATTTATGAATATGATGTTGAGCTGATGTGTAGATAGCCTAGTTGTATTATTGTTGTTATAGAGTTTTGGAGGAGGACGGGCAAGGTGAAACGCCGAATAGTTGTCATATAGCGAGTTCGTGGCTCGTCGTATTGTCCATATGCTATCTTGTTGGTTGTGCTTGATTACAAGTTGGCTGGTGCTTGTGTTACTATCATTATCTTGTAGATAAAGTCTTAAAGAGGGGCTGATCGGTCAAAATTGTTTCTGTCACGACCCAACCCCGTGGGCCATGACTAGTGCCCGAGCTGGACACTCATATACGTACCTGTTAGATATAGTCAGATTGAATCTAAGAACAATATGGAAACATGCAAAAACTCCAAAGGTTCATAACGTCATCACATAAATATATCAAGATAACCTGTCTCCTGAGGAGTCACAACTAATCAAAACGTAATATGATACGCAAGCCGACAAGGCTGCCACTACAAACCAATATGATACGCAAGCCGACAAGGCTGCCACTACAGACGGGAATATCCTTAGCAAATCATATAGACACGACTGTACAAACGTATACACAACCCACACATATGTCTACAGACCTCTAAGAATATCGATAGTGAAATATGACGGGACAGGGCCCCGCCGTACCCCTAGATATACATAAGTCTACATCAAAAGATCTGTACCAAAATAAGATAGGCTCCGGAACAATGGAGCTCTCCAAACAGCTGGGTGGAAATCCTAGGCTGGAGGATCACCAAATCGAGTATCCGTACATGCGGGCATGAAAGGTAGCCCCCCGAAGAAAGGGGGCCAGTACGAGATATGTACTGAGTATATAAAGCATGAAATACAATAAAGAGGATCATGACTGAAATAAAGATTACAGGAGACAAGTATGACAATCATAATACCAATACACTTGCCTTATAAAATGTAAATCACGCATATCAATATCATATATCATACCCGGCCCATTATGGGACTCGGTGAATAAAGTCATCATATACATTGAGGCCATAATCACATCATCATATCATCATACCATCATATATATACACATATATATATACCGTATCCCGGCCCTCTAGTGAGGGACTCGGTGAACAATGCAGTTAAATTGTGCACGAGAACGTACCCCGGCCCGGGACTCGGTGAAAGATACATTGAGGCATGCACGAGCAGAGTAGTGAGCAACCATATGCAAACTAAGTCATATTTGAGACTTGATAGAATAATCAAAATGAACTATCATTTGAAAATCAAGACAATAATCATATCAAGTACCCTTCGAATGTCACAATGGATTATATCAAAATAGGACGCCTGAAATCATAGACACATATCAAGACATAATAAAATAAGTTCTGGGAATCAAGAACATTAACCATCCTAGTGTCTCTAAGAATAGGAGCTTCTTTGGAGTCATATACACGTCGTCTGTTTGTTTCATAAAGATCATGCCAAAAAGAAGGAAGTGTTAGCTTTACATACCTTACGTCGTCCAAGGAACTCAACTTAATCACGAACTTTGCACAATTAGTATGCCAAACCTATAATCGTAAGAATATGCACGTGACTTAAGAAGGCTTTCGTATATCATATGTATTAATAAATAACTTAATTCTAAAATGAAACGGGCAGCATCTCCCCTATATCATTAGTATCTCCCAATTCGGTATATCACCACAATAGCCCAACAACAAATAAATCTCAAAAACACAACAATATACTTAATTTACTGCAACAATCCATCCAACATATATCCTTAAAATCAATCCCTTATGTATCTTTATTTCGAACGAAATTTCGACAGCATTTCCTTTCTATTCTAAACAATCCCAATACCTCAATTCTTCTAACAAACCATTAATATCAACATTGACAAAAACTCCCAACATTTATCCACAATAATCTAACTAAATCCACCAAAGAATCCATCCAAATCAACACCTAATCCCCGACTACTTAATACAACATATACGACAATTACATCAACATTTCCAACATTCTAATCCGCCAAATCTATCAATAAACATGTAAATAACATCGTAGACAACTTAAACATACCTTATGTATTCCATAACCACGAAATCAACACCATCCAAAGCTAATTTTTGGTTCAAAACGACGACAATAACTTGTTCTTCACTTCACTCTTCACGGGCCTCGGGATTTGGGGCCTTGAACTTGATCAAACTCTCACTTTCTCTCTCTAACCTCTCCTCCCTCTCTCTCTAACCTTCCATAAGCTTGCTGAACTTTATATCACATTATCATGCTGTTTATGACTTGTTTGGAGTCTATTTATAGTGACAAAGGGCGGTGGAGTGGTCCTGCCACGTGTCCATCACGTGTCAGGATCTCTACTTGCGGCCAGCGCCTTTGTTCAGTAAAACAGTCATATCTCTTGATTTTGATATCGAATAAATTCCCACGACCTATGGTTGGAAAGCTAATTCAATTATCTACAACTTTAATTTTAGAAGTTTTCCGAAATTCCCAAATAATGATGGGGTTATGGTCTCCCGAAGTCAGATCACCCGAAAACGTAACTTAAAAACATCTTTTTGGAAGGCTTACACTTGGATTTGGCTCAAGGGTCCTTCTTGAGTTGTGTTTAACTTCACATATATTGTCCATATAACTTATCATATGTCCTTTATAAAAATCCCATCATGTGTGCCCCACCTCAGCTTACGGTTACGAGGGCTATATATCTTTTAACGTATCAATCCAAATCATACTGTATGAATTCCAAATATCATACTCATGCTATCCTCATGCTACTACAGTAGAATTTCATTCTTTATACTTGTAATATTTGCTCCTCCTCGAGCTCACATTAAGCCGTCTGTAGCTTTAGTAACACGAAATGTTCTGGGGTGTAACATCTTCCCCCCTTTGGAACATTCGTTCTCGAATGTTAAACTAATCCTGCACTCCCGATACTTCCTTAAACGTTCTTTTACCGAATTATTCCCTTCACATGCCTCCTTTATTGGTCGATCCCTTCACTTTATTATAACACATTCCAGCTCTCTCAGTAACCATTTCTATCACGACCCAACCCCATGGGCCATGACTAGTGCCCGAGCTGGACACTCATATACGTATATGTTAGAGGTAGTCAAACCAGATCTATGAAACAGTACGGAAACTCGCACAAGAACCCCAAAGGTTCATAACGTCATCATATATATACATACTCAGATAACCTATCTCCTGAGGAGTCACAACTAATCAAAACATATCAATATCATACGAACATATCCATAGCACATCGTATAGACACGGCTGAACAAACTTATACACAACCCACACATATGTCTACATACCTCTAAGAGTATCGATAGCGAAATATGATGGGACAAGGCCCCACCGTACCCCTGGGCAAACATATACATACATCATAAGATCTGTACCAAAAGTCTAGGCTCCGAAACAACAGAACTCTCCAAGACAGCTGAGTGGAAGTCTTATGCTGAAGGGTCACCAAACCGACTATCTGTACCTGCGGGCATGAAACGCAGCCCCCCGAAGAAAGGGAGTCAGTACTAGATATATACTGAGTATATAAAGAATGAAATACAATAAAGAGGATCATAACTGAAATAGAAATTACCGGAAACAAGTATGACTTTTAAAATATCAATACACTTGCCTTATGAAATGAAAATCATGCATATCAATATGATATATCATATCCGGCCCATTATGGGACTCGGTGAATAAGGTCGCCACATACCATCCGTTGCGCCATAATCACATCATCATATCATCACATCATCACATCATCACACCATCATAACATATATATATATATATATATATATATATATACCGTATCCCGGCCCTCTAGTGAGGGACTCGGTGAACAATGCAGTTAAACTGTGCACGAGAACGTATCCTGGCCCGGGACTCAGTGAAAGATATATTGAGGCATGCTCGAGAAGAGTAGTGAGCAACCATATGCAAATTAAATCATATCTGAGACTCAATAAGATAATCAAAATGAACCATCATTTGAAAATTTAGACGACAGTCATATCAAGTACCTTTCGAATGTCACTACGGATTATATTAAATAGAACTTCTGGAATCATATACACGTATCAAAACATAATGAAATAGCTTCTGGAAGTCAAGAACATTAGCCATCCTAGTAGCTCTAAGAATAGGAACTTCTTTGGAATCATATACACGTCGTCTGTTTGTTTCATAAAGATCATGCCAAAAAGAAAGAAGGGTTAGCTTTACATACCTTTAATGCTTATTTAAATGTCCAACGTCTACTTCTCGAGCTCGTAGGTCTAAATTAAGATAACATAAGCCACAGTTAGATCATCCACATCACTTACTAACCAATCCAAGTACGAATGAAACTTACCGAAATTCGGGCAGCATTTCCCCTGAAAACTTAACAACCCTCGAGATTCCAATTTAGCCAAACATCAATCAAAATACCCACAACAACAACACCAACAATTTCATATCAAACTGGAATTAAATCCAGTCTTAAATCACTTCCAAAACAGCCCAATATATATTCGTATACCAATGCTTGTATACACTTCTTTATTTCGTATATCTATAGTATAACAACAAATACAACAATAACAACAATAACAACAACAACAACAACAACAATTACAGCCAATCCCACGATATTCCAGCCCACAAAACCATTCATAACAACCACCAAACAGCCCCAAAATATTGTCACAAAACAGCCACCGATCAATAAATCTCAATAAAACAACAAACAAATTTATAACGCTATTTTCTCCGTTCTAATCCGTTAAAACTCTAAATGAACTTATTAACAATGAAAAAGGGACCTTAATCTTACCTTAAGTATGCAGCAACCACGTCAACACTCTTATTCTTGGCTGATTTTAGCTCAAATTGAAGGCAACGCAACGTACAACACTTTTCTCTTCATGAGCTTCGGGATTCGGGGCTCGGATTTTGATCAACACCTGGTTCTTCTCTCTAAGGCTTTCCTCCCTCTCTCTCTCTAGAATTTTCTAGGTCTTTTTGGTCTTAAAATGAGGAGGTTAAGGCTGAAACATCCCTTAAATAACAAGGGAAATGGGCCTGACCCGGATTGGAATCGGGTTGGGCCCATTTCACTGCCGAGCTTGACCTTTCTGCCTTAAAACATCCATAACTCTTTATCCCGATGTCACATACAGGACCACGACCTATGGTTGGAAAGGTATTTCAATTATCTACAACTTGTATTTTAGGAGGTTTCCCAAATTCACAAATAATGATGGGGTTATGGCCTCCCGAAGTCAGATCACCCGAAAACGTAACGTAAAAACATCTTTTTGGAGGGCTTACACTTGGATTTGGCTCAAGGGTCCTTCTTGAGTTGTGTTTAACTTCACATATATTTTCCATATAACTTATCATATGTCCTTTATAAAAATCCCATCATGTGGGCCCCACCTCAGCTTACGGTTACGAGGGCTATATATCTTTTAACATATTATTCCAATCACATTGTACGAATTCCAAATATCATACTCATGCTACTACAGTAGAATTTCATTCTTTATACTTATGATATTTGCTCCTCCTCGAGCTCACATTAAGCCGTCTGTAGCCTTAGTAACACAATTTTCTGGGGTGTAACAATTTCCATAATATTTGTTCTTGCTCTTGCCTCTCGAGGTGATAATTCCACGCCGTTGTCTTTACTCTCCTTTTCATTTCGCAGTTGGTTGACGATTGTATTGTGAGCTCTTCCGCTGAAATCTTACTCTCTCCCTGGTGCACTTAGTCTTAACTCGACCCTTTCTACTTCTATAGTTACTCCTTTAAGACGTATCATTCACTTCATCTTACCTCTCACGCGTAGACGTCCCTCGTTGATTTATTAGACTTTACAATCCCTGGAGTAATTCATGCCTCTGGTAACCTGTAGACCCTTCGCCGACTCTGCGAATAAGACGAAATTTCCCTTGGTGTAACATTATTTTGCTTCAATAACCTTGCATTGCTCTATGATCTGTCTATTATTAACTGGTATAATTAGTGTTTTCTGAATTATATGAAGCCAGTAAGCAAACAGCGAATCCATGGGTATTTGAACCCGAATATCCAGGAAAAAGCAGAATATTTGATGGAAGGACGGGGAATCCTTTTGATTCTGAAAGAATTTTTTATTTGACATATAAATTTACTGTCGTCCAGTAACCAGCTTGATCTGATTGCAATCTTTACAAGAATATGCGAAGGTGCTCAAATTAGCTCGAGAAATACCTTAGCGTCGTTTCACTAGTCTTTATGTTTTACCTTGCATTCTTCTCTCGTATCTTTCAGTGGTATCGGGGCTCAACTATGGCCATGTCCTATTTGCCCTCAGTACAAATTCTATCTCGGTAATTTGGCTCAACCATTTTTACATTTTTCCTTAATGCGCCCAAAATATCACAACCACATTGTTTTTACTGGATCCTTACTCTTCTTGTCAAGTACTCACTTAGTCTCATTCTTAGCAAACAAATATTCGTAGGTTGCGTAACTATTCTTGTACAACTTGTATAATATATATCCAATCCTAGTCATAGTCTTTCCTTCTCCTGATTCATTATGCTTTACATAACTCATCCGTACTAAAACTCGCTCGTAGCCTATCTTATCATACTCCTTTCCCTTCCTTTATTCACCCCTTTGATTTTTCTCATATCCTACTATAGGAGATTTTCTATCCCTTCCCTTTGCTACTTATAAGTCGCAACATATTGCCAAATCTTAGCCTCTAATCTAGTATAGCATTGCTATCCTTTATAATATCTCTTAAGCTACTCGTTACCATTCTTTTGTCGTACTCTTTCTTTTTATAAGCACCCATTTTGTAATGCCATATCATTCAAGTTCTTTACAGAAGCTTCTCCGCACCATCTCAAATACCATCCAGACTTCTATCCATTCATTGCTGGCTTTCGGATCTTACTAACTTGTCTCAGCAAGGGATCTCACTTAAACATTAAGCATCCATATCAAATATATTGTAGTGTCAATTGTTTCCATCTTATACCTGCATTTCTCTCACCCGCTTCCCCCCTTAAGGGTATACTTATACCATTACCCGTTTATACTCTGCCCTATGTCCCTATTTCCAATCTCAAATTCATCCGATCCTCTTTCCAATTCACTTGCTATACTGTACCATATCTATGTCTTTCTTTATAATTTATAACTTTGATTATCTACGTACGAAACCTTAACAAAATCATGAAGCGACGAGACCCTTACTATATATAGTACAAAATCTCATCTGACCATCTGTACTCGAGTAATGTAACCCATGTAGCAACTCATCCAAGGCCACATTCCACTCACTCCAATCAATAATTATTTAGCACTTGTAATCGTTCCAAATTCTCAATTAGGTAACACTTATATTCTCATGATAAGTGTCCAAAGTTTTCTTGTAACGTTGTCTTTATCCCAACCTATAAATAATCAGAAAGCACACTATACAAGTAGCTTTTCCAGGTCCCTCGATAAATTTCCTTCCACTCCATACTGTTCCATGATTTTATGCTCCTCCTGAATAGTTATTGTACCCAGACTCGATAAATGGTAGTGGACTCTTTCCTCTCCTCGTAAAGCTTAGAACCCTTTACTAGCAATAGCTACCTTTCTTAATCGCTTAATTTGTATACCCCTCTGAACCATCCAGTCGTGAAGCTAGTCATGAAAATGTACAGGGTACATGACCTCCTGGACACCGCTCTTGGACTTCAATCTGTGTTACAATGCCGGTCTATCATAGTCCATCGCAGATTGCCCCAGGGTATAGAAGTACTGTGGTCATATGAGCTTACCTTACACCAAGTGTTTCTACTCTCATCCTTTTCTTATAGTCAATTTCAAGCCTTATCCTTGGTGTCGACTTTATGGTTTCCAACTTGATAATTCCTTTATCTTAGACTTTTCTTGCACTATTGTTATAAATCCTTTGTCATGATCTTCACTTTTATTAACCCCCGCGGTAATAATTTCATAGAAATATAACTAATTCAACACGAATACACCATAGTCCATCAATTACAACAATACAATTACTTGGTTATAACTATACCTTTAAGTTTGTAGCTATATATTTCCCTTTTATTTTATACTCGTACTTAGTTAATTACGTCTATCTTGGGTGCTTCCTTTAATATTTCCTTACCATTTCCCCAGTCTATGTCCATCTTTTATCCGGTACACGAAGAATCTCATGCTACCTCTGTACCCCTCAGAAAACACTACTCCTGCATAATCCCTTTCTCATTTTCAAAACGTATCCTGTTCAGCCCTATTTGTTCTTATCACCCAGTCATTTTCTGGCACTCATTCTACCTCTATGCTCATCTTTCTGTAGTTTGGTCTTTCATAATTCCATCACTTACATTATTCGTGTTCTCAGAGCTATACGTGTCATAACCCGTTACTACATTGTTATCTCGCTTTCTTCTTATTTCCTTCTTTCAATTACTCCTTCTTTTCTTGTACTCGCTATCATTTCCATTATCACATAATCTTTGTTCTGAATTTTCCGTATAAAACTTTATAAGTCTTTCTTATTCATTCTATAGCTCGCCTTTATACTTTAATCACATAGATCACGTCATATCGTTTAGTCACTTCCTCGCTAGGCTTTACTCATTTTCATCGCAACCCTTATGTTATTCACATTACATCCTGTTTGTAATCAATCCTATAGCATAACACTTCTTAACCTTTTACCCTTTTTGGTCAATCTTATCCTTAATACCTCACAAGTTGTCTTATTCGTCACAATTCCTTTTCCTCTGTACTCTTGTCTCAATCATACTATTACTTCTTCTAACTATAAACTCGTCGTAATTTATCCCTACTTATCCGTTCACTTGATACTTCAACGAAACGTTCTGTTAAGATTTGCCACCTTTTTCTAAATTATCCCTTAGTGTCACAAGCCCTTCCAAATTATCCTAGCACTTCATCAACAACACATGGAACACATGATCTAAGACAGCCCACAAGTTTGAGTTTTCCTTCTACAAATTCCATCTCCAATTTGTTGATTAAGAACTAATAAACTCAAGGACATAAAGATATGATGAAATGTTACCTCAAGAACACAAGAACGCTCCAACTCCAAGATTACGTCACGATGAAGCCTCCTCAAAAACCACCACAAGAAGAAGAACTAGAATCCGACAAGCACCACGGGACTTCTATTGCTTGATTCACCCAGTTTACCTTCAGATTTGTTCTTGGGTCATGAACGAACTATTCAGTTCATAAACTACCTGCTGTATGCTTTGTACTCTTTAAATAAAAGTGAAACTTAATTGCTAGACGTTTTTGCTTTTCAACATGAGCTTTTTCTAAGGTAAAATGCAGCTGGAAAGTATTCTGGTCCGTTCAAATGAATTCCAAACTTACTGCTCATATTTGCTTCTTCGAAATAAAATTTCCCAAATAAGAATGATACCTCTTACGGATGACATGGAGGGTATCTCTTAAAACTTTAATCCAACTTGATAAATTTACCATATCGATATCGACCTCATAATTACTATTACTATCAATTCAACCGTTAACTTTATTTCTCGAAGTCAGACGTACTTGCAACTTAGTCAAATCTTATCATTGCTGTTGACATGACCTTTCAAGACTTTTTACGAACTTATATCTCATTCTCTTTTTATTTCTAGGAAAATTTTGGCAGAGTTTCCTCTGTATTTCTTACTATCCCAAAACCTGCACGCAGGAAATACCAACAATGCCTCACAGGGCCAACATATATATGTATATATTATATCATATCTGTCACGACCCAACCCCGTGGGCCGCGACCAGTGCCCTAGCTGGGCACCTATACGTACCCGATACCCAAATTAGCATATTATCAGAATAATAATATAATAATATTAGTGGATGCTACAGAATTTATCAGAAAAAGCAGACTTGGCACACATAGGCCGATAAGGCCATCATAGAACAAAGTATCCCAAACATATGTACAGAACCCACACAGATGTATCCACAGACCTCTACAGAACATATCATAATCATAAGACGGGACAGGGCCCCGTCATACCCAGAACAAAGTACATATCCAGATAGCAGTGACAGACTGTACCAAAAGATGGGCTCTATAGAAGAGAGCGCCCCAAAATAGCAGAAGTGTGATCCTAAACAGATGGATCAGCAAACCTGTCGTCCGTACCTGCGTGGCATGAAAATGCAGCCCCCGAAGAAAGGGGGTCAGTACGAAATATGTACTGAATATGTAAAGCGGAATCACAGAAGTCAAATCATAATGGTTACAGAAAATGAGTACAGAATCCAGAGTGTCAAATGCATATTTCCAAAACAGACAGAATGCGTACAGAAACATATGTCATATCATATCATATCCGGTCCCTGCCACGGGACTCGGCAGACAGAATGTGGCCACCCTCCCGACGCTGGTGCCACTATACAGAGGAATCAGAAAAAGGGGCGTGGCCCCGTATCATATAATGTCATATCAAAATGGCCATAACAGATCAGATCAGAATAGGCGGACATGGCACATCATACTCCACAGACCCATGTACGCGTATACCTGCCCCCTCACATCGGGATGCGGCGAACAATGCAGAGAATTACGCTTGACAACATATCCTGGCCCGGGCTCAGTGTGGGAAACATTGGGACATCCACGAATGGAGTAGTGAGAGACTAATGCAATTTAAAAATATCATAAGTGTTTTCAAAGACTCGATGAAGCGTAGCAAAGACAAACAAATCAAATGGAGTCGGACGGAATCATAATAAATGTATTTCGGATATCATAATAAATTATAGAAGTATAACTTTCCCGAAGTCATTCCGAGTGTCAAAATAATTTATAATATTTAACAGAATATTTAAAATAATATTCTTTAAGCGATTAGTAGGGTAATTAAAACATTTCTTTCAAAAATCGCTTAAAAAGGAAGCTTTAGCATATTAGGGGCAAAACCGTAAATAGCGGGCCCGCCTTGGGACAAACAAGACGGCGGGTTCAAATTGTGCCCTCTAAGCATATAGTATCACCTAAAAAGGTTATACAGACATTCTATGAATTTCTGAATCATTTAGAGCAAAATTGCATAATTTCAGAAAAAGCGTATCAAAATGGTTCAATTCTACTGAAGGAAAAACTAAAATTTTGTCTTGCGGATTCCGAGGGCCAAGAGGTCCTTCGAGGCCCGGATCCGACCCTAACACACTAGGGGCATGCCAAGGGAAGAATAGGGGTTGCTTTACATACCTTTCACGCTCCTTAAGCCTTTCCAAACTCACTTCCCGTTTCGTCGAAAAACTGCAATTTGTCAAGTTTACCAATTGTGAGTTATGAATACCATTATTCCAACTTAAAGCATATTTGTCTACCAAAATTTCGGCAGCACTTCCCCTATACATATAGCACCCCGAGAATTCAACTCGGCTAGAAATCATCAACAACAACCCAAACGACAACATCAATATCAACAATGAACATTAAAAACACAAATATCCTTCAACTAGTCATTTTTCTCACAAGTTGACATAATCTTCAATTCAACCCAAACTTTCGACTACCATCATGATTTCACATCCATTATCACTCAAGATCATCACAATATAGATTTAGAGACATTTCATATCATTTTCCTTAAGATATACACTCGATATACATAATATAGAACTTTCCGCCAAAATCATAACTTATGCAAAACACCAAATCTTTGGCATACAACTTCATGACAAGTTTCCAACTTCCAAATTCATCAATGATCATCTTAATTCACAACCAAACAACTTCATTTCCTTAATGTCGGAAAATCATACTAAAACGACATAAGTGTTTACATTCCGATTCAATACAAACTTATATCATTCTAACTTCATTTCCATGCCAAGCATTACAACAACACTCCAATACACTAAACAAACTTGATCCATTTCATTCCCAAGCCACATATACCACACGGCCATATGCTTATTTTTCCATATCAACTAAATTCATCCAACTTTCAATTCCCATATGCATTTCATCACAATTACAACTAGAATATAACATAAATTCAACACAACTTGGCTATACAACATATATATACACACGGCTACAAGCCATATACCAAACCCACATTGCAAACTTCCATTTTTCCATACAATCAACACATTTCTATATACTACAACACAATCAAAACTTCATAACACAATAAAAAGGTAGAAATTCTTACCTTTTCTTCAAGTCTTCTTCACTTGAACTTGTGTTCACTTTGAGGAATCTAATGCTTCCCACTCCAAACCAACTATACCAAGATGCAAAGGAACCTTGACTTAGTAGGAAAACCACAAGACATGAATTTTTGGAACAAGATTTTTGGTACCTATTTTCCCTAGCCAAACCCGAAACCCTCTTGGTTTTTGCTCTTGTTCTTGACTTCTTTCTTACTTAGTTTTCTTGAATGTTCTAATGCATATAATGAAGACTTTAGGCATCTTATATTAATTGTCACATGACCATGCACATGACTAATTAATTGGGCTTGGATCAAGGCCTCAAGTTAATTAATCCCATGAAAATTTAATACACATTTTGGGCTTGGGCCATACCATGGCCGGCCACTCCAAGTGCATTGGGCCTTAAATTCTATTCCATTATTTTTGGCCCAATGACTTATAGTCCACGTTTTGTAATTCCCGAAACTAATTTCCAAAATTCCAAAATTACCCTTAACCTTGTCCCACACTTTCATGACTCTATTCTTTCATGCATAACTCCTACGTTCAACAAAATATCAAATTTGACCTCGTATTTCTAGCATCCATTATTTATCGAATTTTTCCAAACGTGTGAAAACACGGGATATAACAATATCATAGCCGTACAGGGCTCCTCATATCAATAACAGTATGAAAATGATGAACTTACCTCGTATGTCTAACTCGAACTGTACCTATTACACTTTCCTGTTTACTTTCCCTTTCAATCTTTAACTGCAGGTTTCAATCATACCTGCATCATTCATACCGTTTCTGACATATACCCTGCTTACTTATCTTTTTTACTAATTCGTTCATCTTCTTCTGTTCACACCTTATAACTGAACTTATCAACAATATATATACATTCAATCCATTTTCTTACTATACTTCAATAACTTACCTTGATGATGGCTAGTTTTCCATTCTGTATATACAATTTCTGATAGCATAACCTCGATGAAATATCTTACCTCTGTAACTCCCAGATGCATTATTTACCTTCTCTTGTCGACACCATTCTCCTGCTGAAATCAAAGGTCAGTATATAAGGGATATCATTTCCTATCTCTTGGCTCTATAGCACGATTTAGGGTAAGAAGAAATAGTAACATCCTAAATGTCCTATAGCTTCCTGTTTATAGATGTGGTGCACAACACACCGATAAACAAGACTCTACTAGACACGGTCTGTAGACACTACGAGGATGAACTGCTCTGATACCACCTTTGTCACGATCCAATCCCGTAGGCCATGACTAGTGCCCGAGCTAGACACTCACATACGTACCTGTTAGATATAGTAAGACTGAATCTAAGAACAATATGGAAACTTGCAAAAACTCCAAAGGTTCATAACGCCATCACATATATATATCAAGATAACCTGTCCCCTAAGGAGTCACAACTAATCAAAACGTAATACGCTACGCAAGCCGACAAGGCTGTTACTACAAAACAATATGATACGCAAGCCGACAAGGATGCCACTACAGACGGGAATATCCTGAGCAAATCATATAGACACGACTGAACAAACTTATACACAACCCACACATATGTCTACAGACCTCTACGAGTATCGATAGTGAAATATGACGGGACAGGCCCCCCGTACCCCTAGATATACATAAGTCTACATCAAAAGATCTGTACCAAAATAAGATAGGCTCTGGAACAATGTAGCACTCCAAACAGCTGGGTGGAAATCCTAGGCCGGAGGACCACCAAATGGAGTATCCGTACCTGCGGGCATGAAACGCAGCCCCCTGAAGAATGGGGGTCAGTATGAGATATGTACTGAGTATATAAAGCATGAAAAACATAAAGAGAATCATGACTGAAATAAAGATTACAGGAGACAAGTATGACAATCATAATACCAATACACTTGCCTTATGAAATGTAAATCATGCATTTCAATATCATATAGCATACCCGGCCCATTATGGGACTCAGTGAATAAAGTCATCATATACCATCCTTTGCGCCTTAATCACATCATCATCATATATATATATATATATATATACCGTATCCCAGCCCTCTAGTGAGGGACTCGGTGAACAATGCAGTGAAATTGTGCACGAGAACGTACCCCGACCCGGGACTCGGTGAAAGATACATTGAGGCATGCACGAGCAGAGTAGTGAGCAACCATATGCAAACTAAGTCATATTTGAGACTCGATAGAATAATCACAATGAACTATCATTTGAATTTCAAGACAATAATCATATCAAGTACCCTTCGAATGTCACAATGGATTATATCAAAATAGGACGCCTGAAATCATAGACACTTACCAAGACATAATAAAGTAAGTTCTGGGAATCAAGAATATTAACCATCCTAGTGTCTCTAAGAATAGGAGCTTCTTTGGAGTCATATACACGTCGTCTGTTTGTTTCATAAAGATCATGCCAAAAAGAAGGAAGGGTTAGCTTTACATACCTTACGTCGTCCAAGGAACTCACAATTAGTATGCCAAACCTATAATAGTAAGAATGTGCACGTGATTTAAGAAGGCTTTGGTATATCATATATATTAATAAATAACTTAATTCTAAAACGAAACGGGTAGCATCTCCTCTATATCATTAGTATCTCCCAATTCGATATATCACCACAACAGCCCAACAACAAATAAATCTGAAAAACACAACAATATACTTAATTTACTGCAACAATCCATCCAATATATATCCTTAAAATCAATCCCTTAGGTATCTTTATTTCTAACGGAATTTCGACAGCATTTCCTTTCTATTCTAAACAATCCCAATACCTCAATTCAGCTAACAAACCATTAATATCAACATTAACAAAAATACCCAACATTTATCCACAATAATCTAACTAAATCCACCAAAGAATCCATCCAAATCAACACCTAATCCCCAACTACTTAATACAACATATACGACAATTACATCAACATTTCCAACATTCTAATCCGCCAAATCTATCAATAAACATGTAAATAACATCATAGACAACTTAAAAATACCTTATGTAGTCCATATCCCCGAAATCAATGCCATCAAAAGCTAATTTGTGGTTCAAAACGATGACAATAACTTGTTCTTCACTTCACTCTTCACGGGCCTCTGGATTTGGGGCCTCGAACTTGATGAAACTCTCACTTTCTCTGTCTAACCTCTCCTCCCTCTCTCTCTAACCTTCCATAAGCATGTTGAACTTTATATCACATTATCGTGCTGTTTATGACTTGTTTGAAGTCTATTTATAGTGACAAAGGGCGGTGGAGTGGTCCTGCCACGTGTCCACCACGTGTCAGGCTCTCTACTTGCGGCCAGCGCCTTTGTTCAGTAAAACAGTCATATCTCTTGATTCCGATATCGAATAAATTCCCATGACCTATGGTTGGAAAGCTAATTCAATTATCTACAACTTTAATTTTAGGAGTTTTCCCAAATTCCTAAATAATGATGGGGTTATGGTCTCCCGAAGTCAGATCACCCGAAAACGTAACTTAAAAACATCTTTTTGGAAGGCTTACACTTGGATTTGGCTCAAGGGTCCTTCTTGAGTTGTGTTTAACTTCACATATATTGTCCATATAACTTATCATATGTCCTTTATAAAAATCCCATCATGTGTGCCCCACCTCAGCTTACGGTTACGAGGGCTGTATATCTTTTAACGTATTAATCCAAATCATACTGTATGAATTCCAAATATCATACTCATGCTACTACAGTAGAATTTCATTCTTTATAATTGTAATATTTGCTCCTCCTCGAGCTCACATTAAGCCGTATGTAGCCTTAGTAACACGAAGTTTTCTGGGGTGTAACAGTTTCGAGGGTCGTAAATCAAGGTGTGTGAAGCTAACCCTTCTTTCTTTTGGCATGATCTTTATGAGACAAATAGACGACGAGCATATAACTTCAAAGAAACTCTTATTCTTAGAGACACTAAGATGGCTAATGTTTTTATATCCAGAACCTATTTCACATTATCTTGATACGTGTCTATGATTCTTGAAGTTCTATTTAATTTAATCCATAGTGACATTTGAGGGGTACTTGATAGGATTGTTATATTTGATGTTCAAGTATGTTACACCCCAGAAACTTTCGTGTTACTAAGGCTACAAACGGCTTAATGTGAGCTCGAGGAGGAGAAAATATTACAAGCATAAAGAATGAAATTCTACTGTAGTAGCATGAGGATAGCATAAGTATAATATTTGGAATTCGTACAATATGATTAGAATGATACGTTAAAAGATATATAGCCCTTGTAACCGTAAGTTGAGGTAGGGCCCACATGATGGGATTTTTATAAAGGACATATGATAAGTTATATGGACAATATATGTGAAGTTAAACACAACTCAAGAAGGACCCCTGAGCCAAATCCAAGTGTAAGCCCTCCAAAAAGATGTTTTTAAGTTACGTTTTTGGGTGATCTGACTTCGGGAGACCATAACCCCATCATTATTTGGGAATTTGGGACACATCCTAAAATGAAAGTTGTAGATAATTTAATTATCTTTCCAACAATAGGTCGTGGGAATTTATTCGATATCGGAATCAAGAGATATGACTGTTTTACTGAACAAAGGCGCTGGCCGCAAGTAGAGAGCCTGACACGTGGTGAACACGTGGCAGGACCACTCCACCGCTCTTGGTCACTATAAATAGACTCCAAACAAGTCATAAACAGCATGATAATGTGATATAAAGTTCAGCAAGCTTATGGAAGGTTAGAGAGAGAGGGAGGAGAGATTAGAGAGAGAAAGTGAGAGTTTGATCAAGTTCGAGGCCCCAAATCTCGAGGCCCGTGAAGAGTGAAGTGAAGAACAAGTTATTGTCATCCTTTTGAACCAAAAATTAGCTTTGGATGGTGTTGATTTCGTGGTTATGGACTACATAAGGTATGTTTAAGTTGTCTGTGATGTTATTTACATGTTTATGGATAGATTTGGCGGATTAGAATGTTGGAAATATTGATGTAATTGTCGTATATGTTGTATTAAGTAGTTGGGGATTAGGTGTTGATTTGGATGGATCTTTTGGTGGATTTAGTTAAATTATTGTGGATAAATGTTGGGTGTTTTTGTTAATGTTGATATTAATGGTTTGTTAGCTGAATTGAGGTATTGGGATTGTTCAGAATAGAAAGGAAATGCTGTCGAAATTCCGTTAGAAATAAAGATAAGTTTAAGGGATTGATTTTAAGGATATATATTGGATGGATTGTTGCAGTAAATTAAGTATATTGTTGTGTTTTTGAGATTTATTTGTTGTTGTTGGGCTGTTGTGGTGATATACCGAATTGGGAGATACTAATGATATAGGGGAGATGCTGCCCGTTTAGTTTTAGAATTTAGTTATTTATTAATATATATGATATTCGAAAGCCTTCTTAAGTCACGTGCATATTCTTACGATTATAGGTTGGCATACTAATTGTGAAAAGTTCGTGATTAAGTTGAGTTCCTTGGACGACGTAAGGTATGTAAAGCTAACTCTTCCTTCTTTTTGGCATGATCTTGATAAAACAAACAGACGACGTGTATATGACTCCAAAGAAGCTCCTATTCTTAGAGACACTAGGATGGCTAATGTTCTTGATTCCCAGGACTTATTTTATTATGTTTTGATACGTGTCTATGATTTCAGGCCTCCTATTGTGATATAATCCATTGTGACATTCGAAGGGTACTTGATATGATTATTGTCTTGATTTTCAAATGATAGTTCATTTTGATTATTCTATCGAGTCTCAGATATGACTTAGTTTGCATATGGTTTCTCACTATTCTGCTCGTGCATGCCTCAATATATCTTTCTCCGAGTCCCGGGCCAGGTATGTTTTCGTGCACAGTTTCACTGCATTGTTCACCGAGTCCCTCACTAGAGGGCCGGGTACGGTATATATATATATATATATATATATATATATATATGATGACTTTATTCACCGAGTCCCATGATGGGCCGGCTATGATATATGGTAATGATATGCATGATTTACATTTCATAAGGCAAGTGTATTGGTATCTCTGATTGTCATACTTGTCTCATGTAATCTCTGTTTCAGTCATGACCCTCTTTATTGTATTTCATGCTTTATATACTCAGTACATATCTCGTACTGACCCCCTTTCTTCGGGGGGCTGCATTTCATGCCCGCAGGTACAGATACTCGATTTGGTGATCCTCCAGCTTAGGACTTCTGCTTAGCTGTTTGGAAAGCTCCATTTTTTCGGAGCCCAGATATTTTGGTGCAGATCGTCTATATAGACTCATATATATATATATATCCAGGGGTACGACGGGGCCCTGTCCCGTCATATTTCACTCTTGTACTCTTAGAGGTCTGTCGACATAGGTGTGGGTTGTGTATAGGTTTTGTTCAGCTGTGTCTATAAGATGTGCTATGGATATGTTCGTCTGTAGTGGCAGCCTTGTCGGCTTGGTTATGGTATTGATATGTAGTGGCAGCCTTGTCGGCTTGCGTATCATATTATGTTTTGATTAGTCGTGACTCCTCAGGAGACAGGTTATCTGGATATATACGTATGATGACGTTATGAACCTTTGGAGTTCTTTCGCAAGTTTCCATATTGTTCTTAGATTCAGTTTGACTATATCTAACAGGTATGTATACGGGTGTCCAGCTCGGGCACTAGTCATGGCCCACGGGGTTGGGTCGTGACAAAAGTGGTATCAGAGCAGTTCATCCTCGGAGTCTCTACAGACCGTGTCTAGTAGAGTCTTGTTTATCGGTGTGTTATGCACCACATTTATAAACAGGAAGCTACAGGACTGTTATATCCCGTATTTTTGAACGTTAGATTATTTGCTGAGGTGGGACCCACACATCGAGATTTTTTTTGGGACATCTAAAAAAATTCATATGAATCACATATGAGAAGTTAAACACGACTCAAGAAGGACCCTTGGGCCAAATCAAAGTGGAAGTCCTCCAAACGAATATTTTTAAGAAAACGTTTTCGGGTGATCTGACTTCAAGGGGCAAAAACGGTATTATAAGTTTGGAATTTGGAAGAGTACCAAGATATAGAAGTTGTAGATAATTGAATTAGATTTCCAACCATAGTCGTGGGTCCCCAGGTGACGTCGGTACAAGGAGATATGGACGTTTTAAGGTCGAAAGGTCAGTGGGCTAGGTCCAACTCGGGACCAACCGGGTTGGCCCAAAAAAATCAAAAAATAATAATAAGGCCCAAATTTGTGAGGGATGGCCGGCCAACATGGCCCAAGCCCATGATTTTATTAATTATCCATGTGATAATTAATATAAAGGATCAATTAATGAGCCATATCTCATTAGAAACTTCAAGAACACTTGAGAAAAAGGAAAGAAGGAGAAATCTCCAAGGCCATTTCGGCCAAGTGCAAAAATTGACAAGAAAATTGACAAAAATTTCTTCAAAAATTATTTTCTACCAATTAAAGGATTCCTAGCAAGGTGGAGTGGTCTTTGGAGCAAGAAATATTCATATTCTAGCAAGTTGCAAGACTTAGCTAAGTGAAAGATCAAGGAAGAAGGTAAGAACTTATTCTTTACATGTTATGGATATTTTTGCATGTTGTAGTGTGCAAAAGTGAGTGAAATTCATGAATAGCAAGAATATAGTTGTGTGGCGGTGAGTTGTATATCACATGTATAGCCGTGTATATTTGGTGAATCATGAATGCATGGTGAGCAAGTTTTATTTAGTATGTTGGTTGTTGTGTTGTGGATTTTATATTGCAAACAAAAGCCTAATGAGCTTAGTGAAGTATTAGTAGTTGGAGGCTTGTCTTGGAAGATTATGTAAATTGAATATTATGTTCTTACATGTATGGAAGATAATGATATTAGTATGGTGTTGTTGGAATATATATTATAAGGTTGTTATTGTTTTCATTGGAGTTGGAAGGTTTTGAAAGAAGTAGTAAGTTGATTAAGTTGTTATAATGTATCTTGGATTGAATATGGAAATTGTTAGTGTGGTTGAGTTATGTTAATAGTTTGGACGGGTTTGAATTCCCGGGTTGTTGTCGATTGAAAACTTGCTAGGTAAATGTTGAGGATGGTATATTTACAGAGGAAGTGCTGCCGAAATTTCGGTAGCCAAGTGGTTCCTTAAGATTCTAACTCTAAGTACCCTAATGAAAGTTTGGGTAAATGTGACCAATTTGCAAATTTTGACGAGATTGCAACGTGAATTCGGAATAGCAAAAGAAGCGGAAAGAGGTATGTAAGGCTTCACCCTTCTTTCTATGGCATGTCTTAGTTGAAATAAGTTGGGTACGAGCCTCGGGGACAACTCGGTTCCCCGGATTCCGCACCTAAAGTTTTCCACTTTTTGTTCAATAGAATTGAACTAGAAAGTGTGCCAATTGTTGGAAAAACCCCCTACACCCTTAGAACTTGTATAAATGGGACCCTATTACCCTAAGACCCTCACAAGTAACGCTATGACACGTAACATACGTAAATCGCATACGCTACCTCATCCGGCCCGAGGTGGGCCCGCTACTCTCGGATTTTTCCTTACAGTCTTGCTTGACTTACTTGAAGTGAATCCAAAGGGAACCTTTGATCCCGATTTCGTTACCAAATGATAAATACTATGACTCCTCTAACGAGGGCACTTCCATGACGATAATGATAACAATGATGTTAGATAAGAGAATATGCCTATGATACGTACTACCGGAACGACTCTATGACTAAGATGACTAAACTAAGTATCTTATGTAAACATGAAAATGATAAACTAATTTTTGAATATTATTTATATTTCCTAGCTATGACTTTATTTTCTAAAAGATTTCAAAGTCTATGAACTGTCATCTATGATGCCCCGATTTCATTCTACGTTTACTTTAATATTATTCCCCGTTGATAGTCTCACCTTAAAATACTCGTTCCTTCAAGGTGAGACAAAGCGATCACGAGTATTCTATAATGTAATCGGAGGTTACCGACTTTACGTCACTCCGACGACTACATGATGCTTCTTTGGGCTCTCCTGCGTGCATATGAGATATATGTTTATAGGATACGTAAATGCATATAAGACATGTAAATGTATGTAGGATATGCATATATATTTTTAAAATATGCACATGAC
Source organism: Lycium barbarum (assembly GCF_019175385.1). Taxonomy (NCBI): domain Eukaryota; kingdom Viridiplantae; phylum Streptophyta; class Magnoliopsida; order Solanales; family Solanaceae; genus Lycium; species Lycium barbarum. The sequence goes on along the minus strand of NC_083348.1, from coordinate 50,668,585 downwards.
GAAAGAGCTAGAGCGCTATAGACGCTGATGTACCTACATAACACACGTATATGTATATGATAAAAGCACCAGAGCGCTATAGACGCTGATGTACCTACATGACACACGTATATGTATATGATAAAAGCACCAGAGCGCTATAGACGCTGATGTACCTACATGACACACGTATATGTATATGATAAAAGCACCAGAGCGTTATAGACGCTGATGTACCTACATGACACACGTATATGTATATGATAAAAGAGCTAGAGAGCTATAGACGTTGATATATGTACATGATATATACATATGTATACGGGGAAAATGGAGGTAAGGGCAGAGCGTTATGAACGCATATCCACCTGATCAGTTGGCATTACATGATATGATATCGTCCCGGACGCGGGATGCCCGGACGCGGGATGTGTATATTTATGGTTAAATGGATCGGCTGCCGACGCCTCGGCAATATGAGATGTCCTATTTTATATGTATATGTATATGAACAAGGAAAGATTCTTAAAGGGAAGCTAAGTACGCATAGCACCTGCCAAGGGTATATATATATACAGGTTATGTTTCTATCCCAGGACATGTGTCGTAACTCTCTTATGTCATTATACATGATTCATATTTCCTGTATATTACTATTCATGCCTTACATACTCGGTACACTATTCGTACTGACGTCCCTTCTTGTGGACGCTGCGTTTCATGCCGCGCAGGTCAGCAGACAGGCGGATTTGATACTTAGAAGCTCTACCGGCAGTGTTGACAGTGCTCCAGTTATTCCGGAGCCTCACTTCCTTGGTACTATTTTGTGTATATATATTCGGGCATGGCAGTACTCAGCCCTTTCTATGTATAAGTGTACTACGTCTAGAGGCTCGTAGACAGTTATGTACAGTCAGTTAAGTACAGTTAGATATATGGTGTTTTGGCATGTTAATGTTGATGTATAAGTGATAACGAAGTTTATTAGTCTATGTTCAGAATGACGCCGCTAATGTTAATGTCCAAAAAACAAAATGGCTCTGTTTACATGGCTGGCTAAGAGGTAAAGGTAAAACGATAGACAAGGGGTGCTCGGTACAAGTATCGGGTACTCGTCACGACCCCTAGACAGGTCGTGACAGAAGTGGTATCAGAGCAGTTCGGTCCTAAGAGTTTGTCTACGAGCCGTGTCCAGTAGAGTCTTGTTTATGGGTGTGTTGCGCGCCACACTTATAAACAGAAGGCTACAGGGCATTTAGGAAATATGACCTTCCTTGTATTCTAAGATTGTGCGATAGAGCTATGCTACCAGGCTTCCACATTCCTTTCCTAATCCTATGCTATGGTTTCAGTACTGTCGATGAAGAGATCAACTTCAGATGATAGGGGCACCAGTAAGGCACCTAGAGTATCTCCAGAGCCGAGTAGGGGGAGCCTCGGCTATTCGATTGAGTCAGACCCGTCAGAGGACCCAGCCACAACTCCTCCGGATTTCCTGACTCCCAGAGCGGAGGATCCCGCGGAGGACAGCTATGATACGGATCTGTCGGAGGACCCAACGACAATTCCTCCAGAGATTCTGACCCCTAGAGCAGGGGACTCCACAGACAGTGGCTATGATACAGATCCCTCAGAGGATTCGACGATGACTCCCCCGGAGCTTCTTACCTCCAGGGAGGAGGATAGTTATGGCACAGACCCGTCAGAGCACTCTTCTGGGATGACGGATGAGGAGGCTTCCGGGGGTACGCCAGTTACTCCCGTGATGGAGGACCGTGCCAGTCCGGCCACCTCGGAGAGTGCTACGGATTTCTCCTGTCCCTTGTTCCGGCCATCAGAGAACCAGGAATCACCGCTATTCTCTTCGGATTCTGACGTGAGAAATGACGAGGGTCGGGCGAGCGATGAGCAGACAGGCGAGAATGAAGAATATACTTCACATGGTAGTTCCCCGGGCCAGGCTCGAGATTGATCGACTATAGGTATATGAGATTTTCTTTAAAAATTTCTATGTATACGTAACCTCTGCAGGAATACTAATTAATAACGGCAGGTAGAAATTCAAAAAGGGGTCAAAGATTTAACGGTTATAAGTAATAGCGACTGAGATGTCCCCGCCACCAGTGTGAATTTAGAAACCCCGGTAAAAGATAGTTATATGTATGGATAGGAGTAAATAGCGAAGATTTAAGCAGAGGCAATATGGTAGTTGTATGGTTAGGAAAGTGAAGATAAGAGCGGGACCCGCCGTGAGGACGTTTGGGGAGCTGTTGGAACCCCGACTTACTTTAAATAATGTGACAAAGGCCGTATGGGGCAGTCGGTAAAATTACACCAGCGTTCACGTATTAAAATGCACCAGAGTTTCAAGGTTAAGCGTGCTAGGGTGAGAGCAATCTCAGGATGGGTGACCCCCTGGGAAATATGCTGAAATTTTCACAAATGTGGGAACAAGAGACGAATGTGTTACTAGGTAGTCCAATGTAAATTAGAGTGTGTGGAGTGGTTACAAACCCTATAAAAGTCATGTAGGCTGAGACGGACAAGACTAATGGAAGAGGAGAAAGCGTGACAGAAAGGGGACTTATTAACGTAGGGCCAACGTTCAGAGCTTACTCAATGGACTTACGACATAAAAGCGACCTAAGCGACATGCGAGATGTCTACGAAGGAGACCTCCCCGAAGTATTATGATACACTATGAGGCCAGTTTAACATTCGAAGACGAATGATCTAAAGGGGGGGAGAATGTTATATCCCGTATTTTTTAACGTTAGATTATTTGCTGAGGTGGGACCCACACATCGAGATTTTTTTTGGGACATCTAAAAAAATTCATATGAATCACATATGAGAAGTTAAACACGACTCAAGAAGGACCCTTGGGCCAAATCAAAGTGGAAGTCCTCCAAACGAATATTTTTAAGAAAACGTTTTCGGGTGATCTGACTTCAAGGGGCAAAAACGGTATTATAAGTTTGGAATTTGGAAGAGTACCAAGATATAGAAGTTGTAGATAATTGAATTAGATTTCCAAGCATAGTCGTGGGTCCCCAGGTGACGTCGGTAGAAGGAGATATGGACGTTTTAAGGTCGAAAGGTCAGTGGGCTAAGTCCAACTCGGGACCAACCGGGTTGGCCCAAAAAATCAAAAAATAATAATAAGGCCCAAATTTGTGAGGGATGGCCGGCCAACATGGCCCAAGCCCATGATTTTATTAATTATCCATGTGATAATTAATATAAAGGATCAATTAATGAGCCATATCTCATTAGAAACTTCAAGAACACTTGAGAAAAAGGAAAGAAGGAGAAATCTCCAAGGCCATTTCGGCCAAGTGCAAAAATTGACAAGAAAATTGACAAAAATTTCTTCAAAAATTATTTTCTACCAATTAAAGGATTCCTAGCAAGGTGGAGTGGTCTTTGGAGCAAGAAAAAATCATATTCTAGCAAGTTGCAAGACTTAGCTAAGTGAAAGATCAAGGAAGAAGGTAAGAACTTATTCTTTACATGTTATGGATATTTTTGCATGTTGTAGTGTGCAAAAGTGAGTGAAATTCATGAATAGCAAGAATATAGTTGTGTGGCGGTGAGTTGTATATCACATGTATAGCCATGTATATTTGGTGAATCATGAATGCATGGTGAGCAAGTTTTATTTAGTATGTTGGTTGTTGTGTTGTGGATTTTATATTGCAAACAAAAGCCTAATGAGCTTAGTGAAGTATTAGTAGTTGGAGGCTTGTCTTGGAAGATTATGTAAATTGAATATTATGTTCTTACATGTATGGAAGATAATGATATTAGTATGGTGTTGTTGGAATATATATTATAAGGTTGTTATTGTTTTCATTGGAGTTGGAAGGTTTTGAAAGAAGTAGTAAGTTGATTAAGTTGTTATAATGTATCTTGGATTGAATATGGAAATTGTTAGTGTGGTTGAGTTATGTTAATAGTTTGGACGGGTTTGAATTCCCGGGTTGTTGTCGATTGAAAACTTGCTAGGTAAATGTTGAGGATGGTATATTTACAGAGGAAGTGCTGCCGAAATTTCGGTAGCCAAGTGGTTCCTTAAGATTCTAACTCTAAGTACCCTAATGAAAGTTTGGGTAAATGTGACCAATTTGCAGATTTTGACGAGATTGCAACGTGAATTCGGAATAGCAAAAGAAGCGGAAAGAGGTATGTAAGGCTTCACCCTTCTTTCTATGGCATGTCTTAGTTGAAATAAGTTGGGTACGAGCCTCGGGGACAACTCGGTTCCCCGGAATCCGTACCTAAAGTTTTCCACGTTTTGTTCAATAGAATTGAACTAGAAAGTGTGCCAATTGTTGGAAAAACCCCCTACACCCTTAGAACTTGTATAAATGGGACCCGATTACCCTAAGACCCTCACAAGTAACGCTATGACACGTAACATACGTAAATCGTATACGCTACCTCATCCGGCCCGAGGTGGGACCGCTACTCTCGGATTTTTCCTTACAGTCTTGCTTGACTTACTTGAAGTGAATCCAAAGGGAACCTTTGATCCCGATTTCGTTACCAAATGATAAATACTATGACTCCTCTAACGAGGGCACTTCCATGACGATAATGATAACAATGATGTTAGATAAGAGAATATGCCTATGATACGTACTACCGGAACGACTCTATGACTAAGATGACTAAGCTAAGTATCTTATGTAAACATGAAAATGATAAACTAATTTTTGAATATTATTTATATTTCCTAGCTATGACTTTATTTTCTAAAAGATTTCAAAGTCTATGAACTGTCATCTATGATGCCTCGATTTCATTCTACGTTTACTTTAATATTATTCCCCGTTGATAATCTCACCTTAAAATACTCGTTCCTTCAAGGTGAGACAAAGCGATCACGAGTATTCTATAATGTAATCGGAGGTTACCGACTTTACGTCACTCCGATGACTACATGATGCTTCTTTGGGCTCTCCTGCGTGCATATGAGATATATGTTTATAGGATACGTAAATGCATATAAGACATGTAAATGTATGTAGGATATGCATATATATTTTTAAAATATGCACATGGCGAAAGAGCTAGAGCGCTATAGACGCTGATGTACCTACATGACACACGTATATGTATATGATAAAAGCACCAGAGCGCTATAGACGCTGATGTACCTACATGACACACGTATATGTATATGATAAAAGCACCAGAGCGCTATAGACGCTGATGTACCTACATGACACACGTATATGTATATGATAAAAGCACCAGAGCGCTATAGACGCTGATGTACCTACATGACACACGTATATGTATATGATAAAAGAGCTAGAGAGCTATAGACGTTGATATATGTACATGATATATGCATATGTATACGGGGAAAATGGAGGTAAGGGCAGAGCGTTATGAACGCATATCCACCTGATCAGTTGGCATTACATGATATGATATCGTCCCGGACGCGGGATGTGTATATTTATGGTTAAATGGATCGGCTGCCGACGCCTCGACAATATGAGATGTCCTATTTTATATGTATATGTATATGAACAAGGAAAGATTCTTAAAGGGAAGCTAAGTACGCATAGCACCTGCCAAGGGTATATATATATACAGGTTATGTTTCTATCCCAGGACATGTGTCGTAACTCTCTTATGTCATTATACATGATTCATATTTTCTGTATATTACTATTCATGCCTTACATACTCGGTACACTATTCGTACTGACGTCCCTTCTTGTGGACGCTGCGTTTCATGCCGCGCAGGTCAGCAGACAGGCGGATTTGATACTTAGAAGCTCTACCAGCAGTGTTGACAGTGCTCCAGTTATTCCGGAGCCTCACTTCCTTGGTACTATTTTGTGTATATATATTCGGGCATGGCAGTACTCAGCCCTTTCTATGTATAAGTGTACTACGTCTAGAGGCTCGTAGACAGTTATGTACAGTCAGTTAAGTACAGTTAGATATATGGTGTTTTGGCATGTTAATGTTGATGTATAAGTGATAACGAAGTTTATTAGTCTATGTTCAGAATGACGCCGCTAATGTTAATGTCCAAAAAACAAAATGGCTCTGTTTACATGACTGGCTAAGAGGTAAAGGTAAAACGATAGACAAGGGGTGCTCGGTACAAGTATCGGGTACTCGTCACGGCCCCTAGACGGGTCGTGACAAGGACATTTAGGATGTTACCTTTATTTCATATCTAAGATCGTGCGATAGAGCCCAGCCACAAGAAATGAAATTCCTTGTACTAACCCTTGATTTCAGCTGAAGAACGGCATCGACAGAAGAAAGTGTCGGATAAGGTAAGAATATTGAAGTATGATTGAAATGTAAAGTTGAAGAATGAAAGGGAAGGTAGATAGGAAGGTATAATAGGACAGATCGTTAAATGATCAGGTACGTCTCGAGGTGTGATATATGAGGTAAGTTTTGACATATTTATACTTTTACTTGAAATTGGGAGCCCTGTATGGCTATGATATGATATGATATATACGTATATATGTTGGCCCTGTAAGGCATTGTTGGTATTTTCTGCGTGCAGGTTTTGGGATAGTATGAAATACAGAGGAAACTCTACCAAAATTTTCTTAGAAATAAAAAGGGAATGAGATATAAGTTCGTAATATGTCTTGAAAGGTCATGTCAATAGTAATAATAGGATTTGACCAAGTTGCAAGTCTAACTTCGAGAAATAAAGTTAACTGTTGAATTGATAGTAATAGTGATTATGAGGTCGATATCGATAGGGTAAATTTATCATGTTAGATTAAAGCTTTAAGAGATACCCTCCATGTCATCCGTAAGAGGAATCATTCTTACTTGGGAAATTTTATTTCGAAGAAGCAAATATGAGCAGCAAAGTTTGGAATTCATTTGAACGGATCAGAATACTTTCCAGCCACATGTTACCTTAGAAGAGGCTCATGTTGAAGAGCAAAAATGTCCACAATTAAGTGTCACTTTTATTTGAAGAGTACAAAGGATACAGCAGGTAGTTTATGAACTAAATAGTTCGTTCATGACCCAAGAACAAATCTGAAGGTAAACTGGGTGAATCAAGCATTAGAAGTCCCGTGGTGCTTGTCGGATTCTAGTTCTTCTTGTGGTGGTTTTGGAGGATACTTCATGGTGACATAATCTTGGAGTTGGAGCATTCTTGTGTTCTTGAGGTAACATTTCATCATATCGTTATGCCCCTGAGTTTATTAGTTCTTAATCAACTAATTGGAGATGGAATTTGTAGAAGGAAAACTCAAACTTGTGGGCTGTCTTAGATCATGTGTTTGATGTGTTGTTGATGAAATGCTAGGATAATTTGGAAAGGGCTTGTGACACTAAGGGATGATTTAAAAAAAGGTGGCAAATCTTAGTAGAGCGTTATATTAAGGTACCGACTGAATTGATAAGCAGGGACAAATTATGACGAGTTTATAGTTAAAAGGAGTAATGGTATGACTGAGACAAGAGTACGTAGGAGGAAGAATTGCGACGAATATGAATGTATTGATAAGACTGCTTGTGAGGTATTAAGGATAAGATTGGTCAAAAGGTTAAGTACGCCTACTCCACAGAGTGTAGTTAAACCATAGTGAGAATCGGGAATAAGGTTAAGAAGTGCTACACTATATGATTCATTGCAAGCAGGATATAATGTGAACATAATAAGGATTGTTATGAAAATGAGTAAAGCCTAGTGAGGAAGTGACTAAAAGATATGACGTGATCTATGTGACTAGAGTATAAAGGCAACTGTGAAACGGAAAGACGAGCTATAGAACGAATAAGAAAGACTTATGAAGTTCTTCTATAGGTATGCGATAACGAAAATAATAGCGAGCACAAGTGAAAAGGGAGTTAATTGAAAGAAGGAAATCAGAAGAAAGCGAGATAACAGTGCAGTAATAGGTTATGACATGTATAGCCGAGAACACGAGTAATATCAGTGACGGAACTGTAAAAGGCCAAACTATAGAAAGATGAGCAACGAGGTAGAATGAGTGCCAGAAAATGACTGGGATAATAAAAATGAGTGGGGATGATCAGAATGAACGACATAAGTTTTGGAAGCGAAGAAAGGACTGTATAGAAGTAATATATCCTAAAGGCCAAGGCGCTATTGAGATTAAGAATAGGGTTCCTCGTGCGAGGACTGGAGGATTGATTATAACAGGAGGTAATAAGGTAAATTGAGAAGGAATGAATAAAAAGGAATTATCAAGACGAAAACAATAAAGTCGACGCCAAGGATAAGGCTTGAAATTGACTATAGGCAAAGGGATGAGAGTAGAAACACTTGGTCTAAGGTAAGCTCACATGACTACAGTACTTTTATACCTTGGGGCAATCTGCGATGGACTATGATAGACGGGCATTGTAACACAAAGACTGAAGTCCAAGAGCGGTGTCCAGGAATTCATGTACCCTGTACATCTTCATGACTAGCTTCATGACTGGATGGGTAAGAGGGACTTGGAAAAGCTACCTGTATAGTGTGCTTTCTGATTATGTATAGGTTGGGATAAAGATAATATTATAAGAGAACTTTGGACCCGTATCATCGGAATATAAGTGCTACCTAATTGAGAATTTGGAACGACTATAAGTACTAACTAATTACCGATCAGAGTAAGTGGAATGTGGCCTTGGACAAGTTGCTACATGGGTCGCATTACTCGAGTACAGATGGTCAGATGAGATTTTATACTCTATGTAGAAAGGTTCTCGTCGCTTCACGATTTTGTTAAGGTTTCGTACGTGGATAATCAAAATCATAAATTATAAAGAAAAGATATGGATATGGTACAGTGTGCCAAGTGAATTGAAAAAAAAAAAGGGATCAGATGAATTTGAAGATTGGAAATAGGGACGTAGAGCGAAATATAAATAGATAATGGTATAAGTACACCCTAAAGGGGGGAAGCGGGTGTGAGAAAAGCAAGTGTAAAATGGAAGCAATTGACACTGCAATATGTTTGATATGGATACTTAAACTTCAAGTGAGATCCCTTGCCGAAACAAGTTAGTAAGATTTGAAGCCAGCAATGAGTGGATAGAAGTCGGATGGTATTTGAGATGGTGCGGAGAAGCATCTGTAAAGATCTTGAATGATATGGCATTACAAAGTGGGTGCTTATAAAAAGAAAGAGTACGACAAAAGAATGGTACCGAGTAACTTAAGAGATATTATAAAGAATAGCAATGCTATACTAGATTAGAGGCAAAGATTTGGCAATAGAGTTATGCGCTAATGATGTTGCGACTTATAAGTAGCAAAGGGGAGAGATAGAAAATCTCCTATAGTAGGATATGAGAAAATCAAAGGGTAAATAAAGAAAGGGAAAAGAGTATGACAAGATAGCTACGAGCGATCTTTAGTACAGATGAAATATGTAAAGCAGAATGAACCAGGAGAAGGAAGGACTACGACTAAGATTGGACATACTCTATACAAGCTGTACAAGAATAGTTATGCAACCTACTAATATTTGTATGCTAAGGATGAGACCAAATGAGTACTTGATAAGAAGAGTAGGGATTCAGTAATAACAATGCGGTTGAGAAATATTGGGTACATTAAGGAAAGGTGTAAAATGGTTTGAGCCAAATTACCGAGTTAGTACTGCGGGCAAATAGGACATGGCTATAGGTGAGTCCCGATACCGATTGAAGATACAATAGGAAAATACAAGGTAAAGCATAAGTACTATCAAAACGATGTTAAGATATTCTCGGGCTAATTTGAGCACCTTCACATATTCTTGTAAAGATTGCAGCATAAGGCGTGAAAGAAAAACTAAGAGTAAAATATGAGTAAAGAGGCAATAGAAGGGTTTGAATTAAAAATAAAGAAACGAAACGAGATATTACGCCTAAAGTGTTACAAGTTGGGTTAAGGGAAGTTGTGAAATGGTTTAAGCGAGACGATTAGAACGAGCGGGTTACTAGAGGACGGTGAATTTATATGTCAGATCAAAAAATTCTTTCAGAATTATACCAGTTAATGATATTCAGATCACAGAGCAGCTATATAAGTTATAATATGAGGGAACTCTAGCGCTACTTGATAGCCAACTCAAAAGATCGAGATTAAGAGCTAAAAGCAAAATGACAGTTAAAGAAGTCGAGAAGTGATACATGATGCTGAAGATTCTAGAGTATGGACTGTAACAACAGAGCAATGTAAGGTTATTAAAGCAAAATAATTTTACACCAAGGGAAATTTCGTCTTATTTGTAGAGTCTGCGAAGGGTCTACAGGTTACCAGAGGCATGAAATACTCCAAGTATTGTAAAGTTTAATAAATCGACGAGGGACGTCTACGCGTGAGAGGTAAGATGAAGTGAACGATATGTCTTCAAGGAGTAACTATAGAAGAAGAAAGAGTCGAGTTAAGACTAAGTGCACCAGGGAGAGAGTAAGATTTCAGCGGAAGAGCTAGCAATACAATCGTCAACCAACTGCGAAATGAAAAGGAGAGTAAAGACAACGGCGTGGAATTATCACCTCGAGAGGCAAGAGCAAGAACAAATATTATGGAAATGGTTACTGAGAGAGCCGGAATGCGTTATAATAAAGTGAAGGGATCGACAAATGAAGGAGGAATGTGAAGGGCATAATTCAATAAAAGAACGTTTAAGGAAGTATCGGGAGTGCAGGATTAGTTTAACATTCGAGGACGAATGTTCCAAAGGGGGGAAGGATGTTACACCCCAGAAAATTTCGTGTTACTAAGGCTACAGACGGCTTAATGTGAGCTCGAGGAGGAGCAAATATTACAAGCATAAAGAATGAAATTCTACTGTAGTAGCATGAGGATAGCATGAGTATGATATTTGGAATTCGTACAATATGATTGGAATGATACGTTAAAAGATATATAGCCCTCGTAACCGTAAGCTGAGGTAGGGCCCACATGATGGGATTTTTATAAAGGACATATGATAAGTTATATGGACAATATATGTGAAGTTAAACACAACTCAAGAAGGACCCTTGAGCCAAATCCAAGTGTAACCCTCGAAAAAGATGTTTTTAAGTTACGTTTTCGGGTGATCTAACTTCGGGAGACCATAACCCCATCATTATTTGGGAATTTAGGAAAACTCCTAAAATTAAGGTTGTAGATAATTGAATTAGCTTTCCAACCATAGGTCGTGGGAATTTATTCGATATCATAATCAAGAGATATGACTGTTTTACTGAACAAAGGCGCTGGCCGCAAATAGAGAGCCTGACACGTGGTGGACACGTGGAAGGACCACTCCACCGCCCTTTGTCACTATAAATAGACTCCAAACAAGTCATAAACAGCATGATAATGTGATATAAAGTTCAGCAAGCTTATGGAAGGTTAGAGAGAGAGGGAGGAGAGATTAGAGAGAGAAAGTGAGAGTTTGATCAAGTTCGAAGCCCCAAATCCCGAGACTCGTGAAGAGTGAAGTGAAGAACAAGTTATTGTCGTCGTTTTGAACCAAAAATTAGCTTTGGATGGTGTTGATTTCGTGGTTATGGACTACATAAGGTATGTTTAAGTTGTCTGTGATGTTATTTACATGTTTATTGATACATTTGGCGGATTAGAATGTTGGAAATGTTGAAATAATTCTCATATATGTTGTATTAAGTAGTTGGGGATTAGGTGTTGATTTGGATGGATTCTTTGGTGGATTTAGTTAGATTATTGTGGATAAATGTTGGGTATTTTTGGTAATGTTGATATTAATGGTTTGTTAGCTGAATTGACGTATTGGGATTGTTCAGAATAGAAAGGAAATGCTGTCGAAATTCCATTAGAAATAACGATAAGTTTAAGGGATTGATTTTAAGGATATATATTGGATGGATTGTTGCAGTAAATTAAGTTTATTGTTGTTGGGCTGTTGTGGTGATATACTGAATTGGGAGATACTAATGATATAGGGGAGATGATGCCCGTTTCGTTTTAGAATTAAGTTATTTATTAATATATATGATATACGAAAGCCTTCTTAAGTCATGTGCATATTCTTACGATTATAGGTTTGGCATACTAATTGTGAAAAGTTCGTGATTAAGTTGAGTTCCTTGGACGACGTAAGGTATGTAAAGCTAACCCTTCCTTCTTTTTGGCATGATCTTGATAAAACAAACAGATAACGTGTATATGACTCCAAAGAAGCTCCTATTCTTAGAGACACTAGGATGACTAATGTTCTTGATTCCCAGGACTTATTTTATTATGTCTTGATACGTGTCTATGATTTCAGGCGTCCTAATTTGATATAATCCACTGTGACATTCGAAGGGTACTTGATATGATTATTGTCTTGATTTTCAAATGATAGTTCATTTTGATTATTCTATCGAGTCTCAGATATGACTTAGTTTGCATATGGTTGCTCACTACTTTGCTCGTGCATGCCTCAATATATCTTTCACTGAGTCCCGGGCCGGGTATGTTTTCGCGCACTGTTTCACTGCATTGTTCACCGAGTCCCTCAGTAGAGGGCCGGGTACGGTATATATATATATATATATATGATGATGTGATGATATGATGATGATATGATGATGTGATTATGGCGCCGAGGATGGTATATGATGACTTTATTCACCGAGTCCCATGATGGGCCGGCTATGATATATGGTATTGACATGCATTATTTACATTTCATAAGGCAAGTGTATTGGTATCTCTGATTGTCTGTTATAGCCCGTATTTTGCACGTTTGGATATTTCAAAGTCGTCGTGGAAAGTTAAAGGCGAGACCATTTTCAAAAAAAAAATTGTGCACAAGTTAGTTATGAATATCATTTATTAATATTATTGGACAAAAATATTGAGAAAGGTTAAGGGCAAAAAGGAGAAATTTCAAAATGGTAAATGGTAATATTGAGGAAAGTCGAGGGGCAAAATGGGAATTTCACAAGGCATTCAAGAAAGTTCTTGAGGGACCAAAGTGTACATGGTAAGATATTAGGTCATCTTTTATTCTAAGAAAAATTCAAAAAAAAAAAGGGGGAGTTCTCTAGAGAAAGAAAGGATGGCTAAGTGTCCACATTCTTACTTAAGGGGCCTAAGTGTATATATAAAGAAGTGGTGGCTAAAATGAAACAAGTAAGTCATCTTTTATTTAAGAGAATTCAAGAAAAAGGATGAAAGCTCTAGAAGAAGAAAAAAAAATGAATAAAGAGAGCATGTGCTTCTCACATGCTTGAAGAAGCCAAGTATATATATAGATAGGAGAGGTCATCTTTTTAAATCAAGAAGTTGTAGAGAAAGGAAAAAAAAATATAGAAGAAGAAGAAAGAGGAGGGGCCAATTCGGCCAAGAAGGAGGAGAAAGAGAAGACCAAAAATCTTGCCCCAAAAATTTATTTCTCATAGTATTTCTACTAATTCAAAGATGCTCTCCAACATGGTATAATTGTTGAAGCAAGAGAATTATTCTTTGGTGCAAAACTCCAACCTTAGCTAAGTTGAGAAGTTGTGAAGGAAAGGTAAGAATTCATCTCCTTGATTGTGTTATGAATGGTTTGGTATGTTGTAGTATGTGGGAAAGAATAGAATTCATAAGAAAATATGGATGTTGAAATTGTAGCCGAGCATGGTGTGTGTGTGGCCTTGTATGTGTTGTTGAATGTAAGTATAATGAACTAAATTTATGTAGTAGGTTGGTTGTTGTTGTAATGCATGAAAAAAAAATGAAAATCCATGGAAATATGCATGATGTAGTTGTGGCCGACTAAGGGGTTGTTTTGGTAGCTATCGTAAATTGATTTTATTTGATATTCTTGTTGTTGTTAATGTGGATTCTATGATGAAAATGATGGTTTGGTAGTTTGAAACGAAGTCGTCGACGTGTAGATTGTTGATGTGGTTCTTGAAGTTAAAGGTAAGAAATGTGTTATTGATGTTTCATTTAATGTGGAAGGTTGCGGATTATGTTGTGGTAGTTGGTTGGAATCTAAACAAAACGCCGTTGAATTATGTGAAACGAGTTATTAATGTTAGAAGGTGTTTTGAGTAAAATTATTGAAATTGTTGGTATGATTGTTGGCATTGTGTTGATAGTTTGGCCGGGTTGAATTCCTGGATTGTTGTTGATTGAAATTGGCCAAGATAGATTCTTGGGGACGATGTATTTACAGGGGAAATGCTGCCAAAATTTCGGCAGACAAATGTTACTTTAAAATCCCACTTCTAAATGCTCTAATTAAGGTTTGGTAAATGTGACCAATTTGTAGATTTTGGTGAATTTGGAGCTTGAGTTTGGAGAAGAAAAAGGAGCGGAAAAGGTATGTAAGGCTTCACCCTTCCTTCTTTGGCATGTCTTAGACATAATAGGTCGAATACGAGCCTCGGGGACAACTCTATTCTCCGGAATCCGCGCCTAAAGTTTCCCTTTTTTCATTCAGTAGAATTGAATTAAAAAGTGTGCAAAATGTTGGAAGAATTTCCTAAACCTCTAGAACTCGCATAAATAGGACCCGACTACCCTAAAACCCTCACAAGTAACGCCATGACATGTAACATATGTAAATTTGGTACGCCGCCTCATTTGATCCGAGGTGGGCCCACTGGTTCCTGGATTTACCTTATTGTTTCGCTTGACTTACTTTGAAGCTGAATCCAAAAGAAACTTTCAATCCTTATTCCATTACCAAATGACAAGTACTGTACCTATCCCAACGAGAATACTTTGATGACGATAATGATAACGATGATGTCAGAAAAGAGAATATGCCTATGATAGTTACGACAAGAATGATTCCACGACTAAGAGCCTTGAGCTAAAAATCCAATGTGAATATGAAAGTGTTATACTAGTTCTTGAACCTTAATTTTATTCCGTAGCTATGACACTAGTTCTAAAAGACTTCAAAGCATATGAATTGACGGATATAATGCCCATGATTTCATTCTATGCTCTCTCTTAAGGCTATTTTCCATTGGTAGTCTCGCCTTAAAATACCCGTTCCTTCAAGGTGAGACAAAGTTACCATGATTATTCCATAACGTAATCGGAGGTCACCGACCTTACGTCACTCCGATGGACACATGACTTTCTTTGGGCTCTCATGCATGCCAATTGTATGACATATGTATATGAATGTGAATATGTATATGTATATGTATATGTATATGGGGAAAAGGGAAGGGCCACTGTTATATCACCACCTGATTCAGCTGGATTTCATCCCGGACGCGGGATGCCCGGACGCGGGATATGGGAGAGCCGGATACGGCGTCTGTATATGTGATATATATATAATATGTTGGGACACTGTTGAGGAGGGGGGTGGGAGAGCCGATGTACTCGGCGTCTGTGAATGTAAATAAAGGACACCGTTTTCTGAAATGTTCTGTTTTCTGTACATGTAAATAAGAAGCACCGTTTTTCTGAAAAAGAAACTAAGCATGCATGGCATCCGCAGAAAGGCATTCATATGTACAGGTTACTTCTGTTCCAAGATAAGCTCCATATGTCTATTCCGTTATTCTTCATCCTGCATATTCCTTTATTATGTCACTATTCATGCCTTACATACTCAGTACATTACTCGTACTGACCCCTCTTCTTCGGGGGCTGCGTTTCATGCCGCGCAGGTACTCCCAGATGATTAGAAGACCTTACTAAAGATGTTCCAGCGGAGATGGCGAACTCCACTTGTCCCGGAGAATTGCCAAGTCCATGTATATGCTATGATGTTCTGTTCTATGTTAGAGACTTTGCAGACAAAGCAATGGGTATTGGGTTGTCAGTCTGTAAGCGGCTCCAGCAGCCGATATGCTATTATGTTTTATGTCACGAGTCTTAAATGATGTAAGAGCTTACTTATGAAAAGAAAAAAAAAATATTGGAGAGCTTACTATGTATTTCTTTCTTTACTGATTCAAGGGTTTCTATACGTAACAAGAGTCAGCGGGTTCGCCCGGGTCCAGATATGGGGTCGGGTGCCCATCACACCCTAGTAAAGTCGGGGTGTGACATTGTCATACTTGTCTCCTGTAATCTCTATTTCAGTCATGACCCTCTTTATTATATTTCATGCTTTATATACTCAGTACATATCTCGTACTGACCCCCTTTCTTCGGGGGGCTGCGTTTCATGCCCGCAGGTATAGATACTCGATTTGGTGATCCTCCAGCTTAGGACTTCTACTTAGTTGTTTGGAGAGCTCCATTGTTTCGGAGCCCAGATATTTTGGTGCAGATCTTCTATATAGACTTATCCAGGGGTATGGCGGGGCCCTGTCCCGTCATATTTCACTCTTGTACTCTTAGAGGTCTGTAGACATAGGTGTGGGTTGTGTATACGTTTTGTTCAGCTGTGCCTATACGATGTGCTATGGATATGTTCGTCTGTAGTGGCAGCCTTGTCGGCTTGCTTATGGTATTGATATGTAGTGGCAGCGTTGTCGGCTTGCGTATCATATTATGTTTTGATTAGTCGTGACTCCTCAGGAGACAGGTTATCTGGATATATACGTATGATGATGTTATGAACCTTTGGAGTTCTTTTGCAAGTTTCCATATTGTTCTTAGATTCAATTTGACTATATCTAACAGGTATGTATACGGGTGTCCAGCTCGGGCACTAGTCATGGCCCACGAGGTTGAGTCGTGACAAAGTATTAGTTCATTCTACCTATTCTATTGAGTCTCAGATGATGATTTAGTTTGAATATGGTTGCTCACTACTCTGCTCGTGCATGCTGTTAGTATATCTTTCACCGAGTCCCGGGCCGGGTATGTTTTCGTGTACAGTTTCACTGCATTGTTCACAGAGTCCCTCACTAGAGGGCCGGGTACGGTATATATATATATATATATATATATATATATATTCCGCTAACCGTGTTGTTATCAGTGGTAAAAGGCAAGAGTTTGTGAGTTCATTTGAGTGGTGCTAGCTGAGCACGAACGAGTGTAAACACGAGTGTGGTGAGGTTGCTTTACTACTAACGTGTTTGCTAAGTGTTCTTTGCAGGTACTTCTCCATGGATTCTGATTCATGTGGTGACGATTATGCAATATTGTTATGACGATGATGGTTGTAGTTATGAAGGGGAGGACTATGTGTCACGACCCAACCCCGTGGGCCATGGCTAGTGCCTGAGCTGGACACTCGTATACGTACCTGTTAGATATAGTCAGACTGAAACTAAAGACAATATTAAAACTTGCAAAACACTAAAGGTTCATAACGTCATATATATCAAGATAACCTGTCTCCTGAGGAGTCATAACTAATCAAAACGTAATAAGATACGCAAGCCGACAAGGCTGCCACTACATACCAAAACGATACGCAAGCCGATAAGGCTGCCACTACAGACGGGAATATCCATAGCGAATCACATAGACACAGCTGAACAAAACTTATACACAACCAACACATATGTCTACAGACCTCTAAGAGTATCAATAGTGAAATATGACGGGACAGGGCCCCGCCGTACCCCTGGATAAACATAAGTCTACATCAAAAGGATTTGTACCAAAATAAGATAGGCTCCGGAACGATGGAGCTCTCCAAACAACTGAGTAGAAATCCTAGGCTGGAGGATCACCAAATCGAGTATCCATACCTGCGGGCATGAAACGCAGCCCCCCCCCCCCCTGGAAGAAAGGGGGTCAGAACGAGATATGTACTGAGTATATAAAGCATGAAATACAATAAGAGGATCATGACTGAAATAGAGATTACAGGAGACAAGTATGACAATAAAAAAATCACTGTACCTGTGCCTTATGAAATGAAATCATGCATAGCTATATCATATACCATATCCGACCCATTATGGACTCGGTGAATAAAGTCGTATACATGTATACCATGCCCGGCCAATCAGGGGTCTCGGTGCCATCATTATATCATCATATATATATATATATATATATACCGTACCCGGCCCTCTAGTGAGGGACTCGGTGAAATATTAACAGTATGCACGAGCAGAGTAGTGAGAAACTATATGCAAACTAAATCATCATCTGAGACTCAATAGAATAAGTAGAATAAACTAACACTTGAGTATCAAAGACCACAGTTATGTCAAATGCCCCTCGAATGTCATTATGGATCATATCAAATAGAACTTCAAGAATCATAGACACGTATCAAGACATAATGAAATAGGTTTTGGAAATCAAAGACATTAGCCATCCTAATGTCTCTAAGAATAGGAACTTCTTTGGAGTTATATGCTCGTCGTCTGTTTGTTTCATAAAGATCATGCCAAAAGAAGGAAGGGATAGCTTTACATACCTTTGGCGCTTAACCCGTGACTTGATATGTATACGCTGCCCAAAGTATCTCAACCTATATTAAGACGTCAAGACTACGGTTAAGCTACGGAAAGGCATAAAACGTACTTTAACGGTAGTAGCTTATTTCTAGACAATTGGCAGCACCTCCCCTATATCGCTCACTCTCCTCACATCCAAGCCAGCTATACAACAACCAAAATAGCATCAACAATCACACGTTCAAGTACTATATCACGACTAGCCAAGACAAGATTCAAGAATACTCCGAACAACCCGCATAACATTCCAATCAGCCCACACATTACAACATTCAATAATCGTTAACATAACGGCTACGACATATTCAAGTTACTCTTAATAATCTATAGTCACAACACTTCAGCGAATCGACCTTATAATAGTCCAACAATTACAATAACACAAATCATAATCTTAACTACACTTAGTCCTCCAATTCAACAAGAACAAGAACACGGCCCAAACAGCCCTTAGTTACCACATAACTATGCCCGATAATGTCACGTACATCTAAGAATATACCAAGCAGACCATATACGCTTCGCATACGATATTTTGTTCGCTTCTTTCTTCCAAGTTTGGTGATTCATATCAGCAACAACACAACAACGACATCAACTACTATATACAAGGGAACTATCCTAATATCACAACAAGTTCTAAAACAGCCCATGAAATCAATACAAATTCCTGGCATGATTTAAGATTTCCTTTCACTTTTAACACATAATCCATAACATTAATAACAACAACAACAATCAAACCCAATCTAATTGGAACAACTCCAATTCTGCCCACTTGTACGCCAACGTTAATCATACAATTTTCTTACTTCCAATTTCACTTAATACAAATTAATCTCTCCATTACAACATCATTAATTCCAATTTCATGACAAAAGAAGAAATCTTACCTCAAATTTAATTAGGAAAGACCTACAATAACTTGCACAATTCGCACCACTTCATCTTCTTCAACTTAAACTCTAACCTTAATGCTCCTCTAAATGCTTGGTACACCTTAGGAATTAATTTTTTCTTGCAACACTTGAGGTTGATCAAGGGCTGCCATAGCCGTGAGCTTGGCAGCCATGGCTATTCATACTTCCTTCTTCAACTCAAGATGAGATTTAGCAATTTGTTGGTGTTAAAAAGAGCTGGTCGTGAGCTTCAAGGAGTTGCTGCCATAGCCATAGCCGTGTGGTTCTCTCTCTAGTTCAACTAGTGAAGATGAATATGACTTGTATGACTAATGAATTAGTCATCAAACATGGTTTTATATGCCGCCCATAAGGTGGACACGTGCCCCACTATGGCATGGACCAATTAGATTTGGCCATGTTATAGTAGGGTCCATTTAGCACTACTTAATCTTAATTAGGCTAATTAGTCCTTAATTAATCACTAATCCCCAATTAATAGTCTAATCATGGTTAACTAATCCCTAATCTCCACTAATATTTCTACACTAATTGTAATTAATTAGCAGATCGTGCACTTATTAAAATCGGGGATTAAAAGTCCTTGTCTCATATCCCAAAAATAATCTTATCCTTGAATTTATGCCGATTAGCTCACGAATAATCCAATGTACAAAAATACGGGATATAACATCCTTCCCCCCTTTAGAACATTCGTCCTCGAATGTAAACTGGTCCTATAAGGTCTTATAAAAATTTCGGGGAAGTTTCCTTTATTGCTATAACATGTAGTCTCGTCTACCAATCAATATAATCAAGTGAGGAATTTAAATTACCTGCAGGCGTAGGGAACAAGTAAGGATACTTATTCTTCATCTCATCTTCGGCTTCCCAGGTCATCTCTTCTCTATTATTATTTCTCCATAATACTTTGACGGAAGCCACGTCCTTAGTACGCAATCTTCTAACTTGCCGATCAAGTATAGCTATAGGGTTCTCCTTATAGGACAGCTCCTCTGTCACCTGGACATCATCCACGGGGAATACTCTAGAAGGGTCACCAATACATTTGCGAAACATTGACACATGAAAGACTGGATGTACTGCTTCCAAATCAGATGGTAGGTCCAACTCACAGGCAACCTTGCCTACCCTACGAATAATCTGATAAGGCCCAATGTACCTCGGGATAAGCTTGCCCTTCTTGCCGAATCTCATTACACCCTTCATGGGTGACACCTTCAAGAACACCCAATCACCAACCTGAAACTCTAAGTGTCGACGTCGATTATTTGTATATGACTTCTGTCGACTCTGGGCTGCCAATAACCTCTCCTGAATAAGCTTTACCTTATCAACAGCTTGGTAAATCATGTCTGGGCCTATTAATTCGTCTCACCAACATCAAACCAACCAATAGGTGACCTACACTTCCTCCCATATAAGGCCTCATACGGTGCCATCTGGATACTAGAATGGTAGCTATTATTATAAGCAAACTCGATAAGTGGCAAATGATCGTCCCAGCTTCCTCTAAAATCAATAATACAGGCCCGCAACATATCTTGTAGTGTCTGAATAGTACGTTCGGCCTGTCCGTCAGTCTGAGGGTGGAATGCTGTGTTAAGACTCACCTGTGTCCCCAATCCCCCCTGGAATGATCTCCTGAAGTTAGTTGTAAACTGAGCTCCTCTGTCTGAAATAATAGATGTGGGAATCCCATGAAGTCTCACTATCTCCTTAATGTATAACCTTGCATAGTCCTCAGCTGAATAAGTAGTCCTGACTGGAAGAAAATGGGCTGATTTTGTCAGCCTATCCACAATAACCCATATAGAGTCATACTTCTGTGGTGTGCGAGGTAAACCTGTAATGAAGTCCATATTAATTACTTCCCATTTCTAGGTTGGGATCTCTATCTCCTGTGATAACCCACCAGGCTTTTGATGGTCGACCTTAACCTGTTGACAATTCAGGCACTGAGCAACAAACTCCGCTATGTCCTTCTTCATGCCATCCCACCAATATAAACATCTGAGCTCATGATACATCTTCGTTGACCCTGGATGAACAGAATAACGGGCATAGTGTGCCTCTCCCATAACTTGTTGTCGTAGCCCTGCAACCTCAGGTACACATAGTCTGCCTTCATATCATAACACGCCATCAGGTGTAACTTTGAACGGGGTCTTCTCCTTTTGAAGAGCTGTATCTCTATACCGTGCCAGAACAGGGTCCTCGTACCGGTGTCTCTTTACCGCCTCTATGATAGAGGATTTAGCAACTTCTTGAACAGAAACTCACTCATCTCCAGAATCAACCAAACATACTCCAAGGTTAGCTAGACGGTAAATCTCACGGACCATCTCCTTCTTTTCTGGTTGCACATTTGTCAAGCAACCCATATATTTGCGGCTAAGAGCATCTGCTACAACATTTGCTTTCCCTAGATGGTATAGAATATCAACATCATAATCCTTAAGTAACTCTAACCACCTCCTTGCCGTAAATTCAGCTCCTTCTGCTTAAAAATATATTGGAGACTCTTGTGATCCGTATAAACATCAACATGAACACCATATAAGTAATGCCTCCATATCTTCAAGGCATGAATTACCGCTGCTAACTCCAGATCGTGAGTAGGATAATTCCTTTCGTTTTTTCTGAGCTGTCGGGAACCCTACCATGCTGCATCAATACATAACCTAATCCAACACCTGAAGCATCACAATATATAACATAGCCATCTGGTCCCTTTGGAAGAGTTACGACTTGAGCCGTAGTCAGCTTATCTTTCAATAACTGGAAGCTTTGCTCACATGCATCAGTCCACTGGAACTTAGCTGCCTTCTGAGTTAGCCTTGTTATAGGCGCTGAAATTGAGGCAAACTTTTCTACAAATCTCCTGCTAGCCCCAGAAAACTACGACACGTACCTCAGTAGGTGTCGTAGGTCTAGGCCAAGTCTTTACAGCCTCGATCTTCTGTGTATCTACCTGGATACCATGAGCTCCAATAATGTGCCCCAAGAATGCTACTGAAGTCAACCAGAATTCACATTTAGAGAACTTAGCATACAACTTCCGGTGTTGGAGCACCCTAAGTACCATCCTCAAATGATTTGCATGCTCCTCTTCTGAACGTGAATAGACCAGAATATCATCGATAAATACAATCACGAACATATCCAAGAATGGTTTGAACACTCGGTTCATTAAATCCATAAATACCGCTGGAGCATTAGTCAGCCCAAAGGACATCACTCTAAACTCATAATGCCCGTATCGGGTCCTGAATGCAGTCTTCGGAATATCTGCCTCCTTCACCCGCACCTGATGATAGCCTGATCGTAAGTCTATCTTCAAAAAGCATTTAGCACCCTGCAACTGGTCAAATAGATCATCAATCCTGGGGAGGGGATATCTATTCTTTATTGTTACTTTATTCAGCTGCCTATAATCAATACACATCCGCAGTGACCCATCCTTCTTTCTCACAAATAATACCAGTGCTCCCCAAGGTGATATGCTAGGCCTGATGAAGCCCTTTTCTAATAAGTCCCTCAGTTGCTCTTTTAACTCCTTTAGCTCTGCAGGTGCCATTCTATAAGGAGGAATAGATATGGGCTGAGTATCTGGCAATACATCTATGGTAAACTTTATTTTCCGCTCAGGAGGAAGAGCTGGAAGTTCGTCTGGAAATTCATTAACTATCGGGACTGACTGAAGAGTCGGTACTTCTACTTTCAGGTCGTGCACACGAACCAGATGATAAATATAACCCTTTCTAACCATCTTTCTTTCCTCGAGGTATGAAATAAACTTACCCCTCGGCGATGTTGTATTCCCCATCCACTCTATAATCGACTCCCCTGGAAACTGAAATCGAACTATCTTTTCTCTACAATCAACGTTAACATAACAAGAAGCTAACCAATCCATACCCATAATAACATCAAACTCAGTCATATCTAACTCTATCAGATCTGCCACGGTGTGACGACTATATATAATCACCAAACAATTTTATATACATGTTTTGCTATGACAGAATCTCCTACCGGTATAGCTACTTCAAATGGTTCTATCAACTCAGGTTCTATCCCGATTCTACTAGCAACAAAGGAAGATATATATGATAAGGTGGAGCCTGGATCTATCAATCCATATACGTCCCGAGAGAAAATCGATAATATACCTGTAATCACATTCGGTGACGCCTCCTGATCCTATCAACTAGCCAAGGAATATATGCGGTTAGAAGGACCGCTAACTGGAAGCTCCACCACGACCTCTGCCACGGCCTACTGGTGTCTAAATACCCTGCCCAATGGGACGCCTAGCTACAGAAGAAGATGAACCAGCAACCAACCCAGTAGGCTAAGCCACACCACCCGGATCACCCCCATACAGACACTCTCTCATAACATGGCCTTGACGGACGCAAGAAAAATAAGCACCTGTAGCAAGACGGCATTCCCCAGAATGGAGCCTACCACACCGAGAACACCGAGGCAAAGGTGGCCTCCACTGATTCATCTGCCAACCCAAAGCTTTGGAGCTCTGATCGGCTCCTGAATACCCTGTGCTGTTAAATCTCCTACCTGTGAATTGTGGGGGTGCACTCCGTGCTGGCTGGGAAGAATATCTAATATACTGCTGAGGCTGCCTACCTCGAAACTCACCAGGATAACCAGCCGATCTAGCCCTCTTATGCTGGCCTCTGTCGTAATCTCTATCTGGCTGACGCCCTCTGTGTCGATCCTCTACCCCCTGTGCATATGCCTATACTCGAGCAATATCCATACGTGGCAGAAGAGCCACTGCCATACAGCCATCAATCAAATAACGATCCAGCCCCATCACATAACGATGCACTCTATCAACCATATCGGCTACAATAGTTGGCGCATACCTAGCCAACGAATCAAACTCAAGACTATATTCTCGAACACTTCTGCCATTCTGCCTCAAATGTAAGAATCTATCAACTCTGCCTCGCCTCATCTCTGGAGGCAGGAAGTGGCCAAGGAAGGCCTCCACAAACTCATCTCATACTGCTGGAGGAGCACCCTTGCCCCTAGATAACTCCCACGACTCATACCAATTAACAGCTACATCACGCCACCGATACGAAGCCAACTCAACAGACTCAGTCTCAGAAGCCTTGATTATCCTCAATGTACGCTGCATCTACCGGATAAACTCCTGCGGATCATCCTTGGGCTTTGACCCGAAAAACTCTGGAGGATTACAACTTAAGAAGTCACGAGCCCTCAAGCTATCAGATCTATCCGCATGGTCAACTCCTAGTCCCTACCTGCGAGCCTGCCCTGCTACTAATCTGGTCAGCAGCTGGACTGCATCTCTCATGGCCCTATCCTCCAGCCCTGGCTGAGGAGCTGGAGGCTCAGGTACTGGGCCTCGGGAGCTGGGGGTGGAGCTACCCCCTGATCTAGAGCTACTGCTGCTCTAAGCTCCTTTGGAAGTGGCGGTGTAGCAGAACTCGCCGACTGAAGTACAATCTCAGGCATAGATTGGGAACGGGCCCTAGTAACTCTCCAAGTCTGGCTAGTATCTCCTGCTACCGATTTGCCCTTCTAGGCAGTTGTCGCTTTCTTTGGAGGCATAGCTGTAAACACAATATTTGTTAGGGAGGGATTATCCTGATAATATAGCTCTATCACACGATCTAGAGTAAGAAGGAAAAGAAACATCCTAAAAGATGTGGTGCACAACACACCGATAAACAAGACTCTACTAGACACGGTCTGTAGACACTCCGAGGATGAACTGCTCTGATACCACTTTTGTCACGACCCAACCCCGTGGGCCATGACTAGTGCCCAAGCTGGACACTCGTATACGTACCTGTTAGATATAGTCAGACTGAAACCAAGGATGGAAACTTGCAAAAACACTAAAGGTTCATAACGTCATATATATCAAGATAACCTGTCTCGTGAGGAGTCACAATTGATCAAAACGTAATACGATACGCAAGCCGACAAGGCTGCCACTACATACCAATACGATACGCAAGCCGACAAGGCTGCCACTACAGACGGGAATATCCATAGCGAATCACATAGACACAGCTGAACAAAACTTATACACAACCCATACATGTCTACAGACCTCTAAGAGTATCAATAGTGAAATATGACGGGACAGGGCCCCGCCGTACCCCTGGATAAACATAAGTCTACATCAAAAGAATCTGTACCAAAATAAGATAGGCTCCGGAAGGATGGAGCTCTCGAAACAGTTGAGTAGAAATCCTAGGCTAAAGGATCACCAAATCGAGTATCCGTACCTGCGGGCATGAAACGCAGCCCCCTCGAAGAAAGGGGGTCAGTACGAGATATGTACTGAGTATATAAAGCATGAAATACAATAAGAGATTACATGAGACAAGTATGGCAATCAAGAAATCACTGTACCTGTGCCTTATGAAATGAAATCATGCATAGCTATATCATATACCATATCCGGCCCATTATGGACTTGGTGAATAAAGTCGTATACATGTATACCATGCCCAGCCCATCATGGGTCTCGGTTCCATCATCACATCATCATATCATCATATCATATATATATATATATATATATATATATATATATATATACCGTACCCGACCCTCTAGTGAGGGGCTCGGTGAACAATGCAGCGAAATTGTGCACGAAAACATACCCGGCCCGGGACTCGGTGAAAGATATATTGTCACGACCCAACCCCGTGGGCCATGACTAGTGCTCGAGCTGGGCACCCGTATACGTACCTGTTAAATATAGACAACTGATTCTTAAGAACAATATGGAAACTTTGCAAAAGAACCCCAAAGGTTCACAACGTCACAATAAATAGGTATCTAGATAACCTGTCTCCTGAGGAGTCACAACTAATCAAAATATAATATGATACGCAAGCCGACAAGGCTGCCACTACATGTCAATATGATACACAAGCCGACAAGGCTGCCACAACATGTCAATACCATACATAAGCCGACAAGGATATCACAACATGTCAATACCATACGTAAGCCATATAGACATAGCAGAACAAAACTTATACACAACCCACACATATGTCTACAAACCTCTAAGTGTATCGATAGTGAAATATGACGGAACAGGGCCCCGCCGTACCCCTAGCTAAACATATATATACATCAAAAGATCTGTACCAATAGTCTAGGCTCTAGGACAATGGAGCTCCCCAAGACAGCTGAGTGGAAATCCTAAGCTGGAGGATCGCCAAACCGAGTATCTGTACCTGCGGGCATGAAATGCAGCCCCCAGAAGAAAGGGGGGTCAGTACGAGATATATACTGCGTATATAAAGCGTGAAATACAACAAGAGAATCACGACTGAAATAGAGATTATAGGAGACAAGTATGACATTTAAACACCAATACACTGGCCTTATGAAACGTAAAACATGCATGTCATTATCATATATCGTACCCGGCCCATTACGAGACTCGGTGAATAAAGTCATCACATACCATCCTTGGCACCATAATAAAAAAGGCAAAGTCCGGTATTTGACGAAGATCCTCTCCAATCCTCGATCAAACTTGCGTACATCATCATATCATCATATATATACATATACCGTACCCGGCCCTCTAGTGAGGGGCTCGGTGAATAATGCAGTGAACTGTGCACGAGAACATTCCCGGCCCGGGACTCGGTGAAAGATATAATAACAGTATGCACGAGTAGAGTAGTGAGTAACCATATGCAAATCAAATCATCATCTGAGACTCAATAGAATAGGTAGAATGAACTAACACTTGAGTATCAACGGAGACAGTCATATCAAGTACACCTTGAACGTCATTATGAATTATGTCAAAAGGAACTTTAGGAATCATAGACACGTATCGAGACAATATGAAACAGCATATGGAAAGCAAGAACATTAACCATCCTAGTGTCTCTAAGAATAGGAGCTCATACATTCGTCGTTCGTTCGTTTCATATAAATCATGCCAAAAGAATGAAGGGTTAGCTTTACATACCTTTAGTTGCCAGTATAAACCCAAAACGAACTCGTCGTAATGCTGATGCTAATCCTATAACAAGGAAATATGTGTATGACTTTAGATGGCTTTCGTATATTGCGTATATCAATTGATAACTTGATCCTACAATGAAACAGGTAGCATCTCCCCAATATCGCTAATACCTCCGAATTCCATATATCACCATAACAGCCAAAATAACAAAAATAAATCTCCACAACACAACATATATATCCATAATGACTTCATAATACTTTATAATGATCGTCAAGCTTGAAGTAGGATCTGTACAACCCATGTCACCTTTTGTATGCTCCTTTCTTAACTTAATAACATTCTCAACAATATAAGGAAGTCATTTACTACAAATTCTATCCTTATATCATATGATTATAACGAGAAAACAGCCCACAAACTCAACTCTTTCTAAGTGACGATTTTATTCTCAAGTTCGTGTTTATTTCATCAATTCCCACAATTTAGCCAAAATATCAATCACAATGCCAACAACAATATTAACAAATACATATTCAAATAGAATCAAATTCATTCCTAAATTACTTCCAAAATAGGCCAATATAAATTCCTATACCGATACTGGTATACACTTATTTATTTTCGTATATACACAATATAACAACAAACACAACAATAACAACTACAGTCAATCCCACGATATTCCAACCTACAAAATAATTCATAACAACCACCAAACAGTCCACATGATAACAACAACAATTTTTCCGATTTTCGATAGAGCTTTCGTAATTCTTTAATCTAGCAACATAGGTACGATTCGGATAACTCAAATACATCTAGGAGAGAGGATTTCTTACCTTATATTCAAAGAAGTACTCTTTATCCACCTTACTTCACTTTGAAGAAATTTCTGAATTGCTATTATCCGAAAGAAACCGACGTGGCATAACCTTTATATCGTTAGGTATATTATTATTTTTTTGCGCATAAGAATTTTCCTATGGCAGGTTGTATCTAACAAAAAAATAGATACACATATATGTGCATATTGTTGCTCACCTACGTTCCTATACCAGAACACTCAGCTAATGAAAAAAAAATGCTACCTATAAATCTTAATATCAAAGACACCTCTAATAAAAGTCTCAAAAGAGGTATATTCTAATGGATCATGGGCCCCTGCCTATTCATTATACTTACACGTTCTACTCCTAAAAGAAGCCACCAAATATGTATACATCTTAGTCATTTAGGTGTTGCACGTTACATGACTACACGTGGATTCCACATTCCCACTTAGCCACTTATTCTTTAATTAACTCCTTTATCAAGCATTATAATTCAATATTTAACCAATTATACACATAATTAATTTCTTGATCCTAATTCTGTTACACCTCGGAAATTTCTCCATACTTGTATGATGAGTGGAATGATGAAAAGTTTGAGTGTATGGTGTTTTGTTAAGGCGGGAATGGCTAATTAAGAAGTTTTGGAAAATACGAAAGTCGCGGAAAATGTTCTATCCAGTGGTCGTATATGGCACTATACGACCCGTAAAGTGATTTACGGACCGTATAGTGCAATCGTCCTCCAGCTTGTCTAAAATCTCAACTTTCTGTAAATTGTGAAAATGGTTAAAAACGACTTGGAGGACGGCCCGTAAACTGGTTTACGGACCGTAAACCTTAGTCGTAAACTGCCATGTTCCTCAGCCAAAACTTTCTGTCTTTGAAATGGTTAAATACTGCCATGGAGGACGGACCGTAAATCCAAATACGGTCCGTATATGGTGGTTTAAGACCACTATTCATCCCGAGAAGAATTCATTAAAGATCAGTTTTTGTAATTATTAAAAGGGACTTGGACTTCAACTCATTTCATTATTCATCCATACAACTCAAGGACATTCTAGAACTCTCCAAATATTTCCTCCATAAGAATTCAAGAGAATCAAAGGGAATATCAAGATCATCACCACTAAATTCATGAAAATAAGTGTGAGAACACATCAAAAGATCTTCTAAATCAAGAAATTCCCAAGAAGGTGGAACTAGGGTTTTGGCTAATTGAAGTATTTCAACTTAAGGATTGTTCAACCATCACCCAAGGTAAGTTTCATGATTTTTCCATGTTGTTTGAAGTATTGGAAAGCCTAGACACTTGAAATGTAGAAGAACATAGAAATGGGTCATTATTGAGTGAATAGTGACATAAATGAATGATAGTGGAATTGAACTATGAATATTGAAGTGTTGTGAATACAAGTACGTTATAAATGATGTTTATATCATGAAACAAGCAAATGCATGAAAACGCAAGGATGAGCTAGAAGTAGAAATAAGGGAAAATTGGAGGAAGATGGTGGATTTTGCCAAATGTACGTAAATGACGATTGTCGATGATGATATTGAAAGTAATATTATGAATGTTGGGAGTTGATATAAAACATGAGAAAAATGGTATGAGCGAAGGAAGCGGTGTCCGACTGTTCCTAGAATTAGCGATGCGTTCTTGTAGTTAGTTTACTAATGTTGATACGAATTCTCTTATGAAGGTAATGACGTGATATCGACGGAGAACAAGTGAGCGATATCTTAGCTAAATGACCGAGGTATGTGAGGCTATTCCCTTTCTTTTAAAGGCATGATCCCTAGCTTACGATTTCATAAATGCTCCCATCTTTTCCTTGCTATCAAAGGTTAAAAAGTCTAAGATTCCGAAGCATGATTTCCTTCTTGATATTCCATAAATGTTTTCCAAGTACTCCTATTTTCCAAAACCAAAGGTTGTGATTATGTGAGTTCTTATGATAACGACGAAGGATTTTTTTTTTTCAATGACAACGATGATGTCAAAAGTGAGAATATCATTATGATGACTATGATGAGAACGATCTTATGTTTAAAAGTTTCAAGTTTACGATTTCAAGGACTATATGAGAACGTCGAGCTATTTACTGATTTCTCAATTTATTCATGAATGGTGACTTTATTTCTAAATCTTCCAAAGTATATGAATGGATGTCTTATGAAGTTCATGATTTTATTCTATGCTTTCTTTTAATGCTATTCTTCATTGAAAGTGTCGCCTTATAATAATTGTTCCTTCAAGGTGAGACAAAGCGACGATGATTACTCCATAACATAATCGGAGGCTTTCGACCTTACGTCACTCCGACGTACTTACAGATTTTCCTTGGGCTCTCAAGCATGCTATGTATATTATGTATGTATATATATGATATGAAAATGTTTTCAGGGGAAATGGGGAAAGGTGAGGCGCTATAGACGCATAGCCACCTGGTCAGCTGGCATATCATGATTTCATCCCGGACGCGGGATGCCCGAACGCGGGATATATGGGTTATGGATCGGGCCGTACGTTCCTCGGCACTAACTTATTATATTTATGGATCGGGCCGTACGTTCCTCGGCACTAACATATGATGACATATGGATCGGGCTGCGCGTTCCGCAGCAATTTACTATATGATGCTTTATGAGTATGCATGCATGGATCCGCCTTATGAGGCAAGCAGTTATCGATTATCTCCTTGTACTTACTTTACTTTCTTATTCTTACTTTATTTCTTGATGTATGCCTTACATACTCAGTACAATGCTCCTACTGACATCCTTTTCTTTGGATGCTGTGTTCATGCCCACAGGTAGACGGGAAAGCGGTCCAGACTGATAGGAGTCACTAGCCGAGCTGAAGAGCACTCCATCTTCCGGAGGTGCTAATTGGTTGTTCCTTTTGTGTATATATTTGTATGCCACTCAATAGAGGCTCATAGATGCTCGATGTGGGTTGTGTGGTTCCACAACGTGGGTAGTACGCATGTGTATAAGTATATTGAGATATGTTTTTGTATCAACGCATTATATTTTTGTAATGAAAAGCAAATCCTCTTTTTAAAGTTAACCGGAAATAGATGAATGATTGTTAAATGGGTTAGGTAAATGATTGTACGAGCGGTGCTCGGTGGTTAGCCCCGGGTACCCGTCGTGGCCCCTAGCCGGGTCGTGACAAATTCACTTAAACATGGACCATTTTTAACACACTTCATATACTCATTATCATAATCATGTAATAGAATTCTAGTCCATAGCCCAAACTAATACCACAAATAAATTCGCTATTTAACCTTTCACCGCATAATTAATTTCTTGATCTCAATTTAATTAAATAGTGATCACTTTTAACATACTCCATATACCCATTACCATTACCATGTAATATAACACCACTTTCATAGCCTCCATTGGCAAATATAAAATATTATTTTCGATCATCGTCGTCACACTTTTTCGTCTTAAATAATTTTGGGACTTCATTTCTCGTATACGCCAAGCTCTTGATTTTCATCCTTGGATATGATCGAATTCTCCAGGCTCGGGTAATTTTGCTCATATCGGACGATTCAATTTCCTAGTCCAAAAATGCGGGATGTAACATCCTTTCCCCCTTTGGAACATTCATCCTCGAATGTTAAACTAGTCCTGCGCTCCCAATACTTCCTTAAATGTCCTTTTATTGAAATATGTTGCTTTTCACATGTCCTTTTTCATTGGTTGAATCCCTTCAATTTATTGTAATGCATTCCAGATCTCTAAGTAACCATTCCCGTAATATTTCCTCTTTCTGTTGCTTCTCGAGGTAATAATTCCACGTCGTTGGCTTACTTTCCTCCTTATTTCGCAGTTGGTTGACAGTTGTATTGTGAGTTCTTCCGCTCCTTACTCTCTCCCTGGTGTACTTAGTCATAACTCGACTCTTTCTTCTTTTATAGTTACTCCCTTAAGATGTATCGTTCACTTCACCTTACCTCGTAATCTTTAAATAAGATTTTATAACGCGCAGACGTCCTTCGTCGATTTTTTAGACTTTACAATTCTTGGAGTATTTTATGCCTCTGGTAACCTGTAGACCCTTCACAGATTCTACGAACAAAACGAAATTTCCCAAGGTGTAACATTATTTTACTTCAATAACCTTACATTGCTCTGCTATTCCAGTCCATATTCTAAAATCTTCAGCCTCATGTATCACTTCTCGACTTCCTTAAAAGACTTTAACTGTCACTCTACTTTATAGCTCTTAATCTCAATCTTTAGAGTTGGCTATCAAGTAGCGCTGGAGTTCCCTCATATAATAACTTTACATAGCTGTTCTGTGCTCTTTCTATCATTAACTGGTATAATTCTGTAAGAATTCTTTTTTTTGATTTGACATATAAATTCACTGTCACCCAGTAACCGGCTTGTTCTGATCGTCTCGCTTAAACCATTTCACCTTTTTCCTTAATCCAACTGGTAACACTTTAGGCTTATTATCTCGTGTCATTTCTTTATTTTTATTTCAAACTCTTCCATTGCCTCTTCACTCAGATTTTTCTCTTAGTTTTTCTGTCACACATTATATTGCAATCTCAAATACCTTAACATCGTTTCACTAATCTTTATGCTTTACTTTGCATTTTCCTCTCGTATCTTTCAATCGGTATCGGGGCTCAACCATGGCCATGTCCTATTTGCCCTTAGTACTAATTTTATCTCGGTAATTTGGCTCAACCCACCTTACACCTTTCCTTAATGTATCCAAAATATCACAATCGCATTGTTATTATTGGATCCTTACTCTTTTTATCAAGTACTCACTTGGTCTCATTCTTAGCATACAAATATTCATAGGTTGCATAACTATTCTTGTGCAACTTATATAAAACATATCCAATCTTAGTCATAGCCTTTCCTTCTCCTGGTTCGTTATGCTCTACATGATTCATCCGTACTAAAATGCACTCGTAGCCTATCTTGTCATACTTCTTCCCCTTCCTTTATTCACCCTTTTATTTTCTCGTATTCTACTATAGGAGGTTCTCTATCCCTTCTCCTTGCTACTTATAAGTCGCAATATCAATAGCGAACAACTCTATTGCCAACATCTTAGCCTTTAATCCATAGCGTAGCTATCCTTTATAACATCTCTTAAGTTACTCGTTACCATTCTCTTATCGTACTCTTTCTTTCTATAAGACCCACTTCCTAATGTCTTATCATTCAAGGTCTTTACAAATAATTCTCGGCACTGTTTCAAATACCATTCTGACTTCTATCCATTTATTGCTGGCTTTCAGATCTTGCTAACTTGTTCCAGCGAAGGATCTCACTTAAAGTTTAAGCATTCATATCAAATATATTGTAGTGTCAATTGTTTCCATACTCACATTGCTCTCACCAGCTTCCCCCCCCCCCCCCCCCCCCCCTTCAGGGTGCACTTATACCATTATCAGTTTATATTCTGCTCCATGTCCCTATTTCCAATTTCAAATTCATATGATCCTTTTTCTGATTCGCTTAGTATACTGTACCATATCCATGTCTTTTCTTTATAATTTATAACTTTGATTATCCGGGTACGAAACTTTAACAATTCTCGAAGCGACGAGAACCTTTCTGGGTATAGTACAAAATCTTGTTTGACCATCTATACTTGAGTAATGCAACCCATGTAGGAACTCATCCAAGGCCACATTCCACCCACTCCAATCGATAATTATTTAGTACTTATAGTCGTCCCAAATTCTCAATCAGGTAGCACTTATATCCTGATGATAAGTGTCCAAAGCTTTCTTGTAACATTATCTCTACCCCAACCTACATCCTCTATTTCCTCTAATAAATTCACAATACCTCATTTGTTCCTCCGGCCTACAGTCCCTATTCTTTAAGGGTTTCACTATTTTCGATGAGAAGTCATATACACGCAGTACTCCTTTATGCCTCATGCCCTTTTACCCTTGTTGTGTACCAAACGTTGACATCTAACTTATTCAAAATCATATCAAGTTCGTCTTAATAATAGTCTTATCTCATCACCTTGTCGCCGTACTCCATCTTTAAGTTTGTAGCTATATATTTCCCTTTTATTTTATACTCGTACTCGATTAATTACGTCTATCTTGGGTGCTTCCTTTAGTATTCCCTTACCATTTCTCCAGTCTATGTCCATCTTTTATTCTGTGCACGAGGAATCTCATGCTACCTCTGTATCCTTCGGAAAACACTACTCCTGCATAATCCCTTTCTCATTTTCAAAACGTATTCTGCTGATCCCTATATGTTCTTATCATCCCAGTCCTTTTTCTGGCACTCACTCTACCTCGTTGCTCATCTTTCTATAGTTTTGGTCTTTCACAGTTCTGTCACTTATATTACTCGTGTTCTCGGCTATACATGTCATAACCTATTACTGCACTGTTATCTCGCTTTCTTCTTATTTCCTTCTTTCAATTACTCCTTCTTTCCTTATGCTCGCTATCATTTCCGTTATCATATAATCTTTATTCTAAACTTTCCCTACAAAACTTGATAAGCCTTTCTTATTCGTTCTACAGCTCGCTTTTCCGTTTCACACTTACCTTTATACTCTAGTCACATAGATCACATCATATCCTTTAGTCACTTCCTCACTAGGCTTTACACATTTTCTTAATAATACTTATTATATTCACATTATATCCTGCTTGCAATGAATCTTATAGTGTAGCACTTCTTAACCTTATTCCCGATTCTCACTGTGGTTTAACTACACTCTGTGGAGTAGGCGTACTTAACCTTTTACCCTTTCTGATCAATCTTATCCTTAATACCTAACAGGCTGCCATATCAATACATTCATATTCTTCACAATTCTTCTTCCTCTATACTCTTGTCTCAATCATATTATTACTTCTTTTAACTATAAACTCGTCATAATTTACCCCTGCTTATCAATTTAGTCGGTACCTCAATATAACGCTCTATTAAGATTTGCCACCCTTTTCTAAATCATCTCTTAGTATCACAAGCCCTTCCAAATTATCCTAGCATTTATTTTTACCATATCGATATCAACCTCATAATTACTATTACTATCAATTCAACAGTTAACTTTATTTCTCGGAGTCAGACTTGCAACTTGGTCAAATCCTATCATTACTGTTGACATGACCTTTCAAGACATATTACGAGCTTATATTTCATTCCTTTTTTTTTTATTTCTAGGAAAATTTTGACAGAGTTTCCTCTGTATTTCTTACTAGCTCAAAACCTGCACACAGGAAATACCAACAATGCCTTACAGGGCCAACATATATACATATATATTATCTTGTATCATAGCCGCACAGGGCTCCCCATATCAATAACAATATGAAAATGATGAACTTACCTCGTATGTCCAACTCAAACTGTACCTGTTACACTTTCCTGCTTATCTTCCCTTTCAATCTTTAACTGCAGGTTTCCATCATACCTGCAACATTCACACTATATCTGACGTATATTCTGCTTACCGTTACTGATTCCTTCAGCTTCTTCTGTGCGCACCTTATAACTGAACTTATCAACAATATATACATCCAATCCACAATACTTACAGTAACTTACCTTAATGATGGCCGGTTCGCCATTCTGTATATACAATTTCTGATAACGTAACCTCGATGAAATATCTTACCTCTGTAATCCCGGTAGCATTATTTACCTTCTCTCGTCGACACCACTCTCTTGTTGAAATCAAAGGTCAGTATATAAGGGATATCATTTCCTATCTTTTGGCTCTATCGCACGATCTAGAGTAAGAAAGAAAAGTAACATCCTAAATGTCCTGTAGCTTTCTTTATATAGAGGTGGTGCACAACACACCGATAAACAAGACTCTACTAGACACGGTCTGTAGACACTCCGAGGATGAACTGCTCTGATACCACTTTTGTCACGACCCAACCCCGTAGGCCATGACTAGTGCCCGAGCTGGGCACCCGTATACGTACCTGTTAAATATAGACAACTGATTCTTAAGAACAATATGGAAACTTTGCAAAAGAACCCCAAAGGTTCACAACGTCATCATACGTATCCAGATAACCTGTCTCCTGAGGAGTCACAACTAATCAAAATATAATATGATACGCAAGCCGACAAGGCTGCCACTACATGTCAATATGATACGCAAGACGACAAGGCTGCCACAATATGTCAATACCATACATAAGCCGACAAGGCTATCAAAACGTGTCAATACCATACGTAAGCCATATAGACACAGTTGAACAAAACTTATACACAACCCACACATATGTCTACAGACCTCTAAGTGTATCGATAGTGAAATATGACGGGACAGGGCCCCGCCGTACCCCTGGCTAAACATATATATACATCAAACGATCTATACAAAAGTCTAGGCTCCGGGACAATGGAGCTCCCCAAGACAGCTGAGTGGAAATCCTAAGCTGGAGGATCGCCAAATCGAGTATCTGTACCTGCGGGCTTGAAACGTAGTCCCCCGAAGAAAAGGGGGTCAGTACGAGATATGTACTGAGTATATAAAGCTTGAAATACAACAAGAGAATCACGACTGAAATAGAGATTATAGGAGACAAGTATGACATTTAAATACCAATACACTGGCCTTATGAAACGTAAAACATGCATGTCATTATCATATATCGTACCCGGCCCATTACGGGACTCGGTGAATAAAGTCATCACATACCATCCTTGGCACCATAATCATATCATCATATCATCATATATATATACATATACCGTACCCGGCCCTCTAGTGAGGGACTCGGTGAATAATGTAGTGAACTGTGCACGAGAACATACCCGGCCCGGGAGTCGGTGAAAGATATAATAACAGTATGCACGAGCAGAGTAGTGAGTAACCATATGCAAATCAAATCATCATCTGAGACTCAATAGAATAGGTAGAATGAACTAACACTTGAGTATCAACGGAGACAGTCATATCAAGTATCCCTCGAACGTCATTATGAATTATGTCAAAAGGAACTTCAGGAATCATAGACACGTATCGAGACAATATGAAACAGCTTATGGAAAGCAAGAACATTAACCATCCTAGTGTCTCTAAGAATAGGAGCTCATACATTCGTCGTTCGTTCGTTTCATATAAATCATGCCAAAAGAAAGAAGGGTTAGCTTTACATACCTTTAGTTGCCAATATAAACCCAAAACGACCTCGTCGTAATGCTGATGCTAATCCTATAACAAGGAAATACGTGTATGACTTTAGGTGGCTTTCGTTTATTGCGTATATCAATTGATAACTTGATCCTACAACGAAACAGGTAGCATCTCCCCAATATCGCTAATACCTCCGAATTCCATATATCACCATAACAGCCAAAATAACAAAAATAAATCTCCACAACACAACATATATATCCATAATGACTTCATAATACTTTATAATGATCGTCAAGCTTGAAGTAGGATCTGTACAACCCATGTCACCTTTTGTATGCTCCTTTCTTAACTTAATAACATTCTCAACAATATAAGGAAGTCATTTACTACAAATTCTATCCTTATATCATATGATTATAACGAGAAAACAGCCCACAAACTCAAGTAGCAATGGGTGGTTCTCCATCTTGTTGTCTATCCCTTGTAAGCTTTTTCCACCAAATAGAAGCATAGTCAGAAAATTCAACAACGGCAAGCTTTACCTTCTTAGCATCAGAATAGTTATGACAATAAAAAATGGCTTCAACTTTCCGCTCCCAATCAAGGTACAAGTCTCGATCTCTTGTGCCCTTGAAAGTTGGCATCTTCAGCTTTATGCTGTTAATGTTATCATCTTGCACTCTTCCTCGTTGTCCCCTCCTATCTCTCCCTACCCTATCTAGATTTACATCAAGATCATCAACAAAATCATCTATATGGTATTCTTGATTTACAATGGGGGCATGGGGCATATTTCTTCTATTTTGAGGCCTAGGATTATTTTGTGGTTGTACAACATGTTGATCTCCCCTCCTAAGTTCAGCTATTGTCTCATTTTGTTCAGCAATGGCATCCTTGATCTCTTGAAATTGCAAGGTCCATTTTTCGAATTGTTGGTGCATAGCTTGTAGAGTGAAATCATTTCTTCCTCGGATCTCGGCTTCTTGATGAGCCCTCCTTTCATCATCACTACCACCTGTATTGGTCATCTCAAAAACTATTTATCACTCAAACTTTGGCTTTTTTTCCCCCTCAATTGTTCTCACTCACTCTTGCCTTTTTCCACTCAAATAACCTTTGGGAAAACACTTTATGGATTTATAATTAAACCCTACTAGAATCAAGCCCTTAGTAGTAAAATAAAGAATTTTGGGCACTAAACAAAATGAAGAACCAATCCTAGAAAGAATTAGAATTTAGTTGAAACAAGACTCGAACAAAAAGGACTTTTTTTTTTAACAAGATAAAAGGAGTAAGAAAAAAAAATTGATTGCTTCTTAGCTTTAAAGATCTAGGATCCCCTCTTCTTGTTTTCTATCTTAATCTTTAGAAAACAAATAGATGGAAGAAATTTCTTGGAGAGCAAACACCCAATTTTTTTCTCGTCATTGTTCACGGCTACAGTACTTTTTGTCACTGTTCACTGCTACAGTACTTTTTAATTATTATTTTTTTGCTCTTTTTTTTTTCAAGAAATCCCCAAGATTATCAAGAACGGAATCTTGATAAAACCGCTCTGATACCACTTGATAACAACGAGGTTAGGGAGATCCCAAACTTATAATTAAAATATAAGAAGTGCGGAAGCAAATATAGAAAAGAATCTAAAAACTAGAAAATAAAAGATATGAGAAATTCGAAGGAACAATTCACGAATTTCCAAGAACGTTAGTTCTAAAGTCTTGACAAGATCCAAGTAACAACGTATAGATTTATAGAAAGAAATCTAACGCCTTTACTTGAGATAACAAATCAAAAACGGTAGATTAGGATCCTGACCTCTTTGTGAGTAACTTAAGACAACAATTAGTATTTAGAACTAATCGCCTTCGAAAGAATACCAAAAAGATATCAAAGAAAAAGTTATCTTACTACCTTGAACTAAGAACTAGTTAGGTTGAAAGATAAATCCTAAAGTAATGCCACAAAGGTTCAAAAGAACTCTCAATATAATATATTCTTCAAAATCAGATTTACAATGAATGATAATCACCCCTTTATATAGTTGTAAAGAAGGAGCTAGTCAAAATAGAAATAAATGGGAATTATCTTCCCTAGAAGCATAGAAGACTTCTCACACTTGGACCAAGGCAGTCAACATAGATTAAAACAACCTAGAAGACTACCCACACTTGGACCAATGCAAGTCAACATAGATTAAAACAACAATTAAATGTTTATTCTAGAAACTAATATTTGGGCTAATTTTGGGCTGCTGGAAACTTCTTCTTTTGGGGCTGATTTGGGCCTCATTCCATCTCACTTTGGACTTTAATTTGGGCCTCCAAATAAGTGTAAGACTTGAGGAAAAAATCTGAATTGGGCTGGAGCTCTTCTTCCATCACAAGACACTTTTGAATTGTTGATTGTAGCCTATTAAGCTTGTCTTGCAATTTCCTTGTTTGAGATCTTGTCATGGGTCTTCTTGGAACTTCCAAGTCTTCATCCACATCCTTCAATAATTTTGAACTACCATGGATGCTATCATTCCCCTCTTCTTGAGATGAATTCGTCCTCGAATTTAACCCTGCATCAAATAAGGAAAGATCACAAACATTGAAAGTAGCACTAACTTGATACTCACTAGGAAGATCAAGTTTGTAAGCATTGTCTCCGATCCTTTCAAGGACTTCAAATGGACCATCTCCTCTTGGGTCAAGTTTGGATCTTCTTTTGGCAGGAAACTTTTCCTTCCTGAAATGCACCCATACTTGATCCCCGGGCTTAAAAATAACAAATTTTCGCCCCTTATAGACCTTAAGGCAGTCTGCTCATTCTTCCCCACAATTGCAAGCTTTGTTTGTTCATGAATCTTCTTCATCATTTCAGCCTTCTTCCTACCATCAAGATTAACAATATTATCAGTAGGCAAAGGCAGCAAATCAAGGGGGGTGAGGGGATTAAAGCCATAAACAACTTCAAAAGGAGACTTACCTGTAGAAGAATGGACAGTTCTATTATAGGTAAATTCTACCATAGCCTGTTCTTCCCAAAATGTTAATTTTCCTTTTAGAACAGACCTCAACATATTCCCTAAAGTCCTATTAACTACTTTTGTTTGCCCGTCAGTTTGCGGGTGACAAGACGTAGAAAATAGTAGTTTAGTTCCCAACTTTCCCCAAAGAACTCTCCAAAAGTGACTTAAAAACTTAGCATCCCTATCACTAATAATAGTTTTAGGTATACCATGTAATTTAACCACTTCTTTTACAAACAAATCAGCCACATGTGATGCATCATTAGTCTTCAAACATGGAATAAAGCGAGCCATTTTTGAAAATCTATCTACCACCACAAATATACTGTCCTTACCATGCTTAGTTCTAGGAAAACCTAACACAAAATCCATGGAAATATCAAGCTAAAGGAAGTGGGAACAGGTAAAGGAGTATAAAGACCATGTGGTAACACTTTTGATTTGGCTTGTTTACATTCAAGACATTGAGAGCACACTTTCTCAACATCCTTTCGCATGCCTGGCCAAAAGAAATGTTCAACAAGTATATCCAAAGTTTTGGGCACTCTGAAGTGTTATACCCCGCGTTTTATGTAATTGGATAATTCAAGACAATCGCGGGAAAACGACAAGCGAGGCTACATTTTATTGTGTTTGGCACTTGAGTTGTTTATGAAGAGTCTAGGAGTGGAAATAATGAGAAAGGTCAAGAGCATGAAGGGGAGTTCACGACATGACTCGTGGAAATACGGAGGAAGACGAAGGGCAAAATTGGAAGTTGGAAAAATTGCCTTCAAGAATTTCAAGTAGTAGCCCAAAATATAAATGGGCTTGAAGGTTTTCTTTGGGAATTTATAGGCCCAACCGGCCTTGGAGAGGGTCCAAGCCCAATATGAAATAAGACTTAGTCAATATAAGGGATGACTAAGTCATCTTCATCCATTAAGTGTCTAGAAATTTCAAGAACTCAAAAGAAAGAAAGAAGGGGAGAAACCCCAAGGCCTTTCGGCCAAGAACAAAAATTCCAAGAAAAATTGAAAAAAATCTCTCCAAAAATTATTTTCTATCAAGTAGAGGGTGCACAACAAGGTGAAGTTGTTGTTGGAGCAAGAAAAATTCAAAATCATATAGGTTTCCAAGAGATAAGCAAGTGAGAAGTTGAAGAATAAAGGTAAAATTCTAACCTTGCTTTATGTGTTATACATGGTTTATATGTGTTGTAGTATGCTAAAATGGATGAAATTTATGAAGGAGAGAAATATAGTACATGGCCGTGTGTATGTATATATGTGTATGAGCCATGCTTCAATTATTTTAATTAATGTTTGGTTGTTATTGTTGTGAATGATATATGGAAAAAAAAAATGGAAGTTGAATGAATATTGAGAAGTTGTAGTGTGTATGTTGGTGTTGGCCGTGTGGTTATGGAAAAAAAATGGAAGAGAATGAGTCAATTTTATTTAGTATGATGTTGTTGGAATATAGATTATGAGGTTGTCATTGTTTTCATAAAAGTTAGAAAGTTTTGGAAGAAGTAGTAAGTTGATTGAATATGGAAGTTGTTA
This sequence comes from Lycium barbarum, assembly GCF_019175385.1. Classification (NCBI taxonomy): domain Eukaryota; kingdom Viridiplantae; phylum Streptophyta; class Magnoliopsida; order Solanales; family Solanaceae; genus Lycium; species Lycium barbarum. The sequence goes on along the minus strand of NC_083348.1, from coordinate 50,626,843 downwards.
GTATTGTTGTTGTTGGAATTGTGGTTGATATTTTGGCCGGGTTGAATTCCCGGGATTGTTGTTGATTGAAATTAGCCAAGTTGAACTTGGTGGGATGGAGTATTTATAGGGGAAGTGCTGTCGAAATTTCGGTAGCCAAATGTTTCCTTAAGATTCTAACTCAAAGTATACTAATGAAAGTTTTGGTAAACTTGACCAAATTGCAGATTTTGACGAGATTGTGACGCGATTTTGGAGTAGCTAAAGGAGCGGAGAGAGGTATGTAAGGCTTCACCCTTCTTTCTATGGCATGTCTTGGTTGTAAGAAGTCGGGCACAAGCCTCGGGGACGACCTCAATCCCCGGAATCCGCACCTAAAGTTTTCAACTTTTCATTCAATTGAATTGAAGTAGAAAGTGCGCAAAATGATAGAAAGACCTCCTAGACCTCTATGACGTGCGTAAATGGGACCCGATCACCCTAGAACCCTCACAAGTAATGTCATGACCTGTAGTATATGTAAATAATATACGCCACCTCATCCGGCCCGAGGTGGGCCCGCTACCCCCGGACTTTCCTATAGTATTGGTTGATGTACTTCAAGTGAACCCGAAGGGAACCTTTGATCCCGATCTTGTTACCATGAGATAAGTACTATGATTCCTCTAACGAGGATGCCTCTGTGATGACAAGGATGACCATGATGTTAGATAAGCGGGAATGCCTATAATACGTACCACCGGAATGACCCTATGACTAAGACGACTAAGCTAAGCACCTTATACGAACATGAAAGTGACAAACTAATTCTTGAAACTTATTTATATTCCCTAGCCATGATTTTATTTTCTAGAAGATTTCAAAGTCTATGAAATGACATCTATAATACCCCGATTTTATTTTACGTCCATTATAATATTATCCTCCATTGATACTCTCATCTTAAATACTTGTTTTCTTTCCGAGGTAAGACAAAACGATCACTATCCTTTCATAAGATAATCGGAGGTCACCGACCTTACGTCACTCCGATGGATACATGGTTCTCCTTGGCCCCCTTGTACGCTTATACACTATATGTATATGTAGATAATGTAAGTAAATGTATGTAAAACACATATGTATGTACAAGCTGTGTATATAATCAAAGATCTAGAGCGCTATAGTCGCCGACATCCATACATGATACCAGAGTATGTCTATAATCAAAGATTCAGAGCGCTATAGACGCTGACATATAAGCATGATGTATGTACACGTATACGGGGAAGATGGGGATAAGGGCAGAGCGTTATACACGCATTTCCACCTGATCAGTTGGCATTACATGACATGATATCGTCCCGGACGCGGGATGCCCGGACCCGGGAAGTACATTTATGGCTAAATGGATCGGCTGCCGACGCCTCGGCAATATGAGACATCTTATTTTTACATATATGTATAAGAAGAGATTTTCAAAGGAAAGCTATGTAATAAGATGATATACTATGACACGAAATGCTATGATATGATAAGATAGGATATGATAAGCTAGACTATATTGTGGCAAGCCACACTATGACATGATACGCTAGAATATAAAATACCGTGAGGTGATAAGCTACGATATGACCGGATACGACATACTATGATAGTGCAGAGCGTAATGTGACAAAATGCAACATGATATTAACCCTAGTTCCTAAGTCTACGAAAAAGAAACGTTGCAGAAGGAAAAAAAAAAAAAAAGGGGGACAAGTCCATATGAAAGCCGGCCCGAGAAGGGGCCTCGCCACGTGCAGGTTATTTTCTTGCTGCATTATCGATCCTATGATTCCCTGATATTGTTAATCATGCTCTATATTACTGCTTCTATTATTTTCCATGCCTTACATACTCGGTACACTATTCGTACTGACGTCCCTTCTTGTGGACGATGCGTTTCATGCCGCGCAGGTCAGCAGGCTGGTGGACGTGATCTATAGGAGCTTATCAGCAGTACTCTACAGTGCTCCAGTTGTTCCGGAGCTTTACTTCAGCGGTACTATTTTGTATATGTATATTCGGGCACGATAGTACTCGGCCCTTTCTATGTGTAATTACACTATGTCTAGAGGCTCGTAGACAGATATGTACAGTTAGGCAGGTTCAGTAGATATACGATGTTTGGGCATTATGATGTTGTTGTATAAAGTATTAACGACGTTTGCAAGTCTATGTTTCAAAAAAAAAAAAAAATATGGCACTGTTTATACGAGATAGATAAGGGGTGCTCGGTACAAGTATCGGGTACTCGTCACGGCCCCTAGTTGGGTCGTGACAGAAGTGGTATCAGAGCAGTTCGGTCCTAGGGTTTGTCTACGAGCCGTGTCCAGTAGAGTCTTGTCTATGGGTGTGTAGCGCGCCATACTTATAGGCAGGAGGCTACAGGGCATTTAGGAAATATGACCTTCTTTGCATTCTAAGATCGTGCGATAGAGCTATGCTACCAGGCTTCCACATTCCTTTCCTAATCCTATGTTATGGTTTCAGTAATGCCGCCGAAGAAAAAGGCTACGATGGCCGAGAAAGCCAAGAGAGTGGCGGCCAGCAGAGTTGAACGGGAGCTAGAAGAAGAAGAATCTCATAATGAGGCTCCCCCTCAGACCGTTCCTGCTCCCCCTGCACCAGCAGAGCAGGGAAGAGTTCCCGCTCCAGCCCCCGCACCCCCAGTTCCACCGCCAGCAGCTCCGGGCCAGCAGATGGCAGAGGCCATCCAGTTATTGACCCAGTTAGTTGCCGCACAAGCTCAGCGGCAAGATATAGACACGGGAGACAGGGCGGTAAGCGCAAGGGCCCGAGACTTTATTACCCTGAAGCCGCCAGAGTTCTATGGATCAAAGCCAGAGGAGGACCCGCAGAGCTTTATAGATGAGATGCTGCGGACTCTGAGGATTATACATGCTTCTGACACGGAGTCCGTAGAGTTGGCTTCATACAGACTGCGGGATGTGGCAGTTCTGTGGTATAGCAGTTGGGTATCTTCGAGGGGAGCAAATGCACCCCCTCCGGTCTGGCAGGAGTTTACAGAGGCATTTCTACGACATTTCCTACCGCCAGAGGTTCGACGGGCTCGAGCCGACATGTTCCTAAACCTTAGACAGGGAAATATGAGTGTTCGGGAATACAGTCTTCGTTTCAACTCATTGGCCAGGTATGCCCCAGCTATGATAGCGGATAGGGGAGATCATGTGCACCGTTTCGTGAGTGGGTTAGGGCCACATTTGGTTAAAGAATGCTTGACGGCCTCACTCCAAGACGGGATGACTATTACCCGTATCCAGGCCCACGCCCAAAATTTGGAAGAACAATATCAGCCACGGAGGGAGGAGCGCTATCCAGACAGGGGTTCCCGAAAGAGAGGCCGGTTTTCCAGGACTAGAAGTGAGTACAGAGGGGGACAGACACAGGGGCAATTCGGGTACTCAGACCAACCGGCGGCCAGTGCACCTCCTCGATTTGCTGATAGGGGGTTTGACCGTTCTACTCACTCGAGACCGGATCAAGGTACCCGAGCCTCAGAATCTCAGTTTAGGGCTGATGCTGGCAGGATAATGTCACCCCCGCCACGATGTGCTCGATGCGGCAGGCCACACTCGGGAGAGTGCCGCGCAGGTACGGGTGCTTGCTATACTTGTGGGCGGGTTGGCCATTTGATGCGTGATTGCCCATTGAGAGATGACGGAGACCGAGCCCAGCCTACCGGGTCCGCAGTTGGTTCATCGTCGACCGTACGCCCTCAGGGACAGGCCTCCCAGGCTCCAGCAGGTCGTGGCCGAGGCAGAGGAGGGATACCCAGCGCAGCCGGTCCTCCACACCGTATATATGCACTGACAGGACGACAGGACCCTGAGCCTCCCGCTGATGCGGCCACAGGTACTTTTTTGTTGGTATTTTCTATAATATGTGCATTAATTGATTCGGATTCTATCTTATCCAACCCTGCCCTTTTGTATTGCTAAACATACTAAGAATTTGGATATTAGAGTGAGGAATAGTTATTAAAAGAGAAATATTCGCTACGAGGGTGTTCAAACATTGCTGAGACCCCAACTTACCCCATATTATATAATATAGGTAGTACGGGGAAGCGGAAGTAAAAATACTAACACCGTGACGCTGAAATGCATCAGAGTTTCAAGGTTAAGCGTGCTCAGGTGGGAGTAGTTTCATGATGGGTGACCCCCTGGGAAATATGCTGAAAATTTCGTAACTGTGAAAACAAGAGACGAGTGTAAGAGTAGGCAGCTCAAAGTAAATTGGGGTGTGGAAAGTGGTTAGAAACCCCATACGAGTCATATAGGCCGAGACGGACTAAACTAACAAGAAAGGGGGAGCCATGACAACAGAAAGCTTTGGGAACGAAGGAGAAAAGTACAGATGTCACAGGGTGAGACCGATATTAAGTCCACACTATCTAATGCAAGGAATTTATGATAAGGCGGTGTGCGGGAACATGTCTAGTGAGGGGATAGACGCGGCAGACGCCACGAATGAGGAATTACAACTGTGAAGATCGCAAAGAGGGCAACCTAAGCTCCTAAGGTGGACATGTTAAGTGACATGAGGCATCTACAACGGAGACCTCCCCGAAATGATGTGTTACGCTATGAGGCGAGTTTAACATTCGAGGACGAATGTTCTAAAGGGGGGGAGGATGTTATACCCCGCGTTTTATGTAATTGGATAATTCAAGACAATCGCGGGAAAACGACAAGCGAGGCTACATTTTATTGTGTTTGGCACTTGAGTTGTTTATGAAGAGTCTAGGAGTGGAAATAATGAGAAAGGTCAAGAGCATGAAGGGGAGTTCACGACATGACTCGTGGAAATACGGAGGAAGACGAAGGGCAAAATTGGAAGTTGGAAAAATTGCCTTCAAGAATTTCAAGTAGTAGCCCAAAATATAAATGGGCTTGAAGGTTTTCTTTGGGAATTTATAGGCCCAACCGGCCTTGGAGAGGGTCCAAGCCCAATATGAAATAAGACTTAGTCAATATAAGGGATGACTAAGTCATCTTCATCCATTAAGTGTCTAGAAATTTCAAGAACTCAAAAGAAAGAAAGAAGGGGAGAAACCCCAAGGCCTTTCGGCCAAGAACAAAAATTCCAAGAAAAATTGAAAAAAATCTCTCCAAAAATTATTTTCTATCAAGTAGAGGGTGCACAACAAGGTGAAGTTGTTGTTGGAGCAAGAAAAATTCAAAATCATATAGGTTTCCAAGAGATAAGCAAGTGAGAAGTTGAAGAATAAAGGTAAAATTCTAACCTTGCTTTATGTGTTATACATGGTTTATATGTGTTGTAGTATGCTAAAATGGATGAAATTTATGAAGGAGAGAAATATAGTACATGGCCGTGTGTATGTATATATGTGTATGAGCCATGCTTCAATTATTTTAATTAATGTTTGGTTGTTATTGTTGTGAATGATATATGGAAAAAAAAAATGGAAGTTGAATGAATATTGAGAAGTTGTAGTGTGTATGTTGGTGTTGGCCGTGTGGTTATGGAAAAAAAATGGAAGAGAATGAGTCAATTTTATTTAGTATGATGTTGTTGGAATATAGATTATGAGGTTGTCATTGTTTTCATAAAATTTAGAAAGTTTTGGAAGAAGTAGTAAGTTGATTGAATATGGAAGTTGTTAGTATTGTTGTTGTTGGAATTGTGGTTGATATTTTGGCCGGGTTGAATTCCCGGGATTGTTGTTGATTGAAATTAGCCAAGTTGAACTTGGTGGGATGGAGTATTTATAGGGGAAGTGCTGTCGAAATTTCGGTAGCCAAATGTTTCCTTAAGATTCTAACTCAAAGTATACTAATGAAAGTTTTGGTAAACTTGACCAAATTGCAGATTTTGACGAGATTGTGACGCGATTTTGGAGTAGCTAAAGGAGCGGAGAGAGGTATGTAAGGCTTCACCCTTCTTTCTATGGCATGTCTTGGTTGTAAGAAGTCGGGCACAAGCCTCGGGGACGACCTCAATCCCCGGAATCCGCACCTAAAGTTTTCAACTTTTCATTCAATTGAATTGAAGTAGAAAGTGCGCAAAATGATAGAAAGACCTCCTAGACCTCTATGACGTGCGTAAATGGGACCCGATCACCCTAGAACCCTCACAAGTAATGTCATGACCTGTAGTATATGTAAATAATATACGCCACCTCATCCGGCCCGAGGTGGGCCCGCTACCCCCGGACTTTCCTATAGTATTGGTTGATGTACTTCAAGTGAACCCGAAGGGAACCTTTGATCCCGATCTTGTTACCATGAGATAAGTACTATGATTCCTCTAACGAGGATGCCTCTGTGATGACAAGGATGACCATGATGTTAGATAAGCGGGAATGCCTATAATACGTACCACCGGAATGACCCTATGACTAAGACGACTAAGCTAAGCACCTTATACGAACATGAAAGTGACAAACTAATTCTTGAAACTTATTTATATTCCCTAGCCATGATTTTATTTTCTAGAAGATTTCAAAGTCTATGAAATGACATCTATAATACCCCGATTTTATTTTACGTCCATTTTAATATTATCCTCCATTGATACTCTCATCTTAAATACTTGTTTTCTTTCCGAGGTAAGACAAAACGATCACTATCCTTTCATAAGATAATCGGAGGTCACCGACCTTACGTCACTCCGATGGATACATGGTTCTCCTTGGCCCCCTTGTACGCTTATACACTATATGTATATGTAGATAATGTAAGTAAATGTATGTAAAACACATATGTATGTACAAGCTGTGTATATAATCAAAGATCTAGAGCGCTATAGTCGCCGACATCCATACATGATACCAGAGTATGTCTATAATCAAAGATTCAGAGCGCTATAGACGCTGACATATAAGCATGATGTATGTACACGTATACGGGGAAGATGGGGATAAGGGCAGAGCGTTATACACGCATTTCCACCTGATCAGTTGGCATTACATGACATGATATCGTCCCGGACGCGGGATGCCCGGACGCGGGAAGTACATTTATGGCTAAATGGATCGGCTGCCGACGCCTCGGCAATATGAGACATCTTATTTTTACATATATGTATAAGAAGAGATTTTCAAAGGAAAGCTATGTAATAAGATGATATACTATGACACGAAATGCTATGATATGATAAGATAGGATATGATAAGCTAGACTATATTGTGGCAAGCCACACTATGACATGATACGCTAGAATATAAAATACCGTGAGGTGATAAGCTACGATATGACCGGATACGACATACTATGATAGTGCAGAGCGTAATGTGACAAAATGCAACATGATATTAACCCTAGTTCCTAAGTCTACGAAAAAGAAACGTTGCAGAAGGAAAAAAAAAAAAAAAAAGGGGGACAAGTCCATATGAAAGCCGGCCCGAGAAGGGGCCTCGCCACGTGCAGGTTATTTTCTTGCTGCATTATCGATCCTATGATTCCCTGATATTGTTAATCATGCTCTATATTACTGCTTCTATTATTTTCCATGCCTTACATACTCGGTACACTATTCGTACTGACGTCCCTTCTTGTGGACGCTGCGTTTCATGCCGCGCAGGTCAGCAGGCTGGTGGACGTGATCTATAGGAGCTTATCAGCAGTACTCTACAGTGCTCCAGTTGTTCCGGAGCTTTACTTCAGCGGTACTATTTTGTATATGTATATTCGGGCACGATAGTACTCGGCCCTTTCTATGTGTAATTACACTATGTCTAGAGGCTCGTAGACAGATATGTACAGTTAGGCAGGTTCAGTAGATATACGATGTTTGGGCATTATGATGTTGTTGTATAAAGTATTAACGACGTTTACAAGTCTATGTTTCAAAAAAAAAAAAAAATATGGCACTGTTTATACGAGATAGATAAGGGGTGCTCGGTACAAGTATCGGGTACTCGTCACGGCCCCTAGTTGGGTCGTGACATGAAGTGTCCCATGAGTCAACCACAATGTGCTTCCCTAACAAACAATTCACGCAAAGAGCAATTAGGGATACACAATTTATTTTCCTTAAAAAGAAATCCATCTTGAAGATTAAACCTGTCATAAGGACCCAACTTACATTCTGCAAAAATCTTGCCAAAATCAGAATCATTAGCATAAAGGCCCTTGATTTGATCAATACCCATCAGCTTAGAAGTAAGAGTAGAGACCAAGACATACCTTATTGACAGTGCATCAGCAACCACATTCTCCTTTCCTTGCTTGTAAGCAATCACATATGGGAAAGTTTCAATAAATTCAACCCATTTTGCATGCCTACGATTAAGCTTACCTTGGCTCTTCAAATATCTCAAGGATTCATGATCAGTCTTAACCACAAACTCTCTAGGCCACAAATAATGCTGCCATGTAGCTAAAGCCTTTACCAAAGCATAGAGCTCTTTGTCATAAGTTGAGTAGTTCAATGTAGGCTTGGACTCAACTTTTCACTAAAGTATGAAATAGGCTTGGACTCCTGCATTAAAACAACACCTATTCCTTTTCCCGAAGCATCACATTCAACCTCAAAAGACTTAGAAAAATTAGGTAATTGCAAAAGAGGAGCAGACCATGCACAAAGTCAATTTGGTGTTCAATTCCACGCAAAGGTGGAAGACCTTTAGGAATATCTTCAGGAAAGATATCATCAAAGTCCTGCAAAAGAGAAAAAACACTACTTGGCAAAGAAGAAGTTAGTAGCTCAGAATTAATCAAGAATTCTTTGTAAGTAAGTAGTATTATGGGCAGTCCCTCTTTTCTAAAACTCTAAGGAACTCAATTCTATCACTAGATTCAACAAAATCAACAAGAAAATTCGAGATTTTTTTTTTTGAATTTCATTTTTTTTTTGTTGAATCAAAATCCAAAACTAGATTTGTTGGAACAAACCTAAGCTAAGCTCTGATACCAATTGATACAATAATCAAAATGAAAATGAAGAAAGAAGGACAAGAAAATAAAGGATAGATAATTTGACACAACTAAAGACCCAAATTAGCAACCAAAGTTCTTAGATTAACTTGACCTCTAATTTAGGAACTAAAGAGCACCAAACTCTTAGGATGACCAATAGGGATTTGACACCCTAATAACCAATCCTCTCACAAATTCAGAAATTCACAATCTCAAGCTTAGCAAGCTCTCAACACTCAAAAGAGTTTTACAATCTCAAAATATGAATAATCAAAATAGTCTTCGTCTTCCATGAAGAAGAAGAGAACTATTTATTCTATGCTAGAAATAAAAGATAGCAAAAGGACATAAACACCCTTAATGAGACAAGGGCCTTGTTTGGCTATTCTTCTTTCTTCAAAATCTTGAAATATCCTTTGCAAGAATAGCCAACTCTTCATCTTTTAGCCATTTCCTCTTCTTCTCCCCAAGCAGTTTTCATCAACAAATGGACTTGGGATCCAAGGTGCTCATCAAAAGTATACTCAACAAATGGACTTGGGATCCAAGAAATCTTTAACTGTCACTTTGCTTTTAGCTCTTAATCTCGATCTTTAGAGTTGGCTATCAAGTAGCGTTGGAGCCCCCTCATATAATAACTTTACATAGCTGCTTTGTGATCTGACTATCCTTAACTGGAGTCCCCTCAAATTCTACTCTTGGTCGGAATAGATTCTTGTTAGACTAAGAAAGATGGATGACTTAATTCAATCTAACGGACTTGAACCAAGAAATTAACAACGAAGCAAAAACGAAGAAAAGCACGAAAGAAATGTGGACACAAGAACTAGCAAACACAGGTAGGAACAACTACTAAATGGCTACTAGTTGAGAGACACAAGAAAATGGAATGCTAAAAATCGGGAGATAAATAAAATTTCGGGCCCGGGTAGGTGATAATTTGAAAACACGGTCTTGAAGCCCCAATTGATCCAAGGTATCAATTTGAAGTAACGAAAATTTAAAAATTTCTATACTTTTTTTTTTTTTTTGTTCCCTACCTGAGGAATAGAGAAACAATCACTTACAATCAAGGCTCAAGAAGTTTTTGATAAATGAATTGAGATGAAATGAAATTTTGGAATTGAAAATGTGCCTCAAATTCACGGATTGGGTTGTGGAAGTTATACGGTCCGTATATAATTCACGGATCGTAAAAGGTGTTCGTAGAATAGGGACAGAAACTCAAAAATTTGGTACCAGATTTACGGACCAAAATCTACGGGTCGTAAAATTTTTATGGTCCGTATTTTCCCACCGTAGATCATTTCCAGAATGTTACTTTTGGGCCTCCAATTTTACGGACCAAATTATACGGACCGTAAAATTTATACGGTTCGTATGTGGGACCGTATAGTGGCTTCAGTGATTTCGTATAGCACGTGATTTCTTGGATCTTGGGCTGGGTTTTTTGACTTTTTTGACATAATGGACCCAATCAACCTAGGATCATTCCATTTGGGGCTGAAAAACACTTATCCAAAACTTGGGTAAACTTTTGGATCTAACTTTCCTTTTGAGTCTTCTTCCCCACTTGAATCTATGCAGACTATGCTAGTAATAAAAGATAGCAAAAATGACATAAACACCCTTAATGAGACAAGGGCCTTGTTTGGCTATTCTTCTTTCTTCAAAATCTTGAAATCTCATTTGCAAGAATAGCCAACTCTTCATATTTTAGCTATTGTGGTAACTTCCCATTTCCTCTTCTTCTCCCCAAGCAATCTTCATCAACAAATGGACTTGGGATCCAAGGTGCTCATCAAAAGTATACTCAAGAGCATCCCGCTTCATGAATAGGCTTTGCAAGTGTTGTAGTTCCCGGGTTTGGCTCCTTGTAAATGGCCTTAAGGCAAGTGGGCTTGCATCATTCTCCCCATCTTGAAGAGAATTTGTCCTCAAATTTGATGGCTCATCACTTTCCATTACCATGGGAGATAGGTCACAAATGTTGAAGGTGTTGTGAACTTGATATTCCGGAGGGAGATCAATTTTGTAGGCATTATCATTAAGCCTCTCAAGGACTTCAAAGGGACCATCCCCACGCGGCATCAACTTTGTCTTCCTCTTGTTTGGGAATCTTTCTTTCCGGAAGTGCACCTACACCCAATCTCCCGGTTCAAGGACCACCCTTTTTCTCCCTTGGTTTGCCCTTTTCGCTAGCTTTTGATTCTTCTTTTCAAGTTGGATCCTGGCCTTTTCATGGATCTTTTTCATAGCTTCGGCTCTCTTGTTACCATCTAAACTCAATACCACATCTTGAGACAAAGGAGTTAGATCCAAGGGGGTTAGGGGGTTAAAACCATACAACACCACAAATGGTGACATGCCAACACTGCTATGAATAACTCTATTATATGCAAATTCTACTAAAGGCAATTGGTATTCCCAAGAGGCTAGCTTCCCTAAAACCATGGCCCGAAGCATAGAACCTAAAGTCCTATTGACAACTTCTGTTTGTCCATCGGTTTATGGGTGGCAAGAGGTGGAAAACAACAACTTCGTTCCAAGCCTACCCCACAATTCTTTCCAAAAGCGGCTAAGGAACTTGGGATCCCTATCGCTCACAATTTTCTTGGTAATGCCATGCAATTTAACCACATTTTCAACAAACAAGGAAGCAATATGGGGAGCATCATCAACCTTATGGCAAGCAATGAAATGGGACATTTTTGAAAAACGATCAACAACAACAAAGATGCTATCTTTCCCCCTTTTTGTCCTAGGAAATCCCATCACAAAGTCCATAAAAATGTCAAACCAAGGTTGTTGAGGGATGGGGAGGGGAGTGTACAAGCCATGGGGTTGAAGCCTAGATTTAGCGTTTCGGCATTCAAGGCATTGACCATAAATTCGGGCCACATCCCGCCGCATGTGGGGCCAATAGAATTGCTCCTCAAGAATTCCCACTTTCTTATCAATCCCAAAGTGTCCCATTAATCCCCTATTGTGTGCCTCCCTCACAAATAACTCCCTCCAAGAGCTCATGGGCATACATAGTCGCTTGTTCTTCTATAAGAAACCATCAAACTTAAAATAGGGAGTAGAAGATCTATCCCTAAGCCACCTTTCCCTTTCCCATTCTTCGCATTCTAGAAAGATTTGTGCAAAGACGGGGTCCTCGGGATACAATGTCTTCATGCTCTCAAAACCTATCAATTTGGAAGACAAAGTATTGATCAAAACATGTTTCCTTGATACGGCATCCACCACTACGTTACCCTTTCCCTTTTTGTATTGGCTTACATAAGGGAAGGATTCAAGGAATTCAACCCATTTGGCATGCCTTTTGTTCAACTTACCTTGGGCCTTAAGATGCTTTAAGGACTCATGGTCGGTCCGAATCACAAACTCTTTAGGCCACAAGTAGTGTTTCCAATTTCCCAAAGCAAGAATTACGGCATACAACTCAAGATCATAAGTAGTATAATTCAAAGTCTCTCCCTTGAGTTTTTCACTAAAATAGGCTATGGGCTTTTGGTCTTGCATTAAAACGGCTCCAATACCCACTTTGCTTGCATCACATTCAATCTCAAATATTCTGTCAAAGTCGGGTAATTGCAACAATAGTGCGGAGCTAAGCATTTGTTTCAAAGTTTCAAAGGCATTAGCTTGCTCCACACCCCAAGAAAAAGGTTTGTCCTTTCGGATTACCTCGGTCAAAGGAGCGGCTATGGTACTAAATCCTTTAACAAAACGCCTATAGAAACTAGCTAAGCCATGAAAGCTTCTTACATCTCCAATGGATTTTGGAGTGGGCCAATCTCTTATGGCTTCTATTTTGGATTCATCAACCTCAACCCCCCTTGAGCTCACAACAAATCCCTAGAAAATAACTTCATCCACACAAAAGGAACATTTATCAACATTGGCATAAAGTTGTTTTTGTCTAAGCACTTCAAACACACATTTCAAATGAATAACATGCTCATCCATGGTTTTGCTATACACCAAAATATCATCAAAGTAAACAACCACGAATTTTCCCATAAAAGGTTTCATCACATGATTCATCAAACGCATGAAAGTACTAGGAGCGTTAGTGAGGCCAAAAGGCATCACCAACCATTCATATAGACCAAACTTGGTCTTGAATACGGTTTTCTACTCATCTCCGGGTTTCATCCGGATTTGATGATGCCCACTCCTAAGATCTACCTTAGAGAATATGCATGAACCATTCAACTCATCAAGCATGTCGTCAAGACGAGGTATGGGATGGCAATACTTTACCGTTATCTTGTTTATGGCCCGGCAATCAACACACATGCACCATGATCCATCTTTCTTTGGCACCAACATCACCGGCATGGCACAAGGACTCATACTTTCTCTCACAACTCCCTTTTTAAGGAGCTCATCCACTTGCCTTTGAAGCTCCTTAGTGTCATCCGGGTTGGCTCTATAAGTCAGTTTGTTTGGAAATTGAGACCCCGGGACAAAGTCAATTTGGTGTTCAATTACCCTCAAGGGTGGTAACCCCTTTGGGAGTTCCATTGGGAACACATCATCAAATTCCTGCAAAAGAGAAGAAATAGAGCTAGGAAAATAAGGGGTTAGTTCATTAGTGTGCAATGCATTGTCCCTATACATGAGGAGAATCACCGGTTGACGCTACCCCAATTCCTCCCTAATTTCCCCACAATTTGTCAAAAGAGACACCTTGGTTTTTCCTCTAAGCTCTCCTTTCTTTCCACTAACCCCTTGAGAACTACTCTCCTCTACTCCCTCTTCCCCACATTCTAATTTTGTAATGCACTATGACCCTTCTCCTTCAACTCCCTCATTTTGTTATAGATCTCACTCACTTGGGAGGGGGTCATGGGATTCAAGACACGTTTGACACCATTGTGGACAAGGGTGTATTGGTTAGTTCTCCTATTATGGTTGACGGACCTATCATATTGCCATGGTCGGCAAGAAAAAGATGACACGCTTGCATGGGAACAACATCACATAACACCTCATCGTGATACTTCCCAACCGTGAATTTGATGATAGCTTGCCGAGTCACCTTCAATTCACCACATTCATTGAGCCATTGAAGTTTGTAAGGGTTTGCATGGTGAGTGGTGGGAAGTTTCAAGAAATCAACAAGGGTGGTACTAGCAACATTGGCACAACTCCCACTATCAATGATCATGATGCTAGTGTTTTGGCTAATGATGCACTTAGAATGGAATAGATGTTCCCGTTGACTTGGGTCATCCATTGATTTTCTTATCATGGTCCTTCGCACCACATAAAGAGGTACGATAGGCTCATCATCACCTTCAACACCATCCCCTTCACTATCATGATGTTCATTCTCATGATTGCCCTCATCATCTCCTTCCTCACATTCTTCCTCATCCTCACTATAAGTGATGAAAATCAAGAAGCTATATTGGGCTTTTGTTATTTAGGGCGTCAATAACAAGCTCTTGTGAACCCAAGAATTGGTATGTGGACTTGTCTTCATATTCAAGAAGCCCAAATATGATTTCAAGCCCAAGAAGCAAATTTAAAATTATTTCCTTCTTAAATTAGGATTAGTTGTTTTTCGTTGTTCTAGTAGGTTTTACTTTCCCCTTTCCTTGTAAAATAGGGATTTTATTTTCCTTGTTTGTAGCTATTTCCTTTCTAGAGTAGAATAGGGAGTTGTAGTCATCAAATAAGAGACCCTAGGCCTATATAAAGGGTTCTTATTCTTTGTTAAATACTATTCACGTTTTTAGCATAAACCTAAATTTTGCAATAGAGTTATTCTCTCTATTTCTTGTTCTTTATCCTTATTTTTGGTTCCAAGCAAGGTGGTGATAGTCTTTATGATGCAGTCCAAACTGATCAAGACATGTTCCAGCCGTCCCGGCCATTCACTAGGAGTCAGGCTATGGTCCTTCATGGTGTTCACCTAGCTTTAGAGAAGGAGTTTGCGTTTCAGGAGCCGTGGACACTACCTAGCCTAAGGAAGCAGCCTATGGACTTATTTTTGCTAGCCCATGGACCCACTTTGGAGTCCCATGCGTGTGGCTAATGATTTGGAGCCCTGTGAGGCCATATTTTAAAAGTCGACTTGTGGCTATATAAGCTACACTTAGAACTATTTCTGATTTAGAACCTGTCTTGACATATATGAATATTGCACTTTTTCTCTCTAGTTGAGACTTGTGATTTGGTGGACTCCAAATTGTACAACCTTGTTTCGATCATTCAATTTGCAAGAGATTGTTATTCTCTTGAGGATTGTTTTATAAGATAGGTGCCTTTGATACTTTTGGAAGGTAACTAGGACTAGTACTTCTAGTTATTATCCAATTGTTTATCAATTGTGTCTTCTTTCTATCTTGTCTTTATTTTCTTGCATCATTTGGTATCAAGAGCCAGTCATAGATTTGTCCCTACAAATCTAGTCCTTGTTTTGTATCAAACTTTATTTAACCCGAAAAAAAAAATCTGTTTTGGACGAATTTCGTAGTGTTCTTAGGGTTAAACTTCTTGATAGTTGTTGTTTTGGATGAAATTCGTGTTACTTGGAGTATTTGGGTGTTCTTGATCTGTTGGTGAATCTGATTTTGTTTTGTGTTTGAAGACATGTGTTCTTGGATGTTCATATGTTCAAGAAAAAGTTCATGAACTATTATTTTAAAGTTTCCCATCGTGCCATTAGTTTAGGTATCTTGGGTGATCCATGGTGATATTTGGAAACTAGGCATCAAGATGGTCATTTTGGTATATCATTTGAAGTGTTTTGAATACTTGTGTTCTTGAGTGTTCATAAATATTTTGTGAATGTTCATGTGTGTTCTTGATAATTTCAGATTTACTAACTTTGTTTGATCTAATTTTGGTGATAAGTTAAGCTTTCAAGGTGTTAGGGAGTGTGAAAGCTATTTGGGAAGTCAAAGGGACTAGTCAAGAATTAATTCCCAAGGAGTTGGTGCATTGAACCCCTCCAAAACGTGGAGAAGGGGGCTGCACTCATTAGAAGAAGTAAAAAAATCAGTTTGGGGTGTGTGAAAGGGTGTACACGCAAACAAATAGTCAAACCATTAATTGACACAAGTTCCCAAGTCAATTCTTGGGAAGACTAACAGTCAATTTGAGAAAAGAGCGTCCAAGTTCCTAATTACCTCTTGGGAAAATGAGAAGTCAAGTGTGCAAGTCCCTAGTCATCTGTTGGGAAGACGAGAAGCTACATTGAAACTTGTAGTAATTAAATTCCCAGACAAGTTGGTCAAAGGATATTAATTAGTAAGACTTAGGGGTCTGCCTTGCACGTTTTAAGGGGGGTTGGGAAGCTTCTTAATCCTTTCTTTGTGACATAACTTCTAGCTAGTATTCATTGAGTAATTACCTACTCAAAGTTTACTAGTTCTTGAGCGATAACTTCTTTCGTGCTAATTCTTTTTAAACTTTTCTCGTTTTGATTCATAGTGAATTGTTTGACTCAGTGCGCCACATTTAAAGGAGTCGTCCGACTATAGAGTCCCATAAACTCACTCTAATCCCGAAGAGGTAGCAGCCTTTTTTGTCTACTGAAGTGATCGAAAAGGAGTTTGTCAATTCCGAGAAAACCAATTACAACAAGTCTGAGTGAACCAAACCTTTACATTATTGAGGGAACCAAGCGCCATACAAATAAGGTAAGGGAGTGAGTAAGGTGATTTCTAACCTTAACCCATTTCTTTAAGCTTTGTTGTGCAGGTACAATGGCAGGAGATGAAATTGTTGCAGAGGCACAAGGAGGAGTGACTATAGCCGACCTTGTGGTAGCAATGAACAACATGACAACTCAGTTGACGGCTAAGATAGACGGAGTGGAAACAAGGATGCAAGCCCTTGAACAAGGGGGAGCACCATTGGTTCCAGGGGACACCAGTTCTAGTACAATACCACTAGAGCAATTTAATGATGTGGCCCGTCGACAAAGAATGAGGGAAGAAGCTGCCCGTAATGCTCATGCTATGGGAATTCCTCAAGTTCCTAGAGTTCCAAATCCCATGCTTCCGGATCCTCATATTCAAGTGCAAGTACCTCCTATGAGGGCAAGGAGAAATTTGGTCCAAGTTGATGAAAATGTTGAGGTCCATGACTTACAACAAGCCGAAGATGAGTTTGATCAACAGTATGTTCGGAGAGCCCAAGAACAAAGGGGCCAAAGGAGATATAGAGGAAGAGGAGGTCGAGGAGCATACGTTGGGAGAAATCTTGAGCATGACTATGGCAACCATGATGATTATCCAGATCTGGTCTGAGGGAATCAAGGTAGAAGGGATACTAATCTTAACAATGTCAAGATCACTATTCCACCATTTAAAGGAACTAGTGATCCGGATAAGTATATCGATTGGAAGATTCGGATTGAGAGAATATTTGACACAAATGAACTTTCGGAGGAGCGGAAAGCGGTTTATGCCATTGCCTCTTTTGAAGGCTATGCTTCTACATGGTGGGAATCAGAAAAGCGAGTTCGGAGAAGACATGGTTTACCGGAACATCTTACTTGGGGACAATTGAAACATGTCATGGATGCTAAGTATGTCACTGCCAAGCATCGTCAAGAGCAGCTCCGAAGGCTCTATGAATTGAAGCAGGGTTCTAAGACCATAGAAGAGTTCTATGATGAGTTTGAGAAAGCAAGAATGGCTCTTGATCTAGAAGAAGACGAGGAGCAGCTTATCATCCGATTCAAAGCTGGGTTGAACTGAGAAATCTCATCTCAATTGAGGTTAATCACTTACTATACTCTTGATGAGGTGTTCCAAGCGGCTATAGAGGCAGAAAAAGGGGACATTCAGATTGAGAGGAAGTGCTAATACTACTCCGTGGAGTAGGGGTAAGGATTTGAAGAGTCCAAGTTCGAGTTCTAGCCGTGATGTTAAAAGGCCACTTGAAAAAAATCCAACCAAATTTGAACCAATGGACTCCAGAGGTAAAGCTCAACTCAATTCTCCTAGTACTTCATCTATTCAATGTCATAAATGTAGGGGATATGGGCATATGGCCAAAGAGTGTCCTACTCGAAGGACCATGCTTATTCTTGATGATGGCACTGTTCAAGAACAAGAAAGTGAACCAGAAGATGGCAATGAAAAAGAACTTGATCATGGTCTTTAGAAACCGGAAGGAGAAGAGAAGGATGATCTGCCCGAAATGTTTCTTGTGGTGCGGAGAAATTTGAGCACTATAAGCTTGGAAAATGAAGAAGATGTGCAAAGGGAGAAGTTTTTTCATGCTAGGTGTAGGGTAAAGGGGAAGGTTTGTTCATTGATTGTGGATGGAGGAAGTTGTGCTAATGTTGCTAGCCAAACTTTGGTTGAGCAATTGAAACTGCCTACATTGAAACATTCCCGACCCTACCGATTACAATGGCTCAATGAGTGTGGTGAATTGCGAGTTACAAAGCAGGTTTTGGTTAAGTTCAAGATAGGAGCTTACTAAGATGAGGTAAAATATGATGTGGTACCAATGCAGGCATGCCATTACTTTTGGGAAGGCCGTGGCAATATGATAGAGCTGCGATTCATGATGGCCGAGCCAACACATATGTAGTTCAAAGTGAAGGTAAGAGTCTCATACTCAAGCCTTTGTCACCAAAGCAAGTGATAAAAGATTATCGTCGGATGAAGGAGTTGAAGGAAGCGGTTAAAGGTAAGGCTAGTATTGTGACTGATCCTAAGTCCACATCACCACCGCTGGGTAACGAAAAGGTATGTGCAATCATGCAACCGGGAGAGTACTTTAAAGGTAACGATGAAAACAAAATGATGATTTTCCTAGTGCATAAAGGTATTCTTTTGAGTGATAGCGATGATTTGTCTAATGCTAATCAATTTTCAAGTTTTGTTGAGAATCTTTTGCAGGATTTTGTGGATGTATTTCCCGATGAGATGCCAAGTGGACTGCCTCCCTTGAGAGGAATTGAGCATCAAATAGATTTTGTGCCCGGATCCCAAATTCCAAACAAACCAGCCTATAGGTGTAATCCGGAAGACACCAAGGAACTCCAAAGGTAGGTTGATGAGCTCTTAAGTAAGGGGTTGGTGCGGGAAGGTTTGAGTCCGTGCGCCGTTCCGGTCATACTTGTGCCAAAGAAAGACGGAACGTGGAGAATGTGTGTCGATTGTAGAGCTGTCAACAAGATCACGGTAAAGTATCGTCATCCTATTCCTAGGTTAGACGACATGTTAGATGAGTTAAGTGGTTCTTGTTGGTTTTCCAAAATTGATCTTAGGTCCGGCTACCATCAAATCCAGATGAAACCGGGTGATGAATGGAAGACCGCATTCAAGACCAAGTTTGGTCTCTATGAATGGTTAGTGATGCCATTTGGCCTCTCTAACGCACCGAGTACTTTCATGAGATTGATGAATCATGTGCTTAAACCATTCATAAATAGGTTTGTTGTGGTTTATTTTGATGACATTCTTGTGTATAGTAAAACTGTGGATGAACATGCTGATCACTTAATGCAAGTCTTTGATGTTTTGAGAAAAGAGAAATTGTATTCTAATATGAAAAAGTGTGCCTTTTGTGTTGAGCGTGTTGTTTTTCTTGGTTTTGTTGTGAGTACTAGTGGTGTTGAAGTCGATGAGTCAAAAGTAGAAGCTATTAGGGATTGGCCTACCCCGTCTAGTGTTACTCAAGTGAGAAGTTTTCACGGGTTGGCTAGTTTTTATAGGAGGTTTGTGAAAGACTTTAGCACCATAGCCTTTGACTGAGTTGATAAAGAAAGAACAACCGTTTGTTTGGGAAGAGTCCCAAGAGAGAGCATTTAAGGAGTTGAAACATAGGCTTAGTTCTGCCCCATTGTTACAACTACCCGACTTTAGTAAGACCTTTGAGATTGAGTGTGATGCTTCAGGGGTCGGGATAGGTGGAATACTAATGCAAGAGGGGAAGCCTATAGCTTATTTCAGTGAGAAACTTAAGGGGGCAGCTTTGAACTATTCTACATATGATAAAGAGTTGTTCGCCTTAGTGAGAAAGCCCATTGGCAGCATTACTTGTGGCCGAAAGAGTTTGCGATTAGAAGTGACCATGAGTCTTTGAAACATCTTAGAGGCCCAGAGAAGCTGAATAAGAGACATGCTAAGTGGGTTGAGTTCATGGAAGGTTTCCCCTATGTGATTCATTACAAGAGAGGCAAAGAGAATGTAGTGGCCGATGCCTTATCTAGAAAGTTTTCCCTAGCTACCACTTTGACTTCTAGACTTTTAGGATTTGAGAGCATAAAGTCTATGTGTGAGCATGATCCTAAATTTAAGAGCATTCGTGAGGATCTAGTGAGTGGGAAACGGGTAGAAAAATATCAGTGGCATGATGGCTATCTTTTTAAGAAGGGGAGGGTGTGCATACCCATGTCCTCGTGGAGGGAGTTACTAATTCGTGAGGCACATTGTGGAGGTTTGATGGGTCATTTTGGGGTGGATAAGACCTTAGGTATTCTTGAGGAGCAGTTTTTTTGGCCTAAGATGAGGCGAGATGTGATGCAATTTTGTGGTGCTTGTTTGGAATGTAAGCGAGCTAAGTCTCGGTCCAGTCCTCATGGTTTGTATACCCCTTTACCAGTTCCTACTAGCCCGTGGATTGATATATCTATGGATTTTGTTCTGGGTTTACCTCGTTCTAGGGCTAGTCATGATAGTATCTATGTTGTTGTGGATAGATTTTCTAAGATGGCTCATTTCATCCCGTGTAAAAAGTGTGATGATGCGCTGCATGTTGCTTCTTTGTTTATTGCTAATGTGTTGAAATTGCATGGCGTGCCACGTACCATTGTTAGTGACAGGGAAACGAAATTCTTGAGTGATTTCTGGAGATGTTTGTGGGGTGCACTTGGCACCAAGTTGTTGTTTTCGACTTCTTGTCATCCTCAAACGGATGGACAAACTGAAGTTGTGAATCGTACTTTGGGAGCTCTACTTAGGGCGATGACTAAAGGGAAATCAGGAAATTGGGTTGATCAATTACCCATCATTGAGTTTGCTTATAACCGTACGGTGCATAGAATGATAGGGAAATCTCCTTTTGAGTGTGTGTATGGTTTTAACCCCTTGATTCCATTGGATTTAATCCCTTTGTCTCGAGATGCTATTTTTAATGTTGAAGGTACAAGCAGGGCAGATTCATTGCTTAAACTTCATGCTAAGGTGAGACAAAATCTGGAAAAGGCATATGCTAAGGTGGCGTCCAAGGCGAACAAGGGAAGAAAGAAGTTACAGTTAAAAAAGGGCGACTGGGTTTGGGTGCATTTCAGGAAAGATAGATTCCCGAACCAAAGAAAAGGAAAGTTGTCCGCACAAGGAGATGGACCATTTAAAGTGTTGGAAAAGATTAACGATAATGCCTACGTCATTGATCTTCCAAGTGAGTATAATGTTTCAAGCACTTTCAATGTTTC
The DNA here is from genome assembly GCF_019175385.1 of Lycium barbarum. Classification (NCBI taxonomy): domain Eukaryota; kingdom Viridiplantae; phylum Streptophyta; class Magnoliopsida; order Solanales; family Solanaceae; genus Lycium; species Lycium barbarum. The sequence continues at coordinate 50,605,513 of NC_083348.1, read as the reverse complement.
TGACCTAGTTCCTTGTGTTTCAGGTGATGCAGTCGAGGGTGAAGACACGCCGATTTCGAGGACGAAATCTTTCCAAGAAGGGGAGGATGATGCAGTCCAAACTGATCAAGACATGTTCCAGCCGTCCCGGCCATTCACTAGGAGTCAGGCTATGGTCCTTCATGGTGTTCACCTAGCTTTAGAGAAGGAGTTTGCGTTTCAGGAGCCGTGGACACTACCTAGCCTGGGGAAGCAGCCTATGGACTTATTTGTGCTAGCCCATGGACCCACTTTGGAGTCCCATGCGTGTGGCTAATGATTTGGATCCCTGTGAGGCCATATTTTAAAAGCCGACTTGTGGATATTATTTTAAAGACTAGGTGTAGACTTTACCTATATAAGCTACACTTAGAACTATTTCTGATTTTAGAACCTATCTTGACATATATGAATATTGCACTTTTTCTCTCTAGTTGAGACTTGTGATTTGGTGGACTCCAAATTATACAACCTTGTTTCGATCATTCAATTTTCAAGAGATTGTTATTCTCTTGAGGATTGTTGCATAAGATAGGTGCCTTTGATACTTTTGGAAGGTAACTAGGACTAGTTCTTCTAGTTATTGTCCAATTGTTTATCAATTGTGTCTTCTTTCTATCTTGTCTTTATTTTCTTGCATCACTTTACCTTGTTTTCAGTTGCGTGTGGTGTTTCTTTATCACGTTAATTGATTTCAAGTGGTGACTTAGGAACTTTATCTGTTCTTGATCATTCAAGAATGCGTTTCTTGATTAAAATTCGTTCTAGTTCATACCCAGAACCTTAATTTTCTTTCCATCGTTGTGCCCTCAATACTTACTTGATTTAAACCATTCAATAGTTATTTTTATAGTTCAAATCGTCATCTTTCACATAGTTTTTGAATCACTTTAATCCTACGCCTACAACTTGAGATACATCTGTTTCTTGAATCTGCCCATCAAACCGCTTCAAGAACAAGATCCTGGTCGATTAGTTCTTTGTTAACTCGAAGAATCACATCAATTTGGTATCAGAGCTCAGTTGAGGAGTACCATGGCTAATAATATACAAGTAAGAAGATGACGTTGGGTTCAAGAAGATGACGGAAGAGCAGCGGATCGTGACATGGAGATGGAAGAGATGAGAAGGACTATACAACAATTACAAACACAACTTCGACGTTACCAAAGGCAAGAACGGCGAAGGATTCCTAAGGATGATGACGAAGGGTCTGATATATTACCCTTTCATGATGTTGATGAAGATGACTCTAGCGATAATTCTGATTTTACTAGGAGGCGACAAAATGATGAATTTGATCATCCAAGAAGAAGGAGGAACCATATAAGTGAGAAAAGAGATGATGTGAAGGTTGATGTTCCTGATTTTGATGGAAAAGCCCAAGGGGATGCATTTATGGATTGGTTACTCACTGTTGAACGAATCTTTGAGTGCAAGGACTATTCTGAGGAGAAAAAGGTTAAGATTGCTGCCATCAAGCTTAAAGGATATGCATCACTTTGGTGGGAGAATCTTAAATGAGAAAGAGAAAGAGAAGGTCCTGGAAAGATTCGAACATGGGAGAAGATGAAAAGAGAACTACGTAGACGTTTTATTCCTGATACATACAAGCAAGAAAACTATCTGAAGTTTCATAATCTTCGTCAAGGAGACCTGACCGTGGAAAACTATACTCGGGAGTTTGAATATCTCATGATTAAGTGTGATACTCGAGAACATGAGGAGCAGACTATAGCAAGGTACATTGGTGGGTTGCGGCATTCCATCGCAGATGCTATTCGACTGCAACCTTATTGGACATTCAATGATGTGCGAAAACTTGGTATCAATGTTGAACAACAACAAAAGGAGCCGAAAAGATCTTACCCCAAGAAGAACTATTCTAACCAGGAGAGTAATAGTATTGGTGCTGGGAATTCCAAGGCAATTGATAGAGGTAATTCTTCTAATTCAACTAATGCTAAGAGTGATGAGAAGAAACCTGTCACGACCCAACCCCGTAGGCCGTGGCTAGTGCCCGATCTGGGCACCCAAACCCATCTATCAAATGTATTCAAGTAGATAGCAGAAGCCGACAAGGCTATATTCTAAATTTAGATGATTTCCAAAAACATTTCGGCAGAGTTTCCTTTATTTTACAGACTATCCAAAATAACCCTGCGCACAGAAAATACCAACAAAGGCCACACCGGCCAACAAGGCAATATGTAAACATATGCGGACCGGCCGCCACGGCGAATGGGATCGCCCAAACACATCATATACACACATCCGTACAGAAAGACCCAACCCACAAACATGTCCACAGACCTCTAAACAGACCGACAGAATCATATGACGGGACAGGGCCCCGCCGTACCCAAATAGTCAGATATACAGAAATATATACATAACAAAAGATGTATGTACCAAAAGTGGACTCCAGATCAAAAGGGAATGCTCCAAAATAGTAGAAAGCGTAGCCTACAGTGGAGGATCACCTGTGTCTGTACCTGCGGGCATGAAACGCAGCCCCCGAAGAAAGGGGGTCAGTACGAAAGATGTACTGAGTATGTAAAGCATGGAGTACAGAAATATAGGCCACAACTGAAAGCAAACAGGATACAAAAGAGGGAAATACCGAACAGTATATCAAAATATGTATTAAAATCATATATACATAATTCAAACAAACTCATGCAAAGCTCAGGAACGTGGTCACCACTCCGACGCTGGTGCCACACACAGCATAACACCAGAAGGTTCAAATCTCCGTACATCCCCGAGTACATACATATCAGCATAATATATCACCAGCCATATCACAGCATAACTCCAAACATAACCCGGCCCTATGGCGAGGTCTCGGGAACCGTAACACAGCATACGGCCGAATTTATCACAATGGGCACGAATCATAACCGGCCCGGGAACCGGCGAACGAAATCATAATAAGGGCACGAGCGGAGTCGTGAGCAAACAATGCAATTTGTATGTCAAAATATTCTTTGAAACTTGTTAAAATCATAAGTCAATTTATTAGTCAAAATAGTCGAGCGATTAGTTAGTACGGAGTTCATTTCACAAAAATATTTCCAAAGTAATATTTGTGGTTCAAAATATAGTTTAGAATATCGTGGCAGTCATAACATTATTTTATGATAGGCAAATTCATAACAAAAGTCTTTTACCGACTTTGTACAAAAATGGGCATAATAGAGCAAACAAAGAAGTCTCGGGGTTAGCGGACCCACCTCGGGTCAAGTCGAGGTGGCGGACATGAATCACGGACATTTGGGGTCTATGGGATCATACATGGAGGATCCGAAGCGATTTGATTACATTTGCATAAGTTTCGAACATTTAATTACTTTGAAAGCAAAAGAAGAACTTTAAGGTTCAATTCGATTGAATGAATAGTGAACATTCTCTAATTCGGATTTCGGGGAACAGAATTGCTCCCGGGGTTCCGATATTGACCTAGCATACCTAAGACATGCCAAAAGAAGGAGTGGGTAGCCTTACATACCTTGTATATGACTTACGCTCGCCCAAAACTCAAGTTCCGTTTCGCTCAGAATCTGCAAATGGTCAAAGTTACCAATTAGGAATAGTAAGGCTTAAGAATTCACTTAACTTCATCTTTGTCTACTGAAATTTCGGCAGCACCTCCCCTATACATATAACACCCCCGAGACTTAGCTCGGCTCCATATACAACAGCAACAACAACCCACAATATTACAAACATCACAAGTCATAACAAAATCACTCTAACGTCAATATTCTTTCTTTCTACATAAATCAACAACTTTCATCCACACTTCACAACATCAAACTAACATCCACATTATCATATTCATTTACTCATTAAAGTTATTCAAACACATTCCAATAATATTTCAAGCGATATACATGAATTTACGCAAATCCTCTACTTTCCATATTCTATTCAAAACTTCTACGAATGCAACAAAACTTCCCAAATCGCATTGTCTTCCTTCCAAATTCATTAACCACAACATTAGTTCCCATCCTAGCATCTCACTTTCACATTTACACAAAAATCATATAAAATTCACCTAATTTCTCATAATTACATACAAGCAATTTCAATGCCAATTCAACTCATTAAACATTCATTTACGTCATAAATGCCACAACGACGCAACTAGCAAGCTAAACAACAATCAAATTCGTCTCCTTCACCATACATGGCTCACAACCACTTCAACACACACACACACACACACACACGGTTTCAGACACACACCAAAACTACGAAATTCTCGTCTATTCTCAATCCTTATAATATTCATACAAATTCCATAACACAAAAGTGGCAAAAATTCTTACCTTTTCTTAAAATTCCGACTTGCCGCAACCGTGATTCTTTCGCCAAACAAATTGTATCACGTCGGAGAGCGTCTTGAACTTACTACAATACAAGAAGGACAAGATTTTTGGATCAAGATCAAAGCTAGAAATTTTTTTTTCTTTCTTTCTTGTGTTGGCCGAAACCCTCTCTCTTGGGTGTTCTTCAATTTATGTTTTGCTTCATTCTCTTGAATGTTCTAAGGCTAGCAATATATAATACTCTCTTTATTAAGTTGTCACATGCTAATCACATGACAACTTGCTATGGGTTTGGGCCAAAGACATGGCCGGCCACCCTTAACATTTTGGGCCTCATTTCTCTTAAATTTTTGTTGAGCCCAAATCATTAAAACTCTCGTTTTAAAATTCCCGCAACTAATTTTCGAAATTCCAATTTTGCCCCTTGGACTTCCTCCATATTTTCACACCAATATTTTCATAATCAATCTAGACATATTGACTAAAATCAAGATATTGCCTTATAACATACAAGTCTTAATTATTTCCAAGACTTTCCAATTATGCGAAATTACGGGATATAACATTCTCCCCCCCTTTAGAACATTCGTCCCCGAATGTTAAATTAGTCTTATGAACATAACGGGGGAGCATCTCTCTATGATTAGCACGCATAATTCATTTTTCAATCAACACAACAAACTTAAAAGTTTAAATTACCTGTGGGCGTAGGGAATAAGTGGGGGTATTTTCGCTTCATCTCATCCTCCGCCTCCCAGGTCATTTCTTCCCGGTTGTTGTTGCGCCACAGGACTTTAACAGAAGGCACTTCTTTAGTGCGCAGTCTCCTTACTTGTCGATCCAGAATAGTTATAGGCTGCTCTTCATAAGACAGATCTTCCGTTACCTGAATATCATCCACTGGGAATATTCTGGAAGGATCACCAATACATTTTCGCAGCATAGACACATGGAATACCGGGTGTACGGCCTCCAAATCGGATGGTAAGTCCAGCTCATAGGCGACCTCGCCTATCTTCCGAACGATCTGATATGGCCCAATATACCGCGGACTAAGCTTACCCTTTTTACCGAATCTCATAACACCCTTCATAGGCGACACCTTCAGAAACACCCAGTCACCAATCTGGAACTCTAATGGTCGATGTCGTCTGTCTGCATATGCTTTCTGTCGACTCTGTACAGCCAATAATCGCTCCCGAATAAGTTTTACCTTATCCACTGCTTCTGGATCACATCTGGTCCCATTAATTTAGTTTCGCCCACGTCGACCAACCAATCGGAGATCTGCATTTTCTACCATAAAGGGCTTCGTACGGTGCCATCTGGATGCTGGAGTGATAACTGTTATTATAAGAAAATTCAATAAGCGGCAAATGATCATCCCAGCTGCCTCTGAAATCAATAACGCAGGCCCGCAACATATCTTCCAGAGTCTGAATAGTGCGCTCGGCCTGCCCGTCGGACTGAGGATGAAAAGATGTACTGAGGCTCACCTAAGTCCCTAGTCCCTCCTGAAATGACCTCTAGAAATTTGCCGTAAACTGGGCACCTCGGTCGGTAATAATAGATACAGGGACTCTGTGAAGTCTGACTATCTCTCTGATGTATAATCTAGCATAATCCTCTGCCGAATAAGTAGTCCGGACTGGGAGAAAGTGGGCTGATTTCGTCAATCTGTCAACAATAACCTAAATAGAATTATACCTGCGTGGAGTGCGCGGTAACCCAACAACGAAATCCATATTAATCATCTCCCATTTCCAGGCTGGGATTTCCATCTCCTGTAATAATCCATCGGGCTTCTGATGTTCAATTTTCACTTGTTGACAATTCGGGCACTAGCCAACGAACTCAGCAATATCTTTCTTCATACCGTCCCACCAATACAAACACCTGAGATCATGATACATTTTTGTGGAACCAGGATGAACAGAATACCGTGCATTATGCGCCTCGCCCATAATTTGTCGCCGTAAGCCTGCAACGTCCGGTACACAGAATCTGCCTTCATATAATAACACCCCTTCAGGCGAAATTTCAAACAAAGTCTTTTCTTTATTAAGGGCCACATCTCTGTACTGAACCAGAACAGGATCCTCGAGCTGACGCTGCTTTACCTCTTCTTTAATAGATGATTCAGCAACTGCACGAACAGAAATCCCAGAATCTCCAGAATTTGCCAAACGAACTCCAAGGCTGGCTAACTGATGAATATCACGAACCAAGTCTTTCTTATCAGATGGTACATCAGCTAAACTGCCCATGGACTTGCGGCTAAGTGCATCCGCTACCACATTGGCTTTCCCAGGATGGTACAGAATATCAACGTCATAATCTTTCAATAATTCAAGCCATCTTCTCTGCCGCAAATTTAGTTCTTTCTGCTTAAAAATATACTGGAGACTCTTATGGTCCGTATAAATATCAACGTGGACCCCATATAAATAATGCCGCCAAATCTTCAAAGCATGAATCACCGCGGCCAACTCAAGATCATGAGTGGGATAATTCTTCTCGTGCGGTCTGAGCTGCCGGGAAGCATAGGCTATAAATCGACCGTGCTGCATCAACACGCAACCTAGCCCAATACCAGAGGCGTCACAATAGACAACATACCCGTCTGATCCTTCCGGAAGAGCTAAGACTGGAGATGTAATTAATTTTTCTTTCAACATCTGAAAGCTGCGCTCGCATGCATCAGTCCACTGAAATTTCGCTGCTTTCTGAGTAAGCTTCGTTAGTGGTGCCGCAATAGAAGAAATTTTTTCCACGAATCTTCGATAATATCCGGCTAACCCCAGAAAACTGCGTACCTCTGTCGGTGTAGTAGGCCTGGGCAAATTCTGTACAGCTTCAATCTTCTGCGTATCGACCCGAATACCGTCTGCTCCGACAATATGCCCCAAGAATGCCACAGAAGTTAACCAGAATTCACATTTGGAAAATTTAGCATATAATTTCTGTTGGCGAAGAATACCAAGTACCGTCCTCAAATGATCTGAATGCTCCTCTGTTGATCGCGAGTAAATCAGAATATCATCAATAAACACAATCACGAACATATCCAAGAAAGGCCGAAATACCCGATTCATCAGATCCATGAATACCGTTGGAGCATTAGTCAGCCCGCAAGACATCACTCTGAATTCATAATGCCCGTACCGGGTCCTGAAAGAAGTCTTCGGGATATCTGATTCTCGCACTCGCACCTGATGATAACCCGAGCGCAAATCTATCTTCGAAAAATATTTAGAACCCTGCAACTGATCAAACAAATCATCAATCCGGGGGAGGGGATATTTATTCTTTATAGTCACCTTATTTAGTTGTCGATAATCAATACACATTCGCAGTGACCCATCTTTCTTTCTTACAAATAATACCGGCGCTCCCCAGGGTGATGTACTGGGTCTGATAAAGCCTTTATCCAACAGGTCCTTCAGCTGCTCTTTCAATTCCTTCAATTCAGCCGGTGCCATTCTATACGGAGGAATAGATATAGGCTGCGTACTGGCCGCAACCGTGATTCTTTCGCCAAACAAATTGTATCACGTCGGAGAGCGTCTTGAACTTACTAGAATACAAGAAGGACAAGATTTTTGGATCAAGATCAAAGCTAGAAATTTTTTTTTCTTTCTTTCTTGTGTTGGCCGAAACCCTCTCTCTTGGGTGTTCTTCAATTTATATTTTGCTTCATTCTCTTGAATGTTCTAAGGCTAGCAATATATAATACTCTCTTTATTAAGTTGTCACATGCTAATCACATGACAACTTGCTATGGGTTTGGGCCAAAGACATGGCCGGCCACCCTTAACATTTTGCGCCTCATTTCTCTTAAATTTTTGTTGAGCCCAAATCATTAAAACTCTCGTTTTAAAATTCCCGAAACTAATTTCCGAAATCCCAATTTTTCCCCTTGGACTTCCTTCATATTTTCACACCAATATTTTCATAATCAATCTAGACATATTGACTAAAATCAAGATATTGCCTTATAACATACAAGTCTTAATTATTTCCAAGACTTTCCAATTATGCGAAATTACGGGATATAACAAAACCTCAAGGGGATTCAACTAGGAGAAAGTGTTTTAAGTGCCACGGTTTTGGCCATCTACAAGCTGATTGTCCCAATCGAAAGCCTATTATGATAGTTGAGGAAGAAAATGGGGTTGATCATGAAGACAACCAAGAATCTGATCAAGTTGATGAGGAACGTGAGGATGCCAAAATTGAAGCCGATGAATGACACAATAATCAAAACGAAAATGAAGAAAGAAGGACAAGAAAATAAAGGATAGATAATTTGACACAACTAAAGACCCAAATTAGCAACCAAAGTTCTTAGACTAACTTGACCTCTAATTTAGGAACTAAAGAGCACCAAACTCTTAGGATGACCAATAGGTATTTGATTCCCTAATAACCAATCCTCTCACAAGATTCACAATCTCTAGCTTAGCAAGCTCTCAACACTCAAAAAGAGTACAATTTCTAAATATCAATAATCAAAATAGTCTAAGTCTTCCATGAAGAAGAAAAGAACTATTTATACTATGCTAGAAATAAAAGATAGCAAAAATGACATAAACACCCTTAATGAGACAAGGGCCTTGTTTGGCTATTCTTCTTTCTTCAAAATCTTGAAATCTCCTTTGCAAGAATAGCCAATTCTTCATCTTTTAGCCATTGTGGTAACTTCCCATTTCCTCTTCTTCTCCCCAAGCAATCTTCATCAACAAATCGACTTGGGATCCAAGGTGCTCATCAAAAGTATACTCAAGAGCCTCCCGCTTCATGAATAGGCTTTGCAAGTGTTGTAGTTCCCGGGCATGGTTCCTTGTAAATGGCCTTGAGGCAAGTGGGCTTGCATCATTCTCCCCATCTTGAAGAGAATTTGTCCTCAAATTTGATGGTTCATCACTTTCCATTACCATGGGAGATAGGTCACAAATATTGAAGGTGTTGTAAACTCAATTCCGGCGGGAGATCAATTTTGTAGTCATTATCATTAAGCTTCTCAAGGACTTCAAAGAGACCATCCCCACGCGGCATCAAGTTTGTCTTCCTCTTGTTTGGGAATCTTTCTTTCCGGAAGTGCACCCACACCCAATCTCCCGGTTCAAGGACCACCCTTTTTCTCCCTTGGTTTGCCCCTTTCGCCACCTTTTGATTCTTCTTTTCAAGTTGGAGCCTTGCCTTTTCATGGATCTTCTTCATAGCTTCGGCTCTCTTGTTACCATCTAAACACAATACCACATCTTGAGACAAAGGCATTAGATCCAAGGGGGTTAGGGGGTTAAAACCATACAACACCTCAAATGGTGACATGCCAACAGTGCTATGAATAACTCTATTATATGCAAATTATACTAAAGGCAATTGGTCTTCCCAATAGGCTAGCTTCCCTTTTACCATGGCCCGAAGCATAGAACCTAAAGTCCTATTGACAACTTCGGTTTGGCCATCGGTTTGTGGGTGGCAAGAGGTGGAAAACAACAACTTCGTTCCAAGCCTACCCCACAATTCTTTCCAAAAGTGGCTAAGGAACTTGGGATCCCTATCGCTCACAATTGTCTTGGGAATGCCATGCAATTTAACCACATTTTCAACAAACAAGGAAGCAATATGGGGAGCATCATCAACCTTATGGCAAGGAATGAAATGGGACATTTTTGAAAAACGATCAACAACAACAAAGATGCTATCTTTACCCTTTTTTGTCCTAGGCAATCCCATCACAAAGTCCATAGAAATGTCAAACCAAGGTTGTTGAGGGATGGGGAGGGGAGTGTACAAGCCATGGGGTTGAAGCCTAGATTTAGCTTTTCGTCATTCAAGGCATTGGCCACAAATTAGGGCCACATCCCGCCGCATGTGGGGCCAATAGAATTGCTCCTCAAGAATTCCCGTTGTCTTGTCAATCTCAAAGTGTCCCATTAATCCCCCATTGTGTGCCTCCCTCACAAATAACTCCCTCCAAGCGCTCATGGGCACACATAGTGGCTTGTTCTTGAACAAGAAACCATCAAACTTAGAATAGGGAGTAGAAGATCTATCCCTAAGCCACCTTTCCCTTTCCCATTCTTCGCATTATAGAAAGATTTGTGCAAAGACGGGGTCCTCGGGATACAATGTCTTCAAGCTCTCAAAACCCATCAATTTGGAAGACAAAGTATTGATCAAAACATGTTTCCTTGATAAGGCATCCACCACTATGTTATCCTTTCCCTTTTTGTATTAGATTACATAAGGGAAGGATTCAAGGAATTCAACCCATTTGGCATGCCTTTTGTTCAACTTACCTTGGGCCTAAAGATGCTTTAAGGACTCATGGTCGGTCCGAATCACAAACTCTTTAGGCCACAAGTAGTGTTGCCAATTTCCCAAAGCACGAATTAAGGCATACAACTCAAGATCATAGGTAGTATAATTCAAAGTTGGTCCCTTGAGTTTTTCACTAAAATAGGCTATAGGCTTTTGGTCTTGCATTAAAACGGCTCCAATACCCACTTTGCTTGCATCACATTCAATCTCAAATATTTTGTCAATGTCGGGTAATTGCAACAATGGTGCAGAGGCATTTGTTTCAAAGTTTCAAAGGCATTAGCTTGCTCCACACCCCAAGAAAAAGGTTTGTCCTTTCGGATTACCTTGGTCAAAGGAGCGGCTATGGTACTAAATCCTTTAACAAAACGCCTATAGAAACTAGCTAAGCCATGAAAGCATCTTACATCTCCAATGGATTTTGGAGTGGGCCAATCTCTTATGGCTTCTATTTTGGATTCATCAACCTCAACCCCCCTTGAGCTCACAACAAATCCCAAGAAAATAACTTCATCCACACAAAAGGAACATTTATCAACATTGGCATAAAGTTGTTCTTGTCTAAGCACTTCAAACGTACATTTCAAATGAATAACATGCTCATCCATGGTTTTACTATACACCAAAATATCATCAAAGTAAACAACCACAAACTTGTGAATAAAAGGTTTCATCACATGATTCATCAAACACATGAAAGTACTAGGAGCGTCAGTGAGGCCAAAAGGCATCACCAACCATTCATATAGACCAAACTTGGTCTTGAATGCGATTTTCCACTCATCTCTGGGTTTCATCCGGATTTGATGATACCCACTCCTAAGATCTACCTTAGAGAATATGCATGAACCATTCAACTCATCAAGAATGTCATCAAGACGAGGTATGGGATGGCGATACTTTACCGTTATCTTGTTGATGGTCCGGCAATCAACACACATGCGCCATGATCCATCGTTATTTGGCACCAAGATCACGGGCACGGCACAAGGACTCATACTTTCTCTCACAACTCCCTTTTGAGGGAGCTCATCCACTTGCCTTTGAATCTCCTTAGTGTCATCCGGCTTTGCTCTATACGCCGGTTTGTTTAGCAATTGAGACCCCGGGACAAAGTCAATTTGGTGTTCAATTCCCCTCAAGGGTGGTAACCCCTTTGGGAGTTCCGTTGGGAACACATCATCAAATTCCTGCAAAAGAGAAGAAATAGAGCTAGGAAAAGAAAGGGTTAGTTCATTAGTGTGCAATGCATAGTCCCTATGTATGAGGAGAATCACCGGTTGACGCTCCCCCAATTCCTCCCTAATTTCCCCACAATTCGCCAAAAGAGACACCTTGGTTTTTCCTCTAAGCTCTCCTTTCTTTCTGCTCACTTTTTGAGAACTACTCTCCTCTACTCCCTCTTCCCCCATATTCTTCTTTTGCAATGCACTATGACCCTTCTCCTTCAACTCCCTCATTTTGTTATAGATCTCACCCACTTGGGAGGGGGTCATGGGATTCAAGACATGTTTGACACCATTATGGACAAGGATGTATTGGTTAGTTCTCCCATTATGGTTGACGGACCTATCATATTGCCATGGTCGGCCAAGTAGAAGATGACACGCTTGCATGGGAACAACATCACACAACACCTCATCGTGATACATCCCAATCGTGAATTTAATGAAAGCTTGCTGAGTCACCTTCAATTCACCACATTCATTGAGCCATTGATGTTTGTAAGGGTTTGCATGGTGGGTGGTGGGAAGTTTCAAGAAATCAACAAGGGTGGTACTAGCAACATTGGCACAACTCCCACTATCAATGATCATGATTAGTGTTTTGGTTAATGATGCACTTGGAATGGAAAAGATTTTCCCGTTGACTTGGGTCATCCATTGCTTTGCTTGTCATGGTCCTTCACACCACATAGAGAGGTACAATAGGCTCATCATCACCCTCAACACCATCCCCTTCACTATCATGAGGTTCATTCTCATGATTGCCCTCATCATCTCCTTGCTCACATTCTTCCTCATCCTCACTATAAGTGTCTCTCAAAATAAACGCTCTACGATTAGGGCACTCGCTTGCTCTATGACCGAAGCCATGACATTTAAAGCATTGAATATGAGTTTTCGTACCTCCTTCTTTTGGAGCAAACTTCAGAGGTTGTTTGTGAACTTGCTTCTCAACTTGAGAATTCTTCACAAATGGTTTCTTGGCTTCTTGCATGGGGCCCTTATTCTTTTGCGAATTGGAGGAAGAGGCTCCTCGTTCTTTATTATTGTTCCATGAACTCACATAGCCCCTTGACTTATTGATTTTGTCTTCCTTGAGACCCTCCTCTATTTCAATAGCCGCTTGAAAGGTTTCTTCAATGCTCCCATAGTTGTGGAGTCTCATTTGTGAAACAATGTCACCATTTAACCCGGCTCGAAACCGAGTCATAGCATTTAACCCATCCTCGTCAAAATCGATTCTCATCTTGACAATTTGGAACTCATCATAGTATTCTTCCACACTCTTTTTGTTTTGCCTTAAGGTATACACTTTCTTGAGTTGTTCTTGCTTGTAGCGTTCGGTGACATACTTACGCCGCATGGCCTCCTTCAACTCATCCCAAGTAGGTGTGGGCGGGAGTCCAATAATTCTTCTTGTTTTCACTTGCGTTTCCCACCATGTGGAGGCATACCCTTTAAATTGAGCAATGGCGTAAGACGTTTTTTTCACCTCGGACATGTCATTCGTCAAGAAGATTCTATCACAATGGATCACCCAATCAAGAAATGTATCGGGATCACTACTTCCCTTGAAGGTTGGGAGAGTAACCTTGATGGAATTGAGACTCGTGTCTCGCCCTCCTCCATAACCGTGATTCCCATTGAAATCATCATCATCATCATAACCTTGATGGTCACGACCTTGGTACCCTTCACGAGCTTGGTACCCTCTTTGCCTACCCATGTTAGGGTTAGGACCATGCCTTCCACCCCTCCCTCGATAACCTCCTTGTACTTTCCCTCGTTGCCTCCAACCTTGGTCACCATATCGTTCGTGCTCGAGTATAGCTTCTTCTATCTCATCGTCATTTGGTTGTTGGATGTTCGAATGGTGTTGGGGTGGCATAGGTGCATTTAGGTGTGGAACATTTGGGGGTGGATCGTTTGGATGTGGGTCATTTGGAGTTTGATCTTGTGGGGGTGGGTTGTTCCGTTAGCCTATGGGAATGTTGTTTGGTGGGGTGAGAGCGGTGTTTTGAGGGGTGTTTTGTGGAGTGTTTTGGGGAGTGGGGTTATATAGATGATGGAAGGTGCCGGGTGACAATGTAAGTGAAGTTCTTCGAGTAGCTCCACTTGTGCCTCCTTGGTATTGCACTCGGGGCGAATACGAGACCTCCCTACTACCTCCTTCAATTGCTTCCACCCTACTTCCCAAGTTTTCCATTCGACCATCCATGTTTTCCATTCGACCATCCATGTTTTCCATTCGACCACTCATACTACCAACCTTATCATTCAAGGCTTACAAGGCCCTCATTACATCAACTAGTGTGAGTTCCCCGGTGGGGACTCGTGTTTCATCCTCCGTAGCCATGGTACCTACTCAAGATACTCAACAAAACAAGCAAACACGTTAGATTAGTAAAATCAACTCACAATCACTCAAGTATGCGCACCTTTAATTGCCTCACAAATTGCTTCTGCCAAAGATTGTGTGCTTCTTAATGTCGACTAGTCACAAGGGTTCAAATTCTACTCTTGGTCGGAATGGATTCTGTTAGACTAAGAAAGACGGACGACTCAATTCAATCTAGCGGACTTGAACCAAGAAATTAACAACGAAGCAAAAATGAAGAAAAACACGAAAGAATTGGCACGAAAGAAATGCGGACACAAGAACTAGCAACCACAAGTAGGAACAACTACTAAATGACTACTAGTTGAGAGACGCAAGAAAATTGAAATGCTAAAATTGGGAAATAAATCGAATTTCGGCCCCGGGTAGGTGATAACTTGGAAACGTGGTCTTGAAGTCCCAAATGATCCAAGGTATCAATTTGAAATAATGAAAATTTTAAAATTTTATACTTTTTTTTTAGTTCCCTACCAAGGACTAGGATCAAGAATTTTTGGGAAATGGAAGTGGGTTAAAATGAAATTTGGAATTGAAAAAGGTACCTGGAGTATACGGTTTGAGCTTGACAAAATACGATCGTATTGTGGTTTACGGTCCGTATACCGTGTCCATATTTAATGATGCCCAAAACAGAATACTCCTTGCCTTTTACGACCCATAAGATACGGGCCGTATTGTGGTTTACGGTCCGTATTTTGCTTTACGGTCTGTATTTATAGATGTATTTCTGAGGCAGAATGCTCCAATCCTTGGTCCCTTTATACGGTTACGAAATACGGTCCGTATTGTAATTTATGGTCCGTATAGTGGTTTACGGTCCGTATTTAACGATTTGCCAAATTCCAGTGAGCTACTGTTTCCAGATCAAAGTTTACGACCCCAAATTACGGTCCGTAAAGTGATTTATGGTTTGTAATTTACAGTGTTCCCAGCTTCAGCGATTTTGGTGTTGAACTCGAACTTCTCAAATTTTGGACCAAATTTCTTGGATCTGATAACGTTCCTAGGCCCACTCAACCTCGTGTTTTCCCTTTTGGGAGTAGAAAAACACTTTTCCCAAATCTTGACTTGAAAAATTTGGATTAAATGCCCTTGTGGAGTCTTCTTCCGTATGAAGATTTGAAGATCTTCAAGAACACCAACAATTTAAAATTTTCAACTACCTTCAAATCAACTTGTTTTTCCTTCAAATTTCAGATTTAGACTCCCCACGACTTGTAGAACAAAGCCCAATAAGTTTCAAGTCCCAATTTCACCCAAATCAACAAGACCCACTTCAAGCTCTTCAAGTTCTTCAACTCACCAATGGTGAAAAGCTCAAAACAACTTGGAATGACTCGAAACTTCGAATTTGAAACCCTAAAACTCCAATGAACTCAATTCTAACACTAGATTCAACAAAATCAACAAGAAAATTCGAGATTGTTTTTTGAATATCGATTTTTTTTTTGTTGAATCAAAATCCAAGACTAGATTTGTTGGATCAAACCTAAGCTAAGATCTGATACCAATTGATACAATAATCAAAACGAAAATGAAGAAAGAAGGACAAGAAAATAAAGGATAGATAATTTGACACAACTAAAGACCCAAATTAGCAACCAAAGTTCGTAGATTAACTTGACCTCTAATTTAGGAACTAAAGAGCACCAAACTCTTAGAATGACCAATAGGGATTTGACACCCTAATAACCAATCCTCTCACAAATTCACAATCTCAAGCTTAGCAAGCTCTCAACACTCAAACGAGTTTTACAATCTCAAAATATGAATAATCAAAATAGTCTTCGTCTTCCATGAAGAAGAAGAGAACTATTTATACTATGCTAGAAATAAAAGATAGCAAAAGGACATAAACACCCTTAATGAGACAAAGGCCTTGTTTGGCTATTCTTCTTTCTTCAAAATCTTGAAATCTCCTTTGCAAGAATAGCCAAATCTTCATCTTTTAGCCATTTCCTCTTCTTCTCCCCAAGCAATCTTCATCAACAAATGGACTTGAGATCCAAGGTGCTCATCAGAACTATACTCAACAAATGGACGTGGATCCAAGCAATCTTTAACTGTCACTTTGCTTTTAGCTCTTAATCTCGATCTTTAGAGTTGGCTATCAAGTAGCGCTGGAGTCCCCTCATATAATAACTTTACATAGCTGCTTTGTGATCTGACTATCCTTAACTGGAGTCCCCTCAAATTCTACTCTTGGTCGGAATAGATTCTTGTTAGACTAAGAAAGATGGACGACTCAATTCAATCTAACGGACTTGAACCAAGAAATTAACAACGAAGCAAAAACGAAGAAAAGCACGAAACAATTGGCACGAAAGAAATGCGGACACAAGAACTAGCAAACACAAGTAGGAACAACTACTAAATGGCTTCTAGTTGAGATACACAAGAAAATGGAATGCTAAAAATCGGGAGATAAATAAAATTTTTGGCCCGGGTAGGTGATAATTTGAAAACACGGTCTTGAAGCCCCAATTGATCCAAGGTATCAATTTGAAGTAACGAAAAGTTAAAAATTTCTATACTCTTTTTTTTGTTCCCTACTTAAGGAATAGAGAAACAATCACTTACAATCAAGGCTCAAGAAGTTTTTGATAAATGAATTGAGATGAAATGAAAATTTGGAATTGAAAATGTACCTCAAATTCACGGATTGGGTTGTGGAAGTTATACGGTCCGTATATAATTCACGGACCGTAAAAGGTGTCCATAGAATAGGGACAGAAACTCAAAAATTTGGTACCAGATTTACGGACCAAAATCTACGGGTCGTAAAATTTATACGGCACCTATTTTCCCACCGTAGATCACTTCCAGAATGTAACTTTTTGGGCCCTAATTTTATGGACCAAATTATACGGGTCGTAAAATTTTTACGGTCCGTATTTTCCCATCGTAGATCACTTACAGAATGTAACTTTTGGGCCTCCAATTTTACGGACCGTAAAATTTATACGGTCCGTATGTGGGACCGTATAGTGGCTTCAGTGATTTCGTATAGCACGTGATTTCTTGGATCTTGGGCTGGGTTTGTTGACTTTTTTGACACAATGGACCCACTCAACCTAGGATCATTCCATTTGGGGCTGAAAAATATTTTTCCAAAACTTGGGTAAACTTTTGGATCTAACTTTCCTTTTGAGTCTTCTTCCCCACTTGAATCTATGCAGATAGCTTAAGAACACATGAACATTCAAATTTCTAGCTACCTTCAAATCAACTAATTTTACCCCCAAATTTCGGATTTAGGCTCCCGTAACCTAGTAGAACAAAGCCCAATGGTTATCAACTGATACAATTCGCGTGACATCAAGACCTTTTACAAGGAGCCAAGCGAGGGAACTTCAAGCTATGCAAGCATTGTTCATGAGGAGGGACATACTTGAATACACTCTAGCACCTTTCCGGGGATTTCAAGTGTTCATGATAGCATGGGAGGATGGTTTGGAGAAGGGGGGTGAAGATGGTCATACTTGAAATGTGGCTATTACTTGAAGATTTGCAAATTCAAGCTTTGTTCCCAAAAGAAGACACCCAAACAAGGCCCTTACTTCATTAAGGGTAAAAGTGTAATAGTGTAGTTGTCTTCTTTTGAGCCTTAGTATAAGTAGTAGTTTCTTTCATTTTAGAAGACTTAGATTATTTTGATTATTATTACTTGATATTTGGATATTGTAACTCTTGAGAGTTGAGTGATTGTTAGCCTTGGATTGGGTGTTTGTTGAGAGGATAGGTTATTAGGGATTTTAATCCCTCTTGGTCATCCTAAGAATTTGGTTGCTTCTTGTTCTTCAATTTAGAGGTCTTAGTTTTCTATAACTTGGGTTGCTAAATTAAGTCTAAGTTGTGTCAAATTATCTATCTCTTTTATTTCTTGCATTTTCCTTGTTGTTTCGTTTCCAATATTGTATCAATTGGTATCAGACCTTAGTTTAGGTTTGTTCCACCAAATCTAATCTTGGGTTTTGATTCAACAAAAAAAAATTGAATTTTCTTGTTGATTTTGTTGAATCTAGTGTTAGATTAGAGTTTCCTAGTGTTTCTAGAGTCTAAATCTTTAATTTCGAGTCAATTTGGAGTTAGGGTTTGTGTTTCACCATTCTTGAGCTTCAAAGCTTCAAGAACTTGAAAATGGGTCTTGTTGAAGAAGGTGAAATTGAAGGGTGAAACCTATTGGGCTTTGTTCTCTACATTAAAGAGAACTTAAATCTGAAATTTGAGCCAATTTGGAGTTGATTTGAGGGTAGTTGAATTTTTGAATTGTGCTTGTGTTCTTGAAGACCTTCAAATCTTCATGAGGAAGAAGACTCTCCAAAGGGCCATTTGATCCAAAAGTTGTCAAATAAAGTTGTGAAAAAGTGTTTGTGGGCCCAACAAAAACAAAAAAAAATCAGAAATACCTAGTCTAAATTTCTGATTTTGCAAAAAAAAAAAAAAAGCATCGAATTGGCCCATATGCGACACTACATGAAACACATGCGAGTCGCAGGTAGAACCTGCTAGTCGCGGGTGGTGTCGTACCTTGTGACAGAGAGTTGAACATTTTGGGGTGCATCATCTGCGAGACGCAACTCACCATCGCAGGCAGAACCTGCGAGTCGCAGGTGGTGACGCACCCTGTGACAGAGAGTTGATATTTTGGCTGCATCATCCGCGAGCTGCGGATCACCTTCGCAGGTTGCACCCGCGAGTAGCATGTGCTGCACAGGCATAGCATGTTGCGCAGTTCAGGTTTTTCAACTCTAATTCTCTTTGATTCCATTCCTAATCCTTTTCGTTGATTCTTACAACTAATTAACAACTAGTAATCAACCTTATTAGTTGCTAATTTGTTCTTGTGTTCGCATTTCTTTCTGTTATATCCTGCATTTTCGAATGTTGAATTATTTGTAAGCTGAGGTGGGGCCCACACATCATTTTTTTTTTTTTTGGGACATGTGAAAAGTTATATGAATCGTATATGTAAAGTTAAACACAACCCATCAAGGGCCCTGGGGCCAAATCAAAGTGGAAGCCCTCCAAACGAATATTTTTAAGAAAACGTTTTCGGATGACCTGACTTGGAGGGGAAAAAACGGCATTATAAGTTTAGAATTTGGGAACATGCCCAGATATAAAAGTTGTAGATAATTGAAATATCTTTCCAACGGTAGGTCGTGGGCTCCCAGGCGACGTCGGTACAAGGGGATATGGACATTTTAAGGCGGAAAGGTCAAGCTGGGCAGTGAAATGGGCCCAACCCGATTCCAATCCGGGTCAGGCCCATTTCCTTATTATTTAAGGGAGTTTTCAGCCTCCTCCTCCACATTTCATATCAGAAAAGATCCAGAAAATTCCATTAGAGAGAGAGAGAGAACACTTCAAGGCTAAGAAGGTCATTTTGATCAAAATCCGAGCTCCGAATCCCGAAGCTCATGAAAAGAAAAACGTTGTACGTTGCGTTGCCTTCAATTTGAGATAAATATTGGTCTTGGGGGATGAAATTTTCGTGGTGGATCTTCTGATAAGGTATTTATAAAATTCCTTTTATGTTATTAAAGTGTTTATTTAGAGTCTTAACGAATTAGAACGGAGAAAACAGCATTATAAACTCGTTTGTTGTTTTGTTGAAATTTATGGGTGAGGGGCTGTTTTAATTGAAATTGATGGACTGATTTGAATTAATATTTTGGTTGTTTTAATCATGGATTATGTGAGGAGAGTGAAGGAACTTAATGGTTATTAAGTTGTTGTAGGAAAACATACAACTTTGTTATGGTTTATGTAAAAATGGAAATGAAAGTATCAAGAGGAAAATTATGATTATTGTGGATGAATTTGGAAGATGGAAATGTATAATGAACTTGTATGTTGAAGGTTAGGAAAAATTGGAAAAGTAGTGGCTTAATGGAAAGTTTGAATGTTCGCATACCTTATGAATATTGGGTGAAAATGGTATGGATGCTTCCGATGTATGTTGTAATGAATTTGGTGGGTGATGAATATCAAAATAACAAGTTTGGTTTGGAAATGTAAGTTTGAAACGAAAGATGTGTCGTTATGCCGAAACGATGGCTAGTGATGCCATAGTGTGTGTTTTAATGTCTGTTGTTGTTTTTGCTGTTGTTCTGGGTTGTTGTGTAGTGAATTGAGCCGAGCTATGTCTCGGGGATGTCTTATATACAGAGGAAATGCTGCCGAAATTTCGGTAGGCAAACATGTGTTAAGTTGGATTATTGAAAAGTTTGAAACTAACAAATGGTAAACTTGACCATTTCTAGATTTTGGACGAGATTGGGATCGACGCCAAGCGAGCGTAAGGCGCTATCGAGGTATGTGAAGCATTTTCCTTTGTTCCTAGGCATGTTCTGGATGTGATAGGCTCGGCCGCGAGCCTTAAGTACGACTCCGTTCCCCGGAATTTGAGACGGAAAACCGCTCCAATTCCTTCAATTCAATTGAAGCTATTTTCTTACAAATTGCATTTAAAGTGAATTTTTGTACAAAACTCCCCTAAACGGAGTCGGAACACTTCCAAACGATTATGGATGACCTCATAAGGTCTATTAGCGATAATTTACATATGTTGCCTCGAGTTGGTCCGAGGCGGGCCCGCAAGGCCCGATATCTTCTGTAATACTTTAAATACTTCCGTTTTGTCCGATTTTCTCAGAAACCATCTGAACTATTATTTTGATTATGATACAACTATTTTTATGAAATTCTTATAAAATAACTTCTGAACATCTGAGAATCCGATTCTGATAATAATCTGTCGTGCCTTCCCAAGTAGGATATAGGCGCGTACTATGCATACTATCCGTATACTCTGATTTTGGCTCGCCGTTTGGCACCCTTTAGTCTGATTGAGTCTGTATGTGAGTCTGTATGTATGTGGTTTCCCATGGATCTGTTCGTGGCTGTCTCAATGCATTCCTTCACTGCGTCCCGGGCCAGGTTCTGTTATCGTGCATATTCCTCTGCATTGTTCACCGCGTCCCTCGGTGTGCGGGCCGGGATCTGTTATATCTGTATGATTATGATATATTGATCTGTGTATGGGGATGGCGGCCAGGATGGCATCTGATATGATCTGATCTGATCTGATTCTGTCTGTTCACCGCGTCCCGTACTAAGAGGGCCGGGTTCTGTTACCGCGCCCCCAGACAGGGCCGGAATCTGTATGTCTGTATGCATGTGCCATCAGTATTTATATAAGCACATGCCTTTGTATGATTCTGTATGATTCTGTATGGTTCAGTATGACTCTGCACTACTCTGCATGCATAATTCTGTCTGTCCGTCTGAATTACGACTATGTCTGTATGTCCGTATGGCTTCTGATTCTATATGTCCGTATGGATTCTGATTCTGTATGTCCGTATGGATTCTGATTCTGCTCGTCTGTCCGGATTATGATTCCGTCGGTTCGTCCGAACCATGATTCTGTTTATCTGTGTGGACCACGATTCTGTATGTCGGTCTGGATCATGACTCTGTCCGTCCGTCTGATGTATAGTTTTGTCCGTTATATTTCTATGACTTTGGTTCGGACTATGATTGTATCTGTTATGTTTCTGCTTTACATACTCGGTACATTTTCGTACTGACCCCCGTTCTTCGGGGGCTGCGTTACATGCCCGCAGGTACAGGCGCACTCGGTGACATGCCGCCAGTCTAGGGCGCAGGTTCTGCTATCTTGAAGAGCTCCTTTTGATTCGGAGCATGTACTTTGGTATATATATCTTCTGTTTTCCGTATGTTCTGTATGTATGGAAGTTCTGGGTACGGCGGGGCCCTGTCCCGTCATATGATTCTGTATGTCTGTAGAGGCCTGTAGATAGATGTGTGGGTTACGGGTTTCGTCTGTATGTTAGCCTTATCGGCTTATCTGTAAATGTCTGCATGTTCAGGTATATATATATGTTTGCGCGCGTGCCGTATCTATATCGGCCTACTTCTGTAATATCCGTTTGAAAAGAAAAATCTGTACGATACGAAATTCGGTCAGGTAGGTATGTACGGGTACCCAACTAGGGTGCCAGTCGCGGCCCACGGGGTTGGGTCGTGACAGAAGTGGTATCAGAGCGGTTAGTCCTCGGAATGTCTACAGGCCGTGTCTAGTAGAGTCTTGTTTATCGATGTGTTGTGCACCACATCTATAAATAGGAAGCTACAGCGCATCTAGGATGTTACCCTTCTTTGAATCTTAGATCATGCGATAGAGCCAGCTGTAGGATATGAATTCCTTTCGACTAACTTTTAATTTCAGCCAAAGGACGGCATCAACAGAAGGCAATGGCTGATGATATTGGAGGCCGCACAGTACTCAGGTAAGCAATAATATGAAAGTTGTGTGTCGGAGAAGTTGTTTGAAGTGTGGTAGAAATATAAGGTTGAAGATTGAACAGAAAAGTGAACAGGAAGGAGCCTCCGATGTTGTTCGAGTTGGGCATGTGAGGTAAGCCTCGACATCTGTATAATTTTATCTGTAATTGTTAGCCCCGTGTGGCTACGAGACGACATGATATGATGTATATATATGCGTATATGTGTTGGCCCTGTGAGGCATGGTTGGTATTTCTTGTGTACAGGTTTCAGATAGTAAGAAATACAGAGGAACCTCTGCCCAAATTTTTTTTCCAGAGATATGGAAGTAAATATATATAAATTAAGTACAAACAGGTTCCGCGATACTTGTCGGAATTTAGTTTTCTTCTGTCGGTGGTTGGAGAGCACCTTATGGTGATATTTTATCAGATTTCACCGACTATTTGGAGACGGAATTCGTGGGACGAAGACTTAAATCTGTGGCCTGGCTGTAATTGTATGTATATATGTATGAAAGTGAATATCGGAGATTCAGAAAGGCAATATGGTAATTGTGCAACTTAGCCGGGGGTGGGACCCGCTACAAAAATTTTCCAAAAATTTGCTAAGACCCCGATTTGCCATAAAATTATGTGACAAAGGTCCTGCAGGGCAATTGACGAAATTATATCAGCCCTAACGCGTCCAAATGCATGAAAGTTTCGGGGTTAAGCGTGCTCAAGCCAGAGCAATTCTGGGATGAGTGACCCCCCTGGGAAGTAATGCAAAATTTTGCACAAGAGTAAGTATGATAGATATAAATGGAAATTTGGGTTAACCAAAAGGAAAATAGAATGTGTGGAGTAATTAGTGCCCTTACAGGAGTCGCGCAGAACGAGGCGGACTAAATGGGCAAAAGAAAAAGGTGCAACACCGCTCGGGAAATTGAGCGGATTTGAATAACAGTCAGAGACGTTCGCCAGTAAGATACTAGTAAATATATCTGTATGTGTGTATGTGTGTGTGTATAATTTCCGTTTGGTGCCCATATGGATCAAGAGCCGAGTCTCGGCAACTAATGTTGTGATAGACGAAAGGTTTTACTAAACCGAATACATGAAACGACGCAGAGACGGGGATTCGAATGTCATCAAAGGATAGAAAAACCCCTATTCCATTATAACTCGGTCTGGTATGACGATGTCTGAAAAAGAAAATGAGTATGGATAGTAGGAAAGATGAAAGATAAGAAGTGTGAATAAGCGGAATCTTTGAAAAGGTCGATAAGCGACACGTAAGACGATTTGTATGATAACTTGGCGAACAAGTTTACAAATAAGGGAAATTTTCATAAAACACTGGAGCCTTAATAGGAGTGATCTGATTCTAATTCAGATCCTATCTGTTATACTTCTGCACCCCCGATTCTGATAAGGCTCTGCCTATTACGCCTCTGTACTTCTGAACTCGATTATGTTCCCGTCTGATAAATCTTTGTACATCTGATTCTGAATACGTTTCTGTTTGACACACCCCTATACGATTGACTCTGATTACGAATCTGTCTGACACGCCTCTGTGTGTCTGATTCTGGATATGAATCTGTCTGATACATCTCTGTACGTCTGATTTTGATCACGCGTCTGTCTGATACATCTCCGTATGTCTGATTCTGATTACGACTCTGTCTGATACATTTTTGTACGTCTGATTCTGATTTCGAATCTGGCTGATACCTCTTTGTACGTCTGACTCCGATCTCATGTTTGTCCGCCATACTTCCGTACATCTGGCTTCGACCATGAATCTGTCCGATATGCTTTTGTGCGTCTGGCTCTAGTTATGAACCTGTTTGATGTAACGTGAAATTATGATAATGTTGTAAGGAACCGAGAAGTGTGACAAGAGGTGAAAGATGTTGATAGCAATCGTAACGTTGAAAGGAATTTTGAAAGAAAGGAAGGAACCTCCCCGAAGTGTCACGAGGCCCCCTAAGGTCAATCGAACATTCGAGAACGAATGTTCTAAAGGGGGGGAGAATGTTATATCCTGCATTTTCGAACGTCGAATTATTTGTAAGCTGAGGTGGGGCCCACACATCAATTTTTTTTTTTGGGACATGTGAAAAGTTATATGAATCGTATATGTAAATTTAAACACAACCCATGAAGGGCCCTGGGGCCAAATCAAAGTGGAAGCCCTCCAAACGAATATTTTTAAGAAAACGTTTTCGGATGACCTGACTTGGAGGGGAAAAAACGGCATTATAAGTTTAGAATTTGGGAAAATGCCTAGATATAAAAGTTGTAGATAATTGAAATATCTTTCCAACGGTAGGTCGTGGGCTCCCAGGAGACGTCGGTACAAGGAGATATGGACATTTTAAGGCGGAAAGGTCAAGCTGGGCAGTGAAATGGGCCCAACCCGATTCCAATCCGGGTCAGGCCCATTTCCTTATTATTTAAGGGCGTTTTCAGTCTCCTCCTCCACATTTCAGATCAGAAAAGATCCAGAAAATTCCATTAGAGAGAGAGAGAGAAAACTTCAAGGCTAAGAAGGTCATTTTGATCAAAATCCGAGCTCCGAATCCCGAAGCTCATGAAGAGAAAAACGTTGTACGTTGCGTTGCCTTCAATTTGATATAAATATTGGTCTTGGGGGATGAAATTTTCGTGGTGGATCTTCTGATAAGGTATTTATAAAATTCCTTTTATGTTATTAAAGTGTTTATTTAGAGTTTTAACGAATTAGAACGGAGAAAACAACATTATAAACTCGTTTGTTGTTTTGTTGAAATTTATGGGTGAGGGGCTATTTTAATTGAAATTGATGGACTGATTTGAATTAATATTTTGGTTGTTTTAATCATGGATTATGTGAGGAGAGTGAAGGAACTTAATGGTTATTAAGTTGTTGTAGGAAAACATACAACTTTGTTATGGTTTATGTAAAAATGGAAATGAAAGTATCAAGAGGAAAATTATGATTATTGTGGATGAATTTGGAAGATGGAAATGTATAATGAACTTGTATGTTGAAGGTTAGGAAAAATTGGAAAAGTAGTGGCTTAATGGAAAGTTTGAATGTTCGCATACCTTATGAATATTGGGTGAAAATGGTATGGATGCTTCCGATGTATGTTGTAATGAATTTGGTGGGTGATGAATATCAAAATAACAAGTTTGGTTTGGAAATGTAAGTTTGAAACGAAAGATGTGTCGTTATGCCGAAACGATGGCTAGTGATGCCATAGTGTGTGTTTTAATGTCTGTTGTTGTTTTTGCTGTTGTTCTGGGTTGTTGTGTAGTGAATTGAGCCGAGCTAAGTCTCGGGGATGTCTTATATACAGAGGAAATGCTGCCGAAATTTCGGTAGGCAAACATGTGTTAAGTTGGATTATTGAAAAGTTTGAAACTAACAAATGGTAAACTTGACCATTTCTAGATTTTGGACGAGATTGGGATCGACGCCAAGCGAGCGTAAGGCGCTATCGAGGTATGTGAAGCATTTTCCTTTGTTCCTAGGCATGTTCTGGATGTGATAGGCTCGGCCGCGAGCCTTAAGTACGACTCCGTTCCCCGGAATTTGAGACGGAAAACCGCTCCAATTCCTTCAATTCAATTGAAGCTATTTTCTTACAAATTGCCTTTAAAGTGAATTTTTGTACAAAACTCCCCTAAACGGAGTCGGAACACTTCCAAACGATTATGGATGACCTCATAAGGTCTATTAGCGATAATTTACATATGTTGCCTCGAGTTGGTCCGAGGCGGGCCCGCAAGGCCCGATATCTTCTGTAATACTTTAAATACTTCCGTTTTGTCCGATTTTCTCAGAAACCATCTGAACTATTATTTTGATTATGATACAACTATTTTTATGAAATTCTTATAAAATAACTTCTGAACATCTGAGAATCCGATTCTGATAATAATCTGTCGTGCCATTCCAAGTAGGATATAGGCGCGTACTATGCATACTATCCGTATACTCTGATTTTGGCTCGCCGTTTGGCACCCTTTAGTCTGATTGAGTCTGTATGTGAGTCTGTATGTATGTGGTTTCCCATGGATCTGTTCGTGGCTGTCTCAATGCATTCGTTCACTGCGTCCCGGGCCAGGTTCTGTTATCGTGCATATTCCTCTACATTGTTCACCGCGTCCCTCGGTGTGCGGGCCGGGATCTGTTATATCTGTATGATTATGATATATTGATCTGTGTATGGGGATGGCGGCCAGGATGGCATCTAATATGATCTGATCTGATCTGATTCTGTCTGTTCACCGCGTCCCGTACTAAGAGGGCCGGGTTCTGTTACCGCGCCCCCAGACAGGGCCGGAATCTGTATGTCTGTATGCATGTCCAATCAGTATTTATATAAGCACATGCCTCTGTATGATTCTGTATGATTCTGTATGGTTCAGTATGACTCTGCACTACTCTGCATGCATAATTCTGTCTGTCCGTCTGAATTACGACTATGTCTGTATGTCCGTATGGCTTTTGATTCTATATGTCCGTATGGATTCTGATTCTGTATGTCCGTATGGATTCTGATTCTGCTCGTCTGTCCGGATTATGATTCTGTCGGTTCGTCCGAACCATGATTCTGTTTATCTGTGTGGACCACGATTCTGTATGTCGGTCTGGATCATGACTCTGTCCGTCCGTCTGATGTATAGTTTTGTCCGTTATATTTCTATGACTCCGGTTCGGACTACGATTGTATCTGTTATGTTTCTGCTTTACATACTCGGTACATTTTCGTACTGACCCCCGTTCTTCGGGGGCTGCGTTACATGCCCACAGGTACAGGCGCACTCGGTGACACGCCGCCAGTCTAGAGCACAGGTTCTGCTATCTTGAAGAGCTCGTTTTGATTCGGAGCATGTACTTTGGTATATATATCTTCTGTTTTCCGTATGTTCTGTATGTATGGAAGTTCTGGGTACGGCGGGGCCCTGTCCCGTCATATGATTTTGTATGTCTGTAGAGGCCTGTAGATAGATGTGTGGGTTACGGGTTTCGTCTGTATGTTAGCCTTATCGGCTTATCTGTAAATGTCTTCATGTTCAGGTATATATATATGTTTGCGCGCGTGCCGTATCTGTATCGGCCTACTTCTGTAATATCCGTTTGAAAAGAAAAATCTGTACGATACGAAATTCGGTCAGGTAGGTATGTACGGGTACCCAACTAGGGTGCCAGTCGCGGCCCACGGGGTTGGGTCGTGACACTTTCGTGCCAATTCTTTCGTGCTTTTCGTCGTTTTGCTTCGTTGTTAATTTCTTGGTTCAAGTCCGTTAGATTGAATTGAGTCGTCCGTCTTTTTTAGTCTAACAAGAATCTATTCCGACCAAGAGTAGAATTTGAACTCTTGTGACTAGTCGACATTAACAAGTACACAATCTTTGGCGGAAGCAATTTATGAGGCAATCAAAGGTGCGCATACTTGAGCGATTGTGAGTTGATTTTACTAATCTAACTTGTTTGCTTGTTTTGTTGAGTGTCTTAATAGGTACCATGGCTACGGAGGATGAAACTCGAGTTCCCACCGGGGAACTCACACTAGATGATGTAATGAGGGCCTTACAAGCCCTGAACGATAAGGTGGATAGTATGGGTGGTCGAATGGGAAACATGGATGGTCGAATGGAAAACTTGGGAAGTAGGGTGGAAGCAATTGAGGGAGGTAGTAGGGAGGTCTCATATTCGCCCCGAGTGCAATACCAAGGTGGCACAAGTGGAGCTACTCGAAGCACTTCACTTACATTGTCACCCGGCACCTTCCATCATCTATATAACCCCACTCCCCAAAACACTCCTCAAAACACGACTCTCACCCCACCAAACAACATTTCCATAGGCCAACGGAACAACCCACCCTCACAAGATCAAACTCCAAATGACCCACATCTAAATGATCCACCCCTAAATGCACCAATGCCAACCCAAAACCGTCCAAACATCCAACAACCAAATGAGGACGAGATAGAGGAAGCTATACTTGAGCACGAATATTATGGTGACCAAGGTTGGAGGCCACGAGGGCAAGCACAAGGAGGTTATCGAGGGAGGGGTGGAAGGCATGGTCCTAACCCTCACATGGGTAGGTAAAGAGGGTACCAAGCTCGTGAAGGGTACCAAGGTCGTGACCATCAAGGTTATGATGACGATGGAGATTTCAATGGGAATCATGGTTATAGAGGAGGGCGAGACACGAGTCTCAATTCCATCAAGGTTACTCTCCCAACCTTCAAAGGAAGTAGTGATCCTGATACATTCCTTGATTGGGTGATGCATTGTGATAGAATCTTCTTGACGAATGACATGTCCGAGGTGAAAAAGGCGTCTTACGCCATTGCCCAATTCGAAGGATATGCCTCCACATGGTGGGAAACTC
Organism: Lycium barbarum; assembly: GCF_019175385.1. Classification (NCBI taxonomy): domain Eukaryota; kingdom Viridiplantae; phylum Streptophyta; class Magnoliopsida; order Solanales; family Solanaceae; genus Lycium; species Lycium barbarum. The sequence goes on along the minus strand of NC_083348.1, from coordinate 50,576,503 downwards.
AAGTGAAAGCAAGAAGAATTATTGGACTCCCGCCCACACCTACTTGGGATGAATTGAAGGAGGCCATGCGGCGTAAGTATGTCACCGAACGATACAAACAAGAACAACTCTAGAAGGTGTATACCCTAAGGCAAAAAAAAAGAGTGTGGAAGAATACTATGATGAGTTCCAAATTGTCAAGATGAGAATCGACTTTGATGAAGATGAGTTAAATGCTATGACTCGGTTCCGAGCCGGGTTAAATGGTGACATTGTCTCCCAAATGAGACTCCACAACTATGGGAGCATTAAAGAAACCCTTCAAGCGGCTATTGAAATAGAGGAGGGTCTCAAGGAAGACAAAATCAATAAGTCAAAGGGGCTATGTGAGTTCATGGAACGATAACAAAGAACGAGGAGCCTTCTCCTCCAATTGGCAAAAGAATAAGGGCCCCATGCAAGAAGCCAAGAAACCATTTGTGAAGAATGCTCAAGTTGAGAAACAAGTTGACAAACAACCTCCGAAATTTGCTCCAAAAGAAGGAGGTACGAAAACTCCTATTCAATGTTTTAAATGTCATGGCTTCGGTCATAGAGCAAGCGAGTGCCCTAATCGTAGAGCGTTTATTTTGAGAGACACATATAGTGAGGATGAGGAAGAATGTGAGGAAGGGATGAGGGTAATCATGAGAATGAACTTCATGATAGTGAAGGGGATGGAGTTGAAGGTGATGATGAGCCTATTGTACCTCTCTATGTGGTGCAACGGACCATGATAAGCAAAGCAATGGATGACCCAAGTCAACGGGAAAATCTCTTCCATTCCAAGTGCATCATTAACCAAAACACTAGTATCATGATCATTGATAGTGGGAGTTGTGTCAATGTTGCTAGTACCACCCTTGTTGATTTCTTAAAACTTCCCACCACCCGCCATGAAAACCCGTAAAAACATCGATGGCTCAATGAATGTGGTGAGTTGAAGGTGACTAGGCAAGTTATCATCAAATTCGCGGTTGGGAAGTATCACGATGAGGTGTTATGTGATGTTGTTCCCATGCAAGCGTGTCATCTTCTACTTGGCCGACCATGGCAATATGATAGGTCCGTCAACCATAATGGGAGAACTAACCAATACACCCTTGTCCACAATGGTGTCAAACATTTCTTGAATCCCATGATCCCCTCCCAAGTGGGTGAGATCTATAACAAAATGAGGGAGTTAAAGGAGAAGGGATATGGTGTATTGCAAAAGAAGAATGTGGGGGACGAGGGAGTAGAGGAGAGTAGTTCTCAAGAGTTGAGTGGAAAGAAAGGTGAGATTAGAGAAAAAACCAAGGTGTCGCTTTTGGCGAATTGTGGGGAAATTAGGGAAGAATTAGGGGAGCGTCAACCGGTGATTCTCCTCATGCATAGGGGCTATGCATTGCACACTAATGAGCTAATCCCTTCTTTTCCTAGTTCTATTTCTTCTCTTTTGCAGGAATTTGATGACGTGTTCCCAACGGAACTTCCAAAGGGGTTACCACCCTTGAGAGGAATTAAACACCAAATTGACTTTGTTCCGGGGTCTCAATTGCCAAACAAACCGGCTTATAGAGCCAACCCGGATGACACTAAGGAGCTTCAAAGGCAAGTGGATGAGCTCCTTGAAAAAGGAGTCGTGCGAGAAAGCATGAGTCCGTGTGCCGTGCCCGTGATCTTGGTGCCAAAGAAAGATGGATCATGGCGCACGTGTGTTGATTGCCGGGCCATCAACAAGATAACGGTAAAGTATCGCCATCCCATAGCTCGTCTTGACGATATGCTTGATGAGTTGAATGGTTTATGCATATTCTCTAAGGTAGATCTTAGGAGTGGGTATCATCAAATCCGGATGAAACCCGGAGATGAGTGGAAAACCGCATTCAAGACCAAGTTTGGTCTATATGAATGGTTGGTGATGCCTTTTGGTCTCACTAACGCTCCTAGTACTTTCATGCGTTTGATGAATCATGTCATGAAACCTTTTATTGGCAAATTCGTGGTTGTGTACTTTGATGATATTTTGGTGTATAGTAAAACCATGGATGAGCATGTTATTCACTTGAAATGTGTGTTTGAAGTGCTTAGACAAGAACAACTTTTTGCTAATGTTGCTAAATGCTCTTTTTGTGTTGATGAAGTTGTTTTCTTGGGTTTTGTTGTGAGTTCAAGGGGCGTTGAGGTTGATGAATCCAAAATAGACGCTATTAAGAATTGGCCAACTCCTAAATCCATTGCTGATATTAGAAGTTTTCATGGATTGGCTAGTTTTTATAGGCGGTTTGTTAAGGGGTTTAGTACCATAGCCGTTCCTTTGACCGATGATACAAGCCGAGCTTCATCAAGAATATCCATTTCAAGTCGAGCTACAGATCATGTCTTTGGAGACTTACTAGGTGCTTGGATTGAAGGCAAGAAGCTCAAGAATATGCTAAAATGGAAGTATAGGCCTCATTTGGATGAAGTAGGGAGAAGAGGGCCTTTCTCATCTTTTGAGAAGACTACTAACCAAACAAGGCCCTTACTTCATTAAGGGTATTATTGTAATAGCCATAGTAGTCTTCCTTTTCTATCTAGTATAAATACTATCTTAGTTTTATATAACTTTGGTTGCTAAATTGAATCTTAAGTTGTGTCAAATTATCTATCCTTTTCTTTTCTTGCATTTTAATTCTATTTTCGTTCTTAATATTGTATCAATTGGTATCAGAGCTTAGTTTAGATTTGTTCCACCAAATCTAGTCTTGGGTTTTGATTCAACAAAAAAAAAATTGAAATTCCAAAAAAAAAAAAATCTTGAATTTTCTTGTTGATTTGGTTGAATCTAGTGTTAGATTAGAGTTTCTTAGTGTTTCTAGAGTCCAAATCTTCCATTTCGAGCTATTTGGAGTTAGGGTTTGTGTTCCACCATTGTTGAGCTTCAAAGCTTCAAGAACAAGGTTGGTGGTTTTGAAGAAGGAGAAAAATTGAGGGTTCAAGTTGATTGGGGTTTGTTCTGTAGTTGATAAGGACTCTAAATCCGAAATTTGGAGGTGTTTGGCTAAGGATTGAAGGATCTACAATTTTTGGAATTTGAAGCTTTGAAAACTTTAAGAACTTGAAAGTGGGTCTTGTTAAAGAAGGTGAAATTGAAGGTTGAAACCTATTGGGCTTTGTTCTCTACATTAAAGAGAACTTAGATCCGAAATTTGAGCTAATTTGGAGTTTGTTTGAGGGTAGTTGAATTTTTGAATTGTTCTTGTGTTTTTGAAGACTTTCAAATCTTCATAAGGAAGAAGACTCTCCAAAGGGCCATTTGATCCAAAAGTTGTCAAATAAAGTTGTGAAAAAAATGTTTGTGGGCCCAACAAAAAAAAAATCAGAAATACTTAGTCTAAATTTCTGATTTTTCAAAAAAAAAAAAAAAGTAGTGTTCATCCGCTTTTGGTCCGCATAACGGAAGAAAAGCCTGATTGTCTGAGAGCATCCGCGAAGTGGAAGGAAAGCGTGAATCACTGAAGAGTTTTCGAAATTTTTTTCCAAGTGTCAAAATGGTTTGATTCTTTCCTAACTTCTTTTCTTTGATTCTTACAACTAATTAACAACTAGTAATCGACCTTATTAGTTGCTAATTAGTTCTTGAGTCCTTTCTTTCAAGCCAATTCTTTTCGTTCTTTTCTCGTTTTACAACTTCATCGTTAATTTCTTGATTCAAGTGCGTTTGCTTTAAATTGAGTCGTCCTTTCTTTATTCGAGTCAATAAGAATCCACTCTTGACCTCGAGTAGTGAACGGGACCTTGTGACCCAACCGGATTAACAAGCATACAACCATTAACCGAAACAATTTGTGAGGCATTCAAAAGGTGCGCATACTTGAGCGTTTGGTGAGTTAATTTTAACTAACATAACGTGTTTGCTTGCTTTGTTGAGTTTCTTAAATAGGTACTAATGGCTAATCAAGGCGGAGAAATGCAAGTTCCCACCGGGGAACCTACAATTGTTGATTTGATGAGGTTGTTGCATGATATGAACAACAAGGTAGGGAGATTGAATAGTCAAATAGATCACCTGAATAGTCAATTGGATCACCTAGAGAGTAGGATAGAAATCGCAGAATGTAAGGAGAAACGACGAAGAGAGCGTGATTGGTTCGAAACTCATGGAACTACCTATGAAAGAGAGGGGAACAAGTATGTAGTGGACAATTGTGGGAGTCTTCTCTTTCCACAACCTATTCCACAAGAGACAATGAATGCAAAGTTGCAAAAAATCTCCACCCATGGAAACCTTGTCAACTAAAGAAGATTCTTCGTGTGAACTTCAAGGTACGATAGCTAAACTCAACACTTCAAACTCTTTATGCACAAGTTTGTGATGTGAGTGTGAGTAGTAGCTTGTCGTTGTGTGACTTTAATGATTCTTTACCATGTGGTGATAATGTCATTGTTGAAAGTGTACCTACACTAGTTGATCCTTTAGATGACCTAATTGATTCTTCTTGCAAGATTGATTTGTGTCCAACTAGTGTTGACACTTGCGCTTTGAATGAAAATACATTATCATGTGATCAACTTGAGTGTAATGTTAGTCCACTAGTAAAAGAATTTTGTGATGTGATTAATGAATCTCCGATTAGTGATGACGTGGTTCTAGTTGATCATTTGAATGAGTTTGACACCCCACCCTTGTTTGATGAACGTGGAAATGAGTCTCTTGGCTTTATCTTTATGTCGAGTGATGAGACTCCCGTTTGTGATGGTGATGTGTATCATGTGGATAGTCATGTAAATTAAGGTACTTTGAAAAATGACATTTGTCTTTTTGATAATGAAATTACATGCTTCGGCTTACCATTGTTCATTGATTACTCTCTCTTTAAAGATAATGTCTTATTTGATGATAACATGACTAATAAGAGTGAAGTGCCTAGTGGAATGTATTGTAATGTTGAAAATGTAGCCACTTTTGGGGACTACATAGTATTTGAAAATCCACTATGGAATGGTGACGCTCTTCCCTATGATAGAAAACTTCCCTTGGGAAATGATAATACACTTGTGGGGAAAGAGTGTTTTGAAAAGAGAGGTGATACTTGCTTGCAAATTGTTAACTCTTCCTTGTGTGTTCCGAGTCTTAGTAGTATGATTGAGCATGTACTTGAATTTAATAGTGAAGCTACATGTGAGGACACCATAGATGAAGTGTTTTTGTGCGAAACCTTTCTTTACTATCTATTCACATATGATGATATTCATGCTTGTGTTAGGGGTGCATCTTATGTTGGGAGGGGGTCTAATGGGGTAGATAGTCGTTCTCTTGGCCACGATGTGTGGATATTCATCCCGTTTGACCCCGGTGATATTTCAAATTTGTGTGTCATGTCTAGTAGAATCAATGTGGTATTGCCTTTTCGGTATTTTGAAACCATTGGTTCCTCTATGATATATTCATTTCATGTTCTTTGCGATAACCAAGTTCTTAGTGCTCTATATGAGAGCTTGTTCTTCTTAATCATAGTTGATACTTGGTTATATCACAAGTGTGTGCATATTTGGCATGTTCGTAGAGTAGGCTACTCTAACACTAACCCTCATCCTTTGAGGACCTTGTTGTTGCTTGTCTTCCCTATGGTTTTGCAAGGTTTAGATTCGAGGACGAATCCTTTTCAAGAAGGGGACAATGATAAATGCCGAGCTTCATCAAGAATATCCATTTCAAGTCGAGCTACGGATCACGTCTTTGGAGACTTACTAGGTGCTTGGATTGAAGGCAAGAAGCTCAAGAATATGCTAAAATGGAAGTATAGGCCTCATTTGGATGAAGTAGGGAGAAGAGGGCCTTTCTCATCTTTTGAGAAGACTACTAACCAAACAAGGCCCTTACTTCATTAAGGATATTATTGTAATAGCCATAGTAGTCTTCCTTTTCTATCTAGTATAAATACTATCTTAGTTTTATATAACTTTGGTTGCTAAATTGAATCTTAAGTTGTGTCAAATTATCTATCCTTTTCTTTTTTTGCATTTTAATTCTATTTTCGTTCTTAATATTGTATCAACCGAGGTAATCCAAAAGGATAAACCTTTTTCTTGGGGTGTGGAGCAAGCAAAGGCTTTTGAAACTCTAAAACAAATGCTTAGCTCCGCCCCGTTGTTGCAATTACCTGATTTTGACAGAATCTTTTATTGAATGTGATGCTAGCAAAGTATGTATAGGTGTCGTTTTGATGCAAGACCAAAAACTCATTGTCTATTTTAGTGAAAAGCTTAAGGGTGCGACGTTGCACTACTCCACCTATGATGTTTATCCAGGGGTACGGCGGGGCCCTGTCCCGTCATATTTCACTATTGATACTCTTAGAGGTCTGTAGACATATGTGTGGGTTGTGTATAAGTTTGTTCAGCTGTGTCTATATGATTTGCTAAGGATATTCCCGTCTGTAGTGGAAGCCTTGTCGACTTGCGTATCGTATCGTATGTAGTGGCAGCCTTGTCGGCTTGCGTATCATATTTGTTTGTAGTGGCAGCCTTGTCGGCTTGCGTATCGTATTACGTTTTGATTAGTTGTGACTCCTCAGGAGACAGGTTATCTTGATATATATGACGTTGTGACCCTTTAATGTTTTTGCAAGATTCCATATTGTCTTTAGTTTCAGTCTGACTATATCTAATAGGTACGTATACGAGTGTCCAGCTCGGGCACTAGTTATAGCCCACGGGGTTGGGTCGTGACAGGTACGTATACGAGTGTCCAGTTCGGGCACTAGTCATGGCCCATGGGGTTGGGTCGTGACAGTAACCTCGATGAAATATCTTTCCTCTGTAACTCCCAGTAGCATCATTTACCTTCTCTTGTTGACACCACTCTCCCGCTGAAATCAAAGGTCAGTATATAAGGGATATCATTTCCTATCTCTTGGCTCTATCGCACGATCTAGAGTAAGAAGGAAAGGTAACATCCTAAATGTCCTGTAGCTTCCTATTTATAGATGTGGTGCACAACACACCGATAAACAAGACTACTAGACACGGTCTGTAGACACTCCGAGGATAACTGCTCTGATACCACTTTTGTCATGACCCAAACCCATGGGCCGTGACTAGTGCTCGAGCTGGACACTCGTATACATACCTGCTAAATATAATCAACTGAAACTAAGGACAGTCTGGAAACTTGTCAAAGCAACCGAAAGATTCATAACGCCATATGTCATAAACCTGTCTCCTGAGGAGTCACAGCTGATCAAAGCATAACACAATACGCAAGCCGACAAGGCTGCCACTACATACGGGAGTATCCACAACAAACCATATCGACACGGCTAACTATAACCCATATACAACCCACATATGCCTACATACCTCTAAGAGTATGATAGTAAAATATGACGGGACAAGGCCCCGCCGTACCCCTGGATATGTATAGGTCTACATCAAAGATCTGTACCAAAATAATCTAGGCTCCGGAACAATGGAGCTGTCCAAATAGCTGAGCAGATGTCCTAGGCTGGAGGATCACCAAACCGACTGTCTGTACCTGCGGGCATAAAACGCAGCCCCCCGAAGAAAGGGGGTCAGTACGAGATTTGTACTGAGTATATAAAGCATGAAATACAATAAAGAGGATCATGACTGAAATAGAGATTACAAGAGACGAGTATGACAATCAAGAAATCACTGTACTTGTGCCTTATGAAATGAAAATCATGCATAGCTATATCATATACCATATCCGACCCATTATGGACTCGGTGAATAAAGTCATATACATGTATACCATGCCCGACCCATCAGGGGTCTCGGTGCCATCATCATATCATCATCTATATATATATATATACCGTACCCGGCCCTCTAGTGAGGGACTCGGTGAACAATGCAGTGAAACTGTGCACGAAAACATACACGGCCTACTCTTCTCTTCACCATTAATTGATAATCCTCAAGTTGAATTGGAGAAAGAAATGGAGACTAGAACAGCCATGGCAGCTCATGGCCATGGCAACTTTTGATCAACTTAAGTTTTTGATAGCAAGAAAAATTAAATTCCTAAGGTCTAAGCATTCAAAGGAGCAGCAAGGTTAGAGTTTAAGTTGAAGAAGATGAAGTGATGCAAATGGTGCAATTTATTATAGATATGTCCTAATTAAATTTGAGGTAAGGTCTAATACTCTCCTACATGTTTTAGAGATGATTTGGTCTTTGTATGAATTGGTGGATGTGGAATTGGATGCAAAGAATTGTGTATGTTGATGTTGAGATTCTGTTTGGGCCGTATGGGGGCTGTTTTAATCTAATAATGGTGAATTAATTTTAATTAGTGTTGTTATTATTGTCATTGATTATATGATGAAAGTGAAGGAATTTGATATTTAAAGTTATGGTTGTATTGTATTGATAATGATCGGGTTCTGGTTGTGTTGTTGTTCTTGTTGAATTGGAGGACTAAGTGTAGTAAGATTATACATTGCGTTGTGGTAATTGTTGGACTATTATAAGGTCATTTTGATGAAGTATGGCGGCTATAGATTAATAGGAGTAATTCAAAAATGTCGTAGTCGTTATGTTGACGATTATCGAATGTTGTAATGTGTGGGCTGATTTGGAATGATGTGGACTATTTGGGGTATCCTTGGGTCTTGTTTTAACTAGTTCTTGATGCGATAACTTAGACGTGCCTTGGTTGATGCTATGTTGGTTGTTGTATGGTTGGCTTAAATGTGAGGAAAGTGAGCGATATAGGGGAACTGCTGCCCAATTGTCCAGAAATAAGCTACTAACGTTGAAGTACGTTTTATGCCTTTCCGTAGCTTAACCATAGTCTTGACATCTTAATATAGGTTGAGACACTTTGGGCAGTATATACATATCAAGTCACGGATTAAGCGTCGAAGGTATGTAAAGCTAACCCTTCTTTCTTTTGGCATGATCTTTATAAACAAATAGAAGACGAGCATGTGACTTTAAAGAAACTCCTATTCTTAGAGCCACTAGGATGGCTAATGTTCTTGATTCTCAGAACTTACTTCATTATGTCTTGATACGTGTCTATGATTCCTGAAGTTCTATTTTGATATAATCCATAGTGACATTCGAAGGGTACTTGATATGATTATTGTCTTGATTTTCAAATGATAGTTCATTTTGATTATTCTATCGAGTCTCAGATATGACTTTTGCATATGGTTGCTCACTACTCTGCTCGTGCATGCCTCAATGTATCTTTCACCGAGTCCCGAGCCGGGGTACGTTTTCATGCACAGTTTCACTGCATTGTTCACCGAGTCCCTCACTAGAGGGCCGGGTACGGTATATATATATATATATATATGATGTGATGATGTGATGATATGATGATGTGATTATGGCGCCGAGGATGGTATATGATGACTTTATTCACCGAGTCCCATGATGGGCCGGCTATGATATATGATATTGATATGCATGATTTAAATTTCATAAGGCAAGTGTATTGGTATCTCTGATTGTCATACTTGTCTCCTGTAATCTCTATTTCAGTCATGATCCTCTTTATTGTATCTCATTCTTATTATACTCAGTACATATCTCGTACTAACCCCCTTTCTTCGGGGGGCTGCATTTCATGCCCGCAGGTACAGATACCCGATTTGGAGATCCTCCAGCTTAGGACTTCTGCTCAGCTGTTTTGGAGAGCTCCATTGTTCCGGAGCCTAGACTATTTAGATACAGATCCCTTGATACAGACTTATATATATGTTCAGGGGTATGGCGGGGCCCTGTCCCGTCATATTTCACTATTGATACTCTTAGAGGTCTGTAGACATATGTGGGTTATGTATGAGTTTGTTCAGTTGTGTCTATATGATATGCTAAAGGTAGTCCCGTCTGTAGTGGCAGCCTTGTCGGCTTGCATATCGAATCGTATGTAGTGGCAGCCTTGTCGGCTTGCGTATCATATTGGTTTGTAGTAGCAGTCTTGTCGGCTTACGTATCGTATTACGTTTTGATTAGTTGTGACTCCTCAGGAGATAGGTTATCTGGATATATATGACGTTATGAACCCTTAATGTTTTTGCAAGTTTCCATATTGTCTTTAGTTCAGTCTGACTTTATCTAACAGGTACGCATACGAGTGTCCAGCTCGGGCACTAGTCATGGCCCATGGGGTTGGATCGTGACAAAAGTGGTATCAGAGCAGTTCATCCTCGAAGTGTCTACAAACCGTGTCTAGTAGAGTCTTGTTTATCGGTGTGTTGTGCACCACATCTATAAACAGGAAGCTACAGGACATTTAGGATGTTATCTTTTCTTCTTTCTGTAGATCGTGCGATAGAGCCAAGAGATAGGAAATGATATCCCTTATATACTAACCTTTGATTTCAGCAGGAGAATGATGTCGACAAGCGAAGGTAAATAATGCTATTGGGAGTTACAGAGGCTAATATTTCATTGAGGTTACGTTATCAGAAATTGTATATACAGAATGGCGATTGGCCATCATCAAGGTAAGTTATTGTAAGTATACTAAAAAGATGGATTGAATGTATATGTATTGACGATAAGTTCAGTTATAAAGTGTGAACAGAAGAAGCTGAAGGAATCAATAAAAATATAGGTAAGCAGGGTATATGTCGAATACTGTATGGATGTTGCAGGGATGATTGAAACCTACAGTTAAATATTGAAAGGGAAAATAAACAGAAAAGTATAACAGGTACTGTTTCAGTTGGACATACGAGGTAAGTTCGTCATTTTTATACTGTTATTGATATGGGGAGCCCTGTGCGGCTATGATATGATATAATATATATGTATATGTTGGCCCTGTGAGGCATTGTTGGTATTTCCTGCGTGCAGGTTCTGAGATAGTAAGAAATACAAAGGAAACTCTGCCAAAATTTTCCTAGAAATAAAAAAGAGAATGAGATATAAGTTCGTAATATTCTTGAAAGGTCGTGTTAATAGTAATGATAGGATTTGAATAAGCGGTGAGTACAGCTGACTTCGAGAAATAAAGTTAACTGTTGAATTGATAAGTAATAATAATTATGAGGTCGATAGCGGTATGGTAAAAATAAATGCTAGGATAATTTGGAAGGGCTTGTGATACTAAGAAATGATTTAGAAAAGGGTGGCAAATCTTAATAGAGTGTTATATTGAGGGATCGAATGAATTGATAAGCATGGATAAATTACGACGAGTATATAGTTAAAAGGAGTAATGGTATGATTGAGACAAGAGTACGGAGGAGGAAGAATTATGACGAATATGAATGTATTGATAAGACAGATTGTGAGGTATTAAGGATAAGATTGATCAGAAAGGGTAAAAGGTTAAGTACGTCTACTCCACAGAGTGTAATTAAACCATAGTAAGAATCGCGAATAAGGTTAAGAAGTGTTACACCATAGGATTGCTTACGAACAGGATATTATGTGAATACAATAGGGATTGTTATGAAAATGAGTAAAGCCTAGTGAGGAATTGACTAAAAGATATGATGTGGTCTATGTGACTAGAGTATAAAGGCAAGTGTGAAACGGAAAAGCGAGCTGTAGAATGAATAAGAAAGACCTATAAAGTTCTGTATGGGAAAGTTTAGAATAAAGATTATGTGATAACGGTAATGATAGCGAGCACAAGGGAAGAAGGAGTTAATTGAAAGAAGGAAACAAGAAGAAAGCGAGATAACAGTGCAGTAATAGGTTATGACATGTATAGCCGAGAACACGAGTAATATAAGTGATGGAACTGTGAAAGACCAAACTATAGAAAGATGAGCAACGAGGTGGAATAAGTGCCAGAAAAAGGATTGGGATGATAAGAACAAATAGGGATGAACAAAATACGTTTTGAAAATGAGAAAGGGATTATGCAGAAGTAGTGTTTTCTGAAGGGTACAGAAATAGCATGAGATTCCTCATGTACAGAATAAAAGATAGACATAGACTGGGGAAATGGTAAGGGAATATTAAAGGAAGCACCCAAGATAGACGTAATTAATTAAGTACGAGTGTAAAATAAAAGGGAAATATATAGCTACAAACTTAAAGGTGTAGTTATAACTAAGTAATTGTATTGTTGTAGTTGATGGACTATGGTGTATTCATGTTGAATTAGCTATATTTCTATGAAATTATTACCGCAGGGGTTAATCAAGGTGATGATCATGACAAAGGATTTATAACAATAGTGCAAGAAAAGTCAAGATAAAGGAATTATCAAGTTGGAAACAATAAAGTCAACACCAAGGATAAGGCTTGAAATTGACTATAAGAAAAGGATGGGAGTACAAATACTTGGTCTAAGGTAAGCTCATATGACCACAATACTTCTATACCCTGGGGCAATCTGCGATGGACTATGATAGATGGGTATTGTAACACAAAGACTGAAGTCCAAGAGCGGTGTCCAGGAGTTCATGTACCCTGTACATCTTCATTACTGGGTGGTTAAGAGGGGTATATGAATTAAGCAATTAAAGAAGGTGGCTATTGCTAGTAAAGGGTTCTAAGTTTTACAAGGAGAGGAAAGAGTCCACTATCATCTAACGACTTGGGGGCACAATAACTATTCAGGAGGAGCATAAAATCATGGGACAGTATGGAGTGGAAGGAAATGTATCGAGGGACATGGAAAAGCTACCTGTATAGTGTGCTTTCTGATTATGTATAGGTTGGGGTAAAGATAATATTATGAGAGTTTGAAATGACTATCATCGGAATATAAGTGTTACCTAATTGAAAATTTGGAACGACTATAAGTACTAATTAATTACTGATTGGAGTAAGGGGAATGTAGCCTTGGATGAGTTGCTACATGGGTTGCATTACTCGAGCACAGATTATCTGATGAGATTTTGTAATATATATAGAAAGGTTCTCGTCGCTTCATGATTTTGTTAAGGTTTCGTACATGAATAATCGAAGTTATAAATTATAAAGAAAGACATGGGTATGGTACAGTATACCAAGTGAATTGGAAAAGGATCAGATGAATTTGAGATTGGAAATAGGGACATAGAGCAGAATATAAACGGATAATGGTGTAAGTACACCCTTAAGGGGGAAGCTAGTGAGAGAAATGCAAGTAGAAGATGGAAACAATTGGAACTGCAATATATTTGATATGGATGCTTAAACTCCAAGTGAGATCCCTTGCTGAAACAAGTTAGTAAGATCTGAAAGCTAGCAATAAACGGATAGAAGTCAGGATGGTATTTGAGACAATACTGAGGATCATCTATAAAGATCTTGGATAATATGACATTAAAAGTGGATGTTTATGAAAAGAAAGAATATGACAGAAGAATGGTAATGAGTAACTTAAGAGATATTGTAAAAGATAGCAACACTATACTAGATTAGAGGCTAAGATTTGGCAATAGAGTTGTGCGTTAATGATATTGCGACTTATAAGTAGCAAAGGGAAGGGATAGAAAATCTCCTATAGTAGGATATGAGAAAATCAAATGGGTGAATAAAGGAAAGGAAAGGGGTATGACAAGATAAGGCTACGAGTGAGTTTTAGTACGGATGAGATATGTAAAGCAAAATGAACCAGGAGAAGGAAAGACTATAACTAAGATTGGATATACTTTATACAAGTTGTACAAGAATAGTTATACAACCTACGAATATTTGTATGCTAAGAATGAGACCAAGTGAGTACTTGATAAGAAGAGTGAGGATTCAGTAATAACAATGCATTTATGATGTTTTGGATACATTAAGGAAAGATGTAAAGATGGTTTAAGCCAGATTACTGAGATAGAATTAGTACTAAGGGAAAATAGGACATGGCCATGGTTGAGACGAAGATTTACCCCGATACCAATTGTAAGATATGAGAGGAGAATGCAAGGTAAAGCATGAAGACTAGTGAAATGACGGTAAGATATTTCTTGGGTTTATTTGAGAACCTTTGCATATTCTAGAAAGATTGCAACATAATGTGTGACAGGAAAACTAAGAGCAAGATCTGAGTAAGGAGGCAATAGAAAATTTTAAATTAAAAATAAAGAAACGACACGATATAATATGCCTAAGGAGTTACAAGTTGAATTAAGAGGAATTGTGAAATGGTTTAAGCGAGGCGATCAGAACAAACTGGTTACTGGATGACAGTGAATTTATATGTCAAATAAAAAATTCTTTCAGAATTATACCAGTTAAGGATAGTCAGATCACAAAGCAGCTATGTAAAGTTATTATATGAGGGGACTCCAGCGCTACTTGATAGCCAACTCTAAAGATCGAGATTAAGAGCTAAAAAGCAAAGTGACAGTTAAAGTCTTTTAAAGAAGTCGAGAAGTGATACATGAGGCCGAAGATTCCAGAATATGGACTGAACAGCAGAGCAATGTAAGGTTATTAAAGAAAAATAATATAACACCTTGGAAAATTTCATTTTATTCGTAGAGTCTGCAAAAGGTCTACAGGTTACCAGAGGCATGAAATACACCAGGGATTGTAAAGTCTAATAAATCGACGAGGGATGTCTACGCGTTATAAAACCTTATTTAGAGATTAAGAGGTAAGATGAAGTGAACTATACATCTTAAGGGAATAACTATAGAAGAAGAAAGAGTCGAGTTATGACTAAGTGCACCAGGGAGAGAGTAAGATTTCAGCAGAAGAGCTCGCAATACAACTGTCAACCAACTGCGAAATAAAGAGGAGAGTAAAGACAATGATGTGGAATCTTCGGCCTCATGTATCACTTCTCGACTTTACATAGCTGGAGTCCCCTCATATAATAACTTTACATAGCTGCTTTGTGATCTGACTATCCTTTACTAGAGTCCCCTCAAATTCTACTCTTGGTCGGAATAGATTCTTGTTAGACTAAGAAAGATGGACGACTCAATTCAACCTAACAGACTTGAACCAAAAAATTAACAACGAAGCAAAAACGAAGAAAAGCATGAAAGAATTGGCACGAAAGAAATGCGGACACAAGAACTAGCAAACACAAGTAGGAACAACTACTAAATGGCTACTAGTTGAGAGACACATGGAAATGGAATGGTAAAAATCGGGAGATAAATAAAATATCAGGCCCGGGTAGGTGATAATTTGAAAACACGGTCTTGAAGCCCCAATTGATCCAAGGTATCAATTTGAAGTAACGAAAATTTAAAAATTTCTATACTCTTTTTTTTTTTGTTCCCTACTTAAGGAATAGAGAAACAATCACTTACAATCAAGGCTCAAGAAGTTTTTGATAAATGAATTGAGATGAAATGAAAATTTGGAATTGAAAATGTAGCTCAAATTCACGGATTGGGTTGTGGAAGTTATACGGTCCGTATATAATTCACGGACCGTAAAAGGTGTCCGTAGAATAGGGACAGAAACTCAAACATTTGGTACCAGATTTACGGACCAAAATCTACGGGTCATAATAATTTTACGGTCCGTATTTTCGCACCGTAGATCACTTCCAGAATGTAACTTTTTGGGCCTCCAATTTTACGGAGCAAATTATACGGGTCGTAAAATTTTTACGGTCCATATTTTCCCGCCGTAGATCACTTACAGAATGTAACCTTTGGGCCTCTAATTTTACGGACCGTAAAATTTATACGGTCCGTATGTGGGACCATATAGTGGCTTCAGTGATTTCGTATAGCACGTGATTTCTTGGATCTTGGGCTGGGTTTGTTGACTTTTTTGACACAATGGACCCACTCAACCTAGGATCATTCCATTTGGGGCTGAAAAACACTTTTTCAAAACTTGGGTATAAACTTTTGGATCTAACTTTCCTTTTGAGTCTTCTTCCCAACTTGAATCTATGCAGATAGCTCTAGAACACATGAACATTCAAATTTCTAGCTACCTTCAAATCAACTCATTTTACCCCCCAAATTTCGGATTTAGGCTCCCGTAACCTAGTAAAACAAAGCCCAATGGTTATCAACTCCCAATTTCTTCATAAATCAAAACCCACCAAGTTGTTCTTCAACTTTTTCTAAAGCTTCAACCCAACAATAGTAGATTCTTCAATATTGACCCGAATGACAAGAAATTTGAAGATTTGAAACCCTAACGTACTAACGAACAAGAATCTAACAACAAAACAACAAAACAAACACAAAATTTGGGGTTTTTTTGTGGAAAATTTCCAGAATTTTTTTTGGCAACAAACCCTAGGTTAGATTTGATAGAACAAATCTAATCCAAGCTCTGATACCAATTGATACAATAATCAAAACGAAAATGAAGAAAAACGGACAAGAAAATAAAGGATAGATAATTTGACACAACTAAAGACCCAAATTAGCAACCAAAGTTCTTAGATTAACTTGACCTCTAATTTAGGAACTAAAGAGCACCAAATTCTTAGGATGACCAATAGGGATTTGATACCCTAATAACAAATCCTCTCACAAGATTCACAATCTCTAGCTTAGCAAGCTCTCAACACTCAAAAAGAGTTTACAATTTCAAAATATCAATAATCAAAATAGTCTAAGTCTTCCATGAAGAAGAAAAGAACTATTTATACTATACTAGAAATAAAAGATAGCAAAAATGACATAAACACCCTTAATGAGACAAGGGCCTTGTTTGGCTATTCTTCTTTCTTCAAAATCTTGAAATCTCCTTTGCAAGAATAGCCAACACTTCATCTTTTAGCCATTGTGGCAACTTCCCATTTCCTCTTCTTCTCCCCAAGCAATCTTCATCAACAAATGGACTTGGGATCCAAGGTGCTCATCAGAAGTATACACAAGAGCCTCCTGCTTCACTAATAGGCTTTGCAAGTGTTGTAGTTCTCGGGCTTGGCTCCTTGTAAATGGCCTTGAGGCAAGTGGGCTTGCATCATAAAAGACCAAGACTACGGAAAGATGAATAATGAAATAAAATGATTGTTAGGCAAGGGATCAGCATAATAAGAATGAGAGGGGATGATCAGAATGAACAAAATAAGTTTTGGAAGCGAAGAATGGACTGTATAGAAGTAATATATCCTAAAGGACAAGGTGCTATTGAGTTAAGAATAGGGTTCCTCGTGCGAGGAATGAAGGATTGATTATAACGGGAGGTAATAAGATAAATTGAGAAGGAATGAATAAAAAGGAATAAGTACGGGTATAGGAAGAAAAGGAAATAGACGAAGTACGCGCACTTAAGAACTAGTATAAAAAAAAAAGATGCATCTCCTATGAATATCCTATACCAAGATAGAACAAGTAAAGTATATAAAGGAATAAACTGGAAAGAAAAATGTTTACCGTACGATGATAAAGCAATAAAGCAAGGCTATCACTAACGACAAATACGACATGATTATGATTTGGTTTTGAAATCAATGTTAAGTGCAACACAAGAGTAGAAAAGTATGAGGCATAAGAGGTATAGTTGTGCATGAGACTTAGATCCTTCAAAATAAAGATGGCAGGTTTAAGAGAAAATGCAGTTATGGTCACTATAAGTCGACTACGGGAAAGAGAGGAATAAGTTGAGATGGGAAGAAAAGGGAAGGATGACGCTATAAGTGAATTCTGAGTATTGAAGAATGGAGTAAGTGACATTACATGGATAATACGGATAGCTAGATATGCTACTATTTCAGGCATCCCGATGGAACAAAAGTTGTTAATTTGAGCGGATGTAGACATTGACTCATAACTAATGGTTGAGCTAAGTAAAATACAACCTTGTTTGGGTTGCTATGTTGGTTGTATTAGTTGGTTGCAAAACTGCAAGATGAGCATGTTCAGACTTCACATATGAATATGATATAGTATAGTAAGGGAATTGACGAAAGAGATATATGAGTTCGAGATTGGAAGTGAGGTAACAGAGATAAGTAAGACCCTTAAAGGGGGGAAGTGAGTAAGGAAAAGACAAGTGTAGGGATTGAAACGAGGAATCCTGAGATGTGATAGATATAGACTTTTAAGTAGAAATGAGTCTAATAGCTAGTAAATAAGTGGACAAGAATCGAGCGGGTATATGAGACTGTACTGAAAATCATTGTAAAGACCTTGAACAACATGACATTGAGAGCGGATAACTCAAGGAATATTGTAAAGGATAGCGATGCTATGTTGGAATAGAGGCAAAGGAATTGACAGTAGAGTCGTTTGATAATGATATAGCGATTTATAAGTGACGAATAAGAGGGACATAAAGCTTTCTATTGTAGAATATAAGATGTGATAATCAGGGGACAAATAAAGGAAAGAAAAGAGTATGACGGGATAGGATACAAAAAAAAAAGAGTTTTGTTATGTATGATATGCGTAAAATAGAACGAACCAAAGGAAGGGAAGTTTATGAATAAGATTAGATGTTCATTCACGAATCACACAAGAAAGGTTATGTAACTTGCAAGTATTTACATGTCGGGAATGAAACCGATTAGGTACTTAAAAAGAGGAGTAAGAGGTAAGCAAGAATAGTGTGTTTGTGATACTCCGAGTCAGTTGAGGGAAAATATATGGTAAATTGAGTCGAAATGTTGAGTTGGAATTATCATTAAGGGAAAATAGGACAATCACTTTGAATATGATATAAGTATATGTTATATGTTTCCTACGATAGCCTTGAGGTGTGTTAGATTACTTGTGAATTCGATGGGATCATTGAATAAATGGGGTTTTACCAGAAGAATATTACGCCTTGGAACTTTAATTTTTGTATCATTGTGGTTATAGAGTATCCCAGAGGATTATGAAAATTATGAAAAATTATGAAGTCTTTAATGAGTCGACGAGGGACACCCTCGACAGGACATTTCAGATTGAATTTATCTAGACTCTACATATGTGAATCAATACCATTTTCATGGTCATATGGAAGAAACGAAGTTGGAGAGATTTGCAAACCATGTGAGACTTAATACCATTATTGAGCAAGAAAAAGGATCGACGAGTCCGAGTATCAAGGGGGTTCTGCCAAAATTTTGTTAAAGTTGATTGTGATCAGTATATATATGTGTGCTATGATCAGTAAGATACACAAGTGTAAACTAAAGAATGAAAGGTTAATAATAGTTGTAAATTGACTAAAAGGAGGGTTAAGATAAGTTCTCTCAGCGATTAGAAGTAAGGTTGATGAACTAAGATTAATGTGATTCGGGTAATGTGATAAGTTACGAGAAGAGACTTAAGAGGGGAAGCAATGATAAGCAAGGTAATGTAATCCGTATAGCCATGATGATGATCCAACTGTGCCATAATGATGTGGTTGAGGTTGATGCTGCGGTCGCTGCGGTCGAGGTTGATATTAATGTTGTAATTTTGAGGACGAAATTCTTCCAAGAAAGGGAGGATGATGCAATCCAAATTACCATGGTGACGACTAAAGTGTTCAAGCCGAGGAGACCCAAATTGAAGTCCGAAAGGATGTGGATTGAAGCCCAAGATCTGAAAGAACAAGTCTAGCAGCCCAAATTAGGACTTCTAGAAGCTCTACTGTGAACATGAGGGGCTGGACTAATGTGAACGAAGGAAGCTTCCCTTTTTATGTTTTCTAGGCTTATTAAAGGCTATTTTGACTTTCAATATGTGTAGTGGCTTTCTAGGCTTCTAGGAGTATGCATTTTGTAGTCTTCTATGCACCTAGAAGACTACACTTCTATTTATTTCTTTTGACTAGTATATTTTAAGAACCTTATTTAAAGGTGCTTGTAATTGATTTGGAGAAACTATTGTTATATACCGCATTTTTTTCCGCATTCGGATAGTTTAAGGTAATTGCGGGAGATTAAGAGCAAGATTATAATTTTGACCTTGTTGGTGTACAAGTTGTTTATAAAAAATTTTAAGTGGAATTAATGAGGAAGGTCAAGGGCATAAAGGGAAATTCGCAATATGACTCGTGAAAATATGGAGGAAGACGAAGGGCAAATTTGAGATTTGGAACATAATTTTTCATGAATTAGAGGAAATTTGCTAGAATTTTCAAGAAAAGGGGCCACTTGGCCGTGGACCCCACTTTCAACTTGGCCAAATGAAATCAAGCCAAGCTAGGGGCAAAATGTTTAATTACTATTGGAAGGGACTAAGTATATATACATGTGGAAAGATGATTTATTCATCTTATTTCCTCTAGAATTTTCAAGAAAAGAAGAACAAAATAAAGAAGGAGAAAAACCCTCAAGGCCTTTCGGCCAAGATCAAATTTCCAAGGAAAAATTGATAAAAACTCTTCAAAAATTATTTTCTACCAAGTAAAGGGTGCTTAACAAGGTGGAGTTGTTGTTGGAACAAGAAAGATTCAAAATCATACAAGATGCTAAGTTGTAGTTAAGTGAGAAGTTGAAGAAGAAAGGTGAGTTTTGATCTTTCTTTATGTGTTGTACATGGTTTATATGTGTTGTAGTAAGTTAAAATGGATGGAATTCATGAAAGAGAGGAATATGGTATGTGGCCGTGTATATATGTATATGTGTAGGAATCATATTTCAATTATTTTGTTTAGTGTTTGGTTGG
The DNA here is from genome assembly GCF_019175385.1 of Lycium barbarum. NCBI lineage: Eukaryota > Viridiplantae > Streptophyta > Magnoliopsida > Solanales > Solanaceae > Lycium > Lycium barbarum. The sequence continues at coordinate 50,556,089 of NC_083348.1, read as the reverse complement.
GTTGTTGTTGTTGTAAAAACTATATTGATAATGGAAGTTGAATGAAGTTTGAGAGGTTGTAGTGTGTATGTTGGTGTTGGCCGTATGGTTATGGTGGAAGATGGAAGAGAATAAGTCAATTTTATTTAATATTTTGCTTGTTGTTATGTTGTGGACTCTACGTTGCTAATGAATGTCTAAGGACCTTAGTGAAGTTGTAGTAGTGGAGACTTGTTTTAGAAGTTATATGAATGGAATGTAACGTTCTTGCATGCATGGAAGGTAATGTGGTTAGTATGATGTTGTTGGAATATAGATTATGAGGTTGCTATTGTTTTCATTGAAGTCGGAAGGTTTTGAAGATAGTAGTAAATTGAGATCATGCATATTGAATGGAATATGTGAATTGCTAGTGTGATTGTTGAATTATGTTAATAGTTTGGCCGGGTTTGAATTCCCGGATTGTGATTGATGAGAATTTGGTTGTGTGGAATATTGAGGATGGTGTATTTACAGAGGAAATGCTGCCGAAATTTCGGTAGCCAAGTGTTTCCTTAAGATTCTAACTCTAAGAATCCTAATAAGAGTTTTGGTAAACATGACCAATTTGCAGATTTTGACGAGATTGCGACGTGAACTCGGAATAGCACAAGAAGCGGAAAGAGGTATGTAAGGCTTCACCCTTCTTTCTATGGCATGTCTTAGTGGTAATAAGTTGGGTACGAGCCTCGGGGACAACCCGGTTCCCCGGAATCCGCACCTAAAGTTTTCTACCTTTTGTTGAATAGTATTGAACTAAAAAGTGTGCCAATTGTTGGAAAAACCTCCTACACCCTTAGAACTTGTATAAATGGGACCCGATTACCCTAAGACCCTCACAAGTAACGCTATAACGCGTAACATACGTAAATCGTATACGCTACCTCATCCGGCCCGAGGTGGGCCCGTTACTCTCGGATTCCCCTATAGTCTTGGTTGACTTACTTAAGGTGAATTCAAAGGGGACCTTTGATCCCGATATTGTCACCGAATGATAAAGTACTATGACTACTCTAACAAGAGTGTTTCTATGGGATAATGATAACGACAGTGTTAGACAAGAGAATGCGCTTGATAAGTACGACTGGAACGATCCTATGACTGAGATTTCTAAGCTAAGGATCCAATGTGAATATGAAATTGATAAACTAATTTTCTAAATCGTATTTATATCTTCTAGTTATAACTTTATTTTCTAAGACTCCAAAGCCTATGACTGTCATCTATAATGCCCACGATTTCATTCTACGGTTACTGTAGCACTATTCTCCGTTGATAGTCTCACCTTAAAATTACTTGTTCCTTCAAGGTGAGACAAAGCTATCACTAGCATTCCGTAACGTAATCGGAGATCGCCGACCTTATGTCACTCCGATGAATACGTGATTTTCCTTGGCTCTCTCGTGTGATTATATGATATATGTATATAAAACGGGTATATGTGTATGTATATGTATGTGTGTATGGGGAAAAGGGAAGGCCACTGTTATATCACCACCTGATTCAGCTGGATTCCATCCTGGACGCGGGATGCCCGGACGCGGGATATGGGAAGAGCCGTACGTGGCGACTGTATACATATATATATATGATGTATGATACATATGTAATGTAATGTGTTGGGTCACCGTTGGGGAGGGGGTTGGGAGAGCCGATGTATTCGGCGCCTGTAAATGTGAATGAAAGATACCGTTATTGAAATGTACTGTTATCTGCACACGAGAATAAGAAATATAAAAATGTTGACTCCTATGCCCATGAAAAGAAACGTTTCAAAGATGAAAAGACAAGCCTACATGACAGCCGGCCTAAAGAGGGGCCTTCCTATGTACAGGTTACGTTCTTGCATCGTTATACGCCCTATGGCTCCGTGATATTATTATTGATCGTACTTTATGTTACTGCTTGCATTGTTTTCCATGCCTTACATACTCGGTACATTATTCGTACTGACGTCCCTTCTTGTGGACGCTGCGTTCATGCCGCGCAGGTTAGCAGGTATACGGACCAGGTCTCTAGGGCTCTATCTGCAGCATTGGGCAGTGCTCCAGTCGTTCCGGAGCCTCATATCATTGGTACTATTTTGTGTATGTATTTTCGGCCCGACAGTACTCGGCCCTTTCTATGTATAAAGGTACTATGTCTAGAGGCTCGTAGACAGATATACACAGTCAGCTATGTACAGTTAAACCTATTGTATTTTGAATGGTTCGCGTCCCGGTGTAACGCGATATTAGAAAATTTACTGCTAATGTTTATAAAAAAAAATGTGCCACTGTTCATACAGGATAGCGAAGGGGTGCTCGGTACAAGTATCGGGTACTCGTCACGGCCCCTAGTCGGGTCGTGACACCTATCTTTGAATATTGAATATTATTGAAACCCTTTAGTCTTGAATGACTAGTGTTAATTTGGTGGACTCCAAATTGTACAACCCTCGTTTGGTCTAACAGTTTGCAAGAGATGGCTATTCTCTTGAGGATTGTTCGAATAGGATAGGTGCCTTTTGATCCTTTTGGCAGGTAACTAGGACTAGTTCTTCCAGTTATTGTCCAATTGTTATTCAAATTGTGTCTTCTTTCTATCTTTGTTATTTTTCTTGCATCATTTGGTATCAAGAGCCAGTCATAGATTTGTCCCTACAAATTTAGTCCTTGTTTTGTATCAAACTTTATTTAACAAAAAACAAAATAAATTGTTTTGGACAAATTTCTTAGTGTTCTTAGGGTTAAACGTCTTGATAGTTGTTGTTTTGGAAGAAATTCGTGTTACTTGGAGTATTTGGGTGTTCTTGATCTGTTGGTGAATCTGATTTTGTTTTGTGTTTGAAGAGATATGTTCTTGGATGTTCATAAGTTCAAGAAAAAGTTCATGAACTATTATTTTAAAGTCTCCAATCGTGCCATTAGTTTAGGTCTCTTGGGTGATCCATGGTGATATTTGGAAACTAGGCATCAAGATGGTCATTTTGGTATATCATTTGAAGTGTTTTGAATACTTGTGTTCTTGAGTGTTCATAAATATTTTGTGAATGTTCATGTGTGTTCTTGATAATTTCAGATTTACTAACTTTGTTTGATCTAATTTTGGTGATAAGTTAAGCTTTCAAGGTGTTAGGAAGTGTGAAAGCTATTTTGGAAGTCAAAGGGACTAGTCAAGAGTTAATTCCCAAGGAGTTGGTGCATTGAACCCCTCCAAAACGTGGAGAAGGGGGCTGCACTCATTAGGAGAAGTCAAAAATCAGTTTGGGGTGTGTGAAAGGGAGCAGAGGCAAACAAATAGTCAAACCATTAATTGACACAAGTTCCCAAGTCAATTCTTGGGAAGACTAACAGTCACCTTGAGAAAAGAGTGTCCAAGTTCCTAATCACCTCTTGGGAAAATGAGAAGTCAAGTTTGCAAGTCCCTAGTCATCTTTTGGGAAGACGAGAAGCTACATTGAAACTTGTAGTAATTAAATTCCAAGACAAGTTGGTCAAAGGATATTAATTAGCAAGACTTAAGGGGCTGCCTTGCACATTTTAAAGGGGGTTTGGGAAGCTTCTTAATCCTTTCTTTGTGACATAACTTCTAGCTAGTATCCATTGAGTAATTACCTACTCAAAGTTTACTAGTTCTTGAGCTATAACTCTTTCCGTGCTAATTCTTTCAAGCTTTTCTTGTTTTAACTCGTCGTGAATTGTTTGACTCAAATGCGCCACAATTAAAAGAGTCCTCCGACTGTAGAGTCCATAATCTCACTCTAATCCCGAAGTGGTAGCATCTTTTGTATAATTTTGGAGATTGAATAGGAGTTGGTCAATTCCGAGGAAGCCAGTAACAAGACGGAGTGAACCAAACCTATTGTATCATTGAGTGAACCGAGGGCCACCCAAATAAAGTAAGGGAGTGAGTAAGGTGATTTTTAACTCATAACCTTTTCTTTGAGCTTTGTTATGCAGGTATGATGGACCAAGGTGCAATGAGGACTAAACCCGTTCAATCAGAAGTAAGAACTAGATGGCTTACACAAAGGAGAGGACCACTATTTCCAAGAAAAGGAGAGAGATTGCCTAAGACAAGGTTTCAAAAATTGAAGGTGAATGTTTGTGGGTATAATGGCTTTGATCTAGAGCTTGACGATTTGTGTGACTCCACATTCATCTCTCCTTATGCGGCTGATTGGTTGAATTTGACATGGGTTAAAAAGAGATATCCATATGACTATAATGGGTATCAAGTTGAGTGGATGGTCAAGGTGGTAATATCTCATGGAGATTATGTTGAAACGGTCCGATGTGATGTGTTTCCCTTAAAAATAAGTCACTTATGCTTTGGACAGCCCTGGTTTCGAAAACATGATGTTCCAAATGTACGAGATTGGATAAGGTATGTCATAGATGAGGAAGGATGGCCTCTCTTTCCATTCCCACTTCCAAAAGAAAATCCCAATAGTGCATATGTCTCTTCTATGCCTATAGGGGAGTGTAATGCCATGCAAAATGGGAAGTCCGGGTTGACTGGAATGAGTAGGCTGCCACAAAAGAAACAAGAGAATGGAATTGAAAAGAACATGAGAGAAAAGAAAAATAATGAGGGAGATGAAGTTCTTCACTCTGACACTCACAATCTTTCTTTTTCCTCTAGTTTCTTGAATTCTTTTGTAGGTACCGGTGAAAACAAGCTGGAAAGTGAGCCTCCGACAATGGAAACTCATGAAGAGGATGCAATGACTTCGGAAGAGCTGATTTGCCGAAAAGAGGAACTTGAAGGTAAAGAGAACCATTCTTGTGAGCTTGAAGGTAAGTTGACTAAATTCACTACTTTAGATGCTAATGCTGAGCATGCTGATTGTGTGAGTATGAGTAAGGAATTATCTTGTGTGGGCTTAAAATCTTCTTTGTCTTGTGATGATAAGTTGAATGAATCTTGTGGAGATACACTAGTTGTTCTTGGTTGTGATCCTGAAACTGAAACTACTTGTGCGTTTAATGTGATGAATACTAGTGTTGACACTTTTGATGAGAGTCTTAATGCAAAAGACACAACTTCTGTGGGTGAAAGGAGTGAAAAAAAGTTGATTGATTTTAGCGTCTTTTCTTTAGAAAGCAATCTTGAACCATGTGTGTCTGTGAGCAATATTCCATTATTAGTTGATGATTATTCTGGATATGATGGAATTGTTGGCCATAAATTTGATTGTTTGGAATTAGGCACACCGCCCATGTTTGATAAGGAAGAAAGCAATTCATCTTTAAGTCTTTATGATGTTGAATCTGCGCATGATAATGAAATTGACTTGAATGATGAGTTTGAACATGTGAACTTGGATGAGACCTTTCTTGTGAAACTATTTTAACTTGGAGATGCTTGTTTTTTTAATGATGAGTTTGAGTTTCTTAATACTCTTTCTTGTGATGGAATTAACTCGTTGTTGGATAGTTCACTTGATAGAGGACATTGTCTTGGAAAGGAAAGTGTGGAAAGTTGCTTAAGTAATAAATCTTCTTTGTGTGGTCCAAATCGTGATCTTGTGCTTAATAGTATTCATGATTGTGAAAGTGAACTTACTGATGGTGAAGTGACCTTAAGTAGCACTTTTCTTTACTATTTGTTTGCATATGATGAGGGTCATGATTGTTTTAGGAGCTTTTGTGATGTGGAGGACTTAAAGTGTGACTTTGAGTGTGCTAGACGTGTAGGAAGTGATCTTGAAGAGGATTGGGAAAGTAGTGCAGGATTCTTTAATAGTGAAGAAGAATGTGAGGATGAGTTCTCACTACGAGCAGAATTTGTGTTGAAATCTCTAGGTGTAATTCTTGAAGCGGAAAAGGAAAGTAGAATGGTGGATGCTATTTCTAGTGTCTATTACTTTACATATTGTGATCCTTACATGGATAACTCACTTGAGATAGGCTATACCAAATTCCTTAGCTTGAAATGTGGAAGTTATGGATTTGAACCTTGGGATTGTAGTCATGATCTTAGAGGTAAAATTCTTCCTTTTGATAAGTTTGATTGCTTATTTGATTTTTGTGTGAGTTCTTGTCAAAGGAAAAGACAAGAGAAGTATGAGAAATCTGGTCATTACACATGGTTTGATCCCTTTGATGTTTCTAAGATCAATGATGGCACATATTCTGACCTCATGATTCATGCTTCTCTAGAGTACTCTTGTAGTAATTGGATACATCATTGTCACTCTTGTTTGTTGTTACTATTCGAGTTACTAGTTGATATTCTTGAGACATATGTTAACCTTGATGTGTTGACCATTTTTGTTAGTGACCCTGGAATTGATCAATAGGTTTATAACTTGTTGGAATTGATGACTTTGGGGTGGGCTGGTACATTACTTCGGTATTGGGAGTTGAGTTATTCTATTTGTTTTGTACTTAGCCTTGGAGCGAATTTAGTGTATTTTAAGGTGAATCAGGTGGAAAGCCATTGGAAAGATCCTCCCTGGACATCATTGTGGTATGCAACCACGACTTGCAAACTCCATGAAGATGGTAGGTTTTCTTGGCTCATGCTTCTTCTGGGGCTTTCCAAATCCATGACGGTAATCTCTATTATCTTTGGGCAGTTTTGTAGCACTCTTGTTTTATATCATGATTATTCACTCATGTTGCTACTGCACTCTTACACGATTGAGACTTGGAAGCTACACATACTTATTCTCGTCCATGTTTAGCAGGGATCGAATTTGAGGACAAATCCTTTTGAAGAGGGGGAGAATGATGTAATCCGTATAGCCATGATGATGATCCAATTGTGCCATAATGATGTGGTTGAGGTTGATGCTGCGGTCGCTGCGGTCGAGGTTGATATTAATGTTGTAATTTCGAGGACGAAATTCTTCCAAGAAAGGGAGGATGATGCAATCCAAATTACCATGGTGACGACTAAAGTGTTCAAGCCGAGGAGACCCAAATTGAAGTCCGAAAGGATGTGGATTGAATTCGAAGATCTGAAAGAACAAGTCTAGCAGCCCAAATTAGGACTTCTAGAAGCTCTAGTGTGAACATGAGGGGCAGGACCAATGTGAACGAAGGAAGCATCCCTTTTTATGTTTTCTAGGCTTATTAAAGGCTATTTTGACTTTCAATATGTGTAGTGGCTTTCTAGGCTTCTAGGAGTATGCATTTTGTAGTCTTCCATGCACCTAGAAGACTACACTTCTATTTATTTCTTTTGACTAGTATATTTTAAGAACCTTATTTAAATGTGCTTGTAAATGATTTGGAGAAACCTATCTTTGAATATTGAATATTATTGAAACCCTTTAGTCTTGAATGACTAGTGTTAATTTGGTGGACTCCAAATTGTACAACCCCCGTTTGATCTAACAGTTGGCAAGAGATGGCTATTCTCTTGAGGATTGTTCGAATAGGATAGGTGCCTTTTGATCCTTTTGGGAGGTAACTAGGACTAGTTCTTCTAGTTATTGTCCAATGGTTATTCAAATTGTGTCTTCTTTCTATCTTTGTTATTTTTCTTGCATCATTTGGTATCAAGAGTCAGTCATATATTTGTCCCTACAAATCTAGTCCTTGTTTTGTATCAAACTTTATTTAACAAAAAAAAAAATCTGTTTTGGACGAATGTCTTAGTGTTCTTAGGGTTAAACTTCTTGATAGTTGTTGTTTTGGATGAAATTCGTGTTCCTTGGAGTATTTGGGTGTTCTTGATCTGTTGGTGAATCTGATTTTGTTTTGTGTTTGAAGACATGTGTTCTTGGATGTTCATAAGTTCAAGCAAAAGTTCATGAACTATTATTTTAAAGTCTCCAATCGTGCCATTAGTTTAGGTCTCTTGGGTGATCCATGGTGATATTTGGAAACTAGGCATCAAGATGGTCATTTTGGTATATCATTTGAAGTGTTTTGAATACTTGTGTTCTTGAGTGTTCATAAATATTTTGTGAATGTTCATGTGTGTTCTTGATAATTTCAGATTTACTAACTTTGTTTGATCTAATTTTGGTGATAAGTTAAGCTTTCAAGGTGTTAGGAAGTGTGAAAGCTATTTTGGAAGTCAAAGGGACTAGTCAAGAGTTAATTCCCAAGGAGTTGGTGCATTGAACCCCTCCAAAACGTGGAGAAGGGGGCTGCACTCATTAGGAGAAGTCAAAAATCAGTTTGGGGTGTGTGAAAGGGAGCAGAGGCAAACAAATAGTCAAACCATTAATTGACACAAGTTCCCAAGTCAATTCTTGGGAAGACTAACAGTCACCTTGAGAAAAGAGTGTCCAAGTTCCTAATCACCTCTTGGGAAAATGAGAAGTCAAGTTTGCAAGTCCCTAGTCATCTTTTGGGAAGACGAGAAGCTACATTGAAACTTGTAGTAATTAAATTCCAAGACAAGTTGGTCAAAGGATATTAATTAGCAAGACTTAAGGGGCTGCCTTGCACATTTTAAAGGGGGTTTGGGAAGCTTCTTAATCCTTTCTTTGTGACATAACTTCTAGCTAGTATCCATTGAGTAATTACCTACTCAAAGTTTACTAGTTCTTGAGCTATAACATTTTCCGTGCTAATTCTTTCAAGCTTTTCTCGTTTTAACTCTTCGTGAATTGTTTGACTCAACTGCGCCACAATTAAAAGAGTCGTCCGACTATATAGTCCATAATCTCACTCTAATCCCGAAGAGGTAGCATCTTTTGTATAATTTTGGAGATTGAATAGGAGTTGGTCAATTTCGAGGAAGCCAGTAACAAGACGGAGTGAACCAAACCTATTGTATCATTGAGTGAACCGAGGGCCACCCAAATAAAGTAAGGGAGTGAGTAAGGTGATTTTTAACTCATAGCCTTTTCTTTGAGCTTTGTTATGCAGGTATGATGGACCAAGGTGCAATGAGGACTAAACCCGTTCAATCAGAAGTAAGAACTAGATGGCTTACACAAATGAGAGGACCACTATTTCCAAGAAAAGGAGAGAGATTGCCTAAGACAAGGTTTCAAAAATTGAAGGTGAATGTTTGTGGGTATAATGGCTTTGATCTAGAGCTTGACCATTTGTGTGACTCCACATTCATCTCTCCTTATGCGGCTGATTGGTTGAATTTGACATAGGTTAAAAAGAGATATCCATATGACTATAATGGGTATCAAGTTGAGTGGATGGTCAAGGTGGTAATATCTCATGGAGATTATGTTGAAATGGTCCGATATGATGTGTTTCCCCTAAAAATAAGTCACTTATGCTTTGGACAGCCCTGGTTTCGAAAACACGATGTTCCAAATGTACGAGATTGGATAAGGTATGTCATATATGAGGAAGGATGGCCTCTCTTTCCATTCCCACTTCCGAAAGAAAATCCCAATAGTGCATATGTCTCTTCTATGCCTATAGGGGAGTGTAATGCCATGCAAAATGGGAAGTCCGGGTTTACTGGAATGAGTAGGCTGCCACAAAAGAAACAAGAGAATGGAATTGAAAAGAACATGAGAGAAAAGAAAAATAACGAGGGAGATAAAGTTCTTCACTCTGACACTCACAATCTTTCTTTTCCCTCTAGTTTCTTGAATTCTTTTGTAGGTACCGGTGAAAACAAGCTGGAAAGTGAGCCTCCGACAATGGAAACTCATGAAGAGGATGCAATGACTTCGGAAGAGCAGATTTGCCGAAAAGAGGAACTTGAAGGTAAAGAGAACCATTTTTGTGAGCTTGAAGGTAAGTTGACTAAATTCACTACTTTAGATGCTAATGTTGAGCATGCTGATTGTGTGAGTATGAGTAAGGAATTATCTTGTGTGGGCTTAAAATCTTCTTTGTCTTGTGATGATAAGTTGAATGAATCTTGTGGAGATACACTAGTTGTTCTTGGTTGTGATCCTGAAACTGAAACTACTTGTGCGTTTAATGTGATGAAAACAAGTGTTGACACTTATGATGAGAGTCTTAATGCAAAAGACACAACTTCTGTGGGTGAAAGGAGTGAAAACAAGTTGATTGATTTTAGCGTCTTGTCTTTAGAAAGCAATCTTGAACCTTGTGTGTGTGTGAGCAATATTCCATTATTAGTTGATGATTATTCTGGATATGATGGAATTGTTGGCCATAAATGTGATTGTTTGGAATTAGGCACACCGCCCATGTTTGATAAGGAAGAAAGCAATTCATCTTTAAGTCTTTATGATGTTGAATCTGCGCATGATAATGAAATTGACTTGAATGATGAGTTTGAACATGTGAACTTGGATGAGACCTTTCTTGTGAAACTATTTTAACTTGGAGATGCTTGTTTGTTTAATGATGAGTTTGAGTTTCTTAATACACTTTCTTGTGATGGAATTAACTCGTTGTTGGATAGTTCAGTTGATAGAGGACATTGTCTTGGAAAGGAAAGTGTGGAAAGTTGCTTAAGTAATAAATCTTCTTTGTGTGGTCCAAATCGTGATCTTGTGCTTAATAGTATTCATGATTGTGAAAGTGAACTTACTGATGGTGAAGTGACCTTAAGTAGCACTTTTCTTTACTATTTGTTTGCATATGATGAGGGTCATGATTGTTTTAGGAGCTTTTGTGATGTGGAGGACTGAAAGTGTGACTTTGAGTGTGCTAGACGTGTAGGAAGTGATTTTGAAGAGGATTCGGAAAGTAGTGCAGAATTCTTTAATAGTGAAGAAGAATGTGAGGATGAGTTCTCACTAGGAGCAGAATTTGAGTTGAAATCCCTAGGTGTGATTCTTGAAGCGGAAAAGGAAAGTAGAATGGTGGATGCTAGTTCTAGTGTCTATTACTTTACATATTGTGATCCTTACATGGATAACGCACATGAGATAGGCTATACCAAATTCCTTAGCTTGAAATGTGGAAGTTATGCATTTGAACCTTGGGATTGTAGTCATGATCTTAGAGGTAAAATTCTTCCTTGTGATAAGTTTGATTGCTTATTTGATTTTTGTGTGAGTTCTTGTCAAAGGAAAAGACAAGAGAAGTATGAAAAATCTGGTCATTACACATGGTTTGATCCCTTTGATGTTTCTAAGATCAATGATGGCACATATTCTTACCTCATGATTCATGCTTCTCTAGAGTACTCTTGTAGTAATTGGATACATTATTGTCACTTTTGTTTGTTGTTACTATTCGAGTTACTAGTTGATATTCTTGAGACATATGCTAACCTTGATGTGTTGACCTTTTTTTTTTTTACCCTGGAATTGATCATAAGGTTTATAAATTGTTGGAATTGATGACTTTGGGGTGGGCTGGTACATTACTTCGGTATTGGGAGTTGAGTTATTCTATTTGTTTTGTACTTAGCCTTGGAGCGAATTTAGTGCATTTTAAGGTGAATCAGGTGGAAAGCCATTGGAAAGATCCTCCCTGGACATCATTGTGGTATGCAACCACGACTTGCAAACTCCATGAAGATGGTAGGTTTTCTTGGCTCATGCTTCTTCTTGGGCTTTCCAAATCCATGACGGTAATCTCTATTATCTTTGGGCAGTTTTGTAGCACTCTTGTTTTATATCATGATTATTCACTCATGTTGCTACTGCGCTCTTACCCGATTGAGACTTGGAAGCTACACATACTCATTCTCGTCCATGTTTTGCAGGGATCGAATTTGAGGACAAATCCTTTTCAAGAGGGGGAGAATGATGTAATATGTATAGCCATGATGATGATCCAATTGTGCCATAATGATGTGGTTGAGGTTGATACTGCGGTCGCTGCGGTCGAGGTTGATATTAATGTTGTAATTTCGAGGACGAAATTCTTCCAAGAAAGGGAGGATGATGCAATCCAAATTACCATGGTGACGACTAAAGTGTTCAAGCCGAGGAGACCCAAATTGAAGTCCGAAAGGATGTGGATTGAAGCCCAAGATTTGGAAGAACAAGTCTAGCAGCCCAAATTAGGACTTCTAGAAGCTCTAGTGTGAACATGAGGGGCTGGACTAATGTGAACGAAGGAAGCTTCCCTTTTTATGTTTTCTAGGCTTATTGAAGGCTATTTTGACTTTCAATATGTGTAGTGGCTTTCTAGGCTTCTAGGAGTATGCATTTTGTAGTCTTCTATGCACCTAGAAGACTACACTTCTATTTATTTCTTTTGACTAGTATATTTTAAGAACCTTATTTAAAGGTGCTTGTAATTGATTTGGAGAAACCTATCTTTGAATATTGAATATTATTGAAACCCTTTAGTCTTGAATGACTAGTGTTAATTTGGTGGACTCCAAATTGTATAACCCCCGTTTGATCTAACAGTTTGCAAGAGATGGCTATTCTCTTGAGGATTGTTCGAATAGGATAGGTGCCTTTTGATCCTTTTGGGAGGTAACTAGGACTAGTTCTTCTAGTTGTTGTCCAATTGTTATTCAAATTGTGTCTTCTTTCTATCTTTGTTATTTTTCTTGCATCATTTGGTATCAAGAGCCAGTCATATATTTGTCCCTACAAATCTAGTCCTTGTTTTGTATCAAACTTTATTTAACAAAAAAAAAAACTGTTTTGGACGAATTTCTTAGTGTTCTTAGGGTTAAACTTCTTGATAGTTGTTGTTTTGGATGAAATTCGTGTTACTTGGAGTATTTGGGTGTTCTTGATCTGTTGGTGAATCTGATTTTGTTTTGTGTTTGAAGACATGTGTTCTTGGATGTTCATAAGTTCAAGAAAAAGTTCATGAACTATTATTTTAAAGTCTCCAATCGTGCCATTAGTTTAGGTATCTTGGGTGATCCATGGTGATATTTGGAAACTAGGCATCAAGATGGTCATTTTGGTATATCATTTGAAGTGTTTTGAATACTTGTGTTCTTGAGTGTTCATAAATATTTTGTGAATGTTCATGTGTGTTCTTGATAATTTCAGATTTACTTTGTTTGATCTAATTTTGGTGATAAGTTAAGCTTTCAAGGTGTTAGGGAGTGTGAAAGCTATTTGGGAAGTCAAAGGGACTAGTCCAGAGTTAATTCCCAAGGAGTTGGTGCATTGAACCCCTCCAAAACGTGGAGAAAGGGGCTGCACTCATTAGGAGAAGTCAAAAATCAGTTTGGGGTGTGTGAAAGGGAGTAGAGGCAAACAAATAGTCAAACCATTAATTGACACAAGTTCCCAAGTCAATTCTTGGGAAGACTAACAGTCACCTTGAGAAAAGAGTGTCCAAGTTCCTAATCACCTCTTAGGAAAATGAGAAGTCAAGTTTGCAAGTCCCTAGTCATCTTTTGGGAAGACGAGAAGCTACATTGAAACTTGTAGTAATTAAATTCCAAGACAAGTTGGTCAAAGGATATTAATTAGCAAGACTTAAGGGGCTGTCTTGCACATTTTCCGTGCTAATTCTTTCAAGCTTTTCTCGTTTTAACTCGTCGTGAATTGTTTGACTCAAGTACGCCACAATTAAAAGAGTCGTCCGACTGTAGAGTCCATAATCTCACTCTAATCCCGAAGAGGTAGCATCTTTTGTATAATTTTGGAGATTGAATAGGAGTTGGTCAATTCTGAGGAAGCCAGTAACAAGACGGAGTGAACCAAACCTATTGTATCATTGAGTGAACCGAGGGCCACCAAAATAAAGTAAGGGAGTGAGTAAGGTGATTTTTAACTCATAACCTTTTCTTTGAGCTTTGTTATGCAGGTATGATAGACCAAGGTGCAATGAGGACTAAACCCGTTCAATCAGAAGTAAGAACTAGATGGCTTACACAAAGGAGAGGACCACTATTTCCAAGAAAAGGAGAGAGATTGCCTAAGACAAGGTTTCAATAATTGAAGGTGAATGTTTGTGGGTATAATGGCTTTGATCTAGAGCTTGACGATTTGTGTGACTCCACATTCATCTCTCCTTATGCGGCTGATTGGTTGAATTTGACATGGGTTAAAAAGAGATATCCATATGACTATAATGGGTATCAAGTTGAGTGGATGGTCAAGGTGGTAATATCTCATGGAGATTATGTTGAAACGGTCCGATGTGATGTGTTTCCCCTAAAAATAAGTCACTTATGCTTTGGACAGCCCTGGTTTCGAAAACACGATGCTCCAAATGTACGAGATTGGATAAGCTATGTCATAGATGAGGAAGGATGGCCTCTCTTTCCATTCCCACTTCCGAAAGAAAATCCCAATAGTGCATATGTCACTTCTATGCCTATAGGGGAGTGTAATGCCATGCAAAATGGGAAGTCCGGGTTGACTGGAATGAGTAGGCTGCCACAAAAGAAACAAGAGAATTGAATTGAAAAGAACATGAGAGAAAAGAAAAATAATGAAGTAGATGAAGTTCTTCACTCTGACACTCACAATCTTTCTTTTTCCTCTAGTTTCTTGAATTCTTTTGTAGGTACCGATGAAAACAAGCTAGAAAGTGAGCCTCCGACAATGGAAAATCATGTAGAGGATGCAATGACTTCGGAAGAGTTGATTTGCCGAAAAGAGGAACTTGAAGGTAAAGAGAACCATTCTTGTGAGCTTGAAGGTAAGTTGACTAAATTCACTACTTTAGATGCTAATGTTGAGCATGCTGATTGTGTGAGTATGAGTAAGGAATTATCTTGTGTGGGCTTAAAATCTTCTTTGTCTTGTGATGATAAGTTGAATGAATCTTGTGGAGATACACTAGTTGTTCTTGGTTGTGATCCTGAAACTTAAACTTCTTGTGCGTTTAATATGATGAAAACTAGTGTTGACACTTATGATGAGAGTCTTAATGCAAAAGACACAACATCTGTGGGTGAAAGGAGTGAAAACAAGTTGATTGATTTTAGCGTCTTGTCTTTAGAAAGCAATTTGAACCTTGTGTGTGTGTGAGCAATATTCCATTATTAGTCGATGAGTATTCTGGATATGATGGAATTGTTGGCCATAAATGTGATTGTTTGGAATTAGGCACACCGCCCATGTTTGATAAGGAAGAAAGCAATTCATCTTTAAGTCTTTATGATGTTGAATCTTCGCATGATAATGAAATTGACATGAATGATGAGTTTGAACATGTGAACTTGGATGAGACCTTTCTTGTGAAACTATTGTTACTTGGAGATGCTTGTTTGTTTAATGATGAGTTTGAGTTTCTTAATACTCTTTCTTGTGATGGAATTAACTCCTTGTTGGATAGTTCACTTGATAGAGGACATTGTCTTGGAAAGGAAAATGTGGAAAGTTGCTTAAGTAATAAATCTTCTTTGTGTGGTCCAAATCGTGATCTTGTGCTTAATAGTATTCATGATTGTGAAAGTGAACTTACTGATGGTGAAGTGACCTTAAGTAGCACTTTTCTTTACTATTTGTTTGCATATGATGAGGGTCATGATTGTTTTAGGAGCTTTTGTGATGTGGAGGACTTAAAGTGTGACTTTGAGTGTGCTAGACGTGTAGGAAGTGATCTTGAAGAGGATTGGGAAAGTAGTGCAGAATTCTTTAATAGTGAAGAAGAATGTAAGGATGAGTTCTCACTAGGAGCAGAATTTGAGTTGAAATCTCTAGGTGTGATTTTTGAAGCGGAAAAGGAATGTAGAATGGTGGATGCTAGTTCTAGTGTCTATTACTTTACATATTGTGATCCTTACATGGATAACTCACTTGAGATAGGCTATA
Organism: Lycium barbarum; assembly: GCF_019175385.1. Taxonomy (NCBI): domain Eukaryota; kingdom Viridiplantae; phylum Streptophyta; class Magnoliopsida; order Solanales; family Solanaceae; genus Lycium; species Lycium barbarum. The sequence continues at coordinate 50,540,539 of NC_083348.1, read as the reverse complement.
CCAAATTCCATAGCTTGAAATGTGGAAGTTATGCATTTGAACCTTGGGATTGTATGTCACGACTCAACCCCGTAGGCCATGACTAGTGCCCGTATTGGACACCCAAACGTACCTAATAGCCCTAGCTAGCATATTAGCAGAGTATATCAATATAAACTTCAATTGGCGTTACTAAATATCGCATAGGCACAAGTATAACACGTAGAAGCCGATAAGGCCATCACAGATCATAACAACCCAAAAGCATATACAGAACCCACATGTGTGTCTACAGACCTCTACAGAACATAACAGAATCATAAGACGGGACAGGGCCCCGTCGTACCCCTGAATGGCGTATATATACACAATAACAGAAGGTTATACCAAGATGTAGGCTCCGGATAAAAGAGCGCTCCAAAATAGCGGAATAAAGTCCTAAGCGGGCGGATCAGCAAACCTGTCGTCTGTACCTGCGCGGCATGAAAACGCAGTACCCGAAGAAAGGGGGTCAGTACGGAATATGTACCGAGTATGTAAAGCAGGGAGTGTAGTAAACAAGCCAGAACAGAAATCGAAAATGTGAGTATGAACATAATAGGTATAGAACGTACCCGGCCCAATAGGGGTCTCGGTGGTATAAGTACATCATAATCATATGCATGAACATATATAATTATATGCCAATATCACAAACCGTACTCGGCCCATTACGGGACTCGGTAATATAAGCAAATCACACCATATGCATACACACATATATATTTATATATAAATACCGTACCCGGCCCTCTAGTGAGGGACTCGGTGAATGGAATCATCAGATGCCCTCCTGGCCACCGTAGCGCGTCATCACATCAACACATCACCACATCCTCATCAGATATACATATACATACCGTACCCGACCCTCTAGTGAGGGACTCGGTGAATAATGCAGTAGAAAGTGCACGATAACATACCCGGCGCGGGACTCGGTGAAAGAGATCATAGCACATGCACGAACAGAGTAGTGAGAAACTGATGCACATAATCAAGACTCAATGAAATGATCGAACGTATTATCAGAGTATTCATAGCGGATCTCTCACATCACATATTTTTGTCAGAATACTTATACCGGAATACTTGTATCAAATACTCGTATCAAATGATTCATATCAAAATATTCATACCAGAATACTTATGTGCGAATGCTTATGTCGGAACATTTACATCAAACTACTTATGTCAGAAAACTTATATCAAAATGCTTATACCGGAATGTTCGTAGCGGAGATCTTATGTCAAAGAGGGCGTACAATTCATAACAAACTTGGAGTGGTTAGAATACCACCATTTAGTAGTCGGAACGGTAACCAAGAGTTTCCTTTAATTATCGTATAGAAGTAAGTCAAGTAGAACAATAGGAAGGGATTCGGGAATGGTGGACCCACCTCGGGTCAAATGAGGTGGCGTACATAATTTTACGTATTTTACACTTCCTAATATCCCTTATGAAAGTTTTAAAGTAATCGAGTCCTATTTGCTCAAGTTCTAGGTGTTTAGACAACTTTTCTAATCATTAGCAACATAATCGATTCAATTCCACTGAATGAAAAAGGGAGAAATTTAATCGTGGATTGCGAAGAGTAGAGTCATCCCCGGGGTCCAAATTCAAACCTAACACGTCTAGGACATGCCAAGAGAAGAAAAGGTGGAGCTTTACATACCTTTCTTGCCTTTTTCGATCGCCAAAGCTCAAATCCCGTTTCGACAAAAACCTACAAATGGTCACATTTACCAATTACTATTCATAAGGCTTAAAGTTCCAATTTTGATTTAGTATTTCTCTACCGAAATTTCGGCAGCACCTCCCCTATAAATACAACATCCCCGAGAATTCAACTCGGCCAAATTCATCAACACAACACCCAAAGCAACATCAAGAATCACAACAAAAATACATTCTAACATAAATGTTCCTTTTTTCTACATTGTGCAATAACTCCCATTCCAACATAACAACCAATCTTTCATGCCAATATGGATTAGTATCCTTCCAAATCCATCAACTAACATAATAATCCACATTTAGAACTTCACTCCCATAATTACACAAAACTATATTAAAATCACATAATTTTCCATAACCATTTTTCTATAAATTTTTATACCAACTTGAACCATTATTCTTCCATTTCCATCACAAGGCCACAACAACACAATTAACATAACAAATAAATTTTTTACCATCCTTCTTCATCCACACAATTTTCGGCCATACACACATATGCCTATAACACACAATTTTTCATACTCTACATTCCTTTCCCCATTCTACAACACATATATATATATATATATATATATATATATATATATATATATATATATATATATATTTCTTTCAAGACAAAAGGAGTAAAATCTTACCTTTCTCAAGAAAATTCCACTTGCCAACACAAGCACTTTCTTTCCTTAAAAATTATACCACGTTGAAGAGGGCCCTTAAATTAGTGAGAATACTAGAAAATTATAATTTTTGAGTCAAGAATTGGTGGCCTAAAATTTTTTCCTTTCTCTCCTTGCTTGGCCGAAATTCTCCTTCTTTTTTACTCTTGTTTCTTGTTCTCTCCTTCTAGTTTTGTCTTGAAACTTCTAATGTTTCATGACAATTAAATGGTCCTTATATTTAATTACCACATGGATAATTTCCATGGGCTTGGGCTTGGCCATGTTGGCCGGCCACCCCTTGCAAATTTGGACCTAATTTATTTATTTTTTTCATTTTTTTTGGGCCAACCCGGTTGGTCCCGAATTGGGCCTAGCCCACAGACCTTACGACCTTAAAACGTCCATATCTCCTTGTACCGACGTCACCTGGGAACCCACGACCTATGGATGGAAAGCTAATTCAATTATCTACAACTTCTATTTCCTGGTATTGTTCCAAATTCCAAACATATAATACAGTTTTTGCCCCCCAAAGTCAGGTCACCCGAAAACGTTTTCTTAAATATATTCCTTTGCAGGACTTCCACTTTGATTTGGCCCAGGGGACCTTCTTGAGTTGTGTTTAACTTCACATATGTGATTCATATAATTTGTCACATGTCCCAAAAAATATCTTGACGTGTGGGCCCCCACCTCAGCTTACAATTAATCCGACGTTCAAAAATACGGGATATAACATCCTCCCCCCCCTTTAGAACATTCGTCCTCGAATGTTAGATTAGTCTTATAGGGTCTGAAAGTGCTTCGGGGGAGTTTCTTCCTTTCCTTCGAGCTTTTTCCAAACGTTACCATTACTATCCCCTCTTTACTACTCGCTTTCTTTCTATTCCCGAGCATCGCTATACTTAGGGCTTTCCAACCTTAACTAGTGGTGGAATCAGTATCCGTCTACTTGCAACATCTGTACCATAGCTTTCGCTTCGTCTTCTAGATTTCGTTCAGTCGATGTTTTTCATATATCGCAACACTGACTGCTGGGGCCCACCTGTCGATCGATACAGTCATAACTGAGATGTCATTTGCACACAAATACACTTATTACCATTTCACTTACAATTCATTTCCCAAACACTATTCAGACTCTTCCTGATCCCAGAACTGTGTCACGCTTCCTTTTTCTCCGCCGATCGGGCCCGCCTTAGCCTACCCGACCTATTTAGGGTTTCCAACCATTCAGTACATTCCAGTTTACTTTGAGTCGCCCCATATTTTCCATCTATATTTTGTATCTACATTTATGAAAATTTCAGTATGCTTCCTAGGGGTCACCCATCCCAGAATTTCTCTGGCCCTAGCAAGCTTAACCTCGGAACTTTAGTGAATTTTGATACGTTAGTGCTGACGTAATCGCGCCCACTACCCCGCACGAGCTTTGTCACGTAACTTTAGGCAGGTCGGGGTTTTAACAAATTTTTTGAAAATTTTCTTAGTGGGTCCCACTCCGATTCGAAGGAGGTCTTTTATTTCCCTTACTTAAGGGATTACCGAATTAGTCCTTTAAACTCTTAACGTTCACCTTTTATTACTATGAATAGTTACCTCTGAGGATCCTATCATTTCAGGTTTTACCCAGATTCTATTAGCAACTAGGAGGGGAAAATATATCCCAAGATAGCGCCTAGACTTATCAATGCATATATATATATATATTTCGAGAAAAGGTCAACAATGTACCTGCGTCCGCGTCTGATGGTGCTCCTGGGTCCTGTTGACTGGGCAAGGCATAGATACGGTGCGAAGGACCGCTAGAACTGGAACCACCGCCGCGACCTCTCCCGCGGCCTGCTGGTATCGACGCACTCTGCTCCGCAGGGCGCATGGCTATGGAAGGGGAAGATGTGCCAGCAACTGACCCGGTGGGCTGGGCTGAACCACCTGAACCACCCCTAAACGGGCACTCTCTCATAATATGGCGTCGACGGCCACAAGAAAAACAAGCATCCGTAGTATAACGACATTCTCCGAAGTGGGACTTACCACAGCGAGAACATCGGGGCAGGGGTGGCCTCGTCTGATCTGGACCTCTGCTCGTCCGTGAGTCTGAAACCCTGGAGCTCTGGCCTGCTCCTGAATACCCTGCATAATCTGGTCTTCGGCCCGAGGGCTGTGGGGGTGTGCTCCGTGCTGGGTGGGAAGAATATCTGCTACCCTGCCGCAGAGATGGTCTGCTCCGTAACTCCTCAGAATACCCAGCTGATCTGGCCCTCTTGGGCCGACTCTCATCCTGAATCCTATCGGGCTGACGCCCCTTATGCCGGTCCTCCATGCCCTGGGCGTGCGCCTGTATACGGGCGATATCCATGCCGGTCTGAGCGGCCAGCACCAGACAACTATCGATCAAATAGTCATCCAGCCCCACTATATAACGGTGCATCCTATCAGTCATAGTAGTTACCATGGCAGGTGCATACCTAGCTAATGAGTCAAACTCTAGGCTATACTCCCGGACACTCCTACCATTCTGTCTCAGTAGCAGAAATCTGTCGGCCCTAGCCCGCCGTAGCACCGGAGGTAGAAAATGACCAAGAAAAGCCTCAGTAAACTCATCCCAAACTGCTGGGGGGGCACCGTCGCCTCTAGATAACTCCCACGACTCGTACCAATTAGCTGCTACATCATACAACCGATACGAAGCTAACTCAACTAACTCTGTTGCAGAAGCCTTAATCAAATGTAACGTGCGCCGCATTTTCCTGATAAACTCCTCTGGATCCTCCTCAGGCTTTGTCCTGAAGAACTCTGGAGGACTACATGTCAAGAACTCACGGGCCCTGGAACTATCACGTCTATCCGCACGATCACCCACAAATCCGTGCCTGTGAACCTGCTCCGCCATCAATCTGGTCAACAACTGGACCGCATCTCGCATAGCCCTATACATCTCCCCTGGCTGTGGAGCTGGAGGCTCGGGTACTGAAACCCAGGAGCTAACGGTGGAGTCGCCCCCTGATCAGCAGCTACGGCTGCCCCAATCTCCTCCGGTAAGGGCGGTGTAACAGAACCGGCCGATGGGGGTATATCCTCCGGTACAGGCCGGGTACGGGCCCTGGTAACTCTCTGGGCCCGTCTGGTCTCTCCTACCTCCATCATCGCTTTGCCCTTCTGGGCAGCCGTTGCCTTCTTCGGAGGCATTGCTGAAAACATAATAAATTGTTAGAAAGGAATCATCCTACCAATACAGTTCTATCGCACGATCTAAGATCCAAAGAAGGGTAACATCCTAGATGTCCTGTAGCCTCCTGTTTTTAGATGTGGTGCACGACACACCGATAAACAAGACTCTACTAGACACGGTCTGTAGACACTCCGAGGACGGACTGCTCTGATACCACTTTTGTCACGACCCAACCCCGTAGGCCATGACTAGTGCCCGTATTGGACACCCAAACGTACCCAATAGCCCTAGCTAGCATATTAGCAGAGTATATCAATATAAACTTCAATTGGCGTTACTAAATATCGCATAAGCACAAGTACAACACGTAGAAGCCGATAAGGCCATCACAGATCATAACAACCCAAAAGCATATACAGAACCCACATGTGTGTCTACAGACCTCTACAGAACATAACAGAATCATAAGACGGGACAGGGCCCCGTCGTACCCCTGAATGGCGTATATATACACAATAACAGAAGGCTATACCAAGATGTAGGCTCCGGATAAAAGAGCGCTCCAAAATAGCAAAATATAGTCCTAAGCGGGCGGATCAGCAAACCTGTCGTCTGTACCTGCGCGGCATGAAAACGCAGCCCCCGAAGAAAGGGGGTCAGTACGGAATATGTACCGAGTATGTAAAGCAGGGAGTGTAGTAAACAAGCCAGAACAGAAATCGAAAATGTGAGTATGAACATAATAGGTATAGAACGTACCCGGCCCAATAGGGGTCTCGGTGGTATAAGTACATCATAATCATATGCATGAACATATATAATTATATGCCAATATCACAAACCGTACCCGGCCCATTACGGGACTCGGTAATATAAGCAAATCACACCATATGCATGCACACATCTATATTTATATATAAATACCGTACCCGGCCCTCTAGTGAGGGACTCGGTGAATGGAATCATCAGATGCCCTCCTGGCCGCCGTACCGCGTCATCACATCAACACATCACCACATCCTCATCAGATATACATATACATACCGTACCCGACCCTCTAGTGAGGGACTCGGTGAATAATGCAGTAGAAAGTGCACGATAACATACCCGGCCCGGGACTCGGTGAAAGAGATCATATCACATGCACGAGCAGAGTAGTGAGAAACTGATGCACATAATCAAGACTCAATGAAGTGATCGAACGTATTATCAGAGTATTCATAGCGGATCTCTCACATCACATATTTTTGTCAGAATACTTATACCGGAATACTTGTATCAAATACTCGTATCAGATGATTCATATCAAAATATTCATACCAGAATACTTATGTGCAAATGCTTATGTCGGAACATTTACATCAAACTACTTATGTCAGAAAACTTATATCAAATTGCTTATACCGGAATGTTCGTAGCGGAGATCTTATGTCAAAGAGGGCGTACAATTCATAACAAACTTGGAGTGGTTAGAATACCACCATTTAGTAGTCGGAACGGTAACCAAGAGTTTCCTTTAATTATCGTATAGAAGTAAGTCAAGTAGAACAATAGGAAGGGATTCGGGAATGGTGGACCCACCTCGGGTCAAATGAGGTGGCGTACATAATTTTACGTATTTTACACTTCCTAATATCCCTTATGAAAGTTTTAAAGTAATCGAGTCCTATTTGCTCAAGTTCTAGGTGTTTAGACAACTTTTCTAATCATTAGCAACATAATCGATTCAATTCCACTGAATGAAAAAGGGAGAAATTTAATCGTGGATTCCGAAGTGTAGAGTCATCCCCGGGGTCCAAATTCAAACCTAACACGTCTAGGACATGCCAAGAGAAGAAAATGTTACACCCCGCGTTTTCAGAGCACGAGTATGACATTGAACTCACCGTAGTAATGGAGTGTCGGAGACGTCCCATAATGTTTTGAAAAGCACAAGTCATGGAAAGTACATAACAACGAAGAAAAAGGGTGAATTGCGATATCGTAAGCCGTAATCGGGAAAGAGTATTTTGAAACGCGAGAACATGGCCATTATTAGTATAATAAGGGATAAACATCATGTATGGAGAGTTTCGGAATATTTCGAGATCGAGGGAATTGAAGAAAATAAGTTCGACGAAAATTTGAGAAATACCGGAAAGATTTTTAGTCAACTTTGGAGGGATATATATATCCATGTATATTTGGAGTTTTAAGGCGTTTCAAAAGCCTAAAATGAAGTTCGTCGAGTCTAGTTTGTAATGCAACAAACCGCTTGTTGATAGGACCTCGGAATAGAGAATTATAGACGTTACAAACTGAACTGCCGACGCAGAAACAGCACTGCTACAGTACAGCTACAGTACCGCTGCAGTACTATAGCTACAGTGCCCGTCTCAGCCCCTATAAAAAGGGGAAAACCCCCATTTTTCTGCATCAAAAACCTCTGGAAATTTCCAGAAAGTTCAGCCATCAAAGGGCTCTCAAATCTCATACAAAATCAAAGATTTTGAGCAAAATTTCAAGCTACAAGTACTAATCGAAGTCCGGGCAACGCATAGTCACAAATATAATTTCATTTTGGAGTTGGAGGAGCTTGGGAGCAAGTGAAAAATTGAAGATTTTGTTACTTTGGTAATACAAGGTATGAATCGTTAAATTTCTTTCTTTATCAACATGGATTAAGAAATAATTGCAAGAATAAGGTGATAGTTTGTTGTATTGATGTTGTTGAATTATGGATTGAGGTTTGAAGAAAATTTTGGATAAAATATGTATATAATCATCTTGTAGAATGTTGAAGATGTTGTTATTGATGTGTTGGCATTAATTTCAACTTCCTTACGAAAGTAAAGATTATTAAATAGTTGTATCACAAGTGGGTTGGTTGAGAAATTTGGAAAATAGTGTGTGGGTTGTTTTATGGCATATGTTGGTGTTGGAAATGATTTTACGACTATTGGTATTGTTGTTGATGTTGTTGGTTATTGAATTGGAATTTCGGGCGAGGCATATAAACAGGGGAAATGCTGCCCGAATTTCGACAGAACCTAAAAGGATTTCAATTAAAGTTTCGAGTTGAGCTTATGATGACGATGATTCTAATAATAGTATGAATGATTGTATATGTAGATTACGAGGCTACGAATAATTCTTAAGAGAGGTGCAAGACGGGAAGTAAGTTAGAAGTTGAGAACTTTCTTCCAGGTATGTTAAGGCTCGTCCCTTTCTTTCAAGGCATGATTCCTATGATTATAATTCCATAAATGTGTTCATAGCCTCCTTATTTCCAAAAGTTAGATGTTCATGATTCCAAGGCATAACCCCTTCCTAATAATTCATGAATGTTTTTTTTCAAAATGTTCGTATTTCCTAAACCAGAGGTTTATGACTCCGTAAGCTTTTATGACAACAACGAGGGATATGTTTTACAATGACAACGATGATGTCAAAAGTGAGAATATCATTTTGATGACTATGATGAGAACCATCTTATGTTTAAAGGTTTCAAGTTTATGATTTCAATGACGATATGAGAATGTCGAGCTATTTATTGATTCCCCAATCTATTCATGGATGGTGACTTTATTTCTACATCTTCCAAAGTATATGAATTGATGCCTTATGAGATTTACGAACCTATTCTATGTTTTCTCTTAATTCTATTCTTCATCGATAGTCTCACCTTAAAATAATTGTTCCTTCAAGGTGAGACAAAGCGACCACGATTGTTCCATAATGTAATCGGAGGTCACCGACCTTACGTCACTCCGATGGCTACATGATTTTCTTTGGGCTCTCTTGCGTGCTTATATGATATACGTATATAAGACATGTATATGTATATAAGATATGTATATGTATATAAAAATATATATGTAAATATAAGATATGTATACGAACCTGGAATGGGAAGGGAAACATGTTTCATTGCTACCTGATCAGCTGGCTTATCATCCCGGACGCGGGGTGCCCGGACGCGGGATATATGGGTGAGCCGGTGTATATCGGCGCTATGTGGGTGAGCCGACATTGCTCGGCGCTATGATATGACCTACCATGTCATGACCAGACATGCTATGATAAGATATGCTATGGTAAGCTATACTATGACATGATATGCTATGATCTACCACGACAGGACATGATATGACAAGCTATGCTATGCTATGACATGCTAATCTATGGTGAGACATGCTATGACACGCTATGCTATGACACGACACGCTATAACATGCTATGCTATGATATGATATACTATAGCCTGACATACTATGACACGATATACTATAACGCGATATGCTACGACAAGACAAGATAAGATATGATACGATATGATACGAAATGATAATACATGACATGGTATAAGTTTTATTTTCTATGTCCTATGACTCCATGACATTATTAATTATACACTATGTTATTGCTGGTGTTATCTTCCATGTCTTACATACTCGGTACACTATTCGTACTGACGTCCCTTCTTGTGGACGCTGCGTTTCATGCCGCGCAGGTCAGCGGACAGGTGGACTTGATCCTTAGGAGCTCTACCAGCGGTACTCTACAGCGCTCCAGTTGTTCCGGAGCCTCACTTCAGTGGTACTATTTTGTGTATGTATTCTCGGGCACGACAGTACTCGGCCCTTTCTATGTATAAGCGTACTATGTCTAGAGGCTCGTAGACAGATATGTACAGTCAGTCAGGTACAGTTAGATATATGGTGTTGTAGTATGTTAATGTTGTTGTATAAAGTGATAACGAAGTTTACTAGTCTATGTCCATAATGACGCTACTAATGTTAATGTTCAAAAAAAATATGGCACCGTTCATACGGCTTGCTAAGAGGTAAAGGCAAAACGATAGACAAGGGGTGGTCGGTACAAGTATCGGGTACTCGTCACGGTCCCTAGTTGGGTCGTGACAGAAAAGGTGGAGCTTTACATACCTTTCTTGCCTTTTTCGATCGCCAAAGCTCAAATCCCGTTTCGTCAAAAACCTACAAATGGTCACATTTACCAATTACTATTCATAAGGCTTAAAGTTCCAATTTTGATTTAGTATTTGTCTACCGAAATTTCGGCAACACCTCCCCTATAAATACAACATCCCCGAGAATTCAACTCGGCCAAATTCATCAACACAACACCCAAAGTAACACCAACAACATCAAGAATCACAACAAAAATACATTCTAACATAAATGTTCCTCTTTTCTACATTGTGCAATAACTCCCATTCCAACTTAACAACCAATCTTTCATGCCAATATGGATTAGTATCCTTCCAAATCCATCAACTAACATAATAATCCACATTTAGAACTTCACTCCCATAATTACACAAAACTATATTAAAATCACATAATTTCCCATAACCATTTTTCTATAAATTTTTATACCAACTTGAACCATTATTCTTCCATTTCCATCACAAGGCCACAACAACACAATTAACATAACAAATAAAATTTTTACCATCCTTCTTCATCCACACAATTTTCGGCCATACACACATATGCCTATAACACACAATTTTTCATACTCTACATTCCTTTCCTCATTCTACAACATATATATATATATATATATTTCTTTCAAGACAAAAGGAGTAAAATCTTACCTTTCTCAAGAAATTTCCACTTGCCAACACAAGCACTTTCTTTCCTTAAAAATTATACCACGTTGAAGAGGGCCCTTAAATTAGTGAGAATACTAGAAAATTATAATTTTTGAGTCAAGAATTGGTGGCCTAAAAGTTTTTCCTTTCTCTCCTTGCTTGGCCGAAATTCTCCTTCTTTTTTGCTCTTGTTTCTTGTTTTCTCTCCTTCTAGTTTTGTCTTGAAACTTCTAATGTTTCATGACAATTAAATGGTCCTTATATTTAATTACCACATGGATAATTTCCATGGGCTTGGGCTTGGCCATGTTGGCCGGCCACCCCTTGAAAATTTGGGCCTAATTTATTTTTTTTTTTCATTTTTTTTTTGGGCCAACCCGGTTGGTCCCGAATTGGGCCTAGCCCACAGACCTTTCGACCTTAAAACGTCCATATCTCCTTGTACCGACGTCACCTGGGAACCCACAACCTATGGATGGAAAGCTAATTCAATTATCTACAATTTCTATTTCCTGGTATTGTTCCAAATTCCAAACTTATAATACAGTTTTTGCCCCCCAAAGTCAGGTCACCCGAAAACTTTTTCTTAAAAATATTCGTTTGGAGGACTTCACTTTGATTTGGCCCAGGGGCCCTTCTTGAGTTGTGTTTAACTTCACATATGTGATTCATATAATTTGTCACATGTCCCAAAAAAAATCTTGACGTGTGGGCCCCCACCTCAGCTTACAATTAATCCGACGTTCAAAAATACGGGATATAACATCCTCCCCCCCTTTAGAACATTCGTCCTCGAATGTTAGATTAGTCTTATAGGGTCTGAAAGTGCTTCGGGGGAGTTTCTTCCTTTCCTTCGAGCTTTTTCCAAACGTTACCATTACTATCCCCTCTTTAGTACTCGCTTTCTTTCTATTCCCGAGCATCGCTATACTTAGGGATTTCCAACCTTAACTAGTGGTGGAATCAGTATCCGTCTACTTGCAACATTTGTACCATAGCTTTCGCTTCGTCTTCTAGATTTCGTTCAGTCGATGTTTTTCATATATCGCAACACTGACTTCTGGGGCCCACCTGTTGATCGATACAGTCATAACTGAGATGTCATTTGCACACATATACACTTATTACCATTTCACTTAGAATTCATTTCCCAAACACTATTCAGACTCTTCCTGATCCCAGAATTGTGTCACGCTTCCTTTTTCTCCGCCGGTCGGGCCCGCCTTAGCCTACCCGACCTATTTAGGGTTTCCAACCATTCAGTACATTCCAGTTTACTTTGAGTCGCCCCATATTTTCCATCTATATTTTGTATCTACATTTATGAAAATTTCAGTACGCTTCCTAGGGGTCACCCATCCCAGAATTTCTCTGGCCCTAGCACGCTTAACATCGGAACTTTAGAGAATTTTGATACGTTAGTGCTGACGTAATCGCGCCCACTACCCCGCACGAGCTTTGTCACGTAATTTTAGGCAGGTCGGGGTTTTAACAAATTTTTCGAAAATTTTCTTAGTGGGTCCCACTCCGATTCGAAGGAGGTCTTTTATTTCCCTTACTTAAGGGATTACCGAATTAGTCCTTTAAACTCTTAACGTTCACCTTTTATTAGTATGAATAGTTACCTCTGAGGATCCTATCATTTCAGGTTTTACCCAGATTCTATTAGCAACTAGGAGGGGAAAATATATCCCAAGATAGCGCCTAGACTTATCAATGCATATATATATATATATATATATATATATATATATATTTCGAGAAAAGGTCAACAATGTACCTGCGTCCGCGTCTGATGGTGCTCCTGGGTCCTGTTGACTGGGCAAGGCATAGATACGGTGCGAAGGACCGCTAGAACTGGAACCCCCGCCGCGACCTCTCCCGCTGCCTGCTGGTATCGACACACTCTGCTCCGCACGGCGCATGGCTATGGAAGGGGAAGATGTGCCAGCAACTGACCCGGTGGGCTGGGCTGAACCACCCCTAAACGGGCACTCTCTCATAATATGGCGTCGACGGCCACAAGAAAAACAAGCATCCGTAGTATAACGACATTCTCCGAAGTGGGACTTACCACAGCGAGAACATCGGGGCAGGGTTGGCCTCGTCTGATCTGGACCTCTGCTCGTCCGTGAGTCTGAAACCCTGGAGCTCTGGCCTGCTCCTGAATACCCTGCATAATCTGGTCTTCGGCCCGAGGGCTGTGGGGGTGTGCTCCGTGCTGGCTGGGAAGAATATCTGCTACCCTGCCGCAGAGATGGTCTGCTCCGTAACTCCTCAGAATACCCAGCTGATCTGGCCCTCTTAGGCCGACTCTCATCCTGAATCCTATCGGGCTGACGCCCCTTATGCCGGTCCTCCATGCCCTGGGCGTGCGCCTGTATACGGGCGATATCCATGCCGGTCTGAGCGGCCAGCACCAGACAACTATCGATCAAATAGTCATCCAGCCCCACTATATAACGGTGCATCCTATCAGTCATAGTAGCTACCATGGTAGGTGCATACCTAGCTAATGAGTCAAACTCTAGGCTATACTCCCGGACACTCCTACCATTCTGTCTCAGTAGCAGAAATCTGTCGGCCCTAGCCCGCCGTAGCACCGGAGGTAGAAAATGACCAAGAAAAGCCTCAGTAAACTCATCCCAAACTGCTGGGGGGGCACCGTCGCCTCTAGATAACTCCCATGACTCGTACCAATTAGCTGCTACATCATACAACCGGTACGAAGCAACTCAACTGACTCTGTTGCAGAAGCCTTAATCAAATGTAACCTGTGCCGCATTTTCCTGATAAACTCCTCTGGATCCTCCTCAGGCTTTGTCCCGAAGAACTCTGTTGGACTACATGTCAAGAACTCACGGGCCCTGGAACTATCACGTCTATCCGCACAATCACCCACAAATCCGTGCCTGTGAACCTGCTCCGCCATCAATCTGGTCAACAACTGGACCGCATCTCGCATAGCCCTATACTCCTCCCCTGGCTGTGGAGCTGGAGGCTCGGGTACTGAAACCCCAGGAGCTAACGGTGGAGTCGCCCCCTGATCAGCAGCTACGGCTGCCCCAATCTCCTCCGGTAAGGGCGGTGTAACAGAACCGGCCGATGGGGGTATATCCTCCGGTACAGGCTGGGTACGGGCCCTGGTAACTCTCTGGGCCCGGCTGGTCTCTCCTACTTCCATCATCGCTTTGCCCTTCTGGGCAGCCGTTGCCTTCTTCGGAGGCACTGCTGAAAACATAATAAATTGTTAGAAAGGAATCATCCTACCAATACAGTTCTATCGCACGATCTAAGATCCAAAGAAGGGTAACATCCTAGATGTCCTGTAGCCTCCTGTTTATAGATGTGGTGCACGACACACCGATAAACAAGACTCTACTAGACACGGTCTGTAGACACTCCGAGGACGGACCGCTCTGATACCACTTTTGTCACGACCCAACCCCGTAGGCCATGACTAGTGCCCGTATTGGACACCCAAACGTACCCAATAGCCCTAGCTAGCATATTAGCAGAGTATATCAATATAAACTTCAATTGGCGTTACTAAATATCGCATAGGCACAAGTATAACACGTAGAAGCCGATAAGGCCATCACAGATCATAACAACCCAAAAGCATATACAGAACCCACATGTGTGTCTACAGACCTCTACAGAACATAACAGAATCATAAGACGGGACAGGGCCCCGTCGTACCCCTGAATGGCGTATATATACACAATAACAGAAGGCTATACCAAGATGTAGGCTCCGGATAAAAGAGCGCTCCAAAATAGCGAAATAAAGTCCTAAGCGGGCAGATCAGCAAACCTGTCGTCTGTACCTGCGCGGCATGAAAACGCAGCCCCCGAAGAAAGGGGGTCAGTACGGAATATGTACCGAGTATGTAAAGAAGGGAGTGTAGTAAACAAGCCAGAACAGAAATCGAAAATGTGAGTATAAACATAATAGGTATAGAACGTACCCGGCCCAATAGGGGTCTCGGTGGTATAAGTACATCATAATCATATGCATGAACATATATAATTATATGCCAATATCACAAACCGTACCCGGCCCATTACGGGACTCGGTAATATATGCAAATCACACCATATGCATGCACACATATATATTTATATATAAATACCGTACCCGGCCCTCTAGTGAGGGACTCGGTGAATGGATTCATCAGATGCCCTCCTGGCCGCCGTACCGCGTCATCACATCAACACATCACCACATCCTCATCAGATATACATATACATACCGTACCCGACCCTCTAGTGAGGGACTCGGTGAATAATGCAGTAGAAAGTGCACGATAACATACCCGGCCCGGGACTCGGTGAAAGAGATCATAGCACATGCACGAGCAGAGTAGTGAGAAACTGATGCACATAATCAAGACTCAATGAAGTGATCGAACGTATTATCAGAGTATTCATAGCGGATCTCTCACATCACATATTTTTGTCAGAATACTTATACCGGAATACTTGTATCAAATACTCGTATCAGATGATTCATATCAAAATATTCATACCAGAATACTTATGTGCGAATGCTTATGTCGGAACATTTACATCAAACTACTTATGTCAGAAAACTTATATCAAAATGCTTATACCGGAATGTTCGTAGCGGAGATCTTATGTCAAAGAGGGCGTACAATTCATAACAAACTTGGAGTGGTTAGAATACCATCAACTAACATAATAATCCACATTTAGAACTTCACTCCCATAATTACACCAAACTATATTAAAATCACATAATTTCCCATAACCATTTTTCTATAAATTTTGATACCAACTTGAACCATTATTCTCCATTTCCATCACAAGGCCACAACAACACAATTAACATAACAAATAAAATTTTTACCATCCTTCTTCATCCACACAATTTTCGGCCATACACACATATGCCTATAACACACAATTTTTCATACTCTACATTCCTTTCCTCATTCTACAACACACACATATATATATATATATATATATATATATATATATATATATATATATATATATATATATATATATATATATATATATATATATATTTCTTTCAAGACAAAAGGAGTAAAATCTTACCTTTCTCAAGAAATTTACACTTGCTAACACAAGCAATTTCTTTCTTTAAAAATTATACCACGTTGAAGAGGGCCCTTAAATTAGTGAGAATGCTAGAAAATTATAATTTTTGAGTCAAGAATTGGTGGCCTAAAATTTTTTCCTTTCTCTCCTTGCTTGGCCGAAATTCTCCTTCTTTTTTGCTCTTGTTTCTTGTTTTCTCTCCTTCTAGTTTTGTCTTGAAACTTCTAATGTTTCATGACAATTAAATGGTCCTTATATTTAATTACCACATGGATAATTTCCATGGGCTTGGGCTTGGCCATGTTGGCCGGCCACCCCTTGCAAATTTGGGCCTAATTTATTTTTTTTTTCATTTTTTTTTGGGCCAACCCGGTTGGTCCCGAATTGGGCCTAGCCCACAGACCTTTCGACCTTAAAACGTCCATATCGCCTTGTACCGACGTCACCTGGGAACCCACGACCTATGGATGGAAAGCTAATTAAATTATCTACAACTTCTATTTCCTGGTATTGTTCAAAATTCCAAACGTATAATACAGGGTTTGCCCCCCAAAGTCAGGTCACCCGAAAACGTTTTCTTAAAAATATTCGTTTGGAGGACTTCCACTTTGATTTGGCCCTAGGGCCCTTCTTGAGTTGTGTTTAACTTCACATATGTGATTCATATAATTTGTCACATGTCCCAAAAAAAATCTTGACGTGTGGGCCCCCACCTCAGCTTACAATTAATCCGACGTTCAAAAATACGGGATATAACATTGTAGTCATGATCTTAGAGGTAAAATTCTTCCTTTTGATAAGTTTGATTGCTTATTTGATTTTTGTGTGTGTTCTTGTCAAAGGAAAAGGCAAGAGAAGTATGAGACATCTGGTCATTACACTTGGTTTGATCCCTTTGATGTTTCTAAGATCAATGATGGCGCATATTCTTACCTCATGATTCATGCTTCTCTAGAGTACTCTTGTAGTAATTGGATACATCATTTTCACTCTTGTTTGTTGTTACTATTCGAGTTACTAGTTGATATTCGTGAGACATATGCTAACCTTGATGTGTTGACCATTTTTGTTTTTGACCCTGGAATTGATCATAAGGTTTATAACTTGTTGGAATTGATGACTTTGGGGTAGGCTGGTACATTATTTCAGTATTTGGAGTTGAGTTATTCTATTTGTTTTGTACTTAGCCTTGGAGCGAATTTAGTGTATTTTAAGGTGAATCAGGTGGAAAGCCATTGGAATGATCCTCCTGGACATCATTGTGGTATGCAACCACGACTTGCAAACTCCATGAAGATGGTAGGTTTTCTTGGCTCATGCTTCTTCTTGGGATTTCCAAATCCATGACGGTAATCTCTATTATCTTTGGGCAGTTTTGTAGCACTCTTGTTTTATATCATGATTATTCACTCATGTTGCTACTGCACTCTTACCCGATTGAGACTTGGAAGCTACACATACTCATTCTCGTCCATGTTTTGCAGGGATCGAATTTGAGGACAAATCCTTTTCAAGAGGGGGAGGATGATGTAATCCATATAGCCATGATGATGATCCAATTGTGCCATAATGATGTGGTTGAGGTTGATGCTGCGGTCGCTGTGGTCGAGGTTGATATTAATGTTGTAATTTCGAGGACGAAATTCTTCCAAGAAAGGGAGGATGATGCAATCCAAATTACCATGGTGACGACTAAAGTGTTCAAGCCGAGGAGACCCAAATTGAAGTCCGAAAGGATGTGGATTGAAGCCCAAGATCTGAAAGAACAAGTCTAGCAGCCCAAATTAGGACTTCTAGAAGCTCTAGTGTGAACGTGAGGGACTGGACTAATGTGAACGAAGGAAGCTTCCCTTTTTATGTTTTCTAGGCTTATTAAAGGCTATTTTGACTTTCAATATGTGTAAGGGCTTTCTAGGCTTCTAGGAGTATGCATTTTGTAGTCTTCTATGCACCTAGAAGACTACACTTCTATTTATTTCTTTTGACTAGTATATTTTAAGAACCTTATTTAAAGGTGCTTGTAATTGATTTGGAGAAACCTATCTTGGAATATTGAATATTATTGAAACCCTTTAGTCTTGAATGACTAGTGTTAATTTGGTGGACTCCAAATTGTACAACCCCCGTTTGATCTAACAGTTTGCAAGAGATGGCTATTCTCTTGAGGATTGTTCGAATAGGATAGGTGCCTTTTGATCCTTTTGGGAGGTAACTAGGACTAGTTCTTCTAGTTATTGTCCAATTGTTATTCAAATTGTGTCTTCTTTCTATCTTTGTTATTTTTCTTGCATCATTTGGTATCAAGAGCCAGTCGTAGATTTGTCCCTACAAATGTAGTCCTTGTTTTGTATCAAACTTTATTTAACAAAACAAAAAATCTGTTTTGGACGAATTTCTTAGTGTTCTTAGGGTTAAACTTCTTGATAGTTGTTGTTTTGGATGAAATTCGTGTTACTTGGAGTATTTGGGTGTTCTTGATCTATTGGTGAATCTGATTTTGTTTTGTGTTTGAAGACATGTGTTCTTGGATGTTCATAAGTTCAAGAAAAAGTTCATGAACTATTATTTTAAAGTCTCCAATCGTGCCATTAGTTTAGTTATCTTGGGTGATCCATGGTGATATTTGGAAACTAGGCATCAAGATGGTCATTTTGGTATATCATTTGAAGTGTTTTGAATACTTGTGTTCTTGAGTGTTCATAAATATTTTGTGAATGTTCATGTGTGTTCTTGATAATTTCAGATTTACTAACTTTGTTTGATATAATTTTGGTGATAAGTTAAGCTTTCAAGGTGTTAGGGAGTGTGAAAGCTATTTGGGAAGTCAAAGGGACTAGTCAAGAGTTAATTCCCAAGGAGTTGGTGCATTGAACCCCTCCAAAACGTGGAGAAGGGGGCTGCACTCATTAGGAGAAGTCAAAAATCAGTTTGGGGTGTGTGAAAGGGAGTAGAGGCAAACAAATAGTCAAACCATTAATTGAAACAAGTTCGCAAGTCAATTCTTGGGAAGACTAGCAGTCACCTTGAGAAAAGAGTGTCCAAGTTCCTAATCACCTCTTGGGAAAATGAGAAGTCAAGTTTGCAAGTCCCTAGTCACCTTTTGGGAAGACGAGAAGCTACATTGAAACTTGTAGTAATTAAATTCCAAGACAAGTTGGTCAAAGGATATTAATTAGCAAGACTTAAGGGGCTGCCTTGCACATTTTAAAGGGGGTTTGGGAAGCTTCTTAATCCTTTCTCTGTGACATAACTTCTTGCTAGTATCCATTGAGCAATTACCTACTCAAAGTTTACTAGTTCTTGAGCTATAACTTTTTCCGTGCTAATTCTTTCAAGCTTTTCTCGTTTTAACTCGTCGTGAATTGTTTGACTCAAGTGCGCCACAATTAAAAGAGTCGTCCGACTGTAGAGTCCATAATCTCACTCTAATCCCGAAGAGGTAGCATCTTTTGTATAATTTTGCAGATTGAATAGGAGTTGGTCAATTCCGAGGAAGCCAGTAACAAGACGGAGTGAACCAAACCTATTGTATCATTGAGTGAACCGAGGGCCACCCAAATAAAGTAAGGGAGTGAGTAAGGTCATTTTTAACTCATAACCTTTTCTTTGAGCTTTGTTATGCAGGTATGATGGACCAAGGTGCAATGAGGACTAAACCCGTTCAATCAGAAGTAAGAACTAGATGTCTTACACAAAGGAGAGGACCACTATTTCCAAGAAAATGAGAGAGATTGCCTAAGACAAGGTTTCAAAAATTGAAGGTGAATGTTTGTGAGTATAATGGCTTTGATCTAGAGCTTGACGATTTGTGTGACTCCACGTTCATCTCTCCTTATGCGGCTGATTGGTTGAATTTGACATGGGTTAAAAAGAGATATCCATATGACTATAATGGGTATCAAGTTGAGTGGATGGTCAAGGTGGTAATATCTCATGGAGATTATGTTGAAACAGTCCGATGTGATGTGTTTCCCCAAAAAATAAGTCACTTATGCTTTGGACAGCCCTGGTTTCGAAAACACGATGTTCCAAATGTACGAGATTGGATAAGGTATGTCATAGATGAGGAAGGATGGCCTCTCTTTCCATTCCCACTTCCGAAAGAAAATCCCAATAGTGCATATGTCTCGTCTATGCCTATAGGGTAGTGTAATGCCATGCAAAATGGGAAGTCCGGGTTGACTGGAATGAGTAGGCTGCCACAAAAGAAACAAGAGAATGGAATTCAAAAGAACATGAGAGAAAAGAAAAATAATGACGGAGATGAAGTTCTTCACTCTGACACTCACAATCTTTCTTTTTCCTCTAGTTTCTTGAATTCCTTTGTAGGTACCGGTGAAAACAAGCTGGAAAGTGAGCCTCCGACAATGGAAACTCCTGAAGAGGATGCAATGACTTCGGAAGAGCTGATTTGCCGAAAGGAGGAACATGAAGGTAAAGAGAACCATTCTTGTGAGCTTGAAGGTAAGTTGACTAAATTCACTACTTTAGATGCTAATGTTGAGCATGCTGATTGTGTGAGTATGAGTAAGGAATTATCTTGTGTGGGCTTAAAATCTTCTTTGTCTTGTGATGATAAGTTGAATGAATCTTGTGGAGATACACTAGTTGTTCTTGGTTGTGATCCTGAAACTGAAACTACTTGTGCGTTTAATGAGATGAAAACTAGTGTTGACACTTATGATGAGAGTCTTAATGCAAAAGATACAACTTCTGTGGGTGAAAGGAGTGAAAACAAGTTGATTGATTTTAGCGTCTTGTCTTTAGAAAGCAATCTTGAACCTTGTGTGTGTGTGAGCAATATTCCATCATTAGTTGATGATTATTCTGGATATGATGGAATTGTTGGCCATAAATGTGATTGTTTGGAATTAGGCACACCGCCCATGCTTGATAAGGAAGAAAGTAATTCATCTTTAAGTCTTTATGATGTTGAATCTGCGCATGATAATGAAATTGACTTGAATAATGAGTTTGAACATGTGAACTTGGATGAGACCTTTCTTGTGAAACTATTTTTACTTGGAGATGCTTGTTTGTTTAATGATGAGTTTGAGTTTCTTAATACTCTTTCTTGTGATGGAATTAACTCCTTGTTGGATAGTTCACTTGATAGAGGACATTGTCTTGGAAAGGAAAGTGTGGAAAGTTGCTTAAGTAATAAATCTTCTTTGTGTGGTCCAAATCGTGATCTTGTGCTTAATAGTATTCATGATTGTGAAAGTGAACTTACTGATGGTGAAGTGACCTTAAGTAGCACTTTTCTTTACTATTTGTTTGCATATGATGAGGGTCATGATTGTTTTAGGAGCTTTTGTGATGTGGAGGACTTAAAGTGTGACTTTGAGTGTGCTAGACGTGTAGGAAGTGATCTTGCAGAGGATTGGGAATGTAGTGCCGAATTCTTTAATAGTGAAGAAGAATGTGAGGATGAGTTCTCACTAGGAGCAGAATTTGAGTTGAAATCTCTAGGTGTGATTCTTGAAGCTGAAAAGGAAAGTAGAATGGTGGATGCTAGTTCTAGTGTCTATTACTTTACATATTGTGATCCTTACATGGATAACTCACTTGAGATAGGCTATACCAAATTCCTTAGCTTGAAATGTGGAAGTTATGCATTTGAACCTTGGGATTGTAGTCATGATCTTAGAGGTAAAATTCTTCCTTTTGATAAGTTTGATTGCTTATTTGATTTTTGTGTGAGTTCTTGTCAAAGGAAAAGACAAGAGAAGTATGAGAAATCTGTTCATTACACATGGTTTGATCCCTTTGATGTTTCTAAGATCAATGATGGCACATATTCTTACCTCATGATTCATGCTTCTCTAGAGTACTCTTGTAGTACTTGGATACATCATTGTCACTCTTGTTTGTTGTTACTATTCGAGTTACTTGTTGATATTTTTGAGACATATGCTAACCTTGATGTGTTGACCATTTTTGTTTTTGACCCTGGAATTGATCATAAGGTTTATAACTTGTTGGAATTGATGACTTTGGGGTGGGCTGGTACATTACTTCGGTATTGGGAGTTGAGTTATTCTATTTGTTTTGTACTTAGCCTTGGAGCGAATTTGGTGTATTTTAAGGTGAATCAGGTGGAAAGCCATTGGAAAGATCCTCCCTAGACATCATTGTGGTATGCAACCACGACTTGCAAACTCCATGAAGATGGTAGGTTTTCTTGGCTCATGCTTCTTCTTGGGCTTTCCAAATCCATGACGGTAATCTCTATTATCTTTGGGCAGTTTTGTAGCACTCTTGTTTTATATCATGATTATTCACTCATGTTGCTACTGCACTCTTACCCGATTGAGACTTGGAAGCTACACATACTCATTCTCGTCCATGTTTTGCAGGGATCGAATTTGAGGACAAATCCTTTTCAAGAGGGGGAGAATGATGTAATCCGTATAGCCATGATGATGATCCAATTGTGCCATAATGATGTGGTTGAGGTTGATGCTGCGGTCGCTGCGGATATTAATGTTGTAATTTCGAGGACGAAATTCTTCCAAGAAAGGGAGGATGATGCAATCCAAATTACCATGGTGACGACTAAAGTGTTCAAGCTGAGGAGACCCAAATTGAAGTCTGAAAGGATGTGGATTGAAGCCCAAGATCTGAAAGAACAAGTCTAGCAGCCCAAATTAGGACTTCTAGAAGCTCTAGTGTGAACATGAGGGGCTGGACTAATGTGAACGAAGGAAGCTTCCCTTTTTGTGTTTTCTAGGCTTATTAAAGGCTATTTTGACTTTCAATATGTGTAGTGGCTTTCAAGGCTTCTAGGAGTATGCATTTTGTAGTTTTCTATGCACCTAGAAGACTACACTTCTATTTATTTCTTTTGACTAGTATATTTTAAGAACCTTATTTAAAGGTGCTTGTAATTGATTTGGAGAAACCTATCTTTGAATATTGAATATTATTGAAACCCTTTAGTCTTGAATGACTAGTGTTAATTTGGTGGACTCCAAATTGTACAACCCATGTTTGATCTAACAGTTTGCACGAGATGGCTATTCTCTTGAGGATTGTTCGAATAGGATAGGTGCCTTTTGATCCTTTTGGGAGGTAACTAGGACTAGTTCTTCTAGTTATTGTCCAATTGTTATTCAAATTGTGTCTTCTTTCTATCTTTGTTATTTTTCTTGCATCATTTGGTATCAAGAGCCAGTCATAGATTTGTCCCTAGAAATCTAGTCCTTGTTTTGTATCAAACTTTATTTAACAAAAAAAAAATCTGTTTTGGACGAATTTCTTAGTGTTCTTAGGGTTAAACTTCTTGATAGTTGTTGTTTTGGATGAAATTCGTGTTACTTGGAGTATTTGGGTGTTCTTGATCTGTTGGTGAATCTGATTTTGTTTTGTGTTTGAAGACATGTGTTCTTGGATGTTCATAAGTTCAAGAAAAAGTTCATGAACTATTATTTTAAAGTCTCCAATCGTGCCATTAGTTTAGGTGTCTTGGGTGATCCATGGTGATATTTGGAAACTAGGCATCAAGATGGTCATTTTGGTATATCATTTGAAGTGTTTTGAATACTCGTGTTCTTGAGTGTTCATAAATATTTTGTGAATGTTCATGTGTGTTCTTGATAATTTCAGATTTACTAACTTTGTTTGATCTAATTTTGGTGATAAGTTAAGCTTTCAAGGTGTTAGGGAGTGTGAAAGCTATTTGGGAAGTCAAAGGGACGAGTCAAGAGTTAATTCCCAAGGAGTTGGTGCATTGAACCCCTCCAAAACGTGGAGAAGGGGGCTACACTCATTAGGAGAAGTCAAAAATCAGTTTGGGGTGTGTGAAAGGGAGTAGAGGCAAACAAATAGTCAAACCATTAATTGACACAAGTTCCTAAGTCAATTCTTGGGAAGACTAACAGTCATCTTGAGAAGAGAGTGTCCAAGTTCCTAATCACCTCTTGGCAAAATGAGAAGTCAAGTTTGTAAGTCCCTAGTCATCTTTTGGGAAGACGAGAAGCTACATTGAAACTTGTAGTAATTAAATTCCCAGACAAGTTGGTCAAAGGATATTAATTAGCAAGACTTAAGGGGCTGCCTTGCACATTTTAAAGGGGGTTTGGAAAGCTTCTTAATCCTTTCTCTGTGACATAACTTCTAGCTAGTATCCATTGAGTAATTACCTACTCAAAGTTTACTAGTTCTTGAGCTATAACATTTTCCGTGCTAATTCTTACAAGCTTTTCTCGTTTTAACTCGTCGTGAATTGTTTGACTCAAGTGCGCCACAATTAAAAGAGTCGTCCGACTGTAGAGTCCATAATCTCACTCTAATCCCGAAGAGGTAGCATCTTTTGTGTAATTTTGGAGATTGAATAGGAGTTGGTCAATTCCGAGAAAGCCAGTAACAAGACGGAGTGAACCGAACCTATTGTATCATTGAGTGAACCGAGGGCCACCCAAATAAAGTAAGGGAGTGAGTAAGGTCATGTTTAACTCATAACCTTTTCTTTGAGCTTTGTTATGCAGGTATGATGGACCAAGGTGCAATGAGGACTAAGCCCGTTCAATCAGAAGTAAGAACTAGATGGCTTACACAAAGGAGAGGACCACTATTTCCAAGAAAAGGAGAGAGATTGCCTAAGAAAAGGTTTCAAAAATTGAAGGTGAATGTTTGTGGGTATAATGGCTTTGATCTAGGGCTTGACGATTTGTGTGACTCCACATTCAGCTCTCCTTATGCGGCTGATTGGTTGAATTTGACATGGGTTAAAAAGAGATATCCATATGACTATAATGGGTATCAAGTTGAGTGGATGGTCAAGGTGGTAATATCTCATGGAGATTATGTTGAAACGGTCCGATGGGATGTGTTTCCCCTAAAAATATGTCACTTATGCTTTGGACAGCCCTAGTTTCGAAAACACGATGTTCCAAATGTGCGAGATTGGATAAGGTATGTCATAGATGAGGAAGGATGGCCTCTCTTTCCATTCCCACTTCCGAAAGAAAATCCCAATAGTGCATATGTCTCTTCTATGCCTATAGGGGAGTGTAATGCCATGCAAAATGGGAAGTCCGGGTTGACTGGAATGAGTAGGCTGCCACAAAAGAAACAAGAGAATGGAATTGAAAAGAACATGAGAGAAAAGAAAAATAATGAGGGAGATGAAGTTCTTCACTCTGACACTCACAATCTTTCTTTTTCCTCTAGTTTCTTTAATTCTTTTGTAGGTACCAGTGAAAACAAGCTGGAAAGTGAGCCTCCGACAATGGAAACTCATGAAGAGGATGCAATGACTTCGGAAGAGTTGATTTGCCGAAAAGAGGAACTTGAAGGTAAAGAGAACCATTCTTCTGAGCTTGAAGGTAAGTTGACTAAATTCACTACTTTAGATGCTAATGTTGAGCAAGCTGATTGTGTGAGTATGAGTAAGGAATTATCTTGTGTGGGCTTAAAATCTTCTTTGTCTTGTGATGATAAGTTGAATGAATCTTGTGTAGATACACTAGTTGTTCTTGGTTGTGATCCTGAAACTGAAACTACTTGTGCGTTTAATGTGATGAAAACTAGTGTTGACACTTATGATGAGAGTCTTAATGCAAAAGACACAACTTCTGTGGGTGAAAGGAGTGAAAACAAGTTGATTGATTTTAGCGTCTTGTCTTTAGAAAGCAATCTTGAACCTTGTGTGTGTGTGAGCAATATTCCATTATTAGTTGATGATTATTCTGGATATGATGGAATTGTTGGCCATAAATGTGATTGTTTGGAATTAGGCACACCGCCCATGTTTGATAAGGAAGAAAGCAATTCATCTTTAAGTCTTTATGATGTTGAATCTGCGCATGATAATGAAATTGACTTGAATGATGAGTTTGAACATGTGAACTTGGATGAGACCTTTCTTGTGAAACTATTTTTACTTGGAGATGCTTGTTTGTTTAATGATGAGTTTGAGTTTCTTAATACTCTTTCTTGTGATGGAATTAACTCCTTGTTCGATAGTTCCCTTGATAGAGGACATTGTCTTGGAAAGGAAAGTGTGGAAAGTTGCTTAAGTAATAAATCTTCTTTGTGTGGTCCAAATCGTGATCTTGTGCTTAATAGTATTCATGATTGTGAAAGTGAACTTACTGATGGTGAAGTGACCTTAAGTAGCACTTTTCTTTACTATTTGTTTGCATATGATGAGGGTCATGATTGTTTTAGGAGCTTTTGTGATGTGGAGGACTTAAAGTGTGACTTTGAGTGTGCTAGACGTATAGGAAGTGATCTTGAAGAGGATTGGGAAAGTAGTGCAGAATTCTTTAATAGTGAAGAAGAATGTGAGGATGAGTTCTCACTAGGAGCAGAATTTGAGTTGAAATCTCTAGGTGTGATTCTTGAAGCGGAAAAGGAAAGTAGAATGGTGGATGCTAGTTCTAGTGTCTATTACTTTACTTATTGTGATCCTTACATGGATAACTCACTTGAGATAGGCTATACCAAATTCCTTAGCTTGAAATGTGGAAGTTATGCATTTGAACCTTGGGATTGTAGTCATGATCTTAGAGGTAAAATTCTTCCTTTTGATAAGGTTGATTGCTTATTTGATTTTTGTGTGAGTTCTTGTCAAAGGAAAAGACAAGAGAAGTATGAGAAATCTGGTCATTACACATGGTTTGATCCCTTTGATGTTTCTAAGATCAATGATGGCACATATTCTTACCTCATGATTCATGTTTCTCTAGAGTACTCTTGTAGTAATTGGATACATCATTGTCACTCTTGTTTGTTGTTACTATTTGAGTTACTAGTTGATATTCTTGAGACATATGCTAACCTTGATGTGTTGACCATTTTTGTTTTTGACCCTGGAATTGATCATAAGGTTTATAACTTGTTGGAATTGATGACTTTGGGGTGGGCTGGTACATTACTTCGGTATTGGGAGTTGAGTTATTCTATTTGTTTTGTACTTAGCCTTGGAGCGAATTTAGTGTATTTTATGGTGAATCAGGTGGAAAGCCATTGGAAAGATCCTCCCTGGACATCATTGTGGTATGCAACCACGACTTGCAAACTCCATGAAGATGGTAGGTTTTCTTGGCTCATGCTTCTTCTTGGGCTTTCCAAATCCATGACGGTAATCTCTATTATCTTTGGGCAGTTTTGTAGCACTCTTGTTTTATATCATGATTATTCACTCATGTTGCTACTGCACTCTTACCCGATTGAGACTTGGAAGCTACACATACTCATTCTCGTCCATGTTTTGCAGGGATCGAATTTGAGGACAAATCCTTTTCAAGAGGGGGAGAATGATGTAATCCGTATAGCCATGATGATGATCCAATTGTGCCATAATGATCTGGTTGAGGTTGATGCTGCGGTCGCTGCGGATATTAATGTTGTAATTTCGAGGACGAAATTCTTCCAAGAAAGGGAGGATGATGCAATCCAAATTACCATGGTGACGACTAAAGTGTTCAAGCCGAGGAGACCCAAATTGAAGTCTGAAAGGATGTGGATTGAAGCCCAAGATCTGAAAGAACAAGTCTAGCAGCCCAAATTAGGACTTCTAGAAGCTCTAGTGTGAACATGAGGGGCTGGACTAATGTGAACGAAGGAAGCTTCCCTTTTTATGTTTTCTAGGCTTATTAAAGGCTATTTTGACTTTCAATATGTGTAGTGGCTTTCTAGGCTTCTAGGAGTATGCATTTTGTAGTCTTCTATGCACCTAGAAGACTACACTTCTATTTATTTCTTTTGACTAGTATATTTTAAGAACCTTATTTAAAGGTGCTTGTAATTGATTTGGAGAAACCTATCTTTGAATATTGAATATTATTGAAACCCTTTAGTCTTGAATGACTAGTGTTAATTTGGTGGACTCCAAATTGTACAACCCCCGTTTGATCTAACAGTTTGCAAGAGATGGCTATTCTCTTGAGGATTGTTCGAATAGGATAGGTGCCTTTTGATCCTTTTGGGAGGTAACTAGGACTAGTTCTTCTAGTTATTGTCCAATTGTTATTCAAATTGTGTCTTCTTTCTATCTTTGTTATTTTTCTTGCATCACAAGGAGTCATTCGAGAGGTGATTTAGTATAAAAAGAGTAAGCTTAAACGAGTAAAGAATGAAACAAGGAAGAGAAAGAAACATGATTACATTTGTTTTAGGAAAGAGAGTAATGTGTCCCTTATAGAAATCAATATAACTGAAAGCATCAACTGGCTAAGGGAAGTTGAAGCTTATAGAGGAAATATAAGTATTGAAAAGGACAATGAATTTGAATCTTATAGAGGAAAGATAAGTATTGAAAAGCACTTTAGGAATTGTGAAGGGTTGAGTGATAATAGTAAGCATTGGAATTGGATACGAGTATTAGTCTTCATTTAACATTCGAGGACGAATGTTTCTAAGAGGGAAGGATGTTACATCCTAGAAAATTTCGTGTTACTAAGGCTACAGACAGCTTTATGTGAGCTCAAGAAGGAGCAAATATTACAAGTACAAAGAATGAAATTCTACTGTAGTAGCATGAGGATAGCATGAGTATGATATTTGGAATTTGTACAATATGATTGGAATGATACGTTAAAAGATATATAGCCCTCGTAACCGTAAGCTGAGGTGGGGCCCACATGATGGGATTTTGATAAAGGACATATGATAAGTTATATGGACAATATATGTGAAGTTAAGCACAACTCAAGAAGGACCCTTGAGCCAAATCCTAGTGTAAGCCCTCCAAAAAGATGTTTTTAAGTTACGTTTTCGGGTGATCTGACTTCAGGAGACCATAACCCCATCATTATTTGGGAATTTGGGAAAACCACAAATATTAAAGTTGTAGATAATTGAATTACTTTCCAACCATAGGCCGTGGGCCTTCACACGACATAGGGATAAAAAATTATGGACGTTTTAATGCAGCAAGGTCAAGCTGGGCAGTGGGCTCGGCCCAACCGACTCAAGGTCGGTGGGAACCGACCCAAGACCCATATATAAGGGATAAATGCATACAAATTCGTTCATTTACAAATCAAGCAGTCCACAAACTTTTAGAGAGAGAGAGAGAGGAGAGTTAGAATGAGAAAGTGGAGAATCGAGCAAGTTCGAGGCCCCGAATCCCCAGGCTCGTGAAGGATAAATTGTAGTACGAGTTGTTGTCGTCGTATTAAGCTAATTATTGAGCTTGGGGGATGATATTTCGTGATTGATCTGCTGCTAAGGTATGTATAAGGTTCCTCTTATGTTATTAAAGTGTTTATTTAGAGTTTTAACGGATTAGGACGGAGGAAATAATGTTAATAGCTCGTTTGGCTTTTTTGGGAGGTTTATGAAGGTGGGGCTGTTTCAGTGGAGTTAAATGGATGGAAATATCTGAGTTATGATGTATATTGATTGTCGATATTATTGTTTGACGTTGTTGCTGATAATTTAGCTGAATTGGATTTTCGGGTTTATCCAGTTTATAAAAAGAAAATGTTGTCGAAATTTCGTTAGAAATAGAGATAAGTTTAAAGGATTGATTTTTAGGATATATATTGAATGGATTGTTGCAGTAAATTAAGTATATTGTTGTGTTTTTGAGATTTATTTGTTGTTGGGCTGTTGTGGTGATATACCGAATTGGGAGATACTAATGATATAGGGGAGATGCTGCCCCTTTCGTTTTAGAATTAAGTTATCAATTAATATATATGATATACGAAAGCCTTCTTAAGTCATGTGCATATTCTTACGATTATAGGTTTGGCGTACTAATTGTGAAAAGTTCGTGATTAAGTTGAGTTCCTTGGACGAAGTAAGGTATGTGAAGCTAACCCTTCATTCTTATTATATCCCGTATTTTTGTACGTTGGATTATTCGTAAGTTAATCAACATAAGTTTAAGGACAAGATTAATTTTGAGATATGGGACAAGGACCCTTTAACCCCGATTTTTAATAAGTGCACGATTTGCTTGTATATTTCATTTAGTGTGAAAATATTAGTGGAAATGAGGGATTAACTAACCATGATTAGATTATTATGTGGGGATTAATGATTAATTAGCCTAATAAGTGTACCAAGTGGGCCCCATGATCAGAATTAACCATGGTTAGAATTAACCATGATCAGAATTATTAGGTGGGCCCCACAAAAAAAAGTGGACAATTGTGATTGGGCATGAATGATGACATGCTATTGCTATAGTGGGACACATGTCCTATGGATGGGCTGGCCACATGTCTTGATGGTTGGTTGCATATATACTTTGGTGACTCATTAATTTGATAATTCACATTCATATTCACATTTTATTGCAAGAAAGAACCATGGACAGCCATGGCAGCTCCTTGAGCTCACGGCCATGGCAGTCGTCCTTCTTAATTTTTTTTTTTTATTAAATCCCAAGGGTGTCTTACGTGCAAGGAGGCAGCAATATAAAGATTTTGAATTGAGGAAGAAGAAGCAGTGCAATTGGTGCAAGTGATTATAGGATCTGTCCTAACTAATTCGAGGTAAGACTTCTTCTTCTTGAAATGTAATTGGAATTAATGATGTTGTAATGGAGAGATTAAATTGTATTAGACGAAATTGGAAGTAAGAAAATTACATGATTATCGTTGGCGTTGTAATGGGCAGAATTGGAGTTGTTCTAATTGGATTAAGTTTGATTAGTGTTGTCATTATTATGGTATTGTATTTGAAGGTAATTTGTTTATGTTGGAGGGCTGGAAATATAGTTATAGATAAGTATAGGTGCTGCTGTTCACAACACTATTATGCTCTTTTCCGTATGTTTGTAATTTTGCCAAGTAAAGATCAAAAATCGTATTTTAATGTCGTAGTTTTGGTGGACTGTTTCGAGCTTGTATTAAAATGATATTGAAGTAGTTTTATTGTACATGGTGTTGCACCTTATTTTTACCAAGGCTAAACAAAGCACAACTTATGGAGCTCTGAAATAGTTAATTATGTACAGAGTCGCCACCTAGCATTTAAGGTATACTAGGGTACCTATAAATTATTAATATATGCAGCTTAACATGGTCTACTAAAATAAGTGAGATTCTTGGTAAGGGTTCAAATTATTCCGAAGGGAAGGTGTTAGGCATCCTTCAGAATCCACAAATGTGGTTCCCGGCTGGACCAATTTAACTATACGAGGGATGTGTAAAAAGGCTTGATTATTATTTACAAAAATTAGTAGAATTTACACTGAAGAATAACTAATATGACTATTCACTTAAATAATCGTGCAATACGTATTTTATACATATGTGATATAATAATTATTTTAAAAAAAAGTTATGTGCAACTTAGAAGCTTGGGTATGTGAAAAGGATATAAGGAATGGACATGAAATTATTTTGCACTCAAGGTGAGTTAACTAATTTAACTAGCTAAGTATGTACGCCTAATCAATTAATTATGAGAGTACATTCTAAAGCCTAAATATTGAGGCAAATCACCCTATTTATTTACTTAAGTGTGCTAAGCTATTGAATTAAAACTCTAGAGAAACATAATAACTATTAGAATATTAGCTACGAATATATATATATATAAACAGAGAATTTAAGAAGCTATTTGAACTTCTTTTGAGTGTCATCTTCAAAAGGTAACTCCGAATACCTGCATGAGACCTAATAAAAATGTTAGTAAGTAAATAAATAACTATCGGATGAATTAAAGAAATAATGAATAAACTTAAAATAAAAAACCGTCTTTGTACATGGAAGGCCTTAGAAATCGACGGAAATTTCTTCATCGGCCATTTGGAATAGTATTTTCCCAAAGCAGTTTAGTTAAACAATAAAAGGGAGAAAGTGTCCACAACAATTTTAGGCAATATATCATAGCTGAGAAAGGTTTAAGCACAAAGCAGATAGCAACAGGAGTGGGGCACAAAAACCAACATTATTTAATATAAAAGATCATGTAAAGTAGTGCAAAGAGTAAACAAATGTGCAAACAGTAGCAAGTGAAGTGGTTAGCAGTACTCTTCCCTAAAAATATGGGGAATCTGCCAGCCTCAAGACCACAACAACTACTCTTACCAAGAATGCAAAACTTTGAGGGAGTATTTTCTTATCAAGCACAGCATAAAACATATCAAGATATGGCAACAAAATTGGCCAAAGGTGCGGTAGAAAAATAGCACCAGTGAACCAAAACATGCTAATAACTCTAAATGAAATAGTAGCTCAAGTTAGCAATGGGATATAACAAACATTGGACAGCAGCTAATTTTAGACAGTAAGATAGCAGCTAATTTTTCCTAAACAGTTAAGGCAACAAAAAATTATTAAAGACAATAATAAACATAGCAATGGTTGAATGTAACAACAGCTGCGATGGCAAACGTAGTAAGAAAAAAAAAGGGCAGCCATGGTCGTCGGAGAAAACCCATTCCTGGAGCTCGAAGACTTCGACCAGATCTAAAAAAAAAAAAAACATACACGCACAAAACAAAAAAAAAATCGTTAGTAAGGGGAGGAAGATAGCAGCGGTATGGTGATGTGTGGGCTGGTTTCGTGGTGGTGAAGGGGAAGCCGTGGGCTGTACAATGATGGTGGCATGGAGTTCTTGGTGGTGGTTGTGGTGGGCAGTGGGGTGGTTTGGAGGTGTTGTCGTGCTGTGGTTGTTGGTGCATCGAAGAAGGAGGTGTGGGGGTGATTTTGGTGCGTCGCCGGAGCTCGGAGTAGTGACGGGAAAGAGGAAGGCGAGGTGGAAAGAGAGAGAGGACTGCGGGCGTGTGGTGGAGAGGGGTGTGACGGAGTTCGCCGGAGCTCCGAGCTCCGGCGTAGAGAGCTGCGGCGGCTGGAAAGAGAGAGAGAAGGTGAGGGGAGAAAACATTTAGGTTTTGGAAAAAAAAATCTGATGTTGTGATGTGTGTGTGTAAGTGTTGTGTAGATGTATAGAATGAAGACAAAGGATGAAAAAATAAAATTTAACCCCACCCTTTCTTATAATATCAATGAACACCCTCTTTTGTCCAAAAAATAAAAGAATGCACCCCTTTATCCCCTCAATGCTTATTTTAATCCTTGGGTTATTGTCCAATGGGGAATTAACCCTTTTAACCATTGTATACAAAATTATTAATAAATGGATCAACAACTCAACCCATCACCTCAAATGTCAACTTTTAAAAAGGTGAGGAGACCTTGACTTGATCGAATTCTTGCTCTGTGTTTAAAAATTACTTGCTCCGATTTTCTCTGCACTATCAGACTGTACTAAAATATAGTTAATTAATACATGTGTAAATAATA
The DNA here is from genome assembly GCF_019175385.1 of Lycium barbarum. Taxonomy (NCBI): domain Eukaryota; kingdom Viridiplantae; phylum Streptophyta; class Magnoliopsida; order Solanales; family Solanaceae; genus Lycium; species Lycium barbarum. The sequence continues at coordinate 50,507,046 of NC_083348.1, read as the reverse complement.
ACGCAAGTATAAAATATAAATATTAATGTCTATGATATGAAAATGTATTGCTATAAAATTAAGAAACAATTATTAATTGCACAAAAATGGTAGTATTACGCTGTACAGGTGCAAAATAATGATCTTGAAAAAATGATGCAAGCCGAACCATAGAGCTTGAATAACAATATCATGGGATCATAGGACATATAATGAAATAAGAAAGTAACCTGTACATAGGAATGCCCTTTCAGGCCAGATACCATGCATGCTTGTCTGTCTTTAGAAAACATTTCTTTTTTCATAGACATAGAAAATAGAACTTATATTATGTCTTGTCTTATCATATCATATCATATCATATCAAATCATATGAGATCATGTCATATCATATCGTGTCATAGCATAGCAGGACATAGCATAGCACCGAACAATGTCGGCTCGCCCACATAGCACCGAAATACATCGGCTCGCCCATATATCCCGCGTCCGGGATGATAAGCCAGCTGACCAGGTGGAAATGAAACATGTATCCCTTCCCATCCCCCATATATCCCTTCCCCCACCCCATGTACATATTCATATCTCATACACATATGTCATATAAGCATGCAGGAGAGCCCAAAGAAAACCATGTATCCATCGGAGTGACGTAAGGTCGGTGACCTCCGATTACATTATGGTATAACCGTGACCGCTTTGTCTCACATTGAAGGAACTAGTATCATAAGGCGAGACTATCAATAAAGAGTGTCATTATGAGAAAACATAAAATAGGGTCATAAGGCATCGTTTCATATACTTGGAACCTCTAAAGTAGTCATTACCCATAATAGAGTTGAGATATCAAGAAATAATTTAACATTGTCATATTGTCATATTCATAGTAGAAACATATCGTCAACATATCTATCATAGACATTTGAGACTTTACGACTTGGGGATCATGCCTTTAAAATCTTTAGAAGATAGTGTCATAACCAAGGAATAGAATTAACAATCAAGAACTAGTTTGATACTTTCGTATTCACATTGGGTCCTTAGCCTAAGACTCTTAGTCATGGAATCATTCTTATCATACTTATCATAGACGTATTCTCTTCCTTAGCATCATCGTTATCATGGTCATCATAGACATATTTCCATTAAAAATAGTACAGTACTTATCGTTTGATAATTGGAACAAGGATCAAAAGCTTCCTTTGGATTCTACTCCAAAATGAGTCAAACAGAGCAATAGGGAAAATCCGGGAACAATGGGTCCACCTCGGGCCGAATGAGGTAGCGTACACCATTTGCATATGTTACATGTCATGGCGTTACTTGTGAGGGTTTCAAGGTAGTCGGGTCTTATTTATGCAAGTTCTAGAGGTTTAGGAAGTTTTTCCAACATTTCACACGATTTTTAATTCAGTTCTACTGAATGAAAAAGGGGAAACTTTAGGTGCGGATTCCAGAGAATAGAGTTGTCCCCAAGGCTTGTATCCGACCTATTACGTCTAAGACATGCCATAGAAGGAAGAGTAAAGTCTTACATACCTCTTTCCGCTCCATATGCTATTCCAAATTCAAGTTGCAAATCCGCCACAATCTACAAATTGGTCATATTTACCAAACTTTGGTTAGAGCATTTAGAAGTGGAATCTTAAAGTAGTATTTGTCTACCGAAATTTCGGCAGCACTTCCCCTATAAATACACCATCTCCAAAACTTCAACTTAGCCAATTTTAACCAACAACAATCCGGGAATTCAACCCGGCCAAGCCAACAACAATACTAGCAATTATTCTAGCAACACTCCAACATTCAATTCAATTCAATTCAATTCACATAAATTACAAAACAATTCAATCAACATGCTACTTCATCCAACACTTTCCAATTTCAACAAAAACAATAACTACTTAATCCCTTCTTTCACATTCAATCTCCACCACCCAACTTACAATCTTCCAAACAATGGCTCACTTTCAAGTTCATGAATTATACTTATAGCCTACACATTAACAATATCATTCTTACAAATATAATAAGCCATAACAAAGTCGCACTAACTCCTTCCATAATACACCAACAATTTCATATTCATTTCAAGCCATTAAGCCTTCATTTAACATCATAAAATCCACAACACAACAACAATCAAAATGCTACATAAATTCAATTCATCATATCTCACAACATCACCCCTATTTTCGGCCACAACAACAACATTCATGTTCCATGCATTTTCATCCATTTCTATACATTACACCAACAACCATACGGCTAAACCACACACACCCATATTCTTCATGAATTTCATTCATTTTTGTACACTACAACATGCACAAACATCCATAACATATAAGGAATAAATTCTTACCTTCTTCCTTGATCTTTCACTTAGCTAAGACTTGTAACTTGCTAGAATATGGATTTTTCTTGCTCCAAAGACCACTCCACCTTGCTAAGGACCTTTCAATTAGTAGGAAATGATTTTTGAAGAAAAAAATTTCAAGGTTCTTGTTGATTTTGGAGGTGGCCGAATAGCCCCTCTTATGTTTCTCCTCCTCTCTTGTTCTTTAGGGTTCTTGAAACTTCTAGGGACATAATGAATAAGATGACTAATTAAGTCATCTTATGGACTTATTAATTTTGTGCTCATATGGGCTTTGGCCCATTTACTATAGATGGCCCAAATGGCCCCTTTTCTTCCAAGCCCATATTTTTTTTGTGCACTTCATGAAAAATTGTTTTTCCACATTCCGAATTTACCCTTCGTCTTCCTCCATATTTTCACGAGTCATGTTACGAATTTTCCCTTTATACCCTTGACCTTTCTTAATATTCCCACTTCAAAATTTTCATAAACAACTTATGCACCCAACAAGATTAAAATTATAGTCTTGCTCTCAACCTCCCGCCATTATCTTAAATTATCCAAATACGCAAAAAGGCGGGATATAACATCTTCCCCCCCTTTAAAACATTCGTCCTCGAATGTTAAATTGGCCTCATAGTGTATTACAATACTTCGGGGAGGTCTCCTTCGTAGACATCTCACATGTCGCTTAACATATCCATTTTAGAAGCTTAGGTTACCTTTATGTCGTAGGTCACTTGAGTTAGCTCCGAACGCTGGCCCTGCGTTAATAAGCCTCCTTTATTGGATCTTGAATCGTCATAGTCCATTTTAGGTCTAACATGATCTCCCCCTTTTATTAAGAGGGTCTACACACGCCTATGCCCTTTAAATAATCGTCGCCTTCCGCGATCTTTTACAATTGTAATTCCTTCTTCGCGGAGTTTGTTGCGTCTATTCCCTGGCTAGATATGTTCTCGTATATCACTGCATTAGGGCTTTCTATCCTTAACTAGTGTGGGTTCGGCATCGGTCTTACCATGTGACATCCGTACGTATACCCTTCATCATGTCTTTTGAATTTCATCCAGCTAGCATATTCTATGTATCGCAACTTCATTTCTGGGACATAACAGTCACAATTAATATATTACTTAATATGGGGAAAGTTGGGGTCTTGACCATTTCCGAAACGCTCTCGTAACGCATCCTTTTCTTTTGATTACCATTTTAGCCTTCGTAACCTCCAGTATCCGCCCCTTACCTATGAGTACAGCTACTCTTGTCCCAAATTTCCAAATTCTGAGTACGATCAGCAATACAAAGAACAGTATACGATAGAGTGGAATCTAGATCTACTAACACATACATATCATAGAAAAGTGCCGATAACGTACCCTTGGCCGCGTCTGCGGAAGGTTCAGAATCCTGCCGTCCTGCCAATGCATATATGCGGTGCGGAGGGCCGGCTGAACTGGGTCCCGCTCCTCCTCTGCCTCGACCACGACCTGTTGGAGCCTGGAAGGCCTGTCCCGGAGGGCGTTCGGTCGACGATGAACCAACCGTTAATCCGACGGGCTGGGTTCTGCTTCCCTCATTCCTTAGCGGGCAATCACGCATCAAATGATCAGTCCGACCGCAGGAAAAACATGCACCAGTATCCCGGTAACACTGTCAAGAGTGTGGCCTGCCACACCGAGCACACCGTAGTGGGGGTTGCCCCGTCCTGCTGGAATCAGCTCTATACTGGGACCCCGAAGCTCTAGTACCCTGATCTAGTCCCGAATAGGCAGAGCGGTCAAATCCCCTATCCGCAAATCGAGGAGGTGCACTGGCCGCTGATTGGGCTGAATACCTAGATTGTTCCTGTGCCTGTCCCCCTCTATACTCGCTTCTAGTCCCGGAGGATCTGCCCCTTTTTCTGGAACCCCTATCCGAATAGCGCTCCTGTCTCCGTAACTGATACTGTTCCTCCAGGTTTTGGGCATGGGCCTGGATACGGGTAATGGTCATCCCGTCCTGGAGTGAAGCCGTCAAGCACTCCTTAACTAAATGTGGCCCCAGCCCACTCACAAACCGGTGCACGTGATCTCCCATATTAGCTATCATGGCTGGGGCATACCTGGCCAACGAGTTAAAACGAAGGCTGTATTCTCGAACGCTCATATTTCCCTGTCTAAGGTTCAAGAACATATCGGCTCGAGCCCGTCGAACTTCCGGCGGTAAGAAATGTCGCAGAAATGCCTCAGTAAATTCCTGCCAAACCGGGGGAGGGGCATTTGCTCCCCTCGAAGATATCCAACTACTATACCACAGAACTGCTACATCCCGCAATTTGTATGAAGCCAATTCCACTGACTCTGTATCCGAAGCATGTATGATTCTCAGTGTCCTCAGCATCTCATCTATAAAGATCTGCGGGTCCTCCTCCGGTTTCGATCCATAAAACTCCGGAGGTTTCAGGGTAATAAAGTCACGAGCCCTTGCACTCACCGCCCTGTCTCCCGGGTCTACATATTGCCGCTGAACCTGTGCGGCAACTAGCTGAGTCAATAACTGGATGGCCTCTGTCATCTGCTGGCCCGGAGCTGCTGGCGGTGGAACTGGAGGTGCTGGGGCTGGAGCTGGAGTTGAAACTCTTTCCTGCTCGGCTGATACAGGGGAAACAGGAGGAGTCTGAGGGGGAGCTTCACTATAGGACTCGTCTTCTTCTGGCTCCCGTTCAACTCTGCTTCCAGCCGCCAACTTGCCCTTCTGGGCCGCCGTAGTGTTCCTCTTCTTTGGCATTACTGAAACCGTAACATAGAATTAAGAAAAGAACAAGGAAGCCTGGTACCATAGCTCTATTGCACGATCTAGAGTACAAAAAAGGTCATATTTCCTAACTGCCCTGCAGCCTCTTGCTTATAAGTGTGGCGCGCTACACACCCATAAACAGGACTCTACTGGCACGGCTCGTAGACAAACCCCTAGGACGAACTGCTCTGATACCACTTCTGTCACGACCCAACTAGGGCTGCGATGTGTACCCAATACTTGTACCGAGCACCCCCTATCTCGTATCGCATTCTTATCACTAAGTGGGCCGTATGCACTATACCATATCCCCTTTTTTTTTTCTTCCGTTGCTTACTATTAACATCAGTAGCATAATTATAAACATAGGCAATTAAACTTTGCTAGTACATTATACAGCGACGAGGACCCTCAGGAGTACAAAACATCTAACTATACATATCTGTCTACGAGCCTCTAAACATAGTACACATATACATAAGAAGGGCCGAGTACTGCCGTGCCTGAATATATACACAAAATAGTACCAAGGAACTGAGGCTCCGAGACAACTGGAGCGCCGCTATAGTAATGCTGATGAAGCTCCTAGGAGTCAAGCCTGTCTACCTGCTGACCTGCGCGACATGAAACGCATCATCCACAAGAAGGGACGTCAGTACCAATAGTGTACCGAGTATGTATGGCATGGAAAAATAATGCAAGCCGAACCATAGAGCTTGAATAACAATATCATGGGATCATAGGACATATAATGAAATAAGAAAGTAACCTGTACATAGGAATGCCCTTTCAGGCGAGATACCATGCATGCTTGTCTGTCTTTGGAAAACATTTCTTTTTCATAGACATAGAAAATAGAACTTATATTATGTCATGTCTTATCATATCATATCATATCATATCAAATCATATGAGACCATGTCATATCATATCGTGTCATAGCATAGCAGGACATAGCATAGCACCGAACAATGTCGGCTAGCCCACATAGCACCGAAATACATCGGCTCGCCCATATATCCCGCGTCCGGGCATCCCGCGTCCGGGATGATAAGCCAGCTGACCAGGTGGCAATGAAACATTTATCCCTTCCCATCCCCCATATATCCCTTCCCCCACCCCATGTACATATTCATATCTCATATACATATGTCATATAAGCATGCAGGAGAGCCCAAAGAAAATCATGTATCCATCGAAGTGACGTAAGGTCGGTGACCTCCGATTACATTATGGTATAACCGTGACCGCTTTGTCTCACCTTGAAGGAACTAGTATCATAAGGCGAGACTATCAATGAAGAGTGTCATTATGAGAAAACATAAAATAGGGTCATAAGGCATCGTTTCATATACTTGGAACCTCTAAAGTAGTCATTACCCATAATAGAGTTGAGATATCAAGAAATAATTTAACATTGTCATATTGTCATATTCATAGTAGGAACATATCGTCAACATAAATATCATAGACATTTGAGACTTTACGACTTGGGGATCATGCCTTTAAAATCTTTAGAAGATAGTGTCATAACCAAGGAATAGAATTAACAATCAAGAACTAGTTTGATACTTTCGTATTCACATTGGGTCCTTAGCCTAAGACTCTTAGTCATGGAATCATTCTTGTCATACTTATCATAGACGTATTCTCTTCCTTAGCATCATCGTTATCATGGTCATCATAGACATATTTCCATTAAAAATAGTACAGTACTTATCGTTTGATAATTGGAACAAGGATCAAAAGCTTCCTTTGGATTCTACTCCAAAATGAGTCAAACGGAGCAATAGGGAAAATCCGGGAACAATGGGCCCACCTCGGGCCGAATGAGGTAGCGTACATCATTTGCATATGTTACATGTCATGGCGTTACTTGTGAGGGTTTCAAGGTAGTCGGGTCTTATTTATGCAAGTTCTAGAGGTTTAGGAAGTTTTTCCAACATTTCACACGATTTTTAATTCAATTATACTGAATGAAAAAGGGGAAACTTTAGGTGCGGATTCCGGAGAATAGCGTTGTCCCCAAGGCTCGTATCCGACCTATTACATCTAAGACATGCCATAGAAGGAAGAGTAAAGCCTTACATACCTCTTTCCGCTCCTTATGCTATTCCAAATTCAAGTTGCAAATGCGCCACAATCTACAAATTGGTCATATTTACCAAACTTTGGTTAGAGCATTTAGAAGTGGAATCTTAAAGTAGCATTTGTCTACCGAAATTTCAGCAGCACTTCCCCTATAAATACACAATCTCCAAAACTTCAACTTAGCCAATTTTAACCAACAACAATCCGGGAATTCAACCCGGCCAAGTCAACAACAATACTAGCAATTATTCTAGGAACACTCCAACATGCAATTCAATTCAATTCAATTCACATAAATTTCAAAACAATTCAATCAACATGCTACTTCATCCAACACTTTCCAATTTCAACAAAAACAATAACTACTTAATCCCTTCTTTCACATTCAATCACCACCACCCAACTTACAATCTTCCAAACAATGGCTCACTTTCAAGTTCATGAATTATATTTATAGCCTACACATTAACAATATCATTCTTACAAATATAAGAAGCCATAACAAAGTCGCACTAACTCCTTCCATAATACACCAACAATTTCATATTCATTTCAAGCCATTAAGCCTTCATTTAACATCATAAAATCCACAACCCAACAACAATCAAAATGCTACATAAATTCAATTCATCATATCTCACAACATCACCCCTATTTTCGGCCACAACAACAACATTCATGTTCCATGCATTTTCATCCATTTCTATACATTACACCAACAACCATACGGCTACACCACACACACCCATATTCTTCATGAATTTCATTCATTTTTGTACACTACAACATGCACAAACATCTATAACATATAAGGAATAAATTCTTACCTTCTTCCTTGATCTTTCACTTAGCTAAGACTTGTAACTTGCTAGAATATGGATTTTTCTTGCTCCAAAGACCACTCCACCTTGCTAAGGACCTTTCAATTAGTAGGAAATGATTTTTGAAGAAAAAATTTTCAAGGTTCTTGTTGATTTTGGAGGTGGCCGAATAGCCCCTCTTATGTTTCTCCTCCTCTCTTGTTCTTTAGGGTTCTTGAAACTTCTAGGGACATAATGAATAAGATGACTAATTAAGTCATCTTATGGACTTATTAATTTTGTGCTCATATTGGCTTTGGCCCATTTACTATAGACGGCCCAAATGGCCCCTTTTCTTCCAAGCCCATATTTTTTTTTGTGCACTTCATGAAAAATTGTTTTTCCACATTCCGAATTTACCCTTCGTCTTCCTCCATATTTCCACGAGTCATATTACGAATTTTCCCTTTATACCCTTGACCTTTCTTAATATTCCCACTTCAGAATTTTCATAAACAACTTATGCACCCAACAAGATTAAAATTATAGTCTTGCTCTTAACCTCCCGCCATTATCTTAAATTATCCAAATACGCAAAAATGCGGGATATAACAGTACCGAACCCAAAAGGGTTGGCTACGTATCTCATCTTTGATGAGAATCAGGTGCGCGTAGTTCGTTCAGAGAGATAAAAACAAAAAAAAAAATCAAATAATTTCCGGACTCTTTTTTTTTTTTTGAATAATGAATACCGAACCCAAAAGGGCTGCCTACGTATCTCATCAAAAAAGAGAATCAGGTGTGCGTAGTTCTTGCAGATAGGGTATAAAATGCATGATTGAAGAAAAAACATTTTACAAAATGCAGGGTTCAACACAAGTCAACTGAAAATAGTTAGATAAAGTGCTAAGGTAGTGCAAAGAAAATAACAACAATATTTATTTAAAAACAAAAACATGTAACAAATAAAGAGTATGTGAAAAATGAAAAGAATGTTCGAAATAAAGGATAAAATTCAACCTAGCTAAAAACAACTGCAAAATGGAATGTACAGTAACCTAGGAATTCTAACAGTTGGTTTTATCTAAACACAAGGTTCTCCCAAGCGGACAACTTGGGAGTGGAAAGTCCGTGGCTGTCGACTGCACCGCCGATCGACTAAATCCACAAGATCGATCCAACTAAAGGATGATTTAGTAGTGCGCGGCCGCGAACCGCGAAACCGCTTTAAGTGTGTGAATTTGTGTGAATTTTCCAGGATTTGGAAGAAGTATGAACGGATTGACAATTTATAAAAACCGATAACACATATGAATATTAATATGAAACCACAAAAAGATAGCAATTAAAGAGAAACAGTAAAAGCAAGATGCATAATTTACAATAAAGTAAAAAAAATGAGTATGGTAAATAAAACTTGTTAATAAAAAAAAAGGACAACAATACAGTGTATGAAAAAAAAAAGCAGATATGTACGTAAACAAATAAGGGAACAAGGGGAAGGATATACATGACGAATAAATACAGGCAAGTAAAATAATAAACAAAAACTCAAATAAAGATAAAATACCTCGAATAGCAAATTGAGGCCATATGGTTAGAACCTAAGTCTCCCCAGCAGAGTCGCCATGTTGTTGCACCTTATTTTTACCAAGGCTAAACAAAGCACAACTTATGGAGCTCTAAAATAGTAAATTATGTATAGAGTCGCCACCTAGCATTTAAGGTATACTAATATATGCAGCTTAACATGGTCTACGAAAATAAGTGAGATTCTAGGTAAGGGTTCAAATTATTCCGAAGGGAAGGTGTTAGGCATCCTTCAGAATCCACAAATGTGGTTCCCGGCTGGACCAATTTAACGGATGTGTAAAAAGGCTTGATTATTATTTACAAAAATTAGTAGAATTTAGACTGAAGAATAACTAATATGACTATTCACATAAATAATCGTGCAATACGTATTTTATACGTATGTGATATAATATTTATTTAAAAAAAAACTTATGTGCAACTTAGAAGCTTGGGTATGTGAAAAGGATATAAGGAATGGACATGAAATTATTTTGCACTCAAGGTGAGTTAACTAATTTAACTAGCTAAGTATGTACGCCTAATCAATTAATTATGAGAGTACATTCTAAAGCCTAAATATTGAGGCAAATCACCCTATTTATTTACTTAAGTGTGCTAAACTATTGAATTAAAACTCTAGCGAAACATGATAACTATAAGAATATTAGCTACGAAAATAATAACTGCCTAATATTGATTTATCTAAAACACATAAAATTTAAATCACCTAAGCAGATCATAAATAAATACCATCAACCTGCACCCTAAAAAAAGTAAAGTTTCACTATATTTTATGCTTGTATAATTTAATAATGTAAAAAAACATATATATAAACAGAGAATTTAAGAAGCTATTTGAACTTCTTTTGAGTGTCATCTTCAAAAAGTAACTCTGAATACCTGCATGAGACCTAATAAAAATGTTAGTAAGAAAATAAATAACTATCGCATGAATTAAAGAAATAATGAATAAACTTAAAATAAAAAACCGTCTTTGTACATGGAAGGCCTTAGAAATCGACGAAAATTTCTTCATCGGCCATTTGGAATAGTATTTTCCCAAAGCAGTTTAGTTAAACAATAAAAGGGAGAAAGTGTCCACAACAATTTTAGGCAATATATCATAGCTGAGAAAGGTTTAAGCACAATGCGGATAGCAGCAGGAGTGGGGCACAAAAACCAACATTATTTAATATAAAAGATCATGTAAAGTAGTGCAAAGAGTAAAAAAATGTTCAAACAGTAGCAAGTGAAGTGGTTAGCAGTACTCTTCCCTAAAAATATGGGGAATCTGCCAGCCTCAAGACCACAACAACTACTCTTACCAAGAATGCAAAACTTTGAGGGAGTATTTTCTTATCAAGCACAGCATAAAACATATCAAGATATGGCAACAAAATTGGCCAAAGGTGCGGTAGAAAAATAGCACCAGTGAACCAAAACATGCTAATAACTCTAAATGAAATAGTAACTCAAGTTAGCAATGGGATATAACAAACATTGGACAGCAGCTAATTTTAGACAGTAAGATAGCAGCTAATTTTTCCAAAACAGTTAAGGCAACAAAAAATTATTAAAGACAATAATAAACATAGCAATGGTTGAATGTAACAACAGCTGCGATGGCAAACGTAGTAAGAAAAAAAAAGGGCAGCCATGGTCGTCGGAGAAAACCCATTCCCGGAGCTCGAAGACTTCGACCAGATCTAAAAAAAAAACAAAACATACACGCACAAAACAAAAAAAAAATCGTTAGTAAGGGGAGGAAGATAGCAGCGGTATGGTGATGTGTGGGCTGGTTTCGTGGTGGTGAAGGGGAAGCCGTGGGCTGTACAATGATGGTGGCATGGAGTTCTTGGTGGTGGTTGCGGTGGGCAGTGGGGTGGTTTGGAGGTGTTGTTGTGGTGTGGTTGTTGGTGCGTCGAAGAAGGAGGTGTGGGGGTGATTTTGGTGCGTCGCCGGAGCTCGGAGTAGTGACGGGAAAGAGGAAGGTGAGGTGGAAAGAGAGAGAGGACTGCGGGCGTGTGGTCGAGAGGGGTGTGACGGAGTTCGCCGGAGCTCCGGCGTAGAGAGCGGCGGCGGCTGGAAAGAGAGAGAGAAGGTGAGGGGAGAAAACATTTACGTTTTGGAAAAAAAAATCTGATGTTGTGATGTGTGTGTGTAAGTGTTGTGTAGATGTATAGAATGAAGACAAAGGATGAAAAAATAAAATTTAACCCCACCCTTTCTTATAATATCAATGAACACCCTCTTTTGTCCAAAAAATAAAAGAATGCACCCCTTTGTCCCCTCAATGCTTATTTTAATCCTTGGGTTATTGTCCAATGGGGAATTAACACTTTTAACCATTGTATACAAAATTATTAATCAATGGATCAACAACTCAACCCATCACCTCAAATGTCAACTTTTAAAAAGGTGACGAGACCTTGACTTGAACGAATTCTTGCTCTGTGTTTAAAAATGACTTGCTCCGATTTTCTCTGCACTATCAGACTGTACTAAAATATAGTTAATTAATACATGTGTAAACAATAACGCAAGTATAAAATATAAATATTAATGTCTATGATATGAAAATGTATTGCTATAAAATTAAGAAACAATTATTAATTGCACAAAAATGGTAGTATTACGCTGTACATGTGCAAAATAATGATCTTGAAAAAATGACAATAAATTGAGAAAATTCCTAAAATAAGGATAATCATCAATAAATTGTTGAAAACTGTAAAAATGTGTAAAAAAATGTATTTCGTGCTCTTTAACGAATCAGAGCACCCCAAAACGTTAATTTTAAGCACATCGAGCCAAAATTAGGTGTCAACACATGGATGGTGGTTGATGTTGTTGTCGTGTTGTTGATATGGCTCGTAAATTTGGAAGAAAGCATGCATCTAAGATATCGTATAATCTTAGATGCTAATGATTTGAATTGAAAAAGGAGTAGGAGAGATTATTGGGTTGTTATCATTGTTGTTGGTGTTGCTGTGCTAATCGGAGGTTAATTGGAAGTTCGGGTTAGGCGAGTTATATAGAGGAAATGCTGCCCGATTTCCGTTAAGTTCTTAACTAATCAAAATGCTAATCAAGGAGTATAAACTAAGGAGTGATTCCCATAAGTGATTGATTGTAGAGTTATAAGTTTGGAAAGTCGTAGTTTATTAATGATAGTGTTACTCTAATATTAATAGGCTAAAGGGGTGACGAAGCAAGCTTGGTTACGGTTGATCTACGAAAGGTATGAGCTAACCCTTCCTTCTTTTTGGCATGATCTTTATAAAACAAACAGACGATGAGTATATAACTCCAAAGAAACTCCAATTATTAGAGACACTAGGATGGCTAACGTTATTGATTTCCAGAACTTACTTCATTATGTCTTGATACGTGTCTATGACTCCAGCCGTCCTATTTTGATATAATCCATAGTGACACTCAAAGGGTATTTGATATGACTATTGTCTCGATTTTTAAATGATAGTTCATTTTGATTATTCTGTTGAGTCTCAGATATGATTTAGTTTGCATATGGTTGCTCACTACTCTGTTCGTGCATGCCTCAATATATCTTTCACCGAGTCCCGGGCCGGGGTACGTTCTCGTGCACAGTTTCACTGCATTGTTTACCAAGTCCCTCACTAGAGGGCCGGGATACAGTATATATATATATATATATGATGATATGATGATGTGATTATGGCGCCAAGGATGGTATATGATGACTTTATTCACCGAGTCCCATAATGGGCCGGTATGATATATGATATTGATATGCATGATTTACATTTCATAAGGCAAGTGTATTGGTATTATGATTGTCATACTTGTCTCCTGTAATCTCTATTTCAGTCATGATCCTCTTTATTGTATTTCATGCTTTATATACTCAGTACATATCTCGTACTGACCCCCTTTCTTCGGGGGGCTGCGTTTCATGCCCGCAGGTACGGATACTCGATTTGGTGATCCTCCAGCTTAGGACTTCTACTCAGCTGTCTTGGGGAGCTCCATTGTTCCGGAGCCTAGACTTTTGGTACAGATCTTTTGATTCATATATATGTTTATCCAGGGGTACGGCGGGGCCCTGTCCCGTCATATTTCACTATCGATACTCTTAGAGGTCTGTAGACATATGTGTGGGTTGTGTGATTTGGTAAATAATGCTACTGGGAGTTACAGAGGTAAGATATTTCATCGAAGTTACGTTATCAAAAATTGTATATACAGAATGGCAAACTGGCCATCATCAAGGTAAGTTATTGAAGTATAGTAAGAAATTGGATTGAATGCATATATATTGTTGATAAGTTCAGTTATAAGGTGTGAACAGAAGAAGCTGAACGAATCATTAAAAATATAGGTAAGCAGGGTACATGTCAGATATGGTATGAATGTTGTAGGTATGATTGAAACCTGCAGTTAAAGATTGAAAGGGAAAGTACACAGGAAAGTGTAACAGGTACAGTTCGAGTTGGACATACGAGGTAAGTTCATCACTTTCATACTGTTATTGATATGGGGATCCCTGTGCGGCTATGATACGATATAATATATACATATATACGTTGGCCCTGTGAGTCATTGTTGGTATTTCTTCGTGTAGGTTTTGGGATAGTAAGAAATACAGAGGAAACTCTACCAAAATTTTCCTAGAAATAAAAAGAGAGTGAGATATAAGTTCGTAAAAAGTCTTGCAAGGTCATGTCAACAGTAATGATAAGATTTGACTAAGTTGCAAGTACGACTGACTTCGAGAAATAAAGTTAACGGTTGAATTGATAGTAATAGTAATTATGAGGTCGATATCGATATGGTAAATTTATCATGTTGGATTAAAGCTTTAAGAGATACCCTCCATGTCATCCGTAAGAGGCATCATTCTTATTTGGGAAATTTTATTTCGAAGAAGCAAATATGAGCAGCAAAGTTTGGAATTCATTTAAACGGACCAAAATACTTTCCAGCCACATTATACCTTAGAGAAGGCTCATGTTGAAGAGCAAAAACGTCCACAATTAAGTTTCACTTTTATTTGAAGAGTACAAAGCATGTAACAAGTAGTTTATGAACGAAATAGTTCGTTCATGACCCAAGAACAAATCTAAAGGTAAACTATGTGAATCAAGCATTAAAAGTCCCGTGGTGCTTGTCGGATTCTAGTTCTTCTTCTTGTGGTGGTTTTGGAGGATGCTTCATGGTGACGTAATCTTGGAGTTGGAGCGTTCTTGTGTTCTTGAGGTAACATTTCATCATATCTTTATGTCCTTGAGTTTATTAGTTCTTAATCATCTAATTGGAGATGGAATTTGTAGAAGGAAAACTCAAACTTGTGGGTTGTCTTAGATCATGTGTTTCATGTGTTGTTGATGAAATGCTAGGATAATTTGGAAGGGCTTGTGACACTAAGGGATGATTTAGAAAAAGGTGGTAAATCTTAACAGAACTTTTTATTGAGGTATCGAGTGAACTGATAAGTAGGGATAAATTACGATGAGTTTATAGTTAGAAGAAGTAATAGTATGATTGAGAAAAGAGTACAGAGGAAGAAGAATTGTGACGAATATGAATGTATTGATAAGACAGCTTGTGAGGTATTAAGGATAAGATTGACCAGAAAGGGTAAAAGGTTAAGAAGTGTTACGCCATAGGATTGATTACGAACAGGATGTAATGTGAATATCATAAGGGTTGTTATGAAAATGAGTAAATCCTAGTGAGGAAGTGACTAAAAGATATGACGTGATCAATGTGAAACGGAAATGATAGCGAGCATAAGAAAAGAAGGAGTAATTCAAAGAAGGAAATAAGAAGAAAGCGAGATAACAGTGTAGTAACATGTTATGACATAGCCGAGGACACAAGTAATATAAGTGACGGTTTTCTGAAAGACCAAACTACAGAAAGTTGAGCAACGAGGTAGAATGAGTGCTAGAAAATGACTAGTATGACAAGAACAAACAGGGATGAACGGAATACGTTTTGAAAATGAGAAAGGGATTATGAAAAAGTAGTGTTTCCCGAATGATACAGAGGTAGCATGAGATTCCTTGTGCACAGAATGGAAGATGGACATAGACTAGAGAAATGATAAGGGAATACTAAAGGAAGCACCCAAGATAGACGTAATTAATTGAGTATGAGTATAAAATAAAAGGGAAATATATAACTACGAACTTAAAGGTGGAGTACGACGACAAGGTGATAAGACAAGACCATTATTAAGACGAACTTGATATGATTTTGAGTAAGTTAGAAGTCAGTGTTGGGTACACAACAGGGGTGAAAGAGTATAAGGCACAAGGAGTACTGCGTGTATATGACTTTACCTCGGAAATAGTGAAATCCTTAATGGACAAGGACTGTAGGCCTGAGGAAAAAATAATGTATTGTGAATTTATTAGAGGAAATAGATGATATAGGTTGGGGTAAAGATAATGTTACAAGAGAGCTTTGGACACTTATCATCAGAATATAAGTGCTACCTAATTGAGAAATTGGGACGACTGCAAGTACTAAATAATTATTGATTGGAGTGAGTGGAATGTGGCCTTGGATGAGATGCTACATTGGTTGGATTACTCGATTACGGATTATCAGATGAGATTTTGTACTATACATAGAAAGGTTCTTGTTGCTTCGTGATTTTGTTAGAGTTTCGTACGTGGATAATCAAAGTTATAAATTATAAAGAAAGGCATGGATATGGTACAGCATACCAAGTGAATTGAAAAAGGGATCAGATGGATTTGAGATTGGAAATAGGGACATAGAGCAGAATATGAACAGATAATGGTGTAAGTACACACTTAAGGGGGGAAGCGGGTGAGAGAAATGCAAGCGTAAGAGGGAAACAATTGACACTGCAATATACTTGATATGGATGCTTAAACTTCAAGTGAGATCCCTTGCTGAAACAAGTTAGTACGATCTGAAAGCCAACAATAAATAGATAGAAGTCAGGATGGTATTTGAGACAGTGCTGAGAATCGTTTGTAAAAGTCTTGAATGATATGACATTACAAAGTGGGTGCTTATAAAAAGAAAGAATATGACGAGAACATGGAAACAAGTAACTTAAGGGATATTATAAAGGATAGCAATGTTGTACTAGATTAGAGGTTAAGATTTGGCAATAGAATTGTGCGCTAATGATATTGAGACTTATAAGTAGCAAAGGGAAGGGATAGAAAATCTCCTATAGTAGGATATGAGAAAATCAAAAGGGTTGAATAAAGGAAGGGAAAGGAGTATGACAAGATAGGCTACGAGCGAGTTTTAGTACGAATGAGTTATGTTTAGTATAATGAACCAGGAGAAGGAAGGACTATGACTAAGATTGGATATATTTTATACAAGTTGTACAAGAATAGTTATGAAACCTACAAATATTTGTGTGCTAAGAATGAGACCAACTGAATACTTGATAAGAAGAGTAAGGATTCAGTAATAACAATGTGGTTGTGATATTTTGGACACATTAAGGAAAGGTGCAAAAATGTTTGAGCCAAATTACCGGGATATAATTAGTATTGAGGGAAAATAGGACATGGCCATAGCGGAGCCCCGATACCATTGAAAGATACGAGAGAAGAATTCAAGGTAAATCATAAAGGCTAGTGAAACGACGCTAAGGTATTTCTCGGGCTAATTTGAGCACCTTTGCATATTCTTGTAAAGATTGCAACATAATGTGTGACAGGAAAAATAAGAGCAAGATCTGAGTAAAGAGGCAATAGAAAAGTTTGAATTAAAGATAAAGAAACGATACGTGATAATGTGCCTAAAGTGTTACAAGTTGAGTTAAGGGAAATTGTGAAATGGTTTAAGCGAGATGATCAGAACGAGCTGGTTACTAGAAGACAGTGAATTATACCGGTTAATGATAGACAGGGCACAGAGCAGCTATGTAAAGTTATTACATGAGGGAACTCTAGTGCTACTTGATAGCCAACTCTAAAGATCGAGATTAAGAGCTAAAGGCAAAGTGACAGATAAAATCTTTTAAAAAGAAAGTCGAGGAGTGATGCGTGAGGCCGAAGATTCCAGAATGTGGATTGGAACAGCAGAGCAATGTAAGATTATTGAAGTAAAATAATGTAACACCCTGGAAAATTTCATTTTATTCGTAGAGTCTGCGAAGGGTCTACAGGTTACCAGAGGCACGAAATACTCTAAGGATTGTAAAGTCTAATAAATTGACGAGGGATGTCTGCGTGTTATAAAATCTTATTTAAAGATTAAGAGGTAAGGTGAAGTGAGCGATACATCTTAAGGGAGTAACTTATAGAAGAAGAAAGAGTCGAGGTATTACTAAGTGCACCAGAGAGAAGAGTAAGATTTCAGCAGAAAAGCTCGCAATACGAATGTTAACCAACTGCGAAATAAAGAGGAGAGTAAAGACAATTATGTGGAATTATTACCTCGAGAGGCGAGAGTAAGAGGGAATATTACAGGAATGGTTACTTAGAGATATGGAATGCGTTATAGTAAATTAAAGGGAATCGACCAATGAAAGAGGCATGTGAAGGGCCTAATTCAATAAGAGAACACTTGAGAAAGTATTGGGAGCGCAGGACTAGTTTAACATTCGAGGACGAATGTTCTAAAGGGGGGAAAGATGTTATATCCCGTATTTTTGTACGTTGGATTATTCGTAAGTTAATCGACATAAGTTTAAGGACAAGATTAATTTTGAGATATGGGACAAGGACCTTTTAACACCGATTTTTAATAAGTTCACGATTTGCTTGTAAATTTCAATTAGTGTGGAAATAATAGTGGAAATGAGGGATTAACTAACCATGATTAGATTATTAAGTGGGGATTAATGATTAATTAGCCTAAAGTGTACCACGTGGGCCCCATGATCATAATTAACCATGGTTAGAATTAACCATGATCAGAATTATTAGGTGGGCCCTACAAAAAAAATGTGGACAATTATGATTGGGCATGAATGATGACATGCTATTGCTATAGTGGGACACATGTCCTATGGATGGGCTGGCCACATGTCTTGATGGCTGGTTGCATATATAAGTGTATTGGTGACTCATTAATTTGATAATTCATATTCATCTTCACATTTTATTGCAAGAAAGAACCATGGACAGCCATGGCAGCTCCTTAAGCTCACGGCCATGGCAGTCCTCCTTCTTAAATTTTTTTTTTATTAAATCCCAAGGGTGTCTTACGTGCAAGGAGGCAGCAATATAAAGATATTGAATTGAGGAAGAAGAAGTGGTGCAATTGGTGCAAGTGATTATAGGATCTGTCCTAACTAATTCGAGGTAAGACTTCTTCTTCTTCTTGAAATGTAATTGGAATTAATGATGTTGTAATGGAGAGATTAAATTGTATTAGACGAAATTGGAAGTAAGAAAATTACATGATTATCGTTGGCGTTGTAATGGGCAGAATTGGAGTTGTTCTAATTGGATTAAGTTTGATTAGTGTTGTCATTATTACGGTATTGTATTTGAAGGTAATTTGTTTATGTTGGAGGGCTGGAAATATAGTTATAGATAAGTATAGGTGCTGCTGTTCACGACAATATTATGCTCTTTTTCGTATGTTTGTAATTTTGCGAAGTAAAGATCAAAAATCGTATATTGATGTTGTAGTTTTGGTGGACTGTTTCTGTTATACCCCGTATTTTTGTACATTGGATTATTTGTGAGTTAATCGACATAAATTCGAGGATAAGATTATTTTTGGGATATGAGGCAAGGACTTTTAATCCCCGATTTTAATAAGTGCACGGTCTGCTAATTAACTACAATTAGTGTAGAAATATTAGTAGAGATAACGGATTAATTAACCATGATTAGATTAATAAGTGGGGATTAGTGATTAGTTAAGGATTAATTAGCCTAATTAAGATTAATTAAGTCATTAGTGGGCTGAGTGGGCCCCACTACAACATGGCCAATTCTGATTGGGCCATGCCATAGTGGGGCACGGGTCCATCATTGGGGCTGCATATAATGCCATATGTTGATGACTAATTCAATAGTCATGCAAACCATTTCCATCTTCAACAAGTGAATTAAGAGAGAAGTGTTTCTAAGCTCTAGAGAGAGAGAGAGAGAGTCACGACCATGGCCATGGCAGCAACATAAGCTCACGGTCAGCTCCTCTCCCCCCTTCTACACAATTAATTGGTGATTTACAATCCAATTGGAGGAAAAAAAGATAGAGATTACAACAGCCATGGCAACTCACGGCCATGGCTGTTCTTGAGGGAGTACACATTCTTGATAATAAGAGCTTTGTTTCTAAGGTAAGATTTAATTCTCTTTTACATGTTTTAGAAATGATTTGGTCTTTGTATGAATTGGTGGATGTGGATTTCAATGCAAGAATTGTATATGTTGATGTTGAAACTTTGTTTGGGCCGTATATGGGGCTGTTTTAAGCTAGTAATGGTGAGTTAATTTTAATTGGTATTGTTGTTATTGTTGTCATAGATTAAACGATGAAAGTAAGGAAATTGATGGTTAAAGTTGAAGTATATTTTAGTGAGCTGTTTTAAGAACTTGTTGTAATTAGAGGCTGTTTTGGGTGTGTTGTTGTTGTTCTTGTTGAATTGGAGGATTAAGTGTGGTTAAGATTATGCATTGTGTTGTTGTAATCGTTGGGCGGTTATAAGATCGTTTCGATGAAGTGTTAGGTCTATAGATTATTAAGAATAACTTGAATATGTCGTAGTCGTTATGTTGATGATTATCGAATATTGGAATGGTGTGGGCTGTATGGAATGTCCTTGGGTCTTGTTGTATCTAGTTCTTGATGCGATAACTTAGATGTGCCTTGGTTGATGCTATATTGGTTGTTGTATATTTGGCTTAAATATGAGGAAATTGAGCGATATAGGGGAAATGCTGCCCAATCGCCTAGAAATAAGCTACTAACGTTGAAGTACGTTTTATGCCTTTCCATAGCTTAACCATAGTCTTAACGTCTTAATATAGGTTGAGACACTTCGGGCAGCGTATACGTATTGTACCACGGATAAGCGTTAAAGGTATGTAAAGCTAACCCTTCCTTCTTTTGGCATGATCTTTATGAAACAAATAAACGACGTATGTATGATTACAAAAAGCTCCTATTCTTAGAGACACTAGAATGGCTAATGTACTTAATTTATTATGTCTTGATACGTGTCTATGATTCCTGAAGTCGATTTTGATATAATCCATAGTGACATTCGAAGGATACTTGATATGACTATTGTCTTGATTATCAAATGATGGTACATTTTGATTATTCTATTGAGTCCCTCACTAGAGGGCTGGGATACGGTATATATATATATATATATATATATATATATATATATATATATATATATATGATATGATGATGTGATTATGGCGCCAAGGATGGTATATGATGACTTTATTCACCGAGTCCCATAATGGGCCGGGTATGATGTATGATATTGATATGCATGTTTTACATTTCATAAGGAAAGTGTATTACTATTTTGAAAGTCATATTTGTCTCCTGTAATCTCTACTTCAGTTATGATCCTCTTTATTGTATTTCATGCTTTATATACTCAGTACATATCTCGTACTGACCCTCTTTCTTCGGGGGGCTGCGTTTTATGCCCGCAGGTACAGATACTCGATTTGGTGATCCTCCAGCATAGGACTTCTACCCAACTTTCTTGGAGAGCTCCATTGTTCCGGAGCCTAGACTTTTGGTACAGATCCTTTGATATATATATATATATATATATATGTTTATCCAGGGGTACAGCGGGGCCCTGTCCCATCATATTTCACTGTTGATACTCTTAGAGGTCTGTAGACATATGTGTGGGTTGTGTATAAGTTTTGTTCAGCTGTGTCTATACGATGTGCTATGGATATGTTCGTCGGTAGTGGCAGCCTTGTCGGCTTGCGTATGGTAGTGATATGTAGTGGCAGCCTTGTCGGCTTGCGTATGGTATTGACATGTAGTGGCAGCCTTGTCGGCTTGCATATTATATTATGCTTTGATTAGTGTGACTCCTCAGGAGACAGGCTATTAGGATATATATATGATGATGTTATGAACCTTTGGACTTCTTTTGCAAGTTTCCATATTGTTCTTAGATTCAGTTTGACTATATCTAACAGGTACGTATACGAGTGTCTAGCTCGGGCACAAGTCATGGCCCACGGGGCTGTGTCGTGACAAAAGTGGTATCTGAGTAGTTCATCCTCGGAGTTTCTATAGACCGTGTCTAGTAGAGTCTTGTTTATCGGTGTGTTGTGCACCACGTCTATAAACAGGAAGCTACAGGACATTTAGGATGTTATCTTTCCTTTCTACTCTAGATCGTGCGATAGAGCTATATTATCAGGACAGTTCCCTCCCTAACAGATTGTTATGTTTACAGCTATGCCTCCAAAGAAAGCGACAGCTGCCCAGAAGGGCAAATCGATAGCCGGAGATACTAGTCAGACTCGGAGAGTTACTAGGGCCCGTGCCCAGTCCATGCCCGAGATTGTGCTCCCGTCAGCGAGCTCTGCTACACCGCCACTACTAGAGGAATTCAGAGCAGCAGCAGCTTCAGAACAGGAGGCGGCTCCACCGCCAGCCCCTGAGGGCCCAGTACCTGAGCCTCCAGCTCCTCAGCCCGGGGCGGAGGATAGGGCCATGAGAGATGCAGTTCAGTTGCTGACCAGATTAGTGGCAGGGCAGGCTCGCAGGCATGGACTAGGAGTTGACCATGCGGATAGACATGATAGTTTGAGGGCTCGTGACTTCTTAAGTTGTAATCCTCCAGAGTTTTTGTGGTCAAAGCTCGAGGATGAGATTATTTTTGGGATATGAGGCAAGGACTTTTAATCCCCGATTTTAATAAGTGCACGGTCTGCTAATTAACTACAATTAGTGTAGAATTATTAGTAGAGATTAGGGATTAATTAACCATGATTAGATTAATAAGTGGGGATTAGTGATTAGTTAAGGATTAATTAGCCTAATTGATATTAATTAAGTCATTAGTGGGCTGAGTGTGCCCCACTACAATATGGCCAATTCTGATTGGGCCATGCCATAATGGGGCACGGGTCCATCATTGGGGCTGCATATAAAGCCATATGTTGATGACTAATTCAATAGTCATGCAAACCATTTCCATCTTCAATAAGTGAATTAAGAGAGAAGTGTTCCTAAGCTCTAGAGAGAGAGAGAGAGAGTCACGACCATGGCCATGGCAGCAACATAAGCTCACGGTCAGCTCCTCTCCCCCCTTCTACACAATTAATTGGTGATTTACAATCCAATTGGTGGAAAAAAAGATAGAGATTACAACAGCCATGGCAACTCACGGCCATGGCTGTTCTTGAGGGAGTACACATTCTTGATAATAAGAGCTTTATTTCTAAGGTAATATTTAATTCTCTTTTACATGTTTTAGAAATGATTTGGTCTTTGTATGAATTGGTGGATGTGGAATTGAATGCAAGAATTGTATATGTTGATGTTGCAACTTTGTTTGGGCCGTATATGGGGCTGTTTTAAGCTAGTAATGGTGAGTTAATTTTAATTGGTATTGTTGTTGTTGTTGTCATAGATTAAATGATGAAAGTAAGGAAATTGATGGTTAAAGTTGAGGTATATTTTAGTGAGCTGTTTTAAGAACTTGTTGTAATTAGAGGCTGTTTTGGGTGTGTTGTTGTTGTTCTTGTTGAATTGGAGGATTAAGTGTGGTTAAGATTATGCATTGTGTTGTTGTAATCGTTGGGCTGTTATAAGATCGTTTCGATGAAGTGTTAGGTCTATAGATTATTAAGAATAACTTGAATATGTCGTAGTCGTTATGTTGATGATTATCGAATATTGGAATGGTGTGGGCTGTATAGAATGTCCTTGGGTCTTGTTGTAACTAGTTCTTGATGCGATAACTTAGATGTGCCTTGGTTGATGCAATATTGGTTGTTGTATAGTTGGCTTAAATATGAGGAAATTGAGCGATATAGGGGAAATGCTGCCCAATCGCCTAGAAATAAGCTACTAACGTTGAAATACGTTTTATGCCTTTCTATAGCTTAACCATAGTCTTAACGTCTTAATATAGGTTGAGACACTTCGGGCAGCGTATACGTATTGTACCACGGATAAGCGTTAAAGGTATGTAAAGCTAACCCTTCCTTCTTTTGGCATGATCTTTATGAAACAAATAGACGACGTATGTATGATTTCAAAAAGCTCCTATTCTTAGAGACACTAGGATGGCTAATATACTTAATTTATTATGTCTTGATACGTGTCTATGATTCCTGAAGTCTATTTTGATATAATCCATAGTGACATTCGAAGGATACTTGATATGACTATTGTCTTGATTATCAAATGATGGTACATTTTGATTATTCTATTGAGTCCCTCACTAGAGGGCCGGGATACGGTATATATATACATATATATATATATGATATGATGATGTGATTATGGCACCAAGGATGGTATATGATGACTTTATTCACCGAGTCCCATAATGGGCCGAGTATGATATATGATATTGATATGCATGTTTTACAGATCATAAGGAAAGTGTATTAATATTTTGAAAGTCATATTTGTCTCCTGTAATCTCTACTTCAGTTATGATCCTCTTTATTGTATTTCATGCTTTATATACTCCGTACATATCTCGTACTGACCCTCTTTCTTCGGGGGGCTGCGTTTTATGCGCAGGTACAGATACTCGATTTGGTGATCCTCTAGCTTAGGACTTCTACCCAACTGTCTTGGAGAGCTCCATTGTTCCGGAGCCTAGACTTTTGGTACAGATCCTTTGATATATATATATATATTTATGTTTATCCAGGGGTACAGCGGGGCCCTGTCCCGTTATATTTCACTGTTGATACTCTTAGAGGTCTGTAGACATATGTGTGGGTTGTGTATAAGTTTTGTTCAGCTGTGTCTATACGATGTGCTACGGACATGTTCGTCGGTAGTGGCAGCCTTGTCGGCTTGCGTATGGTAGTGATATGTAGTTGCAGCCTTGTCGGCTTACGTATGGTATTGACATGTAGTGGCAGCCTTGTCGGCTTGCGTATTATATTATGCTTTGATAAGTGTGACTCCTCAGGAGACAGGTTAGTAGGATATATATATGATGACGTTATGAACCTTTGGAGTTCTTTTGCAAGTTTCCATATTGTTCTTAGATTCAGTTTGACTATATCTAACAGGTACGTATAGGAGTGTCTAGCTCGGGCACAAGTCATGGCCCACGGGGCTGTGTCGTGACAAAAGTGGTATCTGAGTAGTTCATCCTCGGAGTTTCTACACACCGCGTCTAGTAGAGTCTTGTTTATCGGTGTGTTGTGCACCACGTCTATAAACAGGAAGCTACAGGACATTTACGATGTTATCTTTCCTTTCTACACTAGATCGTGCGATAGAGCTATATTATCAGGACAGTTCCCTCCCTAACAGATTGTTATGTTTATAGCTATGCCTCCAAAGAAAGCGACAGCTGCCCAGAAGGGCAAATTGATAGCGGGAGATACTAGTCAGACTCGGAGAGTTACTAGGGCCCGTGCCCAGTCCATGCCCGAGATTGTGCTCCCATCAGCGAGCTCTGCTACACCGCCACTTCTAGAGGAACTCAGAGCAGCAGCAGCTTCAGATCAGGAGGCGGCTCCGCCGCCAGCCCCTGAGGCCCCAGTACCTGAGCCTCCAGCTCCTCAGCCCGGGGCGGAGGATAGGGCCATGAGAGATGCAGTTCAGTTGCTGACCAGAATAGTGGCAGGGCAGGCTCGCAGGCATGGACTAGGAGTTGACCATGCGGATAGACATGATAGTTTTAGGGCTCGTGACTTCTTAAGTTGTAATCCTCCAGAGTTTTTGGGGTCAAAGCTCGAGGATGAGATTATTTTTGGGATATGAGGCAAGGACTTTTAATCGCCGACTTTAATAAGTGCACGGTCTGCTAATTAACTACAATTAGTGTAGAATTATTAGTAGAGATTAGGGATTAATTAACCATGATTAGATTAATAAGTGGGGATTAGTGATTAGTTAAGGATTAATTATCCTAATTAAGATTAATTAAGTCATTAGTGGGCTGAGTGGGCCCCACTACAACATGGCCAATTCTGATTGGGCCATGCCATAATGGGGCACGGGTCCATCATTGGGGCTGCATATAAAGCCATATGTTGATGACTAATTCAATAGTTATGCAAACCATTTCCATCTTCAACAAGTGAATTAAGAGAGAAGTGTTCCTAAGCTCTAGAGAGAGAGAGAGAGAGAGTCACGACCATGGCCATGGCAGCAACATAAGCTCACGGTCAGCTCCTCTCCCACCTTCTACACAATTAATTGGTGATTTACAATCCAATTGGAGGAAAAAAAGATAGAGATTACAACAGCCATGGCAACTCACGGCCATGGCTGTTCTTGAGGGAGTACACATTCTTGATAATAAGAGCTTTGTTTCTAAGGTAAGATTTAATTCTATTTTATATGTTTTAGAAATGATTTGGTCTTTGTATGAATTGGTGGATGTGGAATTGAATGCAAGAATTGTATATGTTGATGTTGAAACTTTGTTTGGGCCGTATATGGGGCTGTTTTAAGCTAGTAATGGTGAGTTAATTTTAATTGGTATTGTTGTTGTTGTTGTCATAGATTAAATGATGAAAGTAAGGAAATTGATGGTTAAAGTTGAAGTATAGTTTAGTGAGCTGTTTTAAGAACTTGTTGTAATTAGAGGTTGTTTTGGGTGTGTTGTTGTTGTTCTTGTTGAATTGGAGGATTAAGTGTGGTTAAGATTATGCATTGTGTTGTTGTAATCGTTGGGTTGTTATAAGATCATTTCGATGAAGTGTTAGGCCTATAGATTATTAAGAATAACTTGAATATGTCGTAGTCGTTATGTTGATGATTATCGAATATTGGAATGGTGTGGGCTGTATAGAATGTCCTTGGGTCTTGTTGTAACTAGTTCTTGATGCGATAACTTAGATGTGCCTTGGTTGATGCTATATTGGTTGTTGTATAGTTGGCTTAAATATGAGGAAATTGAGCGATATAAGGGAAATGCTGCCCAATCGCCTAGAAATAAGCTACTAACGTTGAAGTACGTTTTATGCCTTTCCATAGCTTAACCATAGTCTTAACGTCTTAATGTAGGTTCAGACACTTCGGGCAGCGTATACGTATTGTACCACGGATAAGCGTTAAAGGTATGTAAAGCTAACCCTTCCTTCTTTTGGCATGATCTTTATGAAACAAATAGACGACGTATGTATGATTTCAAAAAGCTCCTATTCTTAGAGACACTAGGATGGCTTTATTCACCGAGTCCCATAATGGGCCGGGTATGATATATGATATTGATATGCATGTTTTACATTTCATAAAGCAAGTGTATTAGTATTTTGAAAGTCATATTTGTCTCCTGTAATCTCTAGTTCAGTTATGATCCTCTTTATTGTATTTCATGCTTTATATACTCAGTACATATCTCGTACTGACCCTCTTTCTTCGGGGGGCTGCGTTTTATGCCCGCAGGTACAGATACTCGATTTGGTGATCCTCCAGCTTAGGACTTCTACCCAACTGTCTTGGAGAGCTCCATTGTTCCGGAGCCTAGACTTTTGCTACAGATCCTTTGATATATATATAGATATGTTTATCCAGGGGTACAGCGGGGCCCTGTTCCGTCATATTTCACTGTTGATACTCTTAGAGGTCTGTAGACATATGTGTGGGTTGTGTATAAGTTTTGTTCAGCTGTATCTATATGGTGTGCTATGGATATGTTCGTCGGTAGTGGCAGCCTTGTCGGCTTGCGTATTATATTATGCTTTGATTAGTGTGACTTCTCAGGAGACAGGTTATTAGGATATATATATGATGACGTTATGAACCTTTGGAGTTCTTTTGCAAGTTTCCATATTGTTCTTAGATTCAGTTTGACTATATCTAACAGGTACGTATATGAGTGTCTAGCTCGGGCACAAGTCATGGCCCACGGGGCTGTGTCGTGACAAAAGTGGTATCTGAGTAGTTCATCCTCGGAGTTTCTACAGACCGTGTCTAGTAGAGTCTTGTTTATCGGTGTGTTGTGCACCACGTCTATAACAGGAAGCTACAGGACATTTAGGATGTTATCTTTCCTTTCTACTCTAGATCGTGCGATAGAGCTATATTATCAGGACAGTTCCCTCCCTAACAGATTGTTATGTTTACAGCTATGCCTCCAAAGAAAGCGACAGCTGCCCAGAAGGGCAAATCGATAGCGGGAGATACTAGTCAGACTCGGAGAGTTACTAGGACCCGTGCCCAGTCCATGCCCGAGATT
This sequence comes from Lycium barbarum, assembly GCF_019175385.1. Classification (NCBI taxonomy): domain Eukaryota; kingdom Viridiplantae; phylum Streptophyta; class Magnoliopsida; order Solanales; family Solanaceae; genus Lycium; species Lycium barbarum. The sequence goes on along the minus strand of NC_083348.1, from coordinate 50,479,133 downwards.
GTGCTCCCGTCAGCGAGCTCTGCTACACCGCCACTTCTAGAGGAACTCAGAGCAGCAGCAGCTTCAGATCAGGAGGCGGCTCCACTGCCAGCCCCTGAGGCCCCAGTACCTGAGCCTCCAGCTCCTCAGCCCGGGGCGGAGGATAGGGCCATGAGAGATGCAGTTCAGTTGCTGACCAGATTAGTGGCAGGGCAGGCTCGCAGGCATGGACTAGGAGTTGACCATGCGGATAGACATGATAGTTTTAGGGCTCGTGACTTCTTAAGTTGTAATCGTCCAGAGTTTTTGGGGTCAAAACTCGAGGATGAGATTATTTTTGGGAAATGAGGCAAGGACTTTTAATCCCCGATTTTAATAAGTGCACGGTATGCTAATTAACTACAATTAGTGTAGAAATATTAGTAGAGATTAGGGATTAATTAACCATGATTAGATTAATAAGTGGGGATTAGTGATTAGTTAAGGATTAATTATCCTAATTAAGATTAATTAAGTCATTAGTGGGCTGAGTGGGCCCCACTACAACATGGCCAATTCTGATTGGGCCATGCCATAATGGGGCACGGGTCCATCATTGGGGCTGCATATAAAGCCATATGTTGATGACTAATTCAATAGTCATGCAAACAATTTCCATCTTCAACAAGTGAATTAAGAGAGAAGTGTTCCTAAGCTCTAGAGAGAGAGAGAGAGAGTCACGACCATGGCCATGGCAGCAACATAAGCTCACGGTCAGCTCCTCTCCCCCCTTCTACACAATTAATTGGTGATTTACAATCCAATTGGAGAAAAAAAAAATAGAGATTACAACAGCCATGGCAACTCACAGCCACAGCTGTTCTTGAGGGAGTACACATTCTTGATAATAAGAGCTTTGTTTCTAAGGTAAGATTTAATTCTCTTTTACATGTTTTAGAAATGATTTGGTCTTTGTATGAATTGGTGGATGTGGAATTCAATGCAAGAATTGTATATATTGATGTTGAAACTTTGTTTGGGCCGTATATGGGGCTGTTTTAAGCTAGTAATGGTGAGTTAATTTTAATTGGTATTGTTGTTGTTGTTGTCATAGATTACATGATGAAAGTAAGGAAATTGATGGTTAGAGTTGAAGTATATTTTAGTGAGCTGTTTTAAGAACTTGTTGTAATTAGAGGCTGTTTTGGGTGTGTTGTTGTTGTTCTTGTTGAATTGGAGGAATAAGTGTGGTTAAGATTATGCATTGTGTTGTTGTAATCGTTGGGCTGTTATAAGATCGTTTCGATGAAGTGTTAGGTCTATAGATTATTAAGAATAACTTGAATATGTCGTAGTCGTTATGTTGATGATTATCGAATATTGGAATGGTGTGGGCTGTATGGAATGTCCTTGGGTCTTGTTGTAACTAGTTCTTGATGCGATAACTTAGATGTGCCTTGGTTGATGCTATATTGGTTGTTGTATAGTTGGCTTAAATATGAGGAAATTGAGCGATATAGGGGAAATGCTGCCCAATCGCCTAGAAATAAGCTACTAACGTTGAAGTACGTTTTATGCCTTTCCATAGCTTAACCATAGTCTTAACGTCTTAATATAGGTTGAGACACTTCGGGCAGCGTATACGTATTGTACCACGGATAAGCGTTAAAGGTATGTAAAGCTAACCCTTCCTTCTTTTGGCATGATCTTTATGAAACAAATAGACGACGTATGTATGATTTCAAAAAGCTCCTTTTCTTAGAGTCACTAGGATGGCTAATGTACTTAATTCCCAGGACTTATTTTAGTATGTCTTGATACGTGTCTATGATTCCTGAAGTCTATTTTGATATAATCCATATTCGAAGTATACTTGATATGAATATTGTCTTGATTATCAAATGATGGTACATTTTGATTATTCTATCGAGTCCCTCACTAGAGGACCGGGATACGGTATATATATATATATATATATATATATATGATATGATGATGTGAGTATGGCGCCAAGGATGGTATATGATGACTTTATTCACCGAGTCCCATAATGGGCCGGGTATGATATATGATATTGATATGCATGTTTTACATTTCATAAGGCAAGTGTATTAGTATTTTGAAAGTCATATTTGTCTCCTGTAATAACTGAATCCTCTTTATTGTATTTCATGCTTTATATACTCAGTACATATCTCGTACTGACCCTCTTTCTTCGGGGGGCTGCGTTTTATGCCCGCAGGTACAGATACTCGATTTGGTGATCCTCCAGCTTAGGACTTCTACCCAACTGTCTTGGAGAGCTCCATTGTTCCGGAGCCTAGACTTTTGGTACACATCCTTTGATATATATATATATATATATGTTTATCCAGGGGTACAGCGGGGCCCTGTCCCGTCATATTTCACTGTTGATACTCTTAGAGGTCAGTAGACATATGTGTGGGTTGTGTATAAGTTTTGTTCAGCTGTGTCTATTCGATGCGCTATGGATATGTTCGTTGGTAGTGGTAGCCTTGTCGGCTTGCGTATGGTAGTGATATGTAGTGGCAGCCTTGTCGGCTTGCGTATGGTATTGACATGTAGTGGCAGCCTTGTCGGCTTGCGTATTATATTATGCTTTGATTAGTCTGACTCCTCAGGAGACAGGTTATTAGGATATATATATATGATGACGTTATGAACCTTTGGAGTTCTTTTGCAAGTTTCCATATTGTTCTTAGATTCAGTTTGACTATATCTAACAGGTACGTATACGAGTGTCTACCTCGGGCACAAGTCATGGCCTACGGGGCTGTGTCGTGACAAAAGTGGTATCTTAGTAGTTCATCCTCGGAGTTTCTACAGACCGTGTCTAGTAGAGTCTTGTTTATCGGTGTGTTGTGCACCACGTCTATAAACAGGAAGCTACAGGACATTTAGGATGATATCTTTCCTTTCTACTCTAGATCGTGCGATAGAGCTATATTATCAGGACAGTTCCCTCCCTAACAGATTGTTATGTTTACAGCTATGCCTCCAAAGAAAGCGACAGCTGCCCAGAAGGGCAAATTGATAGCGGGAGATACTAGTCAGACTCGGAGAGTTACTAGGGCCCGTGCCCAGTCCATGCCCGAGATTGTGCTCCCGTCAGCGAGCTCTGTTACACCGCCACTTCTAGAGGAACTCAGAGCAGCAGCAGCTTCAGATCAGGAGGCGGCTCCACTGCCAGCCCCTGAGGCCCCAGTACCTGAGCCTCCAGCTCCTCAGCCCGGGGTGGAGGATAGGGCCATGAGAGATGCAGTTCAGTTGCTGACCAGATTAGTGGCAGGACAGGGTCGCAGGCATGGACTAGGAGTTGACCATGCGGATAGACATGATAGTTTTAGGGCTCGTGACTTCTTAAGTTGTAATCCTCTAGAGTTTTTGGGGTCAAAGCTCGAGGATGAGATTATTTTTGGGATATGAGGCAAGGACTTTTAATCCCCGATTTTAATAAGTGCACGGTCTGCTAATTAACTACAATTAGTGTAGAAATATTAGTAGAGATTAGGGATTAATTAACCATGATTAGATTAATAAGTGGGGATTAGTTATTAGTTAAGGATTAATTAGCCTAATTAAGATTAATTAAGTCATTAGTGGGTTGAGTGGGCCCCACTACAACATGGCCAATTCTGATTGGGCCATGCCATAATGGGGCACGGGTCCATCATTGGGGCTGCATATGAAGCCGTATGTTGATGACTAATTCAATAGTCATGCAAACCATTTCCATCTTCAACAACTGAATTAAGAGAGAAGTGTTCCTAAGCTCTAGAGAGAGAGAGAGAGAGAGTCACGACCATGGCCATGGCAGCAACATAAGCTCACGGTCAGCTCCTCTCCCCCCCCCCCCCCCCCCCCCCCCCCCCCCCCCCCCCCCCTTCTACACAATTAATTGGTGATTTACAATCCAATTGGAGGAAAAAAAGATAGAGATTACAACAGCCAGGGCAACTCACGACCATGGCTGTTCTTGAGGGAGTACACATTCTTGATAATAAGAGCTTTGTTTCTAAGGTAAGATTTAATTCTCTTTTACATATTTTAGAAATGATTTGGTCTTTGTATGAATTGGTGGATGTGGAATTGAATGCAAGAATTGTATATGTTGATGTTGAAACTTTGTTTGGGCCGTATATGGGGCTGTTTTAAGCTAGTAATGGTGATTTAATTTTAATTGGTATTGTTGTTGTTGTTGTCATAGATTAAATGATGAAAGTAAGGAAATTGAAGGTTAAAGTTGAAGTATATTTTAGTGAGCTGTTTTAAGAACTTGTTGTAATTAGAGGATGTTTTGGGTGTGTTGTTCTTGTTCTTGTTGAATTGGAGGATTAAGTGTGGTTAAGATTATGCATTGTGTTGTTGTAATCGTTGGGCTGTTATAAGATCGTTTCGATGAAGTGTTAGGTCTATAGATTATTAAGAATAACTGGAATATGTCGTAGTCGTTATGTTGATGATTATCGAATATTGGAATGGTGTGGGCTGTATGGAATGTCCTTGGGTCTTGTTGTAACTAGTTCTTGATGCGATAACTTAGATGTGCCTTGGTTGATGCTATATTGGTTGTTGTATAGTTGGCTTAAATATGAGGAAATTGAGCGATATAGGGGAAATGCTGCCCAATCGCCTAGAAAAAAGCTACTAACGTTGAAGTACATTTTATGCCTTTCCATAGCTTAACCATAGTCTTAACGTCTTAATATAGGTTGAGACACTTCGGGCAGCGTATACGTATTGTACCACGGATAAGCGTTAAAGGTATGTAAAGCTAACCCTTCCTTCTTTTGGTATGATCTTTATGAAACAAATAGACGACGTATGTATGATTTCAAAAAGCTCCTATTCTTAGAGACACTAGGATGGCTAATGTACTTAATTCACAGGACTTATTTTATTATGTCTCGATACGTGTCTATGATTCCTGAAGTCTATTTTGATATAATCCATAGTGACATTTGAAGGATACTTGATATGACTATTGTCTTGATTATCAAATGATGGTACATTTTGATTATTCTATTGAGTCCCTCACTAGAGGGCCGGGATACGGTATATATATATATATATATATGATATGATGATGTGATTATGGCGCCAAGGATGGTATATGATGACTTTATTCACCGAGTCCCATAATGGGCCGGGTATGATATATGATATTGATATGCATGTTTTACATTTCATAAGGAAAGTGTATTAGTATTTTGAAAGTCATATTTGTCTCCTGTAATCTCTACTTCAGTTATGATCCTCTTTATTGTATTTCATGCTTTATATACTCAGTACATATCTCGTACTGACCCTCTTTCTTCGGGGGGCTGCGTTTTATGCGCAGGTACAGATACTCGATTTGGTGATCCTCCAGCTTAGGACTTCTACCCAACTGTCTTGGAGAGCTCCATTGTTCCGGAGCCTAGACTTTTGGTACAGATCCTTTGATATATATATATATATGTTTATCCAGGGGTACAGCGGGGCCCTGTCCCGTCATATTTCACTGTTGATACTCTTAGAGGTCTGTAGAAATATGTGTGGGTTGTGTATAAGTTTTGTTCAGCCGTGTCTATACGATGTGCTATGGATATGTTCGTTGGTAGTGGCAGCCTTGTCGGCTTGCGTATGGTAGTGATATGTAGTGGCAGCCTTGTCGGCTTGCGTATGGTATTGACATGTAGTGGCAGCCTTGTCGGCTTGCGTATTATATTATGCTTTGATTAGTGTGACTCCTCAGGAGACAGGTTATTAGGATATATATATGATGACGTTATGAACCTTTGGAGTTCTTTTGGAAGTTTCCATATTGTTCTTAGATTCAGTTTGACTATATCTAACAGGTACGTATACGAGTGTCTAGCTCGGGCACAAGTCATGGCCCACGGGGCTATGTCGTGACAAAAGTGGTATCTGAGTAGTTCATCCTCGGAGTTTCTACAGACCGTGTCTAGTAGAGTCTTGTTTATCGGTGTGTTGTGCACCACGTCTATAAACAGGAAGCTACAGGACATTTAGGATGTTATCTTTCCTTTCTACTCTAGATCGTGCGATAGAGCTATATTATCAGGACAGTTCCCTCCCTAACAGATTGTTATGTTTACAGCTATGCCTCCAAAGAAAGCGACAGTTGCCCAGAAGGGCAAATCGATAGCGGGAGATACTAGTTAGACTCGGAGAGTTACTAGGGCCCGTGCCCAGTCCATGCCCGAGATTGTGCTCCCGTCAGCGAGCTCTGCTACACCGCCACTTCTAGAGGAACTCAGAGCAGCAGCAGCTTCAGATCAGGTGGCGGCTCCACTGCCAGCCCCTGAGGCCCCAGTACCTGAGTCTCCAGCTCCTCAGCCCGGGGCGGAGGATAGGGCCATGAGAGATGCAGTTCAGTTGCTGACCAGATTAGTGGCAGGGCAGGCTCGCAGGCATGGACTAGGAGTTGACCATGCAGATAGACATGATAGTTTGAGGGCTCGTGACTTCTTAAGTTGTAATCCTCCAGAGTTTTTGGGGTCAAAGCTCTAGGATGATCTGCAGGAGTTTATTCGGCAGATGCAGCGCACATTGAGGATAATCAAGGCTTCTGAGACTGAGTCTGTTGAGTTGGCTTCGTATCGGTTGCGGGATATAGCTGTCAATTGGTATGAGTCGTGGGAGTTATCTAGGGGTGAGGGTGCTCCTCCAGCAGTGTAGGATGAGTTTGTGGAGGCCTTTCTTGGCCACTTCCTGCCTCCAGAGATGAGGCGAGCCAGAGTGGATAGATTCTTACATCTGAGGCAGAATGGCAGGAGCGTTCGGGATTATAGTCTTGAGTTTGATACGTTGGCCAGATATGCACCTACTATTGTAGTTGATATGGCTAATAGAGTGCATCATTATGTGATGGGACTGGATCGCTATTTGATTGATGGTTGTATGGCGGTGGCTCTTCATCCAGGTATGGATATTGCTCGAGTACAGGCATATGCACAGGGGGTAGAGGATCGACACAGAGGGCGCCAGCCAGATAGAGATTACGATAGAGGCCAGCATAAGTGGGCTAGATCGGCTGGTTATCCTGGTGACTTTCGAGGCAGGCAGCCTTAGCAGTATACTAGATATTCTTCCCAGCCAACACATAGTGCACCCCCACAGTTCCCAGGTTGGAGATTTGACAGCACAGGGTATTCAGATGACCTCTATATGGAAATATATCAATGTAATACTTGGAAATTATCAAGAAAAAATTGCAACTCCAACTTTGAGCTCTAGGAGCCCTTCGGCCGAACCCCTTTCCAATTAAAAAAAAAATTCCCAAGCCTTTGATTCTAATCCAAGTATCTTGATTCTCCCATATTTGTAAAGTACTCAAGACCTTCTTCAACGGGGTATAATTAATTTGGCAAAAGGTGCGCGTTTGCGAAAAGTTGGAAATTCAAGAAAAGGTAAGAATTTTGCCCCTCAAATGTTATGGAATTGGTATGAATGTGTTAAGGGTTGAGAATAGACGAGAATCCCGTAGTTTTGATGTGTGTAGAAAACCGTGGGTGTGTGTGTATAAGGTGTTGTGGCCGTGTGCCTAAGAAGGAGAAAGAAGTGTGAATTTGATCTTGTTTAGTTTGTTTATTGCGTCGTTGTGACATTTATGACGTAAATGATCGTTTAACGAATTGAATTGGTGTTGAAAAATGATTTCGGAACATTATCGGAAAGTATATACCTTTGGCATATTTGTGTATATCACTGTATATCTATGATACTAAAAGACTTTAAATGTGACTTATGGTTGATGTTAATGAATTTGGAATGAAACAATGCGAGTTAGAATGTTCGCCGTAAGTTTTTGATGTTTTGGATGAAATATGGAAAGTAATGAACTTCGGGAAATTTTGTATATTGTTTGGAGTGTAATTGGGATGGGTTTGAATAATCTTGAATGGGTGAATGAATACAATAATGTGGGCATAAGTTTGGAATTGTGAAGTTTGAATGAAAGTTGTCAACTTGTGTAGTAAGGTAGAACTTTAAAGTTAGAATGACTTGATTGTGGTTTATGTTGTTTGATGATGTTTGGGTTGTTGTTGTTGATGTATTTTAAGCCGAGCTAAGTCTCGGGGGTGTTAGATTTATAGGGAAAATGCTGCCGAAATTTCGGTAGCCAAGTATAGCCCAAAGATTAAGATGTTAACTTTCATGAATAGTAACTGGTAAAAGTGACCATTTGCAGTTTTTGGACGAAACGGGTATTGAGATTTGACGAGCGTAAGGCGCAATCCAGGTATGTAAAGCTTACCTTTCCTTCTTTTGGCATGTCCTAGTTACACTAGGTCAAGATCGGACCCTCGGGGATAATTCTGCTCTTGGAAATCCGAGTTCAAGTTTGGGCACTATTCATTCAGCGCAATTGAAACCTATTCCTTACATTTGGTTGAAAGAATGTTCAAACCTTCATAACTTTTGCTATTGTGTCCGAATCACTCCGAAACTTTCATAGATGGCTTTATAGAGCCTAAAGTCTGTGATTTGTGTCCGCCGCCTCGATTTGACTCAAGGTGGGCCCGTTATTTGGTTTGTTTGGCTCATTTTCGTTCGATATGAAAAGTAATCATTTGCCTATGCCTCAAAGGTCCATTTGAAATTTCCTATATCGTTATTGAACGTTTTGCACTATGAATGATGTTAGATTTTCGGAAAATGATCTGTGAATTGCTTTTCAAATGTTTTGCAATTTGGAACTTCGTAACTTCCATATATAAATTTTGATCGCCCTGACTCCTACCCCGAGCCTTCTGGCGTCGGTATATGCCTATATGTAATTATATGTCGAGTCCTGTAATTTACTTTTAATATGCATATGGTCTCTGCACTACTCCGTTCGTGCCATTTGCTATGATTTCGTTCGTCGGTACCCGGGCCGGCTTTGTGATCGTGCGCGCTATACCATATTCGGAAGTATGATGTGTTACGGTTTCCGAGGCCTCGCCATAGGGCCGGTTACCGTCTATGGAGTTATGATGTGATATGGCATTTGATATGTTATGATGATGTGATATGTGTGTGATACGATTTGTCTGGAGACTGTACGGAGATTTGAAAAACTTCTGGAGTATGATGTGTTGTGGCACCAGCGTCGGGGGTGACCACGTTCCTAAGCCCTATACATGATTTTTTATTTGCATTTGTACATTTATCTTCCGTACAGGTTTGATTTGCTACTTTGACGTTTGTGTTTGTTCCTTCTGACTCCAGTTAGGATTGTGATTTCTGTACCTTCTGCTTCACATACTCAGTACTTCTCCCGTACTGACCCCCTGTTCTTCGGGGGCTGCGTTTCATGCCCGCAGGTACAGAAGCTCGTTTGGGTGATCCTCCGGTTTAGGCTACTTATTCTGCTATTTTGGAGAGCTCCCCTTGATCCGGAGCTTAACCTTTGGTACATACCTTTTGCTGTGTGTGTTTCTGTACATTTGTGGCTGTGTGGGTACGGCGGGGCCCTGTCCCGTCATATGTTCGTATGTTCTGTTTTGTTTTAGAGGCCTGTAGTCATATTTGTGGGTCGTGGGTCCGGTGTGTTTGTATGTGGATCTGTTTTGCGTTCTCAAGCGGCCCGTATGCTACTATGGCCAAGACGGCCCATGAGTTCGTACGTGTGTGTGTGTGCATTTGGGCGATGTATATTCCGCCACCTTTCTGATTTTGATATGACTGTTCTGCACGGGCGACCGCTTAAGATAAGTGTTCGATCAATGTTTGTGTGACGTCTGCTATTAGTTTTCAGTTTGAACAACGTATGTTAAGTCTGAATGAGTCTTAATATGATGATCTGGGTTGTGAGTCTGTTTGGGGTGCCTAAGTAGGGCACCAGTCGCGGCCCACGGGGTTGGGTCGTGACAAAAGTGGTATCAGAGCGGTTTGTCCTCGGAATGTCTACAGGCCGTGTCTAGTAGAGTCTTGTTTATCGATGTGTTGTGCACCACATCGATAAACAGGAGGCTACAGGGCATTTAGGATGTTACTTCCTTTGGAATCTTAGATCGTGCGATAGAGCTGTGCTATTAGGGTGAATCTGATCTGACCCGTTATTGTGTTTGCAGTGATGCCTCCGAAGAAGGCAACGGCGGCCCAGAAGGGCAAGGCGAAGATGGGAGAGACTAGCCAGGCACAGCGAGCTACCCGGGCTCGTGTCTATGATTTCCCTGAGGTCGTGCCTCACTCTGAGGGGTCTGCTACACCCCCATTTGTACAACCCGGAGCAGGTCCTTCAGCAGCTCCAGAGGTCCGAGTACCAGCTCCTGAGACTCCAGCTCCTCAGCCGGGGGCGGAGGATAGGACCCTGAGGGAGGTTGTACAGTTGTTGACCACAATAGTAGCGGGACAGGCTCGCCGACGCGGGCGGAGGGACGATGATGATGATGACAGGCGGGACAGCCTGAGAGTTCGGGAGTTCTTATTATGTGGCCCTCCAGAGTTTTTCGGGTCCAAGCCTGACGAGGACCCCCATGACTTTATTCGGGGGATGCGGCGTGCATTAGACTTGGTCAGGGCTTCAGAGACCGAGTCGGTTGAGCTGGCCTAGCATAGACTTCGGGATGTTGCCGCTCACTGGTATGAGACTTGGGAGCTATTCAGGGGTGAGGGTGCTCCTTTAGCCACTTGGGACGAGTTTGTGACTGCTTTCACCCGCCACTTTCTGCCCCCAGAGTTACGACGGGAGCGAGCTGATCGGTGTTTACATCTGCAGCAGAGGGGTCGAAGCGTTCGTGAATATAATCTGGAGTTTGATTCCCTGGCCCGGTATACACCTGCCGTGGTAGCAGATATGTCTGATCGGATGCATAGATATGTTATGGGGTTGGATCGTTACTTGATCGACGGCTGTATGGCGGTGTCATTGCTGACAGATATGGACATTGCCTGTCTACAGGCCTACGCCCAGGGGATGGAGAACCGGCACCGAGCAGATCGGCCCAGCAGAGAGTATGATGGGAGACGGCCCAAGAGGGCCAGATCAGCGGGGTATTCTGGAGATTCTCGGGGCGGGCAGCCTCAGTATCAGTCCAGTGGGTACTTCCCTCCGTTAGGCCCGGACACCCAGTCTGCTAGTAAGCGATTTGATGGCGCAGGACCGTCCAGGGCAGACCAGAGTTCCAGCGCCCCAGGTCCTCAGGCGAGCAGGGGTCCCGGTCAGACTAGGCCACCTATGCCCCCGTGTTCGTATTGTGGAAGATCGCACCCCGGTGAGTGCTTCAGGGCCACAGGGGCCTGTTTTGCTTGCGGCCGCCAGGGTCATATCATGCGAGATTGTCCGTGGGCAGGCGGTTCTGGTAGCGCAGCGCAGCCGACGATATCCGTTGCTGGTTCGCCTTCTACCCCTTCGGCCACGCGCTCCACGGGGCGAGGTATGCCAGCCCCAGCGGGCCGCGGTAGAGGACGTGGTGGGGGTTCAGATTCTAGTGGTCCCTCGAACCGCATATACGCTTTGACTGGTCGGCGGGAGCCAGAGGCATCACCAGACGCAGACCCAGGTATATTACTAACCTTTTTCTGAATGAATATGTGCACTGATAGGTCTGTATTCCAGTATATTACGCGATATTCTCTTTCTGCGTGTCAGTAAAATATGGTAAGAATCCGAATCAATGAAAATATTTGAGGCAGCCATCTATTCATGTGGGAGGCGAATATAGGGAATTTGACAGGCTAAAGCGATAAACCATATAGCCAGAAGAGCAAACAACCTCTTTGGGTCGGAGTGGGACCCACTACGAAAACTTCCCGAAAAATTTTGCTAAGATCCCGATTGGCCCCAAAATTACGTGACAAAGGTCGTGCGGGGCAATTGACGAAATTATATCAGCCCTATCGCGTCAAAATGCATGAAAGTTTCGGGGTTAAGCGTGCTCAAGCCAAACGGAATGGGTGACCCCCTGGGAAGTAATGCAAAGTTTTTCACAAGTGAGAGTATGATAAATATGAATGGAAATTTGGAGTAACCAAACGGAAAATAAAATGTGTGGAGTAATTAGTGCCCTGACAGGAGTCGCGCAGAACGAGGCGGACTAAATGGGCAAAAAGAAAAGGGTACACTACCGCTTGGGAAATTGAACGAATTTGAACAACAGTCTGAGACATTCGCCAGTAAGGTATTAGTAAGTGTGTGTATGTGTGTGTGTATGATTTTCGTTTGGTGTCCATATGGAACAAGAGCCGAGTCCAGGCGACTAATATTGTGAGTGATGAAGAATAAGAAGTGTGAATAAGCGGAACCTCTGAAGGAGTCGATGAGCGACACGCAAGATAATTTGTATGACCACTTGGCAAACAAGTTCAAAAAAAAAAGGGGGAAATTCTCATGAATCATTGGAGCCTTAATAGGAGCGATTTGATTCTAATTCGACATTCTATCTGTTGTACTTCTACACTCCCGATTCCGATAAGGCTCTGCCTAGTACGCCTCTGTATTTCTGAGCTCGATTATGTTCCCGTCTGATGAATTTTTGTGCGTCTGATTCTGAATACGTTTCTGTCTGACACACCTCTGTGCGTCTGATTTTGATCACGCGTATGTCTGATACATCTCCGTATATCTGATACATTTCGGTCTGTCAGACTTTGATCACGACTCTGTATGATACAATTCTGTACATCTGATTCTGATTTCAAATCTGTCGGATACCTATCTGTACGTCTAACTCCGATCTCAGATTTGTCTGACATACTTCCGTACCTCTGATTTTGACTATGAATCCGTCCGATATGCTTATACGCGTCCGGCCCTAGCTCTGAATCTGTTTGGCATAAAGTGTCTGGTGTGAAGTAAAGTGAGATTACGACGATATGGTAAGGAACCCAGAAGTGTAGCTAGAAGCGATGTTAATTGTAATGTCTGAGAAGCATTCGTCTGTTACGAGAATACAGTCTATGGTCCGATAACCAGGTGGGGTATGAGAAGGTAAATTGCGAAGGCATTTGAATCAGTGATGTGAAAAAAAAAATTAATTACCCCATAATGTTGGTGAAGAAGCCATGTCGGAAAAATCAACAAAGGACGACTATAAAGAGAACCCTTCCGAAGTAGTATGACGCCCCATGAGGTCAACTTAACATTCGAGGACGAATGTTCTTAAGGGGGGGAGAATGTTATGTCCCGTGTTTTCGTATAATTGGAAATCGAGAAATGATTAAGACTTGTGTGTTATGAGGGAATATTTTGATTCTAGTTGATGTGACTATGTTGGTTATGAAATCATTAATGTTAAGACATCGGGGAAGGCCAAGGGTAAATTTGGAATTTCGGAAATTAGTTTTGGGAATTACAAAACGGGACTTTTAATGAATTGGGCCAATGAAATTGAAATAAAAATTTGGGCCCAAAGAGGTGGGGTGGCCGGCCACTAGGCATGGGCCAAGCCCACTTTTAAAAGTCATGTGCTATGCACATGACCTCTATATGGATATATATCAATGTAATACTTGGAAATTATCAAGAAAAAATTGCAACTCCAACTTTGAGCTCTAGGAGCCCTTCGGCCGAACCCCTTTCCAATTAAAAAAAAAAATCCCAAGCCTTTGATTCTAATCCAAGTATCTTGATTCTCCCATATTTGTAAAGTACTCAAGACCCTCTTCAACGGGGTATAATTAATTTGGCGAAAGGTGCGCGTTTGCGGAAAGTCGGAAATTCAAGAAAAGGTAAGAATTTTGCCCCTCAAATGTTATGGAATTGGTATGAATGTGTTAAGGGTTGAGAATAGAAGAGAATCCCGTAGTTTTGATGTGTGTATAAAACCGTGGGTGTGTGTGTATAAGGTGTTGTGGCCGTGTGCCTAAGAAGGAGAAAGAAGTGTGAATTTGATCTTGTTTAGTTTGTTTATTGCGTCGTTGTGACATTTATGACGTAAATGATCGTTTAACGAATTGAATTGGTGTTGAAAAATGATTTCGGAACATTATCGGAAAGTATATACCTTTGGCATATTTGTGTATATCACTGTATATCTATGATACTAAAAGACTTTAAATGTGACTTATGGTTGATGTTAATGAATTTGGAATGAAACAATGCGAGTTAGAATGTTCGCCGTAAGTTTTTGATGTTTTGGATGAAATATGGAAAGTAATGAACTTCGGGAAATTTTGTATATTGTTTGGAGTGTAATTGGGATGGGTTTGAATAATCTTGAATGGGTGAATGAATACAATAATGTGGGCATAAGTTTGGAATTGTGAAGTTTGAATGAAAGTTGTCAACTTGTGTAGTAAGGTAGAACTTTAAAGTTAGAATGACTTGATTGTGGTTTATGTTGTTTGATGATGTTTGGGTTGTTGTTGTTGATGTATTTTGAGCCGAGCTAAGTCTCGGGGGTGTTAGATTTATAGGGGAAATGCTGCCGAAATTTCGGTAGCCAAGTATAGCCCAAAGATTAAGATGTTAACTTTCATGAATAGTAACTGGTAAAAGTGACCATTTGCAGTTTTTGGACGAAACGGGAATTGAGATTTGACGAGCGTAAGGCGCAATCCAGTTATGTAAAGCTTACCTTTCCTTCTTTTGGCATGTCCTAGTTACACTAAGTCAAGATCGGACCCTCGGGGATAATTCTGCTCTTGGAAATCCGAGTTCAAGTTTGGGCACTATTCATTCAGCGCAATTGAAACCTATTCCTTACATTTGGTTGAAAGAATGTTCAAACCTTCATAACTTTTGCTATTGTGTCCGAATCTCTCCGAAACTTTCGTAGATGGCTTTATGGAGCCTAAAGTCTGTGATTTGTGTTCGCCGCCTCGATTTGACTCAAGGTGGGCCCGCAAGCCCCGAGGCTTCCCTTATTTGGTTTGTTTGGCTCATTTTCGTTCGATATGAAAAGTAATCATTTGCCTATGACTCAAAGGTCCGTTTGAAATTTCCTATATCGTTATTGAACGTTTTGCACTATGAATGATGTTAGATTTTCGGAAAATGATCTGTGAATTGCTTTTCAAATGTTTTGCAATTTGGAACTTCGTAACTTCCATATATAAATTTTGATCGCTCTGACTCCTACCCCGAGCCTTCTGGCGTCGGTATATGCCTATATGTAATTATATGTCGAGTCCTGTAATTTACTTTTAATATGCATATGGTCTCTGCACTACTCCGTTCGTGCCATTCGCTATGATTTCGTTCGTCGGTACCCGGGCCGGCTTTGTGATCGTGCGCGCTATACCATATTCGGAAGTATGATGTGTTACGGTTTCCGAGGCCTCGCCATAGGGCCGGTTACCGTCTATGGAGTTATGATGTGATATGGCATTTGATATGTTCTGATGATGTGATATGTGTGTGATACGATTTGTCTGGAGACTGTACGGAGATTTGAAAAACTTCTGGAGTATGATGTGTTGTGGCACCAGCGTCGGGGGTGACCACGTTCCTAAGCCCTATACATGATTTTTTATTTGCATTTGTACATTTATCTTCTGTACAGGTTTGATTTGCTACTTTGACGTTTGTGTTTGTTCCTTCTGACTCCAGTTAGGATTGTGATTTCTGTACCTTCTGCTTCACATACTCAGTACTTCTCCCGTACTGACCCCCTGTTCTTCGGGGGCTGCGTTTCATGCCCGCAGGTACAGAAGCTCGTTTGGGTGATCCTCCGGTTTAGGCTACCTATTCTTCTATTTTGGAGAGCTCCCCTTGATCCGGAGCTTAACTTTTGGTACATACCTTTTGCTGTGTGTGTTTCTGTACATTTGTGGTTGTGTGGGTACGGCGGGGCCCTGTCCCGTCATATGTTCGTAAGTTCTGTTTTGTTTTAGACGCCTGTAGTCATATTTGTGGGTCGTGGGTCCGGTGTGTTTGTATGTGGATCTGTTTTGCGTTCTCAAGCGGCCCGTATGCTACTATGGCCAAGACGGCCCATGAGTTCGTACGTGTGTGTGTGTGCATTTGGGCGATGTATATTCCGCCACCTTTCTGATTTTGATATGACTGTTCTGCACGGGCGACCGCTTAAGATAAGTGTTCGATCAATGTTTGTGTGACGTCTGCTATTAGTTTTCAGTTTGAACAACGTATGTTAAGTCTGAATGAGTCTTAATATGATGATCTGGGTTGTGAGTCTGTTTGGGGTGCCTAAGTAGGGCACCAGTCGCGGCCCACGGGGTTGGGTCGTGACATACATACCTTTTCTGCTTCTTATGCGGCTCCAAATTCACGTTCCAAATCCGCCAAAATCTACAAATTGGTCATGTTTACCAAAACTTGATTAGAGCTTTTAGAAGTTGATTCTTTGAAGTAACACTTTGTCTGCCGAAATTTCGGCAGCATTTCTTATGTAAATACACCATCCCCGAGAATACGGATCGGCCCCAAGTCAACAACAACAATCCGGGAATTTAACCCGGCCACAATATCAACAACAATGACAACAAACATTCTAACAACATTGACCCAAAACATAAGGCGACCTAAAACCTTCCAAGTCCAAGGAAATGTCAATAACATGTTTCTTTTCCTCCAAGCTCATAAACCTTACTAACAATCTACACCTTAGCAACATTACTTTCATCAACACAAAAGACCACATTAAAATTATTTTAGCCTCCAAATCAGCCCAGCTCTCGGCCAATACCACAACACACACATTCCATGGTTTTCATTCATTTTTGTACATTACAACACCACATAATCATGCTTAATACATTTGGTTCATTATTCCCACATGTTACACACAACACACGGCCACACCATACTTATACAATTACAACTTCAACATGCATGATTTCATACTTTTCATTCATTTCCCATTATGGCATTCACAACACAACAATCAAACCATTAGATAAAATCATTTCCTCTTAACCATACACACCACACACATTCGGCCCACATACTACATACACAACATCCTTATTTTCATGAGTTTCATCTATTCCAACACATAACAACATGTTTCATCATTCATAAAGTATACAAGAAAGGATTGAATCTTACCTTCTCCATTCTCTTCTTCCACACGGCTAGGAGTATTTTCTTGCAAAACGAATGGTTTTCTCACTCCAACAACTACTCCACGCCGAAGAGGGCCTTCCAATTAGTATGAAAGCATGAAGAAACAAATTTTCCATGGTAGATTTCATGGGGCTGGTTCGGCCAGCCCCTCTCTTGGCCGCCCCTTCTTCTTTTCTTTATTTCTCCATTTCTCTTGAATTCTCTAGAGTTTTAAAGAATGACTTATGCCCTCTTCTATTATACATCACATATATATATATATATATATATATATATAGAGGCATGTGAGGGGCACATGCCCCTCTCTAGATGTTTCTTCCATTTTTTTGAATACTTGTGAAATTACCATTTTACCCTTAGACTTCCATGATATTACCACGGGCCATTTTGTGAATTTTTCTCTTCGCCCTTATTCTTTCTCACTACTTCCATATTACCAATGTGCGTAAATAATATTTTCAACAACTTATACATTAGAATAAATTTTGAAAATGGTCATTCCCTTAACTTCGTCACGACTACCTTGGAATATCCGAACGTATAAAATACGAGATATAACAATATCTATTCTTTATTGTTACTTTATTCAACTGCCTATAATCAATACATATCCGCAGCGACCCATCTTTCTTTCTCACAAATAATATCGGTGCTCCCCAAGGTGATGTGCTAGGACTGATGAAGCCCCTTTCTAACAAGTCCCTCAGTTGCTCCTTTAACTCCTTCAACTCTGCAGGTGCCATTCTATAAGGAGGAATAGATATGGGTTGAGTATCTGGCAATACATCTATAGTAAATCTATCTCCCGTTCAGGAGGAAGACTTGGAAGTTCATCTGGGAATATATCTGGAAATTCATTAACTATCGGGATTGACTGAAGAGTCGGTACCTCTGCTTTCATATCATGCACACGAACCAGATGATAAATATAACCCTTTCTAACCATCTTCCTTGCCTCGAGGTATGAAATAAACTTACCCCTCGGCGATGCCGTATTCCCTATCCATTCTATAATCGGCTCTCCTGGGAACTGAAATCGAACTATCTTTTCTATACAATCAACGTTAGCATAACATGAAGCTACCCAATCCATACCCATAATGTCACGACCCAACCCCATGGGCCATGACTAGTGCCTGAACTGGAGGTATACGGACCTGTTCAATATAGTCAAACTGAAACTAGGGACAATATGGAAACTTGTAAAAGAAACAGACGAAGGGTTCGCAACACCACATATCATAAACCTGTCTCCTGAGGAGTCACAACTAACCACAGCATAACAATAGCGCAATACGTAAGCCGACAAGGCTGCCACTATACACGAGGATATCAAAAGCAAACCATATAGACCCAGCTGGCAAAAACTTATATACAACCCACACATGTCTACTGACCTCTAAGAGTTATAAGAGTGAAATATGACGGGACAGGGCCCCGCCGTACCCCTGAACATATATATAAGTCTATATCAAGAGATCTGTATCTAAATAGTCTAGGCTCCGGAACTATGGAGCTCTCCGAAACAGCTAAGCAGAAGTCCTAAGCTGGAGGATCTCCAAATCGGGTATTTGTACCTGCGGGCATGAAATGCAGCCCCCGAAGAAAGGGGGGTCAGTACGGAAGATGTACTGAGTATATAAAGCATGTAATGCAATAAGGAAAATCACAACTGCATAAACGATTACAGGAGGCAAGTATGATAATCAAAGATACCAATGCACCAGTGCCTTGCGATATGAAAATCATGCATGTCTATATCATATACCATATCCGTCCCATTATGGGACTCGGTGAATAAGTCATCATATACCATACTCGGTGCCATAATCACATCATATATATATATATATATATATATACATATACCGTACCCGGCCCTCTAGTGAGGGACTCGGTGAACAATGCAGTGAAACTGTGCACGAAAACATACCCGGCCCGGGACTCAGTGAAAGATATATTACGGCATGCACGAGCAGAGTAGTGAGCAACCATATGCAAACTATGTCATATCTGAGACTCAATAAAATAATCAAAATGAACTATCATTTGAAAATCAAGACAATAGTCATGTCAAGTACTCTTCGAATGTCACTACGGATTATATCAAAAAGGACGTCTGGAATCATAGACATATATCAAGACATAATAAGATAAGTTCTGGGAATCAAGAACATTAGCCATCCTAGTGTCTCTAAGAATAGGAGCTTCTTTGGAGTTATATGCTCGTCGTCTGTTTGTTTCATAAAGATCATGCCAAAAAGCAAGAAGGGATAGCTTTACATACCTTGATTTACGACCCTCGAAACAATTATGACGAATCATACCCTTTTTAAGACTTTATCTACAAGATAATAATAGTAACACAAGCATCAACCAACTTGTAATCAAGCACAACCAACAAGACAACATATGGACAATACGACGAGCCACGAGCTCGCTATATGACAATTATTCGGCGTTTCACCTTGCCCTCCTCAGAAACTCCATAACAACAATAATACAACTAGGCTATGTACACATTAGCTCAACCTCATGTTCAGAAATTTAATTACGATAAGAGCAGCCCGGCTATAGCCTATACAAATTCGGGCAGCATTTCCCCTGAGAACTCAACAATCCTCGAGATCCCAATTCAGCAAAAATATTGACCATATACCAACAATAGCAATGCCAACAATTTCATATCAAGCTAGAATCGGATCCACCTCCAGATCATTTTCAAAACAGCCCACAATCACAATATCAACTACTTTCCATAAACGAGGAAATTATCTCAACAACAACCACAATGGCAATAACGAGAACTATACGACAACAACAACAGTTACGACACACCAATAATTAATTCTAACATCCCTTGCGATGTTTATTCATTCTATCAATCCTTTAACCAATTATACAATATCTTACACGCTTGTTTTCTTCCAAATTTACGAGCCATATCAACAACACGACAACAACATCAACCACCATCCATGTACAAGAAAACTACTTCAACATCATTTTAACAATAAGTTTGAAACAGTCCACCAAAACTACAACATCAAAAATACGATTTTCGATCTTTACTTAGCAAAATTACAAACACATGGAAAAGAGTATAATATTACCATGAACAACAGCACCCATACTTATCTATAACTATATTTCCAGCCCTTCAACATAAAAAATTACCTTCAATACAATACCATGATAATGACAACACTAATCAAACTTAATCCAATTAGAACAACTCCAATTCTGCCCACTTACAACGCCAACAATAGTCATGTAATTTTCTTACTTCCAATTTCGTTTAATACACTTTAATCTCTCCATTACAACATCATTAACTCCAATTACATTACAAGAAGAAGAAATCTTACCTCAAATTAGTTAGGACAGATCCTATACTCACTTGCACCAATTGCACCACTTCTTCTTCTCCAACTCAAATTCTAATGTTGCTGCCTCCTTTGGGACATTTGGAAAACTTTTATGGAGTTATAATTCTCTTCCATTTTTTAAAATTCAAGGCTGGCCGTGCTTGGCAGCCATGGCTGTTGAGGTTTTCTCTCTAAATCAATTTTGGGAAGATGAAATATGAGCTATGCTTTGTCATCAACTAAAATATATATGCTACCAGCCATGATGACACGTGTCCAACCACAATGACATGTGTCCCACTCAACTAAACACCAATCAGATTCAGCCATGTTTTGTGGGGCCCACTTAGTGGTCTAATTAGCTTAATTAATCATTAATCCCCACTTAATAATCTGATCATGGTTAATTAATCCCTAATCTCCACTAATATTTCTACACTAATTGAAATTTACAACCAAATCGTGCACTTATTAAAATCGGGATTAAAAAGTCCTTGTCTCATATCTCAAAAATAACCTTGTCCTTGAACTTTTGTCGATTAGCTTACGAATAATTAACATACAAAATACGTGGTATAACACATAATAACATAAAATTCAGTCATATCTAACTCTATCAGATCTGCCATGGTACGGCGACTATATATAACCACCGAACAATCTCTATATACTTGCTTTGCTATAACAGAATCTCCTACCGGTGTGGCTACCTCAAATGGTTCTATCAACTCAGGTTCTATTCCGATTCTACTAGCAACAAAGGGAGATATATATGATAAGGTGGAGCCTAGATCTATCAATGCATATACGTCCCGAGAGAAAATCGATAATATACCTATTGTTACATCCTGTGTTTTCGTGCGTTGAAAAGCGTGCGAGTTAAATGACATTAGTAATAGAAACGAGGTTATCCCCCAAGCTTATAGGTAGTTAGATTGATGGTATAGATGTATCATAAAGATTACAAGTTAAACAAATAAAAAAAAATAATAAGTTTGGTCGAGGTTCGAAATTTATTTGAATGAAATACGATCCAAGCTATAATATCCCGTAATTTGGACTAGAAAATTGGACCGTCCAACATGAGCAAATTTATCCGAGCCCAGAGGATTTGGTCATATTCAAGTATGGAAATCAAGAGATCAATGTGTAAAAGGAATGAAGTCCCGAAATTATTTAAGACTCGAAAGTGAATGACGGTGATTGGAAATAATATTTCATGTATATATAAAGAGGCTATGGACTAGAGTGACCACATGATTATGATAACGAGTATATCAAGTGTGTTAAAAGTGGTCCATGTCTAAGTGAACTGAGATCAAAAAATTAATTTCGTGAGTAGTTGTTTAATTGTTGGATGGTAATGAAAGATGAAGGAATTAAGTTCAAGTGGATAAGTTATATTAGGAACCTATCCACGTGGAGCCATGAGAATGCATATGGTCAGTGACTAATACAATTAAGTGGTGTATATTGCTTATAAGTGGGGATAAGAATGTTTCACATTAAAATGTGGAATTAGAAGGGCCCTACGGCCAAAGAATATGATTCACTTGAGAATTCATATTAAAGATGTAGCTATCTCTCGAAGGAACAGTAACATTTTTCTTCAATAACAAACCAACGTTTTCTTCATTATTATGTAACAAAAACGTTTTTCTTCAATAACATGGCAATATTCTCTTCTTACCACATAGCAGCAATCTTCCTTTCAACAACATAGCAGCTACGTTATTCCATGTAAAGGTCAAAACAAGTTTAGTCATGATGATTCATCCTTTAATTTGGTGATTTTAATGTTGGTTTTCTCCGGATGATAACAAATCAGAGATTTCTTCGAAGTGAAGTAAGGTTGAAGAAGAGTATTTCTTGGAATATAAGGTAAGAATTATCCTCTACTAGATATATTTAAATTCGTCCAAGTCATAGCTAAATTGTGAGATGGGAAATACGAAATTAATTGCGGGAAATCGGATAAATTGTTATTGTTATCATGTGGACTATTTTGGTGGGTATTATAAATTATTTGGTATGCTGGAATATCGTGGGATTAGCTGTAGTTGTTGTTGTTATGTTTATTGTTATACTATGTATATACGAAAATAAAGAAGTGTATACAAGTATCGGTATATGAATGTATATTGGGTTGTTTTGGAGGTGATTTAAGAATGGATTTGATTCTATATGGGCATGTATTTGTTGATATTGATGTTAGTATTGGGATTGATATTTTGGCTAAATTGGAATCATGAGGATTATTAAGTTATTAAGGAAGATGCTACCCGAATATCGTTAGATTTCTAAGTAATTAAGGATTAGTTTGAAAGAGTATCCTAATTTGATTATTGGCATATTTGGTATTGTTTGTAGAGGGTCGGGTACGGTATATATTTATATTTCACCGAGTCCCTTACTAAAGGGTCGGGTATGGCATATATTTACATTTTTAGTCATTGCCTTCTGGTCTATTCATATTATAGGTGGTTTCTCATACATTCATTATGGCTTATGTCTCATTCGTTATGATTATTGCTGCCTTACATACTCGGTACATTGTTCGTACTGACGTCCCTTTGCCTGGGGGCGCTGTGTTCATGCCACACAGTCCCAGATTGTTTTGCAGGTAAAATTATTCAACTAGGATGGTTGGTTATCAGCTAGGGTTGGCAAACTCCATTTTCCTCCTGGAGCAGTGCCGAGTCATTATGGTTATCATATGTATGTATGGTACGTCGGGGCCCTGTCCCGACTCATATGATTCAGGTATTTACTCTTAGAGACTTTGCAGACAGTGTCTTGTGGTTAGTATGTTAAAATGTCATGCATTGAGTAAAGCGACCATGTAGGTCGATATGTCAGGTTGACTTAATCGGTTTTTGATTAATTGAGTATCGTTCACAAATTTCTATGGTTTGACGGAAAGTACTTTATTATATTTCTGAATTTTTTTTTGTTTGTATGTTCAGTTTCATTATGTGAATGCCAGAGGGTTTGCTCAGCTCTAAGTAAGGGTTGGGTGCCCATCATGCCCTGATGAGATCGGGGTGTGACAAAGTGGTATCAGAGCAGTTCGTCCTAGGGGTTGTCCGCAAAGTCGTGTCTAGTAGAGTCTTGTTTATGGACAGCGTGCCACATTTATAACAGGAGGCTACAGGGCATTTAGGATGGTTACTTTTCTTTCATATCTAAGATCGTGCGATAAAGCCAAGCTATAGGAAATGAGATTCCTTATACTAACCCTTGATTTCAGCAGAAGAACGGTATCGACAGAAGAAAGTGATTGATGATATTGAAAGTTACAGAGGTAAGATATTTCATTGAGGTTACGTTATCAGAATTTGTATAAACAGAGTGGCGGACTGGTCATCATCAAGGTAAGTAAGTTATTGCAAGTATAGTAAGAAAATGGATTGAATGTATATATATATATATATATATATATATATATATATATATATATATATATATATTGATGATAAGTTCAGTTATAAGGTGTGAACAAAAGAAGCTGAAGGAATCAGTAAAAATATAAGTAACGGTAAGCAGGGTATATGTCAGATATGGTATGAATGTTGCAGGTATGATTGAAACAGTTAAAGATTGAAAGGGAAAGTAAGCAGGAAAGTATAACAGGTACAGTTTGAGTTGGACAGATGAGGTAAGTTCATCATTTTCATACTGTTGTTGATATTGGGAGCCCTGTGTGGCTATGATATGATATATATATATATATGTGTTGGCCCTGTGAGGCATTGTTGGTATTTCCTGCATATAGTTTTTGGGATAGTAAGAAATACAGAGGAAACTCTGCCAAAATTTTCTTAGAAATAAAAAGAGAATGAGATATAAGTTCGTAAAATGTCTTGAAAGGTCGTGTCAACAGTAATGATAAGATTTGACTAAGTTACGAGTACGGCTGACTTCGAGAAATAAGTTAACTGTTGAATTGATAGTAATAGTAATTATGAGGTCGATATCGGTATGGTAAAAAGAAATGCTAGGATAATTTGGAAGAGCAAGACTAAGAGATGATTTAGAAAAGGCTGGCAAATCTTAATAGAGTGTTATATTGAGGTATCGACTGAATTGATAAGCAGGGATAAATTATGACGAGTTTATAGTTAAAAGAAGTAATAATATGATTGAGACAAGAGTACAGAGGAAGAAGAATTGTGACGGATATGAATGTATTGATAAGACAGCTTGTGAGGTATTAAGGATAAGATTGACCCGAAAGGGTAAAAGGTTAAGTACTGTTATAGCCCGTATTTTATACGTTCGGATAATAATTCGAGATAATTGCGAGAAGTTAAGGGCAAGACCATTTTCCAAAATTATTTTAATGAACAAGTTGTTTATTAGTATGGAAATATTGAGAAAGGCTAAGGGTAAAAAGGGAAATTCACAAAGTGGTTCATGATAATATTGTGAAAGGCTGGGGCAAAATGGGAATTTCACAAGAAGTCTTGAAAGTTCTTGAAAGGGGCCAAGTTGGCCGTGTGGCTCTAGTGTGGGCCCCACCAAAGGCTTGGTCAATAATTATATATATGGACAATGCTTATATAGCAAGATACAATCTTCTCTTTCAAATTCAAGAAACTTCAAGAGAAAGAAAAAAAAATAAGGGGGGCATTCGGCCATGGCTAGGAGCAAATGGGGTCATAGAAATTGATCAAGAAAAATAGTTTTCTCCTAGTATTTGAACCAAATGGAAGGTCCTCATTAACATGAAGGAGTTGTTGGAGCAAGCAAAGCCTTTATTTGTGTAATTCATAAGCCCTAGCCGAGTGGACAAGTCAAAGGATAAAGGTAAGATTTAATCCCCTTTATCTATGTGTTAGAGATGGTTTGTGAATGTTGAAGTATGTAGAAATGAATGAAATTCATGAAATTATGTGTGTTGGGGTTGAGCCGTGTAGGTATGGTGCTTGGCCGTGTGTGTGTGTTGTGTTGTGTAGGAATGAGGAACCAATGTTTATTTAGTACTTTGATTGTTGTTGTTGTGGATTCCATGATGAAAATGAAGGTTTGATAACTTGAAATGAAGTTGTGACTATTGTGGGATTATTGAAGAAATTAATATGACACTAGCATGGTTTCTTGTGTTTGTGAAGATAAAGTTGTCAACGTGTGGTTGTAGATATAATGCATGGATTTGGAGGTGAGAAATGTGTTGATTTTATTGATTTTGGAAGATTGTAAGTTGGTTGTTGTGATTGAATTGAATATAAGTAAAATGTTGTCGAATTATGTAAAGGAGGTTACTAACGTTAGAATGTATTTTGGATTGATTGTTGAAGTTGTTAGTATGATTGTTGGTATTGTTGTTGATAATTTGGCCGAGTTGAATTCTCGGGGATGGTGTATTTACAGGGGAGATGCTGCGGAAATTTCGGCAGAATATAAATGAATTCATTTGAAGGACTACGACAAGTATATGTCGATAAGTCTAATGATTATGTCAATTCTCTTAAATGTAGACTAGCAAGTTGGGACGAATAAGCGTAGCTAATTGGACATGGGACAGGTATGTAAGGCTTACCCTTTCTTTCTTTTGGCATGATCTTTGTGAAACAAACAGACAAAGTATATGTATGATTTCAAAGTATCTCCTATTGTTAGAACCACTAGGATGGCTAATGTTCTTGACTTCCGAAGAACTATTTTGCTATGCCTTGATACAAGTGTGTGGTTCCAAAAGTTCTATGTTGATTCGATCCATAGCGATATTTGAAAGGTGCTTGATATGACTATTGCTTTGATTTTCCAAAGATAGCTTCTGAAACGTTCATAGAAGGTTCTGTACTAAAACGTCCATAACTTTTTCATACTAACTCGGATTGACTTGAAACGTGTTTATGACTCTCAAGTGTCGATTTATGTACGTACCCTATCGAGTCTTAAAGATTTGTTCTATGTGCATATGTATATGAAGCGACGCCTTATGAGATTTACGATCTTATTCTATGTTCTCTTAATGCTGTTATTCGTTGCTAGTCTCATCTTATAATAATTGCTCCTTCAAGGTGAGACAAAGCCATGATGATTATTCCATAATATATTCGGAGGTCACCGACCTTACGTCACTCCGATAGAGACATAACATTCTTTGGGCTCTCCTGCATGCTGCTTACATGATATATGTATATGATACATGAACATGATATATGTATAAGTATATGGGGTAAGGGGAAAGGTGAGGCGCTATAGACGCATAGCCACCTGATCAGTTGGTATAATATGATATCGTCCCGGACGCGGGATGCCCGGACGCGGGATATATGGATAAATGGATCGGGCTGCACGTTCCGCAGCAATATAATATATATATAAATGGATCGGGCTGCACGTTCCGCAACAATATAATATATATATAAATGGATCGGGCTGCACATTCCGCAACAATATAATATATATAAATGAATCGGGCTGCACGTTCCGCAGCAATATAATATATACATATGTGGACCGGGCTGCACATTCCGCAGCACTAAGCATGCATGGTACCCGCCTAAAAGGCACTCAGATGTACAGGTTACTCTTTTACCCCATGATATACTCTATATTTCCATTCTGTTATTATACATATTTACATCCCTTACTATGTTACCATTCATGCATTACATACTCAGTACATTGCTCGTACTGACGTCCCTTCTTGTGGACGCCGCGTTTCATGCCACGCAGGTACACCCAGATGAGTAAAGGACATTGCTAGAAGATGCTTCAGCTGGATTGGCGAGCTCCACTTCCTTTCGGAGTGTTGCCGAGTCAGAGTACATATGTTATGATTTCTGATTAATGTTAGAGACTTTGCAGACAGGGTCGTGGGTATAGAATGTCAGTCTTGTGAGCGGCTCCATTAGCCGATGTGTCATTTTTCTTTATGTTAGAAATTTCATATGATTTACAGATTTCACTTGATCAATGATGAAAAGGATGTTTCTGGAAGTCTTTGCTATGTATTTCATTTTTGTTTGATTCAAGGAGTCCAAAATATTATGTATGTAATAAGAGTCACCGTGTTCGCTCGGCTCCGAATATAGGGTCGGGTGCCCATCACACCCTAGTAAGATCGGGGTGTGACAAAGTGGTTTCAGAGCAGGTTGTCCTAGGGGTTGTTTGCAAAGTCGTGTCCAGTAGAGTCCTGTTTATGGGTGTGAAGCCGGCCACATTTATAAACAGGAGGCTGCGGGGCATCTAGGGATTGTTGACCTTCTTTCTGTCTTAGATCGTGCGATAGAGTCAAGTCATAGGGAATGAGATTCCTTATATAAGCCTTACGTTCGACGGAAGAAGATGAGTGGCGATATGGAAAGTCACAGGGTTACATATTGATATCTTGTTCTTTTACCTGAAATTGGAAGCTCTGGATGGCTGGAATGTGTTATATAGCCGTATGCTCTGTGAGGCATTGTTGATATTTGCTGCGTTCACAACCAGGTCATGTAGTTAGATACGTCTAATAGGAGGAAGCGTGGAAAGGAAATATCGTAATCAAACGATAAGTGAGATGCGCTGTTTAGAGGAGTTATGGATTTGGCATGTCATGAAGAAAAATTGCGAGAAAGACGATTAGTAGTCTGAAGGATTAAAAGGGATAACATCCGAGGTTTAGCAAGAGCAAGGTCTGTTGGAGGATTCAGAAAGTCGACAATCAGTTTTGCTGTAAATTATTATGTAAGGATGGTGAGTGGAAATCCGAATAGGCTGGTACCCGAAGTATTCATAAATAACGGTGATGAAGGTATATGTGCTACCATCGGGAATCCGGGAATCTAGGTCGAATGGTAGTTATACACGAAGTGAAAGGTGAATATTGAAGATTAAAAAGGGTAAAATAGTAATTGTAAAGGGAGAGACGTGTTACGAGAATGTCTCGGAATCTGTAAGCCGTTGACTTGCTCCAGATCATGTAATAAAGGTCATGCGAGGAAGTGGACGCGATTATATCAGCATTAAGACACTGGATTTCATCAAAGTTTCGAGGTTAAGCGTGCTAAGATGAGAGAAATTTTAGGATGGGTGACCCCCTGGGAAGTGAACTAAAAGTCCTATAAATTGAGACATAAGAGGCAAATGAGGAGCTAGAGTAGCCTAAGGGAAACAAGAGTATACGGGATGGCTGGAGACCATAAGAGGTCGTGTAGGACGAGGCAGATTGGACTAGTGAAGAGACAGAGAGTGCATCACCGCTCTTGAATTAGGATAGGCTTGAATAGCGTTTGGAAGTATTTTGTGGGCAAGTTGGTAGTAATTATATATATATATATATATATATATATATATATATATGAATGCGTATGATATCTCATATGTGATTGTATCGATGAGCATGTGAAGTGTACCCCAGCAATCGGCGCTACGGTATAGAAGGCATTAATCAAGAAGGGTACCGAAGTTCAGGTGACAACAAGAATAAACGTCACAAATGTTATAAGGTAAGCTGATGTTATTTTCTCTACTGGTTAAGATTGGAAAGTTTTAATACAATGACACTTGGAAAAGAAAGAGAGTGAGTTAATGAAAGGCAAGGAGATCAAAATGTCGGAAAGAAGTGAAAGGTAAGAAACGACGGGCAAAACACGAGACTATTTGGATAAAAATTCAAGGATGGATACGTGAAAAGGGTAATGTGTGGTAATATGGAACAAAAGAGGAGTGTGTGAGGTTCGAGAACCAATTTCAATAAGTAGGGCTAAAGGAATAGTGACCACGACAAGGAATGCGAAGTAAGAGAAAGAATGATAAAACCTTGTGACAATGTTAGGAGATTTAGGCCCTCGAAAGGTATATAAAGGAATAAATGTGCAGCCGCATTAATGTGATTGCCTCAGACATGGAAATGCTTTCCTGAAAGGATGACTTGGGAATAAGACGGAGTTGCGCGTTTAAAGGAATATTTCACGAATTACAGAACCAATACGGCAAATGACAAAAGAAGAAAAGTGTTCGAGGAAGAAGGAACCTAAGGAAGGTTAAGGATGAAAGTAGGAAAAACGTCCAAATGGGTTGGTCGAAGGAAGAGGAGAGCGTTTAGGCGCAGGGCAATTGGAAACCTCTAACCATAGGCATAAGGAGGATGCCTTAACGGGTTAGCGATAGGAACCCGCTTACGCACCAAGGAAAGAATAAGGATAATGGGTCGACACTGTTGATTGGGAAATTAATGGTGTGGGGCGAGAATTCATGTGAGGTCTGGGAGATTTGATCTTAGAGGAAATAGAATGAAATGAGTGGAACGTACTTGGGAGACCGCTCGGTCATAGCATTATGAATATAGTTAAAGATTCGATGAGTAAGGACAGAGAGAGTGTAAACTGCAAGGATTCTGTGCTAAGAGCAAAGTAGCGGGACGCTCGAAAAATATGGACGCACAGCTGTAACGCAAACGTGTAGTTAAGAGGAATTACGAGTAAATGAACTAAATGAGTGGAAGGACTAATAGTGGATGGAAAGATACGGGCATAATGAAAAGAATGATGATATGGTCATAAAGTGAAGGAATAACGATGGCTCAAACGAGCGCCAATACAAAGGAATCAAAGACAAGTATACTTGTGTCGAGAAATGTGAGGGAAGGAAGTAAAGAAAAAGTTGTAGTAAGAACTCAAAGATGTTGCGAACTAAGAAGTTAAGTGAACTCGGATCATAAGTTACCATAAGTGCGACTGGACTGCAATACTGTAGATGAAATGAGGGCAAGGAACAGCCTGTGGCCATATTGGATCGTCAGATGAAAAGGTTACGTACCAAAACATGACCTCTATTAAGACATCGTGACGAAACAGTAACAGAGAAGAGGTGACCTGGGAAAGACAAGGATAATGAGTTAGCGCAGTGGATTAGAAAACCTATGACACGGAATGAGGACTCATGTAAAGACCGAGAAGTTCGATTATAAGGAATGGGCATGAAGAAGAGGACAACAATAAGAGGAACCCTCCCGAAGTATTATAACACCCCATGAGGTCAGTTGAACACTCGAGGACGAATGTTCTAAAGGGGGGGAGGATGTTATAGCCTGTATTTTGTACGTTCGGATAATTCGAGATAATTGCAAGAAGTTAAGGGCAAGACCATTTTCCAAAATTATTTTAATGAACAAGTTGTTTATTAGTATGGAAATATTGAGAAAGGCTAAGGGTAAAAAGGAAAATTCACAAAGTGGTTCATGGTAATATTGTGAAAGGCTAGGGGCAAAATGGGAATTTCACAAGAAGTCTTGAAAGTTCTTGAAAGGGGCCAAGTTGGCCGTGTGGCTCTAGTGTGGGCCCCACCCAAGGCTTGGTCAATAATTATTTATATGGACAATGCTTATATAGCAAGATACAATCTTCTCTTTCAAATTCAAGAAACTTCAAGAGAAAGAAAAAAATAAGGGGGGCATTCGGCCATGGCTAGGAGAAAATGGGGTCATAGAAATTGATCAAGAAAAATAATTTTCTCCTAGTATTTCAACCAAATGGAAGGTCCTCATTAACATGAAGGAGTTGTTGGAGCAAGTAAAGCCTTTATTTGTGTAATTCATAAGCCCTAGCCGAGTGGAGAAGTCAAAGGATGAAGGTAAGATTTAATCCTTTTTTTCTATGTGTTAGAGATGGTTTGTGGATGTTGAAGTATGTAGAAATGAATGAAATTCATGAAATTATGTGTGTTGGGGTTGAGCCGTGTAGGTATGGTGCTTGGCCGTGTGTGTGTGTTGTGTTGTGTAGGAATGAGGAACCAATGTTTATTTAGTACTTTGATTGTTGTTGTTGTGGATTCCATGATGAAAATGAAGGTTTGATAACTTGAAATGAAGTTGTGACTATTGTGGGATTATTGAAGAAATTATTATGACACTAGCATGGTTTCTTGTGTTTGTGAAGATAAAGTTGTCAACGTGTGGTTGTAGATATAATGCATGGATTTGGAGGTGAGAAATGTGTTGATTTTATTGTGTTTGGAAGATTGTAAGTTGGTTGTTGTGATTGAATTGAATATAAGTAAAATGTTGTCGAATTATGTAAAGGAGGTTACTAACGTTAGAATGTATTTTGGATGGATTGTTGAAGTTGTTAGTATGATTGTTGGTATTGTTGTTGATAATTTGGCCGAGTTGAATTCTCGGGGATGGTGTATTTACAGGGGAGATGCTGCTGAAATTTCGGTAGAATATAAATGAATTCATTTGAAGGACTACGACAAGTATATGTCGATGAGTCTAATGATTATGTCAATTCTCTTGAATGTAGACTAGCAAGTTGGGACGAATAAGCGTAGCTAATTGGACATGGGACAGGTATGTAAGACTTACCCTTTCTTTCTTTTGGCATGATCTTTGTGAAACAAACATACAAAGTATATGTATGATTTCAAAGAATCTCCTATTCTTAGAGCCACTAGGATGGCTATTGTTCTTGACTTCCGAAGAACTATTTTGCTATGCCTTGATACAAGTGTGTGGTTCCAAAAGTTCTATGTTGATTCGATCCATAGAGATATTCGAAAGGTGCTTGATATGACTGTTGCTTTGATTTTCCAAAGATAGCTTCTGAAACGTTCATAGAAGGTTCTGTACTAAAACGTCCATAACCTTTTCATACTAACTCGGATTGACTTGAAACGTGTTTATGACTCTCAAGTGTTGATTTATGTACGTACCCTATCGAGTCTTAAAGATTTGTTCTATGTGCATATGTATATAAAGCGACGCCTTATGAGATTTACGATCTTATTCTATGTTCTCTTAATGTTGTTATTCGTTGCTAGTCTCATCTTATAATAATTGCTCCTTCAAGGTGAGACAAAGACATGATAATTATTCCATAATATATTCGGAGGTCACTGACCTTACGTCACTCCGATAGAGACATAACATTCTTTGGGCTCTCCTGCATGCTGCTTACATGATATATGTATATGATACATGAACATGATATATGTATAAGTATATGGGGTAAGGGGGAAGGTGAGGCGCTATAGACGCATAGCCACCTGATCAGTTGGTATAATATGATATCGTCCCGGACGCGGGATGCCCGGACGCGGGATATATGGATAAATGGATCGGGCTGCACGTTCCGCAGCAATATAATATATATATAAATGGATCGGGCTGCACGTTCCGCAGCAATATAATATATATAAATGGATCGGGCTGCACGTTCCGCAGCAATATAATATATAAATATGTGGACCGGGATGCACGTTCCGCAGCACTAAGCATGCATGGTACCCGCCTAAAATGTCACGACCCAACTAGGGGCCACAACGGGTACCCAGAGCTAGCTACCGAGCACCGCTCGCTCTATTACTCATCTTACTCATTTAATGCTCCTTTGCAAATTTTATACATGAAAGTATAAGAAAACATATTTTTTTATAGAAACGTAAATGCTTTATATTCATTTGCCTTTCGGCCATCAAAATACTATATATACACGTGATAACATCTTGTGAGACCATCTAACCCACACTGCGTATCTACGAGCCTCTACTGACATACTGTATATATAAATGGAACAAGACTCCGTCGTGCCCAAAATATGCATATATACCAAAAGAATAACCATAAGCACCTCTGACCGATGGAGTGCTCTTAATTAGCTGACCGCTACTAAGGATCTGGACCAAGCTCACCTCCCTGTCTACCTGTGGGCATGAACACAGCGTCCAAAGAAAACGAACGTCAGTACGAATATTGTACTGAGTATGAGAGGCATAAATAATGAAGAAAGACATTAATAGTATAATGAGAACATCAATGTGAAACATCTGGACCCGACTGACATTCATAAATGAAATAATGCATGCTGTCTTACTCATACTTATCATCATAACATGTATGCATCATATCCAAGCTGCCCGTTCATATCGGAACGGTGTGATAATCAATAACATTAGCCCGCGTCCAGGCCTCCCGCGTCCGGGGTACCATCTCATGCCGCCCACTAGTGGTGTCTGCCCATGCCAGAAGGTCATGGTGTATCCGTATAGCTGCCCACCTTAGCGGTGACTGCCCGGCCAACTTGGCCCGGTGTGAAATGCTCATGCCATGCTTATCATAAAATAATCATAATAATATGCTCATTATAAAATACTTATCTTATCATAGTACCCTGCATAAGACTCGAGATTGACTTTACTCTATCGGGGTGACGTAAGGTCGTGATCCCCCAATTACATTATGGAGCAATCATGGACATTCTGCCTCACCTTGAAAGAACTAGCACATAAGGTAAGTGTAGGCAATGAATAACATCATCATCATTCTAGCATCATCATATCGTGTCTCTTATCTCATATAAGCATTTATGGAAGTAGGCTTTTAACTTTTCGGAATATAGGAACTCATGAAGAAGATAGGGATTCGAGTTATAAGATTCATGCCGTTAGAAGGAAAGGACTAGCCTCACATACCTTGTCGCTTAGCTACGTTATCGATCACTTGTCTTCCTTCAAGGTCACGTCGTTACCTTCACGAGAGAATTGGACTAACATTAGTTAATCGACTACAAGAACGCATCGTTAATTCTAGGAAAAATTGGGCTGCACTCCCTTTGTTTATACTACTTCTCCCATATTCTATATCAACTCCCAACATTCACAATACTACTCATAATTTCACAATCAACAATCATCATTTATGTATATTTAGCAAAATCCACCATTTTCCTCCAATTTTCCCATATTTCTCCTTATAACTCATCTTTGTGTTTTCACGCATTTAATACTTGTTACACGATATAAACATCATTATAACGTATTCATAATCACAACTCTTCAACTTTCATGATTCAATTATGTCACTATTCACTCAGTAATGACCCACTTTTTATGTTCCTCTACATTTCAAATATCTAAGCCTCCCAATACCTTAAACAACATGAAATGATCATGAAACTTACCTTGGATGATGGTTGAACAAGTCTTGAGTTGAAATACTCCACTTAGACAAAACCCTAGTTCCACCTTCTTTGGAGTTCCTTGACTTAGATGAACTATGAGGAGTTTCACACTCTTGATTTCATGAATTTGGGTGTTATTGATCTTGATTTTCACTTGAATTCTTGGTTTGGAGTGTTTGGAAGTTTCTAGAGAGAGAGATTGGGTCGTTTAGTGAGAAGAGGAAATGAGAAAATGAAACTTGGATCATATTTTTATAAATACAAAACCAGTCCCGATGCCATTATACGGTCCATTATACGGTACGTATAAATTTATACGGTCCGTATAATTGACCGTAAAACTGACTCAGTGATCACCCCTTTTTGTGTCAACTTGACGGTTCATTTGACGGGCCGTATAATCTACCGTAAAACCCACTTTTCCTCAACTTCTTTCTATGACACTTTAACGGTTCATTATACGTCCGTAAAACCATTATACGGTCCGTATAACCTACCGTATAATTCGCCAGTTCACTGAGTCCTATTTGTCACTTCGTTTTATCTCTGATCCTTACGGGTCCTTCTTAACAGTTGTTCAACACCTCGATACCAATCAAATGAACTTTATCACTCGTCTCCACAACATCGTATACACTATATCCTTGTTAGCCTATTCAGTGTACGCTTAACGGGAAAATTTCGGGGTGTAACATTCTTCCCCCCTTTTGGAACATTCGTCCTCGAATGTTAAACACTCGGGATTCTATAAAAATTTCGCCAGAGTTTCCCCTGTAATCTGGCACTACTGACCTATCACAGCAACCCATAATATCATCGCCTCACAGGACTACATCACAATATCAACACATCTATGGCCACACACGACCAAAAACATAAAAAAAAATAAAGCATACATACCTTATATCGTCGACGTTTCATCTTGAATCTCTTCCGAGGATTGGAACAAATGGGGGTACATAGATTTCATCTTCTCCTCTGCTTCCCAAGTCATTTCTTCCCGATTGTTGTTCCGCCATAGAATTTTGACTGAAGCAACCTCTTTATTCCGAAGCCTTCGTACTTGTCTATCTAAAATAGCAATAGGCACTTCCTCGTATGTCAGCTTCTCTGTTACTTGCACATCATCAACCGGAACTATTCTCATTGGGTCTCCAATACACTTGCAGAGCATCGAAACATGAAATACTGGATGCACGGATTCGAGCTCTGAAGGCAAGTCCAATTTATAGGCTACTCGACTCACCTTACGAATGATTTGGTAGGGTCCGATATATCTGGGACTTAGCTTTCCCTTCTTGCTAAATCTCATCACTCCCTTCATCGGCGATACCTTCAGGAACACCCAATCGCCTACTTGAAATTCCAAGTCTCGTCGGCGATTATCTGCATAAGACTTTTGGCGACTTTGAGCTGTTAACAGTCGGTCTCGAATCACTTTAACCTTTTCAACTGCTTGTTGGATCAAGTCGGGGCCTATCAATTGTACTTCTCCGGTTTCAAACCATCCAATTGGAGATCTGCATTTTCTTTCATACGGGGCCATTTGAATGCTGGAATGATAGCTGTTGTTGTAGGGAAATTCGATAAGAGGCAAATGCTCATCCCAACTACCACCAAAGTCCAGCACACACACTCGTAACATATCGTCCAAGGTCTGAATAGTACGCTCGGCTTGTCCGTCGGTCTGCAGATGGAACGCCGTGCTGAGCTTCACTTGAGTACCTAGACCTTCTTGAAAGGACTTCCAGAACTTGGCTGTGAACTGTGCCCCTCTGTCTGTGATAATGGCCAAAGGAATACCGTGAAGTCGTACAATCTCCTTGAGATACAATTTAGCATAATCTTCCGCTGAATATGTGGTTCTAACAGAGAGAAAATGAGCTGCTTTCGTGAGTCTATCCACGATCACCCATATATAATCGTAATTCCCTCGCGTACGGGGTAATCCTACCACAAAATCCATATTAATTTCTTCCCATTTCCACGTAGGGATTTCCATTGCTTGAAATAAGCCTCCTGGCTTTTGATGCTCGGCCTTCACTTGCTGGCAATTTGGGCACTGTGCTACAAATTCTGCTACGCCTCACTTCATGCCATCCCACCAGTATATCGATTTAAGATCATGGTACATCTTGGTTGCACCTGGATGAATAGAATACCGGGAATAATGTGCTTCCTCTAAAATCCGTTGGCGCAAGTTTACCACATTCGGTACACATAGCCGGCCTCGATATCTAAGAACCCCTTATAGGGAAACTTCGAATGGAGACTCTTCCTTTTCCTGGGATAGATCTCGATAGTGGCTTAACTGAGGATCTTCATATTGTCGTTCCTTCACTTCTAGATTCAATGATGAAACTGTGGGATCATGGATGCTAATACCTGCGTTACCCGAATCAATTGGCCGTACGCCGAGACTTGCTAACCGATGGACTTCACGAACCATTTCTCGCTTTTCCGAAGGAACTCCACATAAACAACCCATCGATCGGCGGCTAAATGCATATGCTACTACATTCGCCTTCCCTGGATGATATAGAATGTTCACATCATAATCCTTCAGTAATTCTAACCATCTCCTTTGCCGCAGGTTCAACTCCTTCTGTTTGCAAATATATTGAAGGCTTTTGTGATCCGTATAGATATCCACGTGCATGCCATATAAGTAGTGTCTCCATATTTTCAATGCATGGATGACCGCAGCTAGCTCAAGATCATGAGTGGGATAATTCTGTTCATGTTTTCGTAACTGCCTCGAAGCATATGCAATTACTTTCCCATTCTGTATCAATACACATCCTAATCCCACACCGGAGGCGTCACAATACACTACATAGCCATCTGATCCTTCTGGAAGTGTTAGCACTGGCGCTGAGGTCAACCTGTTTTTCATCTCTTGGAAGCTACGCTCAGAGGCATCACTCCATTGGAATTTAGCCGACTTCTGGGTTAACTTTGTCAATGAGGCTGAAATAGATGAGAAGCCCTCTACAAATCTTCTATAGTATCTGTCACGACCCATCCCCGTGGGCCGCGACTGGTATCCTAACTGGATACCCAAACGTACCTACCTGACAGAATCGGCATACCAGACAGATAATTCACACTAGCTGTATACAGACTTAAGCCAATACAAATGCAGCGCGCGCTATAATATACACATATCCGAACATACTTAAATTACATATAAGCCGATGAGGCTAACATAACGGACAGAGTCGCAAAATCGTACACGCCTACCTGAACAGATGTAACCCGTAACCCACATACATATCTACAGGACTCTAACAGACATACAGAATCAGATGACGGGACAGGGCCCCGCCGTACCCAGAATTATGATACATACGGAATATACAGATGTCAGAAGATATATACCAAAATTATTCGCTCCGGATCAAAGGAGCTCTCCAAAATAGCAGAATCTGAGCCCTAGACTGGCGGCGTATCACCGGGTGCGTCTGTACTTGCAGGCATGTAACGCAGCCCCCGAAGAACCGGGGGTCAGTACGAAAAATGTACTGAGTATGTAAAGCAGAAACATAACAAATATAATCATAGTCTGAACCGGAAGCACAGAAATATAGCAAACGGAATCGTAATCCAACGAACAGACAGAGATATACCGGACAGAATCATAGTCCAGACGGACAGACAGAATCATAATCCATACGGACAGATAGAATCAGAATCCAATCAGACAGACAGAATCATAATAGGGCACAAGAACGTGGTCACCACTCCTGCCTTTGGCCCCACAACATATCATATTTCAGAAGATTTCACATCTTCGAACATCTCCGTCACATAACACATCATATCATAACCACGGTAACCCCGGGGACAGATCACACGCCGGGAAATCGGACACATCATACTTCGTAACATATACACGGTAACCGGGGACGACATATACCACAGCACCCCGGAACCGGACACATCATACTTCAGAATTCATACATGGGACCCGGCCCCCGATAAGGGACTCGGCGGCCCATCCGCACGATATAAACCGGCCCGGGATCCGGTGAAAGGAATCATAGCACATGCACGAACTGATTAATGAGAAACCACATACATACAGACTCAATCAAACTGAAGTATGCCAAGCAGCGAGTCAAATTAGAGTATTCGGATGGTATTCATAATACGCGCCTATATCCTACTTGGGAAGGCACGACAGATTATTACCAGAATCATATTTCCAGATGTCAAAACCATTTTGTAGGATTTATATAAAAATAGTCATATCATGATCAGAATAATAGTCCAGATGTTACTTTTGAAAAACGGACAGGAATAAGGCAATTTAGGTCATACAAGAGGTATCGGGGCTCCGTGGGCCCACCTCGGACCAACCCGAGGCGACATACGTAAATTACTGATAATGGACCTTATGAGGTCATCCATAATCATTTGGAAGTATTCCGACTCCGTTTAGGAAAGTTTCGTACAAAAGTTCACTTTAAAGGCATTTTATAAGGAAATGGTTTCAATCGTACTGAAGGAATTGGAGGGGATTTCCATCTCGAATTCCGAGGAACGGAGTCGTATTTAAGGCTCGCGGCCGAGCCTATCATATTCAGAACATGACTAAGAATAAAGGGGAAGGCTTTACATACCTCAATAACGCCTTATAATCGCTTAGCTTCACTTCCTATTTCGTCCAGAATCTACAAATGGTCAAGTTTGCCAAAAGTCAAATTCAAGCTTTTCAATAATCCAAACTTGTTACATACTTGCCTACCAAAATTTCAGCAGCATTTCCCCTTTATATATAACATCCCCGAGACTTAGCTCGGCTTAATTTATCAACACAGCAACCCAACAACAACATCAATAACAACAACAAGCATTACAAAACACATAATATGGCATAACTAGCCATCTTTCCGACATAACATAACATCTTTCATTCCGACCTTACATTTCCAAACCAATCTTACCATTTTCACATTTATCACTCATCAAGATCATTACAACATAATTCAGAGACATATCATATCGTTTTCACCAAATATACATAAAGTATACACGATATACAAGTTTCCTACCAAGGGCATAATTCGCCCACAACTTCCAATCTTTTAGCAAACATGTTCATGACATATTTCTATCTTCCAACTTCATCAATGATAATCATAATTTGCATCTTCCTACTTTCATTTCCACATTTACATAACCACAATAAATTTGCATACTTTCCTAGCACAACTTACCAACTATTTTTCCATGACAACAAGAAACATTTTTTTCTTCCATTCACTTCACAATAACACAATTAACATGCTAAAGAAATTTAATTCATCTTCCACTACCAACACAATACCACACGGCCACATTCCATATTTCCAACTTCCGTCAAATTCATTCAACTTTCATTTCCAATATGAATTCCATCATAACCACAACTAGGATACAATACAAAATTCAACACATCTCCACTACACAATTATGCACACACACGACCATACACACACATTCACTACACACAAAATTCTCATGCTTTTGATTCATTCCCACACACTACAACATATATACATATATTCCATGGTATAAAAATGGTAAAATTCTTACCTTTTCTCAACTCTTCCACTTACCACAAATGGTAGTTTCTTGCCACAATAATTATATCACCTTGAAGAGAATCTTGAGCTTAGTAGAAATTCCAAAAGGGATGGATTTTTGAACCAAGAATCAAGCTCCAAGAATTGTTTTTTCTTTCTTTTTCTCTTTCTCTTTCTCTTTGGCCGAACCTTGCCCCTTTGTTTTGCTCTCCACTCTTCTTTTCCTTTTTCTTGAAGTTTCTTGAATGAAAATGACACATAATCCCTCTATTTAATTATCTTATGGAAAATAAATAAGCCTTTGTGGCTTGGGCCATATATGGCCGGTTGGGCCTCCCATTTTGGGCCTCATTTTTCTTATTATTTTTTTTAGTACAAATGGCTAAATTCTTGTTTTGCAATTTCCGAAACTAATTCCCAAAATTCCAATTTTGCCCTTGGCCTCCTTTCGTAATTCTACACCAATGTATTCATGGCCGACACATTCATACCAAGTAAAGTCCAAATATAGCCTTATTCATTACAAGTCAAGTTATCTCAAATTTTTTTCGAATATGTAAAAATGCCGGATGTAACAGTATCCTGCTAGCCCAAGGAAACTACGAACTTCTGTAGGCGTCGTAGGTCTTGGCCAAGTCTTCACAACTTCTATTTTCTGGGTGTCGACTCGGATGCCATCATCTGAAATAACATGGCCTAGAAATGCCATTGAGTTTAGCCAAAACTCGCACTTCGAAAACTTTGCATACAATTCCCGATCTCGAAGAACGCCAAGAACAATTCTTAGATGATCTGCATGTTCTGATTTTGTGCGAGAATATACCAGGATATCGTCGATAAACACGATCACAAAAAGATCCAAAAACGGCTTGAACACATTATTCATTAAATTCATGAACACCGCCGGGGCATTCGTCAACCCGAACGACATTACTCGAAACTCGTAGTGACCATATCTTGTCCTGAAGGCAGTCTTGGGAATATCTGCTTCTGTAATTCTCACCTGATGATAACCCGGTCTCAGATCTATCTTAGAGAACCATTTAGCACCTTGCAATTGATCAAACAAGTCGTCAATTCTAGGAAGAGGGTATTTATTCTTTATTGTCACCTTGTTCAACTGCCTGTAATCAATACACATTCATAACGAACCGTCTTTCTTCCTTACGAACAAGATTGGGCTCCCCATGGCGAGGAACTAGGCCTTATAAACCCCTTCTCAAGTAAATCTTTTAGTTGTGCTTTTAGCTCTTTCAGTTCTGCTGGAGCCATTCGATACGGAGGAATAGAAATGGGCTCGGTGTTTGGTAATACATCAATGGCGAAATCAATCTCCCTTTCTGGAGGAAGGCCTGGTAACTCGTCGGGAAATACATCTGGGAATTCATTCACTACCGGGACAGACTGGAAAGTTAGCACTTCCGCTTCCGTGTTATGAACCCGAACTAGATGACTAATATAACCCTTGGCTATCATCTTTCTCGCCTTAAGGTAGAAAATAAACCTACCCTTTGGGGAAACTGTATTACCCTTCCACTCGAGTATGGGCTCTCCCGGAAATTGGAATCGAACTACCTTTGTCCGGCAACAAACTTTAGCATAGCATGATGCCAACCAATCCATACCCATAATTACGTCAAAATCTATCATCTCAAGGTCAATTAGATCAGCCCTTGTCTGACGATCACCTATAATGACTACACAGTTCTGATATACTTGCCTCGCTATTACAGGATCACCAACCGGAGTGAATACCTCGAAGGGTTTAATTGGCTCAAGTCTTACCCCAACACAATCAGCGATATACGGAGTAATATATGAGAAGGTAGAACCTGGATCAATCAGAGCATATACGTCATGGGAAAATATAGTCAAGGTACCTGTGACAACATCTGGGGAAGACTCAAGATCCTGTCGCCCAGCTAAAGCATACACACGGGGCTGAACAGCACCTGAAGTGGATGCTCCCCCTCTACCTCTGCCTCTGCCTGCTGTAGTCTGAGGAGTCTGTGCTGTCGGGCGCGCTGAAAAAGACCCCGCTGCTGAACCTGTGGGTTGAGTCCCAGCTCTATCTCTCGCTGAAGGGTAATCTCTCATTATATGACCAACCTGCCCGCAAGCATAACAAGCATCCGAGCCCTGACGACATTGTCCGGAATGTAATTTTCCACACTGGCTACACCGCGGTACTGGAGGTCTCCTCTGGCTAAAGTCTCCCCTAGACTGCGAATCTGAGGCCCTCGAACTCTGCCCCTGGCCTGACTGAAAAGAACAGTCGAATCTCCTATCCGAGAATCTGGGAGGTGCACTGGTCGCTGACTGACCCGAGTGCCTGGAATGCGTCTGTCTTGGTCCCCCTCGGTACTCACTGCTCTCCCCCATAGATCTAGCCCTCTTACCTTGTCTTCTGTCACCCTCACGATCACTTCTCTGCTGTCGTTGTTGTTCCTCGAGGTTCTGAGCATGGGCTTGTATCCGGAAAATATCCATCCCGTCTTCCAAAGAGGCTGTCAGGCAATCTCTGAGCAAGTGTGGTCCTAAACCACTCACAAATCTATAGACTCGGTCTCCCATGTCAGCCACCATAGTAGGAGCATACCGGGCCAATGAGTTGAATTACATACTATACTCTCGGGCACTCGTGCTTCCCTGTTTCAAATTCAAGAACCTGTCCGCTCTAGCTCGGCGGACTTCAGGTGGCAAGTAGTGACGAATAAAGGCATCTACAAACACTTGCCACATGGGAGGTGGTGCATTCTCCCCTCTTGTTATCACCCAATTCTTATACCATGTACCGCCACGTCGTGAAGTCTATATGAGGCCAACTCCACAGATTCGGTCTCAGAAGCATGCATAAGTTTCAGCGTCCGCAACATCTCATCGATAAAACCTTGTGGGTCCTCATCCGGCTTCGACCCGAAAAATTCTAGAGGATTTAGAGTAAGGAAATCACGGGCACTTGTACTAGCTGAACGATCACTTGGGCCCGCATTTTGTCGTTGTACCTGAG
The DNA here is from genome assembly GCF_019175385.1 of Lycium barbarum. Lineage (NCBI taxonomy): Eukaryota > Viridiplantae > Streptophyta > Magnoliopsida > Solanales > Solanaceae > Lycium > Lycium barbarum. The sequence goes on along the minus strand of NC_083348.1, from coordinate 50,436,351 downwards.
CGGCAACCAACTGTGTCAATAAATGTATGGCCTCGGACACTTGTTGACCTGAAGCACCCGGTGGAGGAATCGGAGCTGAGGCTCCTCCCTGCTCTTCTATATTGGGCGCGGCCTCACTTTGCGATTCACTTTCCTCTACATTTGCCGGAGGCTCTCTTTCCGCCTGCCTCTTTGTCGTAGCTTTGCCTTTCTGCGCAGCTGTAGCTTTCCCTTTCGGCGGCATTATTCTGAAACCATAACGCACCTTTAGGAATGATATAATCCTAGACATGGCTCTATCGCACGATCTCATGAGAAGAAAGATGGTCATTTTCCTAAATGCCCTGTAGCCTCTTGTTTATTAGCGTGGCGCGCAACACACCATAAACAAGACTCTACTAGACATGACTCGTAGACACTTCCTAGGGCGAACTGCTCTGATACCACTTCTATCACGACCCAACTAGGGGCCGCAACGGGTACCCGGAGCTAGCTACCGAGCACCGCTTGCTCTATTACTCATCTTACTCATTTAATGCTCCTTTCCAAATTTTATACATGAAAGTATAAGAAAACATATTTTTGTATAGAAACGTAAATGCTTTATATTCATTTGCCTTTCGGCCATCAAAATACTATATATACACGTGATAACATCTTGTGAGACCATCTAACTCACACTGCGTATCTACGAGCCTCTACTGACATATTGTATATATAAACGGAACAAGACTCCATCGTGCTCAAAATATACATATATACCAAAAGAATAACCATAAGCACCTCGGACCGATGAAGTGCTCTCAATCAGCTGACCGCTCACCTCCCTGTCTACCTGTGGGCATGAACACAACGTCCAAAGAAAACGGACGTCAGTACGAATATTGTACTGAGTATGAGAGGCATAAATAATGAAGAAAGACATTAATAGTATAATGAGAACATCAATGCGAAACATCTGGACCCGACTGACATTCATAAATGAAATAATGCATGCTGTCTTACTCATACTTATCATCATAACATGTATACATCATATGCAAGCTGCCCGTCCATATCGGAACGGTGTGATAATCAATAACATTAGCCCGCGTCCAGGCCTCCCGCGTCCGGGGTACCATCTCATGCCACCCAATAGTGGTGTCTGCCCATGCCAGAAGGTCATGGTGTATCCGTATAGCTGCCCGCCTTAGCGGTGACTGCCCGGCCAACTAGGCCCGGTGTGAAATGCTCATGCCATGCTTATCATAAAATAATCATAATAATATGCTCATTATAAAATACCTATCTTATCATAGTACCCTGCATAAGACTCGAGATTGACTTTACTCTATCGGGGTGACGTAAGGTCGTGATCCCCCAATTACATTATGGAGCAATCATGGACATTCTGCCTCACCTTGAAAGAACTAGCACATAAGGTGAGTGTAGGCAATGAATAACATCATCATCATTCTAGCATCATCATATCGTGTCTCTTATCTCATATAAGCATTTATGGAAGTAGGCTTTTAACTTTTCAGAATATAGGAACTCATGAAGAATATAGGGATTTGAGTTATAAGATTTATGCCGTTAGAAGGAAAGGACTAGCCTCACATACCTTGTCGCTTAGCTACGTTATCGATCACTTGTCTTCCTTCAAGGTCACGTCGTTACCTTCACGAGAGAATTGGACTAACATTAGTTAATCGACTACAAGAACGCATCGTTAATTCTAGGAAAAATTGGGCAGCACTCCCTTTGTTTATACTACTTCTCCCATGTTCTATATCAACTCCCAACATTCACAATACTACTCACAATGTCACAATCAACAATCATCATTTATGTATATTTAGCAAAATCCACCATTTTCCTCCAATTTTCCCATATTTCTCCTTATAACTCATCTTTGTGTTTTCACGCGTTTAATACTTGTTTCACGATATAAAAATCATTGTAACGTATTCATAATCACAACTCTTCAACTTTCATGATTCAATTCCACTATCATTCAATTATGTCACTATTCACTCAGTAATGACCCACTTTCTATGTTCTTCTACATTTCAAATATCTAAGCCTCCCAATACCTTAAACAACATGAAATGATCATGAAACTTACCTTGGATAATGGTTGAACAGGTCTTGAGTTGAAATACTCCACTTAGACAAAACCCTAGTTCCACCTTCTTTGGAGTTCCTTGACTTAGATGAACTATGAGGAGTTTCACACTCTTGATTTGATGAATTTGGGTGTTATTGATCTTGAGTTTCACTTGAATTCTTGGTTTGGAGTGTTTGGAAGTTTCTAGAGAGAGAGATTGGGTCGTGTAGTGAGAAGAGGAAATGAGAAAATGAAACTTGGATCATATTTTTATAAATACAAAACCAGTCCCGATGCCATTATACGGTCCATTATACGGTCCGTATAAATTTATACGGTCCGTATAATTGACCGTAAAACTGACTCAGTGATCACCCCTTTTTGTGTCATCTTGATGGTTCATTTGACGGGCCGTATAATCTACCGTAAAACTCACGTTTCTTCAACTTCTTTCTGTGACACCTTAACGGTTCATTATACGGCCGTAAAACCATTATACGGTCCGTATAACCTACCATATAATTCGCCAGTTCACTGAGTCCTATTTGTCACTTCGTTTTATCTCCGATCCTTACGGGACCTTCTTAACAGTTGTTCAACACCTCGATACCAATCAAATGAACGTTATCACTCATCTCCACAACATCGTATACACTATATCCTTGTTAACCTATTCACTATACGCTTAACGGGAAAATTTCCGGGGTGTAACATAAAAGGCACTCAGATGTACAGGTTACTCTTTTACCCCATGATATGCTCTATATTTCCATTCTGTTATTATACATATTTACATCCCTTACTATGTTACCATTCATGCCTTACATACTTAGTACATTGCTCGTACTGACGTCCATTCTTGTGGACACTGCGTTTCATGCCACACAGGTACACCTAGATGAGTAAAGGATATTGCTAGAATATGCTTCAGCTGGATTAGCGAGCTCCGCTTCCTTTCGGAGTGTTGCCGAGTCAGAGTACATATGTTATAATTTCTGATTAATGTTAGAGACTTTGCAGACAGGGTCGTGGGTATAGAATGTCAGTCTTGTGAGCGGCTCCGTCAGCCGATGTGTCATTTTGCTTTATGTTAGAAAGTTCATATGATTTACAGATTTCACATGATCTGAGAATGATGAAAAAGATGTTTCTGGAAGTCTTTGCTATGTATTTCATTTTTGTTTGATTCAAGGAGTCCAAAAGAAAGTATGTAATAAGAGTCAGCGGGTTCGCTCGGCTCCGAATATAGGGTCGGGTGCCCATCACACCCTAGTAAGATCGGGGTGTGACAAGTACGCCTACTCCACAGAGTGTAATTAAACCATAGTAAGAATCGTGAATAAAGTTAAGAAGTTGCACTCTATAAAGTTGATTATGATCAGGATATAATGAAAACGTAGCAAGAACTGTGATACCACGAAAATAAAGTATAGCGAGGAAATGACTAAAGATGCGACATATTCTATATGACTGAATAGTGAATGCAAGTGTGAAACCAATAAGCGAGCCATGGGGCAGTAGATAAGAAATCTTATAAGACATTGTTAAGGGAAAGTCCAACATAGAGGTTACACAATGACAGAAATGATAGCAAGCAAAAGGAAAAAGGAAATCAACTTGAAAAAGAAATCAGAGAATACTATATGGAAAAGTAGTAACAGTTTATGATTTGTATAATCGAGCACGAGTGATATCTTTGGTTGGATGTAAAAGATCAAGACTACAGAAAGATGAATAATGAAATAGAACGATTGTTAGGAAAAGAATCAGCATAATAAGGATGAGAGGGGATGATCAGAATGACAAGAATAAGTTTTGGAAGCGAAAAATGGATAGTATAGAAGTAATATATTTTGAAGGACAAAGTGGTACTGAGTTAAGAATAAGGTTCCTTGTGCGAGGATGTCACGACCCAATCCCATGGGCCGTGACTAGTACCCGAACTGGACACTCGTATACGAACCTGTTAAATATAGTCAAACTGAAACTAAGGACGAAATGGAAACTTATAAAAGAAATTAAAGATTCACAACGTCGTATCATCATAAACCTGTCTCCTGAGGAGTCATGGCTGACCAAAGCATAACACAATACGCAAGCCGACAAGGCTGCCACTATACACGGGAATATCCAAAACAAACCATATCGACACAACTGACCAAAACCTACTCACTACCCACATATGTCTACAGACCTCTAAGAGTATAAAAGTGAAATATTGTTATATCCCGTATTTTGTACGTTGGATTATTCGTAAGCTAATCGACATAAGTTTAAGGACAATATTATTTTTGAGATATGAGACAAGGACTTTTAATCCCGATTTTTAATAAGTGCACGATTTGCTTGTAAATTTCAATTAGTGTGGAAATATTAGTGGAGATTAGGGATTAACTAACCATGATTAGATTATTAAGTGGGGATTAACGATTAATTAGTGTATCAAGCGGGCCCCATGATCAGAATTAACCTTGGTTAGAATTAACCATGATCAGAATTATTAGGTGGGCCCACGAAAATGTGGACAATTATGATTGGAGCATGTGTGATGACATGCCAAAGTTGGACATGTGTCAAGTGGACAGCTTGCGCATATATATATATATATATATTTGATGACTAATGCATTCATATCATCTTCTCCATAAAATTAAATTGAGAGAGAGATTATCAACAGCCATGGCTGCAACCTTGTAGCTCACGGCCAGGATTCAAGTATTTGGAAGAAAGAAAATTGTAATTTTTAGTAGGCGTTCTCCAATTCCAAAGGAGGCAGCAATATTATCTACATCTTAGGTGTCATTTTCTTGTTGAATTAGGAACAAGTAGTATGTTAAATTCACCTAGTTCATAGGACAAAAAAAAAGGTTCCAGCCCTCTTCTTAATCAAGTGAGCAGCAACCTTCTTACCCTCTTGAATTGGAGACTTTGTTCCTATGGGATAGGGCACCAACGTTAGTGTTGATTTGAGGAAGAAGGAGTGAGTGGTAACCTCGTATCTCATTCCGGTCGTGTGGTGTCGTGATTATTGGAAACCCGTGCAGAATTGGCTTGGTCTTGTCTACGGTATGTATTCACTTCTTTTCATGATAGAAATGATTATAAATACTATATTGGTAGGTAATAGTTGGGCGTTGTGGTATGGTAATTGGGTAGGGCTGTTCTTGTTGAGTTGAAAGATTAAAAGTGTAGTTATGATTAAGTATCTGTGTTGTTGTAGTTGATGGGCTGCTTGGGGCATGTTATTGTTAGGTCGCTGATGGAATTTACTTACATATGGATAATAGTTATGGTTATTGTTGTGGCTACAGATCATTAGAAATAACTTGAATATGTCATGGTTGTTATGTTGATTATTGTTGAATGTTGCAGTGTGTGGACTGATTTGGCACGTTGTGTGTGCGGTGTGGACTGTTTCGAGGAGTTCTTGATGTGGTAATTGAGACGTGTTGTTGTTGGTGTTGTTCTGGTTGTTTTAGGGTTGGTTTGAATGTGAGGGAAGTGAACGATATAGGGGAAATGCAGCCAATTTTCTAGAAAGAAGTTACTAAGTTTGAAATATGTTTTAAGCCTTTCCGTAGCTTAACCATAGTCTTGACGTCTTATTATAGGTTGAGGTACTTCGGGCAGCGTATACCTATCGAATCACGGATTAAACGTCAAAGGTATGTGAAGCTAACCCTTCTTTCTTTTGGCATGATCTTTATAAACAAATAGACGACGAGCATGTGATTTTAAAGAAACTCCTATTCTTAGAGACACTAGGATTGGCTATTGTCCTTGATTCCCAGAACTTACTTCATTATGTCTTGATACGTGTCTATGATTCTTGAAGTCCTATTTGATATATTCCGAAGTGACATTCGAAGGATACTTGGTATGACTATTGTCTTGATTTCCAAATGATAGTTCGTTTTGAATATTCTATTGGGTCTCAGATATAACTTAGTTTGCATATGGTTGCTCACTACTCTGCTCGTGCATGCCGTAATGTATCTTTCACCGAGTCCCGAGCCGGGTATGTTTTCGTGCACAGTTTCACTGCATTTTTCACCGAATCCCACACTGGAGGGCCGAGTACGTATATATATATATATATATATATATATATATATATATATATATATATGATATGATGATGTGATTATGGCGTCGAGGATGGTATATGATGACTTATTCACTGAGACCCATAATGGGCCGGATATGGTATATGATATAGACATGCATGATTTTCATATCGTAAGGCATAGGTGCATTGGTATCTTTGATTATCATACTTGCCTCCTGTAATCGTTTATGCAGTTGTGATTTTCCTTATTGTATTACATGCTTTATATACTCAGTACATATTCCGTACTGACCCCCTTTCTTCGGGTGGCTGCGTTTCATGCCCGCAGGTACAGATACTCGATTTGGTGATCCTCCAGCTTAGGACTTCTGCTCAGTTGTTTGGAGTGCTCCATTGTTCCGGAGCCTATCTTATTTTGGTACAGATCTTGTGATTATACTTATGTTTATCCAGGGGTACGGCGGGGCCCTGTACCCATCATATTTCACTATTGATACTCTTAGAGGTCTGTAGACATATGTGTGGGTTTTGTATAAGTTTGTTCAGCTGTGTCTATATGATTTTCTAAGGATATTCCCATTTGTAGTGGTAGCCTTTTCTGCTTGCGTATCGTATCGTATCGTATCGTATCGTATGTAGTGGCAGCCTTGTTGGCTTGCGTATCATATTGGTTTGTAGTGGCAACCTTGTCGGCTTGCGTATCGTATTACGTTTTGATTAGTTGTGACTCCTTAGGAGACAGGTTATCTTGATATATATGACGTTGTGAACCTTTAATGTTTTTGCAAGTTTCCATATTGTCTTAAGTTTCAGTCTGACTATATCTAACAGGTACGTATACGAGTGTCTAGCTCGGGAACTAGTCATGGCCCACGGGGTTGGGTCGTAACAAAAGTGGTATCAGAGCAGTTCATCCTCGGAGTATCTACAGACCGTGTCTAGTAGAGTCTTGTTTATCGGTGTATTGTGCACCACATCTATAAACAGGAAGCTACAGGACATTTAGGATGTTACCTTTCCTTCTTACTCTAGATCGTGCGATAGAGCCAAGAGATAGGAAATGATATCCCTTATATACTGACCTTTGATTTCAGCAGGAGAATGGTGTCGACAAGAGAAGGTAAATAATGCTACTGGGAGTTACAGAGGTAAGATATTTCATCGAGGTTACGTTATCAGAAATTGTATATACAGAATGGCAAACTGGCCATCATCAAGGTAAGTTATTGAAGTATAGTAAGAAAATGGATTGAATGCATATATATTGTTGATAAGTTCAATTATAAGGTGTGAACAGAAGAAGCTGAACGAATCAGTAAAAAGATAGGTAAGCAGGATACATGTCAGATACGGTATGAATGTTGCAGGTATGATTGAAACCTGCAGTTAAAGATTGAAATGGAAAGTACACAGGAAAGTGTAACAGGTACAGTTCGAGTTGGACATACGAGGTAAGTTCATCATTTTCATACTATTATTGATATGGGGAGCCCTGTGCGGCTATGATACGATATAATATATACATATATACGTTGGCCCTGTGAGGCATTGTTGGTATTTCCTGCGTGCAGGTTTTGGGATAGTAAGAAATACAGAGGAAACTCTGCCAAAATTTTCCTAGAAATAAAAAGAGAATGAGATATAAGTTCGTAAAAAGTCTTGAAAGGTCATGTCAACAGTAATGATAAGATTTGACTAAGTTACAAGTACGTCTGACTTCGAGAAATAAAGTTAACGGTTGAATTGATAGTAATAGTAATTATGAGGTCGATATCGATATGGTAAATTTATCATCTTGGATTAAAGCTTTAAGAGATACCCTCCATGTCATCCGTAAGAGGCATCATTCTTATTTGGGAAATTTTATTTCGAAGAAGCAAATATTCGCAACAAAGTTTGGAATTCATTTGAACGAACCAGAATACTTGCCAACCACATTTTACCTTAGAGAAGGCTTATGTTGAAGAGCAAAAACGTCCACAATTAAGTTTCACTTTTATTTGAAGAGTACAAAGCATACAACAAGTAGTTTATGAACTAAATAGTTCGTTCATGACCCAAGAACAAATCTGAAGGTAAACTATGTGAATCAAGCATTAGAAGTCCCGTGGTGCTTGTCGGATTCTAGTTCTTCTTCTTGTGGTGGTTTTGGAGGATGCTTCATGGTGACGTAATTTTGGAGTTGGAGCGTTCTTGTGTTCTTGAGGTAACATTTCATCATATCTTTATGTCCTTGAGTTTATTAGTTCTTAATCAACTAATTGGAGATGGAATTTGTAGAAGGAAAACTCAAACTTGTGGGCTGTCTTAGATCATGTGTTTCATGTGTTGTTGATGAAATGCTAGGATATTTTGGAAGGGCTTGTGATAGTAAGGGATGATTTAGGAAAAGGTGGCAAATCTTAACATAGCGTTTTATTGAGGTATCGAGTGAACTGATAAGTAGGGATAAATTACGATGAGTTTATAGTTAGAAGAAGTAATAGTATGATTGAGACAAGAGTACAGAGGAAGAAGAATTGCGACGAATATGAATGTATTGATAAGACAGCTTGTGAGGTATTAAGGATAAGATTGACCAGAAAGGGTAAAAGGTTAAGAAGTGTTACGCTATAGGATTGATTACGAACAGGATGTAATGTGAATATCATAAGGGTTGTTATGAAAATGAGTAAAGCCTAGTGAGGAAGTGACTAAAAGATATGACGTGATCAATGAGAAACGGAAAAGCGAGCTATAAAACGAATAAGAAAGGCTTATCAAGTTTTGTAGGGAAAGTTTAGAATAAAGATTATATGATAACGGAAATGATAGCGAGCATAAGAAAAGAAGGAGTAATTGAAAGAAGGAAATAAGAAGAAAGCGAGATAACAGTGTGGTAACAGGTTATGACATAGCCGAGGACACGGGTAATATAAGTGACGGAATTGTGAAAGACCAAACTACAGAAAGATAAGCAACGAGGTAGAATGAGTGCTAGAAAATGACTAGTATGACAAGAACAAACAGGGATGAACAGAATACGTTTTGAAAATGAGAAAGGGATTATGCAGGAGTAGTGTTTTCCGAAGGATACAGAGGTAGCATGAGATTCCTCGTGCACAGAAGGAAAGATGGACATAGACTAAAGAAATGGTAAGGGAATACTAAAGGAAGCACCCAAGATAGGCGTAATTAATTGAATACGAGTAGATAATAGAAAGGAAATATATAGCTACGAACTTAAAGGTGTAGTACGGCGACAAGGTGATAAGATAAGACCATTATTAAGACGAACTTGATATGATTTTGAGTAAGTTAGAAGCCAGTGTTGGGTACACAACAAGGGTAAAAGAGCATAAGGCATAAGGGGGTATTGCGTGTATATGACTTCACCTCGGAAATAGTGGAATCCTTAAAGGACAAGGACTGCAGGCCTAAGGAACAAATAATGTATTGTAAATTTATTAAAGGACGCAGATGATATAGGTTGGGATAAAAATAATATTACAAAAGGACTTAGGACACTTATCATCGGAATATAAGTGCTACCTAATTGAGAATTTGGAACGATTACAAGTGCTAATTTATTGTTGATTGGAGTAAATGGAATGTGGCCTTGGATGAGTTACTACATGGGTTGCATTACTCGAGTACAGATGGTCAGATGAGATTTTGTACTATATATAGAAAATCTCCTATAGTAGGATATGAGAAAATCAAAGGGGTGAATAAAGGAAGGGAAAGGAGTATGACAAGATAGACTACGAGTGTATTTTAGTACGGATGAATTATGTAAAGAATAATGAACCAGGAGAAGGAAAGACTATGACTAAGATTGGATATATTTTATACAAGTTGTACAAGAATAGTTATGCAACCTACGAATATTTGTATTCTAAGAATGAGACAAAGTGAATACTTGATAAGAAGAGTAAGGATTCAGTAATAACAATGTGGTTGTGATATTTTGCACACATTCAGGAAAGGTGCAAAAAGGTTTGAGCCAAATTACCGGGATAGAATTAGTACTGAGGGCAAATAGGAGATGGCCATAGTTGAGCCTCGATACTATTGAAAGATACGAGAGAAGAATGCAAGGTAAAGCATAAAGGCTAGTGAAACGACGCTAAGGTATTTCTCGGGCTAATTTGAGCACCTTCGCATATTCTTGTAAAGATTGCAACATAATGTGTGACAGGAAAACTAAGAGCAAGATCTGAGTAAAGAGGCAATAGAAAAGTTTGAATTAAAGATAAAGAAACGACACGTGATAATGTGCCTAAAGTGTTACAAGTTGAGTTAAGGGAAATTGTGAAATGGTTTAAGCGAGATGATCAGAACGAGTTGGTTACTAGAAGACAGTGAATTTATATGTCAAATCAAAAATATTCTTACAGAATTATACCAGTTAATGATAGACAGAGCACAGAGCAGCTATGTAAAGTTATTACATGAGGGAACTCCAGCGCTACTTGATAGCCAACTCTAAAGATCGAGATTAAGAGCTAAAGGCAAAGTGACAGATAAAATCTTTTAAAAAGAAAGTCGAGGAGTGATACATGATGCTGAAGATTCCAGAAGAGGGACTGTAACAGCGGAGCAATGTAAGGTTATTGAAGTAAAATAATGTTACACCAAGGGAAATTTCGTCTTATTCGTAGAGTCTGCGAAGCGTCTACAGGTTACCAGAGGCATGAAATACTCCAAGGATTGTAAAGTCTGATAAATCGAAGGGGCGTCTGCGCGTTATAAAATCTTATTTAAAGATTAAGAGGTAAGATGAAGTGAACGATACGTCTTAAGGGAATAACTATAGAAGAAGAAAGAGTCGAGTTATGACTAAGTCCACCAGGGAGAGAGTAAGATTTCAGCAGAAGAGCTCGCAATATAGCTGTCAACCAACTGCGAAATAAGGAGGAGAGTAAAGACAACGACGTGGAATTATTACCTCGAGAAGCAATAGAAAGAGGAAATATTACGGGGATAGTTACTTAGAGATCTGGTATGCGTTATAATAAATTGAAGGGAATCGACCAACGGAAGAGGCATGTGAAGGGCATAATTCAATAAAAGAACATTTAAGGAAGTATTGGGAGTACATGACTAGTTTAACATTCGAGGACGAATGTTCCAAAGGAGGGAAGGATGTTATATCCCGTATTTTGTACGTTGGATTATTCGTAAGCTAATCGATATAAGTTTAAGGACAAGATTATTTTTGAGATATGAGACAATGACCTTTTAATCCCGATTTTTAATAAGTGCACGATTTGCTTGTAAATTTCAATTAGTGTGGAAATATTAGTGGAGATTAGGGATTAACTAACCATGATTAGATTATTAAGTGGGGATTAATGATTAATTAGCCTAATTAGTGTATCAAGCAGGCCCCATGATCAGAATTAACCATGGTTAGAATTAACCATGATCAGAATTATTAGGTGGGCACCACGAAAATGTGGACAATTATGATTGGAGCATGTGTGATGACATGCCAAAGTAGGACATGTGTCAAGTGAACAGCTTGCATATATATATATATATATATATATATATATATATATATATATATGATGACTAATGCATTCATATCATCTTCTCCAAATTAAATTGAGAGAGAGATTATCAACAGCCATGGCTGCTACTTTGTAGCTCACGGCCAGGATTCAAGTATTTGGAAGAAAGAAAATTGTAATTTTTAGTAGGTGTTCTAGAATTCCAAAGGAGGCAGCAATATTATCTACATCTTAGGTCTCATTTGCTTGTTGAATTAGATACAAGTAGCATGTTCAATTCGCCTTGTTCATAGGAAAAAAAAAAAAGGTTCCAGCCCTCTTCTTAATCAAGTGAGCAGCAACCTTCCTACCCTCTTTAATTGGAGACTTTGTCTCACACCCTAATCTTGACAGGGCATGACGGGCACCCGACTCTCGTCAGAGTCGAGCGAACCCTTAAACATTCGCTCTATCAAAACCTGTCATTTCAAAAACCTTTAAAAACATGAAACTTTTTCACATAGAAATCATTATCTTTATAATGATTATGAAAACTTTCAATCAATTAAGTACTTTAAACCAAATGAAATCATCTGAAATACATACTCTTTTTAAAATCTACAAATGATTCGTACTTCTCGACGCCCTATCCACAGGACATTGTCTGGAAAGTCTCTAACATATACCAAATACCATAACATAAGTACTTTGACCTGGCAACACTCCGAACTAAGATGGAGCTCGCCAATCCAGCTGGTAGCATGGGAGCATCCTATATCCAATGTCGTCCACTCATCTGTATACACCTGCGTCGCATGAAACGCAGCCCCCGAAGAAAGGGGGTCAGTACGGAATATGTACTGAATATGTAAAGCATTACTGAATCAAAAACAAGGAAAGGCGTAACAGTAAACCAGTTTAAAAGCAACCCGGGAGTAACCTGGAACAGCATTTTAATCCGTGCCATGTAGTACCTTACACAAATTCTAGCATACACAATGTGAATATAGTATCACAATAGTCCCTTCGGACAGCCGCTTCCGGCATAGTAACAATGATGGCCCCTTCGGGCATGCCGCTTCCGGCATAATAATAATGATGGCCCCTTCGGGCATGCCGCTTCCGGCATAATAATAATGTTGGCCCCTTCGGGCATGCCGCTTCCGGCATAATAATAATGTTGGCCCCTTCGGGCATGCCGCTTCCGGCATAACAATAATGTTGGCCCTTTCGGGCATGCCGCTTCCGGCATAATAATAATGTTGGCCCCTTCGGGCATGCCGCTTCCGGCAGAATAATAATGTTGGCCCCTTCGGATATGCCGCTTCCGGCATGGTAATAATGTTGGCGTCAACACAACTTAATCCACAAATATCAATACAAAGAAATAATGCTCTGGAGTGTAAACATAAATCGTAAATGAAACGAAATAGTAAAATCTCGCACCCCCTTCGGAGTAGTTTTGAAAATCAACTTTATGTTTCCTTTAGTACAAAACTAATTTTTCTCGAAATCATTAGTAAACTATAAACACGTTTCAAGTCAATCCGAGTTAGTATAAGAAAGTTATGGACATTATTCATTATAGAAACCTCCATGAACAATCCGAGTTAGCATATGAAAGTTAGGAACGTTATTCATTATAGAAACCTCTACGAACATTTCCAAGACAATCCGAGACCATCTACGAGAGTTAGGGACATTACTACTTACAGATCTTTTTAAAAAAAAACAAGAACTCTTTATGATTTTCTTGTTATTCAATCATACAATAAGCTCACCTATACTAAGTATACTCATATCAAGAAGTGAATAAGAATCATTAACAAGCTCGGAATCAAGAATAGAGTTACCCCAAGATACGTATCATAACTTACTTAGCTCTAGGACATGCCAAAAGAAAGAAAGGGTAAGCCTTACATACCTGTTTGACTTCTTATTAGCTACGCTTATTCGTCCAAGCTCGCAAGTATACATTTAAGAAGATTTACAAAATCATTAGACTCATTATTACACGTTTGTCTTAGTCCTTCAAATAAATTCATTTATAATCTGCCGAAATTTCGGTAGCATCTCCCCTGTTTATATGCCTAGTCGAAATTCCAATTCAATAACCAACAACATCAACAACAATACCCATAGTAATAACATCATTTCCAACACAACATATGCCATAAAACAGCCCACACACTGTTTTCCCATTTTCTCAACCAACCAATTTGCGATACGACTAATTAATAACTTTATTTCCGTAAGGAAGCCGAAATTAATTCCAACAACATTGATAACAACATCTTCAACATCCTACAAAATAAATACATATATTTTTATCCAAATTTCTCTTCAAGCCTAAATCCATAATTCGGCAACACCAACAAACGAATTCATCACACTATTCTCTCCGTTCTAATCCATTAAAACTCTGAATAAACTTGTTAACAATGAAAAGGAACCTTAATCTTACCTCAAGTGTGAAGCCACCACGTCCACCCTCTTCTTCTTAGTTTATTTTTAGCTCAAATTGAAGGCAACACGACGTACGACACTTTTCTCTTCATGGGCTTCGGAATTCGGGGCTCAGATTTTGGTCAAAATTGATTTTTCTCTCTAGGCTCTCCTCTCTCTTTTTCTCCAAACTTTTCTGGGTGTTTTGGTATGAAAAATGAGGAGATAAGGCTGAAATTTCACTTAAAAAGGTGTGGGTAATGGGCCTGACCCGGTTGGGCTCGGGTTGGGCCTGGCCGACTGACCTGTCTGCCTTAAAATGTCCATATTTCCTTATCCCGATGTCTCCTGTGAACCCACGAACTATGGTTGGAAATATATTTCAATTATCTACAACTTTTATTCTGGGAGGTTTCCCAAATGCCAAACCTATAATACCGTTTTGGCCCCTCGAAGTCAGATCACCCGAAAACATTTTCTTAAACGTCCTTTTGGAGGGCTTACACTCGTTTTTGGCTTATGGGTCCTTCTTAGGACTTGCTCAACTTCACATGTAATACCCATATATCTCTTCATATGCCCTTTATAAAATCCCTACATGTGGGCCCCACCTTAACTTATGGTTACGAGGGATATTATCAGGTAACTTGTTAACTGATTTATTCCATACGATCTCCGAATGTCACATGAATACTCTTATATGCAGATAATACAATCTTCATCCCAAATTCTTGTATAACTCTGCTCTCCCTTGAGCTCCTACTAAGCCGCCGACAGTCTTGGTGACGCAAACTTTCCGGGGTGTAACACTTTGTTCCTATGGGATAGGGCAGCAACGTTAGTGTTGATTTGAGGAAGAAGGAGTGAGTGGTAACCTCGTATCTCATTCCGATCATGTGGTGTCGTGATTATTGGAAACCCAGGCAGAATTGGCTTGTTCTTGTCTACGGTATGTATTCACTTCTTTTCATGATAGAAACGATTATAAATACTATATTGGTAGGTTATTGTTGGGCGTTGTGGTATGGTAATTGGGTAGGGCTGTTCTTGTTGAGTTGAAAGATTAAAAGTGTAGTTATGATTAAGTATCTGTGTTGTTGTAGTTGATGGGCTGTTTGGGGCATGTTGTTGTTAGGTCGCTGATGGAATTTACTTACATATGGATAATAGTTATGGTTATTGTTGTGGCTACAGATCATTAGAAATAACTTGAATATGTCGTGGTTGTTATGTTGATTATTGTTGAATGTTGCGGTGTGTGGACTGATTTGGCACGTTGTGTGTGTGGTGCGGACTGTTTCGAGGAGTTCTTGATTTGGTAATTGAGACGTGTTATTGTTGGTGTTATTCTGGTTGTTTTAGGGTTGGTTTGAATGTGAGGGAAGTGAACGATATAGGGGAAATGCTGCCCAATTTTCTAGAAAGAAGTTACTAAGTTTGAAATACGTTTTAAGCCTTTCCGTAGCTTAACCATAGTCTTGACATCTTATTATAGGTTGAGGTACTTCGGGCAGCGTATACCTATCGAATCACAAATTAAACGTCAAAGGTATGTGAAGCTAACCTGATACAATAACGGATACACGGAAATGAGAAAATAAACAAGAAAAGTAAGGATAGATAGATTGACACAAAAATAGGCACAATTAGGCAACCAAGGTTCTTCAATAACTAAGACCTCCTAATTACACTCTAGATAGCACCAACCTCTTAGGATGACCTCAAGGGAATTGAATTCCCAAGCAACCAATCCTCTCACAATCAATAATCAACAAGAGCCTACCAAAGGCCTCTCTCTAGAGATAACCCTAAAACACTCAAATATTCATCAATTCATAAAAAAAAAGCCCCTAATGAAATAAAAGACTAGCAATTTATACTAACTAAATAATAGAAGACCCAATTATTACATAAATGCCATTAATGAGGCAAGGGCCTTGTTTGGCTAGTCTTGTGGAGATGGAAATCTTGAATTTGCGAATGTGGCCTCTTGCAAACATAGCCGTCCTTGCTCGTTGGCCACTTTAATGCTCTTCCATCTCCAAACTTTGGCTCCACGAGACGGTCCTTTAAGTGTCCTTGAGGCAACTCGGCTTGCATCATTCTCCCTTTCTTGAAAAGGTTTCATCCTCGAATCTAAACCTTGCAAAACCATAAGGGAGACAAACAAAAACATACTCCTCAAGGATTGAGGGTTAGCACACAACGCAATAATCACATATTCATGCCAAGGATGAACAAACTTGTGGTACAACCACACATCTATGACAATCATGACTAACATTTGCACACATGAGGTATCAAAAGGTTGATTCCTCCAAGGTTCATGACATAAGGATTGAGTAATAAAACCAATGGATTCAAAATACAAAGTATGCAACTCGACATTGGTTCTATTTGACATGTAGCATAATATCCAAACAAGAACACTCTCATTTTTCAAACAAGGACTCCTCCAAGATAGTGCTTTCAAATCACACAAGGTGGCACCTGGATCAAATGGGACGAACATCCATCTAGTATGGTCAAGAACACAATCGGCTAGATCATAAGAGCCTTCTCCCACATAAGATGCACTCCCTATATGCTCAAGAATGTCATCATATGCAAACAAGTAATAAAGAAAGGTATCACTGTTACACCCCAGAAAATTTTGAGTTACTAAGGCTACAGACGGCTTAATATGAGCTCGAGGAGGAGCAAATATCACAAGTATAAAGAATGAAATTCTATTGTAGTAGCATGAGTATGATATTTGGAATTCGTACAATATGATTGCAATAATACGTTAAAGGATATATAGCCCTCGTAACCGTAAGCTGAGGTGGGGCCCACATGATGGGATTTTTATAAAGGACATATGATAAGTTATATGAAAAATATATGTGAAGTTAAACACAACTCAAGAAGGACCCTTGAGCCAAATCCAAGTGTAAGCCCTCCAAAAGCATGTTTTTAGACACTCCGAGGACAAACTGCTCTGATACCACTTTTGTCACGACCCAACCCCGTAGGCCGTGACTAGTGCCCGATCTGGGCACCCAAACCCATCTATCAAACGTATTCAAATGTATAGCAGAAGCCGACAAGGCTATATTCCAAATACAGATAATTTCCAGAAAATTTTCGGCAGAGTTTCCTTTGTTTTTCAGACTAACCAGAATAACCCTGTACACAGCAAACACCAACAGAGGCCACACAGGGCTAATCAAAGCAATGCACAAACATATGCGGACCGGCTACCTCGGCGTATGGGATCGCCCAAACAACATATACACATAAGCATACAGACTGACCATAACCCACAAACATGTCCACAGACCTCTAACTGACTGACAGAATCATATGACGGGACAGGGCCCCGCCGTACCCAAATAGTCAGATATGCAGAAATATATACATGGCAGAAGATATATATATACCAAAAGTGGACTCCGAATCAAGGGAGTACTCCGAAATAGCAGAAGTGGAGCCTACAGTGGTGGATCACCGGCGTCTGTACCTGCGGGCATGAAACGCAGCCCCCGAAGAAAGGGGGTCAGTACGAAAGATGTACTGAGTATGTAAAGCATGGAGTACAAAAATATAGGCCACAACTGAAAGCAAACAGAATACAAAAGAGAGAAATGCCGAACAGTATATCAAAATGTTTATCAAAATCATATATACATAATGCAAACAGAATCATGCAAAGCTCAGGAACGTGGTCACCACTCCGACGCTGGTGCCACACACAGCATAACACCAGAAGGTTCAAATCTCCGTACATCCCCGAACACACACATATGAGCGTATCACACCACAGCCATATCACAGCATAACTCCAAACGGAACCCGACCCTATGGCGAGGCCTCGGGGAACCGTAACACAGCATACGGCCGAATCATCATAGAGCGCACGAATCATAACCGGCCCGGGAACCGGTGAACGAAATCGTAATAAGGCACGAGCGGAGTCGTGAGCAAACAATGCAATTTGTATATCAAAATGGCCTTTCAAAACTTGATTACTTCATAAGTCAGTTCATTAACCAAAATAGTCAAATAATTAGTTGGTACGAAAGTTCATTTCACAAAATGTTTCCAAAGTGGTACGTATGGCTCAAAACATAGTTTGTTACATCATAGTGTTCCGAACATTATTTCATAGATGACAATTTCAAAATCGAAGATTCTTTGTCGAAGCTTATCCAAAAAGAGAGCCTAGTAGGACAAATAAGGCATCTCGGGGTTAGCGGGCCCACCCCGGGTCAAGTCGAGGTGGCGAACATAATTTATGAACATTTCGGGTCTATAAGATCATACATAAAGATTTCAAAGTAATCCGATTGCATTTGCATAAGTTTCGGACGTTTGATTGCTTTCTAGCCAAAATAGGAACATTAGGCTTCAATTGAATTGAATGAATAGTAGCCATTTTCTAGATCGGATTTCGAGGAGCAGAATTGCTCCCGGGGTTCCGATATCAACCTAACATACTAAGACATGCCAAAGGAAGAAGTGGGAAGCTTTACATACCTTAGAAACGTCTTATGCTCACCCCAAAATCAAATCCCATTTCGTCCAGAATCTGCAAATGGTCAAAGTTACCTATTAGAGATTCTTAAGCTTAAAAATTCCATTAACTTCATTTCTGCCTTCCGAAATTTTGGCAGCACTTCCCCTATATATCTAACACCCCCGAGACTTAGCTCGGCTCAATAAACATCAACAACAACAACCCAAACGTCACAAACAACATAAACCACAACTAAATCATTCTAACATCAATATTCTTCTTTACTATAAAAGTTGGCAACTTTCATTCAAACTTCACAATTCCAAACTTATGTCCACATTATTGTATTCATTCAATCATTCAAGATTATTCAATCACATCCCAATTATGTTCCAACATTATACATAAATTCAAGAAGTTCGTCACTTTCCATATTCCTTTCAAAACGTCAACAATTCCGACGAACATACTAACTTGCATTATTTCATTCCGAATTCATTAACAACGACCATAAGTCATATTTAAAGCCTTAATATCATGGATATACAATGATATATACAAATATACCAAAGGTATATACTTTCCCATAATGTTCCGAAATCATTTTCCAACACCAATTCGATTCATTAAACATTCATTTACGTTATAAAGGTCACAACAACGCAACAAACAACCACACAAGATTAAATTCACATGGCTTTGCACTTCCCATAGGTCACGGCTACAACACCAAACACAAACACACACACGGCTTTGCACACACATCAAAACTACGGGATTCTCGTCTATTCTCCATCCCTAACACATTCATACCAATTCCATAACATTAGAATAGCAAAATTCATACCTTTACTTGAATTTCCGACTTGCCGCAAACGCGCTCCTTTCACCAAACTAATTGTATCCCGTCGGAGAGCGTCTTGAGGACTCTACAAATATGGGAAAACAAAGATCTTTGAGCCACAAACAAAAGCTAGGATTTTTTTTTTTGTTCTTGAAGAGGTTTCGGCCGAGTGGTTTTTGAGGTGCTTTCTTATATATTTTGTTTTTTTGTTTTGATTCACTTTCTTGAAAATTCCAAAGGAGTTATGGATATATATCATGATCAAGGGTCATGTGATAATCACATGACCACTTAAAATGGATCTTGGGCCAAGCCTTGGCCGGCTACCCTTTGACACTTGGGCTCAAAATTTTTTTTTGTTCCAATTTTTCTTGGCCCAATTCGATAAAAATCCCGTTTTGTAATTCCCGAAACTAATTTCTGAAATTTCAAATTTACCCTCGGCCTTCCCCAATGTTTTAGCACCAATGATTTCATAACCAACATCGTCATATCAACTAGAATCAAAATATTTCCTCATAACACACAAGTCTTAATTATTTCTCGATTTCCAATTATGCGAAAACACGGGACATAACAGACAGGTTATCCGAGTATGTATATATATAATGACGTTATGAACCTTTGGAGTTCTTATGCAAGTTTCCATATGTTTCATAGATTCGGTTTGACTATATTTAGCAGGTACGTATACGAGTGTCCAGTTCGAGCACTAGTCATGGCCCATGGGGTTGGGTCGTGACAAAAGTGGTATCGGAGCAGTTCATCATCGGAGTGTCTACAGGCCGTGTCTAGTAGAGTCTTGTTTATCGGTGTGTTGTGCACCACATCTATAAACAGGAAGCTACAGGACATTTAGGATGTTACCTTTCTTTCATTTCTAAGATCGTGCGATAGAGCCCAGCCATAGGAAATGAAATTCCTTATACTAACCCTTGATTTCAGCTGAAGAACGGCATCGATAGAAGAAAGTGATTGATGATATTAGAGGTTACAAAGTACACAGGTCAGTAACTGTGCGAAAGATGCATGTCGGATACGGTAAGAATATTGAAGTATGATTGAAATGTAAAGTTGAAGGATGAAAAGGAAGGTGGATAGGAAGGTAGAACAGGACAGATCGCTAAAGGATCAAGTACGTCTCGAGGTGTGATATATTACATAAGTTTCGACATCTTTATACTTTTACTTGAGACTGGGAGCCCTGTGTGGCTATTATATGATATAATATATACGTATATATGTTGGCCTTGTGAGGCATTGTTGGTATTTCCTGCGTGCGGGTTTTGGGATTGTAAGAAATACAGAGGAAACTCTGCCAAAATTTTCCTAGAAATAAAAATAGGATGAGATATAAGTTCATAAAAAGTCTTGAAAGGTCATGTCAACAACAATGATAAGATTTGACTAAGTTGCAAGTACGTCTGACTTCGAGAAATAAAGTTAATGATTGAATTGATAGTAATAGTAATTATGAGGTCGATATCGATATGGTAAATTTATCATGTTGGATTAAAACTTTAAGAGATACCCTCCATGTCATCCGTAAGAGGCATCATTCTTATTTGGGAAATTTTATTTCAAAGAAGCAAATATGAGCAGCAAAGTTTGGAATTCATTTGAACGGACCAGAATACTTTCCAACCACATTTTACCTTAGAAAAAGCTCATGTTGAAGAGCAAAAACGTCCAGCAATTAAGTTTCACTTTTATTTGAAGAGTACAAAGCATATAGCAAGTAGTTTATGAATTAAATAGTTCGTTCATGACCCAAGAACAAATCTGGAGGTAAACTATGTCAATCAAGCATTAGAAAGTCCCGTGGTGCTTGTCGGATTCTAGTTCTTCTTCTTGTGGTGGTTTTGGAAGATGCTTCATGGTAACGTAATCTTGGAGTTGGAACGTTCTGGTGTTCTTGAGGTAACATTTCATCGTATCTTTATGTCCTTGAGTTTATTAGTTCTTAATCAACTAATTGGAGATGGAATTTGTAGAAGGAAAATTCGAACTTGTGGGCTGTCTTAGATCATGTGTTTTATGTGTTGTTGATGAAATGCTTGGATAATTTGGAAGGGCTTGAGATACTAAGAGATGATCTAGAAAAGGCTGGCAAATCATAATAGAGCATTATATTTTATTGAGGTATCACTGAATTGACAAGTAGGGATAAGTTACGACGAGTTTATAGTTAGAAGAAATAACAGTATGATTGAGACAAGGGTACAGAGGAAGAAGAATCGTGACAAATATGAATGTATTGGTAAGATGGCTTGTGAGGTATTGAGGTTAAGATTAATTAGAAAGGGAAAAAGGTTAAGTACGCCTACTCCACGGAGTGAAACTAAACCATAGTGAGAATCGTGAATCTTTAAGATTAAGAAGTGTTACACTATAGGATTGATTACGAATAGGAGATAATGTGAATATAATAAGGATGATGATGAAAATGAGTAAAGCCTAGCGAGGAAGTGACTAAAAGATATGACGTGATCTATGTGATTAAAGTGTAAAGGCAAATGTGAAATGGAAAGGCAAGGTATAGGACGAATGGGAAAGACCTATAAAGTTTTTAAGGGAAAGTTCGAAATAGAGATTATGCGATAACGGAAATGAAAGCGAGCACAAGAAAAGAAAAAGTTAATTAAAAGAAGGAAATAAGAAAGAAGCGAGCGAGATAATAGTGCAGTAATAGGTTATGACATGTATAGCCAAGGACACGAGTAATAATAAGTGGCGGAACAATGAAGGACTAAACTATAAAGAGATGAGCAACGAAGCAGAATGAGTGCCAGAAAATGATTGGGATGATAAGAACAAATAGGGATGAACAGAATACACTTTGAAAAAGAAAAAGGGATTATGCAGGAGTAGTGGTTTCCGAAGGATACGGGGGTAGCATGAGAATTCTTGGGCACAGAATAAAAGATGGACATAGACTGGAGAAATAAAAGGAGTTCTAAAGGAAACACCTAAGATAGACATGATTAATTGAGTACGAGTATAGAACAAAAGGGAAATATATAGCTATGAACTTAAAGGTGTAGTACGACAACAAGGTGATAAGATAAGACTGTCATTAAGATGAACTCGATATGATTTTGAGTAAGTTAGAAGTCGGTACTGTGTACACAACAAGGGTAAAAGAGCACAAGGCATAAAGGAGTACTGCGTGTGTATGACTTCACCTTGAAAACAGTGAAATCCTTAAAGGACAAGGACTGTAGGTTTGAAGAACAAACGATGTATTGTGAATTTATTAGAGGAAACATATGATACATGTTGGGATAAAGATAATGTTACAAGAAAGATTTGGACACTTATCATTGGAAAATAAGTGCTACCCAATTGAGAATTTGGAATGACTACAAGTACTAAATAATTATTGAATGGAGTAAGTGGAATGTGGCGCTGGATGAGTTGCTACATTGGTTGGATTACTCGATTACGGATTATCAGATGAGATTTTGTACTATACATAGAAAGGTTCTCGTCGCTTCGAGATTTCGAGAAGGTTTCGTACGTGGATAATCAAAGTTATAAATTATAAAGAAAGACGTGGGTATGGTGCAGTATACTAAGTGAATTGAAAAAAAAAAGATTGGGTGAATTTGAGATTGGAAATAGGGACATAGAGCGGAATATATATAGATAATGGTATAAGTACACCCTAAAGGGGGGAAGCGGGCGAGAAAATGCAGGTGTGAGATGGAAACAATTGACACTGAAATATATTTGATATAGATGCTTAAATTTCAATTGAGATCCCTTGCTGAAACAAGTTAGTAAGACCTGGAGGCCAGCAATGAACGGATAGAAGCCAGGATGGTATTTGAGACAAAACCGAGGATCATTTGTAAAGATCTTATATGATATGACATTAGAAAGTGGGTGCTTGTAAAAAGAAAGAGTACGACAGAAGAATGGTAGCGAGTAACTTAAGAGATTTTATAAAAGATAGCAATGCTATACTAGATTATAGGCTAAGGTGTCGGCAATAGAGTTGTGCGCTAATGATATTGCGACTTATAAATAGCAAAGGAGGAGGGATAGGAAATCTCCTATAATAGAATATGAGAAAATTGAATGGTGAATAAAGGAAAGAAAAGGAGTATGACAAGATACACAGCAACTGAGTTTTAGTACAAATAAGATACCTAAAGCAGAATGAACCAGGAGAAGGAAAGACTATGATTAAGATTGGATATACTTGATACGAGTGGTACAAGAATAGTTATGCAATCTACGAAATATTTGTATGCTAAGAATGAGACCAAGTGAGTACTTGATAATAAGAGTAAGGATTCAGTAATAGCAAGGCAGTTATGATATTTTGGGTACATCAAGGAAAGGTGTAAAATGGTTCGAAGCAAACTTACCGAGACGATTAGAACAAGCGGGTCACTGGTTGCTGAATGACAGTGAATTTATATGTCAAATCAAAAGAAATTCCCTCAGAATTATACTAGTTAATAATAGACAGATCACAGAGCGGCTACGTGAAGTTATAAAATGAGGGAACTCTAGCGCTACTTGATAGCAAACTCTAAGGATCGAGATTAAGAGCTAAAAGGTAAAGTGACATTGAAAGTCGAGAAGTGATACATGATGCTGAAGATTCTAGAGTTTGGACTAACACAGAGTAACGTAAGGTTATTGAAGCAAAATAATGTTACACCAAGGGAAATTTCGTCTTATTCATAGAGTCTGCGAAGGGTTTACAGGTTACCAGAGGCATGAAATACTCCAGGGATTGTAAAGACTAATAAATCAATGAGGGACGTCTACGTCTTAAAGGAGTAACTATGGAAGAAGAAAGAGTCGAGTTAAGACTACATGCACCAGGAGAGAGTAAGATTTCAGCGGAAGAACTCGTAATACAATCGTCAACCAACTGCGAAATGAAAAGGAGAGTAAAGACAACGGCGTGGAATTATCACCTCGAGAGGCAAGAGCAAGAACAAATATTATGGGAATGGTTACTTAGAGATCTGGAATGCGTTATAATAAACTGAAGGGATCGACCAATGAAGGAGGCATGTGCAGGGAATAATTCAGTAAATGAACATTTAAGGAAGTATTGGAAGTGTAGAATTAGTTTAACATTCGAGGACGAATGTTCCAAAGGGGGGACGGATGTTACACCCCAGAAAATTTCGTGTTACTAAGGCTACAGACGGCTTAATGTGAGCTCGGGGAGGAGCAAATATCACAAGTATAAAGAATGAAATTCTACTGTAGTAGCATGAGTATGTTATTTGGAATTCGTACAATATGATTGGAATAATACGTTAAAAGATATATAGCCCTCGTAACCGTAAGCTGAGGTGGGGCCCACATGATGGGATTTTTATAAAGGACACATGATAAGTTATATGGACAATATATATGAAGTTAAACACAACTCAAGAAGGACCCTTGAGCCAAATCCATGTGTAAGCCCTCCAAAAAGATGTTTTTAAGTTACGTTTTCGGGTGATCTGACTTCGGGAGGCCATAACCCCATCATTATTTGAGAATTTGGGAAAACTCCTAAAATGAAAGTTGTAGATAATTGAAATACCTTTCCAACCATAGGTAGTGGGCCTGTATGTGACATCGGGATAAAGAGTTATTAACGTTTTTAAGGCAGAAAGGTCAAGCTGGGCAGTGAAATGGGCCCAACCCGATTCCAAGTCGGGTCAGGACCATTTCCCTTGCTATTTAAGGGAAATTTTCAGCTTATCTTCCTCATCTTCGTACAAAAAAAATCCAGAAAATTCTAGAGAGAGGGAAGAGAGCATTAAGAGAGAGAAATCAAATTTTGATCACAATCTGAGCCCCGAATCCCGAAGCTCATGAAGAGAAAAGTGGTGTACGTTGCGTTGCCTTCAATTTGAGCTAAAAATCAGCCAAGAAGAAGAGTGTTGACATGGTTGCTGCATACTTAAGGTAAGATTAAGGTCCCTTTTTCATTGTTAATAAGTTTATTTAGAGTTTTAATGGATTAGAACGAAGAAAATAGCGTTATAAATTCGTTTGTTATTTTGTTGAGATTTATGGATCGGGGGCTGTTTTAGTTGGATTAAATGGATGGAATTAGCTGAGTTATGATGTATAATAATTGTTGATGTTGTTGACAAGTTGCCGTTCTTGAATTTGGGAGAATAAAGTGTATGAAGATATCATATACAAAGTGTATACCGGGCTGTTTTTATATGATTTTCGTGGCTGTTTTGTGACAATATTTTGGGGCTGTTTGGTGGTTGTTATGAATTGTTTTGTGGGCTGGAATATCGTGGGATTGGCTGTAGTTGTTGTTGTTGTCGTGTTTGTTGTTATACTATAGATATTCGAAAATAAAGAAGTGTATACAAGCATTGGTATACGAATGTATATTGGGCTGTTTTGGAAGTGATTTAAGAATGAATTTAATTCTAGTTTAATATGAAATTGTTGGTGTTGTTGTTGTTGGTATTTTGATTGATGTTTGGCTAGATTGGAATCTCGAGGATTGTTAAGTTTTCAGGGGAAATGCTGCCCGAATTTCGTTAAGTTTCATTCGTACTTGGATTGGTTAGTAAGTGATGTGGATGATCTAACTGTGGCTTATGTTATCTTAATTTTAGACCTACGAGCTCTAGAAGTAGATGTTGGACATTTCAAATAAGCGTTAAAGGTATGTAAAGCTAACCCCTCCTTCTTTTTGACATGATCTTTATGAAACAAACATATGACGTATATATGACTCCAAAGAAGCTCCTATTCTTAGAGACACTAGGATGGCTAATGTTCTTGATTCCCAGAACTTATCTTATTATGTCTTGATACGTGTCTATGATTCCAGAAGTCCTATTTTGATATAATCCATTGTGACATTCGAAGGGTACTTGATATGATTATCATCTTGATTTTCAAATGACAGTTCATTTTGATTATTCT
This sequence comes from Lycium barbarum, assembly GCF_019175385.1. Taxonomy (NCBI): domain Eukaryota; kingdom Viridiplantae; phylum Streptophyta; class Magnoliopsida; order Solanales; family Solanaceae; genus Lycium; species Lycium barbarum. Next base: position 50,410,032 of record NC_083348.1, on the reverse strand, counting down.
ATCGAGTCTCAGATATGACTTAGTTTGCATATGGTTGCTCACTACTCAGCTCGTGCATGCCTCAATATATCTTTCACCGAGTCCCGGGCCGGGTATGTTTTCGTGCACAGTTTCACTGCATTGTTCACCGAGTCCCTCACTAGAGGGCCGGGTATATATATATATATATATATATATATATATATATATATATATATATATGATGATATAATGATGTGATGATATGATGATATGATGATGTGATTATGGCGCCAAGGATGGCATGTGATGACTTTATTCACCGAGTCCCATAATGGGCCGGGTATGATATATGATATTGATATGCATGATTTACATTTCATAAGGCAAGTGTATTGGTATTTTGAATGTCATACTTGTCTCCTGTGATCTCTATTTCAGTCAGGATCCTCTTTACTGTACTTCATGGTTTATAAACTCAGTTCATATCTCGTACTGACCCCCTTTCTTCGGGGTGCTGCGTTTCATGCCCGCAGGTACAGATACTCGATTTGATGATCCTCCAGCTTAGGATTTCTACTCAGCTCTCTTGGAAAGCTCCATTGATCCGGAGCCTAGACTTTGGTACAGATCTTTTGATGTATATAAATATGTTTATCCAGGGGTACGGCGGGGCCCTGTCCCGTCATATTTCACTATCGATACTCTTAGAGGTCTGTAGACATATGTGTGGGTTGTGTATAAGTTTGTTCAGCTGTGTCTATACGATGTGCTATGGATATTGTTATGTAGTGGCAGCCTTGTCGGCTTGCGTATGATATTGATATGTAGTGGCTGCCTTGTCGGCTTGCGTATCATATTATTGTTTTGATTAGTTGTGACTCCTCAGGAGACAGGTTATCTGAGTATGTATATATATGATTACGTTATGAACCTTTGGAGTTCTTATGCAAGTTTCCATATTGTTTCATAAATTCGGTTTGACTATATTTAGCAGGTACGTATACGAGTGTCCAGTTCGGGCACTAGTCATGGCCCATGGGGTTGGGTCGTGACAATCACGTAAAATAACTTCCTCATCAATATCACTCCCCAATGTAACCTCACCATACGGTTCAAGGACAAAGTTATTCAAGGGGCTACTATGAAGTTGAACATGAAAGGAAGAATTTGCAATTTCTAGACAAGAATTTCCTTCCTTTGTAACACTTTCCTTCCCCACAAATGGATCACAATTCCTCAAAGGATCTCCATCATGGGAAAGAGTGTCTTCAGCCTATAGTGGGTTACATATCACATTACAGCCTCCAAAGGAAACTAAACATTCAACATTACCAAACGCCCCACTAGGTTCATCACTCTCAATAGTCATGTCATCCTCAAATAAAACATTATCCTTTACAAGAGAGTAATCCATGAACAATGAGGAGTCAAAGCATGTCATTTCACTCTCAAAAGAACCAATGTCATCTTTCAATGTATTTTTGCTCACATGACTACATGACACACATCATCACTACAAATTGGGGTCTTATTAGATGACACTAAAGTACGATCAAGAGACCCATTTTGACATGAAACAAACAAGGGTGAGATGTCACATTCTTTCAATTGACCAACTATATCAACATTATCACTAACTAGAGGTACATTAAACACATCACAAGGATCCTCAAGTAGTGAATTATCATTACAAGCAAGTTGATCAACACTAGTTGGTAGTATGTCAAACTCACAAGGGTTACTAACATGATGACCACATGACATTGTACTACCAATCAATTCACAAGTGTCAACACTAGGTGGACACAAATCGATCTTGCAAGAAAAATCAATTTTTTCATCTAAAGGATCAACTAGTGTTTGAGTGCCTTCATTCGATAATGCACTATCATTAAAAGCACAAGTGTCAACACTAGGTGGACACAAATCGACCTTACAAGAAGGATCCATTCGGTCATAAATAGGATCAACTAGTGTGGGGACACTTTCAACAATGGCATTACCAATACACGGCAAGGAAGCATTAGGCTTAACGCAAGGTTAACTAACTTTCATGCTTGACTTGACATTAAAATCACACAAAGATGTAATAGTATAAGGATAAGTGATCTTACCTTGGTGTTCATACAAGCTCCTTTGACCAATGGAAGGAATGGGTGTGGCTGCCGTCCTTGCCTTCAAGCATGGGGGGCTCTCAAAAGAGGTACCCCTCAAAGATTCATTTCTTCTCACATGTGGCTTGGGATATTGGCTTCTCAATATCCTTTTCATGTCATCCCAAGTCTTGATGTGACTCCTCACTTGTCTCCCACAACATTTCACATACTCCCAATATTTGACAAGCTTTGAGTCAAAAGTTTGAACGGCTAAGTCCATCTTCATTTCTTGTGAATAGTTGTAGCTAGCGAAGATTTCATCTATTATGGACTCCCATTTCTCATATTCTTCTCCGCTAGCTTCCTTATCCAAGGTAGGCCATTTCACATGGGTTTCTCGCACTTTTGCACTTGGACTCTTCCTAGTAAGTGTGCATGGAAAGAGAAATTTCCCTTTCTTGTCCACTACAAATCGATGCCAATCTTGTTCATGTGGGATTCCATGCCTTTGGAACCAAGAGACTCCTAAACATACATGACAATTATCCATTGGAAGCACATCACACCAAACCTCCTCTTGGTACTCGCCAAGTGAAATGGATACCATCACCCTTCTATTAACCCAATATCCTCCCTCATCATAATAAGGATTTCGCCGGATCACAAAGGTAACCTTAACACTTCAACCGCACGAGGGGTGATGAAATTTGTGTAACAATCGTCATCAAGAATGAGAAATACCTCACTACTACCAATGTTCACCTTGGTCTCCATGAATCGCCTCTTTAGGACCACCTTCTTTTGTATAGGATGACCCCAACTAGTATTCACATTCCCACTCATGCCACTTTGCTTCGGATAGGAATTACTACAAGAAGAAGCATATGCATGCCCACTAGAAGTCCTTCCATAATCAACATTAGCACTTCCACTACCTCCGTAGACATACCCTCCACGAGTCCTATTTGTATAAGGATTTTCCCCATAAGACCCATAAGACACGTGTGAAGGAGAGTCATACCTCGAGTCGTCTTCATCATCATGATGTATAGCATAAGAACCTTCACCTTCATCATGTGAAGCATAACAAGTTTTTTCTTCATCCCCATCTTTCTCATGAGACACATGAGTACCACTCTCTTCATATTCTCATTCAAAATGCTAATTCTCTCCTCGAACTTCCTCATGATCACCATTCCCCATATAGCCCTCATATTCCCCATCGTCACACCCTTGATAGCTCCCATAGTCCTCCCCTTCGTAACTACAACCATCATCGTCATAACAATCATAATCGCCACCACATGAATCGGAATCCATGGAGAAGTACCTACAAAGAACACTTAGCAAACACGTTAGTAGTAAAGAAACCTCACCACCCTCGTGTTTACACTCGTTTGTGCTTGGCTAGCACCACTCAAATGAATTCACACGCTCTTGCTTTTTACCACTTAAATGGATTGGCCGATGTTGATTCTCGATTGGATTCGGTTACTTGCAAGGTGCACAATTGCTACTTGAGGTCGGAATGGATTCTTGTTAGACTCGAAGAAAGACGGACGACTCAATTCAATCTAACGGACTTGAACCAAGAAATTAACAACGAAGCAAAACAAAGAAAAGCACGAAAGAATTGGCACGAAAGAAATGCGGACACAAGAACTAGCAAACACAAGTAGGAAAAACTACTAAATGGCTACTAGTTGAGAGACACAAGAAAATGGAATTTAAAAATCGGGAAAATAACTAAAATTTCGGGCCCGGGTAGGTGATAACTTGAAAACACGACTGGGAAGCCCCAATTGATCCAAGGTATCAATTTGAAATAATGAAAATTTTAAAATTTCTATACTCTTTTTTTTTGTTCCCTACCAAAGGAATAGGGACACAAGACCATCAACTAAGGATCAAGAATTTTTTTTGAGAAATGGAAGCGGAATGAAATGAAATTTGGACTTGAAAAGGTACCTTGAGTATACGGTTTGAGCTTGACAAAATATGGTCCGTATTGTGGTTTACGGTCCATATTTCGTGTCCGTATTTAGTGATGCCCAAAACAGAATGTACCTGGCCTTTTACGACCCACAAGATACGGGTCGTATTGTGGTTTACGATCCGTATTTTGGGTTTACGGTCCGTATTTCGTGTCCGTATTTAGTGATGCCCAAAATAGAATGTTCCTTGCCTTTTACGACCCACAAGATACGGGCCGTATTGTGGTTTACGGTCCGTATTTTGGGTATATGGTCCGTATTTCGTGTCCGTATTTAACGATTCGCCAAATTCTAGTGAGCTACTGTTTCAAGACCCAAGTTTACGACCCTAAATTACGGTCCGTAAAGTGATTTACGATCCGTAATTTGCAATGTTCCCAGCTTCAGCGATTTTTGTGTTGAACTCGAACTTCTTGAATTTTGGACCAAATTTCTTGGATCTGATGTCGTTCCTGGGCCCACTCAACCTAGTGTTTACCCTTTTGGGGTTAGAAAAACACTTTTCCCAAATCTTGACTTGAAAACTTTGGATTAAATGCCCTTATGGAGAGTCTTCTTCCCTATGAAGATTTGAAGATCTTCAAGAACACCAACAATTTCAAATTTTCAACTACCTTCAAATCAGCTTGTTTTTCCTTCAAATTTCAGATTTAGACTCCCCACGACTTGTAGAACAAAGCCTAATAAGTTTCAAGTCCCAATTTCACCCAAATTGTCACACCCTAATCTTACTAGGGTGTGATGAGCACCCGACCCTTATTTAGGGCCGAGCGAACCCGCTGACTCCTATTACACACATAATCTCTTTGGACTCTTGTATCAAATAAGAATGAAATACATAGTAAAGCTTTTAGAAACTTTTCTTTCATCGTACTCAGATCAAGTATAACCTGTAATCATGATGGATCTGTAACATAATATAATAAGACACATCGGCTGATGGAGCCGCTTACAAAACTGACATCCTATACCCACGACTCTGTCTGCAAAGTCTCTAACATCAACCAGAAATCATAACATATATTCTCTGACTCGGCAATTGCTCCGGAAGGAAGTGGAGCTCGCCAATCCCGTTGAAACACCTTCTAGCAATGTCCTTTACTCATCTGGGTGTACCTGCGTGGCATGAAACGCAGCGTCCACAAGAAGGGACGTCAGTACGAGCAATGTACTGAGTATGTAAGGCATGAATAGTAACATAGTAAGGGATGTAATTATGAATAATAACATAATGGAAATATAGAGCATATCATGGGGTAAAAGAGTAACTTGTACATCTGAGTGCCTTTTAGGCGGGTACCATGCATGCCTAGTGCCGCGGAACGTGCAGCCCGATCCATGTATATATACTATATTGCTGCGGAACGTGCAGCCCGATCCATTTATATATTATATTGCTGCGGAACGTGCAGCCCGATCCGTATATATATATATATATATATATATATATATATATATATATATATATATATATTGCTGCGGAACGTGCAGCCCGATCCATATCTCAATATAATGCTGAGTATAACATAGTGCGCACAATGACATAACCGGCCCGGGACTCGGCGAACGATATAACAATAGTATGCACGAGCAGAGTAGTGAGAGACCATATGCATATAAATCAATTCTAAGATTCGATGGACAAGTATACTTACCGACATCTGAAGGCTTAGAAACAAGTTTCGGGTCAATCCGATTTAGTATAAGAAAGTTATGAGCGTTTGAAGTACAGAACCTTCTACAAACGTTTCAGAAGCCATTTTTGGAAAATCAAAGCAACAATCATGTTAGGTACCTTTCGAATATCGTTATGGATCAAATCAGATAGAGCTTTTGGAACCATATGTACGTATCAAAATGTATCAAAGACTCGATGGAATAATCAAACGTGCTATCATTTGAAAACCAAGACATTAGTCATATCAATTATCTCTCGAATGCCATTCGGAAACATATCAACCGAACTTCGGACATCATAGATACGCATCAAAACCATATGAAACAGCTTATGGAAATCAAGAACGTTAGCCATCCTAGTGGCTCTAAGAATAGGAATCTCTTTGAAGTCATACATATACGTCATCTACTTGTTTCACAAGGATCATGCCAAAAGAAAGAAAGGGTAAGCCTTACATACCTGTCCCCCGTCCAATTAGCTACGCTTGTTTACCCAAGCTTGCTAGTCTACATTCAAAAGAATTTACATAATCATCAGATTCATCATCATATACTTGTCTTAGTCCTTCAAATGAATTCATTTATAATCTGCCGAAATTTCGGCAGCATTTCCCCTGTAAATACACCATCCCCGAGAATCTAACTCGGCCAATTTATCAACAACAATCCGAGAATTCAACTCGGCCAAATTATCAACAACAATACCAACAATCATACTTACTTCAATAACCAATCCAAAATATATTCTAACATTAACAACCTTTGTCACACAATTCAACGTCATTTCATTTATATTTAATTCAATCACATATAATCAAGCCAACACCAATGACCTCACATTCAAGTGTTAATCCGAAATCATTCTAACATGATTCAAGAACACTTGAAACAATTCACATAATATGCAAAACAACCCAACCAACATACTACTTCACCCGAAACCTTCCAAATTCAACAAGAACAATAACAACACATTTCCTTTCCTTCCAAATTCATAAACTACACCAACAATCTATACATCAACATCTTCATTCTCATAATTATGAGAAACCATACTAATGTCACATTAACTTCTTCAACAATCCCACAACAATTACAACTTAATTTCAAGCCATCAAATCTTCATTTTTATTATGGAATTCACAACAACGACAATTAAAATACTAAATAACATCAATTCATCACATCTACACAACATCACCTCTATTCGGCCACAACCATACACATACATATTTCATGAATTTCATCCATTTCTACATACTACAACATTCACAAATCATCCATAACACATGTAAAAGAAGATTGAACCTTACCTTTCTCCATTTGTCTTCTTACTTAGCTAGGGTTTGTAAATCACCCAAATAAATGCTTGGCTTGCTCCAACAACTCCTTCATGTTAATGAGGACCTTCCAATTAGTAGGAAAGATAGAAGAACATATTTTTTTGTGTGATCAATTTCCATGGCTTCAAATTTGGCCATGGTGGCCGAATGCTCCTTCTCTCTTCTTCTTTCTTTCTCTTCTTCTCCAAGCTTCTTAACTTAAAAGAATGAATATGTCTTATTTGCCACCACTTATCTATATATATATATATATATATATATATATATATATATATATATATATATATATATATTTAAGTCCTACAAATAAAAATATGGACACATGGCCATGGGTGGGGCCCACACCTTATGTCACACTGCCAAAGTGGCCTTTTCAAGAATTTTCTTGAACATTTTGTGAAATTTCTGTTTTGCCCCTAGCCTTTCACAATATTACCATGAGCCACTTTGCGAATTTCCCTTTTTACCCTTAGCCTTTCTCAATATTTCCATACTAATAAACAACTTGTATATTAAAATAACTTGGAAAATAGTCTTGCCCTTAACCTCTGGCAATTATCCTGAATTATCCGAACGTACAAAATACGGGCTATAACACAAATCAACAAAACTGTCATGACCCAGCCCCGTGGGCCATGACTAGTGCCCGAGCTGAACACCCATATGTATACCTGTTAGACATAATCAGACTGACACTATAGACAACATGGGAATCGACATAGACACAAGGTCCTCAACATCACATATAAAGATAATTGGTCCCCTGCGGAGTCTCAACCAATCACAATGAAATCAAATACGCAAGCCGACGAGGCTGCCACTATATATCATTATAATATGCAAGCCGGCAAGGCTGCCACAACCAACAGAAACATCCACAACAACTATATAGACATAGCTGACATAATCTATACACAACCCACACACATGTCTACAGACCTCTAAGAGTACTAACAGTGAAATATGACGGGACAGGGCCCCGTCGTACCCCTGGAAAACCATATATAAATACATCAGAAGATCTGTACCAAAAGTCTAGGCTCCGGAACAACGGAGTTCTCCAAGACAGGTGACTGGAAATCCTAAGCTGGGGGATCACCGAATCGAGCGTCTGTACCTGCGGGCATGAAACGCAACCCCCCGAAGAAAGGGGGTCAGTATGGAATATGTACTGAGTATATAAAGCATAAGAACATCAAGTACAGATGAATCATGAAAACCAGCCTCAATAATAGAATGCATCTGTGGCTAACATCTGAGAATATCTGCATAACTCTATATGACAGAAACTGACTCTACGGCGTATGATAGACATAGATTACAATATAACTGATAGTGTTGTGGGACGTACAGCCCGATCCGTATATAATATAATAGTGCTGAGGAACGTACGACCCGATCCATATATAGTATAATATGTTAGTGCCGAGGAACGTACGGCCCGATCCATAAATATATTATGTTAGTGCCGAAGAACGTACGACCCTATCCATAAATATAATATGTTAGTGCCGAGGAACGTACGGCCCGATCCATAAATATAATATGTTAGTGCCGAGGAACGTACGGCCTGATCCATAAATATAATATGTTAGTGCCGAGGAACGTACGGCCCGATCCATAAATATAATATGTTAGTGGCGAGGAACGTACGGCCCGATCCATATATAATATAATATATATAAATGCATGTAAAACTCGAAAAAGGATACTCTGAACCCCTCTGGTGACATAAGAAGCTAATATGAAAAGTCTCTGGGAGTTATGGACATAAAACATAGGAGGCCAACGATACAAACATCTCTACACTCTCTAAGAACAGAGTCTTTGGAACTTGCTTGCTCACTGTGTTCGTTCATATGATAAGGATCATGCCAAAAAGAAAGAAAGGATAACTTTACATACCTGTTCACTTCGCCGCCCTTTTAGCCTATTCGATATGAAAGTAACGCTATCGTTAGTAAACTATACTTTCTAGCTTATAAACCTACAGTCAATCATTTATAGGAACCATTCTTTAGTTCACACTTTCTTGATTAGGATTTTCATTAGTTAAGAACTTACCGGAAATCGGGCAGCATTTCCCGTATATACTCGCCTAACCCGAACTTCCAATTAACCCCTTGTTATCACAGAAATACCAACAATGACAATAATAGAGATATGCATATAAAACCCTTACAATTCAGCCCATAAACAACTCTAACAATCCAACAGCCCTTCTTAATCCTTTTCCAATCCAAATCGTTAACGTTTTAAGATTATACACCAAACGACACATCACACGCTTTGTATACGATACGTTATACACTTCTTTCTTCCAAATTTAGAATCCACATCAACGACAACACGACCACAACACGAATAACAACATACGAACATGAATCATACTTTTAAACCTTTCAACCCACAATTTCATATAACAACAATTTCATGCAATTTCTTATTTCCAATTTCACCCAAATCCAATTTTAATCCTTCCATTACAACACCATTAATACAATTATACCACAAAATAAGAAAATCTTATCTTAATTTACTCGGAGGAATTTCTACACTTATTTGCTCCAATTTCACTATTTCTTCTTCCTCAATTCAATATCAAATGTTGCTATCACCTCTTTGAACTTGAAAATCACTTGGAATTTAATCACAATAGTAACAAAAAAAAAAATTCTCCATCCATGGCTAGCCAAGAGCAGCCATGGAAATGTTCCTTTTTTTTCTAAGTTTAATCTTGTAAAATGAAATCAATTTGGTAAGTTGTTCATCATCCCACTTTATATATATGGTGCCCCTCAAAGGACACGTGCCCCTCCCCCTTTTATGACTCACCAATTTAATTTCTTGAATTATATTTTTTTACGGGTGGGGCCCACAACCATAAGTAAATTAATTAATTTTAATTAAAAACTAATCCCTACTTAATAATCTAATCATAATTAATTAGTCCCTAATCTCCAATAATATTTCTACACTAAATAAAATTTATAAGCAATTTGTGTACTAATTAAAATTGAAAATTAAAAGTTCCTATTTCATATCCAAAAATAATCTTGTCCTTAATCTTAAGTCGATTAGCTTGCGGATAATTCGACGTATAAAAATACGGGATATAACAAAAACCCACTTCAAGTTCTTTAACTCAACAATGGTGAAAAGCTCAAAACAACTTGGAATGACTCGAAACAACTTGGAATGACTCGAAACTTCGGATTTGAAACCCTAAAACTCTAAGGAACTCAATTCTAACACTAGATTCAACAAAATCAACAAGAAAATTAGAGATTTTTTTTTTGTTGAATCAAAACCCAAGACTAGATTTGTTGGAACAAACCTAAGCTAAGCTCTGATACCAATTGATACAATAATCAAAACGAAAATGAAGAAAAACGGACAAGAAAATAAAGGATAGATAATTTGGCACAACTAAAGACCCAAATTAGCAACCAAAGTTCTTAGATTAACTTGACCTCTAATTTAGGAACTAAAGAGCACCAAACTCTTAGGATGACCAATAGGGATTTGATACCCTAATAACCAATCCTCTCACAAGATTCACAATCTCTAGCTTAGCAAGCTCTCAACACTCAAAAAGAGTTTACAATTTCAAAATATCAATAATCAAAATAGTCTAAGTCTTCCATGAAGAAGAAAAGAACTATTTATACTATGCTAGAAATAAAAGATAGCAAAAATGACATAAACACCCTTAATGAGACAAGGGCCTTGTTTGGCTATTCTTCTTTCTTCAAAATCTTGAAATCTCCTTTGCAAGAATAGCCAACTCTTCATCTTTTAGCCATTGTGGCAACTTCCCATTTCTCTTCTTCTCCCCAAGCAATCTTCATCAACAAATGGACTTGGGATCCAAGGTGCTCATCAAAAGTATACTCAAGAGCCGCCCGCTTCATGAATAGGCTTTGCAAGTGCTGTAGTTCCCGGGCTTGGCTCCTTGTAAATGGCCTTGAGGCAAGTGGGCTTGCATCATAACCCTTCTTTCTTTTGGCATGATCTTTATAAACAAATAGATGACGAGCATGTGATTTTAAAGAAACTCCTATTCTTAGAGACACTAGGATGGGCTATTGTCCTTAATTCCTAGAACTTACTTCATTATGTCTTGATACGTGTCTATGATTCCTGAAGTCCTATTTGATATATTCCATAATGACATTCGAAGGATACTTGGTATGACTATTGTCTTGATTTCCAAATGATAGTTCGTTTTGAATATTCTATTAAGTCTCAGATATAACTTAGTTTGCATATGGTTGCTCACTACTCTGCTCGTGCATGCCGTAATGTATCTTTCACCGAGTCCCGGGCCGGGTATGTTTTCGTGCACAGTTCCACTGCATTGTTCACCGAGTCCCTTACTAGAGGGCCGAGTACGGTATATATATATATATATATATATATATATATATATCGTAAGGCACAGGTGCATTGGTATCTTTGCTTATCATACTTGCCTCCTGTAATCGTTTATGCAGTTGTGATTTTCCCTATTGTATTACATGCTTTATATACTCAGTACATATTCCGTACTGACCCCCTTTCTTCGGGGGGCTGCGTTTCGTGCCCGCAGGTACAGATACTCGATTTGGTGATCCTCTAGCTTAGGACTTTTGCTCAGCTGTTTGGCACTCTCCATTGTTCCGGAGCCTATCTTATTTTGGTACAAATCTTTTGATGTAGACTTATGTTTATCCAGGGGTACGGAGGGGCCTTGTCCCGTCATATTTCACTATTGATACTCTTAGAGGTCTGTACACATATGGGTGGGTCGTGTATAAGTTTGTTCAGCTGTGTCTATACGATATGCTAAGGATATTCCCGTCTATAGTGGCAGACTTGTCGGCTTGCATATCGTAAAGTATGTAGTGGCAGCCTTGTCGGCTTGCGTATCATATTGGTTTGTAGTGGCAGCCTTGTCGACTTGCGTATCGTATTACGTTTTCATTAGTTGTGACTCCTCAGGAGACAGGTTATCTTGATATATATGACGGTGTGAACCTTTAATGTTTTTGCAAGTTTCGATATTGTCTTTAGTTTCAGTCTGACTATATCTAGCAGGTACGTATACAAGTGTCCAGCTCGGGCACTAGTCATGGCCCACGGGGTTGGGTCGTGACAAATATGACGGGACAGGGCCCCGCCATACCCCTGGATATGCATAGATCTACATCAAAAGATCTGTACCAAAATAATCTAGGCTTCGGAACAATGGAGCTCTCCAAAACAGCTGAGCAGAAGTCCTAAGCTGGAAGATCACCAAACCGAATGTCTGTACCTGCGAGCATGAAACGCAGCCCCCCGTAGAAAGGGGGTCAGTATGAGATATGTACTGAGTATATAAAGCATGAAATACAATAAAGAGAATCATAACTAAATAGAAGATTACAAAAGGCAAGTATGATAATCAAAGATACCAATGCACCTATGCCTTACGAGATAAGAATCATGCATGTCTATACCATATACCATATCCGGCCCATTATGGACTCGGTGAATAAAGTCATCATATACCATACTTGGCGCCATAATCACATCATATATATATATATGGATTGATTCTTGAGAAAGAAGAACACAAGTTCAAGTATTTGATACTTAAAACGTTGTTTAAAGTGAAAGAAGGAGTTGAATCAATTAAGAAGAAGAAGAAATGAAGGGAGGGAACTCAAACAAGGAATCTTACCATCGAAGAATCTGAGTTGCGGTTCAAAGTAGAACAAAAAGGGCATAACCCAAAAGAGAACCTCAAAGGTCTCCACAAGCACAAGGCTAATATTATTAATATTCAAACTTAGTTACAATGAAAAAGAAAACACCCCTTTATATAGGAGAAATGGTGGCTGCCACCCTAAATAAATTAAAGAACATTCTAGACATTAAAGTTGGTCAAACCAAATTAATTAAGGTGCAATTTCCAAGTTGCATAGAAGACCACCAATTCTTTGTTCCAAAGTGCATAGAAGACCACCAACATTTGTTCCAATGTGCATAGAAGACCACCAAACATTTGTTCCAATATGCATAGAAGACCACCAACACTTTGTTCAATAAAAACATTAAATGTAGTCAACATAGCATTAAATGATCTTCTAGAAACACAAGTATGGGCTGCTGAACTTGTTCCTTCTTTGGGCATGTTTTGGGCCATAATCCAACTCATCTTGGTTTTCAATTGGGGCCTCCAATTAGTATTAAGACTTTCCCTAATGATCTCCTTTGGGCTGGAGCTATTCCTCCATTACATGACATGTCATTACCAAATGAAGCCCATTAAAGCATCTTGATATTTTTTAGTCTTCAACGAAAATTAAGCTTCCTTGGTTGCTATCATTCTCCCCCTCTTATAGAAGATTCGTCCCGAATCTTGGTCGTGACCTTTTTTGCTCCTTAATGCATTTGAGCCTCCATGGTTGCTATCATTCTCCCCCTCTTAAAGAAGATTCGTCCTCGAATCTTAACATTGACCTGCAACCAACATGATAACACAATAAGTAGGGAGCAAACAAAGGAAACAAAACAAGCATTTGGTAAAAACAACACAAGGTAGTGACCATGCAACCACTTAACCCACTTAGTTCTTTTATGCACAAACACCCCTTTTAAATATCCAAGCATTACATCATCTAATAGAACAATGTAATTTCCAACACAAGAACTAAAAACACAATTCATTAGCTCTTTAAACAGTAGAGGATCATTAGCCAGACCAAAAGCATATGAATACCAAGAAAACATACCATATTTGCTCTTTCTAAACAACTTAACCTCACCATTCAATATACCATGGTCATGATATGGATAAAAAGTTATTTTCTTGTGAAGTGGCTTGGAATGAACCTGCAAATAAGGATCTAGAAAACAAGATAAAGATATTGTGAAGTTGAAAACATGTGAGCACTTGTCCTTTTCCACACTTGAGCTTCTACATTCTGCACCTAGCTCAACTTTCTCAATATCTACGGCACCAAAAGCTTCATGTGTCTCAATGTCTTCATTGGAAACTTCATCACCTTTGCTTCCTTCATTGGAATCCCAAAGTGGACAAAAATGTACAGTAAACTCATGTTTAGTATCATCCCACAATGGGTTATCCCACACTTTAAAACCTTGACCCATAAGATTGTCTTCTTCAAGTGAGCTGTCATCATCCTTTACACAAAGTTCATCCTCAATATTCTGCATGAAAGGAGATAAAAGACTAAAACAAGAAATAGATAGTTTATTAGCATATGAACAAGATTCATCCTTTCTCAAATTCTCTTGGATTTGTTCACTCAACTTATCTCGTTTCCCACTTTCACCACATTGTGGCAGACTGCTCACGTGAGAAGAACAACAAAAAAAGTTATGTTCACTTCACCTAAAACCCTTGATTCAACAAATTGTGGTACAAGTTCAGTTTTGTTTGCATCTACAAATAGATCATCGGGTCATACCACATGAGATCATCAAGCTCAACTTTGTCTTCTACTTGCAATTGTTTCCACAAATCATCAGCCTTTGCTACTTTCAAATCCCATTTGAAGCTAGATTCTTCCTTCAATTGTTGTTCCAACACTTCAATGGGTTCTTCTTCAACATCCTGCACATTTGGAGCACAAATACTAGAAAAAGAATGAGTTAAAAGGTTAGAGCTTGAACAAGATCCTTTCACACTTATGCACTCTTTTCTTTTAAGTACTTTTTTTCTATCATCTCTTAAGTGCTTTTGTTCACCCTCTATTTTACCTCCCAAACGCACTTCACTCGATTCTGTCCACTCATTTCTAGTTCTTGACAACTCACTCTCTTCATTCATCACTTCCTCTACTTTTTCCTCTCTTGAGTTGTCAAGTTTCTCACCCTTACTTCTCTCTTTCTTTTGTCGCTCATCCTCACTTTTGCTTGAATTGAAAAAGGATCCAACTGATGAAGAAACACTCCCTTGCTTTCCTTGGAAGAATATGTTATTTGAAGTATCATAAGCACCCACATACTTGCCAAGAATTCCTCTACTATCTTTTGGAGGACTTCTAACATCAACTCTGATTTTTAATTTTCTACAAGCACTTGATGTGTCCCTTTGGTCCTTCTTTTCATACGCCTTGTGCTTCAACTCCCCCTCACTAGATGAAGGATAGTTTGAAGATGTTTTTTTTGGAATTATGTTGTTTCTTCTTTCTTTCATCCCACGCATCATTTGCTTTCTTCATTGCTTCATAGAGTTTTCCTAACCAGTAAAAGTCATTTTCATCTCTTTCTTTTAATACTAGACGGTGTATGCCCGTGCTGCTCACGGGCCCAACACTTTAGATTATAATACATCTATGTGTATGTAATTGTCTTTAAATAGTGATTACATATAACATTGTAGTTTGTGCTCCGTATCTAAAACTTTATTATATTAATGTTTGCTACGAATACAAAATCAACAAATTTATTAATATTTTTTAAAAGAGAAGACTTGTTTAAAAGGAAACTATTTTAAAAGTATCAGTTGACTTGTTTAAAAGGAAACTGATGCTGATGTTGATTTATAAAACAATATTTAAGCATCAGTTGATACTTTCAATTTTAATTCGATTAATTTAAATGTGTAAAATACTTATTATTTTTTATCAAATTTTGATTTGGATAATTATAATTCAAATTATTAAATTAATTTTGCATGTTTAAAACGAAACAAAGTAGAAATTGATTTTCTATTTAAACGAAAAAAATACTATTTTTTAATTTTTGGTAAATATTTTCGGTTTAGCTCATTTTACTTGTCATGTTGTCTTTTGCATGGTTTTTTTTTAAGAAAACGTCGATTAGAATTATAATCTGACTAATTTACCTTATTCATTATTTGATCTCCATTTGATATTTTTTTTGCGACACTAATCTTTTTTCACATTTATTAGAGTAAGAATAAAAATAAAAAAGTAATTAAATTCTATCTTATTTTAAAATATAAATATTTTAAGTATATTTATTTTAGTAAACATAACAAATAAATGACATGACAGAATAACAAATATAACAGTTTAATATCTAGATTAGATCTTAGGCTAATATAAAAAAAGAAAGAAAATTGTATGGTTTGACTACTTAACCTTTTGAAGAAAAGCAATTTCATTTGCTCCCATTAATGGATTGATACACACGTGGCAATGAATCCATCATTAGTGACTTAATGAGATACTTTGGAAATTACATGAATATTGTTTGATCTTTTAATATGGGGTGCACTTTTTTTTTTTGACATTATTAATTTGCACTATTTTTATGCATATATATATATATATATATATATATATATATATATATATATATATACTATGTTCAAAACACGATTAATATAACATTGTAGTTTGTACTCCGTATCTAAAACTTTATTATATTAGTGTTTACTACGAATACAAAGTCTGCACTTTTTGTTTTGCATTATTTTTTTTTAATATGGGGTTCACTTTTTTTTATATTGCTTGATTTTATTAATATGAGGTCCATTTTTTTTTTACCGTGAGTTTGGAGATGGTGGGTTCCACCTTTTTTTTTTTTTATATTGCTTGATGTTGTTTAGTATGGGGTCCACCCTTTATGGGGTGCATTTTTTTTTTGCCATTATTAGTTTGCACTATTTTTATGCATATAATATATATACATATACTATGTTCAAAACACAATTAATATAATATTGTAGTTTGTGCTCCGTATTCTAAAGCTTTATTATATTAGTGTTTGCTACGAATACAAAATCTGCACTTTTTTGACATTGTTGTTTAGTATGGGGCCCACCCTTTTGGACATTATTAGTTTGCATATATATATATATATATATATATATATATATATATATATATATATATATATATATACTTTGTTCAAAACACGATTAATATAACATTGTAGTTTGTGCTCCGTATCTAAAAATTTATTATATTAGTGTTTGCTACGAATACAAAGTCTGCACTTTTTTTTTTTTTGACATTGTTTGTTTTTTTAATATGGTATTCACTTTTTTTTTTTTATATTGCTTGATTTTGTCAATATGGGATACTATGTTCAAAACACGATTAATATAACATTGTAGTTTGTGCTCCGTATGTAAAACTTTATTATATTAATGTTTGCTACGAATACAAAGTCTGCACTTTTTTTTTTGACATTGTTTGTTTTTTTAATATGGGATTCACTTTTTTTTATTTTTTATATATTGCTTGATTTTATCAATATGGGATACTATGTTCAAAACACGATTAATATAACATTGTAGTTTGTGCTCCGTATTTAAAACTTTATTATATTAGTGTTTGCTACGAATACAAAGTCTGCACTTTTTTTTTTGATATTGTTTATTTTTTTAATATGAGATTCATTTTTTTTTTATATTGCTTGATTTTGTTAATATGGGGTAATTATTTCTAATCCTTAAAAATGTTACTCCTTTTTATGAGAGCTCTAGATAAAGAATTATTTGATTTAAATAAATCCATTCAAGATAATTTGATTAATTTGGGATAACAGAGAGCTGGACATGATGAAATGGTAAAATTTTTGTGGAGCCCACATGGTGATGATATCTGTTGCCAACAACGTGTGAAGTGAAAGCTTTCTCGTGGTGGGGCTCACGTGTAAGAAAATATAAACTATAGTAGTACCTTTTTGACCATAAGGGAAAAGGCACATGCTCTTTAACATTCAGTACAACACAAATTATGCACGAAAATTACGTAATACCATAAATGGCCAAACGGACGACGAAAAAGTGAGTCAAACTGGCTCTTCTATATAGTTAGAATTTTATCTTCTTCCTTTCTTTTGGTATCCATGGATGTAGCCACAACCTCCCAAAGACCTGCAAATTGCTTAATTACAAACAAAAAATTGTTAGAAGCAAAAGGACCTCACCAAAAGAATCACACCCTTACATCACTCAAGTAGTGACTCTCAACACTCGTGTATCACACAAGTAGGCTTTTACCCTCAAAGAATCTCACCACTCTCGCCTTTTACCACTCAAGGGCTGCTCCTCGAAGTTCTTCAATAAACCAGCAACTCAAACACCTCAAAGTAAGTTCCAAAGCTTGGTTCAAGAATGGAGTTTATGTCAAACAAAGAAAAGGACAACAAAAACTTAAACTGACAGGAAAAAAGAAATACACAATGAAAATAGAGAGAGAAAAAAACACGGAACAAATTAGCACGAAACAAAGAAATAGACACAAAATTACTAGACAACTCTAAGTATGGACAAATACTTCAAGTATCTAGTAAGAGAACATAAAGAAAACCAAATGAAAGAAATAAACACTTTCAAGAAAAGATTTAGAACATATCAATGAGTTTGGATACAAATGTATTGTAATGATCTTGCACTCCTCAATGTGACTTTTGAGTTCCTTGATGAGTTTTAGTCAAAGAATCTTTAAAACTAATGGGATTTTCAAGAGATAACAACCACAATGGGTTTCCCAATAATTTAAAGTCAACAAATCACAAGATAAAGGATTGAAGAAATCAAGAATAAGTAAAGAAAACTTAGAGAGTACTGTTCACGGCACTGTCCACTTGAGCAGTTTTTTTTTTCTAACTTTTTTTTTTTTTGCTACTGTTCACGTGCTACAGTATTATTTTCAGATTTTTTTTTTTTTGGTATTTAGAATTCAAATCAATAGATCAGGTGAGTATAGGAATACTCAACCATCCAAAGCTCTGATACCACTTGATAACAACACGGTTAGCGGAAGACTTTAGAATTGAAAATTAGAAAGGGGGAAGGATTGATTCTTGAGAAAGAAGAACACAAGTTCAAGTATTTGATACTTAAAATGTTGTTTAATAGTGAAAGAAGGAGTTGAATCAATTAAGAAGAAGAAGAAATGGAGGGAGGAAACTCAAACAAGGAATCTTACCATCGAAGAATCCGAGTTGTAGTTCAAAGTAGAACAAAAAGGGCATAACCCAAAAGAGAACCTCAAAGGTCTCCACAAGCACAAGGATAATATTATTAATATTCAAACTTAGTTACAATGAAAAAGAAAACACCCCTTTATATAGGAGAAATGGTGGTTGCCACCCTAAATAAAATAAAGAACATTTTAGACATTAAAGTTGGTTAAACCAAATTAATTAAGGTGCAATTTCCAAGCTGCATAGAAGACCACCAATTCTTTGTTCCAAAGTGCATAGAAGACCACCAACATTTGTTCCAATGTGCATAGAAGACCACCAAACATTTGTTCCAATGTGCATAGAAGACCACCAAACATTTGTTCCAATGTGCATAGAAGACCACCAAACATTTGTTCCAATGTGCATAGAAGACCACCAACACTTTGTTCAATAAAAACATTAAATGTAGTTAACATAGCATTAAATGATCTTCTAGAAACACAAGTATGGGCTGCTGAACTTGTTCCTTCTTTGGGCATGTTTTGGGCCATAATCCAACTCATCTTGGTTTTCAATTTGGGCCTCCAATTAGTATTAAGACTTTCCCTAAAGATCTCCTTTGGGCTGGAGCTATTCCTCCATTACATGACATGTCATTACCAAATGAAGCCCATTAAAGCATCTTGATATTTTTTAGTCTTCAACGAAAATTAAGCTTCCTTGGTTGCTATCACGTGCGATAGCCATGCGTCGCACAAGGATCGCACAAAGGACCCCTCTCTGAATCTGTGCAACACACGTTCTGCAGAGAATCAAAATTTTCGGAATTTTTTTTTGGGGCCGTACGATGGCCGTGCGTCGCACGTGCAGTGATTTTTATTTTTTTTGTTGCGAAAATCAGAAAATAAGACTTAAGTATTTCTGATTTTTTTTCTTTTGAATACTTACTTGGCCCACAAACACTTTTTGACCCTTTGACTAAAATTTCCAAGGTGGGGGTAAGGCCTGCGTACACTTTACTCTCTCCAGACCTCACGTTGTGGAATCCAATTGGGTATGTTGTTGACTAAAATTTTGAAGATCAAACCCCCTTCTTAGGTCATCTTTTTCCTTTGAAGATATGAACAACCTCAAGAACAATTCAAAATTTTATCTACCAAATTCAAATCCAAATTCGCTCAAATTTCGGATGTAGGCTCTCTTTGATATGGAGAACAAAGCCCACTAGAAATTAGCCTTCAATTTCAAACAAATCACAAGACCCACTTTTCAAGTTTTTGAGTTTTTTAAAACTTCAAATACCAAAAATGGTAGATCCCTAAATCTTTAGTCAAATACCTCCAAATTTCGGATTCCTGCCCTCCTTCAATAGAAGAACAAAGCCCAATAACTTTCAATCTCCAATTTCAACTCAATCACCAAACCCACTTTTGTTTTTTTGATTTTTTTTTTTAAAGCTTCAAAGCTCAACAATGGTGATTTCAAAACCTTAACTCCAATTAGCTCGAAATGGAAGTATTGGACTCCAGAAACACTAAGAAACTCTAATCTAACACTAGATTCAACAAAATCAACAAATTTTTTTTGTTGAATCAAAACCCAAGACTAGATTTTATGGAACAAACCTAAGCTAAGCTCTGATACCAATTGATACAATAACGGATACGCGGAAACAAGAAATTAAGAAGATAAACAAAAGGAAAAGAAAAAAGATAGATAATTTGACACAACTTAAGATTCAATTTAGCAACCAAAGTTATATAAAACTAAGACCTCTAAATTATCATCAAAAGAAACACCAAATTCTTAAGTTGACCTCAAGAGAATCGAATCCCAAGCAACCAACCTCTCAACAACACAAGAATCAACAAGAGCCTACCAAAGGTCTCTCACAAGTTTCTCTCTCTAGAGATAACCCTAAAACACTCAAAATATTCATAATTCATCAAAAAGCTCCTAATTGAAATGTTTAGTCTACTATTTATACTAATGAAATAAAGAAGACACTACATTATTACAACTATACCCTTAATGAAGTAAGGGCCTTGTTTGGATGTCTTCTATGGAAGTGAAACTTGAAAAGGCTTGAATTTAAGTAGTAGCCCCTTTTGCATGAATAGCCTCCTTCTCCAAATAGCCTCCCAAGCTATCTTCCATATCTTGAATGTGACGTTCTTGAAGCCTTCCATCCAAGCTATTTCCCATATTTTGAAGGCCATCCTATGTGGGCCTCCCATGATCTTCAAAGACTCCATCTTCATGAAGCTCGATGGAGTTGATCTATTTGATGAGGCTGGGCCTTCTGTGAGGCCGAGGGGTTTGCAGATGGGGTACCCAAGTAACACAGGTTTGATGGTATCTGCAAAGCAGGGTTCTAATGAAAATAGTGGTCAAACTGGGAGAACCAGTATAAATAGTACGTTCGTAGGAAATACAGGTACTGCTGAGCAGCCTACGGATGGAAAACAAGAGAGAGAACCTCCCCAGTTACCGTTTAATCGATTTATCCAGACCAAGGCTCCACAGTAGAATCATGATAAGTACTTCGATTGTTGCGATCCCAGGATTAGAGTGATTAATAAAATAAGGTAAAGTTTTCCGTTTAATGAATGTTAGAATGCTATAAGTAAGTCTCTGAAGCGATTGTGCTAGTACTAACGACGAATTGCAGAATCTAATTGTTAATTGTTTAAGGAAAAGAATAACGGGATTAAGTAACAAAAAGTTTAGAAGGGGAAGTTGGAGTTTTGAGAATGAGTGAGGTGAACATATGATACATGTGAACATTGCTATTTTCTATCTTTTTATGCTGATAGCCCTGTGCGGCTAAGTTGTGTATCATATGTACTTTTATATTTGGTCCATTGAGGCATTGGATGTATTTTCTGGGTTGTGTGCAGGTTCGGGATAGTAAGGAATATAGGGGAAACTCTGTCAAAATTTCTTGAAACTTTAGGAAATCTATTGGGTATATGTGCACTTTGAAGGCAAGGTGTTACGACGAAAGGCTGTTTAGTAACAGGTAATTGGAAAAGGAATTGATGACAAGTCTATGGCATAGACACTAAGTGATGACCTTAGGTAAGGAAAGACAAATAGTAAGATGATACGACAAGTAAATAAGGAAAGGACCTAGGGTAGCTAAGAGGAATGAATATATCTCCTACAATAAGAGAATAAGAGGAGGCTTGAGTGTTTAGAGGACTAGGAGATCGAGAATGAAGATAATGAGAAGTCCTTTACGATGCCATAAAGCAATGGGTCGAGAGAGATGTGATACAGAAGTCGGGGAAAATGAGCGAATGGATATACGAATAGAGGCCTTTATGGTTGATATGAAGGGAACGTTAGGAAAGAAAGGAAAAGGGCAATGAGCCAATTTTAGAATAATGTGATTATTTGGAAACAAGCTAAGAAAGAAGGAAAAGTGTGTCAAGAAGAGTTAGAGAATGATAATGTTATATCCCGTATTTTTGTGCGTTGGGTTATTCGTAAGCTAATCGACATAAGTTCAAGTACAAGATTATTTTTGAGATATGAGACAAGGACGTTTTAATCCCGATTTTAATAAGTGCACGATCTGCTAATTAATTGCAATTAGGGTGGAAATATTAGTGAAGATTAGGGATTAATTAATAGCCATGATCAGATTATTAAGTAGGGATTAATGATTAATTAAGTTGATTAGTGTACAGTGGGCCCCACTACAACATGACCGAATTTGATTGGTCCATGTCATATTGGAAATGTGTCAACATGGCTTATTACATATATATTTCATGTGATGACTCATTAGTACACAACTTCATCTTCACAAGAATTGACTTGAAAGAAAATTAGCAACAACCATGGCTGCCAAGCTCACGGCCAGCCTCAAGAAATTAAAAGGAAGAAGATTTTAATTCCCTAAGGTGTTCTAAACATTCCAAGGGGCAGCAACATTAGGATTTTAATTGAAGAAGAAGAAGTGGTGGAATTGGATGCAAGTAATTGTAGGATCTGTCCTAACTAATTTGAGGTAAGATTTCTTCTTCTTTTAATGTAATTGGAGTTAATGATGCTGTAATGGAGAGATTAATTTGTATTAGGCGAAATTAGAAATAAGAGAATTGCATGATTTCGTTAGTATTGTAAATTGGACTGAATTGGAGTTGTCTTAATTTAATAATGGTGGATTAGGTTTGATTGTTGTTATTGTTATTATTGTTATGGATTACGTCTTAAAAGTGAAGGAATCTTGATATTTAAAGTTGTAGTTGTTTATTTGAGATTGTTGAGATATGAATTGGATTAGATGTTCATGACGTCGTTGGGCATTGTTGTATTGTATTTAGGGGCTGTTCTTGTTGAATTGAAGGATTAAGGGTTATGATTATGTATTGTGTTGTTGTAGTGAGGGGCTGTTTGGAACATGTTATTATAAGGTCATGTTATTATAAGGAATAACTTGGATATGTCGTGGAAATTATGTTGACTATTATTGAATGTTGCAACGTGTGGACTGATTTGGAGTGCTGTGCGGGCTGTTTCGAGGTGTTCTTGGATCTTATTTTTGACTAGTTCTTGATGTGGTAGTTTGGATGTGTCGTTCTTGATGTTGTTCTGGTTGTCGTATAGTTGGCTTGGATGTGAGGGAAGTGAGTGATATAAGGGAAATGCCGCTCAATTTTTTAGAAATAAGCTACTAACTTGAAAATACGTTTTAAGCCTTTCCGTAGCTTAACCATTGTCCTTAACGTTTTAACCTCAGTACTTTGGACAACATATACGTATCGAGTCACGAATTAAGCGTCAAAGGTATGTGATGCAAGAAAAATAACAAAGATAGAAAGAAGACACAATTTGAATAACAATTGGACAATAACTAGAAGAACTAGTCCTAGTTACCTATCCTATTCGAACAATCCTCAAGAGAATAGCCATCTCTTGCAAACTGTTAGATCAAACAGGGGTTGTACAATTTGGAGTCCACCAAATTAACACTAGTCATTCAAGACTAAAGGGTTTCAATAATATTCAATATTCAATATTCAAAGATAGGTTTTTCCAAATCAATTACAAGCACCTTTAAATAAGGTTCTTAAAATATACTAGTCAAAAGAAATAAATAGAAGTGTAGTCTTCTAGGTGTATAGAAGACTACAAAATGCATACTCCTAGAAGCCTAGTGTCACGACTCAACTAGGGGCCGTGACGAGTACCCGATACTTGTACCGAGCACCCCTTGTCTATCATATTACCTTTATCTCTTAGCAAGCCGTATAAGCAGTGCCATTTTTTTTTTTTGAACATTAACATTAGCGGCGTCATTATGAACATAGACTAGTAAACTTCGTTATCACTTTATACAACAACCATGCCAAGACACTATATATCTAACCGTACCTGACTGACTGTACATATCTATCTACGAGCCTCTAGACATAGTTCACTTATACATAGAAAGGGCCGAATACTGTCGTGCCCGAATAGACATACCCAAAATAGTACCGCTGGAGTGAGGCTCCGAAACAACTGGAGCACTGTAGAGTACTGCTGGTAAGCTCCTAAAGATCAAGTCCACCTGTCTGCTGACCTGCGCGGCATGAAACGCAGCGTCCACAAGCAGGGACGTCAGTACGAATAGTGTACCGAGTATGTAAGGCATGGAAAATAATGCAAGCAGTAACATAGAGTACGATTAATAGTATCACAGAGTCACAGGGCATATAACGAGGCAAGGAAGTAACCTGTACATAGGGAGGCCCCCTTTCAGGCCGGTTGTCATGTAGGCTTGTCCTTTCGTCTTTGAAACGTTTCTTTTCATAAGCATAGGAATTAACATTTATATATTACTTATTCTCGTGTGCAGAAAACAGTACATTTCGGTAACGGTACCTTTTGCTCACATTTACAGACGCCGAATACAATTGGCTCCACCCCCACGGTGTCCCACATTCTCGTATACAGAAAACAGTACAATTCAGTAAACAGTATCTTTTATTCACATTTACAGACGCCGAATACAATCGGCTCTCCCAAACCCCTCCCCAACGGTGTCCCATCATATCATATCATACATTATATATATACAGACGCCGCGTACGGCTCTCCCATATCCCGCGTCCGGGCATCCCACGTCCAGGATGGAATCCAGCTGAATCAGGTGGTGATATAACAGTGGCCCTTCCCCTTTCCCCATACACATATACATATACATTTGCTTATCTGTTATACATATACATGTCTCATATACAATTACTTATCTTATTTATATATACATATCCATACACATATACCTGTCTATTATACATATATCATATAAGCACACAAGAGCCAAGGAAAATCATATATCCATCGGAGTGACGTAAGGTCGGTGACCTCCGATTACGTTATGGAATGCTAGTTATAACTTTGTCTCACCTTGAAGGAACAAGTATTTTAAGGCGAGACTATCAACGGAGAATAGTGTTACAGTAACCGCGGAATGAAATCGGGGACATTATGGATGACAGTTATAGGCCTTGGAGTCTTAGAAAATAAAGTTATAACTAGGAAATATAAATACGATTTAGAAATTAGTCTATCAATTTCATATTCATATTGGATACTTAGTTTAGAAATCTCAGTCATAGGATCGTTCCGGTCGTACTTATCATGAGCACATTCTCTTGTCTAACATTGTCGTTATCATTATCCCCATTGAAACATTCTCGGAAGAGTAGTCATAGTACTTATCATTCGGTAAGGAGATCGGGATCAAAAGTCCCCTTTGGACTCACTTCGAGTAAACTAACCAGGATTATAGGAAAATCCGGGGGTAACGGGCCCACCTCCGGCTGGATGAGGTAGCGTGTACGATTTACGCATGTCATGTGTCACAGCGTTGCTTGTGAGGGTCTTAGGGTAATCGGGTCCCATTTATACACGTTATAGGGGTCTAGGAGGTCTTTTCATCATTTTGCACCTTTCTAGTTCAATTCTAGTGAGCAAAAAGTAGAAAACTTTAGGTGCGGGTTCCGGGGAATAGGGTTGTCCCCGAGGCTCGTACCCGACTTAGTACAACTAAGACATGCCATAGAAAGAAGGGTGAAGCCTTACATACCTCTTTCCGCTCCTTTTGCTATCCCAAATTCACGTCACAATCTCGTCGAAATCTGCGAATTGGTCATTTTTACCAAAACTTTCATTAGTATACTTTGAGTTAAAATCATAAGGAAACACTTTGCTACCGAAATTTCGGCAGCATTTCCTCTGTAAGTGTACCAATCCCGAGAATAAGGCTCGGCCCCAAATCAACAACCATCCGGAAATGTAACCCGGCCAAACCAACAATGATATTAACAACACCAATAAGAGGTCCAAAGCTCATTCTAACATTAATAACTCTTTATTATACCATTCGACGCTATTTCGTTTTCATTCAATCAACCGCATACGATCGACCCAACACCAACGCTCAAACGTTCAAGTACCAACATAAACCATTTGAACAAGATTCAAAAATGCCTCGGGCAAACCACAAAATAGTCAAACAATTCAAACAACGCACCATAGAATCCAAAATCTTCCAACTTTCATAGGAACCATCACAACACATTTCTTTCTCCAAAATTTCACAATCTATACCAACAAACCATACTTTTACCACATTATTATCAAAATTACAAGAACTATATTTGGCTCACATTAGTTTCCACAACAAACCATAAACTACTATAATCTCAACTTTGAATCATTAAACTTCTTTTTGCGTTATAAAATCCACAACGACACAACTAATATACTAAATAAAATTAATTCATCCTTCCTTCAATAAACAACATCACACACGGCCTCAACACTACATACACATTTTCATGCATTCCATCCATTCCTCCATTCTACAACATATACAAATCACCCATAACACAAACAACAATCACAATACTAAATAAAACAATTGAATCATTGCCTTGCAACCATCCATACACACGGCCACACATCAACGCCCACATATTTCACAAATTTCACTCATTTTTACATACTACAACACTTCAACAACATTCATAACACATAAAAGAGGGTTAGTTTTTTACCTTCATTCTTCAACTTTTCCACTTGGTTAAAACTCATAAACCATCCATATAAGTGTTCTACTTCTTCCAACAACTCCACCATGTTAACAAGCACCTTCCACTTAGCAAGAAAACCAAAAGAAAATGATCCTTGATGAACAAAATAGAGGGGCTGGTTTCGGCCAGCCCCTAGCCGAACCCTCACCCTATTTTTTTTTTTGTTTTCTCTTCTTTTCTCATGTCTTGAATTAATTAGGCACTCATATATATATACATATAATTCAAGCATGTGAGGGGCACATGCCCCCCTTTCTAGAAGATTCTTTAATTTTCTTGAAATTTTCCTTGAATTAAAAGATGAATCAAGTCTTGCCATGTGCACTTTGACCCCTATGTTCTCCAACACATGGCCAATGTGGCCCTTTGAACCTTCATGAATTTTTTGTGAAATTCCCATTTCGTCCCTCCACTTTTCTTAATATGACCATTTTACCCCTAACCTTCCACATTGTTTCTATTGATCGTTTTGCAATTTCTCTTCTTGCCCTTAGCCTCTCACAATATTTTCATACTAATAATGGTCATAAATAGTATTCTTAACGACTTGTGCATTAATGTACTATTTGAAAAGGTTTTCGTCCTTGACTTTTCGCGACGACTTTGAAATATTCAAACGTTCAAAATGCGGGCCATAACATCCTCCCCCCCTTTAGAACATTCGTCGTCGAATGTTCAACTGACCTTATGGGGCTTTATAATATTTCGGGAGGGTCCGACCTGTAGAAGCTCTCCTCTTTATGCCCGTTCTTTACCCTTTATCTTATCCTCCTTGACCTTCTCGCGCTTCCTCATTTCACTTCGTAGGTTTCCTTTTTTTTTTTTTTTTTTTTCCAATACTTGAAAATATTGCGACCCCTTGATGTCCTAAGATAATATGGTCTCCCCCTCCTTTAGGGGATTCCTTATATGCTAACAGTTCCTTCCTTCGCCTCGGTGCACGACATAGCGAAATTTTCTTACCATAAATCTTCATTTTATTTCCAGTCGACGACATCATTCTCGTCAGCATTCTCATATCTTTCCATCCACCATTGATCCTTTCAAGAGCCGGGGTCTCCTATCATCGTCACCGGACCTAACCATTCTTTTCTCTTACTTCACGTTCCTTATCGTGGTTGGCTTCACTTGTTTAAATTGGTTTTCAATCCTTACACACTTTCCTTTTGTTCATGTTGCCACACTTGTTCTTTTTACACACCTATACTTGCAATTTCACCTCAGATAATTCCGTATTCTTCCAGTGATTCCCCTTTTTGGAGGTCTTGCCCATTCATGTTTCTTATCCTTCACTCCTTTCGGATATTTAGTCTCCTTAGCTTCCACCTACTTACCCATTTTCTTCTTCAAACATCATAATATTCAGACTTTTCTATCCCTAATCCATAACGAAAGTAGCGGCTTATCTCGTGGCGCTTGCACCATTTGTTTCACTACCGTTCAGGTTCCGGTATCCCTCTTTCTGTCGTAGCATAGATCGTTGGGACACACGCGTCCACTGATACCTTCACACACGAGATATCACACATGTTCATCTGCACATACACACATGATCAATACCACTAATGCACAAAACACTTCCAGACGCTATTCAAGCCTATCCGAATTCTCGAGCTGTGAGGTACTCTTTGTCTCTTTACCGAGCTGAGCTGCCTCGTTCTACGCATCTTCTTTAAGGTTTCCAGTCATCCCATATACTATAGTTTCACTTAGACTATTCTGATTTTCCATTTGTCTGTTATGTCAAAACATGTAGAATTTCTTCAAAACTTCCCAGGGGGTCACCCATCCTAGGATTGCTCCCACCTGAGCACACTTAACCTTGAAACTTTGCTGGGATCCGATGCCTTAATGCTGATATTTTCGCGTCGACTTCCGCGCATGATCTTTACTACATAATTTGAGGCTAGTCGAGGTCTTACAGATCCCGGGACACCCTCGTAATGCGTCTCTTCTTTCACAATTACCTCTTTACCCTTTTTGGGCCTCAGAGCTCATCTTTCCTCCCATGTATAATTACTTTTCATCCTGGGTTCCCAGGCCCCTGATGATAATAGTTACGCCTTCGTTGCCATTATTTTATGGATGCCCCGATATCAGTCTGTTCGAATATCTTACTCACCGTTTTTTGCACAGTGACCTGTAGCAAGATTAGTTATCAACTTTTCGAGTCCTCCATCTGACCTTGTCTTTCTTATACCATACTCCTGTACGCAGCAAATACTAGTGGCACCTTACAGAACATACAGCTATGCCACGTTCTGGCCATCCGAAGCTGCTCATTCCAGATAACAGATCAAATACGTCAGTACTTATCCTTGTGACCTTCCGTATCGCCACTTACCTTTTCCGTCGTATGTAAGGCTCACATCAGAAATCTCATTTCCTAGTACTTGGCTCTATCGCACGATCTGAGACAGAAAGAAGGTCAACAATTCCTAAATGCCCTGTAGCCTTCTGTTTATAAATGTGGCCGGCAACACACCATAAACAGGACTCTACTGGACACGGCTCGTAGACAATCCCTAGGACCGAACTGCTCTGATACCACTTCTGTCACGACCCGACTAGGGGCCGTGACGAGTACCCGATACTTGTACCGAGCACCCCTTGTCTATCATATTACCTTTATCTCTTAGCAAGCCGTATAAGCAGTGCCATTTTGTTTTTTTGAACATTAACATTAGCGGCGTCATTATGAACATAGACTAGTAAACTTCGTTATCACTTTTATACAACAACCATGCCAAGACACTATATATCTAACCGTACCTGACTGACTGTACATATCTGTCTACGAGCCTCTAGACATAGTTCACTTATACATAGAAAGAGCCGAATACTGTCGTGCCCGAATAGACATACCCAAAATAGTACCGCTGGAGTGAGGCTCCGAAACAACTGGAGCACTGTATAGTACTGCTGGTAAGCTCCTAAAGATCAAGTCCACCTGTCTGCTGACCTGCGCGGCATGAAACGCAGCGTCCACAAGAAGGGACGTCAGTACGAATAGTGTACCGAGTATGTAAGGCATGGAAAATAATGCAAGCAGTAACATAGAGTATGATTAATAGTATCACGGAGTCACAGGGCATATAACGAGGCAAGGAAGTAACCTGTACATAGGGAGGCCCCCTTTCAGGCCGGCTGTCATGTAGGCTTGTCCTTTCGTCTTTGAAACGTTTCTTTTCATAAGCATAGGAATTAACATTTATATATTACTTATTCTCGTGTGCAGAAAACAGTACATTTCTGTAACGGTACCTTTTGCTCACATTTACAGACGCCGAATACAATCGGCTCCACCCCCACGGTGTCCCTCATTCTCGTATACAGAAAACAGTACAATTCAGTAAACAGTATCTTTTATTCACATTTACAGACGCCGAATACAATCGGCTCTCCCAACCCCCTCCCCAACGGTGTCCCATCATATCATATCATACATATACCATACATTATATATATACAGACGCCGCGTACGGCTCTCCCATATTCCGCGTCCGGGCATCCCGCGTCCAGGATGGAATCCAGCTGAATCAGGTGGTGATATAACAGTGGCCCTTCCCCTTTCCCCATACACATATACATATACATTTGCTTATCTGTTATACATATACACGTCTCATATACAATTACTTATCTTATTTATATATACATATCCATACACATATACCTGTCTATTATACATATATCATATAAGCACACAAGAGCCAAGGAAAATCATATATCCATCGGAGTGACGTAAGGTCGGTGACCTCCGATTACGTTATGGAATGCTAGTTATAACTTTGTCTCACCTTGAAGGAACAAGTATTTTAAGGCGAGACTATCAATAGAGAATAGTGTTACAGTAACCGCGGAATGAAATCGGGGACATTATGGATGACAGTTATAAGCCTTGGAGTCTTAGAAAATAAAGTTATAACTAGGAAATATAAATATGATTTAGAAATTAGTCTATCAATTTCATATTCATAGTGGATACTTAGTTTAGAAATCTCAGTCATAGGATCGTTCCGGTCGTACTTATCATGAGCACATTCTCTTGTCTAACATTGTCGTTATCATTATCCCCATTGAAAAATTCTCGGAAGAGTAGTCATAGTACTTATCATTCGGTAAGGAGATCGGGATCAAAAGTCCCCTTTGGACTCACTTCGAGTAAACTAACCAGGATTATAGGAAAATCCGGGGGTAACGGGCCCACCTCTGGCCGGATGAGGTAGCGTGTACGATTTACGCATGTCACGTGTCACAACGTTGCTTGTGAGGGTCTTAGGGTAATCGGGTCCCATTTATACACGTTATAGGGGTCTAGGAGGTCTTTTCATCATTTGGCACCTTTCTAGTTCAATTCTAGTGAGCAAAAAGTAGAAAACTTTAGGTGCGGGTTCCGGGGAATAGGGTTGTCCCCGAGGCTCGTACCCGACTTAGTACAACTAAGACATGCCATAGAAAGAAGGGTGAAGCCTTACATACCTCTTTCCGCTCCTTTTGCTATCCCAAATTCACGTCACAATCTCGTCGAAATCTGCGAATTGGTCATTTTTACCAAAACTTTCATTAGCATACTTTGAGTTAAAATCTTAAGGAAACACTTTGCTACCGAAATTTCGGCAGCATTTCCTCTGTAAGTGTACCAATCCCGAGAATAAGGCTCGGCCCCAAACCAACAACCATCCGGGAATGTAACCCGGCCAAACCAACAATGATATTAACAACACCAATAAGAGGTCCAAAGCTCATTCTAACATTAATAACTCTTTATTATACCATTCGACGCTATTTCGTTTTCATTCAATCAACCGCATACGATCGACCCAACACCCACGCTCATACGTTTAAGTACCAACATAAACCATTTGAACAAGATTCAAAGATGCCTCGGGCAAACCACAAAATAGTCAAACAATTCAAACAACGCACCATAGAATCCAAAATCTTCCAACTTCCATAGGAACCATCACAACACATTTCTTTCTCCAAAATTTCACAATCTATACCAACAAACCATACTTTTACCACATTATTATCAAAATTACAAGAACTATATTTGGCTCACATTAGTTTCCACAACAAACCATAAACTACTATAATCTCAACTTTGAATCATTAAACTTCTTTTTGCGTTATAAAATCCACAACGACACAACTAATATACTAAATAAAATTAATTCATCCTTCCTTCAATAAACAACATCACACACGGCCTCAACACTACATACACATTTTCATGCATTCCATCCATTCCTCCATTCTACAACATACACAAATCACCCATAACACAAACAACAATCACAATACTAAATAAAACAATTGAATCATTGCCTTGCAACTATCCATACACACGGCCACACATCAACGCCCACATATTTCACAAATTTCACTCATTTTTACATACTACAACACTTCAACAACATTCATAACACATAAAAGAGGGTTAGTTCTTTACCTTCATTCTTCAACTTTTCCACTTGGTTAAAACTCATAAACCATCCATATAAGTGTTCTACTTCTTCCAACAACTCCACCATGTTAACAAGCACCTTCCACTTACCAAGAAAACCAAAAGAAAATGATCCTTGATTAACAAAATAGAGGGGCTGGTCGAGCCGAACCCTCACCCTATTTTTTTTTTGTTTTCTCTTCTTTTCTCATGTCTTGAATTAATTAGGCACTCATATATATATACATATAATTCAAGCATGTGAGGGGCACATGCCCCCCTTTCTAGAAGATTCTTTAATTTTCTTGAAATTTTCCTTGAATTAAAAGATGAATCAAGTCTTGCCATGTGCACTTTGACCCCTATGTTCTCCAACACATGGCCAATGTGGCCCTTTGAACCTTCATGAATTTTTTGTGAAATTCCCATTTCGTCCCTCCACTTTTCTCAATATGACCATTTTACCCCTAACCTTCCACATTGTTTCTATTGATCGTTTTGCAATTTCTCTTCTTGCCCTTAGCCTCTCACAATATTTTCATACTAATAATGGTCATAAATAGTATTCCTAACGACTTGTGCATTAATGTAATATTTGAAAAGGTTTTCGTCCTTGACTTTTCGCGACGACTTTGAAATATTCAAACGTTCAAAATGCGGGCCATAACATCCTCCCCCCCTTTAGAACATTCGTCCTCGAATGTTCAACTGACCTTATGGGGCTTTATAATATTTCGGGGGGGTCCGACCTGTAGACGCTCTCCTCTTTATGCCCGTTCTTTACCCTTTATCTTATCCTCCTTGACCTTCTCGCGCTTCCTCATTTCACATCGTAGGTTTCCTTTTTTTTTTTTTTTTTTTTTTTCCAATACTTGAAAATATTGCGACCCCTTGATGTCCTAAGATAATATGGTCTCCCCCTCCTTTAGGGGATTCCTTATATGCTAACAGTTCCTTCCTTCGCCTCGGTGCACGACATAGCGAAATTTTCTTACCATAAGTCTTCATTTTATTTCCAGTCGACGACATCATTCTCGTCAGCATTCTCATATCTTTCCATCCACCATTGATCCTTTCAAGAGCCGGGGTCTCCTATCATCGTCACCGGACCTAACCATTCTTTTCTCTTACTTCACGTTCCTTATCGTGGTTGGCTTCACTTGTTTAAATTAGTTTTCAAACCTTACACACTTTCCTTTTGTTCATGTTGCCACACTTGTTCTTTTTACACACCTATACTTGCAATTTCACCTCAGATAATTCCGTATTCTTCCAGTTATTCCCCTTTTTGGAGGTCTTGCCCATTCATGTTTCTTATCCTTCACTCCTTTCGGATATTTAGTCTCGAAAACTGTGGGGGCGTACTGTGTGCTGGTTGGGATGAATACCTGTTACCCTGCCGCTGAGAAAACAAACTCTGAAATCCCCCTGAATACCCTGCCGATCTGGCTCTCTTAGGCCGGCCCCTGTCGTGGCCTCTATCAGGCCGACGTTCCCTACGTCGGTCCTCCATGCCCTGTGCGTGCGCCTGCACCCGGGCAATATGCATCCCTGGCTGAGAAGCCACCGCCAGGCAGCTATCGATCAAATAGTCATCCAGCCCCATCACATATCGGTGCACCCTATCGGCCATATCCGCTACTATAGCGGGTGCATACCTAGCCATTGAGTCGAACTCTAGGCTATACTCTCGAACACTTCTACCATTTTGTTTCAGATGCAAGAATCGATCAACCCTGGCTCTCCGTAGCTCTAGAGGTAGAAAATGATCCAGAAAGGCCTGAGTGAACTCGGCCCATACCGCTGGAGCAGCACCGTCACCCCTGGATAGCTGCCAGGACTCGTACCAGTTCGCCGCTACCTCATATAACCGATACGAAGCCAACTCGACGGACTCAATCGGCGAAGCCTTAATCAACTGTATCGTGCTCTCCATCTTTCTGATAAACTCCTGGGGGTCCTCTTCGGGTTTTGTCCCGGAGAATTCTGGAGGATTACACGTCAAAAACTCACGAGCCCTGGAGCTTTCATATCTGTCCGCACGACCACCCCCAAATCCTTGCCTGCGAACCTTCTCCGCCATCAGTGTGGTCAATAACTGAACCGCATCTCGCATGGCCCTGTCCTCCGCCCCTGGCTGTGGAGCTGGAGGCTCGGGCACTGGAACCCCGGGAGCTCGCGCTGGAGCCGTCCCCTGATCAGCAGCTTCTGCCGCTCCGATCTCCTCCGGTAAGGGGGGTGTAACAGATTCGTCTGACGGGGGTTCATCCTCAAGCGCTAGCCGCGCGCTGGCCCTGGTAACTCTCTAGGCCCGGCTGGTTTCTCCTATCTCAACCCCCGCTTTACCCTTCTGGGCAGCTGTTGCTTTCCTCGGAGGCATCGCTGAAAACATAACAGATCGTCAGGAGGGAATCATCCTACTAATACAGTTCTATCGCACGATCTAAGATCCAAAGAAGGGTAACATCCTAGATGTCCTGTAGCTTCCTGTTTATAGATATGGTGCACAACACACCGATAAACAAGACTCTACTAGACACGGCCTGTAGACATTCCGAGGACTAACCGCTCTGATACCACTTCTGTCACGACCCAACCCCGTGGGCCGCGACTGGTATCCTAACTGGTACGGCACGCGCGAAAATATATATACATATGCATACTGAAACGTTTGCATAAGCCGATGAGGCTAACATAACAGACAGAGTCACAAAATCGTACGCACCTACCTGAACAGATGTAACCTGTAACCCACATACATATCTACTGGCTTCTAACAAACATACAGAATCATATGACGGGACAGGGCCCCGCCGTACCCAGAATTACCATACGTACAGAATATACAGATGTTAGAAGATATATACCGAAAGTACTCGCTCCGGATCAAAAGAGCTCTTCAAAATAGCAGAATCTGAGCCCTAGACTGGCGGCGTGTCTCCAGGTGCGTCCGTACTTGCGGGCATGTAACGCAGCCCTCGAAGAACCGGGGGTCAGTACGAAAAATGTACCGAGTATGTAAAGCAGAAACATAACAAACATAATCATAGTCTGAACCGGAAGCACAGAAATATAGCGGACAGAACCATAAATCAAACGGACGGACGGAATTATGGTCCAGACGGACGGGCAGAATCAGAATCCAATCAGAAAGATAGAATCAGAATCCATACGGACAGACAGAATCAGAATCCAATCAGACAGACAGAATCATAATAGGGCACAGGAACGTGGTCGCCACTCCTGCCTTTGGCGCCACAACATATCATATTTCAGAAGATTTCATATATTCGAACATTTCCGTCACATACCACATCATATCATAACCACGGTAACCCCGGGGACAGATCACACACCGGGAAACCGGACACATCATACTTCGTAACATATACACGGTAACCGGGGACGGCCATATACCACAGTACCCCGGAACCGGACACATCATACTTCGGAATTCATACATGGGACCCGGCCCCCGACAAGGGGCTCGGCGGCCCATCCGCACGATATAAACCAGCCCGGGATCCGGTAAAAGGAGGCATTGAGACATCCACGGACGGATTAATGAGAAACCACGCACATACAGATCGTTATACCGACTCAATCAAACTGAAGTATGCCAAACGGCGAGTCAAATCAGAGTAATCGGATAGTATTCATAATACGCGCCTATATCCTACTTGGGAAGGCACGACAGATTATTACCAGAGTAAGACTTTCAGATGTCAAAATCATTTTGTAAGATTTATAGAAAAATATCGTCATATCATGATTAGAATGTTAATCCAGATGTCGTCTGAGAAAGGCGGACAGAAATAAAGTAGTTAAAGTTATACATAAAGTATCGGGCCTTGTGGGCCCCCCTCGGACCAACCCGAGGAGGCGTACGTAAATTACAGATAGTAGACCTTATGAGGTCGTCCATAATGATTTGGAAGTATTCCGACTCCGTTTAGGAAGGTTGCATACTTAAGGTTCACTTTGAAGACAAGTTATAAGGAAATGGGTTCAGTCTTACTGAAGGAATTGGAGCGGATTTCCATCTCGAATTCCGAGGAACGGAGTCGTATTTAAGGCTCGCGGCCGAGCCTATTATATTCAGAACATGCCTAAGAATGAAGGGGTTGGCTTTACATACCTCAATTGCGCCTTATACTCGCTTAGCTTCACTTCCAATTTCGTCCAGAATCTACAAATGGTCAAGTTTACCAATTGTCAATTCAAGCCTTTAAGATTCCATACTTAATCACATAATTGCCTACCGAAATTTCGGCAGCATTTCCCCTATACATATAACATCCCCGAAACTTAGCTCGGCTTAATATGTCAACACAGCAACCCAACAACAACATCAATAACAACAACAAGCATTACAAACACATAATATGGCATAACTAGCCATCTTTCATTCCGACCTTACATTTTCAAACCAATCTTACCATTTTCATATTTATTCCTCATCAAGATCATTACAACATAATTCGGAGACATATCATATCGTTTTCACCAAATATACATAAAGTATACACAATATACAAGTCTCCTGCCAAAGACATAATTCACCCACAACTTCAAATCTTTTAGCAAGCATGTTCATGACATATTCATATCTTCCAACTTCATCAATGACAATCCTAATTTGCCTCTTACTACTTTCATTTCCATATTTACATAAGTTACAATAAACTTGCATGTTTTCCTACAACAACTTAACAACCATTCTTTTCATACCAACAAGAGCCATTTTTCTTCCATTCATTTCACAATAACACAATTAACATACTAACGGAATTTAATTCACATTCCATCATCACCATAGCATCACACGACCACAACCTATTTTTTTCCAACTTCCACTAATTCATTCAACTTTCACTTTCAATACAATTTCTACCATCACCACAACTAGATTATAACATAAATTCAAGTCACCATAAACATGCAATCATATACATATACACGGCCCATGTACATACACCCCTAGCACACAATATTTTCATACTTTTCATTCATTTTCACACACTACATCATATATGCATCTTCCATAACATAACAAAGGCATGAAATTCTTACCTTTCCTTCAAGTTCCTCACTTGCCACTAGAGTTGTCCTCTTGCCAAGATAATTATATCAAGTTGTAGAGAATCTTGAGCTTGGTAATAATCCCACAAGAATTGAATTTTTGAACCAAAGAGATTGGATCCAAGAATTTTTCTTTCTTTTTCTCTTTTCTCTCTCTCTTAGCCGTGACCTCTCCTTCTCTTTTGCTCTTGTTTCCACTCAATTTTTCTTGAAGCTTCTTAAGAGTTATCCTTGATATATAATTAGTGACATGACTAATTAATGGACTTGGACCAAAGGCCTCTTAGCCGGTTGGGCCTCCACCTTTTGGGCCTCATTTTCTTATTATTTTTGTTAGCCCAAATTGTTGGCTAAATTTTTTTGTAATTCATGAAGCAAGTTTCCAAAATTCCAACTTTGCCCTTGGCCTCCTTTCGTAATTCCACACCAATGCATTCATAGCCGACACATTCATACCAAGTAAAGTCCAAGTATGGCCTTATTCATTACTAATCAAGTTATCTCAATTTTTTTTTATTATGCAAAAATGCCGGATGTAACATCCTCCCCCCCTTTAAAACATTCATCCTCGAATGTTAAATTGACCTCATGGGGCGTCATACTACTTGGGGGGTTCTTTTTATATTTATCCTTTATTGACTTTCCGTTATGGATTCTTTACCCATATGATGGAGTAATTTTTCACACCACTGAATCATATGCTTTCATAGCGTATTTTCTCACATCCCACACAGTCACTGGGCCATAAGCTATATCCTAGTAGCCGATGAATGCTTTTCGCTCTTTCATAGACGTTGTGTCCCTTCTTCCTTTCCTTCGAAGCCTTTCAAACATTATAATCAATATCACTTCTTGATGCACTCCTCGGTTCCTTACCATATTATCCTGATTCCACGTCATACCAAACAGATTCAGAACTGGGATCGGACGCACAGGAGCATATCAGACTGATTCGTAATCGGAGGCAAACGTACTAAACTATGGCGGACGGATTCGTAGTCGAAGTCAGATGTATGGAAGTATGTCAGACAGATCCGTGATCAGAGTTAGACGTACAGAGATGTACCAGACGGATTCGTTATCAGAATCAGACATACAGAGATGTGTCGAACAGATTCGTAGTCAGAGTCAGACATACAGAGATGTATCAGACAGGAACATAATCGGATTCAGAAGTACAGAGGCGTAATAGACAGAACCTCATCAAAGTCAGAGGTGCAGAAGTATAGCAGACAGAGTTTTGATTAGAATCAGACCACTCTCACTAATGCTTCAGCGATTTACGGAAATTTCCCTCGTCGACATTTCATTATTCACTCTGATCATTATACCACGAGTTGTTTCATCAAAGCTCGTTCACTCATTCATGAACTTGTTCGTCAGATTGCCACACAAATCGTCTTACGTGTCTCTTGTCGACTCCTTCGAAAGTTTTGCTTAATCGCATCTCTTATCCTTCATCTTTTCTAATATCCACACTTATTCTCTTTACCAGATATCGCCGCACTAGACTAACTTATAAAGTAATCAGGATTTATCCATTTTTTTACAACATTCATATCCTTACCTCCGCTTCGTTTCATACATTCTGTTTAGTAAAACCTTTCGTCTATCACAACATTAGTTGCCAGAACTCGGCTCTTAATCTATATGGGCACCAGACGAAGATCATACACATACGAATACACACATACATATACATTTACTAATATCTTACTTGCGAACGTCTCCGACCGTTATTCAAATTCGCTCAATTTCTCGAGCGGTATTGCGCTTCTTCTTTTCGCCCATTTAGTCTGCACCGGCCTGCGCGACTCCTGTAAGGGCACTAGTTACTCCACACATTCTCTTTTCCTTTAGGTTACCCAAAATTTCCATTTATATCTATCATACTTACTCTTGTGAAAATTTTTGCATTACTTCCCGGGGGGGTCACCCATCCCAGAATTGCTCTGGCCTTAGCACGCTTAACCTCGAAACTTTCATGCATTTTGACGCGTTAGGGCTGGTATAATTTCATCGACAGCCCCGCACGACCTTTGTCACATAATTTAGGGCAGATCGGGATCTTAATAAATTTTCGGAAAATTCTCATATTGGGTCCCATCCCGGGCTAAACCATACAATTACCATATCGCCCTTCCGAATTCTCAATGTCTATCAGGTTAACAATTACCTTGCTCTTATTAATACCCAGAAGAAGAAAATCACATAATATGATAAAGTATAGACCCATTC
Source organism: Lycium barbarum (assembly GCF_019175385.1). NCBI lineage: Eukaryota > Viridiplantae > Streptophyta > Magnoliopsida > Solanales > Solanaceae > Lycium > Lycium barbarum. Next base: position 50,370,219 of record NC_083348.1, on the reverse strand, counting down.
ATACAAATATCCCTCAAGAAAAGATCACTAACATACCTGGGTGTGCGCTTGAAGACGCTCCTGGGTCCTGCCAGCCGGTCAAAGCAAATACGCGGTGCGAAGGACCGCTGTAACCAGAAGCTGCACCTGGACCTCGGCCAGGACTCGCTGGTGCTGGTGCTCCTCGCCCTATGGGGCGTATGGCTGCCGAAGGAGAAGATGAGCCAGCAACTGACCCGGTAAGCTGGGCTGAACCACCTGGACCACCCCTATACGGACACTCTCTCATCGTATGGCCTTGTCGGCCACAAGAAAAGCAAGCACCAGTGGTACGATAACACTCACCAGGGTGACGCCTCCTGCAATAAGGACACCGAGGTATGGATGGCCCCATCTGACTGAAACTCCTATTTACTTGCGAACTCGAAGCCACGGAGTTCTGTCCCGAAAACTGTGGGGGCGTACTGTGTGCTGGCTGGGATGAATACCTGTTACCCTGCCGCTGAGAAAACTCACTCTGAAATCCCCCTGAATACCCGGCCGATCTGGCTCTCTTAGGCCGGCCCCTGTCGTGGCCCCTATCAGGCCGACGTTCCCTACGTCGGTCCTCCATGCCCTGGGCGTGCGCCTGCACCCGGGCAATATGCATCCCTGGCTGAGAAGCCACTGCCAGGCAGCTATCGATCAAATAGTCATCCAGCCCCATCACATATCGGTGCACCCTATCGGCCATATCCGCTACTATAGCGGGTGCATACCTAGCCAGTGAGTCGAACTCTAGGCTATACTCTCGAACACTTCTACCGTTTTGTTTCAGATGCAAGAATCGATCAACCCTGGCTCTCCGTAGCTCTAGAGGTAGAAAATGATCCAGAAAGGCCTGAGTGAACTCGGCCCATACCGCTGGAGCAGCACCGTCACCCCTGGATAGCTGCCAGGACTCGTACCAGTTCGCCGCTACCTCAAATAACCGATACGAAGCCAACTCGACGGACTCAATCGGCGAAGCCTTAATCAACCGTATCGTGCTCTCCATCTTTCTGATAAACTCCTGGGGGTCCTCTTCGGGTTTTGTCCCGGAGAATTCTGGAGGATTACACGTCAAAAACTCACGAGCCCTTGAGCTTTCATATCTGTCCGCACGACCACCCCCAAATCCTTGCCTGCGAACCTTCTCCGCCATCAGTGTGGTCAATAACTGAACCGCATCTCACATGGCCCTGTCCTCCGCCCCTGGCTGTTTAGCTGGAGGCTCGGGCACTGGAACCCCGGGAGCTCGCGCTGGAGCCGTCCCCTGATCAGCAACTTCTGCCGCTCCGATCTCCTCCGATAAGGGGGGTGTAACAGATTCGTCTGACGGGGGTTCATCCTCAAGCGCTAGCCGCGCACTGGCCCTGGTAACTCTCTAGGCCCGGCTGGTTTCTCCTATCTCAACCCCCGCTTTGCCCTTCTGGGCAGCTGTTGCTTTCCTCGGAGGCATCGCTGAAAACATAACAGATCGTCAGGAGGGAATCATCCTACTAATACAGTTCTATCGCATGATCTAAGATCCAAAGAAGGGTAACATCCTAGATGTCCTGTAGCTTCCTGTTTATAGATGTGGTGCACAACACACCGATAAACAAGACTCTACTAGACACGGCCTGTAGACATTCCGAGGACTAACCGCTCTGATACCACTTCTGTCACGACCCAACCCCGTGGGCCGCGACTGGTATCCTAACTCGATACCCATAGGTACCTACCTGACAGAATCGGCGTACCAGACAGAATATTTCAAATAGGTGTTTACAGATTCAAGCCAGTACAGATACGACGCGCGCGAAAATATATATACATATGCATACTGAAACTTTTGCATAAGCCGATGAGGCTAACATAACAGACAGAGTCACAAAATCGTACGCACCTACCTGAACAGATGTAACCTGTAACCCACATACATATCTACAGGCCTCTAACAGACATACAGAATCATATGACGGGACAGGGCCCCGCCGTACCCAGAATTACCATACGTACAGAATATACAGATGTCAGAAGATATATACTGAAAGTACTCGCTCCGGATCAAAGGAGCTCTTCAAAATAGCAGAATCTGAGCCCTAGACTGGCGGCGTGTCTCCAGGTGCGTCCGTACCTGCGGGTATGTAACGCATCCCCCGAAGAACCGGGGGTCAGTACGAAAAATGTACCGAGTATGTAAAGCAGAAACATAACAAACATAATCATAGTCTGAACCGGAAGCACAGAAATATAGCGGACAGAACCATAAATCAAACGGACGGACGGAATTATGGTCCAGACGGACGGGCAGAATCAGAATCCAATCAGACAGATAGAATCAGAATCCATACAGACAGACAGAATCAGAATCCATACGGACAGACAGAATCAGAATCCAATCAGACAGACAGAATCATAATAGGGCACAGGAACGTGGTCGCCACTCCTGCCTTTGGCGCCACAACATATCATATTTCAGAAGATTTCATATATTCGAACATTTCCGTCACATACCACATCATATCATAACCACGGTAACCCCGGGGACAGATCACACACCGGGAAACCGGACACATCATACTTCGTAACATATACACGGTAACCGGGGACGGACATATGCCACAGTACCCCGGAACCGGACACATCATACTTCGGAATTCATACATGGGACCCGGCCCCCGACAAGGGACTCGGCGGCCCATCCGCACGATATAAACCGGCTCGGGATCCGGTGAAAGGAGGCATTGAGACATCCACGGACGGATTAATGAGAAACCACGCACATACAGATCGTTATACCGACTCAATCAAACTGAAGTATGCCAAACGGCGAGTCAAATCAGAGTAATCGGATAGTATTCATAATACGCGCCTATATCCTACTTGGGAAGGCATGACAGATTATTACCAGAGTAACACTTTCAGATGTCAAAATCATTTTGTAAGATTTATAGAAAAATATCGTCATATCATGATTAGAATGTTAATCCACATGTTGTCTGAGAAAGGCGGACAGAAACAAAGTAGTTAAAGTTATACATAAAGTATCGGGCCTTGTGGGCCCCCCTCGGACCAACCCGAGGAGGCGTACGTAAATTACAGATAGTAGACCTTATGAGGTCGTCCATAATGATTCGGAAGTATTCCGACTCCGTTTAGGAAGGTTGCATACTTAAGGTTCACTTTGAAGACAAGTTATAAGGAAATGGGTTCAGTCTTACTGAAGGAATTGGAGCGGATTTCCATCTCGAATTTCGAGGAACGGAGTTGTATTTAAGGCTCGCGGCCGAGCCTATTATGTTCAGAACATGCCTAAGAATGAAGGGGTAGGCTTTACATACCTCAATTGCGCCTTATACTCGCTTAGCTTCACTTCCAATTTCGTCCAGAATCTACAAATGGTCATGTTTACCAATTGTCAATTCAAGCCTTTAAGATTCCATTCTTAATCACATAATTGCCTACCGAAATTTCGACAGCATTTCCCCTATACATATAACATCCCCGAGACTTAGCCCGGCTTAATATGTCAACACAACAACCCAACAACAACATCAATAACAACAACAAGCATTACAAACACATAATATGGCATAACTAGCCATCTTTCATTCCGACCTTACATTTTCAAACCAATCTTACCATTTTAATATTTATCCCTCATCAAGATCATTACAACATAATTCGGAGACATATCATATCGTTTTCACCAAATATACATAAAGTATACACAATATACAAGTCTCCTGCCAAAGACATAATTCACCCACAACTTCCAATCTTTTAGCAAGCATGTTCATGACATATTCATATCTTCCAACTTCATCAATGACAATCCTAATTTGCCTCTTACTACTTTCATTTCCATATTTACATAAGTTACAATAAACTTGCATGTTTTCCTACAACAACTTAACAACCATTCTTTTCATACCAACAAGAGCCATTTTTCTTCCATTCATTTCACAATAACACAATTAACATACTAACGGAATTTAATTCACATTCCATCATCACCATAGCATCACACGGCCACAACCTATTTTTTTCCAACTTCCACTAATTCATTCAACTTTCACTTTCAATACAATTTCTACCATCAGCACAACTAGATTATAACATAAATTCAAGTCACCATAAACATGCAATCATATACATATACACGGCCCATGTACATACACCCCTAGCACACAAAATTTTCATACTTTTCATTCATTTTTACACACTACATCATACATGCATCTTCCATAACATAACAAAGGCATGAAATTCTTACCTTTCCTTCAAGTTCCTCACTTGCCACTAGAGTTGTCCTCTTGCCAAGATAATTAAATCAAGTTGTAGAGAATCTTGAGCTTGGTAATAATCCCACAAGAATTGAATTTTTGAACCAAAGAGATTGGCTCCAAGAATTTTTCTTTCTTTTTCTCTTTTCTCTCTCTCTTAGCCGTGACCTCTCCTTCTCTTTTGCTCTTGTTTCCACTCAATTTTTCTTGAAGCTTCTTAAGAGTTATCCTTGATATATAATTAGTCACATGACTAATTAATGGACTTGGGCCAAAGGCCTCTTGGCCGGTTGGGCCTCCACCTTTTGGGCCTCATTTTCTTATTATTTTTGTGAGCCCAAATTGTTGGCTAAATTTTTTTGTAATTCATGAAGCAAGTTTCCAAAATTTCAACTTTGCCCTTGGCCTCGTTTCGTAATTCCACACCAATGCATTCATAGCCGACACATTCATACCAAGTAAAGTCCAAGTATGGCCTTATTAATTACAAATCAAGTTATCTCAAATTTTTTTGATTATGCAAAAATGCCGGATGTAACATAGTCAAAAGAAATAAATAGAAGTGTAGTCTTCTAGGTGCATAGAAGACTACAAAATGCATACTCCTAGAAGCCTAGAAATCCACTACACATATTGAAAGTCAAACTAGCCTTTAATAAGCCTAGAAAACATAAAAAGGGAAGTTTCCTTCGTTCACATTAGTCCAGCCCCTCATGTTCACACTAGAGCTTTTGGAAGTCCTAATTTGGGCTGCTAGACTTGTTCTTTCAGATCTTGGGCTTCAATCCACATCCTTTCGGACTTCAATTTGGGTCTCCTCGGCTTGAACACTTTAGTCGTCACCATGGTAATTTGGATTGGATCAGTATGTAAAGATAAACCTTCTTTCTTTTTGGCATGATCTATGTGAGACAAACAGACGACGAATGTATACACTCCAAAGAAGCTCCTATTCTTAGAGACACTAGGATGGCTAATGTTCTTGATTTCCAGAAGCTATTTCATTATGTCCTGATACGTGTCTATGATTCCTGAAGTTCTATTTGATATAATCCATAGTGATATTCGAGGGGTACTTGACATGATTGTTGTCTTTGATTCTCAAGTGTTAGTTCATTCTAATTATTCTATTGAGTCTCAAATGATGATGTAGCTTGCATATGGTTGCTCATTATTCTGCTCGTGCATGCCGTTAATGTATCTTTCACCGAGTCCCGGGCCAGGTATGTTTTCGTGCACAGTTTCACTACGTTCACCGAGCCCCTCACTAGAGGGCCGGGTACGTATTTATATATATGATGATATGATTATGGCACCGAGTCCCATGATGGGCCGGGTATGGTATATGATGACTTTATTCACCTAGTCTCACAATGGGCTGGATATGGTATATGATATAGACATGTATGATTCTCATTTCGTAAGGCACAGGTGCATTGGTATCTTTGATTATCATACTTGCCTCCTGTAATCCTCTATTCAGTTATGGTTTTCTTTATAGTATTTCATGCTTTATATACTCAGTACATGTTACACCCCAGAAAATTTCGTGTAACTAAGGCTACAGACGGCTTAATGTGAGCTCGAGGAGGAGCAAATATTACAAGTATAAAGAATGAAATTCTACTGTAGTAGCATGAGGATAGCATGAGTATGACATTTGGAATTCGTACAATATGATTGGAATGATACGTTAAAAGATATATAGCCCTCGTAACCGTAAGCTGAGGTGGGGCCCACATGATGGGATTTTTATAAAGGACATATGATAAGTTATATGGACAATATATGTGAAGTTAAACACAACTCAAGAAGGACCCATGAGCCAAATCCAAGTGTAAGCCCTCCAAAAAGATGTTTTTAAGTTACGTTTTCGGGTGATCTGACTTCGGGAGACCATAACCCCATCATTATTTGGTAATTTGGGAAAACTCCTAAAATGAAAGTTGTAGATAATTGAATTATATTTCCAACCATAGGTCGTGAGAATTTATTCGATATCGGAATCAAGAGATATGACTGTTTTACTGAACAAAGGCGCAGGCCGCAAGTAGAGAGCCTGACACGTGGTGGACCCGTGGCAGGACCACTCCACCGCCTTTTGTCACTATAAATAGACTCCAAAAAAGTCATAAACAGCATGATAATGTCATATAAAGTTCAGTAAGCTTATGGAAGGTTAGAGAGAGAGGGAGGAGAGGTTAGAGAGAGAAAGTGAGAGTTTGATCAAGTTCGAGGCCCCAAATCCCGAGGCCCGTGTAGAGTGAAGTGAAGAACAAGTTATTGTCGTCGTTTTGAACCAAAAATTAGCTTTGGATGGTGTTGATTTCGTGGTTATGGACTACATAAGGTATGTTTAAGTTGTCTGTGATGTTATTTACATGTTTATTGATAGATTTGGCGGATTAGAATGTTGGAAATGTTGATGTAATTGTCGTATATGTTGTATTAAGTAGTTGGGGATTAGGTGTTGATTTGGATGAGTTCCTTGGTGGATTTAGTTAGATTATTGTGGATAAATGTTGGGTATTTTTGTTAATGTTGATATTAATGGTTTGTTAGCTGAATTGAGGTATTGGGATTGTTCAGAATAGAAAGGAAATGCTGTCGAAATTCTGTTAGAAATAGAGATAAGTTTAAAGGGATTGATTTTAAGGATATATATTGGATGGATTGTTGTAGTAAATTACGTATATTGTTGTGTTTTTTAGATTTATTTGTTGTTGGGCTGTTGTGGTGATATACCGAATTGGGAGATACTAATGATATAGGGCAGATGCTGCCCGTTTCGTTTTAGAATTAAGTTATCTATTAATATATATGATATACGAAAGCCTTCTTAAGTCACGTGCATATTCTTACGATTATAGGTTTGGCATACTAATTGTGAAAAGTTCGTGATTAAGTTGAGTTCCTTGGAGTAAGGTATGTAAAGCTATCCGTTCTTTCTTTGGGCATGATCTATGTGAGACAAACTGATGACGAATGTATAAATCCCAAATAAACTCTTATTCTTAGAGAAACTAGGATGGCTAATGTTCTTGATTTCCAGAAGCTGTTTCATTATGTCTTGATACGTGTTTATGATTCCAGAAGTCCTATTTTGATATAATCCATAATAATGTTCGAAGGATACTTGATATGACTATTGTCTTGATTATCAAATGATGGTTCATTTTGATTATTCTATTGAGTCTCAGATATCACTTAGTTTGCATATGGTTGCTCACTACTCTGCTCGTGCATGCCTCAATATATCTTTCACCGAGTCCCGGGTCGGGTTACATTTTCGTGCACAGTTTCACTGCATTGTTCACCGAGCCCCTCACTAGAAGGCCGGGATACGGTATATATATATATATGATGTGATATGATATGATATCATATATATATATATATGATATGATGATGTGATTGTGGCGCCACAGATGGTATAATATGATGACTTTATTCACCGAGTCCCATAATGGGCCGGGTATGATATATGATATTGATATGCACGATTTCCATTTCATAAGGCAAGTGTATTAGTATTTTGAACATCATACTTGTCTCCTGTAATCCCTATTTCAGTCATGATCTTCTTTATTGTATTTGATGCTTTATATACTCAGTACATATCTCGTACTGACCCCCCTTTCTACGGGGGGGCTGCATTTCATGCCCGCAGGTACGGATACTCGATTTGGTGATCCTCTAGCTTAGGACTTCTACTCAGCTGTCTTGGAGAGCTCCATTGTTCCGGAGCCTAGACTTTTGGTACAGATATTTTGATGTATATATATATATATATATATATATATATATATATATATATATATATGTTTATCCAGGGGTACGGCGGGGCCCTATCCCGTCATATTTCACTATCGATACTCTTAGAGGTCTGTAGACATATGTGTGGGTTGTGTATACGTTTTGTTCAGCTGTGTCTATACGATGTGCTATGGATATGTTCATCTGTAGTGGCAGCCTTGTCGGCTTGCTTATGGTATTGATATGTAGTGGCAGCCTTGTCGGCTTGCGTATCATATTATGTTTTGATCAGTTGTGACTCCTCGGGAGACACGTTATCTGGATATATACGTATGATGAAGTTATGAACCTTTGGAGTTCTTTTGCATGTTTCCATATTGTTCTTAGATTCAGTTTGACTATATGTAACAGGTATGTATACGAGTGTCCAGCTCGGGCACTAGTCATGGCCCACGGGGTTGGCTAGTGACAAAAGTGGTATCAGAGCAGTTCATCCTCGGAGTGTCTACAGACCGTGTCTAGTAGAATCTTGTTTATCGGTGTGTTGTGCACCACATTTATAAACAGGAAGCTACAGGACATTTAGGATGTTACTTTTTCTTCTTACTCTAGATCGTGCGATAGAGCCAAAAGATAGGAAATGATATCCCTTATATACTGATATCATGCTACTGGGAGTTACAGAGGTAAGATATTTCATCGAGGTTAAGTTATCAGAAATCATATATACAGAATGGCAAACTGACCATCATCAGGGTAAGTTATTGAAGTATAGTAAGAAAATGGATTGAATGTTATATTGTTGATAAGTTCAGTTATAAGGTGTGAACAGAAGAAGCTAAACGAATCAGTGAAAAGATAAGTAAGCAGGGTACATGTCAGATACGGTATGAATGTTGCAGGTATGATTGAAACCTGCAGTTAAAGATTGAAAGGGAAAGTAAACATGAAAGTGTAACAGGTACAGTTCGAGTTGGACATATTCGTAAAAGTCTTGAAAGGTCATGTCAACAGTAATGATAAGATTTGACTAAGTTGCAAGTACGTCTGACTTCGAGAAATAAAGTTAACGGTTGAATTGATAGTAATAGTAATTATGAGGTCGATATCGATATGGTAAATTTATCATGTTGGATTAAGGCTTTAAGAGATACCCTCCATGTCATCCGTAAGAGACATCATTCTTATTTGGGAAATTTTATTTCGAAGATGCAAATATGAGCAGCAAAGTTTGGAATTCATTTGAACGGACCAGAATACTTTCCAGTCACATTTTACCTTAGAAAAAGCTCATGTTGAAGAGCAAAAACGTCCAGCAATTAAGTTTCACTTTTATTTGAAGAGTACAAAGCATACAACAAGTATTTTATGAACTAAATAGTTCGTTCTTGACCCAAGAACAAATCTGAAGGTAAACTATGTGAATCAAGCATTAGAAGTCCCGTGGTGCTTGTCAGATTCTAGTTCTTCTTCTTGTGGTGGTTTTGGAGGAGGCTGACGTAATCTTGGAGTTGGAGCGTTCTTGTGTTCTTGATGCAAGCCCACTTGCCTCAAGGCCATTTACAAGGAGCCAAGCCCGGGAACTACAACACTTGCAAAGCCTATTCATGAAGCGGGAGGCTCTTGAGTATACTTTTGATGAGCACCTTGGATCCCATGTCCATTTGTTGATGAAGATTGCTTGGGGAGAAGAAGAGGAAATGGGAAGTTTCCATAATGGCTAAAAGATGAAGAGTTGGCTATTCTTGCAAAGGAGATTTTAAGATTTTGAAGAAAGAAGAATAGCCAAACAAGGCCCTTGTCTCATTAAGGGTGTTTATGTCATTTTTGCTATCTTTTATTTCTAGCATAGTATAAATAGTTCTTTTCTTCTTCATGGAAGACTTAGACTATTTTGATTATTGATATTTTGAAATTGTAAACTCTTTTTGAGTGTTGAGAGCTTGCTAAGATAGAGATTGTGAATCTTGTGAGAGGATTGGTTATTAGGGTATCAAATCCCTATTGGTCATCCTAAGAGTTTGGTGCTCTTTAGTTCCTAAATTAGAGGTCAAGTTAATCTAAGAACTTTGGTTGCTAATTTGGGTCTTTAGTTGTGTCAAATTATCTATCCTTTATTTTCTTGTCCGTTTTCTTCATTTTCGTTTTGATTATTGTATCAATTGGTATCAGAGCTTGGATTAGATTTGTTCTATCAAATCTAGCCTAGGGTTTGTTGCCAAAAAACAAATTCTGGAAATTTTCCACCAAAAAACCCCCAAAATTTTGTGTTTGTTTTGTTGTTAGATTCTTGTTCCTTAGTACGTTAGGGTTTCAAATCTTCAAATTTCGTGTCATTCGGGTCAATATTGAAGAATCTACCATTGTTGGGTTGAAGCTTTAGAAAAAGTTGAAGAACAACTTGGTGGGTTTTGATTTGTGAAGAAATTGGGAGTTGATAACCATTGGGCTTTGTTCATAGATTCAAGTGGGGAAGAAGACTTAAAAGGAAAGTTAGATCCAAAAGTTTATACCCAAGTTTTGGAAAAGTGTTTTTCAGCCCCAAATGGAATGATCCTAGGTTGAGTGGGTCCATTGTGTCAAAAAAGTCAACAAACCCAGCCCAAGATCCAAGAAATCACGTGCTATACGAAATCACTGAAGCCACTATACGGTCCCACATACAGACAGTATAAATTTTACGGTCCGTATAATTTGGTCCGTAAAATTGGAGGCCCAAAAGTTACATTCTGTAAGTGATCTACGGTGGGAAAATACGGACCGTAAAATGTTTACGACCCATATAATTTGGTCCGTAAAATTGGAGGCCCAAAAAGTTACATTCTGGAAGTGATCTACGGTGGCAAAATACGGACCGTAAAAATTTTACAACCCGTAGATTTTGGTTCGTAAATCTGGTACCAAATTTTTGAGTTTCTGTCCCTATTCTACGGACACCGTTTACGATCCGTGAATTATATACGGACCGTATAACTTCCACAACCCAATCCGTGAATTTGAGGTACATTTTCAATTCCAAATTTTCATTTCATCTCAATTCATTTATCAAAAACTTCTTGAGCCTTGATTGTAAGTGATTGTTTCTCTATTCCTTAAGTAGGGAACAAAAAAAAAGTATAGAAATTTTTAAATTTTCGTTACTTCAAATTGATACCTTGGATCAATTGGGGCTTCAAGACCGTGTTTTCAAATTATCACCTACCCCGGCCCGAAATTTTATTTATCTCCCGATTTTTAGCATTCCATTTTCTTGTGTCTCTCAACTAGTAGCCATTTAGTAGTTTTTCCTACTTGTGTTTGCTAGTTCTTGTGTCCGCATTTCTTTCGTGCCAATTCTTTTGTGCTTTTCTTCGTTTTTGCTTCGTTGTTAATTTCTTGGTTCAAGTTCGTTAGATTGAATTGAGTTGTCCATCTTTCTTAGTCTAACAAGAATCTATTCTGACCAAGAGTAGAATTTGAACCCTTGTGACTAGCCGGCATTAACAAGCACACAATCTTTGGCTGAAGCAATTTGTGAGGCAACTAAAGGTGCGCATAATTGAGCGATTGTGAGTTGTTTTACTAATCTAACGTGTTTACTTGCTTTGTTGAGTGTCTTAATAGGTACCATGGCTACGGAGGATGAAACACAAGTTCCCACCGGGGAACTCACACTAGTTGATGTAATGAGGGTCTTACAAGCCTTGAATGATAAGGTAGGGAGTATGGATGGTCGAATGGAAAACTTGGGAAGTAGGGTGGAAGCAATTGAAGGAGGTAGTAGGGAGGTTTCGTATTCGCCCCGAGTGCCAATACCAAGGTGGCACAAGTGGAGCTGCTCGAAGCACTTCACTTACATTGTCACCCGGCACCTTCCATCATCTATATAACCCCACTCCCCAAAACACCCCCTAAAACACCCCTCAAAACATAACCCTCACCCCACCAAACAACATTCCCATAGGCCAACGGAACAATCCACCCCTACAAGATCAAACTCCAAATGACCCACATCCAAATGATCCACACCTAAATGCACCTATGCCACCCCAACACCATCCAAACATCCAACAACCAAATGACGATGAGATAGAAGAAGCTATACTCGAGCACGAACGATATGGTGACCAAGGTAGGCAACGAGGGCAAGCACAAGGAGGTTATCGAGGGAGGGGTGGAAGGCATGTTCCTAACCCTCACATGGTTAGGCAAAGAGGGTGGGTACCAAGGTCGTGACTATCAAGGTTATGATGTTGATGGAGATTTCAATGGGAATCACGGTTATGGAGGAGGGCGAGACATGAGTCTCAATTTCATCAAGGTTACTCTCCCAACCTTCAAAGGAAGTAGTGATCCCGATACATTCCTTGATTGGGTGATGCATTGTGATAGAATCTTCTTGACGAATGACATGTCCGAGGTGAAAAAGGATTCTTACGCCATTGCTCAATTCGAAGGGTATGCCTCTAGTGGGAAACTCAAGTGAAAGCAAGAAGAATTATTGGACTCCCGCCCACACCTACTTGGGTAGAATTGAAGGAGGCCATGCGGCGTAAGTATGTCACCGAACGCTACAAACAAGAACAACTCAAGAAGGTGTATACCTTAAGGCAAAACAAAAAGAGTGTGGAAGAATACTATGATGAGTTCCAAATTGTCAAGATGAGAATCGACTTAGACGAGGATGAGTTAAATGCTATGACTCGGTTCCGAGCCGGGTTAAATGGTGACATTGTCTCACAAATGAGACTCCACAACTATGGGAGCATTGAAGAAACCCTTCAAGCGGCTATTGAAATAGAGGAGGGTCTCAAGGAAGACAAAATCAATAAGTCAAGGGGCTATGTGAGTTCATGGAACAATAACAAAGAACGAGGAGCCTCCTCATCCAATTGGCAAAAGAATAAGGGCCCCATGTAAGAAGCCAAGAAACCATTTGTGAAGAATTCTCAAGTTGAGAAGCAAGTTGACAAACAACCTCCGAAGTTTTCTCCAAAAGAAGGAGGTACGAAATCTCCTATTCAATGCTTTAAATGTCATGGCTTCAGTCATAGAGCAAGTGAGTGCCCTAATCGTGGAGCGTTTATTTTGAGAGACACTTATTGATGTGATTCTTCGAGTTAACAAAGAACCAATCGACCAGGATCTTGTTCTTGAAGCGGTTTGATAGGTAGATTCAAGAAACGAATGTATCTCAAGTTGTAGGCATAGGATTAAAGTGATTCAAAAACTATGTGAAAGATGACGATTTGAACTATAAAAATAACTATTGAATGGTTTAGATCAAGTAAGTATTGAGGGCACAACGATGGAAAGAAAATTAAGGTTCTGGGTCTGAACTAGAACGAATTTTAATCAAGAAACGCGTTCTTGAATGATCAAGAACAAATAATGTTCCTAACTCATCACTTGAAATCAATTAACGTGATAAAGAAACACCACACGCAACTGAAAACAAGGTAAAGACTATCACCACCTTTCTTGGAACCAAAAACAAGGGTAAAGAACAAGAAATAGAGAGAATAACTCTATTGCAAAATTTAGGTTTATGCTAAAAACGTGAATAGTATTTAACAAAGAATAAGAACCCTTTATATAGGCCTATGATCTCTTATTTGATGACTACAACTCCCTATTCTACTCTAGAAAGGAAATAGCTAAAAATAAGGAAAATAATTTCCCTATTCTACAAGGAAAGGGGGAAGTAAAACCTACTAGAACAAGGAAATAATTTAAGAAGGAAATAATTTTAACTTGGCTTCTTGGGCTTGAAATCATCCTTGGGCTTCTTGAATTTGAAGACAAGTCCACATACCAATTCTTGGGTTCACAAGAGCTTGTTGTTGACGCCCTAAATAACAAAAGCCCAATATAGCTTCTTGATTTTCATCATTCTCCCCTGGTTGAGAAAGACTCGTCCTCGAGTCTGAAGGCTCAATAAATGGTGCAAGATGTCACGACCCAACCCCGTAGGCCGTGACTAGTGAGCTGGACACTCGTATACGTACCTGTTAGCTATAATCAACCCGAAACTAAACATAATATGGAAACTTGTAAAAACAAAACGTCGTCTCAGAACTATCACATATATATACATCAAGGTAACCTGTCTCCTGAGGAGTCACAATCAATCAAGCATGACATAATACGCAAGCCGGCAAGGCTGCCACTACATACGGGAACATCCCAAAATATATATGCAAGCCGACAAGGCTGCTACTACATACAACATCCCAATATATATATATATATATATATATATATATATATATATATATGTGTGTGTGTGTGTGTGTGTGTGTGTGTGTGTGTGTGTGTGTGTGTGTGATACAAGATTAAGAACGAAAATAGAATTAAAATGCAAGAAAAGAAAAGGATAGATAATTTGACACAACTTAAGACCTAATTTAGCAACCAAAGTTATAGAAAACTAAGACCTCCTAAATTAAGAACAAAAGAGACACCAAATTCTTAGGATGACCAAGAGGGATTTTGAAATCCCTAATAACCAATCCTCTCAACAATTACTCAATCAAAGGTTTTACAAGCTCTCAACTCTCAAGAGTTTTACAATATCAAATATCAATATTCCAAATAGTCTAAGTCTTCTAAATGAAAGAAACTACTATTTATACTAAGGCTCAAAAGAAGACAACTACACTATTACACTTTTACCCTTAATGAAGTAAGGGCCTTGCTTGGGTGTCTTCTTTTGGGAACAAAGCTTGAATTTGCAAATCTTCAAGTAATAGCCACATTGCAAGTATGACCGTCTTCAACCCTCTTCTCCAAACCATCCTCCCATGATATCATGAACACTTGAAATCCCCGGGAAGGTGATAGAGTGTATTCAAGTATGTCCCTCCTCATGAACAATGCTTGCATAGCTTGAAGTTCCCTCGCTTGGCTCCTTGTAAAAGATCTTGATGCCACTCGAATTGTATCATTCTCCCCTTCTTGAAGAGAATTTTTCCTCAAATTTAAGGGATCATCATCTTGCACCACCATAGCAGAGAGATCACATACATTGAAGGTGTTTTGAACTTGGTATTCAGGTGGAAGATCAATTTTGTATGCATTATCATTGAGTCGTTCAAGTACTTCAAATGGACCATCTCCTCTAGGCATCAACTTGGTCTTTCTTTTGTTGGGAAACCTCTCTTTTAGAAATTTACCCACACACAATCACCCGGTTCAAGCACAACTCGGTTTCGACCCTTGTTTGCTCTCTTGGCCGTTTCTTGATTCTTTTTCTCAAGGTGAAGCCTCACCTTCTCATGCAACTTCTTCATGGCCTCAGCTCGTTTGTTGCCATCTAAACTCAACACAATATCTTGAGATAAAGCGGTTAGATCTAAAGGGGTTAGGGGGTTAAAACCATAAACCACTTCAAAAGGTGACATGCCAATAGTGTTATTAATGACTCTATTGTAAGCAAATTCAACCAAAGGAAATTGATCTTCCAAGATGCTAATTTTCCTTTAACCATGGCCCTAAGCATAGAACCCAAGGTCCTATTGACAACTTCGGTTTGGCCATCGGTTTTTGGGTGACAAGAGGTAGAAAACAACAATTTAGTACCAAGTCATCCCCACAATTCTTTCCAAAAGTGGCTAAGGAATTTTGGATCCCTATCGCTCACAATGGTTTTGGGAATACCATGCAACTTTACCACATGTTCAACAAACAAAGAGGCAACATGAGGAGCATCATCAACTTTATAACAAGTAATGAAATGAGCCATTTTAGAAAATCGATCAACCACAACAAAGATGCTGTCTTTACCCCTTTTGGTTCTAGGCAAACCCAACACAAAATCCATCGAAATATCAACCCAAGGTTGTTGAGGGGTGGGGAGAGGGGTATACAAACCATGGGGAAGGAGTCTAGACTTGGCATCGCGACATTCAATGCATTGGCCACAAATCTTAGCCACATCCCTCCGCATATGAGGCCAATAAAATTGCTCCTTAAGAATCCCCAAAGTCTTATCAATCCCAAAATGTCCCATCAATCCCCCATTGTGTGCCTCCCTCACAAATAATTCCCTCCAAGAGCTCATGGGCACACACAAATGCTTGTTTTTGAACAAGAAACCATCAAACCTAGAATAGGGAGTAGAATACCTATCCGATCCACCTCTCCCTTTCCCACTCTTCACAATCTAGAAAGATTTTGGCAAAGACGGGGTCCTCGGGATACAATGTCTTCAAGCTTTCAAAACCCATCAATTTGGAAGATAAGGTATTAATCAAAACATGTTTCCTTGATAGGGCATCCGCCACTACATTCTCCTTTCCCTTTTTGTATTGGATTACATAAGGGAAGGTTTCAAGGAATTCAACCCATTTAGCATGCCTTTTGTTTTACTTTCCTTGGGCCTTGAGATGTTTTAAGGACTCATGGTCGGTCCTAATCACAAAATCTTTAGGCCACAAGTAGTGTTTCCAATTACCCAAAGCTCTAATCAAAGCATACAATTCAAGATCATAGGTGGAGTAGTTCAACGTCGCACCCTTAAGCTTTTCACTAAAATAGGCAATGGGTTTTTGGTCTTGCATCAAAACGACACCAATACCTACTTTGCTAGCATCACATTCAATTTCAAAGATTTTGTCAAAATCGGGTAATTGCAACAACGGTGCGGAGTGCATTTGTTTTAGAGTTTCAAAAGCCTTTGCTTGCTCCACACCCCAAGAAAAAGGTTTATCCTTTCGGATTACCTCAGTCAAAGGAGCGGCTATGGTAATAAACCCCTTAACAAACCGCCTATAAAACTAGCCAATCCATGAAAACTTCTAATATCACCAATGGATTTAGGAATTGGCCAATTCTTAATAGCGTCTATTTTGGATTCATCAACGTCAACGCCCCTTGAACTCACAACAAAACCCAAGAAAACAACTTTATCAACACAAAAAGAGCATTTAGCAACATTAGCATAAAGTTGTTCTTGTCTAAGCACTTCAAACACACATTTCAAGTTAAAAACATGCTCATCCATGGTTTTACTATACACCAAAATATCATCAAAGTAAACAACCACGAATTTGCCAATAAAAGGTTTCATGACATGATTCATCAAACGCATGAAAGTACTAGGAGCGTTAGTGAGATCAAAAGGCATCACCAACCATTCATATAGATCAAACTTGGTCTTGAATACGGTTTTCTACTCATCTCCAGGTTTCATATTTGATAATACCCACTCCTAAGATCTACCTTAGAGAATATGCATGAATCATTCAACTCATCAAGCATGTCATCAAGACGAGGTATGGGATGGCGATACTTTACCGTTATATTATTGATGGCTCGGCAATCAACACACATGCGCTATGATCCATCTTTCTTTGGCACCAAGATCACGGGCACGGCACAAGGACTCATACTTTCTCGCACAACTCCCTTTTCAAGAAGCTCATCCACTTGCCTTTGAAGCTCCTTAGTGTCATCCGGGTTGGCTCTATAAGCCGGTTTGTTTGGCAATTGAGACCCCGGGACAAAGTCAATTTGGTGTTCAATTCCCCTCAAGGGTGGTAACCCCTTTGGGAGTTCCGTTGGGAACACATCATCAAATTCCTGCAAAAGAGAAGAAATAGAGCTAGGAAAAGAAGGGGTTAGTTCATTAGTGTGCATTGCATAGTCCCTATGCATGAGGAGAATCATCGGTTGACGCTCCCCCAATTCCTCCCTAATTTCCCCACAATTCACCAAAAGCGACACCTTGATTTTTTCTCTAAGCTCTCCTTTCTTTCCACTCACCTCTTGAGAACTACTCTCATCTACTCCGTCGTCCCCCACATTCTTCTTTTGCAATGCACCATGACCCTTCTCCTAACTCCCTTATTTTGTGATGTGATTCTTCGAGTTAACAAAGAACCAATCGACCAAGATCTTATTCTTGAAGCGATTGATAGGCAGATTCAACAAACGGATGTATCTCAAGTTGTAGGCGTAGGACTAAAGTGATTCAAAAACTATGTGAAAGATGACAATTTCAACTATAAAAATAAGTATTGAATGGTTTAAATCAAGTAAGTATTGAGGGCAAAACGATGGAAAGAAAATTAAGGTTCTGTGTATGAACTAGAATGAATTTTAATCAAGAAACGCGTTCTTGAATGATCAAGAACAAATAAAGTTCCTAAGTCACCACTTGAAATCAATTAACGTGATAAAGAAACACCACACGCAACTGAAAACAAGGTAAAGACTATCATCACCTTGCTTGGAACCAAAAACAACGATAAAGAACAAGAAATAGAGAGAATAACTCTATTGCAAAATTTAGGTTTATGCTAAAAACGTTCATAGTGTTTAACAAAGAATAAGAACCCTTTATATAGGCCTAGGATCTCTTCTTTGATGACTACAAATCCCTATTCTACTCTAGAAAGGAAGTAGCTAAAAACAAGGAAAGTAAAATCCCTATTCTACAAGGAAAGCGGAAAGTAAAACCTACTAGAACAAGGAAAAAAACTAATCCTAATTTAAGAAGGAAATAATTTTAACTTGGCTTCCTGGGCTTGAAATCATCCTTGGGCTTCTTGAATTTGAAGACAAGTCCACATACCAATTCTTGGGTTCACAAGAGCTTGTTGTTGACACCCTAAATAACAAAAGCCCAATATAGCTTTTTGATTTTCATCATTCTCCCCTGGTTGAGAAAGACTCGTCCATGAGTCTGAAGGGTCAATAATGGTGCAAGATCAGCTACATTAAATATCGGGGATACCCCATACTCTTCTGGTAGCTCCACTCTATAAGCATTATTACCCAACTTTTGAACAACACGAAAGGGACCATCAGCTCTTGCTTGCAACATTGGATACTTTTGTTTAGGAAACCTTTCCTTCCTCAAGTATACCCACACTAAGTCTCCCACTTTAAAGAGTTGTTTCTTTCTCTTCTTATCAGCTTGTTTTTTGTATGTTTTTGTTTGCTTCTCAATCTCTTGTAAAACTCTCTCATGAATTTTCTTCAACTCTTTAACTCTCTCATCAGCATCTCCACTAAAAGAATGATTTTGAATGAGAGGAGATAATTCTAAGGGACCAAGAGGATTCTTACCATAAACCACTTCAAAAGGACTTTTTTCGGTTGTTCGATTCACGGACTTGTTGAAAGAAAATTCAGCCTGCGGCAGCAATGACTCCCACTCTCTTATGTTCTTCTTAACCAGACTTCTTAATAGGGAACCCAAACTCCGATTGACTACCTCTGTTTGTCCATCCGTCTGAGGGTGATAAGACGAACTATACTTCAACTCTGTACCAAGCTTAGCCCATAAAGTACGCCAAAAGTGACTTAGAAATTTAGTGTCACTGTTACGTCCCGTATTTTTATACATTGGGACAACCCGGATTAACTATGACAATTAAGGGCCAAGACTATTCCGGGATTTGAAGTCTGGACTTTTGACCATTTGATTTTATTTTGAGACATAAGTTGAATATGAAATTGAGGGCATTGGACACCCTCTTCTGCTGTTTGGAGTGCTCTTCTCATTTCAGAGCACACATTTCGGTATATATTCGTTCGCTATGTATAGATGTATTTGTTCAGGGGCACGGCGGGGCCCTGTCCCGTCATATGATTCGGTTTGTCTGTTTAGAGGTCTGTAGACGTATTTGTGGGTGTGTGTGCCTACTTCTGTACGGATGTGTTTGCATGAATCTATTCGTTATGGCAGCCTCGTCGGCGTGCATTTTGTATATGTTTGTGGCAGCCTTGTCGGCGTGCATTTGTATATACGTTTTGGGCCGTTGTGCCATTTGACAGCCTTGTCGGCTTTTGACATATTTGATAGCCTTGCCGGCTTTTTGATATATGTGCATATGTTCGGCGATGTATATTCCGCTGCCTCTTCTGATTCTGATATAATGTTTTGTACGCGCAATCGCGCAAGATAATATTCGTTCTCAACTCTGTTTAAAAATGATGATTTAGTTTGTATGTCCGTTTGGGTGCCCAAGTAGGGCACCAGTCGCGGCCCACGGGGCTGGATTGTGACAGAAGTGGTATCAGAGCGGTTTGTCCTTGGGATGTCTACAGGCCGTGTCTAGTAGAGTCTTGTTTATCGGTGTGTTGTGCACCACATCGATAAACATGAGGCTACAGGGCATTTAGTATGTTTCCTTTCTTTGAATCTTGGATCGTGCGATAAAGCCAGCCGTAGGAAATGAATCTTTTTCTGCTAACCTTTAATTTCAGCTGAGGACGGTATCGACGTAAGAAAGTGACCGATGATATTGGAAGGTATACCGTACACAGGTAAGAAATGGTATGAAAGATGTATGTCGGGGAAGCTATTTGAAGTATGACGGAAATATAAAGTTGAAGATTGAAAAGAAAAATAAACAGGAAGATGTCACTGGTGCCGTTTGAGTTGGGCACGTGAGGTAAGTCTCGACATCTGTGTACTTTTGTTTGCAATTGTTAGCCCTGTGTGGCTACGATATGATATATAAATACGTATATGTGTTGGCCCTGTGAGGCATGGTTGGTATTTCCTGTGTACAGGTTTTGGGATAGTAAGAAATACAGAGGAACCTCTGCCCAAATTTTGCCAGAAATATAAAGAGAGAAAATGAGATATAAGTTCTTAACATGTTTTGAAAGTCGATACCGATAGGGTGAATCTGTTATGTTGGATTAAAGTTAAGAGGTACCCTCCATGGCATTCGTAAGAAGCATTATCCTTGATTGGGAAATTTTATTCCGAGAAAGCATATATGAGTAGCAAATTCGTAATTTATCTAAATGAATCAGAATATGTTCCAACCACATGTTGCTTCAGAAAAGCTTATGTGAAAGGCAAAAATGTCCAATGATTAAGTTTCGATTCATTTGAAGAATACTAAATGTATAACAGGCAGTTGGGAATTGAATGATTCGCTTACGACTCAAAATATATATATATATATATATATATGTATAAATATGGAGGTAATTATGTGAATTAAGTACCAACGGATTTCGCGATGTTCGTCGGATTTTAGTGTTCTTTTGCTGGTGGTTGGAGAATGCCTTACAGTAATATTTTATCAGCCTTCATCGACTAATTGGAGATGGAATTTGTAGAATAAAAACTTAAAGTTGTGGGTTGTTTAAAATTATATATGTATATGCATGAGGAGAAAAATATTGAGGATTTACAGGGGGCGACACGGTGACTATATAGTCAGAAAAGTAAAAGAATTCTCTCTAGATCGGGGTGGGACCCGCTACGAGAACGTTTTGAAAGTTGTTAAGACCCCGATTTGCCTTAAATTACGTGATAAAAGTCGTGCGAGGAAATTGATGCAATTATACCGGCCTTAACGTGTCTAAATGCATTAAAGTTGTAAGGTTAAGCGTGGCAGGGCCAGAGCAATTCTGGGATGGGTGACCCCCTGGGAAATGTACAAATATTTTCGCAAATATGGACATAAGAGACAAATAGGAAATTTGGAGTAACCAAAAAGGAAATTAGAGTATTTGGAGTGATTAGAAACTTTATAAAGGTCGCGTGGGCTGAGACGGATTAGATTAGTGAAAAAGGGAGAAAGAGCAACGCAGCTCCAGAATTAGAATGAGTTTGAACAGATGATTGAAGACGCTTTGTAAAAGAAATGCTAGTGATATATATATATATATATATATAGGTATGTATGTATAGGACTCCCCATTTATGACTATGTCGATCGCTTAGTGAACCTTAATAGTCAGCGTTAGAATATATGGGAGACATTAACAGAATAGAATTTATGAGACAAAGTGAAAGGTATGATACAGATGTTACGAGATAAACAAATATTGGTTTTGCTATGGGTTGAGATTGGAAGATGCTAATACGACGATATTTTGGAAGGAAAAGAGAATAATTGAGTGGAAGGTAAAGAGATCAAAGTGTTAGCAAAAGTGAACCGAAAGAAACGTAATTAAGCAGAGCTTCTAAAAGAGTCGACGGGCAAAGCACGAAATTACTTGCGAAAAACGAACTGGAATGTAATAATGCAGGGCAAAAGAAAAAAAAACCTATGGCATGGAATGATGAATCATGCGAATATTAAGTAATTTGACTATCGAGAAAATAGAACGATGGATAAGGAACGGGTATGAAGGAAGGATATGATTATTAAAGGATAAATTGCTATATTAATTAAATTATTCGAGTGCCAGCTATCAGATAAGATTTGTACTTTATGAATGAGAATTTCATCACTTCGTAATTTTGTTAAGATCTCGTACGAAGGTAATCAAGTTATAGATTATAAAGGAAAAACATGGATACGGTATAAGCACAACCCCAAAAGAGGGGGAGCGGAGGAAAGTGAAGTAAAATAAGTAGAAATAGAAACAATTAACACACAGAAGATTGAAGCGATCAAAAGTTGTCCTAGGTCTTCGACATAGACCGAAATACGCGGTTTTTGGGGATTAGCCAGGTATTACAGAAAAGTGGTGAAGGACTTTGCTTCTATTACGGCACTATTAACGAAGTTAACTTAGAAGGCCGTGAAATTTCAGTGAACCGGTACATGTGAATACAGTTTCCAGTACCGGAGGAAAAATTAATTTCAACTCCAGTCTAGCTCTTCCTGAAGGGCCAGCCGGGTATGTTACTTATTATGGTGCTTTTGGTATTAGGATAGATTATGAATTAGTGCAGCACAGTCAAGTTATGGCCTAAGCTCCCCGGCAGTTCAAATCGCACGAAGGAAATTATCCCATACATAATCTGGAATTAGCCGCGGCGATTCATGTTTTGAGAATGTGGCGGCATTACTTACATGGGGTCTACGCTGGTATTTATACGGACCATAAGAGCCCCAGTATATTTTTAAGCAAAAGGGAGCTAAATCTGCGACATAAATGGCTTGAATTATTGAAAGATTATGATGTCGATATTCTATATCATCCCGGAAAAGCCAATGTGGTAGCTAATGCACTTAGCCGTAAGTCCATGGGTAGTTTGATTGATGTACAGTTTGATGAGAAAGAATTGGTTCGTGGAAATTTATCAGTTAGCTAGCCTTGGAGTCCGTTTGGTCGATTCTGGAGACATTGGGATTTTGTTCACGAAGTTGTTGAATCGTCGATTATAGAAGAGGTAAAACAGCATCAGTTTGAGGATCCTATCCTTGTACAGTACAAAGATACGACCTTTGATAAAGAAAAGACTTAGTTTGAAATTTCGTCTGAAAGGGATATTATTATACAGAGGCAGATTATGTGTGCCTAACGTTGCAGGGCTGTGATGATCAATTATGGGCGAAGCACTTAATGTTCGACATTCTGTTCATTTTGAATCCACAAAAATGTATCATGATCTAAAATATTTATGCTGATGGGATGGTATGAAAAAGGGACACTGCAGAGTTCGCTGGCCAATGTCCAAATTGTCAGTAAGTCAAGATCGAGTATCAAGGGCCCGACTGGTTGCTTCAGGAATTAGAAACTTCAGTTTGGGAATGAGGAACGATTCGCATGAACTTCATTATAGGCTTACCGCGCACTCAACGCCGATACGATTCTATTCGGAGTATTGTTGATAGATTAATGAAATCAGCCCATTTTCTTCCAGTCAGGACTACTTGTTCGGCTGAAGGTTATGACAGAGTGTATATTAATGAGATAATAAGACGTCACGGGATTCCTATATCTATTATAACTGACTGAGGTACTCAGTTTACGGCTAACTTCTGAAGATCGTCCCAGGAAGGACTGGAGACTCAGATGGGTCTTAGCACAATATTTCATCCTCAGTCCGACGGACAGGCCGAGTGTGCTATTCAGATACCGGAAGATATGCTATGGGCCTGTGTTATTGATTTTAGAGGTTGTTGGGGTGATCATTGTCGCTAAGTCAATTTTTTTATAATAAAAATCGTTATCACTCCAGTATTCAGATGGCACCATATGAGGCTTTGTATGGCAGGAAAAGCAGATCTCCGATTGGTTGGTTTGTCGTGGGTGAGATTCAGTTAATTGGTCCAGATGTGATCCAGCAAGCAGTCGATAAAGTGAAACTGATTCGAGAGCTACTATTAGCGGCACCGAGTCGACAGAAATCTTATGCTGATAAACGACGTCGACCGTTAGAGTTCCAGATTGGCGATTGGGTGTTTCTGAAAGAGTCACCTATGAAAGGCGTTATGAGATTTGGCAAGAAAGGAAAGCTCAGTCCGAGATATATAGGGCCTTATCATATTGTTCGCAAAATAGGCAAGGTGGCTTATGAGTTGGATTTGCCAGCTGATTTGGGAGAGGTACACCCGGTATCCCATGTTCCTATGCTTCGTAAATATATTGGTGACCCTTCCAGAATTTTTCCTACAGACGATATACAGGTCACCGAGGAGCTATTTTATGAAAAGCAACCTATAGCCATATTGGATCGTCAGGTAAGAAAGTTGCGGAATAAAGATGTGGCTTCTGTTAAAGTACTGTGGCGGAATAATAATAACCGCGAGGAATTAACCTGGAAGGCTGAGGAGCAGATGATGAACAAAAATAAAATATCCTCACCTATTTTCTGCACCTTCAGGTAATCCAAATTCTTTGTTTGATTATGTTGATTTGTGATCGATTTGTATATGATGGCTATAAAAGAAACTCCCCCGAATTTGAGTAAGATTAGTAGCATTAATCCAACATTCGAGGACGAATGTTCCTAAGGGGGAGAGGATGTTACGTCCCGTATTTTTATACATTGGGACAACCCGGATTAACTATGACAATTAAGGGCCAAGACTATTCCGGGATTTGAAGTCGGGACTTTTGACCATTTGATTTTATTTTGAGACATAAGTTGAATATGAAATTGAGGGCATTGGACACCCTCTTCTGCTGTTTGGAGTGCTCTTCTCATTTCAGAGCACACATTTCGGTATATATTCGTTCGCTATGTATATATGTATTTGTTCAGGGGCACGGCGGGGCCCTGTCCCGCCATATGATTCGGTTTGTCTGTTTAGAGGTCTGTAGACGTATTTGTGGGTGTGTGTGCCTACTTTTGTACGGATGTGTTATGGCAGCCTCGTCGGCGTGCATTTTGTATATGTTTGTGGCAGCCTTGTCGGCGTGCATTTGTATATGCGTTTTGGGCCGTTGTGCCATTTGACAGCCTTGTCGGCTTTTGACATATTTGATAGCCTTGCCGGCTTTTTGATATATGTGCATATGTTCGGCGATGTATATTCCGCTGCCTCTTCTGATTCTGATATAATGTTTTGTACGCGCAATCGCGCAAGATAATATTCGTTCTCAACTCTGTTTAAATGATGATTTAGTTTGTATGTCCGTTTGGGTGCCCAAGTAGGGCACCAGTCGCGACCCACGAACCTGGGTCGTGACAGTCACGATCTGAAACAATGCTTCTAGGAATACCATGCAACTTGACGATATGGTTAAAGGACAAAACAGACATATGTGTTGCATCACTTGTCTTTTTGCATGAGATAAAGTGGGCCATCTTAGAGAACCTATCTACCACGACAAAGATAGAATCCTTACCTTCTTGAGTTCTTGGTAATCCAAGCACGAAATCCATGCTGATATGTTCCCAAGGTGTTGTGGGAATTGGCAAAGGTTCGTATAACCCCTTATTGCTACCATGCCCCTTTTACAAGTTTCACAACGTTCAATCAACCTCAAAACATCTCGATTCAACTTGGGCCAATAGAAGTTTTCTTGAATTATCTTTGATGTCTTAGAATGGCCAAAGTGACCAGCTAATCCACCCTCATGTGCTTCTCTGACAATGGACTCTCTTAAAGAGCCTTGTGGTATGCAAAGTTGCTTCCCATAGTAAAGAAAACCATCTCTTATCAAGAACACTCTTTGTGGACCTTCCAAGCATCTCGTCCAAATGACTCCAAAGTCTGGATCAGCCTTATAAAGTTCCTTAATAAGGTCGAATCCGAATACATTAGTTTGCATAATGGAAAGCACACATGGTCTTCTACTAAGAGCATCAACAACTTGATTTAGTTTTCCAGCCTTGTGCTTGATCACAAATTGAAAATTCTGAAGGAACTCTACCCATTTTGCATGCCTCGCGTTGAGTTTTTGTTGATGATTAAGATACTTTAGTGCCTCATGATCAGAATATAGAACAAACTCTCTGGGCAACTAATGACTCTAATGTTGCAAAACTCGAATAATAGCATAAAACTCTTTCTCATAGGTGGAATACCTCAGCTTAGGTCCACCCAACTTCTCACTAAAGTATGCAATGGGTTTACCTTCTTGACTAAGGACTCCTCCAATTCCAACACCTGAAGCATCACATTCTACTTCAAATAGATCATTAAAGTTTGGTAACTGAAGGATAGGACCTTGTGTCATCTTATTCTTGATCAATTCAAAACTCTTTTGGGCAGCTTCATTCCACTTGAATATGCCTCCCTTCAAACACTCAGTTATAGGAGCAACCAATGTGCTGAAATCTTTAATAAACCGTCTATAGAAGGACACCATTCCATGAAAGCTCCTTATGTCTGAAATTGACCTAGGAGTTGGCCAACTTCAGATTGCCTCTATCTTGCTTGGATCAGCTTGAATACCAGCACTAGTTACTATGTAACCAAGGAAGCAAACACTATCAGCATAAAAGATGCACTTCTTGAGTTGTGCATACAACTTCTCCCTTCTTAAGGTTTCAAAAACCTTCTCTAAATGTTTCTCATGTTCGACTCCCTCGCTAAAAACTAAGATATCATCAAAGTAAACAACAACAAACTTCCCCATGAATGGTCTAAACACATGAGTCATAAGTCTCATGAATGTGCTCGGAGCATTAGACAAACCAAAAGGCATTACCAACCATTCGTACAAGCCTTGGGTAGTCTTGAAGGCAGTCTTCCATTCATCACCTTCTCTCATACGAATCTGGTGATATCCACTCTTCAAATCAATCTTGGAAAAGATTTTAGCACCATGCAATTGATCAAATAGATCGTCTAACCTAGGGATTGGAAAGCGATACTTGATGGTGATTTTGTTGATTGCCCGGCTATCAACACACATCCTCCAGGTGCCATTTTTCTTAGGAACAAGCAAAGCGGGTACAGCACAAGGGCTAAGGCTCTCTCTTATTAAGCCCCTCTCTAGTAACTCTTCAACTTGCCTTTGGAGTTCATCTTGTTGTGTAGGATTCATCCTATAAGAAGATTTGTTCGGCAAAGAAGCCCCAGGTACAAGGTCAATTTGATGTTGAATATCACGCATAGGTGGAAGTTCTAATAGGATATCCTCAGAGATCACATCATCAAACTTAGTAAGTTGCTTTTTGGCTCGTGCATCTAACTCTTTCTCCTCCTCTTGTGAGTCTTCTATAGCTACTGCAATATACAATGTTGCAAGGCTTGGGATGTTTCTCAGTCTTCAAACCTAATTTAGTCACCATATCTTCCGAAACAGCATTAGTGCAACGTCCACCATCAATAATCACAGAACATACCTTGCGATGTGAAGTACACCTAGTGTGGAAAAGTGTTTCTCTTTGACATGACTCTTCATCTTTATATCCAACATGTAAGCTTCTCTGAATAACTAAACAAGCACCTTCATCGGCTTCAATTTCAGCATCCTCATGTTCCTCATCAACTTGATCAGATTCTTGGTTGTCTTCATCAGTCCCATCTTCTTCCTCAACTATCATAATAAGCTTTCGATTGGGACAATCAGCTTGTAGATGGCCAAAACCGTGGCACTTAAAACACTTTCTCCTAGTTGAATCCCCTTGAGGTTTCTTCTCATCACTCTTAGCATTAGTTGAATTAGAAGAATTACCTCTATGAATTGCCTTGGAATTTCCAGCACCAGTACTATTACTCCCCTGGTTAAAATAGTTCTTCTTGGGGTAAGATCTTTTAGGCTCCTTTTGTTGCTGTTCAACATTGATAGCAAGTTTTCGCACATCATTGAATGTCCAATAAGGTTGCAGTCGAATAGCATCTGCGATGGAAAGCCGCAACCCACCAATGTACCTTGCTATAGTATGCTCCTCATGTTCTCGAGTATCACACTTAATCATGAGATATTCAAACTCCCGAGTATAGTTTTCCACGGTCAGGTCTCCTTAACGAAGATTATGAAACTTCAGAAAGTTTTCTTTCTTGTATGTATCAGGAATAAAACGTCTACGTAGTTCTCTTTTCATCTTCTCCCACGTTAGAATCTTTCCACGACCTTCTCTTTCTCTTTCTCGTTTAAGATTCTCCCACCAAAGTGATGCATATCCTTTAACCTTGATGGCAGAAATCTTCACCTTTTTCTCCACAGAATAGTCCTTGAACTCAAAGATTCGTTCAACAGTGAGTAACCAATCCATAAACGCATCCCCTTGGGCTTTTCCATCAAAATCAGGAACATCAACCTTCACATCATCTCTTTTCTCCCTTATATGATTCCTCCTTCTTCTTGGATGATCAAATTCATCATCTTGTCGTCTCCTAGTAAAATCAGAATTATCGCTAGAGTCATCTTCATCAACATCATGAAAGGGATTAATATCATACCCTTCGTTATCATCCTTAGGAATCCTTCGCCGTTCTTGCCTTTGGTAACGTCGAAGTTGTGTTTGTAAATGTTGTATGGTCCTTCTCATCTCTTCCATCTCCACGTCACGATCCGCTGCTCTTCCGTCATCTTCTTGAACCCAACGTCCTCTTCTTGCTTGTATATTATTAGCCACGGTACTCCTCAACTGAGCTCTGATACCAAATTGATGTGATTCTTCAAGTTAACAAAGAACCAATCGACCAGGATCTTATTCTTGAAGCGATTGATGGGCAGATTCAACAAACGGATGTATCTCAAGTTGTAGGCGTAGGACTAAAGTGATTCAAAAACTATATGAAATATGACAATTTGAACTATAAAAATATGTATTAAATGGTTTAAATCAAGTAAGTATTGAGGGCAAAACGATGGAAAGAAAATTAAGGTTCTGTGTATGAACTAGAACAAATTTTAATCAAGAAACGCGTTCTTGAATGACCAAGAACAAATAAAGTTCCTAAGTCACCACTTGAAATCAATTAACGTGATAAAGAAACACCACACGCAGCTGAAAACAAGTTAAAGACTATCACCACCTTGCTTGGAACCAAAAACAAGGATAAAGAACAAGAAATAGAGAGAATAACTCTATTGCAAAATTTAGGTTTATGCTAAAAACGTGAATATGTTTAACAAAGAATAACAACCCTTTATATAGGTCTAGGATCTCTTCTTTGATGACTACAAATCCCTATTCTACTCTAGAAAGGAAGTAGCTAAAAACAAGGAAAGTAAAATCCCTATTCTACAAGGAAAGGGGAAAGTAAAACCTACTAGAACAAGGAAAACAACTAATCCTAATTTAAGAAGGAAATAATTTTAACTTGGCTTCTTGGGCTTGAAATCATCCTTGGGCTTCTTGATTTTGAATACAAGTTCACATACCAATTCTTGGGTTCACAAGAGCTTGTTGTTGACGCCCTAAATAACAAAAGCCCAATATAGCTTCTTGATTTTCATCATTTTGTTATAGATCTCACCCACTTGGGAGGGGGTCATGGGATTCAAGACATGTTTGACACCATTGTGGACAAGGGTGTATTGGTTAGTTCTCCTATTATGGTTGACGGACCTATCATATTGCCATGGTAGGCCAAGTAGAAGATGACACGCTTGCATGGGAACAACATCACATAACACCTCATCGTGATACTTCCCAACCGCGAATTTGATGATAGCTTGCCTAGTCACCTTAAATTCACCACATTCATTGAGCCATTGAAGTTTCTAAGGGTTTTCATGGCGGGTGGTGGGAAGTTTCAAGAAATCAACAAGGGTGGTACTAGCAACATTGGCACAACTCCCACTATCAATGATCATGATGCTAGTGTTTTGGTTAATGATGCACTTGGAATGGAAGAGATTTTCCCGTTGACTTGGGTCATCCATTGCTTTGCTTATCATGGTCCTTCGCACCACATAGAGAGGTACAATAGGCTCATCATCACCTTCAACACCATCCCCTTCACTATCATGATGTTCATTCTCATGATTGCCCTCATCATCCCCTTCCTCGCATTCTTCCCCATCCTCACTATAAGTGTCTTTCAAAATAAACTGTTATATCCCGTATTTTTATACGACGAATTATTCGTAAGCTAATCGAGATAAGTCAAGGACAAGATTATTTTGGGATATGAAATAGAGACTTTTAATCCCCAATTTTAATTAGTACACGGATTACTTGTAGATTTTAATTGGTGTAGAAATATTAATGGAGATTAGGGATTATTAACCATGATTAGATTATTAAGTGAGGATTAGTGATTAATTATGACTAATTAAGTTAATTAGACCACTAAGTGGGCCCCACAAAAATGTGGCAAAATCTGATTGGCCCTTGGATGTTAATGGGACACATGTCAAGGGCTGGACATGTGTCACCATTATGTGCTGCCTATAAATGGCAAATTGATGACTAATAACATCATTTCATCTTCAACATATCATTGAAGTCTAGAGATAGAGAGGGTCACGGCCATGGCTGGCCAGAACTTGAGCTCTCCAATTTGATTCAAAAAAATATTTTCCAAGGCTTCTCAATCATTTGGAAGGTCATCAATGACGTGAACTAACCATTGGGGCAGCAAAAAGGCTTAACGTTTCAATTCACAAAATTCAGCAAGTTGAGAAGTCAAGTGTTAAGGTAAGGTTTGATCATTCTTTTTACACGTTTAAGTAAGGATTTGGGCTGGTTGTAACTTGGTAGATATGAATTGAACCCATGGAATTTTGGATGTTGATGTTGAACTCGTGTAGGAGCTGTTTAGTGGAAATTGGTGAACTAATTTTTATTAATATTTTGGTTGTTGTTGTTATGGATTTTATGATGAAAATGGAGGCATTTAATGGTTAAAGTTGAAGTTAAATTCGTTTGTAGGCTGTTGTAAGGATTATAGTGATAATAATGTGGTTTACTTGCATATGAATAGATGATGTAGTTGTCGTGTGGCTGCTGTTGTATTTCACTAAAATTAGATGAAAAGATCGTATGAAATAATGTATAAGAAGTGTATGTGGGCTGCGTGGTGTATTGTAGGTGTTCGTAAGAATTCCGGGCATCTTTATGTTGTTGGTTAGGGGCTGTCTTGGATGTGTTGTTGTTTTCGTTAAGTTGGAAAAACTAATTACAGTTAAGAGTATACATTATGTTGTTATAGTGATTGGGCTGTTATAGAATCGTTTTGATGAAGTATTATGACTATAGACTAATAAGAACAAAATGGATGTGTCATAATCGCATGTAAACTATTATCGAGTGTTGTAAGGTATGGGCTGATTTGAAATCTCATGCGAGCTGTTTAAAGTGTTCTCGAAGCTTGTCTTGATTAGTCTTAATATGGTACTTGAACGTGTGGTTGTTGATGTTGACTTGGCTGTTGTGTGGTTAGTTTGAATGTAAAGGAAGCGTCGTCTAGTTATCTAGGAAGGAGTTACTAACGTTAGAATACGTTTTGAATCTCCCGGTAGCTTAACCGTAGTTCTTGACGTCTTAATATAGGTTGAGATACTATTGGACAGCGTATACGTATTGCATTACGGCTAAGCGCTAAAGGTATGTAAAGCCTATCCCTTCTTTCTTTTGGCATGTCGTAGACGAAGTGATGAATGATATGAGCTTTGGGGTAATTCCATTCATAAGTTCTGAATATGATTCATGATTCTTATTCACTTCTTGATGTTAGAACTTTTAAAGTAGTTAAGCTACTGCCCTCGAGCTTTCTATATGTTGGATAGTGAAATCGGATGTATAAGTTTCTATTCCTAAAGGCTCTATGATGACTAATGTCTCTGACTTCATAAGTTATTTCACATTATCTCGATACATGTCTATGATTCCTGAGGCTCCCTTTGATATAGTCCATAATGATATTTAAAGAGTACTTAATATGACTATCGCTTTGACACTCGAATGTTAGCTAGTCTACTTGTCTATCGAGTCTCAGGTGATGATTTAATTGCATATGGTTACTCACTACTTTGCTCGTGCATACTGTCAGCAATTAACTTATTTCTCGAGGTCAGCCGTACTCGCAACTTAGTCAAATCCCATCATTACTATTGGCACGACCTTTCAAGACATATTACAAACCTATATCTCATTCTCTTTTTATTTCTAGGAAAATTTCGGCAGATCTTCCTCTGTATTTCTTACTATCTCAAAACCTGCACGCAGGAAATACAAACAATGCCTCACAGGGCCAACATATATATTCATATTATATCATATCACAGCCACACGGGGCTCCCAATATCAACAACAGTATGAAAATGATGGACTTACCTCGTATGTTCAACTCGAACTGCACCTGTTACACTTTCCTGTCTACTTTTCCTTTCAATTTTCAACTTTACATTTCAATTCGTACTTCAATACCTTACCCGACATATATCTTTCGTGCCTTTGCTTACCTGCGTGCTTTGTAATTTCAAATATCATCAGTCACTTCCTTCTGTCAATGTCGTCCTTCTGCTAAAATCAAAGGTTAGTATAAGGAATTTCATTTCCTATGACTCGGCTCTATCGCACGATCTTAGATATGAAAGAAAGGTAATATCCTAAATGTCCTGTAGCTTCCTGTTTATAGATGTGGTGCACAACACACCAATAAACAAGACTCTACTAGACACGGTCTGTAGACACTCCGAGGATGAACTGCTCTGATACCACTTTTGTCACGACCTAACCCCGTAGGCCGTGACTAGTGCCCGAGCTGGACACTCGTATACATATCTGTCAGGCATAATCAAACTGAAGCTGAACATCATATAGAAACTTTGTGAAAACATACGTTATCTCAAAACGTCACATCCATGTATCATGGTAACCTGTCTCGTGAGGAGTCACAACTAATCAAAAGATATCATAATACACGAGCCGACAAAGCTGTCACAACGTACGGGAATATCCTTGAACATATAAGCAAGCCGACAAGGCTGCCACTACATACAACATCCCAAAATATATATATATCTATATATATATATATACGCAAGCCGACAAGGCTGCCACTACATACGGGAACGTCCCAACATAAGTCATATAGGCATAACTGAACAACATCTATATGTAACCCACACATATGTCTACAGACCTCTAAGAGTATCAACAGTAACATATGACGGGACAGGGCTCCGCCGTACCCCTGAACGAACATATACATATATCAGCAGATCTGTGCCAAAAGTCTAGACTCCGGAACAACGGAGCACTCCAAGACGGCTGATGATAAGATTCAGCCTAATGAAACTCTAAGAATTAAATTAAAAATAAAGGAAAACAAAAGATGGATGAAGAATTAGGGATTAAGAAGAATAGGGGATAGATACTTGACCCAATTAGTAATGAATCCTATAGGCAAATCTAAGTATATCAAACTTAAACCCTCCTATTATGAATTCAACCAAAAGAACCAAAGTAATTTGAATCAAGTAGAATACTCAATTAGAAACCACAAATGAGCAATCTAGATGAATTCAATGGATAAGCAAATTCACTTTGCAACAATGAAATCACACTTAGTGTAGTAACCTAACAATCTATCTAGTAGCTAAATTCTCTCAATATTTGAGTTCACACTATATCAAAAACTAAGTCTTCCAAATGGATGACAAAAACTATTTATACTAATGTCTATTACACCAAAAGGCCCTAAAGTGGCTCTTTTGCAAAAATACCCACATGGGTCTTCAATTGCATCCAAAGCCTCATAACTTGCAATTATGACCTCTAATTGCCATTCTAACCCCAGAACTTGCAAGTATGACCTCCAATTGCAATCGTAGCCCCAAAGTTGC
Organism: Lycium barbarum; assembly: GCF_019175385.1. NCBI lineage: Eukaryota > Viridiplantae > Streptophyta > Magnoliopsida > Solanales > Solanaceae > Lycium > Lycium barbarum. Next base: position 50,336,362 of record NC_083348.1, on the reverse strand, counting down.
ACTTTTAGCCATTTTGCGCTTCTAGCCACTTTGCGTCTCTTCCAATGCCAACTCCCAAACGTTGAAAATCCGCGAAGTCTTCTCTCCCATCTCCCCCAAGGAATCCCTTTTCATGAACAAGGCTTGCAACTCTTGACGTTCTCTTGCTTGACTTCTTGTGAAAGGCCTTGTGCTTGTTGGGTTCATATCATCCTCCCCTTCTTGGAGAAGATTCGTCCTCGAATCTAAAGGCATACCTACAACACAAGAGGAAAGATGACTCACATTGAAAACATTATGAACATTATACTCACTTGGCAAGTCGATCTTGTAGGCATTATCATTGATCTTTTCAAGCACTTTGAATGGACCATCTCCCCTTGGGCTCAATTTTCCTTTTCGCATTTGCGGAAACCTTTCTTTTCGAAAGTGAACCCAAACCCAATCATCGGGTTGGAAGTCCACCTTTCTTCTCCCACGATTTTGTCTCTTGGCTATCTTGGTGTTGACCTTGTCAATGCTCTCCTTTACCTTGGCATGAATTTTCATCATTTCGGCCGCCCTTTGCTTTACATCTAAACTCACAACAACATCACTAGCCAAAGGGGTTAAGGTTAAAGGAATCAAAGGATTAAAGTCATAACATACTTCAAATGGAGTCATGTCAATAGAGGAATGAAGGGACCGATTGTAAGCAAACTCAATCAAAGGTAAACGGTCCTCCCAAGAAGTGGGCTTTCCTCTAATAATACACCTAAGCATACTCCCTAGAGTCCTATTCACTACTTCGGTTTGACCATCCGTTTGAGGGTGGCAAGAAGTGGAGAACATGAGCTTGGTACCAAGTGTACCCTAAAGGCTTTTCTAAAAATGACTAAGAAACTTGGAATCCCTATCACTAACAATAGTGCGGGGAACTCCATGCAACTTAAGAATATGATTCACAAACAAAGATGCTACATGAGATGCATCATCATATTTATGACATGGTATAAAATGAGACATTTTTTAGAACCTATCTACCACGACAAAAATGCTATCATGACCCCTTTTGGTTCTTCGAAGACCCAACACAAAATCCATAGAAATGTCTATCCAAGGACCAATAGGGGTAGGAAGGGGGGTATACATACCTTGAGGCCGAGTCTTGGACTTGGCTTGCTTGTATTCCAAACATTGACCACATAGCTTTTCAACATCATGTCGCATCATGGGCCAATAGAATTGCTCACCCAAAATGTCAAGTGTCTTGGCCACTCCAAAATGGCCCATCATTCCACCACTATGTGCTTCCTTGACGAACAGTTCTCTCCATGAGCTCATTGGAACACAAACTCTACCATCCTTGAACAGGAACCCATCAACAAGATGGAATCTATCAACCCTCCTCCCTTAGGTCAACTCCTCACAAATCGCTCTAAAGTCGGGATCTTGAGAATAGAATCCCTTAAGGCTTTCAAATCCCATCATTCTAGAAGTCATAGTGTTTAGCAAGACATACCTTCTAGATAATGCATCCGCCACCACATTGTCCTTCCCCTTTTTTTAATGGATCACATAAGGGAAAGCTTCAATCAATTCTAACCATTTTGCATTTCTCTTGTTGAGCTTGGATTGGCTCTTCAAATGTTTCAAGGATTCGTGATCCGATCGTATCACAAACTCCTTATGCCACAAATAATGTTGCCAATGGGTCAAGACCCTCACAAGTGCATACAACTCCTTGTCATAAGTAGAGTAGTTCAATGACGCCCCTTTTAGTTTTTCACTAAAGTAAGCCAATGGCTTGCCTTCTTGCATCAATACTCCACCTATGCCAACCCCGGAAGCATCACACTCAACTTCAAAAGTTTTCTCAAAATTAGGTAATTGCAACAATGGTGACGAACTCAACATGGATTTCAATTCTTGAAACGCCTTCTCTTGCTCATCTCCCCAAACAAAAGAAACATCTTTCTTGATCAATTCGGTTGAGGGAGAGGCAATTGTACTAAACCCCTTTACAAACCTTCTATAGAAACTTGCCAACCCATGGAAACTCCTCACATCGGTTGCATTTTTAGGAGTTGGCCAAGTTCTAATAGACTCCACCTTTTCTTCATTAACCTCCGCGCCATTTGCACTCACCACAAAACCCAAGAACACCACTTTATCAACACAAAAAGCACATTTCTTGACGTTAGCAAACAACCTCTCACGCAACAAGACATCAAATACTTGCCTCAAATGGCCTACATGCTCCTCGATTGATTTGCTATACACAAGGATATCATCAAAATAAACAACCACAAACTTGTTGATAAAGTGTTTCAAGACATGGTTTATCAACCTCATAAATGTGCTAGGTGCATTGGTTAGTCCGAATGGCATGACAAGCCACTCATAGAGTCCAAAATTGGTTTTGAAATCCGTTTTCCACTCATCACCGGGGCTCATTCGAATTTGGTGATAGCCACGTCTAAGGTCAATCTTTGAAAACACACTTGAGCCACAAAGCTCATCCAACATATCATCAAGCCTAGGAATGGGATGGCGATACTTTACCGTGATTTTGTTGACGGCTCTACAATCAATGCACATCCTCCAAGTTCCATCTTTCTTTGGAACAAGAATCACCGGCACGGCACACGGGCTAAGACTCTCCTTCACTAGCCCCTTTTTAAGAAGTTCATCCACTTGCCTTTGTAATTTTTTCGTTTCTTCCGGATTGCTCCTATAAGCCGGTTTGTTAGGAATTTAGGAACCCGGTACAAAGTCGATTTGGTGCTCAATACCTCTCAAAGGAGGTAAGCCATCAGGTATTTCCTCCGGAAACAAGGCCTCATATTCCTGAAAAAGAGAAGACATACTACTAGGCAAAGTGCTAGTAGCTTGGTTAGCATTTAGGAGAAGATCTTTGTTGACAAGACACACCATGAAGTGTCTCTCGTCAACCCCTTTTAAGCAATTACTTGGTTTGGCCAACAAACATTTCTTGGAACCATCTTGAGATGTCCCCTCTCCACTTATGACCAACAAAGTCTCCTTCTCACTCTTCTCCTTTTCTTCCCTTTGATACTTCTCCCGAAGCTCCCTCATCACTCTATAATCCCCACTCACTTGGTAAGGGGTTAGTGGGTTAAGAATGTACTTCTTCCCCTTGACCACAAATGAGTACTTGTTAGTTCTCCCACTATGTTGGGCATCAACATCAAATTGCCAAGGTCTTCCAAGCAATAGATGGCAAGCTTGCATGGGTACCACATTACACAAAATCTCATCTTGGTACTTGCTAATGCTAAATTTGATAATGGCTTGCTTGTTGACCCTCATTTCGCCACATTCATTAAACCATTGGAGTTTGTAGGGATTAGTGTGCTTGCGGGTGGGGAATTTCATACTTTCAACTAAAAATTGGCTAACGGCATTCGTACAACTTCCACTATCAATGATTAAGGAGCACACCTTATCCACAATTTTACAACGTGCATGGAACAAGTTCTCCCTTTGGTCGCTCTCTTCCCTAGCTCTAACCCTCATGGCTCTTCTTGCCACAATAGCATGATTCAAGGCTTCTTCATACCTTATCTCAACCTCTTCATCGGAATCACCCTCACACTCACTTCTTTCTCCCTCCTCTTCATGACCATCCCCGCCCTCATGTTCATCATCGGTTCGATACCCATCCCTCACTATTGTGATAGTCCTCCGGTTGGGACACTCACTCGCAATGTGCCCTTTCCCTTGGCACTTAGAGCATTGGATGGTAGAAGGTCGGTTATAGTTGGTGTTAGAATTGTTACCTCCTTTAGCCTTGTAATCACCTTTGTCTTTGTAATCGAATTTGTCTTGAGGTGCTTGAGTGTTGCTCCTGGGCTTATCCCACGTGGAAGTTTTCCACTTCTCTTTGCCCTTGTTCCAAGTTGACGACAATTTGCTTTTGTCTTTGTACGACCTCTCTTCTTTTAGATCCGCCTCAACCTTGGATGCATCATGGAATGCCTCTTCAAGACTATGTTTTGAGCCTCATCGGTTTAGAGATGTCTCGATTCAAGTTAGCTACAAACCTTATAATAGTATACTCTTCATGCTCTTCTATCTTGGACTTCATCCTCAAATTCTCAAACTCATCAAAGTACGCTTCCACACTTTTGAACCCTTGTTTCAACATGTACAATCTTTTGAGTGCATCTTGGTGGTATGTGGGTGGAAGCCACCTTGTCTCCATGAGCTCAATCAAATCGTTCCAAGTTGGGAGATCATAGATGTGTTGTTGAGCTCTTTGTAACTTCTTGGATTCCCACCAAGTAGAAGCGTACCCCTCAAATTGAGTGAGGGCATACTTTGCCTTTAAGGCCTCAGACACATTGTTCGTGAGGAAGATGCGCTCACTTTGCAATTTCCATTCAAGGAACTCTTCCGGATTGCTACCCCCTTGGAACGTAGGAAGGTTCACCTTGATGGTGTTCAAATTCCGCTCATTATCTTGCAATCTTCCCCGGTCTTCATAGCCTTGGGCCCTCCCTAGGTCTACATGACCTTGGAATCTAGGGTCATGGCCCGGAAACCTCTCAAAACCTCATCTTCCTCCCCTCCCCCTATTATTCATTCCTCCACGTCTCCCTCCTTGTCGGTTATCATCCCACCACCGACCTTGTGGATAGTCATCACACTCCTCTTCATTCATGGGGTATTGGTAGTGGGCGTTGGTATTGGTTTTGGTTAGGAAAGGGATCTTGTGTTTGGACTTGGGGTGGAGCTTGGGGTGTTTGTTGTAAGGTTACTTGAGGGATTGCCTCATTCGGGTTGTGTTGGTAAACGTGGGGATAGGTTTGTCGATTGGTGTTTTGGAAAGTGGGGTTTTGGAATGGAAGGTTGGTTGTTTGGGGTAGTGGAGCTCTTTGGGTGGAGGTGGTTGTGGTGTTGGGATTGCCCAAGGCATGGGCTTGTCCCGGAGTAATGGTTGGTGTTGTGTCTTGTGTTTTATCCCCATCACCTTCATTCCGAGAACGGGGAGTGCCCATTCTACTCGAACTCTCCATTTGAACTTTCTCAATACTCACCATCTGTTCATCCATACTATTCAACTTCCCACTCACACCATTCATCTCTCCCCTCATCTCTTCCATACCCGCTTGCATGCCTGAGATTTGATTCATGATCATAGCCAATGAACTTGCTATGGATGACATATCTACTACCTCTTGCGTCCTATCACCTTGGTTAGACATGATGACCTGCAAAACTAGCAACCAAGATTAGCAATAAAAGCCTCACGCCACTCGTATTGAACTCTCAACCTTACCACACTCCGTGCCCTTTCGAAGTTGTTGATGAATCGCTCGCCCAATCAAAGTCACACGTTGCTTATCCTTTGTGGTAGAATGAATTTTTGTTTAGATGAAAGACGGACGACTCAAAGCAAATCGGATGGGAGTCAATAAAATTTCAACGAGATAACACGACGAAAAGCTTGAAAGAAGTTAGCACAAAAGAAATGTGGACAAAAGAACTAGTAGGCACAAGTAGGAACAACTACCAAATGGCTACTAGTTGAAAGACACAAGAAAATGGGATGCTAAAAACGGAAAATAAATAAAATTTCGGCCCGGGTAGGTGATAACTTGAAAGCGGGGTCTTGAAGTCCCAAATGATCCAAGGTATCAATTTGAAATAATGAAAATTTTAAAATTTCTAAACTCTTTTTTTTTGTCCCCTAATAAAAGGACTAGGGACACAAGATTATCAACTAAGGATCAAGAAATTTTGAGAAATGAAAGTGGGATGAAATGAAATTTGGACTTGAAAAGGTACCTTGAAGTATACGGTTTGAGCTTGACAAAATACGGTCCGTATTGTGGTTTACGGACCGTCCTTCGAGACCGTATTTAGTGATGCCCAAAACAGAATGTACCTTGTACTTTACGACCCACGAGATACGGGCCGTATTGTGGTTTACGGTTCGTCCTTCGTGGCCGTATTTAGTGATCCCAAAACAGAATGTACCTTGTATTTTACGACCTACGAGATACGGGCCCGTATTACGGTTTACGGTCCGTATTTAACAAGGTTGCCAATTCCAGTGAGCTCCTTATCTCAAGATCGAAGTCTACGACCCAGATTACGGTCCGTAATTTGCAATATTCCCAGCTTCAGTTATTTTCGTGTTGAACTCGATCGTCTCGGAATTTGGACCGAATTTCTTGGATCTGATGACGTTTGTGGGCCCACTCAACCTAGTAATTACCCCTTTTTGGGTAGAAAAACAACTTTTAAACTTTTGACTTGGATTCCTTGGATCTAACTTTCCTTTTTATCTTCTTCTTCACCAAGAACAAAGATGAACAATGAAGAACACTTAAAAACCCAATGTGGTCCAAATCAACTCGTTTTTCCCCCAATTTTTAGATATAAGCTCCTTATCACTTAGACAACAAAGCCCAATATGAACCAAAGCTCAATTTCACCAAAATCAACTAAACCCACTTTGAGTTCTTTAAGCTTTGATGAACCTCTAATGGTGGAAACTTCAATCCTTACCCAAATGGCTTCAAATTTCGTTTCTAGATGTTTCCCACCACAACAAACTCAAATCTAACTTCAAAAACAACAAAATCATATCACAAAACGATTTTCAATTTTTTTTGGGATTTTCGGATTTTTTTTTTTTTGGGATTTTCAAATTTTGAGCCTAGGATTAGAAATTGTAGGAACAATCTCTTAGCCAAAGCTCTAATACCAAATGATAAGATTCAACCTAATGAAACTCTAAGAATTAAACAAAATAAAGGAAAACAAAAGATGGATGAAGAATTAGGGATTAAGAAGAATAGGGGATAGATACTTGACCCAATTAGTAATGAATCCTATAGGCAAATCTAAGTATATCAAACTTAAACCCTCCTATTATGAATTCAACCAAAAGAACCAAAGTAATTTGAATCAAGTAGAATACTCAATTAGAAACCAAAAATGAGCAATCTAGATGAATTCAATGGATAAGCAAATTCACTTTGCAACAATGAAATCACACTTAGTGTAGTAACCTAACAATCTATCTAGTAGCTAAATTCTCTCAATATTTGAGTTCACACAATATCAAAAACTAAGTCTTCCAAATGGATGACAAAAACTATTTATACTAATGTCTATTACACCAAAAGGCCCTAAAGTGGCTCTTTTGCAAAAATACCCACATGGGTCTTCAATTGCATCCAAAGCCTCATAACTTGCAATTATGACCTCTAATTGCCATTCTAACCCCAGAACTTGCAAGTATGACCTCCAATTGCAATCGTAGCCCCAAAGTTGCACTTTTAGCCATTTTGCGCTTCTAGCCACTTTGCGTCTCTTCCAATGCCAACTCCCAAACGTTGAAAATCCGCGAAGTCTTCTCTCCCATCTCCCCCAAGGCATACCTTTTCATGAATAAGGCTTGCAACTCTTGAAGTTCTCTTGCTTGACTTCTTGTGAAAAGGCCTTGTGCTTGTTGGGTTCATATCAGCTGAGTAGAAGTCCTAAGCTGGAGGGTCACCAAATCAAGTATCTGTACCTGCGAGCATGAACGCAGCCCCCCGAAGAAAGGGGGTCAGTAAGAGATATGTACTGAGTATATAAAGCATGAAATGCAATATGGAAGATCATAATTGAAGTAAAGATTCCAGGAGACAAGTATGATAATCAATAAATCACTGTACCTGTGTCTTACAAAACAAGTCATGCATATCATTATCATATACCGTACCCGGCCCATCATGGGACTCGATGGATAGTTATATCATCATATCGTCATATACCGTACCCGGCCCACTATGGGACTCGGTGAATAATCATATCATCGTATACCGTACCCGGCCCATTATGGGACTCGGTGAATAATCATATCATCATATCATCATATACTGTACCCGGCCCATTATGGCACTCGGTGAATAATGTAGTAAAACTGTGCATGATAACATACCCGGCCCGGGACTCGGTGAAAGATGTAACAACAGTATGCACGAGTAAAGTAGTGAGTAACCACATGCAATTAAATCATCATCTGAGACTCGATAGACAAGTAGACTAGCTAACATGTGAGTGTCCAAGCGATAGTCATGTTAAGTACTCTTTAAATATCGTTATGAACTATATCAAAGGGAGCCTCAGGAATCATAGACATGTATCGAGATAATGTGAAATAACTTATGAAGTCATTATAGAGCCTTTAGGAATAGAAACTTATACATACAATTATACTATCCAACGTATAAAAAGCTCGAGGGCAGTAGCTTAACTGCTTTAAAATTTCTAACATCAAGAAGTGAATAAGAATCATGAATCATATTCGGAACTTATGAATGGAATTACCCCAAAGATTATATCATTCATCACTTACGTCTAAGACATGCCAAAAGAAAGAAGGGATAGGCTTTACATACCTTTAGCACTTATTCGCAACACAACACGCATACGCTGCCCAATAGTGTCTCAACCTATATTAAAACGTCAAGAACTATGGTTAAGCTACGGGGAGATTCAGAACGTATTCTAACGTTAGTAACTCCTTTCTAGAAATTAGACGACGTTTCCCTTATATTCCAACCAATGACTAAGCCAACATCAATAACCACACGCTCAAGTACCATATCGAGGCTATTCAAGACAATACTCAAGAACACTCCGAACAGCCCGCACAACATCCCAAATAGTCCACGTTTACAACATTTGATAATAATCCACATACAACTACGACATATTCAAGTTATTCTTAATGATCCATAGTCATAACATTTTCATCTAAACAACCCTATAACAGCCCAACCAACATACAACACAACGTACAGTCTTAATCATCATTAATCTTCCAAGCTCAACAAGAACAACAACATATCAAAACAACCCCTAACCACAACATAAAGAGATGCCCGATAATCTTACGAACACCTACGAATACACCAAGAAAACCACATACGTTTCTCATATGTTATCCCATACAATATTTTCATCCAAATTCGTGATTTATACCAGCCCACACACGACAACAACATCATCCATTTATATATAAGAAAACTACATTATCATCACATTAAGTTCTACAACAGCCCACAAACAATTACAATTACAACTTCAACTTTAATTATTTAATTCCTTCACTTAATCCATGACACAACAACAAAAAAAAATACCAATTAAAATTAACCCATCCTTGCTAGCTTAAAACAGTCCATACACGGCTCAACCAAGATCCAACATCAACATACACAATTCTTGCAATTAATTCCACATCCGTTAATTCATATGAAGACCAAATCACTTCTAAAACATGTTAGGGAGAATTAAATCTTACCTTAGAAATCAAGCTCTTATTATTCACCATGGCCGTGAGCTTCCTCTCTCCTTTCTTCCTCCAATTGAATTTGAAAATCAACAATTTAATGGTGTAGGGAGTAGGCTGGCCGTGAGTTGTTTAGGGGCTGCTGCCATGGCTGGCCGTGAGCTCAGCCACAAGCCGCCATGGCCGAGCCTTTCCCCCCTCTCTCTAGCTTAATTACTCCTCCTCTCTCTAGTTTTAATTTGGTTGAGAAATGAATGAATTAGGTGACTAATTCTTAGTCATCATCTATACATATATACTTTGCCCCTTGTGTTGACACGTGTCCATCTTTATGACACGTGTCCACTTTTATTCAAGCCAATTAAATTCCGCCATGTGTCGTGGGGCCCACTTAGTGGTTTAATTAGGCTAATTAATCATAATTGATCACTAATCCCCACTTAATAATGTAATCGTGGTTAATTAATCCCTAATATCCATTAATATTTCCATACCAAATAAAATCGCAAGCAAGTCGTGCACCTATTAAAATCGGGGATTAAAAGTCCTTGTCTCATATCCAAAAATAATTTTATCCTTGGATTTATGTTGATTAACTTACGAATAATCCGTCGTATAAAAATACGGGATATAACACTAAGAATAGGAGCTTCTTTGAAATTTATACGTTCGTCTTCTGTTTGTCTCATATAGGCCATGCCAAAAAAAGAAAGAAAGGATAGCCTTAACATACCTTGTCGCTTCTCAAGTTAACCATAACTTAGGTCTCGGGCTTCGCCAATCTACAAACAATACCAAATATGCCAATAATCAAATTAGGATACTCTTTCAAACCAATCCTTCATTACGTAGAAATCTAACGATATTCGGGCAGCATCTTCCCTAAAAACATAATAATCCTCGTGATTCCAACTTAGCCAAAATATCAATCCCAATACTAACATCGATATCAACAAATACATGCCCAAATAGAATCAAATCCATTCTTAAATCACTTCCAAAACATCCCAATATAAATTCCTCTACCGATGCTTGTATACACTTCTTTATTTCCGTATATACATAGTATAACAACAAACATAACAACAACAACTACAGTCAATCCCACGATATTCCAGCCCACAAAACAATTCATAACAACCACCAAACAACCCACATGATAACAATAACAATTTATCCGATTCCCGATATAGTTTTCGTAATTCTTTCATCTAGCAACGTAGATACGACTCGGATAACTCAAATACATCCAGGAGAGAGGATTTCTTACCTTATATGCCAAGAATTACTCTTCTTCCACCTTACATCACTTTGAAGAATGTCCGGATCCAACAACACGACAAAAACAAAAAATGAGATCTAAGCAGTGAGCGAAACTCGTAACAAAAATGAATAACATCGCTTGCTAAAAGGGAATATCACGTTGTTGTATCTATTTCTCATGAAATGAAGTTTCTGGACGTTTTAAACTTTCCCACTTGGTTTACACGAAATGGTCTCATACAATACATTTTTGTTGATTCTTGAAAATGTACTAATTCCTTTAAGGTAAAGGATAATTGTCAAGGTGGAATCTTGACACCTTGTCTCTCTCCCATGTGTCACCCATGCAATCCAAGTACTTTTGACTCCTTAATTCCTTTATAAATCTTAATTCCACCCTTATACTACCTACTGCCACGTGGAAGAAAGGTGTGACACTCTACACTTGTCCACTAACATTATTTAATTCATTATCTGCGCTACAATTTCACATTTAACCAGTCACACACATAATTAATTTCTTGATCCCAATTCCCTTAAATAGTACCTATTTTTAACACACTTCATACTCATTATCATACTCATGTGATATAGCACTAGTCCATAGCCTCCTTTGCCACACATAGAATATTATTTGCAATCATCTTTGGGACTTTTCCGTCTTAAATCATTTCGGGACTTCATCCTTTTTATACACCGAACTCTTGATTTTCATGCTTCAATATGACTAAATTCTCTAGGCTTGGGTCAATTTGCTCACATTTGATGGTTCAATTTCCCGGTCCAAAATACAGGATATTATAGCTTGGACCGTATTTCATTCAAACAAATTCAAACCTCGACGAAACTTATTTTCTTCGATTTGTTTAACTTCTAATATTTACAACACATCTGTACCATCACTCTAATCACCTATAAGCTTAGGGGATAACCTCATTTCCATTACTAATGTCATTGAACTCGCACGCTTTCCAACACATGAAAACACGGGATGTAACATCCTTCCCCCCTTTAGAACATTCGTCCTCGAATGTTAGATTATTCCTGTATAAGTATACTGGTTATGGCGATCTCATAACGGATCAATTATAACTCGAACTCATCCATCATGCTGTGCCTCTCTTTACTTAGCCTAATTCCATTCTCCACCTGACTTCAGTTAATATTGAATTTTCAAAGAAAGTGGTCATAACTTAGCTACTTCCGTAATTGACTGCAACTTACTATATCCATCTGTACTTGAAACTTAAGTCGAGTTTTTTTTTATTATTTTGTAGCCATCTTCTCAGTAACACTGTAGAATAGGAGCTGTCTTTCCTTTGGGTATGTTTACCATCGCATATTAGTTCCTCCGGTTCTCTCTTCTCATTCTTATAGGTCTACTTCCACTCTTTATGTAGGTCGCATAGTCCGCAGCGTACCTCCTTCTAGGAGTTATCATTTTAATCCTCTAATCATGCACTATCTATAACATTCCCTTTGAATAGTTGAAAACGAGTTTATGACTCTCGGTTGCAATAATTCCTTGATTCCTCAGGACTATCCTTTCAAGAGATATAAGTGAGTCACTCTCCTGATATGATTCTCCTTGATACTTGAACTCGTCGATCCCTTTTTTTTTTTTGCCTCAAATAGTCTAGAAACCTTTCGTCCTTATCGTTACTCCTTCCCATAATCTTAATCATATAGTGATAGCAACCATGGAGGCTCAAATGCACGAAGGAGCAAAAAAGGTCACCACCAAGATTCGGGACGAATCTTCTATAAGAGGGGGAGAATGATAGCAGCCAAGGAAGCTTAATTTTCATTGAAGACTAAAAAATATCAAGATGCTTTAATGGGCTTCATTTGGTAATGACATGTCATGTAATGGAGGAATAGCTCCAGCCCAAAGGAGATCTTTAGGGAAAGTCTTAATACTAATTGGAGGCCCAAATTGAAAACCAAGATGAGTTGGATTATGGCCCAAAACATGCCCAAAGAAGGAACAAGTTCAGCAGCCCATACTTGTGTTTCTAGAAGATCATTTAATGCTATGTTGACTACATTTAATGTTTTTATTGAACAAAGTGTTGGTGGTCTTCTATGCACATTGGAACAAATGTTTGGTGGTCTTCTATGCACATTGGAACAAATGTTGGTGGTCTTCTATGCACTTTGGAACAAAGAATTGGTGGTCTTCTATGCAGCTTGGAAATTGCACCTTAGTTGATACAATAACGGATACGCGGAAGCAATAAAATGACAAGGAAAGTAAAGGATAGATAGATTGACACAAGAAAATGGAATTAAAAGCAACCTAAAGGTGTATCAAACCTAAAGACCTCAATTAATTAACATTAACAAGCACCAACCTCTTAGGATGACCTCAAGGGAATTGAATTCCCAAGCAACCAATCCTCTCACAATCAAGGATTCAACAAGAGCCATCCATGGCCTCTCTCACAAGTTCCTCTCTCTAGAGACTACTCTCAAAATCACTCATCTATTTTCATAATTCATCCAAATGTCAAAAGTCCCCAAATGAAATAAAAGACTAGCTATTTATACTAACTAAATAATAGAAGACCCTATTATTACATAAATGCCATTAATGAGGCAAGGGCCTTGTTTGGCTAGTCTTGTGGAGATGGAAATCTTGAATTTGCGAATGCGGCCTCTTGCAAACCTAGCTTTCCTTGCTCGGTGGCCACTTTAATGCTCTTCCATCTCCCATCCGTCCTCTCCATGCTATCATCCAAACTTTGGCTCCACGAGACGGTCCTTTAAGTGTCCTTGAGGCAACTCGGCTTGCATCATTCTCCCCTTCTTGAAAAGGATTCGTCCTCGAATCTAAACCTTGCAAAACCATAAAGGAGGCAAACAAAAACATACTCCTCAAGGATTGAGGGTTAGCACACAACGCAATAATCGCATATTCATGCCAAGGATGAACAAACTTGTGGTACAACCACACATCTATGACAATCATGACTAACATTTGCACACATGAGGTATCAAGCAGTTGATTCCTCCAAGGTTCATGACATAAGGGAGTAATAAAACCAATGGGTTCAAAATACGAAGTATGCAACTCGACATTGTTTCTATTTGACATGTAGCATAATGTCCAAACAAGAACACTCTCATTTTTCAAACAAGGACTCCCCCAAGATAGTGCTCTCAAATCACACAAGGTGTTGCCCGGATCAAAGGGGACGAACATCCATCTAGTGTGGTCAAGAACACAATTGGCTAGATCATAAGAGCCTTCTCCCACATAAGATGCACTCCCTATATGCTCAAGAATGTCATCATATGCAAACAAGTAATAAAGAAAGGTATCACGTAAAATAACTTCCTCATCAATATCACTCCCCAATGTAACCTCACCATGCGGTTCAAGGACAAGATTATCCAAGGGGTTACTATGAAGTTGAACATGAAAGGAAGAATTTGCAATTTCTAGACGAGAACTACCGTCCTTTGTAACACTTTCCTTCCCCACAAATGGATCACAATTCCTCAGAGGAAGATCTCCATCATGGAAAAGAGTGTCTTCATCCCATAGTGGGTTACATATCACATTATAGCCTCCAAAGGAAACTAAACGTTCAACATTACCAAACATCCCACTAGGTATTTCACTCTCAACAGTCATGTCATCCTCAAATAAAACATTATCCTTTACAAGAGAGTAATCCATGAACAATGAGGAGTCAAAGCATGTCAATTCACTTTCAAAAGAACCAATGTCATCTTTCAATGCATTTTCGCTCACATGACTATCTACATGACACACATCACCACTACAAATTGGAGTCTTATCACGTGACACTAAAGTACGATCAAGAGACTCATTATGACACGAAACAAGCAAGGGTGATATGTCATATTCTTTCAATTGACCAACTATATCAACATCATCACTAACTAGAGGTACATTAAGCACGTCACAAGGATCCTTAAGTAGTGAATTATCATTACAAATAAGTTGATCAACACAAGTTTCAACAGTAATTGGTAGTATGTCAATCTCGCAAGAATTACTAACATGGTGACCACATGACAAACTACCATTCAATTCGTAAGTGTCAACACTAGATGGACACAAATCGATCTTGCAAGAAGAATCAATTTTGTCATCTAAAGGATCAACTAGTGTTTGAGCACCTTTATTCGATAATGCACTATCATTCAAAGCACAAGTGTCAACACTAGGTGGACACAAATCGACCTTACAAGAAGGATAAATTCGGTCATCAATAGGATCAACTAGTGTGGGAACACTTTCAATAATGGCATTACAAATAGACGACAAAGAAGCTTTAGGCTTAATGCACGATAAGCTAACTTTCATACTTGACTCGGCATTAAAATCACACAAAGATATAGGAGTATAAGGATAAGTGATCTTACCTTGATGTTCACGTAAGCTCCTTTGACCAATAGAAGGAATGGTTGGGGCCGCCGTCCTTGCCTTTAAGCATGGGGTTCTCTCAAAAAAGGTACCC
Organism: Lycium barbarum; assembly: GCF_019175385.1. NCBI lineage: Eukaryota > Viridiplantae > Streptophyta > Magnoliopsida > Solanales > Solanaceae > Lycium > Lycium barbarum. The sequence continues at coordinate 50,321,329 of NC_083348.1, read as the reverse complement.
TTCAAAGATTTATTTCTTCTCACATGGGGCTTGGGATATTGGCCTCTCAATATCCTTTTCATGTCCTCCCAAGTCTTGATTGGACTCCTCACTCGTCTCCCACAACATTTCACATACTCCCAATATTGGACAAGCTTTGAGTCAAAAGTTTGGACGGCTAAGTCCATCTTCATTTCTTGCGAATAGTTGTAGCTAGTGAAGATTTCATCTATTATGGACTCCCATTTCTCATATTCTTCTCCACTAGCTTCCCTAGCTAAGGTAGGCCATTTCACATAGGTATCTCGCACTTTTATACTTGGACTCCTCCGAGAAAGTATGCATGGAAGGAGCAATTTGCCTTTCTTGTCCACTACATATCGATGCCAATCTTGTTCATGTGGGATTCCATGCTCTTGGAACCAAGGGACTCCTAAGCATACGTGGCAATTATCCATTGGAAGCACATCACACCAAACCTCCTCTTGGTACTTGCCAAGTGAAATATATACCATCACCCTCCTATCAACCCAATATCCTCCCTCGTCATAAAAAGGATTTTGCCTATTCACACAAGGTAGCCTTAATTCTTCAACCGAACGAGGGGTGATGAAATTGGTGTAACAATCGTCATCAAGCACAAGGGTTCCCTCTCTACCACAAAGGTTTACCGTGGTCTCCACGAATCTCCTCTTTGGAAACACCTTCTTTTGTATAGGACGACTCCAACTAGTACTCACATTCCCACTCATGCCACTTTTCTTAGGATAGGAAGTACTACAAGAAGAAGCATATGCATGCCAACTAGAATTCGTTCCATAATCAACATTAGCACTTCCACTACCTCCATAGATATACCCTCCACGAGTCCTACTTGTATAAGGATTTTCCCCATAAGACCCATAAGATACGTGTGAAAGAGAGTCATACCTTGAGTCGTCTTTATCTTCATGATGTATAGCATAAGAACCTTCACCTTCATCATGTGAAGCATAACAAGTTTCTTCTTCATCCCTATCTTCCTCATGAGACACATGAGTACCACTCTCTTCATATTCTTCTTCAAAATGGTAATTCTCTCCTCGAACTTCCTCATGATCACCATTTCCCATATAGCCCTCATATTCCCCATCGTCACACCCTTGATAGCTCAAATAGACCTCCCCTTCATAACTACAACCATCATCGTCATAACAATCATAATCGCCACCACATGAATCGAAATCCATGGAGAAGTACCTGCAAACAACACTTAGCAAACACGTTAGTAGTAAAGAAACCTCACCACACTCGTGTTTACACTCGTTTGTGCTCGGCTAGCACCACTCAAATGAACTGACACACTCTTGCCTTTTACCACTCAATTGGATTAGCCGATGTTGATTCTCGATTGGATTCGGTTGGTTGCAAGGTGCACAATTACTACTCGAGATCGGAATGGATTCTTGTAGACTCAAGAAGAACGAGGACTCAATTCAATCTAACGGACTTGAACCAAGAAATTAACAACGAAGCAAAAACGAAGAAAAGCACGAAAGAATTGGCACGAAAGAAATGCGGACACAAGAACTAGAAAATACAAGTAGGAACAGCTACTAAATGGCTACTAGTTGAAAGACACCAGAAAATGGAATGCAAAAATCGGGAAAATGACTAAAATTTCGGGCCCGGGTAGGTGATAACTTGAAAACACGACCGGGAAGCCCCAAGTGATCCAAGGTATCAATTTAAAATAACGGAAATTTTTAAATTTCTACACTTTTTTTCCCTACCAAAAGGATTAGGGACACAATACCATCAACTAAGGATCAAGAAATTTTTGTTTTTCAGAAATGGAATCAAAGAGAATTAAAGTTGAAAAACCTGAAATGCGCAACCTGCGACACCTGTGCATCACATGCGACTCGCAGGTCCAACCCGCGACGGTGATCCGCGGCTCGCGGATGGTGCAGCCAAAATTGTCAACTCTCTGTCTCAAGTTGCGACACCACATGCGACTCGCAGGTTCAACCTGCGATGGTGATCCGCGTCTCGCAGACGATGTACCCCCAAAACGTTCAATTCTCTGTCACAAGATGCGACACCACCTGCGACTCGCAGGTGCAACATGCGACTCGCATATGTCGCATGTAGTGTCGCATATGGGCCAATTCGATGTTTTTTTTTTTTTTTTTTTTTTTTTTTTTGCAAAAATCATAAATTTAGACGAAGTATTTCTGATTTTTTTGTTTTGTTGTACCCACAAATGTGTTTTCACAACTTTATTTGATAACTTTTGGATCAAATGGCCCTTGGAGAGTCTTCTTTCTTATGAAGATTTGAAGGTCTTCAAGAACACAAGAACCATTCAAAAATTCAACTACCCTCAAATCAACTCCAAATTGGCTCAAATTTCGGATTTAAGTTCTCTTTAATGTAGAGAACAAAGCCCAATAGGGTTCAACCTTCAATTTCACCTTCTTCAACAAGACCCACTTTCAAGTTCTTGAAGTTTTGAAAGCTCAACAATGGTGGAACACAAACCCTAACTCCAAATTGATTCGAAAATGAAGATTTGGACTCTAGAAATACTAAGAAACTCTAATCTAACACTAGATTCAACAAAATTCACAAGAAAATTCATTTTTTTTTAATTTTTTTTTTTTGTTGAATCAAACCCAAGATTAGATTTGGTGGAACAAATCTAAACTAATCTCTGATACCAATTGATACAATAACGGGTACGCAGAAGCAATAAAATGACAAGGAAAGTAAAGGATAGATAGATTGACACAAGAAAATGGAATTAAAAGCAACCTAAAGGTGTATCAAACCTAAAGACCTCAATTAATTAACATTAACAAGCACCAACCTCTTAGGATGACCTCAAGAGAATTGAATTCCCAAGCAACTAATCCTCTCACAATCAAGGATTCAACAAGAGCCATCCATGTCCTCTCTCACAAGTTTCTCTCTCTAGAGACAACTCTCAAAATCACTCATCTATTTTCATAATTCATCCAAATGTCAAAAGTCCCCTAATGAAATAAAAGACTAGCTATTTATACTAACTAAATAATAGAAGACCCTATTATTACATAAATGCCATTAATGAGGCAAGGGCCTTGTTTGGCTAGTCTTGTGGAGATGGAAATCTTGAATTTGCGAATGCGGCCTCTTGCAAACATAGCCTTCCTTGCTCGGTGGCCACTTTAATGCTCTTCCATCTCCCATCCGTCCTCTCCATGCTATCATCCAAACTTTGGCTCCACGAGACGGTCCTTTAAGTGTCATTGAGGCAACTCGGCTTGCATCATTAATTAATTTGGTTTGACCAACTTTAATGTCTAGAATGTTCTTTATTTTATTTAGGGTGGCAGCCATCATTTCTCCTATATAAAGGGGTGTTTTCTTTTTCATTGTAACTAAGTTTGAATATTAATAATATTAGCCTTGTGCTTGTGGAGACCTTTGAGGTTCTCTTTTGGGTTATGCCCTTTTTGTTCTACTTTGAACCGCAACTCGCATTCTTCGATGGTAAGATTCCTTGTTTGAGTTCCCTCCCTCCATTTCTTCTTCTTCTTAATTGATTCAACTCCGTCTTTCACTATTAAACAACGTTTTAAGTATCAAATACTTGAACTTGTGTTCTTCTTTCTCAAGAATCAATCCTTCCCCCTTTCTAATTTTCAATTCTAAAGACTTCCGCTAACCGTGTTGTTAGCTTCCCCCTTTGCTTGTAACAATTTTTGGGAGATGGAAAAATTAGAGTTTTCCACAAGGGCATTGTCCTTGAAATTACGGAAGTTAGTCGATGATTATCGTAACCCTCATTGGGTGAAATTTAATCGGCTACTTTTGACGTGGAGTGATTTAAAGGAGGAATTGAGGTGCATTCATTTTATAACACTGTCCCAAGATGAAGCTAACTCCAAAAGTCCTATTCGTTCCAATACGATGGTTAAGTATGTAATCTTCCAAGAGGAGGAGTCAAGTTGTGAACAAAAGAGTGACTCTTCATCATGTGTAACTTCTCTTACACTAACAGAAGTTCCTAAACCTCCAGAAAAAAAAGAAGAGGAGAGAATAAAAGAACTGAGTGAAAAAGAAAATGATAAGGAAGAGAGATACAAAATTGGGAGGAGTAAGGGAGTGCAAAATGGCAACTCAAGAGAGGAAAAAGGAAAGTTTCAGTTGAGAAAAGCGAGTGAGTTATCACAAGAAAAGAATGGAGAGAAAAACAAAAGAAAGAGTGAAAAGAATGAGAGTGAAGGCAGAGATGTTAGAACAAAAAATGTTTTGTTACAAGAATTGAGAGAATCAAAAGAGAGCTTAAGTGAGAATGGTTCTTGTTTATCTTCTAACCTCCTTACTCTTTGTCTTTCTAGTGTTTTTGAATCTACATTGCAGGTTTCGGAACAAGCGCCCATGCGGTCTTTAGAACAACAAAGAAAAGAGATAAAGATCTTATGTTGCCAAGAAGATTCCATAAAATTTTCAAGTGCTACATCACAGGTAGAGGATCCTTTAAGGAAGAAACTTGTGGTAAAATGGCTAAACCTAATACTGTATGTGCTTTAAAAGCCATTGAATGTGAAGGAATTGTAGGTAAGAGTTATGATAATTCAATTTTTGAATCTATTGTTTCATCACCTATGGATGAGAGTTATGCTCCTTGTTTAGGTCATTCTTTATTTGACTCTAGTGATGCAGTTGTTGATGAGAACTCATTCATGTCTAATGTGCACTATGCTAGTAATCTTTTAGTTGTAGCAATGGAAGGGGATATGACTAATCTCATTAGTCAAGGTTTTAAATTGGGTGATAACCCATTGTGGGATGATAATAAAGATGAGTTTGCAGTTTATAAAGTCCACTTTGGGATACCAATGAAGGAAGAAAAGATGGTGAAATTCCCAATGAAGATAATGAGACACATGAAGCTTTTGGTGTCTTAGATATTAAGGAAGTTGAGCTAAATGCAGGATATAGTCACTCAAGTGTGGAAAAGGATATCTCACACATTGCTAATTTCACAATAGCTTTATCTTGTTTCGTCGATCCTTTTTTGCAGGTTTATTCCAAGACACTTCTTGAGGAAATTACTTTTGATCCATATCTTGATTATGGTATATCTAATGGTGAGGTTAAATTATTTAGCAAGAGCAAATATGGTATGTTTTCCTTGTATTCATACGCTTTTGGTCTAGCTAATGACCCTCTGCAGTTTAAAGAGCTTATGAATTGTGTTTTTAGTGCTTGTGTTGGTGATTACATTTTCCTGTTAGCTGATGTTATACTTGGACATTTAAAAGGAGTATTTGTACATAAAAATAATAAGTGGATTAAATGGTTGCATGGTCACTACCTTGTGTTACTCATACCAAGTGGTTGTTGTGTTTTTCTACTTATTGTGATTATCATGTTGGTTGCAGGAAAATATCAAGATTCGAGGACGAGAATCATCTTTAAGAGAGGAAGAATGATAGCAACCATGAAGGCTCAAATGCATTAAATAGCAAATAAGGTCACCATCAAGATTCGAGACGAATCTTCTTTAAGAGGGGGAGAATGACAGCAGCCATGGAAGCTCAACTCCATTGAAGGACAAGGAAATGTTATGTCAAGATCAACGGGCTTCAATTAGCAATTAAAAAATTGTCTTGTGATGGCAAAAGAGCTCCAGCCCTATTCAGATTTTTTCCTCAAGTCTTACACCTATTTGGAGGCCCAAATTAAAGTCCAAAGTGAGATGAAATGAGGCCCAAATCAGCCCCAAAAGAAGAGGTTTCCAGCAGCCCAAATTAGCCCAAATATTAGTTTCTAGAATAAATATTTAATTGTTGTTTTAATCTATGTTGACTTGCATTGGTCCAAGTGTGGGTAGTCTTCTAGGTTGTTTTAATCTATGTTGACTACCTTGGTCCAAGTGTGGGAAGTCTTCTATGCTTCTAGGGAAGATAATTCCCATTTATTTCTATTTTGACTAGCTCCTTCTTTACAACTATATAAAGGGTTGATTGTCATTCATTGTAAATCAGATTTTGAAGAATATATTTTATTGAGAGTTCTTTTGAACCTTTGTGGCATTACTTTAGGATTTATCTTTCAACCTAACTAGTTCCTAGTTCAAGGTAGTAAGATAATTTCTTCCTTGATATCTTTGATTTCTTTTTGGTATTCTTTCGAAGGCGGTTAGTTCTAAATACTAATTGTTGTCTTAAGTTACTCACAAAGCGGTCAGGATCCTAATCTACTGTTTTTGATTTGTTATCTCAAGTAAAGGCGTTAGATATCTTCCTATAAATCTATACGTTGTTACTTGGATCTTGTCAAGACTTTAGAACTAACGTTCTTGGAAATTCGTGGATTGTTCCTTCGAATTTCCCATATCTTTTATTTTCTAGTTTTTAGATTCTTTTCTATATTTGCTTCCACACTTCTTATATTTTGATTATAAATTTGGGATCTCCCTAACCTCGTTGTTATCAAGTGGTATCAGCAAGGAAGCTTAATTTTCGTTGAAGACTAAAAAATATCAAGATGCTTTAATGGGCTTCATTTGGTAATGACATGTCATGTAATGGAGGAATAGCTCCAGCCCAAAGGAGATCTTTAGGGAAAGTCTTAATACTAATTGGAGGCCCCAATTGAAAACCAAGATGAGTTGGATTATGGCCCAAAACATGCCCAAAGAAGGAACAAGTTCAGCAGCCCATACTTGTGTTTCTAGAAGATCATTTAATGCTATGTTGACTACATTTAATGTTTTTATTGAACAAAGTGTTGGTGGTCTTCTATGCACATTGGAACAAATGTTTGGTGGTCTTCTATGCACATTGGAACAAATGTTTGGTGGTCTTCTATGCACATTGGAACAAATGTTGGTGGTCTTCTATGCACTTTGGAACAAAGAATTGGTGGTCTTCTATGCAGCTTGGAAATTGCACCTTAATTAATTTGGTTTGACCAACTTTAATGTCTAGAATGTTCTTTAATTTATTTAGGGTGGCAGCCACCATTTCTCCTATATAAAGGGGTGTTTTCTTTTTCATTGTAACTAAGTTTGAATATTAATAATATTAGCCTTGTGCTTGTGGAGACCTTTGAGGTTCTCTTTTGGGTTATGCCCTTTTTGTTCTACTTTGAACCGCAACTCGGATTCTTCGATTGTAAGATTCCTTGTTTGAGTTCCCTCCCTCCATTTCTTCTTCTTCTTAATTGATTCAACTCCTTCTTTCACTATTAAACAACGTTTTAAGTAACAAATACTTGAACTTGTGTTGTGTCACGACCCAACCCCGTGGGCCGCGACCAGTGCCCGAGCTGGGCACCTATACCTACCCGATACCCCAAATTAGCATATTAACAGAATAATAATATAATAATAATATTAGTGGTCGCTACAGAATTTAGCAGAAAAGCAGACTTGGCACACATAGGCCGATAAGGCCATCACAGAACAGAATATCCCAAACATATGTACAGAACCCACACAGATGTATCCACAGACCTCTACAGAATATATCATAATCATAAGACGGGACAGGGCCCCGTCATACCCTGAACAAAGTACATATCCAGATAGCAGTGACAGACTGTACCAAAAGATGGGCTCTGTAGAAGAGAGCGCCCCAAATAGCAGAAATAGGATCCTAAACGTGTGGATCAGCGAACCTGTCGTCAGTACCTGCGCGGCATGAAAACGCAGCCCCCGAAGAAAGGGGGTCAGTACGAAATATGTACTGAATATGTAAAGCGGAATCACAGAAGTCAAATCATAATGGTTACAGAAAATGAGTACAGAATCCAGAGTGTCAAATGCATATTTCCAAAACAGACAGAATGCGTACAGAAACATATGTCATATCATATCATATCCGGTCCCTGACACGGGACTCGGCAGACAGAATGTGGCCACCCTCCCGACGCTGGTGCCACTATACAGAGGAATCAGAAAAAGGGGCGTGGCCCCGTATCATATAATGTCATATCAAAATGGCCATACAGATCAGATCAGAATAGGCGGACATGGCACATCATACTCCACAGACCCATGTACGCGTATACCTGCCCCCTCACATCGGGACGCGGCGAACAATGCAGAGAATTACGCTTGACAACATATCCTGGCCCGGGCTCAGTGTGGGAAACATTGGGACATCCACGAATGGAGTAGTGAGAGACTAATGCAATTTAAAAATATAATAAATGTATTCAAAGACTCGATGAAGCGTATCAAAGACAAACAAATCCAATGGGGTCGGACGGAATCATAATAAATGTATTTCGGATATCATAATAAATTACAGAAGTATAACTTTCCCGAAGTCATTCCGAGTGTCAAAATAATTTATAATATTTAAAATAATATTCGTTAAGCGATTAGTAGGGTAATTAAAACATTTCTTTCAAAAATCGCTTAAAAAGGAAGCTTTAACACATTAGGGGCAAAACCGTAAATAGCGGGCCCACCTTGGGACAAACAAGGCGGCGGGCTCAAATTGTGCCCTCTAAGCATATAGTATCACCTAAAAAGGTTATACAAACATTCTATGACTTTCTGAATAATTTAGAGCAAAATTGCATAATTTCAGAAAAAGCGTATCAAAATGGTTCAATTCTACTGAAGGAAAAACTGAAATTTTGTCTTGCGGATTCCGAGGGCCAAGAGGTCCTTCGAGGCCCGGATCCGACCCTTACACACTAGGGGCATGCCAAGGGAAGAATTGTGGTTGCTTTACATACCTTTCGCGCTCCTTAAGCCTTTCCAAACTCACTTCCCGTTTCGTCGAAAAACTGCAATTGGTCAAGTTTACCAATTGTGAATTATTAATGCCATTATTTCAACTTTAAGCATATTTGGCTACCGAAATTTCGGCAGCACTTCCCCTATACATATGACACCCCGAGAATTCAACTCGGCTATAAATCATCAACAACAACCCAAACGACAACAACAATATCAACAATGAACATTAAAAACACAAATATCCTTCAACTAGTCATTTTTCTCACAAGTTGACATAATCTTCAATTCAACCCAACTTTCAACTAAGATCAATAATTTCATATTCAACAACCATCATGATCATCACCATATAGTTCTAGAAACATTTCATATCGTTTTCCTTAAGATATACACTCGATATACATGATATACAATCTTCCGCCAAAATCATAACTTATGCAAAACATCAAATCTTTGGCATACAACTTCATTTCCATAATATCACAAAATTATTCTAAAGTGACATAATCATCTACATTCCAACTTCAACCAAAATTCATTCAACTTTCATTCCCAATATAATTTCCATCATAACCACAACTAGAATGCAACATAAAATTCAACTCATATATGTATACAACATATATACATACCCACTTTGCAAACTTCCTTATTTCCATAATTTCTACTCATTTCCACATACCACAACATAAACAAACCTTCATAACATAAGAAAAAGGAATTGATTCTTACCTTTTTCTACAAACTTCTTCACTTGAACAAGTTGTCAACTTGAAGAAATAAGTGCTCCTTCTTCCAAAACAATTACACCAAGTTGTAGAGGACACTTAATTTAGTAGGAATTCAACAAGAAAATAATTTTAGAGGCAAGATTTTGAGGGGTGATTTTTCTATGGCCAAACCCGAAATGCCCTCTTTTTGTTCTTGTTTTTCTCTTGTTTTTCCTCCTATTCTTTCTCTTGAAAGTTCTATGGAATTTGGATGATTAAGTGGTCTTTTATTCATTGACCACATGACTTAATTCCATGGGCTTGGATCCTTTTTATGGACCATGGCCGAATGGCTCCTCACTTGGGCCTGAATTTATTTTCATTTTTTTGGGCCAACTCGGTTGGTCCCGAGTTGGGCCTAGCCCACTGACCTTTCGACCTTAAAACGTTCATATCTCCTTGTACCGACGTCACCTGGGAACCCACGACCTATGGATGGAAAGATAATTCAATTATCTACAACTTCTATTTCAAGGTATTTTCGAAATTCCAAACTTACAATACTGTTTTTGCCCCCCAAAGTCAGGTCACCCGAAAACGTTTTCTTAAAAATATTCGTTTGGAGGGTTTCCACTTTGATTTGGTCCAAAGGTACTTCATGAGTTGTGTTTAACTTTACATATGTGATTCATATGACTTTTCAGATGTTCCAAAAAAAATCTCGGTATGTGGGCCTCACCCCAGCAGATGCTCCGAGGTTCAAAAATACGGGATATAACATCCTCCCCCCCTTTAGAACATTCGTCCTCGAATGTTAAATTAATCTCATAGGGTTTGAAAATACTTTGGGGGAGTTCATGTTTACAGACATCACATATGACACACGATTGATATTGGAATAAATTAAAGCAGGGATTTAAGGTTACCTGTGGGTATAGAGAACAAATGAGGATATTTCTTCTTCATTTCCTCTTCGGCCTCCCATGTCATTTCCTCCCTATTATCGTTCCGCCACAGTACCTTAACAGAGGCTACATCTTTATTCCGAAGCCTCCTTACCTGACGATCCAAAATAGATACGGGCTGCTCCTCGTACGATAGTTGCTCCGTCACCTGAATATCATCAGCAGGAAATATTCTAGAAGGGTCACCGACACATTTACGAAGCATAGAGACATGAAATACCGGATGTACCGCTTCCAAATCAGATGGCAAATCTAGCTCATAGGCGACATTTCCAGTTTTTCGAACAATCTGATAAGGCCCAATATAACGCGGACTGAGCTTACCCTTTCTGCCGAACCGCATCACGCCTTTCATAGGCGATACCTTCAGGAATACCCAATCGCCTACCTGAAACTCCAACGGTCGACGCCGTTTATCCGCGTATGACTTCTGTCGACTCTGGGCTGCCAACAGTCCCTCCCGAATAAGTTTTACCTTGTCCACGGCCTGCTGGACCATATCTGGGCCAATCAACTCTGACTCGCCAATATCAAACCAGCCAATCGGCGATCTGCATTTCCTGCCATATAGAGCCTCGTACGGAGCCATCTGGATGCTGGAATGGTAACTGTTATTATATGCAAACTCAATCAATGGCAAGTGATCATCCCAGCTGCCTCTGAAATCAATAACGCAGGCCCGCAACATATCCCCCAGCGTCTGTATAGTGCGCTCGGCCTGTCCGTCGCTCTGAGGATGAAAGGCCGTGCTCAGACTCACCTGAGTCCCTAGACCCTCCTGAAACGACCTCCAGAAACGCGCCGTAAACTGGGCGCCTCTGTCAGAAATAATAGATATAGGAACTCCGTGAAGCTTCACAATCTCTCTAATATAGAGCCTGGCATAATCCTCGGCGGAATAAGTAGTCCTGACGGGAAGAAAATGGGCTGATTTCGTCAGCCTATCAACAACGACCCAGATGGAATCATACTTCCGTGGAGTGCGAGGCAAACCTGTAATGAAGTCCATATTAATAACCTCCCACTTCCTAGTCGGGATTTCCATCTCCTGCAACAGTCCACCCGGCTTCTGATGCTCAATCTTGACCTGCTGACAATTAGGGCACTGGGCGACGAACTCTGCAATATCCCGCTTCATGCCGTCCCACCAGTATAAGCATCGGAGATCATGGTACATCTTCGTAGACCCAGGATGGACCGAATAGCGAGCATAATGTGCCTCGCTCATAACCTGCTGCCGAAGGCCTGCAATATCAGGTACACACAACCTGCCTCTGTATAACAAAGTACCGTCCGGTGAAAACTCGAACGGAGTCCTCTCCTTATCATAGGCTGTGTCCCTGTACTGAGCTAAGACAGGATCTTCGTATTGACGTCGCTTAATATCGTCCCTGAGGGATGACTCCGAAACCCCTCGAACAGAAATCCGTGTATCTCCAGAATCGGCCAGACGAACCCCGAGACTAGCCAACTGCTGAATATCACGGGCTATCTCTCTCCTGTCTGGCTGTAAATCGGCCAAACTGTCCATAGACTTCCGACTGAGCGCATCGGCAACAACATTAGCCTTACCCGGATGATACAGAATATCCACGTCATAATCTTTCAGAAGCTCCAGCCACCTCCGCTGTCGCAAATTAAGCTCTCTCTGCCTGAAAATATACTGGAGACTCTTATGATCAGTATAGATATCCACATGAACGCCATATAAATAGTGTCTCCATATCTTCAGAGCATGAATTACCGCTGCGAGCTCCAGATCGTGGGTAGGATAATTCTTCTCATGCTGCTTGAGCTGCCGGGAAGCATACGCTATAACTCTGCCATGCTGCATCAATACACAGCCCAACCCCATGCCAGAAGCGTCACAATAAATAACATACCCGTCCAGTCCCTCTGGAAGAGTCAGAACTGGGGCTGTAGTCAGCTTCTCCTTCAGCAACTGGAAGCTCCGTTCACAAGCGTCAGACCACAGGAACTTAGCTCCCTTATGAGTCAGCCTTGTCAAAGGCGCTGAAATCGAAGCAAACTTCGCCACAAATCTCCTGTAATAGCCTGCTAACCCCAGGAAACTGCGTACCTCTGTGGGCGTCGTAGGTCTGGGCCAATTCTTCACTGCCTCAATCTTCTGTGTGTCCACCCGGACACCATCAGCTGCAATAACATGCCCCAAGAAAGCCACTGAAGACAGCCAGAATTCACACTTAGAAAATTTCGCATATAATTTCTGATGCCGGAGTACCCCTAATACCGATCTCAGATGATCTGCGTGCTCCGCCTCAGACCGGGAATAAACCAGGATATCATCAATGAATACAATTACAAACATATCCAAGAATGGCCTGAATACCCGGTTCATCAAATCCATGAATACTGCGGGGGCATTAGTAAGCCCAAAAGACATAACCCTGAACTCGTAATGCCCATATCGGGTCCGGAAAGCTGTCTTAGGGATATCGGCCTCTCGTACTCGCACCTGGTGGTAACCGGATCGAAGATCTATCTTCGAAAAACACTTAGCGCCCTGCAGCTGATCAAACAAATCATCAATCCTGGGGAGGGGGTATTTATTCTTTATAGTTACCTTATTCAGCTGCCGATAATCAATACACATACGCAGCGACCCGTCCTTCTTACGCACAAATAATACCGGGGCTCCCCAAGGCGAAGTACTGGGTCTGATGAAGCCCTTATCCAACAAATCCTTCAACTCTTTTAATTCTGCAGGCGCCATTCTATACGGAGGAATAGAGATAGGCTGAGTGTCTGGGAGTAAATCAATAGAGAAATCTATCTCCCGCTCTGGAGGAAGACCTGGAAGCTCGTCGGGGAAAACATCTGGAAACTCATTAACCACGGGGACTGACTGAAGTGTCGGCGTCTCTGCGTCCAAGTCTTGCACCCGTACCAGATGATAGATATAACCCTTTCTAATCATTTTCTTTGCCTTAAGGTATGAAATAAACTTACCTTTCGGCGATGCTGTATTTCCAGCCCAATCTAAAACTGGCTCCCCGGGAAACTGGAAGCGAACCACCTTATTCTGGCAGTCAACATTAGCATAACAGGAAGCTAGCCAGTCCATACCCATAATAACATCAAATTCAGTCATATCTAACTCTACCAGATCTGCCTTAGTATCACGGCCACATACAATCACAGAACAGTCTTTATAAACCTGTTTCGCTACAATAAAGTCCCCTATCGATGTGGCTACCTCAAATGTCTCTATAGGTTCAGACATAATACCAATTTTACCGGCAACAAGAGGTGAAATATATGATAAAGTTGAACCTGGATCAATTAATGCATACACAGACCGAGAGAAGACCAATAAAGTACCTGTAACGACATTAGGAGATGCCTCATGATCCTGGCGGCTGGCCAAAGCATAAATACGGTTAGAAGGACCGCTAATACCAGAAGCTCCACCACGGCCTCTGCCGCGACCCGCTGGTGCCGAAATACCCTGCCCCGTAGGGCGCATAGCCACTGACGAAGATGAAGACCCAGCGGCTGATCCGGTAGGCTGCGCTGCACCACCCGAACTACCCTTATACGGGCAATCTCTCACAGAATGGCCCTGACGGCCACAAGAAAAGCATGCACCGGTGGCTCTGTAGCACTCTCCCGTATGGTATCTGCCGCAAAAAGAACACTGAACCCTGGGTGGCCTCATCTGACCAGAACCCCTATCTGTCCGCGAACCTGAAGCCCTGGAGCTCTGGCCTGCTCCTGAATACCCTGGGCTATCGAATCTGCGACCTGCAGGCTGGGGAGGCGCGCTCTGCGCCGGCTGAGATGAAAATCTGCCAGGCTGCTGCGGCTGTTGGGGCTGTCTGCCCCGAAAGTCTCCAGATGACCTGGCCCTCTTGGGCTGTCTCCGATCCTGGCCCCTGTCATGCTGGTGTCCTCCTCTGCCCCGATCCTCCATGCCCTGGGCATGGGCCTGGATACGGGCAATGTCCATACCGGGCTGAGCAGCCAATACTAAGCAGCTATCAACAAAATACCGATCCAGCCCCATAATATATCTATGCATCCGGTCCGCCATAGTAGCCACCACAGTAGGTGCATATCGGGCCAAGGAATCAAACTCCAAACTATAGTCCCGAATACTGCGGCCCTTCTGCCTCAATAATAAGAATCTATCAGATCTGGCTCGTCGCAACTCTGGGGGCAGAAAGTGTCCAAGAAATGCCTGAGAAAAATCGCCCCAAACTGCTGGAGGAGCGCCGTCCCCCCTGGATAGCCCCCATGACTCGTACCAGTTTGCCGCCACATCATATAACCGATACGAAGCTAACGCGACTGACTCTGTCTCGGAAGCATTAATCAAATCTAGAGTGTGTCGCATCTTCCTAATAAACTCCTCAGGATCCTCCTCGGGCTTTGTCCCGAAGAACTCTGGAGGGTTACAAGTCAAAAACTCACGGGCTCTCGAACTATCACGCCTGACTGCCCGGTCACCTCCCAGTCCATGCCCCTGACCCTGCCCTGCCACAAGTCTAGTCAGCAACTGGACTGCCTCCCTCATAGACTGATCCTCAGTGCCTGGCCGTGGAGCTGGAGGCTCAGGTACTGGAACTGCGGGAGCTGGCAGTGGAGCCGTCCCCCGATCTGCAGCTACGGCTGCCCCAATCTCCTCCACGAGTGGCGGTGTAGAATAACCCTCTGTTTGGGGCAAAGTCTCCGGAGCAATATATACCTGGGCCCTGGTAGTCCTCTGGACCCGGCTAGTCTCTCCTACGGCAACTGACTTGGCCTTTTGGGCCGCTGTCGCCTTTTTTGGAGGCATATCTGCAAATATAGCCACTCGTTAGGAAGGGGTCATCCTGATAACACAGCTCTATCGCACGATCTAAGACAGAAAGAAGGGTAGTATCCTAAATGCCCTGTAGCCTCCTGTTTATAGGTGTGGTGCACAACACACCGATAAACAAGACTCTACTAGACACGGTCTGTGGACATTCCGAGGACGAACCGCTCTGATACCACTTTTGTCACGACCCAACCCCGTGGGCCGCGACCAGTGCCCGAGCTGGGCACCTATACGTACCCGATACCCCAAATTAGCATATTAACAGAATAATAATATAATAATAATATTAGTGGTCGCTACAGAATTTAGCAGAAAAGCAGACTTGGCACACATAGGCCGATAAGGCCATCACAGAACAGAATATCCCAAACATATGTACAGAACCCACACAGATGTATCCACAGACCTCTACAGAATATATCATAATCATAAGACGGGACAGGGCACCGTCATACCCTGAACAAAGTACATATCCAGATAGCAGTGACAGACTGTACCAAAAGATGGGCTCTGTAGAAGAGAGCGCCCCAAATAGCAGAAATAGGATCCTAAACGTGTGGATCAGCGAACCTGTCGTCAGTACCTGCGCGGCATGAAAACGCAGCCCCCGAAGAAAGGGGGTCAGTACGAAATATGTACTGAATATGTAAAGCGGAATCACAGAAGTCAAATCATAATGGTTACAGAAAATGAGTACAGAATCCAGAGTGTCAAATGCATATTTCCAAAACAGACAGAATGCGTACAGAAACATATGTCATATCATATCATATCCGGTCCCTGACACGGGACTCGGCAGACAGAATGTGGCCACCCTCCCGACGCTGGTGCCACTATACAGAGGAATCAGAAAAAGGGGCGTGGCCCCGTATCATATAATGTCATATCAAAATGGCCATACAGATCAGATCAGAATAGGCGAACATGGCACATCATACTCCACAGACCCATGTACGCGTATACCTGCCCCCTCACATCGGGACGCGGCGAACAATGCAGAGAATTACGCTTGACAACATATCCTGGCCCGGGCTCAGTGTGGGAAACATTGGGACATCCACGAATGGAGTAGTGAGAGACTAATGCAATTTAAAAATATAATAAATGTTTTCAAAGACTCGATGAAGCGTATCAAAGACAAACAAATCCAATGGGGTCGGACGGAATCATAATAAATGTATTTCGGATATCATAATAAATTACAGAAGTATAACTTTCCCGAAGTCATTCCGAGTGTCAAAATAATTTTTAATATTTAAAATAATATTCGTTAAGCGATTAGTAGGGTAATTAAAACATTTCTTTCAAAAATCGCTTAAAAAGGAAGCTTTAACACATTAGGGGTAAAACCGTAAATAGCGGGCCCACCTTGGGACAAACAAGGCGGCGGGCTCAAATTGTGCCCTCTAAGCATATAGTATCACCTAAAAAGGTTATACAAACATTCTATGACTTTCTGAATAATTTAGAGCAAAATTGCATAATTTCAGAAAAAGCGTATCAAAATGGTTCAATTCTACTGAAGGAAAAACTGAAATTTTGTCTTGCGGATTCCGAGGGCCAAGAGGTCCTTCGAGGCCCGGATCCGACCCTAACACACTAGGGGCATGCCAAGGGAAGAATTGGGGTTGCTTTACATACCTTTCGCGCTCCTTAAGCCTTTCCAAACTCACTTCCCGTTTCGTCGAAAAACTGCAATTGGTCAAGTTTACCAATTGTGAATTATTAATGCCATTATTTCAACTTTAAGCATATTTGGCTACCGAAATTTCGGCAGCACTTCCCCTATACATATGACACCCCGAGAATTCAACTCGGCTATAAATCATCAACAACAACCCAAACGACAACAACAATATCAACAATGAACATTAAAAACACAAATATCCTTCAACTAGTCATTTTTCTCACAAGTTGACATAATCTTCAATTCAACCCAACTTTCAACTAAGATCAATAATTTCATATTCAACAACCATCATGATCATCACCATATAGTTCTAGAAACATTTCATATCGTTTTCCTTAAGATATACACTCGATATACATGATATACAATCTTCCGCCAAAATCATAACTTATGCAAAACATCAAATCTTTGGCATACAACTTCATTTCCATAATATCACAAAATTATTCTAAAGTGACATAATCATCTACATTCCAACTTCAACCAAAATTCATTCAACTTTCATTCCCAATATAATTTCCATCATAACCACAACTAGAATGCAACATAAAATTCAACTCATATATGTATACAACATATATACATACCCACTTTGCAAACTTCCTTATTTCCATAATTTCTACTCATTTCCACATACCACAACATAAACAAACCTTCATAACATAAGAAAAAGGAATTGATTCTTACCTTTTTCTACAAACTTCTTCACTTGAACAAGTTGTCAACTTGAAGAAATAAGTGCTCCTTCTTCCAAAACAATTACACCAAGTTGTAGAGGACACTTAATTTAGTAGGAATTCAACAAGAAAATAATTTTAGAGGCAAGATTTTGAGGGGTGATTTTTCTATGGCCAAACCCGAAATGCCCTCTTTTTGTTCTTGTTTTTCTCTTGTTTTTCCTCCTATTCTTTCTCTTGAAAGTTCTATGGAATTTGGATGATTAAGTGGTCTTTTATTCATTGACCACATGACTTAATTCCATGGGCTTGGATCCTTTTTATGGACCATGGCCGAATGGCTCCTCACTTGGGCCTGAATTTATTTTCATTTTTTTGGGCCAACTCGGTTGATCCCGAGTTGGGCCTAGCCCACTGACCTTTCGACCTTAAAACGTTCATATCTCCTTGTACCGACGTCACCTGGGAACCCACGACCTATGGATGGAAAGCTAATTCAATTATCTACAACTTCTATTTCAAGGTATTGTCGAAATTCCAAACTTACAATACAGTATTTGCCCCCCAAAGTCAGGTCACCCGAAAACGTTTTCTTAAAAATATTCGTTTGGAGGGTTTCCACTTTGATTTGGTCCAAAGGTACTTCATGAGTTGTGTTTAACTTTACATATGTGATTCATATGACTTTTCAGATGTTCCAAAAAAAATCTCGGTATGTGGGCCCCACCCCAGCAGATGCTCCGAGGTTCAAAAATACGGGATATAACATGTTGTTCTTTCTCAAGAATCAATCCTTCCCCCTTTCAAATTTTCAATTCTAAAGTCTTCTGCTAACCGTGTTGTTATCAAGTGCTATCAGAGCTTTGGATGGTTGAGTATTCCTATACTCACCCGATCTATTGATTTGAATTCTAAATACCAAAAAAAAAAAAAACTGAAAAAAAAAATAACTGTAGCACGTGAACAGTTGCAAAAAAAAGTTAAAAAAAAAACTGCTCAAGTGGACAGTGCCGTGAACAGTACTCTCTAAGTTTTCTTTACTTATTCTTGATTTCTTATCCTTTATCTTGTGATTTGTTGACTTTAAATTATTGGGAAACCCATTGTGGTTGTTATCTCTTGAAAATCCCATTAGTTTTAAAGATTCTTTGACTAAAACTCATCAAGGAACTCAATAGTCACCTTGAGGAGTGCAAGATCATTACAATACATTTGTATCCAAACTCATTGATATGTTCTAAATCTTTTCTTAAAAGTGTTTATTTCTTGCATTTAGTTTTCTTTATGTTCTCTTACTAGATACTTGAAGTATTTGTCCATACTTAGAGTTGTCTAGTAATTTTGTGTCTATTTCTTTGTTTCGTGCTAATTTGTTCCGTGTTTTTTTCTCTCTCTATTTTCATTGTGTATTTCTTGTTTCCTGTCAGTTTATGTTTTTGTTGTCCTTTTCTTTGTTTGACATAAACTCCATTCTTGAACCAAGCTTTGGAACTTACTTTGAGGTGTTTGAGTTGCTGGTTTATTGAAGAACTTCGAGGAGCAGCCCTTGAGTGGTGAGATTCTTTGAGGGTAAAAGCCTACTTGTGTGATACACGAGTGTTGAGAGTCACTACTTGAGTGATGTAAGGGTGTGATTCTTTTAGTGAGGTCCTTTTGCTTCTAACAATTTTTGTTTGTAATTAAGCAATTTGCAGGTCTTTGGGAGGTTGTGGCTACATCCATGGATACCAAAAGAAAGGAAGAAGATAAAGTATTAAAAGAAAGAGATGAAAATGACTTTTACTGGTTATGAAAACTCTATGAAGCAATGAAGAAAGCAAATGATGAGTGAGATGAAAGAAAGAAGAAACAACATAATTCCAAAAAAACATCTTCAAACTATCCTTCATCTAATGAAGGGGAGTTGAAGCACAAGGCGTATGAAAAGAAGGACCAAAGGGACACATCAAGTGCTTGTAGAAAATCAAAAATCAAAGTTGATGTTAGAAGTCCTCCAAAAGATATAGAGGAATTCTTGGCAAGTTCATGGGTGCTTATGATACTTCAAATAACATATTCTTCCAAGGAAAGCAAATGAGTGTTTCTTCATCAGTTGGATCCTTTTTCAATTCAAACAAAAGTGAGGATGAGCGACAAAAGAAAGAGAGAAGTAAGGGTGAGAAACTTGACAACTCAAGAGAGGAAAAAGTAGAGGAAGTGATGAATGAAGAGAGTGAGTTGTCAAGAACTGGAAATAAGTGGACAGAATCGAGTGAAGTGTGTTTGAGAGGTAAAATAGAGGGTGAACAAAAGCACTTGATAGATGATAGAAAAGAAGTGCTTAAAAGAAAAGAGTGCATAAGTGTGAAAGGATCTTGTTCAAGCTCTAACCTTTTAACTCATTCTTTTTCTAGTATTTGTGCTCCAAATGTGCAGGTTGTTGAAGAAGAACCCATTGAAGTGTTGGAACAACAATTGAAGGAAGAATCTAGCTTCAAATGGGATTTGAAAGTAGCAAAGGCTGATGATTTGTGGAAACAATTGCAAGTAGAAGACAAAGTTGAGCTTGATGATCTCATGTGGTATGACTTTATCGATGATCTATTTGTAGATGCAAACAAAACTGAACTTGTACCACAATTTGTTGAATCAAGGGTTTTAGGTGAAGATATAACTCAAATTGAGAGTGAACATAACTTTTTTTGTTGTTCTTCTCACGTGAGCAGTCTGCCACAATGTGGTGAAAGTGGGAAACGAGATAAGTTGAGTGAACAAATCCAAGAGAATTTGAGAAAGGATGAATCTTGTTCATATGCTAATAAACTAACTCTTTCTTGTTTTAGTCTTTTATCTCCTTTCATGCAGAACATTGAGGATGAACTTTGTGTAAAGGATGATGACAGCTCACTTGAAGAAGACAATCTCATGGGTCAAGGTTTTAAAGTGTGGGATAACCCATTGTGGAATGATACTAAACATGAGTTTACTGTACATTTTTGTCCACTTTGGGATTCCAATGAAGGAAGCAAAGGTGATGAAGTTTCCAATGAAGACATTGAGACACATGAAGCTTTTGGTGCCGTAGATATTGAGAAAGTTGAGCTAGGTGCAGAATGTAGTAGCTCAAGTGTGGAAAAGGACAAGTGCTCACATGTTTTCAACTTCACAATATCTTTATCTTGTTTTCTAGATCCTTATTTGCAGGTTCATTCCAAGCCACTTCACAAGAAAATAACTTTTGATCCATATCATGACCATGGTATATTGAATGGTGAGGTTAAGTTGTTTAGAAAGAGCAAATATGGTATGTTTTCTTGGTCTTCATATGCTTTTGGTCTGGCTAATGATCCTCTACTGTTTAAAGAGCTAATGAATTGTGTTTTTCGTTCGTGTGTTGGAAATTACATTGTTCTATTAGATGATGTAATGCTTGGATATTTAAAAGGGGTGTTTGTGCATAAAAGAACTAAGTGGGTTAAGTGGTTGCATGGTCACTACCTTGTGTTGTTTTTACCAAATGCTTGTTTTGTTTTCTTTGTTTGCTCCTTACTTATTGTGATTATATCATGTTGGTTGCAGGTCAATGTCAAGATTCGAGGACGAATCTTCTTTAAGGGGGGGAGAATGATAGCAACCATGGAGGCTCAAATGCATTAAGGAGCAAAAAAGGTCACCACCAAGATTCGGGACGAATCTTCTATAAGAGGGGGAGAATGATAGCAACCAAGGAAGCTTAATTTTCGTTGAAGACTAAAAAATATCAAGATGCTTTAATGGGCTTCATTTGGTAATGACATGTCATGTAATGGAGGAATAGCTCCAGCCCAAAGGAGATCTTTAGGGAAAGTCTTAATACTAATTGGAGGCCCAAATTGAAAACCAAGATGAGTTGGATTATGGCCCAAAACATGCCCAAAGAAGGAACAAGTTCAGCAGCCCATACTTGTGTTTCTAGAAGATCATTTAATGCTATGTTGACTACATTTAATGTTTTTATTGAACAAAGTGTTGGTGGTCTTCTATGCACATTGGAACAAATGTTTGGTGGTCTTCTATGCACATTGGAACAAATGTTGGTGGTCTTCTATGCACTTTGGAACAAAGAATTGGTGGTCTTCTATGCAGCTTGGAAATTGCACCTTAATTAATTTGGTTTGACTAACTTTAATGTCTAGAATGTTCTTTATTTTATTTAGGGTGGCAGCCACCATTTCTCCTATATAAAGGGGTGTTTTCTTTTTCATTGTAATTAAGTTTGAATATTAATAATATTAGCCTTGTGCTTGTGGAGACCTTTGAGGTTCTCTTTTGGGTTATGCCCTTTTTGTTCTACTTTGAACCGCAACTCGGATTCTTCGATGGTAAGATTCCTTGTTTGAGTTCCCTCCCTCCATTTCTTCTTCTTCTTAATTGATTCAACTCTTTCTTTCACTATTAAACAACGTTTTAAGTATCAAATACTTGAACTTGTGTTCTTCTTTCTCAAGAATCAATCCTTCCCCCTTTCTAATTTTCAATTCTAAAGTCTTCCGCTAACCGTGTTGTTATCATATAGTAATTACCTCTATACCCACATTATTAAATCAACCATGTGAATCATTTGTTACATACTGATACCGTGTCATCCATCTCTTAACCTCTCACGATTACGTAATAATTAGGAACCTTCTTCTTATCTTTAGAATCCTCTTCGGGTGTCTCTTCTCACTTAACTTATATCTAAACAAAGGTTAAAATACATGATGATCTTAAGGGGTTTTAAATCCCATGTTAATCATGTCCCATAATGCATCTCTCGAAAGCACTTTTTTGAGGTAAATACTCGTATCACATCTTAAGTGATCACTTATATAGGTAATTTTCCCTATAGCACCCCTATCAACACATAGAGGTAATATCTCTCTTCTATCATACGCCCATTTTTCAAATTTGTTTCACAGTTTGCATCACCTTACGAAGTGCTTTCTTGAACTTTCCGTCCCTCTTTTGTTCTTCGGTCCATACCTCTCACCATTTCATTCTTACGTCTATGCTTGTCGTATCACCTCATAATGTCAATTTCCCTTCATTCTCTAATGTCTATAACTATCTCATCATAGGATAGATGCCTTTGTCATAGTGTTCTTTGCCACATATTTAATGTCAATTTCCCATAGGTCATCTTACGCATTAGCCCTTTTTAGTAATATAGCTCATAACTAATCCTCTTGTTACAACCCAAACTTAAGGTGCTCGTCCTTTTATTCGTTCTCTTTAAATTCACTGTCTTCTAGTAACCCGCTCGTTCTGATCGTCTCACTTAAACCACATAACAATTTCCCTTAATGGACACTTTAGGCATATTATGTCATGTCGTTTCTTGTCATACTCATTTCCCTTCCTTTATTCACCCCTTGATTTACTCATATCCTATTGTAGGAGATTTTTCTGTCCCTTCTCCTTTGCTACTTGTAAGTCACAATATCATTAGCAAACAACTCTATTGCCAACATCTTAGCCTCTACTACAGTATAGCATTGCTATTTTTTATAATATCTCTTAAGTTACTCGTTTCCATGCTCTTGTCGTGTTCTGTCTTTTTCATAAGCACCCACTTTCTAATGTTATATCATTCATGACTTTTACAAACGATTCTCAGTACTGTCTCAAATACCATTCTGACTTCTATCCATTTATTGATGGCTTTTAGATCTTACTAACTTGTTTCAGCAAGGGATCTCAATTGAAATTTAAGCATCTATATCAAATATATTTCAGTGTCAATTATTTCCATCTTACACCTGCATTTCTCTCACCCGCTTCCCCCCTTTAGGGTGTACTTATACCATTATCTGTTTATATTCTGCTCTATGCGGGGACTTCCAATCTCAAATTTATTTGATCCTTTTTCCAATTCACTTGGTATACTGTAATATCCATGTCTTTCCTTTATAATTTATAACTTTGATTCTCCACGTACGAAACCCTAACAAAATCACGAAGCGAGGAGAACCTTTCTATATATATAGTACAAAATCTCACCAGGTAATCTGTACTCGAGTAATGCAACCAATGTAGCAACTCATCCAAGGCCACATTCCACTTACTCCAATCAATAATTAATTAGTACTTGTAGTCATTCCAAATTCTCAATTAGGTAGCACTTATATTCTGATGTTAAGTGTCCAAAGTTCTCTTGTAACATTATCTTTATCCCAGCCTGTATCATCTGTTTCCTCTAATAAATTTACTATACATCATTTGTTCCTCAAACCTACAGTCCTTGTCCTTTAAGGATTTCACTGTTTCCGAGGTGAAGTCATATACACGCAGTACTCCTTTATGCCTTATGCTCTTTTACCCTTGTGGTGTACCCATCACCGACTTCTAACTTACTCAAAATCATATCGGGTTCATCTTAATGATAGTCTTATCTTATCACCTTATCGTCGTATTACACCTTTAAGTTCGTAGTTATATATTTCCCTTGCGTTCTATACCCATACTCAATTAATTACATCTATCTTGGGTGCTTCGTTTAGAATTCCCTTACCAATTTCTCCAGTCTATGTCCATCTTTTATTCTGTGCACAAGAAATCTTATGCTACCTCTATGTCCTTCGGAAAACATTACTTCTACATAACCCCTTTCTCATTTTCAAAACGTACTCTGTTCATCCCTGTTTGTTCTTATCATACCAGTCATTTTCTAGGACTCATTCTACCTTGTTACTCATCTTTCTATAGTTTGGTCTTTCATAATTCCGTCACTTATATTACTCGTGTTCTCAGCTATATACGTAATAACCTGTTACTACACTGTTATCTCGCTTCCTTCTTTCAATTAACTCCTTTTTTTCTTGTGCTCGCTATCATTTCCGTTATCACATAATCTTTGTTCTGAACTTTCCCTGTAAAACTTTATAAGTCTTTCTTATTCGTTCTATAGCTCGCCTTTCCGTGTCACACTTGCCTTTATACTTTAGTCACACGGATCACGTCATATCTTTTAGTCACTTCCTCACTAGGCTTTACCTGTTTTCATAACAATCCTCATTATATTCACATTATATCCCGTTTGCAATGAATCCTATAGTGCAACACTTCTTAACCCTATTCACGATTCTTACTATGGTTTAATTACACTCTGTGGAGTAGGCGTACTTTACCTTTTACCCTTTTGGGTCAATCTTATCCTTAATACCTCACAAGCTGTCTTATCAATACATTCATATTCGTCACAATTCTTCTTCCTTTATACTCTTGTCTCAATCATATGATCACTTCTTTTAACTATAAACTCATCGTAATTTATCCCTGCTTATCAGTTCAGTCGATACCTCAATATAACACCCTATTAAGACTTGCTAGCCTTTCCTAAATCATCTCGTAGTATCACCAGCCCTTCCAAATTATCCTAGCATTTCTTTTTACCATATCGATATCGACCTCATAATTACTATTACTATCAATTCAACAGTTAACTTTATTTCTCGAAGCTAGATGTACTTGCAACTTAGTCAAATCCTATCATCACTGTTGACACAACCTTTCAAGACATATTACGAACTTATATCTCATTCCCTTTTTATTTCTAGGAAAATTTCGGCAGAGTTTCCTCTATAATATCTTACTATCCATAACCTGCATGCACCAAATACCAACAATGCCTCACAGGGCTAATATATATATATATATATATATATATATATATATATATATATATATATATATATGACATATCTCAGCCACAGAGGGCTCCCAATTTCATGTAAAAGTACAAAGATATCGAAACTTACCTCATATATCACACCTTGAGTAGTCCTTTAGCGATCTGCCCTGTTATACCTTCCTATTTACTTTCCCTTTCGTTCTTCAGCTTCACATTTCAATCATACCTCAATATTCTTACCTTACATGACTTATATCTTTTGCACCGTTGCTTACCCTTGTATTCAATTTGTTTAGTTTACAAACTTATAACTGAACACGTCATCAAGAGATACAAATATCAATTCCTCTGTAACTTCCAATATCGTCACTCGCTTTCTTCTGTCGATGCCATTCTTCTGCTGAAATCAAGGGCTAGATGTGAAAGAAGAGTAACCCTTCTAAATGCCCTGTTTATAAATGTGGCGCGCAACACACCATAAACAAGACTCTACTAGACACGACTTTGCAGACAACCCCTAGGACGAACTGCTCTGATATCACTTTGTCACACTCAATCTCATCAGGGCATGATGGGCACCCAACTCTTACTTAGAGCTGAGCGAACCCTCTGGTATTAATGAAACTGGACATATAATAAAGTACTTTTAGTTAAATCATAGAAATTTGCGAACGATACTCAATTAGTCAGAAATCGAGTAAGTCAAACTGACATATTCACATGGTCACTTTACTCAACGTATGACATCTCAACATACTAATCACAGGACACTGTCTGCGAAGTCTCTAAGAGTAAACACCTGAACCATATGAGTCGGGACAGGGCCCCGACGTACCCATACACACATATGATAACCATAATGACACTGCTCCAGGAAGAAAATGGAGTTTGACAATCCCAGCTGATAGCCAATCATCCTAACTGAATACTTTTTGTTATATCCCGTATTTTTGCACGTCGGATTATTCGTAAGTTAATCGACATAAGTTCAAGGACAAGATTATTTTGAGATATGAGACAAGGACTTTTTAATCCCGATTTTAATAATGCACGGTTTGCTAGCTAATTACTATTAGTGTAGAAATATTAGTGGAGATTAGGGATTAATTAACTATGATTATATTATTAAGTGGTGATTAATGGTTAATTAAACTAATTAGAGTGCTAATGGACCCCACTACAACATGGCCAAATCTGATTGGTCCATGCTATAGTGGGACACGTGGAGAATTGGTGGGCTGCATATATACGTCATTTGATGACTAATTGCTAACATTTTCCATTCAGAATTTTTGAAGACAAAATGCATAACACAGCCATGGAAGCTCACGGCCATGGCTGTTCTTCATCATGATAGCAATATATATATATATATATATATATATATATATATATATATATATATATATATATATATATATATATATATAGTTTAAATTAAATCCCAAAGGTGCTTTACATGTTCAAAGAGGCAACAACATAAGAATATTGAATTGAGGAAGAAGGAGTGGTGCAATTGGTGAAAGTGAGTGTAGGATCTGTCCTAACTAAATTAAGGTAAGATCTTCTCTTTTATGATGTAATTGGAGTTAATGATGTTGTAATGGAAAGATTGGTTTGTGTTAGGCGAAATTGGAAGTAAGAAAATTGCATGAATTCGTTGGTATTGTAAGTTGGGCTGAATTGGAGTTGTTTTAATTTAATCGAGTTTGATTGTTGTTGGTGTCGTTGATTGTGTGTTAAAAGTGAAGGAATCACGATAATTAAAGTTGTAGTTGTTTATATGGAATTGTTGAGATATGAATTGGATTAGACGTTCATGAGGTTAGGGGTTGTTCTTGTTGTAATTTATGGGCTGCTTGGCGCATGTTATTGTAAGGTTTATTTCCCTCCTATATGTTCTAGAGTTGGTGTGGTTTTTGTACAATTCGATGGATGTGGAATTTGTGAAGGAAAGTTTAAATCATGCTAGAACTTGTATATATTTTATGGGCTGTTTTAGAACTTATTGTGATATTAAGATAGTTTTCTTGTGTATGAGTAATTGGTGTTTTTGTCGTGTTATTGTTGATTTGGCTCATAAATTTGGAAGAAAGAAGTGTATAAGTGTCATATACGAAGCGTATGTTCGTCCGTTTGGTGTATAGTCGTAGATGTTAATGATTTGGATTGAAAAAGGATTAAGAGAGGTTATTGGGTTGTTTGAGTTGTTTATGGGCTGGATTTTAAGGATTTGATATGCTTATTTCTGTTATCGTTGTTGTTGGTACTGTTGTGATAATCGAAGATTAATTAGAAGTTCGGGTTAGGCAAGTTATATAGAGGAAATGTTGCCCGATTTCCGTTAAGTTCTTAACTAATCAAAATACTAATCAAGAAGTATGAGCTAAGAAGTGATTCCCTTAAGTGATTGGTTGTAGATTTATAAGTTTGGGAAGTCGTAGTTTATTAACAATAGTGTTACTCTCGTATTAAATAGGCTAAAGGGGCGACGAAGCAAGCTTGGTTACGGTTGATCTATAACAGGTATGTGAAGCTATCCCTTCTTTCCTTTTGGCATGATCTATGTGAGACAAACAGACAAATGTATAAGCCCCAAAGAAACTCCTATTCTTAGAGACACTAGGATGACTAATGTTCTTGATATCCAGAACCTATTTCACATTGTCTTGATACGTATCTATGATTCTTGAAGTTCTATTTGATATAATCCCTAGTGACATTCGAGAGGTACTTGATATGACTGTTGTTTTTAATGCTCAAGTATTAGTTCATTCTACTTATTCTATTGAGTCTCAGATGATGATTTAGTTTGTATATGGTTGCTCACTACTCTGCTCGTGCATGCTGTTAATATATCTTTCACCGAGTCCCGGGCAGGGTATGTTTTCGTGCACAGTTTCACTGCATTTGTTATATCCCATATTTTTGTACGTTGAATTATTCGTAAGCTAATCGACATAAGTTTAAGGACAAGATTATTTTTGAGATATGAGACAAGGACCTTTTAACCCCGATTTTAAGAAGTGTACGATTTGCTTATTAATTACAGCTAGTGTAGAAAAATTAGTGAGAATTAGGAATTAATTAACCATGATTAGATTATTAAGTGGGGATTTATAATTAATTAAGTTAATTAAGTGTGCTAAATGGACCCCACTACAACATGGCCAAATCTAATTGGTCCATGCCATAGTGAGACACATGTCTCATAGGTGGGCTGCATAATGCATTGTGATTACTAATTGATCACATTTCCATTCACAAATTTATTGAAAGAGAGAGAAGCTCCTAGCCATGGCAAGTCACGGCCATGGCAGCTCTTGAAAGCTCACGGCCATGGCAGCCCTTAAAAGCTCACGTCCAGCCGACCACACAATTAAATTGTTAATCTTCATCTTGATTTGGAGAAAGAATTATGAACAACCATGGCTGCCAAGCTCTCGGCCAAGCTCTACATTTTGATAGCAAGAAGATTATGAATTCCCAAGGTGTTCTAGACGTTTAAGGGTGCAACACCTTGCTTTAGTGACCAGCAACGTGAATTTAATCCTTGGAGCAGCAAGGACACTTGTAATTTTAAGTCATAATTTCCAGTAACGTTAAGAGGCCAAGCTTGCTAAGGTAAGGTTTTTTCCCTCCTACATGTTTAGAGATGGTTTGGTCTTTGTACAACTTGGTGGAAGTGGAATTTGTGAAAGGAAAGCTTAAATCATGCTAGAATATGCATTGATTTCATGGGTTGTTCTTGTGGAATTGGAGGACTAAGTGTAGTTAAAATTATGTATTGTGTTGTTATAATTGATGGGTTGTTTGGGGCATGTTGTTGCTAAGTCATTGATGGGATTTGTTTGTACATGGATAATAGTCACTGATTATTGTGTTGCTTGATTCGAAAGAAAAGATAAGTTTAAAACTCTAGTAGTCCGAAAGATTAAGTTTGGGTGGTTGTAATTGTTGAACTATTATAAGGTCGTTTCGATGAAGTGTTGTGGTTATAGATTATTAAGAGTAACTTGAATATGTTGTAGTCGTTATGTTGACTATTATTGAATGTTGTAATGTGTGGACTGATTTGGAATGTTATGCGGGCTGTTTCGGGGTGTCCTTGGATCTTGTTTTGACTAGTCCTTGATGTGATAACTTAGATGTGTCGTTGTTGATGTTATTTTGGTTGTTGTATAGTTGACTTAGATGTGAGGAGAGTGAGCGATATAGGGGGGGGGGGGGGGAGGTGCTGCCCAATTGTCTAGAAATAAGCTACTAGCGTTGAAGTACGTTTTACGCCTTTCCGTAGCTTAACCATAGTCTTGACGTCTTAATATAGGTTGAGATACTTTGGACAGCGTATACATATCAAGTCACAGATTAAGCGCCAAAGGTATGTAAAGCTAACCCTTCTTTCTTTTTGGCATGATCTTTATAAACAAATAGACGACAAGCATGTAACTTCAAAGAGACTCTTATTCTTAGAGACACTAGGATGGCTAATGTTCTTGATATCCAGAACCTATTTCACACTATCTTGATATGTGTCAATGATTCTTGAAGTTCTATTTGATATAATCCATAGTGACATTCAAGGGGTACTTGCTATGATTGTTATCTTTGATGATCAAGTATTAGTTCATTCTACCTATTCTATTGAGTCTCAGATGATTATTTAGTTTGTATATGGTTGCTCACTACTCTGCTCGTGCATGCTGTTAATATATCTTTCACCGAGTCTCGGGCCAGGTATGTTTTCGTGCACAGTTTCACTGCATTGTTCATCGAGTCCCTCACTAGAGGGCCGGGTACGGTATATATATATATATATATATATGATGTGAGTATGGCGCCGAGTATGGTATATGATTACTTTATTCACCGAGTCCCACAATGGGCCGGATATGGTATATGGTATAGACATGCATGATTCTTATTTCGTAAGGCACAGGTGCATTAGCATATTTGATTATCATACTTGCCTCCTGTAATCTTCAATTTAGTTATGATTCTCTTTATTTTATTTCATGATTTATATACTCAGTACATATCTCGTACTGACCCCCTTTCTTCGGGGGGTTGCGTTTCATGCCCGCAGGTGCAGATACTCGATTTGGTGATCCTCCAGCTTAGGACTTCTGCTCAGCTGTTTGGAGAGCTCCATTGTTCCGGAGCCTAGATATTTTGGTACAGATCATCTGATATAGACTTATATATCTATCTAGGGGTACGGCGGGGCCCTGTCCCGTCATATTCACTCTTTTACTCGTAGAGGTCTGTAGACATGTGTGGGTTGTATATAAGTTTTGGTCAGCTGTGTCTATATGGTTTGCTTTGGATATCCCTGTGTATGTTGGCAGCCTTGTCGGCTTGCGTATGATGTTATTGTTATGCCGTGGTTAGCCGTGACTCCAGGGGAGACAGGTTTATGATATGTGGCATTGTGAATCCTTCATTTGTTTTAATAAGTTTCCATATTGTCCTTAGTTTCAGTTTGACTATATTTAACAGGTCGTATATGAGTGTCCAGTTCGGGCGCTAGTCATAGCCCATGGGGTTGGGTCGTGACAAAAGTGGTATCAGAGCAGTTCATCCTCGGAGTGTCTACAGACCGTGTTTAGTAGAGTGTTGTTTATCGGTGTGTTGTGCACCACATCTATAAACAGGAAGCTACAGGACATTTAGGATGTTTCTTTTCCTTCTTACTCTAGATCATGCGATAGAGCTATATTATCAGGATAACCCCTCCCTAACAAATTATTGTGTTTACAGCTATGCCTCCAAAGAAAGCGACAGCTGCCCAGAAGGGCAAATCGGTAGCAGGAGATACAAGTCAGACTCGGAGAGTTACTAGGGCCCGTGCCCAATCTATGCCTGAGATTGTACTTCAGTCGGCGAGTTCTGCTCCGCCGCCACCTCCAGAGGAGCTTAGAGCAGCAGCAGCTCCAGATCAGGGGGCAACTCCACCGCCAGCTCCCGAGGCCCCAGTACCTGAGCCTCCAGCTCCTCGGCCAGGGGCGAAGGATAGAGCCATGAGGACGTCAGCCAGATAAAGATTACGACAGAGGCTAGCATAAGAGGGCTAGATCGGCTGGTTATCCTGGTGAGTTTCGAGGCAGGCAGCCTCAGCAGTATATTAGATATTCTTCCCAGCCAGCACGGAGTGCACCCCCACAGTTCACAGGTAGGATATTTGATAGCACAGGGTATTCAGCTCCAAAGCTTCGGGTTCGCAGGTGAATAGAGGTTCGAGTCAGTGGAGGCCACCTTTGCCTAGTAGGCTCCATTCTGGGGAATGTCGTCTTGCTACAGGTGCTTGTTTTTCTTGCGGCCGTCAAGGCCATATTATGAGAGAGTGTCCGTATGGAGGCGGTCCAGGTGGTGTGGCTCAGCCCACTGGATCATTTGTTGGTTCATCTTCTTCTGTAGTTATGCGCCCTGTAGGGCAGGGTATTCAGACATCAGCAGGTCGTGGTAGAGGTCGTGGCGGAGCTTCCAGTTCTAACAGTCCTTCGAACTGCATATATGCTTTGGCTAATAGGCAGGATCAGGAGGCGTCACCGAATGTGGTTACAAGTATATTATCGATTTTCTCCCGGGACGTATATGCATTGATAGATCCAGGTTCCACCTTATCATATATATCTCCCTTTGTTGCTAGTAGAATCGGAATAGAACCTGAGTTGATAGAACCATTTGAAGTAGCTACACCGGTAGGAGATTCTGTCATAGCAAAGCAAGTATATAGAAATTCTTCGGTGATTATATATAGTCGTCACACCGTGGCAGATCTGATAAAGTTAGATATAACTGAGTTTGATGTTATTATGGGTATGGATTGGTTAGCTTCTTGTTATGCTAACGTTGATTGTAGAGAAAAGATAGTTCGATTTCAGTTCCCAGGAGAGCCGATTATAGAGTGGATGGGGAGTACAGCATCGCCGAGGGGTAAGTTTATTTCATACCTCGAGGCAAGGAAGATGGTTAGAAAGGGTTATATTTATCATCTGGTTCGTGTGCATGACTTGAAAGCAGAGGTACCGACTCTTCAGTCAGTCCCGATAGTTAATGAATTTCCAGATGTATTCCCAGACGAACTTCCGGGTCTTCCTCCTGAGTGGGAGATAGAGTTTACTATAGATGTATTGCCAGATACTCAGCCCATATATATTCCTCCTTATAGAATGGCACCTGCAGAGCTAAAGGAGTTAAAAGAGCAACTGAGGGACTTATTAGAAAAGGGCTTCATCAGGCCTAGCACATCACCTTGGGGAGCACCGGTATTATTTGTGAGAAAGAAAGATGGGTCGCTGCGAATGTGTATTGATTATAGGCAGCTGAATAAAGTAACAATAAAGAATAGATATCCCCTCCCCAGGATTGATGATCTATTTGACCAGTTGCAGGGTGCTAAGTGTTTTTCGAAGATAGACTTACGGTCAGGCTATCATCAGGTACGGGTGAAGGAGGCAGATATTCCGAAGACTGCATTCAGGACCTGATACGGGCATTATGAGTTTAGAGTGATGTCTTTTGGGCTGACCAATGCTCCAGCAGTATTTATGGATTTGATGAACCAGTTGTTTAAACCATTCCTAGATATGTTCGTGATTGTATTTATCGATGATATTCTGGTCTATTCACGTTCAAAAGATGAGCATGCAGATCATTTGAGGACGGTACTTAGGGTGCTCCAACACCAGAAGTTGTATGCTAAGTTCTCTAAATATGAATTTTGGTTGACTTTAGTAGCATTCTTGGGGCATATTGTTGGAGCTGATGGTGTTCGGGTGGATACACAAAAGATTGAGGCTGTAAAGACTTGGCCTAGACCTACGACACCTACTGAGGTACGCAGTTTTCTGGGACTATCAGGATATTACAGGAGATTCGTAGAAAAGTTTGCCTCGATTTCAACGCCTTTAACAAGGCTAACTCAGAAGGTAGCTATGTTCCAGTGGACTGATGCTTGTGAGCAAAGTTTCCAGTTGCTGAAAGACAAGCTGACTACGGCTTCAGTCTTAACTCTTCCAGAGGGACCAGATGGCTATGTTATTTATTGTGATGCTTCAGGTGTTGGACTAGGCTGTGTATTGATGCAGCATGGCGGGGTTATAGCCTATGCTTCCCGACAGCTCAGAAAGCACGAAAGGAATTATCCTACTCATGATCTGGAGTTAGCAGCGGTAATTCATGCCTTAAAGATATGGAGGCATTACTTATATGGTGTTCATGTTGATGTTTATACGGATCACAAGAGTCTCCAATATATCTTTAAGCAGAAAGAGCTGAATTTGCGACAGAGGCGGTGGTTAGAGTTACTAAAGGATTATGATGTTGATATTCTATACCATCCAGGGAAAGCAAATGTTGTAGTAGATGCTCTTAGCCGTAAATCTATGGGTAGTTTGACGGACGTACAACCAGAAAGGAAGGAGATGGTCCGTGTGATTCACCGGCTAGCTAACCTTGGAGTCCGTTTGGCTAATTCTGGAGATGGTGGAGTTTCTGTTCGAGCAGTTACTGAATCCTCTATCATAGAAGAGGTAAAGAGATGCCAGTACGAGGACCCTGTTCTAGTACGGTATAGAGATACAGCTCTTCAAAAGGAGAAGACCCCGTTCCAAGTTACACCTGACGGCGTGCTGCGATATGAAGGCAGACTATGTGTACCTGAGGTTGCGGGGCTATGGCAGCAGGTTATGGGAGAGGCACACTATGCCTGTTATTCTGTTCATCCAGGGTCAACGAAGATGTATCATGACCTCAGATGTTTATACTGGTGGGATGGCATGAAGAAGGACATAGCGGAGTTTGTTGCTCAATGCCCGAATTGTCAACAAATTAAAGTCGAGCATCAGAAGCCTGGTGGGTTATTACAGGAGATAGAGGTCCCAACTTGGAAATGGGAAGCAATTAATATGGACTTCATTACAGGTTTAGCTCGCACTCCAAGGAAGTATGACTCTATATGGGTTATTGTGGATAGGCTGACAAAATCAGCCCATTTTCTTCCAGTCAGGACTACTTATTCAGTTGAGGACTATGCAAGGTTATATATCAGAGAGATAGTGAGACTCCATGGGGTTCCCACATCTATTATCTCAGACAGAGGAGCTCAGTTTACAGCTAACTTCTAGAAGATATGTTACGAGCCTGTATTATTGACTTCAGAGGTAGCTGGGACGATCATTTCCCACTTATTGAGTTTGCTTATAACAATAGCTACCATTCTAGTATTCAGATGGCACCGTGTGAGGCCTTATATGGGAGAAAGTGCAGGTCACCTATCGGCTGGTTCGATGTAGGTGAGACTATGTTAATCGGTCCAGACATAATCCAGTAAGCGGTAGATAGAGCTGAGCGAACCCTCTGGTATTAATGAAACTGGACATATAATGAAGTACTTTCAGTTAAATCATAGAAATTTGCGAACGATACTCAATTAGTCAGAAATCAAGTAAGTCAGACTAACATATCGGCCTACATGGTCTCTTTACTCAACGTATGACATCTCAACATACTAATCACAGGACACTGTTTGCAAAGTCTCTAAGAGTAAACACCTGAACCATATGAGTCGGGACAGGGCCTCGACGTACCCATACTATATGATAACCATAATGACTCGACACTGCTCCAGGAAGAAAATGGAGTTTGCCAATCCCAGCTAATAGCCAATCATCCTAACTGAATACATTTACCTGTAAAACAATCTGGGACTGTGTGGCATGAACACAGCGCCCCCATGCAAAGGGATGTCAGTACGAACAATGTACCGAGTATGTAAGGCAGCAGTAATCATAAAGAATGAGTTATAAGCCATAATGAAAGTATGAGAAACCACGTGTAATATGAATAGCCCCGAAGGCAGGGAATAACCATGTAAGTAGCCTAAAAGGCAATGACTAGAAATGTAAATATATACCATACCCGGCCCTTTAGTAAGGGACTCGGTGAAATAAACATATATATACCGTACCCGGTCCTCTAGTGAGGGACTCGGTGAAGTAATCATACACATACCATACCCGGCCCTTTAGTGAAAGACTCTGTGAAATAATTATATATATACCATACCCGGCCCTCTAGTGAGGGACTCGGTGAATAATGCAATGAAATTGTGCACGATTACATACCCGGCCCGGGACTCGGTGAATGATATATTACTGTCATGCACGTGTAGAATAATGAGCAACCATATGTAAACTAAATCATCATCTGAGACTCAATAGAATAATTAGAATGAACTAACACTTGAGAATCAAAGACAACAGTCATGTCAAGTACCACAGAGAATTAGAATTCATTGGAGTCATAATGCAAGTGAGACTCATAAAATTATTTCTGAAGTCCTTGAATAACCTGGGAGCACCCTCGAATGTTACTATGGGTTGTATATAAATAGGACTTCAAGAATCATAGACACGTATCAGGACATAATGAAATAGCTTCTGGAAATCAAGAACATTAGCCATTCTAGTATCTCTAAGAATAGGAGCTTCTTTGGAATTTATACGTTCGTCGTCTGTTTATCTCATATAGGCCATGCCAAAAAAAGAAAGAAAGAATAGCCTTAACATACCTTGTCGCTTCTCAAGTTAACCATAACTTAGGTCTCAGGCTTCGCCAATCTACAAACAATACCAAATATGCCAATAATCAAATTAGGATACTCTTTCAAACCAATCCTTAATTACTTAGAAATCTAACGATATTCGGGCAGCATCTTCCCTTAAAACATAATAATCCTCGTGATTCCAACTTAGCGAAAATATCAATCCCAATACTAGCATCAATATCAACAAATACATGCCCAAATAGAATCAAATCCATTCTTAAATCACTTCCAAAAAAGCCCAATATAAATTCCTATACCGATGCTTGTATACACTTCTTTATTTCCGTATATACATAGTATAACAACAAACATAACAACAACAACTACAGCCAATCCCACGATATTCCAACCCACAAAACAATTCATAACAACTACCAAACAGCCCACATGACAACAATAACAATTTATCCAATTCCCGATATAGTTTTCGTAATTCTTTCATCTAGCAACGTAGATACAACTTGGATAACTCAAATACATCTAGGAGAGAGGATTTCTTACCTTATATGCCAAGAATTACTCTTCTTCCACCTTACTTCACTTTGAAGAAAGTACGGATCCAACAACACGACAAAAACAAAAAATGAGATCTAAGCGGTGAGCGAAACTCGTAACAAAAATGAATAACATCGCTTGCTAAAAAGGAATATCACGTTGTTGTATCTATTTCTCATGAAATGAAGTTTTTGGACGTTTTAAACTTTCCCACTTGGTTTACACGAAATGGTCTCATACAATACATTTTTGTTGATTCTTGAAAATGTACTAATTCCTTTGTAAAGGATAATTGTCAAGGTGGAATCTTGACACTTGTCTCTCTCCCATGTGTCACCCATGCAATCCAAGTACTTTTGACTCCTTAATTCCTTTATAAATCTTAATTCCATCCTTATACTACCTACTGCCGCGTGGAAGAAAGGCGTGACACTCTACACTTGTCCACTAACATTATTTAATTCATTATCTGCGCTACAATTTCACATTTAACCAATCACACACATAATTAATTTCTTGATCTCAATTCCCTTAAATAGTAACTATTTTTAACACACTTCATATACTCATTATCATACTCATGTGATATAGCACTAGCCCATAGCCTCCTTTGCCACACATAGAATATTATTTGCAATCATCGTTGCCACACTTTTCCGTCTTAAATCATTTCGAGACTTCATCCTTTTTATACACCGAGCTCTTGATTTTCATGCTTCAATATGACTAAATTCTCTAGGCTTAGGTAAATTTGCTCACGTTGGACGGTTCAATTTCCCGGTCCAAAATACAGGATATTATAGTTTGTACCGTATTTCATTCAAACAAATTTGAACCTCGACGAAACTTACTTTCTTCGATTTGTTTAACTTCTAATATTTACAACACATCTGTACCATCACTTTAATCACCTATAAGCTTGGGGGATAACCTCGTTTCCGTTACTAATGTCATTTAACTTGCACGCTTTCCAACGCATGAAAACACGGGATGTAACACCATTAATCCACGTAGTCATTACACCTTCTAATAGTAGCTATTCCATCCTTGCTGCCCCACTTAGCATTTAATGTATAATACATATTTTCCAACTAAAAGGACTTTCTATCTGTCACACTTATAAACAAAAAGCATCATATGTTTCCTTCTATATTTTCATCTAGTAATCACTATATCTAATTGGTAAAATAGTTTTCATATGGTAATAATACAACAATGGTGCAGATATAAATATCTATCATACGTACTCCTCAATAATTCTCCAAAACAGGAAAAGATAATTTTCTTGACCACAATTCAATTAAATAGTGATCATTTTAGCAGACCTCCAATACTCATTACCATGACCATGTGATATTACACTAGTCCATAGCCTTATTTTCCACATATAAAATATTATTTTCAATCATCGTCGTCACACTTTTTCGTCTTAAATCATTTCGGGACTAAATTCCTTGTATACACCGAGTTCTTAATTTTCATGCTTGAATATGACCAAATCCTACGGCCTCGATAAAATCGCTCATGTTGGCCGGTTTAATTTCCTGGTCCAAAAATACGGGATGTACATCCTTCCCCCCTTTAGAACATTCGTCCTCGAATGTTAAACTAGTCCTGTATAATTATATTGGTTATGGTGATCTTATGACGAATCAATTACTCTTCTATCATGTTGTGCCTCTCCTTGGTTAAATTAATGCCATTCTCCACCTGACATCAGTTATTATTGAATTTCCAAAGAAAGTGGTGATGTGATTCTTCGAGTTAATAAAGAACCAATCGACCAGGATCTTATTCTTGAAGCGATTGATGGGCAGAATTCAAGAAACGGACGTAAATCGGGCTATACTTCTCAAAAGTATGTGATTTCAAGACAAGGAGAAAGATGACGATTTGAACTATAAAAATAAATATTGAATGGTTTAATTCAAGTAAGTATTGAAGGCGGAATGATGGAAAGAAAATTAGGGTTCTGGATATGAACTAGAACGAATTTTAATCAAGAAACGCGTTATTGAATGATCAAGAACAAATAAAATTCCTAAGTCACCACTTGAAATCAATTAACATGATAAAGAAACACCACACGCAACTGAAAACAAGGTAAAGACTATCACCACCTTGCTTGGAACCAAAAACAAGGATAAAGAACAAGAAATAGAGAGAATAATTCTATTGCAAAATTTATGTTTATGCTAAAAACGTGAATAGTGTTTAACAAAGAATAAGAACCCTTTATATAGGCCTAGGGTCTCTTCTTTGATGACTACAAATCCCTATTCTACTCTAGAAAGGAAATAGCTAAAAACAAGGAAAGTAAAATCCCTAGGGTCTCTTCAGTTTTGTGTTTCTTGATTTTCTTGAATTTCTAGATATTCTTCATCTTTCATCATTATCCCCTTGTTGAGAAAGACTCGTCCTCGAGTCTAAAGGCTCCATAAATGGTGAAAGATTAGCAAAAAAAATTGGGAACAATCCATACTCACCAGGCTCTAAGTTGCATTTTTCTAGCTTGTCATAGACCTTCATCATGTTGTCAAAAAGCTTTGCATATGGTCGAACCAAATCCCACTTTCTTAGTAGTAACTTTATTCCATGATTTCTCAAATATATCATCTTAAATTTATCTTCAATGTTTAAACCATGATCACAGCTTATTTCCTTTTGATCTTCATGAATCTTGAACACTCCCGTGTCGATGATGTATTTGCATGCAAAATCTGAGTTAGTACCACACAAACCTTTAAATAAATAAAATTCATGTACCTTTGGATCAGGGTTAGAGAATAAATCATGTCTTCTTATGAGCTCCTTGATGATTTTGATGCTCTCATGTTTGACATGATTATAGCCATTAACCTCAATGAAATTGAGAGATATTAAATCTACACTTTCTTGCAAAGATTCAACCTTTTGAGGAATAAATCTTGCTCGAACTAGATCATAACTTAAACTCACATTCATGGACTCCTTTTTCAGCAACTTATTCTCTTTCTCTTCCAAATCTTCATATATTATTGGTCCTACGCAATACACTACTTTTGTTGGTGTGGAGTAAGAAACAAAATCTGGATTCTTTTCAAAATCACTTAAAGATGGAAACTCAATCTCACAAATAGTTGGATGCTCCAATGGATCCTTATAAAACTTTAGAGGTAAATCCTCAACTTGTGGATCCAATTCATTCTTCTCCTCCATTTGCAGTTCTACACTGATGGGACCAATAATTTGTAATTTGGTCACAAAAGAATCATCAACATACTTGGAGTTTTTAGCAACATCTTCTGGATTCAATGGAACCAAATTAATTTTTCATCCATCCTTTGTAAAAGAATAGGTATTACGATATTCATCATAGTTAGCACACCTTTCATACACCCATGGTCTTCCAAGTAATAAGTGGAAAGCATCCAACTTTGTTACATCACACCAAACAAGATCATTATATATTTTACCAATAGAAAAAGAAACTAGGCATTGATGAGTTACCTCTAAACCACCATCATCATTCTCAAATTTGATGCTATAAGGATATGGATGAGGTTTTGTTAACAAACCAAGTTTAGAAACCATCTCTTCAGAAACAACATTAACATGACTTCCTTTATCAATGATTACCGAACATACCTTATCATGGGAGGTACATCTAGTGTGGAAG
The DNA here is from genome assembly GCF_019175385.1 of Lycium barbarum. Classification (NCBI taxonomy): domain Eukaryota; kingdom Viridiplantae; phylum Streptophyta; class Magnoliopsida; order Solanales; family Solanaceae; genus Lycium; species Lycium barbarum. The sequence continues at coordinate 50,281,363 of NC_083348.1, read as the reverse complement.
AGAGATTCCTTTTTCCATAGTTTTTCATCTTCATGAACCCAAAGTCCTCTTGTTTCTTGCATATAATGCATAATATTCCTCAACTGTTCTTTGATACCAAATTGATGTGATTCTTCGAGTTAACAAAGAACCAATCGACCAGGATCTTATTCTTGAAGCGATTGATGGGCAGAATTCACGAAACGGACGTAAATCGGGCTATACTTCTGAAAATTATGTGATTTCAAGACAAGGAGAAAGATGACGATTTGAACTATAAAAATAACTATTGAATGGTTTAATTCAAGTAAGTATTGAAGGCGGAATGATGGAAAGAAAATTAGGGTTCTGGATATGAACTAGAACGAATTTTAATCAAGAAACGCGTTATTGAATGATCAAGAACAAATAAAATTCCTAAGTCACCACTTGAAATCAATTAACGTGATAAAGAAACACCACACTCAACTGAAAACAAGGTAAAGACTATCACCACCTTGCTTGGAACCAAAAACAAGGATAAAGAACAAGAAATAGAGAGAATAATTACACACATTAACCACCATTTAGACATGAATTGGAGTTCAAGAAAACATGAAAAGATTACTTTTCCTTTCATTCATTAAAGAATCTTGAATAAAATTTATACTTCCAACAATAGTTTCAAAAGTGATTTTCATTCAAAATAAGTTTTCAAAAGAGAGACATACAAATCACGTTTATAGTCCACAATGATTTTAAAAGAGACATACGAATCAGCTTTATAGTCAACAATGATTTTTAAAAGAGACATACCAGAATATGTTAAAGAAAGTTTAACAATTAACTTTTCTAATGAAGAACACCCAAACCCTAGCTTGAATCACTTTGGGAAGAATTATGTTGCAAACCCTAGGTTTTGGTCACAAGAATCATGGGTTTGATGTTAGAATCGATTAGTAATGTTAGGGATTTTCTTACCTTTGATTTGGAGACTTGGAGGAATGATTTTCGTCCTTAGGGTTGTTCAGAAAGTGGAGGAATAAACAAAACAAACGTCTTATTTATACTTTTCTGGTGAAAACGGGCCAAAGGACGCCCCCGAAGGACGGACCGTCGTTCGTGTTACGGACCGTTCTTTGGACTGTCCTTTAGTGGAAATTTTTAGAGAGTTCTGGTGATTTTTGAGACGTTACGGTGCCATGTTACGGCCCGTAACACGTGTTACGATCATGGTCCGTAACGTTTCAACGAAGACAGGCTTCAGTAAAATAGGCATAACTTTTTGTACGTAACATTTATTGGGTTGGGCGACCTACCGTTGGAAAGCTATTTCAAAGATCTACAACTTTGATCAAGGAAGTTTTTCCAAATTCACCACACATATTTATGAAAATTGCTCAGAAGATAGACCTACCAAAACTTAGGCGAATTTAAGAGCCCTTAAGAACTTCAATTGTTGGTTTGACTTCAAAACGACCATCTTCCACCCGAATTCATCAAGAATGGATTCATATAGATATAATATCATCTTAATACTAGATGTTTTTACACATTCACACCTAGTTCAAGTTTCCAGGGTGTTACATTATCCCCCCCCCCCCCCCCCCCCCTTAAGACCATTCGTCCCCAAATGAAAGTCGTGGCTTAAGATTCTTCACTAAACCTCAAATTTCAAAATTTCTAGAACTTTGGTAAAAAGGATCATTCTCAGAGGTAACGTACGACTAACCATATAATGAATACATCATTCAAGCTTAAACACATGGACAAGGGATTCATACCTCTAATCTAAACTTTTACAGGGAATACATAGTCGAAAGGTTCAACACATATCTGCAGTAGGGAATAAATGAAGGTAACACGGCTTGAGTGACACTACAACAACTAGATAGAACTACGCCCCTTCGAGTTCATCCCGCAAGTCTTAAGATATGACATAAGTCTATCCTGAGGTTTAACAATATCACTTTTTCACTCTATAACGAGTCCCTCAACAAATTCAAGCCTAACTATTTCTGATTGACAATCCAGAGTTTCATAACACTCGAAAAGCTAGTCTATCCCCAAAAATCACTTCACAGTTCATCATTTCTAATTCAAACACATCAAAAGTAATCTCACAGCCCTTAACTACAACGACGCAGTCTCTACAAATTATAGAAGCGATAACAAGGACGCAGGGGTATTTATAGAAAAAAGGTGTCAACAATTGTTCGACTTCCACACGAACATCAAGGGCAAGATACTGGGTTATATAAGAAAGAGTCGAACTCGAATCGATCAGCGAATACGCTTCAAAATAACATATAGTAAGAATACATGTGACCCCGGCATCAGGATCTTCTGCCGTATCCCTACGAGTCAAACTATAAAGTCGAGCTTGTCCCCCATTAGCGGTGTTGGCAACCATTTTACCAGCCTTATTACCACGAGCATTAGGGGTGTTGTTAGCATTACCATCAGACGGATTATTCCTTTGACCTGAAGAGTTAGCCATTTCACGAAGCCACTTCCTACAATATTTCTTGATATGACCCCTAATCCCACAATGGTGACAAACACGATCTTCCCATCTAAATGCTTGTCGGTTACTACCATGCGAATATTTATTCAGATTATTGTTCCTCTGACCTTGTCCACCAGATGGAACGCCCATATTAGACTGAGAAACAAACTGTTGAGGTGCAGAATTTCCTTTCCGTTGCCCTCCATCATATGAACCAGTGAAACCACTCGCAGATCGGGCCTTCTTACTTTGTTCCCTGTCTAGCCTCTCTTCTCCCTTCCAATTCTCTTGTTGCTCGGCAAACCCAACCAAGGAATTACCATTCTCAACCTCAGCGGTGGTATGGTTAGTTACCCTAGCGGCTTGCCCGCCAGACGATGAGTTAGAAGCACCATTGTTTCCCTGATTGGCAGTCCTCGCACGAGTTAAAGCCATTTCTGCGGGGCACGAATTATCGGACACGTCAGAATGATCCTAACGGTGGTTCAAACTCTATAGCACAATCTAGAATAAAGAAGAATGAGAAACACTTATACATGCCCTGGTAGTCTTTCGATCATACAGGTGATCAGGCTGCACAAGGAAGACTCCGCTAGACACAGCTCCACAGACACAGACAACTCCTAGGACACATTTAAACCTAGGCTCTGATACCAAGCTTGTCACGCCCCAAAACCCACCCTAGACGTGACCGGAATCCGACGTCATGAACAACATCGGAAGAACCTAAACAATGCAATAATAACACTTGAACCCGTCAGGTTTAACATTCACCTCCAATAGTTTATAAAATAAATGTAACGTCAAGTTCTTTTTTAATAATCTTTCCTTATTAAATTAAACAAAGTTATAAATAACTGCATTTATCAGGATCATAACTATGAAATAAGATCAACGGAAGTCTAATATGTCACACCCTCATCTTGATAGGGCATGATGGGCACCCGACTCTCATCAGAGTCGAGCGAACCCTTAAACGTTCGCTTTACCAAAACCTGTCATTTCAAAAACTTTTAAAAACATGAAACCTTTCCAAATAGAGGTCATTATCTTTATACATATTATGAAAAACTTTCAATCAATTACGTACTTCAAATCAACTGAAATCATCTGAAAATACATACTCTTTTAACATCTATAAATGATTCGCACTTCTCGATGCCCTATCCACAGGACACTGTTTGCAAAGTCTCTAACATATACAAAATACCATGACAGAAATACTTGACTCGGCAACACTCCGAACTGAGAGGGAGCTCGCCAATCCCGCTGGAACACCTTTAGCAAAGTATTCTACTCATCTGGGTGTACCTGCGTGGCATGAAACGCAGCCCCCGGAGAAAGGGGGTCAGTACGGAATATGTAAAGCGGTAACAAATCGTAACCATAGCTTAATTTAGGAGAGAACAAATCACAATCAAACTCAGTACCTGCAACCTTCGCTGGAAGAAGCATAAATGTATAAACGAGGTCTCAAACAATCCCTAAGTAAATCATGCAAGCGAACACACATTCTTTAAGCAAATGATGCAATCTAACACACGTGTCGCTTCCGACATGCTAACCAAATAGTCCCTTCGGGCATGCCGCTTCCGGCATAATAATGATAATGGCCCCTTCGGGCAGCCGCTTCTGGCTTAATAATGATAATGGCCCCTTCGGGCAGCCGCTTCCGGCATAATAATGATAATGGTCCCTTCGGGCAGCCGCTTTCGGCTTAATAATGATAATGGCCCCTTCGGGCAGCCGCTTCCGGCATAATAATGATAATGGCCCCTTCGGGCAGCCGCTTCCGGCATAATAATGATAATGGCCCCTTCGGGCAGCCGCTTCCGGCTTAATAATGATAATGGCCCCTTCGGGCAGCCGCTTCCGGTTTAATAATGATAATGTCCCCTTCGGACAGCCGCTTCAGGCATAATAATGATAATGGCCCCTTCGGGCAGCCGCTTCCGGCTTAATAATGATAATGATGATGTCGTGCATGTATGTAAATATGCAAATGCATGAAAATCTTGGAAAACCATCGAAAGACTCCCTTCGGAGCAGCTTTAGTTTCAAAACGGGAACTTCTTCCCTTTCACTTAGTCACGTCATGAAATCATCCAATAGCTTAGGCTCGAAAATCTCGCACCCCCTTCGGAGGGGTTTTGAAAGTCTAAATAGTAAACTCTCGCACCCCCTTCGGAGTGGTTTTGGAAATCAACTTTATGCTTCTTTTAGTACAAAACAATTTTTTCTTGAAATCATTAGTAAACCATAAACACGTTTCAAGTTAATCCGAGTTAGTATAAGAAGGTTAACAACCATATGCACGAGCAAAGTAGTGGGAAACTAAATGCGCATAAATCAACTTTTAAGACTCGATGGATAAGTATACTTACCGACGCCTGAAGACTCGGAAACAAGTTTCGGGTCAATCCGACTTAGTATAAGAAAATTATGAGCGTTTGAAGTACAGAACCTTCTACGAACGTTTCAGAAGCTATTTTTGGAAAATTAAAGCAACAATCATACCAAGTACCTTTCAAATATTGTTATGGACATCATTCATTATAGAACCCCCCATGAACATTTCTAAAACAATCCGAGTTCATTTATGAAACTTATGACCGTTATTCATTATAGAAACCTCTACGAGCATTTTCAAAACAATCTGAGTTAGCACATGAAAGTTATGAACGTTATTCATTATAGGAACCTCTACAACCATTTTCAAGCAATCCGAGACCGTCTACGAGAGTTAGGGACATTACTACTTACAGAACTCTTTAGACTTTTCTTGTTATTCAATCATACCATAAGCTCGGCTATACTAAGTATACTCACATCAAGAAGTGAATAATAATCATTAACAAGCTCGGAATCAAGAATAGAATTACCCCAAAGATAAGCATCATAGCTTACTTAGCTCTAGGACATGCCAAAAGAAAGAAAAGGTAAGCTTTACATACGTGTCCCACATCCAATTAGCTACGCTTATTCGTCCAAACTTGCTAGTCTACATTCAAGAGAATTGACATAATCATAAGACTCATCGACATATGCTTGCCTTAGTCCTTCAAATGAATTCATTTATATTCTGCCGAAATTTCGGCAGCATTTCCCCTGTAAATACACCATCCCCGAGAATCTAACTCGGCCAATTTATCAACAACAAATCCGAGAATTCAACTCGGCCAATTTATCAACAACAATACCAACAATCATATCTCCAACTTCAACAATTATTTCAAATGCATTCTAACACTAGCAATCCTTTTTACACAATTCGACGGCATTTCATTTATATTCAATTCAACTATATATAGTCAAGCTAACTGTTATAGCCCGTATTTTGCACGTTTGGATAATTCAAAGTCGTCGTGGAAAGTTAAAGGCGAGACCATTTTCAAATTTTTTTTTGTGCACAAGTTAGTTATGAATATCATTTATGAATATTATTGGACGGAAATATTGAGAAAGGTTAAGGGCAAAAAGGAGAAATTTCAAAATGGTAAATGGTAATATTGAGGAAAGTCGAGGGGCAAAATGGGAATTTCACAAGGCATTCAAGAAAGTTCTTGAGGGACCAAAGTGTACATGGTAAGATATTAGGTCATCTTTTATTCTAAGAAAAATTCAAAAAAAAAGGGGGAATTCTCTAGAGAAAGAAAGGATGGCCAAGTGTCCACATTCTTACTTAAGGGGCCTAAGTGTATATATAAAGAAGTGGTGGCTAAAATGAAACAAGTAAGTCATCTTTTATTTAAGAGAATTCAAGAAAAAGGATGAAAGCTCTAGAAGAAGAAAAAAAAATGAATAAAGAGAGCATGTGCTTCTCACATGCTTGAAGAAGCCAAGTATATATATAGATAGGAGAGGTCATCTTTTTAAATCAAGAAGTTGTAGAGAAAGGGAAAAAAAATATAGAAGAAGAAGAAGAGGAGGGGCCAATTCGGCCAAGAAGGAGGAGAAAGAGAAGAACAAAAATCTTGCCCCAAAAATTTATTTCTCATAGTATTTCTACTAATTCAAAGATGCTCTCCAACATGGTATAATTGTTGAAGCAAGAGAATTATTCTTTGGTGCAAAACTCCAACCTTAGCTAAGTTGAGAAGTTGTGAAGGAAAGGTGAGAATGCATCTCCTTGATTGTATTATGAATGGTTTGGTATGTTGTAGTATGTGGGAAAGAATAGAATTCATAAGAAAATATGGATGTTGAAATTGTAGCCGAGCATGGTGTGTGTGTGTGGCCTTGTATGTGTTGTTGAATGTCAGTATAATGAACTAAATTTATGTAGTAGGTTGGTTGTTGTTGTAATTCATGAAAAAAAAAATGAAAATCCATGGAAATATGCATGATGTAGTTGTGGCCGACTAAGGGGCTGCTTTGGTAGCTATGGTAAATTGATTTTATTTGATATTCTAGCTGTTGTTAATGTGGATTCTATGATGAAAATGATGGTTTGGTAGTTTGAAATGAAGTCGTCGACGTGTAGATTGTTGATGTGGTTCTTGAAGTTAAAGGTAAGAAATGTGTTATTGATGTTTCATTTAATTTGGAAGGTTGCGGATTATGTTGTGGTAGTTGGTTGGAATGTAAACAAAACGCCGTTGAATTATGTGAAACGAGTTATTAATGTTAGAAGGTGTTTTGAGTAAAATTATTGAAATTATTGGTATGATTGTTGGCATTGTGTTGATAGTTTGGCCGGGTTGAATTCCCGAATTGTTGTTGATTGAAATTGGCCAAGATAGATTCTTGGGGACGATGTATTTACAGGGGAAATGCTGCCGAAATTTCGGCAGACAAATGTTACTTTAAAATCCCACTTCTAAATGCTCTAATTAAGGTTTGGTAAATGTGACCAATTTGTAGATTTTGGTGAATTTGGAGCTTGAGTTTGGAGAAGCAAAAGGAGCGGAAAAGGTATGTAAGGCTTCACCCTTCCTTCTTTGGCATGTCTTAGACATAATAGGTCGAATACGAGCCTCGGGGACAACTCTATTCTCCGGAATCCGCGCCTAAAGTTTCCCTTTTTTCATTCAGTAGAATTGAATTAAAAAGTGTGCAAAATGTTGGAAGAATTTCCTAAACCTCGAGAACTCGCATAAATAGGACCCGACTACCCTAAAACCCTCACAAGTAACGCCATGACATGTAACATATGCAAATTTTGTACGCCGCCACATTTGATCCGAGGTGGGCCCACTGGTTCCCGGATTTACCTTATTGTTCCGCTTGACTTACTTTGAAGCTGAATCCAAAAGAAACCTTCGATCCTTATTCCATTACCAAATGACAAGTACTGTACCTATCCCAACGAGAATTCTTCCATGACGATAATGATAACGATGATGTCAGAAAAGAGAATATGCCTATGATAAGTACGACAAGAATGATGCCACGACTAAGAGCCTTGAGCTAAAAATCCAATGTGAATATGAAAGTGTTATACTAGTTCTTGAACCTTAATTTTATTTCGTAGCTATGACACTAGTTTCTAAAAGACTTCAAAGCATAAGAATTGACGGATATAATGCCCATGATTTCATTCTATGATCTCTCTTAAGGCTATTTTCCATTGGTAGTCTCGCCTTAAAATACTCGTTCCTTCAAGGTGAGACAAAGTGACCATGATTATTCCATAACGTAATCGGAGGTCACCGACCTTACGTCACTCCGATGGACACATGACTTTCTTTGGGCTCTCATGCATGCCAATTGTATGACATATGTATATGAATGTGAATATGTATATGTATATGTATATGGGGAAAGGGGAAGGGCCACTGTTATATCACCACCTGATTCAGCTGGATTTCGTCCCGGACGCGGGATGCCCGGATGCGGGATATGGGAGAGCCGGATACGGCGTCTGTATATGTGATATATATATATATATATATATAATATGTTGGGACACTGTTGGGGAGGGGGGTGGGAGAGCCGATGTACTCAGCGTCTGTGAATGTAAATAAAGGACACCGTTTTCTGAAATGTTCTGTTTTCTGTACATGTAAATAAGAAGCACCGTTTTTCTGAAAAACAAACTAAGCATGCATGGCATCCGCAGAAAGGCATTCATATGTACAGGTTACTTCTGTTCCAAGATAAGCTCCATATGTCTATTCCGTTATTATTCATACTGCATATTCCTTTATTATGTCACTATTCATGCCTTACATACTCAGTACATTACTCGTACTGACCCCTCTTTTTCGGGGGCTGCGTTTCATGTCGCGCAGGTACTGCCAGATGATTAGAAGACCTTACTAAAGATGTTCCAGCGGAGATGCCGAACTCCACTTGTCCCGGAGAATTGCCAAGTCCAAGTATATGCTATGATGTTCTGTTCTATGTTAGAGACTTTGCAGACAAAGCAATGGGTATTGGGTTGTCAGTCTGTAAGCGGCTCCAGCAGCCGATATGCTATTATGTTTTATGTCACGAGTTTTACATGATGTAAGAGCTTACTTATGAAAAGAAAAAAATATATATTGGAGAGCTTACTATGTATTTCTTTCTTTACTGATTCAAGGGTTTCTATGCGTAACAAGAGTCAGCGGGTTCGCCCGGCTCCAGATATGGGGTCGGGTGCCCATCACACCCTAGTAAAGTCACGGTGTGACAAAGAGGTATCAGAGCAGGTCGGTCTATGGGGTTGTCTGCAAAGTCGTGTCCATTAGAGTCCTGTTTATGAGTGTGAAGCCGGCCACATTTATAAACGGGAGGCTGCAGGGCATCTAGGAAATGTTGACCTTCTTTCTGTCTTAGATCGTGCGATAGACCCAAGTCATAGACAATAAGATTCCTTATACTAACCGTTGATTTTCGCAGACGCCTAGTGGCGACGAAAGAAGACAAGTGACGAGATGGCAAGTTACAAAGGTAAGCCTGGATAATTGTTCTGTTACTTGGAACTGGAAGTTCTGATGGCTGAATATGTCATATAGCCGCGTGTTCTGTGAAGTACTGTCGGTACTTGCTACGTACGGATTTGGAAAAGTAAGAATGGAAAATGAGGTCTGTCAGAATAGATACGCCTAGTAGGAAGAGACGGGGGCAGAAGATACTGTAAACAGGTAATAAGTGAGATGCGTTGTTTCAGAAAGGTTATGGATTTGGGCATGACAACGAAGGTGAGATCGCTACCATCGGGAATCTGGAAGTCCAGGACAGGAGGTAGCCATACACACAGGCGGAAGATGAACATCGGGAACCAAAACGGTAAAACCGTAATTGTGAAAGAAGGACGCGTTACGAAAGTGCCTGGGAGCCTGTGAAACCTCGACTCGCTCCAAAACATGTAATAAAGGTCATGTGAAGAAGCGGACGCGAAAATATCGGCATTAAGGCACCGAGTTTCAGTGAAGCTTTAGGGTTAAGCGTGCTCAGGTGGGAGCAATTTCATGATGGGTGACCCCCTGGGAAGTTGGCAAGAAATTCTATAAATTGAGACATAAGGGACAAATGAAAAGCTAGGGTAGTCTAAGGAAAACTAGAGTGTATGGGATGATTGGAGACCATAGGAAGACGCGTAGGACTAGGCATACTAGATCGGTGAAGAGGCAGAAAGTGCATTATAGCTCGGGAATTAGGATAGGCTTGAATAGTGGTTGGAAGTATTTGGTGGGCTAGTTGATAGTAATTATATATATATATATATATATATATATATATATATATATATATATATATATATATATATATATATGTATGAAGGTGTAGCGAATTCTATATATGATCGTATCGTAGGACATGTGAGTCCCAGCGATCGGAGCTACGGAAAAAGTGGCATTGATCACGCAAGGGTACCGAAGTTCGAAGGGGTACCAAAGATCGAGTGACAGCAGGAATAAATGATGAAGGCGTTACTAGGAAAATTGGTATCATCTCCACTACAAGTCAGAATGGAAGAATTCTAGTGTGACGAAAATTGGAAAGAAAAGATTGATCAAGTGGAAAACAAACAGATCAAAGTATCGGAAGGAGGTGAGAGGTAAGAAACCTCAAAGAGATGAGGGATAAGGGATAGACCAAGATTTCATAGAAGGACTGTTGGCATATAAGGAGCCCCCTAAATGGGGGGAGGCCATATTATAGTAGACCTAAAAAGGAATTGCAACACTATCAAGTGTCAGCAAAGGAAATCTATTAGCTTGGAATCAGAGTTTAAAATATGTCGGCGTGTCGCAAGAATACTTGGGAGTAGAGTAGAAGTGAAATAACAATGAGTATACTAAGAGATAGACCTGAGGATAAAGAAATAGCCTACGGCTACATTGAATCGTTAAGTAAGGATTGCGTACTAAGACATTGCTTCCGTTAAGGTGCGGTCACGAGACAATACTAGAAAAGGAAGGACCCGGAAAGAACAAGGATAATGAGGTGACACAGTGAGTTAGAAAGACCTATGACATGGAGCAATGACTCATGAAAGGTCAAGGAGTTCGATTATAAGGAAAATAAGGTAAAGGATAAGGAACGGGCATAATGGAAAGAGCAGCTATAAAATAAACCCATGACATGGAATGAGGACTCACGTAAGGATCCAGGAGTTTGATAGTAAGGAAAGTAGGATAACATATATGGAATGGACATGGAGGAAAGGGCAACTATAAAGGAACCCCCTCTCGAAGTGCTACAAGACCCCCACAAAGTCAGTTGGACATTCGAGGACGAATGTTCTAAAGGGGGGGAGGATGTTATAGCCCGTATTTTGCACGTTTGGATATTTCAAAGTCATCGTGGAAAGTTAAAGGCGAGACCATTTTCAAAAAAAAAATTGTGCACAAGTTATTTATGAATATCATTTATGAATATTATTGGACGGAAATATTGAGAAAGGTTAAGGGCAAAAAGGAGAAATTTCAAAATGGTAAATGGTAATATTGAGGAAAGTCGAGGGGCAAAATGGGAATTTCACAAGGCATTCAAGAAAGTTCTTGAGGGACCAAAGTGTACATGGTAAGATATTAGGTCATCTTTTATTCTAAGAAAAATTCAAAAAAAAAGGGGGAATTCTCTAGAGAAAGAAAGGATGGCCAAGTGTCCACATTCTTACTTAAGGGGCCTAAGTGTATATATAAAGAAGTGGTGGCTAAAATGAAACAAGTAAGTCATCTTTTATTTAAGAGAATTCAAGAAAAAGGATGAAAGCTCTAGAAGAAGAAAAAAAATGAATAAAGAGAGCATGTGCTTCTCACATGCTTGAAGAAGCCAAGTATATATATAGATAGGAGAGGTCATCTTTTTAAATCAAGAAGTTGTAGAGAAAGGAAAAAAAATATAGAAGAAGAAGAAAGAGGAGGGGCCAATTCGGCCAAGAAGGAGGAGAAAGAGAAGACCAAAAATCTTGCCCCAAAAATTTATTTCTCATAGTATTTCTACTAATTCAAAGATGCTCTCCAACATGGTATAATTGTTGAAGCAAGAGAATTATTCTTTGATGCAAAACTCCAACCTTAGCTAAGTTGAGAAGTTGTGAAGGAAAGGTGAGAATTCATCTCCTTGATTGTGTTATGAATGGTTTGGTATGTTGTAGTATGTGGGAAAGAATAGAATTCATAAGAAAATATGGATGTTGAAATTGTAGCCGAGCATGGTGTGTGTGTGGCCTTGTATGTGTTGTTGAATGTAAGTATAATGAACTAAATTTATGTAGTAGGTTGGTTGTTGTTGTAATTCATGAAAAACAAAATGAAAATCCATGGAAATATGCATGATGTAGTTGTGGCCGACTAAGGGGCTGTTTTGGTAGCTATGGTAAATTGATTTTATTTGATATTCTAGCTGTTGTTAATGTGGATTCTATGATGAAAATGATGGTTTGATAGTTTGAAATGAAGTCGTCGACGTGTAGATTGTTGATGTGGTTCTTGAAGTTAAAGGTAAGAAATGTGTTATTGATGTTTCATTTAATTTGGAAGGTTGCGGATTATGTTGTGGTAGTTGGTTGGAATGTAAACAAAACGCCGTTGAATTATGTGAAACGAGTTATTAATGTTAGAAGGTGTTTTGAGTAAAATTATTGAAATTTTTGGTATGATTGTTGGCATTGTGTTGATAGTTTGGCCGGGTTGAATTCCCGGATTGTTGTTGATTGAAATTGGCCAAGATAGATTCTTGGGGACGATGTATTTACAGGGGAAATGCTGCCGAAATTTCGGCAGACAAATGTTACTTTAAAATCCCACTTCTAAATGCTCTAATTAAGGTTTGGTAAATGTGACCAATTTGTAGATTTTGGTGAATTTGGAGCTTGAGTTTGGAGAAGCAAAAGGAGCGGAAAAGGTGTGTAATGCTTCACCCTTCCTTCTTTGGCATGTCTTAGACATAATAGGTCGAATACGAGCCTCGGGGACAACTCTATTCTCCGGAATCCGCGCCTAAAGTTTCCCTTTTTTCATTCAGTAGAATTGAATTAAAAAGTGTGCAAAATGTTGGAAGAATTTCCTAAACCTCGAGAACTCGCATAAATAGGACCCGACTACCGTAAAACCCTCACAAGTAACGCCATGACATGTAACATATCCAAATTTGGTACGCCGCCTCATTTGATCCGAGGTGGGCCCACTGGTTCCCGGATTTACCTTATTGTTCTGCTTGACTTACTTTGAAGCTGAATCCAAAAGAAACCTTCGATCCTTATTCCATTACCAAATGACAAGTACTGTACCTATCCCAACGAGAATACTTCTATGACGATAATGATAACGATGATGTCCGAAAAGAGAATATGCCTATGATAAGTACGACAAGAATGATTCCACGACTAAGAGCCTTGAGCTAAAAATCCAATGTGAATATGAAAGTGTTATACTAGTTCTTGAACCTTAATTTTATTCCGTAGCTATGACACTAGTTTCTAAAAGACTTCAAAGCATATGAATTGACGGATATGATGCCCATGATTTCATTCTATGCTCTCTCTTAAGGCTATTTTCCGTTGGTAATCTCGCCTTAAAATACTCGTTCCTTCAAGGTGAGACAAATTGACCATGATTATTCCATAACGTAATCGGAGGTCACCGACCTTACGTCACTCCGATGGACACATGACTTTCTTTGGGCTCTCATGCATGCCAATCGTATGACATATGTATATGAATGTGAATATGTATATGTATATGTATATGGGGAAAGGGGAAGGGCCACTGTTATATCACCACCTGATTCAGCTGGATTTCGTCCCGGACGTGGGATGCCCGGACGCGGGATATGAGAGAGCCGGATACGGCGTCTGTATATGTGATATATATATAATATGTTGGGACACTGTTGGGGAGGGAGGTGGGAGAGTCGATGTACTCGGCGTCTGTGAATGTAAATAAAGGACACCGTTTTCTGAAATGTTCTGTTTTCTGTACATGTAAATAAGAAGCACCGTTTTTCTGAAAAAGAAACTAAGCATGCATGGCATCCGCAGAAAGGCATTCATATGTACAGGGTACTTCTGTTCCAAGATAAGCTCCATATGTCTATTCCGTTATTATTCATACTGCATATTCCTTTATTATGTCACTATTCATGCCTTACATACTCAGTACATTACTCGTACTGACCCCTCTTCTTCGGGGGCTGCGTTTCATGCCGCGCAGGTACTGCCAGATGATTAGAAGACCTTACTAAAGATGTTCCAGCGGAGATGGCGAACCCCACTTGTCCCGGAGAATTGCCAAGTCCAAGTATATGCTATGATGTTCTATTCTATGTTTGAGACTTTGCAGACAAAGCAATGGGTATTGGGTTGTCAGTCTGTAAGCGGCTCCAGCAGCCGATATGCTATTATGTTTTATGTCTCGAGTCTTACATGATGTAAGAGCTTACTTATGAAAAGAAAAAAAAAATATATTGGAGAGCTTACTATGTATTTCTTTCTTTACTGATTCAAGGGTTTCTATGCGTAACAAGAGTCAGCGGGTTCGGCCGGCTCCAGATATGGGGTCGGGTGCCCATCACACCCTAGTAAAGTCGGGGTGTGACAAAGTGGTATCAGAGCAGATCGGTCTAAGGGGTTGTCTGCAAAGTCGTGTCCATTAGTGTCCTGTTTATGAGTGTGAAGCCGACCACATTTATAAACGGGAGGCTGCGGGGCATCTAGGAAATGTTGACCTTCTTTCTGTCTTAGATCGTGCGATAGAGCCAAGTCATAGGCAATAAGATTCCTTATACTAACCGTCGATTTTCGCAGACGCCTAGTGGCGACGAAAGAAGACAGGTGACGAGATGGCAAGTTACAAAGGTAAGCCTCGATAATTGTTCTGTTACTTGGAACTGGAAGTTCTGATGGCTGAATATGTCATATAGCCGCGTGTTCTGTGAAGTACTGTCGGTACTTGCTACGTACGGATTTGGAAAAGTAAGAATGGAAAAGGAGGTCTGTCAGAATAGATACGCCTAGTAGGAAGAGACGGGGGCAGAAGATACTGTAAACAGGTAATAAGTGAGATGCGTTGTTTCAGAAAGGTTATGGATTTGGGCATGGCAACGAAGGTGAGATCGCTACCATCGGGAATCTGGAAGTCCAGGGCAGGAGGTAGCCATACACACAGGCGGAAGATGAACATCGGGAACCAAAAGGGTAAAACAGTAATTGTGAAAGAAGGACGCGTTACGAAATTGCCTGGGAGCCTGTGAAACCTCGACTCGCTCCAAAACATGCAATAAAGGTCATGTGAAGAAGCGGACGCGAAAATATCGGCATTAAGGCACCGAGTTTCAGTGAAGCTTTTGGGTTAAGCGTGCTCAGGTGGGAGCAATTTCATGATGGGTGACCCCCTGGGAAGTTGGCAAGAAATTCTATAAATTGAGACATAAGGGACAAATGAAAAGCTAGGGTAGTCTAAGGAAAACTAGAGTGTATGGGATGATTGGAGACCATAGGAAGACGCGTAGGACGAGGCAAACTAGATCGGTGAAGAGGCAGAAAGTGCATTATAGCTCGGGAATTAGGATAGGCTTGAATAGTGGTTGGAAGTATTTGGTGGGCTAGTTGATAGTAATTATATATATATATATATATATATATATATATATATATATATATATATATATATGTATGAAGGTGTAGCGAATTATATATATGATCGTATCGGAGGACATGTGAGTCCCAGCGATCGGAGCTACGGAAAAAGAGGCATTGATCACCCAAGGGTACCGAAGTTCGAAGGGGTACCAAAGATCGAGTGACAGCAGGAATAAATGATGAAGGCGTTACTAGGAAAATTTGTATCATCTCCACTACAAGTCAAAATGGAAGAATTCTAGTGTGACGAAAATTGGAAAGAAAAGATTGAGCAAGTGGAAAACAAACAGATCAAAGTATCGGAAAGAGGTGAGAGGTAAGAAACCTCAAAGAGATGAGGGATAAGGGATAGACCAATATTTCATAGAAGGACTGTTGGCATATAAGGAGCCCCCTAAAAGGGGGGAGGCCATATTATAGTAGACCTAAAAAGGAATTGCAACACTATCAAGTGTCAGCAAAGGAAATCTATTAGCTTGGAATCAGAGTTTAAAATATGTCGGCGTGTCGCACGAATACTTGGGAGTAGAGTAGAAGCGAAATAACAATGAGTATACTAAGAGATAGACCTCAGGATAAAGAAATAGCCTACGGCTACATTGAATCGTTAAGTAAGGATTGCGTACTAAGACATTGCTTCCGTTAAGGTGCGGTGACGAGACAATACTAGAAAAGGAAGGACCCGGAAAGAACAAGGATAATGAGGTGACACAGTGAGTTAGAAAGACCTATGACATGGAGCAATGACTCATGAAAGGTCAAGGAGTTTGATTATAAGGAAAATAAGGTAAAGGATAAGGAACGGGCATAATGGAAAGAGCAGCTATAAAAGAAACCCATGACATGGAATGAGGACTCACGTAAGGATCCAGGAGTTTGATAGTAAGGAAAGTAGGATAACATATATGGAATGGACATGGAGGAAAGGGCAACTATAAAGGAACCCCCTCTCGAAGTGCTACAAGACCCCCACAAAGTCAGTTGAACATTCGAGGACGAATGTTCTAAAGGAAGGGGGATGTTATAGCCCGTATTTTGCACGTTTGGATATTTCAAAGTCGTCGTGGAAAGTTAAAGGCGAGACCATTTTCAAAAAAAAAATTTGTGCACAAGTTAGTTATGAATATCATTTATGAATATTATTGGACGGAAATATTGAGAAAGGTTAAGGGCAAAAAGGAGAAATTTCAAAATGGTAAATGGTAATATTGAGGAAAGTCGAGGGGAAAAATGGGAATTTCACAAGGCATTCAAGAATGTTCTTGAGGGACCAAAGTGTACACGGTAAGATATTAGGTCATCTTTTATTCTAAGAAAAATTCAAAAAAAAAAAAAGGGGAATTCTCTAGAGAAAGAAAGGATGGCCAAGTGTCCACATTCATACTTAAGGGGCATAAGTGTATATATAAAGAAGTGGTGGCTAAAATGAAACAAGTAAGTCATCTTTTATTTAAGAGAATTCAAGAAAAAGGATGAAAGCTCTAGAAGAAGAAAAAAAAAAGAATAAAGAGAGCATGTGCTTCTCACATGCTTGAAGAAGCCAAGTATATATATAGATAGGAGAGGTCATCTTTTTAAATCAAGAAGTTGTAGAGAAAGGAAAAAAAAATATAGAAGAAGAAGAAAGAGGAGGGGCCAATTCGGCCAAGAAGGAGCAGAAAGAGAAGGCCAAAAATGTTCTGTTTTCTGAAATGTTCTGTTTTCTGTACATGTAAATAAGAAGCACCGTTTTTCTGAAAAAGAAACTAAGCATGCATGGCATCCGCAGAAAGGCATTCATATGTACAAGTTACTTCTGTTCCAAGATAAGCTCCATATGTCTATTCCGTCATTATTCATACTGCATATTCCTTTATTATGTCACTATTCATGCCTTACATACTCAGTACATTACTCGTACTGACCCCTCTTCTTCGGGGGCTGCGTTTCATGCCGCGCAGGTACTCCCAGATGATTAGAAGACCTTACTAAAGATGTTCCAGCGGAGATGGCGAACTCCACTTGTCCCGGAGAATTTCCAAGTCCAAGTATATGCTATGATGTTCTGTTCTATGTTAGAGACTTTGCAGACAAAGCAATGGGTATTGGGTTGTCAGTCTGTAAGCGGCTCCAGCAGCCGATATGCTATTATGTTTTATGTCACGAGTCTTACATGATGTAAGAGCTTACTAATGAAAAGAAAAAAATATATATTGGAGAGCTTACTATGTATTTCTTTCTTTACTGATTCAAGGGTTTCTATGCGTAACAAGAGTCAGCGGGTTCGCCCGGCTCCAGATATGGGGTCGGGTGCCCATCACACCCTAGTAAAGTCGGGGTGTGACACTAACACCAATGATTTCACATTCAAGTATTAATCCGAAATCATTCTAACATGATTCAAGAACACTTCAAACAATTCACATAATATTCCAAACAACCCAATCAACATACTACTTCACCCGAAACCTTCCAAATTCAACAAGAACAATAACAACATATTTCCTTCTTTCAAATTCATAAACTACACCAACAATCTACATTAGCAACTTCATTCTCATAATTACAAGAAATCATACTAAAATCACATTAACTTCTACAACACCCACAAACAATTTCAATGCCAACTTGAACCATTAAATCTTCATTTGCATCATAGAATCCATAACAACAACAATTAAAGACACTAGATAAAATTAGTTCATTCCTTGCCATACCAAACAACCCATGTTCGGCCACCACACAACATCCATATATTTCATGAATTGCATCCATTCCTCAATACTACAACATGCATAAATCATCCCTAACACAAGTAAAAGAAGATTGAACACATACCTTTCTCCACACATCTCTTACTCGGCTAGGGTGTATATTGCACCAATGAATGGTTTGCTTGCTTCAACAATTACTCCATGTTGTTAGGGACGTTCCACTTGGTTGAATCACTAGAAGAAAATATTTTTTTGATCAAGATTTCTCCAAGGCTTTGTTTGGTATGCCATGGCCGAAATGGCCCTTGTCCCTTTTTCTCCAAGTTTCTCCAATCTTCTAAGGTGAAAAGGATGAATAATATGAGTAATAAGTCATCTTTTGGGATATTTATTTTATGCATCCATGTGGGCCTTGGCCCACACCACACTTGGACGGCCAAATGGCCCATTCACTCAAGCCCACTTTTTTTTGTTTTTGTTTTGTAATTCATGAAAATTTATTTTCCAAATTCCAAATTTTCCCTTAGCCTTCCTCCATATTTTCTATGAGCCATCTTGCGAATTCCCCTTTTTGCCCCTAGCCTTTCTTAATATTTCCACATCAAAACTTTCATGAACAACTTGTGTGCTAAACAAGGTCAAAAGTATAGCCTTGCCCTTAACTTCCCGCAATTATCTTGAATTATCCGAATACGCAAAATACGGGATATAACATCCTCCCCCCCTTTAGAACATTCGTCCTCGAATGTTGAACTAGCTTTATGGGGGTATTATAATACTTCGGGAGGGTCTCTCTTATAGTTGTCCCTTCCTTCATGTCCATTCCTTATCTTTCACCCTGCTTTCTTTATAATCGAACTCCTCGATCTTCACATGAATCCTCATTCCATGCCCTGGGTTTTCTAATCAACTACGCCAACTCATTATCCTTGTCCTTCGTACTCCCACATGTTCTTCCTATTTGTCTCTTATGTCTACATTTATATAACTTTTAGAACACTTCCCAGGGGGTCACCCATCCCAAAATTTCTCTCGTCCTAGCTCGCTTAACCTCGAAACTCTGATGAAATTCGATGCGTTAATGCTGGTATATTCGTATCCACCTCACCGCATGACCTTCATTTCATGATCTGGGGCAAGTCGAAGTCTTACAGATTCCGAGACATTCTCGTAGCACGTTTTTCTCCTTAACAATTACTAATTTAGCCCTTTTTAATCCCCAATATTCACCTTCACTTCCATCCCCCAACTTTACATTTCAATCATATTTCAATATTCTTACCTTATCCAACATGCCTCTTCCGCACCGTTACTTACCGCTGTACTTTGTAATTGCTAATGTCATCAGTCGCTTCCTTCTGTCGATGTCGTCCTTTAGCTGGAATCATAGGTTAGTACAAAGGACTTCATTTCCTACGACTGGGCTCTATCGCACGATCTCAGATATGAAAGAAGGAATGACACCCTATTAATGTCTCGCAGCCTCCTATTTATAGATGTGTTGCACAACACACCAATAAACAAGAATCTACTAGACACGACTTTGCAGACAACCCTTAGGACGACCTGCTCTGATACCACTTTCTTTGTCACACCCTTACTAGGGTGTGATGGGCACCCGACCCCATACTCGGAGCCGAGCGAACCCGCTGACTCTTATTACACACAGAGTCTCTTTGAACTGTTAAATCAAATAAAACGAAATACATAGTAAAGCTTTCAGAAATATTCTTTTTCGTTGTTCTCAAATCAAACAAAATCTGTAATTATATGGAATTTATAGAATAACACAGAATGACACATCGGCTGATGGAGCCGCTTACAAGACTGACATCCTATACCCACGACGCTGTCTGCAAAGTCTCTAACTTCGAACAAAGCATCATAGCATAATTCTCTGACCCGGCAACACTCCAGGGGCAAATGGAGCATGCCACTTCGCTGGAACATCTTCTATAATGACTGCTACTCATCTGAGTGTACTTGCGTGGCATGAAATGCAACCCCCGAAGAAAGGGGGTCAGTACGGAATATGTACTGAGTATGTAAGGCATGGAATACAGAAAACAGAACCATAATCGGAACAACGGTACAAAAAGTAAATACATTAACCAGAATACCAAGGTGCTTATTTTCCGAACACAAATCTTGCATACCGATGTCATATGTCAGAAGAAGTACAGAAGATGGGTAAATCATCCAGAGTACCAAAATACTTACTTTCCAAACACAGATCATGCGTGCCGACATCATATGTCATCATATACATATACATATAACAGATCCCGGCCCTCTAGTGAGGGACGCGGTGGATGGAGTCATCATGTATGCTGACATCATATATCATATACACATATAACAGATCCTGGCCCTTTAGTGAGGGACGCGGTGAACAGAATCATCAATGCATGTCAAAATCGTATATCATATATGCATATAACAGATCCC
This sequence comes from Lycium barbarum, assembly GCF_019175385.1. Taxonomy (NCBI): domain Eukaryota; kingdom Viridiplantae; phylum Streptophyta; class Magnoliopsida; order Solanales; family Solanaceae; genus Lycium; species Lycium barbarum. Next base: position 50,260,740 of record NC_083348.1, on the reverse strand, counting down.
GGCCCTCTATTGCGGGACGCGGTGAACACAATCATCACATGCCATCCTGGCCGCCATCCCTATATCATCATGTCATCATATACAGATGTACATATAACAGAACCCGGCCCGCAAGGGAGAGGGACGCGGTGAACAATGCAGAGGAAGACGCACGATAACAAAACCTGGCCCGGGACGCAGTAAAGAACATATTGAGGCTTGCACGAATAGAATAGTGCGAAACCATATGCACATAAATCAAGACTCGATAAACAAGTATACTTACCGACACCTGAAGGCTCAGAAATAATTTTCGGGTCAATCCGATTTAGTATAAGAAAGTTATGAACGTTTGAAGTACAAAACCTTCTACAAACGTTTCAGAAGCCATTTTTGGAAATTCAAAGCAACAATCATATCAAGTACCTTTCGGATATCGTTACGGATCAAATCAAATAGAGCTTTTGGAACCATATGTACGTATCAAAATATATCAAAGACTCAATGGAATAATCGAACGTGCTAGCATTTGAAAATCAAAACTTTAGTCATATCAAATATCTTTCGAATGCCATTCGGAAACATATTAAATAGATCTTCGGACATCATAGATACGCATCAAAACCATATGAAATAGCTTATGGAAATCAAGAACGTTAGCCATCCTAGTGTCTCTAAGAATAGGAATTTCTTTGGAATCATACATATACGTCATATGCCCGTTTCATAAGGATCATGCCAAAAGAAGGAAAGGGTAAGCCTTACATACCTGTCCCACGTCCTATTAGCTACGCTTATTTATCCAAGCTTGCTAGTCTACATTCAAGAAGATTTACATAATCATTAGATTCATTGTCATACACTTGCCTTAGCTTCTCAAATAAACTCACCTATGATCTGCCGAAATTTCGGCAGCATTTCCCCTGTAAATACACCATCCCCGAGAATCTAACTCGGCCAATTTATTAACAACAATCCGAGAATTCAACTCGGCCAAATTATCAACAACAATACCAACAATCATACTAACAACTTCAACAATCAATCCAAAATATATTCTAACATTAATAACCCTTGTCACAAAATTCAACGACATTTCATTTATATTCAATTCAATCACATATAGTCAAGCTAACATCAATGATCTCACATCCAAGTATTAATCCGAAATCATTCTAACATGGTTCAAGAATACCTCAAACGATTCACATAATATTCCAAGCAACCCAATCAACATATTACCTCACCCGAATCCTTCCAAATTCAACAAGAACAATGACAACACATTTCCTTCCTTCAATTCATGAACTATACCAATAATTCAGACACTAACAACATTATTCTTATAATTACAAGAAACCATATTAGAATCACATTAATTCCCCCAATAATTTCTCAACGATTACAACTTCATTTCAATTCATCCAACCTTCATTTCCATCATGGAATCCACAACTACAACAATCAAATACTAAATAACAATTAGTTCATCATTCCTACACAACATAACATATACACGGCCAACACCTCAACACTCCAAATTCATGATTTTCATCCATTTCTACACTCTACAACATATACCAACCCTCCATATCATATAAAAGAGGATCAAACCTTACCTTTTCCACTTAGCTCTTCAACTTGTCTAGAGTTGTGCCTTGCAAGAATGAATGGTTTTATTGCTCCAACAACCACTCCATGTTAATTAGGGCCTTCAAATTAGTTGGAATAATAGAAGAAAATAATATTTCTTGATCAATTTCCATGGCTTCAAATTTTGGCCATGGTGGCCGAATGCTTCTTTTTCTTTCTTCTTCCTTTCTCTTCTTCTCCAAGCTTCTTGATTTAAAGAATGAATATGTATTATTTGCCACCACACACACACACACACACACACACACACACACACACACACACACATATATATATATATATATATATATATATATATATATATATATATATATATACACACTTGAGCCCTACAAATAAAAATATGAACACATGGCTATGGGTGGGACCCACCCACACCACACGGCCATGCTGGCTTGTCTCTTGAACATTCTTGAATTTTTCTTTGTGAAATTCCCATTTTTCCCCTAGCCTTCCTCAATATTACCATGAAGCACTTTATGAATTTCCCTTTCTACCCTTATCCTTTCTCAATATTTCCATGCCCATAATATTCATAAATAATATTCATAAACAAGTTGTATATTAAACAAGATCAAAATATAGCCTTGCCCTTAACTTCTCACAATTATCTTGAATTATCCGAACGTACAAAATACGGGCTATAACATCCTCCCCCCCCCCCCTTTAGAACATTCGTCCTCGAATGTTCAACTAACCTCATGGGGTATTATAATACTTCGGGAGGGTCCTTTTTATAGTTGTCCTTTTCCTTCCTGCCCATTCCTTATCTTTCACCCTATTTCCTTTATAATCGAACTTCTTGGTCTTTACATGAGTCCTCATTCCATGTCATGGGTTTTCTAATCCGCTGTGCCAACTCATGATCCTTGTACTCCCCAGATCATCTCTTTTCTGTTATTGCTTCATCACCACACCTTAACATAAGTGTTATATCCCGTATTTTTGCATATTCGGAAAATTCGAAATAATTTGGACTTGAAAGAAATAAGGTCATGTTTGATTTTATTTGATATATGTGTGTTGTTCATGAAATATTAATGTGGAAATAGCGAAGAAGGCTAGGGGCAAAATTGGAAATTTCGGAAATTAGTTTCGGGAATTAACAAATAGGGCCCATAACTAATTGGGCTAGAAACAAAAAACAAGACCCAAATTGTTGGGGTGGCCGGCCATAGTATTATGGCCCAAGCCCATGTCACTTAAAATCCATGTGCTAATTAAATAGAAAAGGGGTCCTTATCATTAGAGCATTCAAGAAAATTTGAGAAGGAGAAAAACAAAAAGAAGAAGAGCAAAAAAAATAAAGGCCATTCGGCCATGCCCTAGAAAAATTTTCCCCTTGAAATCTTGTTCCAAAAATTATTTTCTTGTGGTGTTTCTACTAATTCAAGGACCCTCTACAACGTGGTGTAATTGTTTCGGAAGATAGGTCGCTCGTTTCATCGATTTCGCACCTTAGTCAAGTGAAGAACTTAGGAAGAAAAGGTAAGATTTAAATCCTTTTTGTATGTTATGAAGGCTTTGTCTATGTTGTAGTGTGTGGAAAAGAATAAAAATCATGAAAATAGGGGTATATGTGTGTGGCCGAATGCATATGTGTGTGTTAAAGAATGAACCAATTTTATTTATGATATTAATTGTGTTGTTGTGGCCTTGTGGTGTAAATGGAAAAATACTAGCCAAAATTGGCATGAAAATTGGTTGTTAAGTTGTTGTAGGAAGTTTCGTGATTTTATTGTAAATTTATCTAATTATGGAAGTGGAATTGTTAGGGTGCAAATTGTGATTGTTGTTAATGGAATTGGAAGACAAAAATGTGTTGTGAATATTTATGTCGAAGGTTGAAGGTTTCGGATGACTTATGGTTTCGGTGGAATTTTTGTATATTTTGTAAAACAATATGAAATGCTTCCGATTCATTTGAATGACCTTGAATTAGTAAATGAATATGAAAATGTTGATATTGGTTTGAAAGTGTGAAGTTGGAGTAGAAGTTGATGCATTATGTAGAAAGGGAGACTATTTATCTTAGACTGTGTTTTGTATTGATTGTTGGTGTTGTTGGTACTGCTGTGGGTGTTGTTGTTGACATTTTGGCCGATTTAAATTCTCGGGGATGTTGAATTTATAGGGGAGATGCTGCCCAAATTTCTGTAGACAAGTATGGAGTTAAGATTGAATTTCTAAAGGCTTGTAATTAATATTTGGTAATTGTGACCAATTGTAGATTCTGGAGGAAACGGGATTTGAGTTTGGACAAGCGTAAGAAGCAAATAAGGTATGTAAAGCTTTACTTTCTCTTCTTTTGGCATGTCTTAGACATAATAGGTTTGGATACGAGCCTCGGGGACAACTCTATTTCTAGAAATCCGAGTTTGAATTTGACCCTTTTTCATTCAATAGAATTGAATTAAGCACTTCGTGCCTTGTTGAGACAATTGCCTAAACATCTTTAATTTTTCCAAATGGAACCGGATTACACTAAACCTTTCATAAGTGTATCCATAAAGCTTTATGTACGTAATTTGTGTGCGCCACCTCAGTTGACCCGAGGTGGGCCCACTATTTCCAAATCCTCTCCTATTGTGCTATTGATTTGTTTTCAAGCAATATTTAAAGGAAACGTTTTAACTACTCTTCTAACTACTAAATGAAAACTGTTTTAAATATATCATTGAGTCTTATAAACTATTCTGGAACATGGAACAATCCCAGAAAGATTATTTTGATGTGACCCATTGTGACTTCCGAAAGACACGCACTATGAGTACCGTCCGATCTCTTTGTTATGATCTGTCATTTCAGATGTCTCATCGAGTCTTTGTAAATGTGTTGTGTTTTATATTGCATTTAGTTTCTCACTACTCCACTCGTGGATGCCTCAATGCTTCTTTCACTGAGCCCGGGCCGGGATATGTTATCAAGCGTATTCCACTGCATTATTCGCCGTGCCTCGATGTGAGGGGGTAGGTATACATGTACGTGGGTTGTGGAGTATGCTATGCCACGTACACATATTCTGATATGATTTGATATGATATGGCCATCTGATATGATATGATATGTTACGGAGTTATTCCCTATTCTGGAGTATGCTGTGTTGTGGTGCCAGTGACGGGTATGGCATATGTTTTTGCATGCATTATTTATGTTTTGTAAGTATGCATTCTGATATTCTGGACATTGCACTCATTTTCTGTACTTTCTGTTCCGGTTATGATTTCGTTTACTGTTCTTCATGCTTTACATATTCAGTACATATTTCGTACTGACCCCCTTTCCTTCGGGGGCTGCGTTTCATGCCACGCAGGTACAGACGCTCGATTTGCTGATCCGCCCGCTTAGGATTTTATTCTGCTGTCTTGGAGTGCTCTCTTTTCCGGAGCCCACATTTTGGTACAGACTTTTCTACTGTACATGCATATGTTATTCAGGGGTATGACGGGGCCCTGTCCCGTCTTATGATTTTGTTGTTATTCGTAGAGGTCTGTAGACATACCTGTGGGTTGTGTATATGTTTTGGGTTGTTGTATTCTGTGATAGCCTTATCGGCTTCCACACGCTATATCTATTTATCTGCGATAGTTAACAACGCCGTTTAACTTCAATATCTGTATATTTCGTTTATATGCTGGTTGGGTTATTGGGTACGTATAGGTGTCCAGCTCGGACACTAGTCGCGACCTACGGGGTTGGGTCGTGACAAAAGTGGTATCAGAGCGGTTTGTCCTCGGAGTGTCTACAGACCGTGTCTAGTGGAGTCCTGTTTATCGGTGTGTTATGCACCATATCTATAAACAGGAGGCTACAGGACATTAGGATGCTACCCTTCCTTCTTATCTTAGATCGTGCGATGGAGCTGTATTATCAGGATGACTCCTCCCTAACGAATTGTTATGTTTTCAGCCATGCCTCCGAAAAAGGCGACAGCTGCCCAGAAGGGCAAGTCAGTAGCAGCGGGAGACACTAGCCAGACCCAGAGGGTTACCAGGGCCCGTGCCCAGATTATGCCCGAGATTATGCCCCAGTCAGAGGGCTCCGCTACACCGCCACTACCAGAGGGGATTGGAGCAGCAGCTGCTGCAGATCAGGGGGCGGCTCCACCGCCAGCTCCCGAGGTTCCAGTGCCGGAGCCTCCAGCTCCACAGCCAGGGGCGGAGGATAGGGCCATGAGAGATGCGGTCCAGTTGCTGACCAGATTGGTGGCGGGGCAGGTTCATAGGCATGGATTTGGAGGTGATCGCAGACATGATAGTTCGAGGGACTGGGAGTTCCTGACTTGTAATCCTCCAGAGTTCTTCGGGACAAAGCCCGAGGAGGATCCCCAGGAGTTTATCAGGAAGATGCAACGTACGTTACGGTTGATTAAGGCTTCTGCGATCGATTCTATCGAGTTGGCTTTATATCGGTTGTATGATGTAGCTGCTAATTGGTATGAGTCATGGGAGTTGTCTAGAGGCGACGGCGCTCCCCCAGAAGTGTGGGACGAGTTCACTGAGGCCTTTCTTGGCCACTTTCTGCCTCTAGAGCTGCGACGAGCTAGGGCTGATAGATTTTTACTGCTGAGACAGAGGGGCAGGAGCGTCCGAGAGTATAGCCTAGAGTTTGACTCATTGGCCAGATATGCACCCGCTATGGTAGCTAATATGACTGACAGGATGCACCGGTATATAATGGGGCTGGACCGTTATTTGGTTGATAGTTGTCTGGTGATGGCTGCTCAGCCCGGTATGGATTTTGCACGTATACAGGCACATGCCCAAGGTATGGAGGACTGACATAAGGGGCATCAACCGACAGAGAGCAGGATCGGAGTCAGCCCAAGAGGGCCAGATCAGCTGGGTATTCTGGGGAGTTTCGGAGTAGGCAGCCTCAGCAGCAGCAACAGTCTAGCAGACATTCTTCCCAGCCGGCACGGAGCACACCTCCACAGTTCCCAGGCAGGAGATTTGATAGCCCAGGGTATTCAGGAGCAGGCCAGAGCTCCAGGGCTTCAGGTTCGCGGACAGACAGGAGTTCCGGTCAGGCGAGAACACCCAGGCCTCAGTGTTCTTATTGTGGGAGGCACCACCCTGGAGAGTGCTATCGTGCTACAGGTGCTTGTTTTTCTTGTGGCCGCCAGGGCCACACTGTTATATCCCGTATTTTTGAACGTCGGATTATTTGTAAGTTGAGGTCGGGCCCACACGTCAAGATTTTTTTTGGAACATGTGACAAGCTATATGAATCACATATGTAAAGTTAAACACAACTCATGAAGGACCCTTGGGCCAAATCAAAGTGGAAGCCCTCCAATCGAATATTTTTAAGAAAACGTTTCCGGGTGGCCTGACTTGGAGGGGCAAAAACGGTATTATGAGTTTGGAATTTGGAAAAATACCAAGAGATAGAAGTTATAGATAATGGAATTAGCTTTCCAACCATAGGTCTTGGGTTCCTAGGTGAAGTCGGCACAAGGAGATATGGACGTTTTAAGGTCGAAAGGTCAGTGGGCTATGCCCAACTCGGGACCAACCGGTTTGGACCAAGAAAACTGAAAAGAAAAAAACATGAGGCCCAAGTTTAAGAGGGTGGCCGGCCAAATCCATGGCCCAAACCCACAAAAAAATTAATGAATTTTCCATGTGTTAAAATAGATGAAAGGGACCATATATTATCACTTTATCCATTAGAATTTTCAAGAAACATAAAAGATGAAGAACAAAAACAAAGGGCCATTTCGGCCAAGACCCATGGAAATTGAGTACCTTAAATCTTGTTCCAAAAATTGTTTTCTTGTAGTATTCCTACCAATTCAAGTACCCTCTACAACGTGGTATGATTATTTCGGAAGATGGTTCATCCGTTTCATCGTTTCCGCACTTTGGTTAAGTGAAGAAGATTGGAGAAAAAGGTAAGAATTCATTCCATGTTATTATGTTATGAAGGTTTGTTTGTGTTGTAGTATGTAGAAATGAGTAGAAAGTATGGAAATATGGAAGTTTGCAAAGTGGGTATGTAAGTTGGCATGTAGTCGTGTGTGTATGTATGTTATATACGTATGGTGAGTTAAATTTATGTTGTATTCTAGTTGTGAGTATGATGGAATTCATATTGAGAATGAAAGTTGAATGAATTTGGTTGAAGTTAGAAATATAGGTATTGGTCGTGTGGTATATGGAGATTAGAATGGGAATGAATTAATTTTGTTTAATATGTTGGTTGTGTTGTTGTGATCCTTATAATGTAAAGGAAGGTAATATGATTTAAGTTGGCATTGAAATGGAATGTAAAAGGTTATGTCATTCTAATATGATTTTATGATATTGTGGAAATGAAGTCGTAAGGTGTAAATTATGATGATTGTTGATGAAGTTGGAAGATAGAAACATGTTATGAAAATGTTTGTTAAAGATTAGAAGTTTTGGTGGAATTATGACTTTGGTGGAAAGCTTGTATATTGTGTATATCTTGTGAATATTTTGTGGAATTGATATGAAATGCTTCCAAATTATATTGTGATGATCTTGATTAATGATGAATGTGAAACCCTTGAGATTTGTTTGGAAATTTGAAGTTGAAATGGAAGTATCGCACTATGTTAGAAAGGGAACTAGTTGTGCCATATTGTGTCTTGTAGTTATTGTTGTTGTTGTTAGTGTTGTTATTGGGTTGTTGTTGATTGTTTTGGCCTAGTTGAATTCTCGGGGATGCTATATGTATAGGGGAAATGCTGCCCAAATTTCTGTAGAAAAGTGTTGATTTGATATTTAAGTCCTAAAGTCTTAGGGTTAACATTTGGTAAATGTGACCATTTGTAGATTTTGGACGAAACGGGAAGTGAACTTGGAAAGGCGTAAAAAGCATAAAAGGTATGTAAAGCTATCCCAATTATTCTTTTGGCATGTCCTAGATGTACTAGGATCGGATTCGAGCCTCGGGAAATATTCTGTCTTTCGGAATCCGTGTTTCAAATTGTCCCTTCTTCATTCACTGGAATTGAACCCTATAAGTATGCTTTGTTAAAGAATTGTGTAAACTTCCGCAAATTGTCTAGAAAGTTATGAAATGTCCCTAGGACCTCCGTAGGTGACTCCATAAGCTTAATATACGTAATTTGAGCCCACCGCTTCAGTTGTCCCGAGGTGGGCCCACTATTTCCGACTTTACCCTTTTTGTGTTTATAACTTAATTTCAAGCGGTTCTAAAGGAAACGCCTTAACTAATCTTCTAACTACCAATGATATTTATTCTAAATACTTTATTGAATCTCTGTAAAGGTATGATATTTTATGTCTCATTTAGTCTCCCACTATTCCCGCTTTGCCTTTTAGTGTACTATTGCCTTATTTTCGAACAATATAAAATGAAACGTTTTAACTATCCTTTTAACTACTAAGGAAAATTGTTTTAATGATTCCCTTGAGTCTGGTAAACTATTTTGAAATATGAAAATGATCCCAGAAGGATTATTCTTCCGTAACTCATTATGACATACGACATACACTTACTATGATTCTGTCCGATTTCATTGGTTTGATTTGTCATCCGATATGCCTCATTGAGTCTCTGGAAATATATGGTATGTTTATTGCATTTAGTTTCTCACTACTCCATTCGTGGATGCCTCAATGTTTCCCCCACTGAGCCCGGGCCAGGATATGTTGTCAAGCGTATTCCACTGCATTGTTCGCCGTGCCTCGATATGAGGGGGCAGGTATATATGTACATGGGTTGTGGAGTATGCTGTGTCATGTACACACATTCTGATATGATATGATCTGATATGACCATCTGATATGATATGTTATGTTACGGGGTTATCCCCTATTCTGCTCCTTATGTGTGGTGGCACCAGCGTCGGGGGGTGGCCACGTTCTGTTTGCCGAGTCCCTTGGCAGGGGTCGGATATAATATGGTATATGTTTCTGTACACACTCTTCATGTTTTGAAAATATGCATTTGATACTTCGGATGTTACACTCACTTCTCTGTAAGTTCTGTTTCGGTTATGATCTTGTTCCGTAATGGGACCAGGTACGACATATGTTTTCAGCGAATACTATTTATGCTATATGATCAGCATTTTGCTAATCTGGATATTCAGTTCATTTTCTGTATCTTCTGCTTCGATTATGACTTTGTTTACTACGTTCCGTGCTTTACATACTCAGTACATATTTCATACTGACCCCCTTCCTTCGGGGGCTGTGTTTTCATGCCGCGCAGGTACAGACGACAGATTTGCTGACCCGCCTGCCTAGGACATCTATTCTGCTATTTTGGGAGTGCTCTTTTGTCCAGAGCCTATATGTTGGTACAGTCTGCTGCTATTGTATATATGTATGCTATTCAGGGGTATGACGGGGCCCTGTCCCGTCTTATGATTCTGTTATAATCTGTAGAGGTCTGTAGACATACTTGTGTGGGTTTTGTATATGTTTTGGGATGATATGATCTGTGACAGCCTTATCGGCTCCCATGTACTATGTCGGTTCATTTATGATGATTACTAACGCCAATTGACTTTTACATTTAAAAATATTCTGCTGATATGCTAGTCTGGGTTAGTGGGTACGTGTGGGTGTCCAGCACGGACACTAGTCGCGACCTACGGAGTTGGGTCGTTACACACACTGTGAGAGAGTGCCCGTAGAAGGGTAATTTGGGTGGTGCAGCTCAGCCTACCAGATCAGCTGCTGGGTCATTATATTCTTCCGTAGCTATACGCCCCACGGGGCAGGGTACACCGGCACCAGCAGGCCGCGGCAGAGGCCGTGGTGGAGTTTCCAGTTCTAGTGGTCCTTCGAACCGCATATATGCTTTGGCCAGCCGCCAGGATCAGGAGGCGTAGCCAAATGTTGTCACATGTACATTATTGGTCTTCTCTCGATCTGTATATGCATTGATCGATCCAGGTTCTACTTTGTCATATATTTCTCCTCTCGTCGCTAGTAAAATTGGAATAACACCCGAACCTATAGAGCCATTTAAAGTAGCTGCACCGATTGGGGATTTTATTATAGCGAGACAGGTATATAAAGATTGTTCTGTAATTATATGTGGCCGAGATACTAAGGAAGATCTGGTGGAGTTAGATATGATTGAATTTGATGTTATTATGGGCATGGACTGGCTAGCTTCCTGTTATGCTAATGTTGATTGTCAGAAAAAGGTGGTTCGCTTCCAATTTCCTGGGGAACCAGTTATAGAGTGGACAGGTAATACAGCATCACCGAAAGGTAAGTTTATTTCATACCTTAAGGAGAGGAAGATGATCAGAAAGGGGTATATTTATCATCTGGTCCGGGTACAAGACTTCAAAGCAGAAGCACCGACCCTTCAGTCAGTCCCAGTGGTTAATGAATTTCCAGATGTATTCCCAGATGAGCTTCCAGGTCTTCCTCCGGAGCGAGAGATAGAGTTCACTATCGATGTGCTGCCAGATACTTAGCCTATACCTATTCCCCCGTATAGAATGGCACCTGTAGAATTAAAAGAATTGAAAGAGCAGCTGAAGGACTTATTAGAAAAAGGCTTCATCAGACCCAGCACCTCACCTTGGGGAGCCCCAGTATTATTTGTAAGAAAGAAAGATGGGTCACTGCGGATGTGCATCGATTATAGGTAGCTAAATAAGGTAACCATAAAGAATAAATACCCCCTCCCCAGGATTGATGATTTGTTTGATCAGTTGCAGGGCGCTAAGTGTTTTTCGAAGATAGACCTGCGGTCAGGCTACCACCAGGTGCGGGTAAGAGAGGCTGATATTCCTAAGAAAGCATTCCGGACCCGATATGGGCATTATGAATTCAGGGTGATGTCTTTTGGGCTGACTAATGCTCCAGCAGTATTCATGGATCTGATGAATCGGGTATTCAAGCCGTTCTTGGATATGTTTGTGATTGTATTTATTGACGATATTCTGGTTTATTCACGGTCAGAGGAGGAACACGCAGCTCATCTGAGGGCGGTACTTGGGGTACTTCGGCATCAGAAATTATATGCCAAATTCTCTAAATATGAATTCTGGCTGGCTTCAGTGGCATTCTTGGGACATATTATTGCAGTTGGTGGCATCCGGGTGGACACACAGAAGATTGAGGCCGTAAAGAATTGGCCTAAACCTACGACGCCCACTGGGGTACGTAGTTTTCTGGGATTAGCAGGCTATTACAAAAGATTTGTTGAAAAGTTTGCTTCGATTTCAGCGCCTTTAACGAGGCTAACTCAGAAGGGAGCTACGTTCCAGTGGACTAATGCTTGTGAACAAAGCTTCCAGTTGCTGAAAAAGAAGTTGACTACAGCTCCAGTTCTGACTCTTCCAGAAGGACCAGATGGGTATGTTATTTATTGTGATGCTTCCGGCGTTGGGTCAGGTTGTGTACTAATGCAGCACGGCAGAGTTATAGCCTACGCTTCCCGGCAGCTCAAAAAGCATGAAAGAAATTATCCTACCCATGCTCTGGAGCTAGCAGCGGTAATCCATGCTTTGAAGATATGGAGACACTATCTATATGGAATCCATGTTGATATTTATACTGATCACAAGAGCCTCCAGTATATCTTTAAGCAGAAGGAGCTGAATTTGCGGCAGAGGAGGTGGCTGGAGCTGCTGAAAGACTATGATGTTGATATTCTGTATCATCCGAGCAAGGCCAATGTTGTAGCAGATGCACTGAGCCGCAAGTCTATGGGTAGCTTGGCAGATTTGTAACCAAAAAGGAAAGAGATAGTACGTGATATTCACCAGCTGGCTAATCTTGAAGTTCGTCTGGCCGATTATGGAGGTACGACGATTTCTGTCCGAGGGGTTTTTGAATCATCTATTAGGGAAGATATAAAGTGGCACCAATATGAAGACCCTATTTTAGCACAGTACAGAGACACCACCCGTGAAAAGGAGAATACTCCGTTCAAGTTTACATCAGACGGAATATTGCTATATAGAGGCAGGTTGTGTGTACCTGATGTTGCGGGGCTACGACGGCAGGTTATGAGCGAAGCACACTATGCCCGTTATTCTGTTCATCCGGGATCGATAAAGATGTACCATGACCTCAGATGCCTGTACTGGTGGGATGGCATGAAACGGGACATCGCAGAGTTCGTTGCCCAGTGCCCGAATTGTCAGTAGGTTAAGATTGAACATCAAAAGCCGAGTGGACTGTTACAAGAAATAGAAATTCCGACGTGGAAGTGGGAGATAATTAATATGGATTTCATTACAGGTTTACCTCGCACTCCACGGAAGTATGACTCCATATGGGTTATTGTTGATAGGCTGACCAAATCAGCCCATTTTCTTCCGGTCAGAACTACTTATTCAGCTGAGGATTATGCCAGGCTATATGTTAAGGAGATAGTGTGACTTCATGGAGTTCCTACATCTATTATCACTGACAGAGATGCCCAGTTTACAGCGAATTTCTGGAGATCATTTCAGGAAGGATTGGGGAATCAGGTAAGTCTAAGTACAACATTCCATCCTCAGAGCGACGGGCAGGCCGAGCGCACTATACAGACGCTAGAAGATATGTTGTGGGCCTGTGTTATTGATTTCAGAGGTAGCTGGGATGATCATTTGCCACTAGTTGAGTTTGCTTATAATAACATCTACAATTCTAGCATCCAGATGGCACCGTACGAGGCTCTGTATGGCAGGAAATGCAGGTCACCGATCGGCTGGTTCGATGTTGGCAAAACTGAATTAATTGGCCCAGATATGATCCAGCAGGCAGTTGATAAAGTAAAGCTCATTCGGGAACGGTTGCTAGTAGCTCAGAGTCGACAGAAATCGTACGCAGATAAACGACGTCGACCTTTAGAGCTCCAGGTCAGTGATTGGGTGTTTCTAAAAGTGTCACCTATAAAGGGCGTCATGAGATTCGGCAGGAAAGGGAAGCTCAGTCCGAGATATATCGGCCCTTATCAAATCATCCGTAAGGTGGGCAAGGTTGCCTATGAATTAGACCTACCATCTAACTTGGGGGCAGTGCATCCGGTGTTCCATGTGTCTATGCTTCGCAAGTGCATTGGCGATCTCTCCAGAATATTTCCAGTAGATGATATTCAAGTGACGGAGGAACTGTCTTACGAGGAGCAACCTATAGCCATCCTGGATCGTCAGGTGAGGAGATTGTGCAATAAAGATATAGCTTCCGTTAAGGTATTGTGGCGAACAACAACAGGGAGGAGATGACCTGGGAAGCTGAAGAGGAAATGAAGAAGAAGTACCCTCACCTGTTTCCTATGCCTACAGGTAATTTAAATTCCGTAACTAGTTATACTGATTAATGAATAAGTTATATGTACTGTCCATATAAAGAACCTTCCCATAAATGCTTACAAAACCCTATAAAATTAATTTAACATTCGAGGAAGAATGTTCAAAAGGGGGGGGAGGATGTTATATCCTGTATTTTTGCATATTCGGAAAATTCGAAATAATTTGGACTTGAAAGAAATAAGGTCACGTTTGATTTTATTTGATATATGTGTGTTGTTCATGAAATATTAATGTGGAAATAGCGAGGAAGGCTAGGGGCAAAATTGGGAATTTCGGAAATTAGTTTCGGGAATTACAAAATAGGGCCCATAACTAATTGGGCTAGAAAAAAAAAAACAAGGCCCAAATTGTTGGGGTGGCCGGCCATAGTATTATGGCCCAAGCCCATGTCACTTAAAATCCATGTGTTAATTAAATAGAAAAGGGGTCCTTATCATTAGAGCATTCAAGAAAAGTTGAGAACGAGAAAAACAAAAAGAAGAAGAGCAAAAAAAATAAAGGCCATTCGGCCATGCCCTAGAAAAATTTTCCCATTGAAATCTTGTTCCAAAAATTATTTTCTTCTGGTGTTTCTACTAATTCAAGGACCCTCTACAATGTGGTGTAATTGTTTCGGAAGATAGGTCGCTCGTTTCATCGATTTCGCACCTTAGTCAAGTGAAGAACTTAGGAAGAAAAGGTAAGATTTAAATCCTTTTTGTATGTTATGAAGGCTTTGTCTATGTTGTAGTGTGTGGAAAAGAATAAAAATCATGAAAATAGGGGTATATGTGTGTGGCCGAATGTATATGTGTGTGTTGAAGGATGAACCAATTTTATTTATGATATTAATTGTGTTGTTGTGGCCTTGTGGTGTAAATGGAAAAATACTAGCCAAAATTGCAATGAAAATTGGTTGTTAAGTTGTTGTAGGAAGTTTTGTGATTTTATTGCAAATTTATCTAATTATGGAAGTGGAATTGTTAGGATGCAAATTGTGATTGTTGGTAATGGAATTGGAAGACAAAAATGTGTTGTGAATATTTATGTCGAAGGTTGAAGGTTTCGGATGAATTATGGTTTCGGTGGAATTTTTGTATATTTTGTAAAACAATATGAAATGCTTCCGAATTTCATTTGAATGACCTTGAATTAGTAAATGAATATGAAAATGTTGATATTTTGTATCGATTGTTGGTGTTGTTGGTACTACTGTGGGTGTTGTTGTTGACATTTTGGCCGAGTTATATTCTCGGGGATGTTGAATTTATAGGGGAGATGCTGCCCAAATTTCTGTAGACAAGTATGGAGTTAAGATTGAATTTCTAAAGGCTTGTAATTAATATTTGGTAATTGTGACCAATTGTAGATTCTGGAGGAAACGGGATTTGAGTTTTGACAAGCGTAAGAAGCAAATAAGGTATGTAAAGCTTTACCTTCTCTTCTTTTGGCATGTCTTAGACATAATAGGTTTGGATACGAGCCTCGGGGACAACTCTATTTCTAGAAATCCGAGTTTGAATTTGACCCTTTTTCATTCAATAGAATTGAATTAAGCACTTCGTGCCTTGTTGAGACAATTGCCTAAACATCTTTAATTTGCCCAAATGGAACCGGATTACACTAAACCTTTCATAAGTGGATGCATAAAGCTTTATGTACGTAATTTGTGTGTGCCACCTCAGTTGACCCGAGGTGGGCCCACTATTTCTAAATCCTCTCCTATTGTGCCATTGATTTGTTTTCAAGCAATATTTAAAGGAAACATTTTAACTACTCTTCTAACTACTAAATGACAACTATTTTAAATATTCCATTGAGTCTTATAAACTATTCTGGAACATGGAACAATCCCAAAAGATTATTTTGACGTGACCCATTGTGACTTCCGAAAGACACGCACTATGAGTACCGTCCGATCTCTTTGTTATGATCTGTCATTTCAGATGTCTCATCGAGTCTTTGTAAATGTGTTGTGTTTTATATTGCATTTAGTTTCTCACTACTCCACTCGTGGATGCCTCAATGCTTCTTTCACTGAGCCCGGGCCGGGATATGTTATCAAGCGTATTCCACTGCATTATTCGCCGTGCCTCGATGTGAGGGGGTAGGTATACATGTACATGGGTTGTGGAGTATGCTATGCCACGTACACATATTCTGATATGATTTGATATGATATGGCCATCTGATATGATATGATATGTTACGGAGTTATTCCCTATTCTGGAGTATGTTGTGTTATGGCGCTAGTGACGGGGTGGCGACCACGTTCTGTTCACCGAGTCCCATAATGGGGCCGGATATGGCATATGTTTCTGCATGCATTATTTATGTTTTGTAAGTATGCATTTTGATATTTTGGACATTGCACTCATTTTCTGTACTTTTTGTTCCGGTTATGATTTCTTTTACTGTTCTTCATGCTTTACATATTAAGTACATATTTCATACTGACCCCCTTTCCTTCGGGGGCTTCGTTTCATGCCACGCAGGTACAGACGCTCGATTTGCTGATCCGCCCGCTTAGGATTTTATTCTGCTGTCTTGGAGTGCTCTCTTGTCCTGAGCCCACATTTTGGTACAGACTTTTCTACTGTACATGCATATGTTATTCAGGGGTATAACGGGGCCCTGTCCCGTCTTATGATTTTATTGTTATTCGTAGAGGTCTGTAGACATACCTGTGGGTTGTGTATATGTTTTGGGTTGATGTATTCTGTGATAGCCTTATCAGCATCCACGCGCTATATCTGCTTATCTGCGATAGTTAACAATGCCGTTTGACTTCTATATCTGTATATTTTGTTTATATGCTGGTTTGGGTTATTGGGTACGTATAGGTGTCCAGCTCGGACACTAGTCGCGGCCTACGGGGTTGGGTCGTGACAAAAGTGGTATCAGAGCGGTTTGTCCTCGGAGTGTCTACAGACCATGTCTAGTAGAGTCCTGTTTATCGGTGTGTTGTGCACCACATCTATAAACAGGAGGCTACAAGACATTAGGATGCTACCCTTCCTTTTTATCTTAGATCGTGCGATAGAGCTGTATTATCAGGATGACTCCTCCCTAACGAATTGTTATGTTTTCAGCTATGCCTCCGAAAAAGGCGACAGCTGCCCAGAAGGGCAAGTCAGTAGCAGCGGGAGAGATTAGCCAGACCCAGAGGGTTACTAGGGCCCGTGCCCAGATTATGCCCGAGATTATGCCCCAGTCAGAGGGCTCCGCTACACCGCCACTACCAGAGGGGATTGGAGCAGCAGCTGCTGCAGATCAGGGGACGGCTCCACCGCCAGCTCCCGAGGTTCCAGTGCCGGAGCCTCCAGCTCCACAGCCAGGGGAGGAGATAGGGCCATGACAGATGTGGTCCAGTTGCTGACTATATTGGTGGCGGGGAAGGTTCATAGGCATGGATTTGGAGTTGATCGTGCAGACAGACATGATAGTTCGAGGGCCCGGGAGTTCCTGACTTGTAATCCTCCAGAGTTCTTCAGGACAAATCCCGAAGAGGATCCCATGGAGTTTATCAGGAAGATGCAGCGTACGTTACGGTTGATTAAGGCTTCTGCGACCGAGTTTGTCGAGTTGGCTTTATATCGGTTGTATGATGTAGCTGCTAATTGGTATGAGTTATGGGAGTTTTCTAGAGGTGACGGCGCTCCCCCAGCAGTGTGGGACGAGTTCACTGAGGCCTTTCTTGGCCACTTTCTGCCTCCGAAGTTGCAGCAAGCTAGGGCTGACAGATTTTTACTGCTGAGACAGAGGGGCAGGAGCGTCCGAGAGTATAGCCTAGAGTTTGACTCATTGGCCAGATATGCACCCACTATGGTAACTGATATGACTGACAGGATGCACCGGTATATAATGGGGCTGGACCGTTATTTGGTTGATAGTTGTCTGGTGATAGCTGCTTAGCCCGGTATGGATATTGCACGTATACAGGCGCATGCCCAGGGTGTGGAGGACCGACATAAGGGGCATCAGCCCGAAAGAGAGCAGGATCGGAGTCAGCCCAAGAGGGCCAGATCAGCTGGGTATTCTGGGCAGTTTCGGAGTAGGCAACCTCAGCAGCAGCAACAGTCTTGCAGACATTCTTCCCAGCTGGCACAGAGCACACCTCCACAGTTCCCAGGCAGGACATTTGACAGCCTAGGGTATTCAGGAGCAGGCCAGAGCTCCAGGGCTTCAGGTTCGCGGACAGAGAGGAGTTCCGGTCCGGCGAGAACACCCAGGCCTCAGTGTTCTTATTGTGGGAGGCACCACCCTGGAGAGTGCTATCGTGCTACAGGTGCTTGTTTTTCTTATGGCCGCCAGGGCCACACTGTGAGAGAGTGCCCGTATAAGGGTAATTTGGGCGTTGCAGCTCAACCTACCGGATCAGCTGCTGGGTCATCATCTTCTTCCGTAGCTATGCGCCCTACGAGGCAGGGTACACCAGCACCAGCGGGCCGCGGCAGAAGCCGTGGTGGAGTTTCCAGTTCTAGCGGTCCTTCGAACCGCATATATGCTTTGGCCAGCCACCAGGATCAGGAGGCGTCGCCAAATGTTGTCACAGGTACATTATTGGTCTTCTCTCGATCTGTATATGCATTGATCGATCCAGGTTCTACTTTGTCATATATTTCTCCTCTCGTCGCTAGTAAAATTGGAATAACACCCGAACCTATAGAGCCATTTGAAGTAGCTACACCAATTGGGGATTTTATTATAGCGAGACAGGTATATAAAGATTGTTCTGTAATTATATGTGGCCGAGATACTAAGGAAGATCTGGTGGAGTTAGATATGATTGAATTTGATGTTATTATGGGCATGGACTGGCTAGCTTCCTGTTATGCTAATGTTGATTGTCAGAAAAAGGTGGTTCACTTCCAATTTCCTGGGGAACCAGTTATAGAGTGGACAGGTAATACAGCATCGCCGAAAGGTAAGTTTATTTCATACCTTAAGGCGAGGAAGATGATCAGAAAGGGGTATATTTATCATCTGGTCCGGGTACAAGACTTGAAAGCAGAAGCACCGACCCTTCAGTCAGTCCCAATGGTTAATGCATTTCCAGATGTATTCCCAGATGAGCTTCCAGGTCTTCCTCCGGAGCGAGAGATAGAGTTCACTATCGATGTGCTGCCAGATACTCAGCCTATATCTATTCCCCCGTACAGAATGGCACCTGCAAAATTAATAGAATTGAAAGAGCAGCTGAAGGACTTATTAGAAAAAGGATTGATCAGACCCAGCACCTCGCCTTGGGGAGCCCCGGTATTATTTGTAAGAAAGAGAGATGGGTCACTGCGGATGTGCATCGTTTATAGGCAGCTGAATAAGGTAACCATAAAGAATAAATATCCCCTCCCCAGTTGCAGGGCGCTAAGTGTTTTTTGAAGATAGACCTGCGGTCAGGCTACCACCAGGTGCGGGTAAGAGAGGCTGATATTCCTAAGACAGCATTCCGGGCCCGATATGGGCATTATGAATTCAGGGTGATGTCTTTTAGGCTGACTAACGCTCCAGCGGTATTCATGGATCTGATGAATCGGGTATTCAAGCCGTTCTTTGATATGTTCGTGATTGTATTTATTGACGATATTCTTGTTTATTCACGGTCAGAGGAGGAACACGCAGATCATCTGAGGGCGGTACTTGGGGTACTTCGGCATCAGAAATTATATGCCAAATTCTCTAAATGTGAATTCTGGCTGGCTTCAGTGACATTCTTGGGACATATTATTGCAGCTGATGGCATCCGGGTGGACACACAGAATATTAAGGCCGTAAAGAATTGGCCTAGACCTACGACGCCCACTGAGGTACGTAGTTTTTTGGGATTAGCAGGCTATTACAGAAGATTTGTGGAAAAGTATGCTTCAATTTCAGCGCCTTTAACGAGGCTAACTCAGAAGGGAGCTAAGTTCCAGTGGACTGATGCTTGTGAACGAAGCTTCCAGTTGCTGAAAGAGAAGTTGACTACAGCTCCAGTTCTGACTCTTCCAGAGGGACCAGATGGGTGTGTTATTTATTTTGATGCTTCCGGCATTGGGTTAGGTTGTGGACTAATGCAGCACGGCAGAGTTATAGCCTACGCTTCCCGGCAGCTCAAAAAGCATGAAAGAAATTATCCTACCCATGATCTGGAGCAAGCAGCGATAATCCATGCTTTGAAGATATGGAGACACTATCTATATGGCGTCCATGTTGATATTTATACAGATCACAAGAGCCTCCAGTATATCTTTAAGTAGAAGGAGCTGAATTTGCGGCAGAGGAGGTGGCTAGAGCTGCTGAAAGACTATGATGTTGATATTCTGTATCATCCAGGTAAGGCCAATGTTGTAGCAGATGCACTGAGCCGCAAGTCTATGGGTAGCTTGGAAGATTTGCAACCAAAAAGAAAAGAGATAGTACGTGATATTCACCAGCAGGCTAATCTTGGAGTTCGTCTGGCCGATTCTGGAGGTACGAGGATTTCTGTCCGAGGAGTTTCTGAATCATCTATTAGGGAAGATATAAAGTGGCATCAATATGAAGATCCTATTTTAGCACAGTACAGAGACACCGCCCGTGAAAAGGAGAATACTCCGTTCGAGTTTACATCAGACGGAATATTGCTATATAGAGGCAGGTTGTGTGTACCTGATGTTGTGGGGCTACGGCAGCAGGTTATGAGCGAAGCACACTATGCCCGTTATTCTGGTCATCCAGGATCGACGAAGATGTACCATGACCTCAGATGCCTGTACTGGTGGGATGGCATAAAACGGGACATCGCAGAGTTCGTTGCCCAGTGCCCGAATTCTCAGCAGGTTAAGATTAAACATCAAAAGCCCGGTGGACTGTTACAAGAAATGGAATTCCGACATGGAAATGGGAGACAATTAATATGGACTTCATTACCAGTTTACCTCGCACTCCACGGAAGTATGACTCCATATGGGTTATTGTTGATAGGCTGACAAAATCAGCCCATTTTCTTCCGGTCAGAACTACTTATTCAGCTGAGGATTATGCCAGGCTATATGTTAAGGAGATAGTGAGACTTCATGGAGTTCCTACATCTATTATCACTGACAGAGGTGCCCAGTTTACAGCGAATTTCTTTAGATCATTTCAGTAAGGATTGGGGACTCAGGTAAGTCTGAGTACAGCATTCCATCCTCAGAGCGACGGGCAGGCCGAGCGCACTATACAGACGCTAGAAGATATGTTACGGGCCTGTGTTATTGATTTCAGAGGTAGCTGGGATGATCATTTGCCACTAGTTGAGTTTTCTTATAATAACAGCTACCATTCTAGCATCCAGATGGCACCGTACAAGGCTCTGTATGGCAGGAAATGCAGGTCACCAATCGGCTGGTTCGATGTTGGCGAAACATAATTAATTGGCACAGATATGATCCAGCAGGCAGTTGATAAAGTAAAGCTCATTCGGGAACGGTTGCTAGCAGCTCAGAGTCGACAGAAATCGTACGCAGATAAACGACGTCGACCTTTAGAGTTCCAGATCGGTGGTTGGGTGTTTCTAAAAGTGTCACCTATAAAGGGCGTCATGAGATTCGGCAGGAAAGGGAAGCTCAGTCCGAGATATATCGGCCGTTATCAAATCATCTGTAAGGTGGGCAAGGTTGCCTATGAATTAGACCTACCATCTGACTTGGGGGCAGTGCATCCAGTGTTCCACATTTCTATGCTTCGCAAGTGCATTGGCGATCCCTCCAGAATATTTCCATTAGATGATATTCAAGTGATGGAGGATCTGTCTTACGAGGAGCAACCTATAGCCATCCTGGATCGTCAGGTGAGGAGATTGCCCAATAAAGATATAGCTTCCGTTAAGGTATTGTGGCGAAACAACATCAGGGAGGAGATGACCTGGGAGTCTGAAGAGGAAATGAAGAAGAAGTACCCTCACTTGTTTCCTATGCCTACATGTAATTTAAATTCTGTAACTAGTTATACTGATTAATGAATAAGTTATATGTACTGTCCATATAAAGAACCTTCCCAAAATGCTTACAAAACCCCATAAGATTAATTTAACATTCGAGGACAAATGTTCAAAAGGGGGGGAAGATGTTATATCCCGTATTTTTGCATATTCGGAAAATTCGAAATAATTTGGACTTGAAAGAAATAAGGTCATGTTTGATTTTATTTGATATATGTGTGTTGTTCATGAAATATTAATGTGGAAATAGCGAGGAAGGCTAGGGGCAAAAATTGGGAATTTCAGAAATTAGTTTCGGGAATTACAAAATAGGGCCCACAACTAATTGGGCTAGAAAAAAAAAAGAAAAACAAGGCCCAAATTGTTGGGGTGGCCGGCCATAGTATTATGGCCCAAGCCCATGTCACTTAAAATCCATGTGCTAATTAAATAGAAAAGGGGTCCTTACCATTAGAGCATTCAAGAAAAGTTGAGAAGGAGAAAAACAAAAAGAAAAAGAGCAAAAAAAATAAAGGCCATTCGGCCATGCCCTAGAAACATTTGCCCCTTGAAATCTTGTTCCAAAAATTATTTTCTTGTGGTATTCCTACTAATTCAAGGACCCTCTACAACGTGGTGTAATTGTTTCGGAAGATAGGTCGCTCGTTTCATCGATTTCGCACCTTAGTCAAGTGAAGAACTTAGGAAGAAAAGGTAAGATTTAAATCCTTTTTGTATGTAATGAAGGCTTTGTCTATGTTGTAGTGTGTGGAAAAGAATAAAAATCATGAAAATAGGGGTATATGTGTGTGGCCGAATGCATATGTGTGTGTTGAAGGATGAACCAATTTTATTTATGATATTAATTGTGTTGTTGTGGCCTTGTGGTGTAAATGGAAAAATACTAGCCAAAATTGGCATGAAAATTGGTTGTTAAGTTGTTGTAGGAAGTTTTGTGATTTTATTGTAAATTTACCTAATTATGGAAGTGGAATTGTTAGGGTGAAAATTGTGATTGTTGTTAATGGAATTGGAAGACAAAAATGTGTTGTGAATATTTATGTCGAAGGTTGAAGGTTTCGGATGAATTATGGTTTCGGTCGAATTTTTGTATATTTTGTAAAACAATATGAAATGCTTCCGAATTTCATTTGAATGACCTTGAATTAGTAAATGAATATGAAAATGTTGATATTGGTTTAAAAGTGTGAAGTTGGAGTTGAAGTTAATGCATTATGTAGAAAGGGAGACTATTTATGTTAGAATGTATTTTGTATTGATTGTTGGTGTTGTTGGTACTGCTGTGGGTGTTGTTGTTGACATTTTGGCCGAGTTAAATTCTCGGGGATGTTGAATTTATAGGGGAGATGCTGCCCAAATTTCTGTAGACAAGTATGGAGTTAAGATTGAATTTCTAAAGGCTTGTAATTAATATTTGGTAATTGTGACCAATTGTAGATTCTGGAGGAAACGGGATTTGAGTTTGGACAAGCGTAAGAAGCAAATAAGGTATGTAAAGCTTTACCTTCTTTTCTTTTGGCATGTCTTAGACATAATAGGTTTGGATACGAACCTCGTGGACAACTCTATTTCTAGAAATCCGAATTTGAATTTGACCCTTTTTCATTCAATAGAATTGAATTAAGCACTTCGTGCCTTGTTGAGACAATTGCCTAAACATCTTTAATTTGCCCAAATGGAACCGGATTACACTAAACCTTTCATAAGTGGATCCATAAAGCTTTATGTACGTAATTTGTGTGTGCCACCTCAGTTGACCCGAGGTGGGCCCACTATTTCCAAATCCTCTCCTATTGTGCTATTGATTTGTTTTCAAGCAATATTTAAAGGAAACGTTTTAACTACTCTTCTAACTACTAAATGACAACTGTTTTAAATATTCCATTGAGTCTTATAAACTATTCTGGAACATGGAACAATCCTAGAAAGATTATTTTGACGTGACCCATTGTGACTTCCGAAAGACATGCACTATGAGTACCGTCCGATCTCTTTGTTATGATCTGTCATTTGAGATGTCTCATCGAGTCTTTGTAAATGTGTTGTGCTTTATAATGCATTTAGTATCTCACTACTCCACTCGTGGATGCCTCAATACTTCTTTCATTGAGCCCGGGCCAGGATATGTTATCAAGCGTATTCCACTGCATTATTCGCCGTGCCTCGATGTGAGGGGGCAGGTATACATGTACATGGGTTGCGGAGTATGCTGTGCCATGTACACATATTCTGATATGATATGATATGATATGATATGATACGATATGATATGATATGATATGATATGATATGATATGATATGATATGATATGATATGATATGGCCATCTGATATGATATGATATGTTACGGAGTTATTCCCTATTCTGGAGTATGCTGTGTTATGGCGCCAGTGACGGGGTGACAACCACGTTCTGTTCACCGAGTCCCATAATGGGGCCGGATATGGCATATGATTTTGCATGCGTTATTTATGTTTTGTAAGTATGCATTCTGATATTCTGGACATTGCACTCATTTTCTGTACTTTTTGTTCCGGTTATGATTTCGTTTACTATTCTTCATGCATTACATATTCAGTACATATTTCGTACTGACCCCCTTTCCTTTGGGGGCTGCATTTCATGGCACGCAGGTACAAACACTCGATTTGCTGATCCGCCCGCTTAGGATTTTATTCTGTTGTCTTGGAGTCCACTCTTGTCCGGAGCCCACATTTTGGTACAGACTTTTCTACTGTACATGCATATGTTATTCAGGGGTATGACGGGGCCCTGTCCCGTCTTATGATTTTGTTGTTATTCGTAGAGGTCTATAGAAATACCTGTGGGTTGTGTATATGTTTTGGGTTGATGTATTCTGTGATAGCCTTATCGGCTTCCACACGCTATATCTGTTTATCTGCGATAGTTAACAACGTCGTTTGACTTCTATATCTGTATATTTCGTTTATATGCTGGTTTGGGTTATTGGGTACGTATAGGTGTCCAGCTCGGACACTAGTCGCGGCCTACGGGGTTGGGTCGTGACAAGAAGCCCTGTCTTTGGTACGCAATCTTCACTTAACGATCCAATATGGCCACAGGCTGTTCCTTGCTCTCATTTGATCTATAGTATTTCATTCTCGCTTACCATGCTATAAATATTTATCCAAAACGTATGTACGTAATGTTTCTTCGCCATTTATTATCCTTCGCAGTCAAGTTACACTTATGGAAACTTATGATCCGAGTTCACTTAACTTCTTAATTCACAACATCTTTGATTTCTTACTATAACTTTTCTTTACTTTCTTCCTCACATTTCTCGACACAAGTTTACTTATCTTTGATTTCTTTGTACTGGCGCTCGTTTCGTCCATCGTTATTCCTTGTTGACCCTCCGATGTGGACTTCTTACAATCACAATTGGATATAACTTCACGTTGATGGTGCATGAATTATTTTCTAGTATCCGGTGAACTCTTTTTATTTCATTCACAGGCACTACGTCCTTCCTTTCCTTCAAAAATTTCCAAACTACCAATCTTTTGATGCTTTCGTTATAATAGTCGTTGTCATCTGAAATATCCTTTGAGTCTTATCATTCTCTTCATTATCCTTTGTGAACTTAGCTTGTAGCCTTTTTCTGCTCTTTTTATTACTCTTTAAAACATGTCGCCGCGTACTTAGGTACGGCGCAAATTTGCCTGATATAAGGGATTCAAATCATGGCATAAACATATCATAATTCAAGTTGGTATGAATCATTCTTTTAAGGTGTCTTCCATCCTTTCCCTTCATGTCTACCTCACCGTACACTCATTGTCAATTCGTTTCTACTCCTTTCATGTATCCTCTTGATATGCCGATATGTTTTGAACTCTGGCCCCGAGCTAATAAGTTTCCTTTTCTGGCGCTTGAAATTGTTGTGATTCCTTTTAAGCCTAATATTATATGGTCTCCCCCCCCCCCCCCCTTTAAGGGGGCTCCTTATATGCCAACAGTCCTTTTGTGAAGTCTTCGTTTATACCTTACTCCTCATCTTTCTTTCCAACTCTGTGCACAATATATCGAAACTTCTTACCACAAGTTTTGTCTACACCATCATTCTTGTCAACATTCCCATACCTTTCCATCCACTATTAATCCTTTCACCCATTTACCTTACTTACTCGTAGTTCTTCTTAACTACGCGTTCGCGTTGCAACTATGCGTCCATATTTTCGAGCGTCCCGCTACTTTTGCTCGCAGCACAGAATCCTTACAGTTTACACTCTCTTTATCCCTTTTCGCTTGCCTACTTTGAGTTCTTACCCCAAATAGTCTCGTGCTTTGCCGGTAGTTTCTCTCGGGAGCTTCACTCACTAAGGTTTCTTACCTTTCATTTTCTTCCAACACTTTGATCTCTTTATTTTTCCATCTACTCACTCACTTTCTTTTCCAAATATAGTTGTATTAAGACTTTCCAATCTTAACCTGTAGTGAAAATAATAGCAGCTTACCTTGTAACACTTGTACCATTTATTTTTGCTGTCACTCGAACATCGGTACCCTTACTCGATCGAGGCCTTCCATACCGTAACGCCGGTTGCTAGGACTCACATGTCCACCGATACAATCACATATGAGATATCATACACATTCATATGTATATATAATTACTATCAACTAGCCCACAAAATACTTCCAAACGCTATTCAAGCCTATCCTAATTCGAGAGATGTAATGCACTCTCCGTCTCTTCACCAATTTAGTCCGCTTCGTCCTACGTGGCCTCTTATGGTCTCCAACCATCCCGTATACTCTAATTTCCCTTAGGCCACTCTAGGTTCTCATTTGTCTCTTATATCTGGATATATAGAATTTCTTGCACACTTCCCAGGGGGGTCACCCATCATAAGATTTCTCCCACTTTAGCACGCTTAACCTCGAAACTTCGATGGAATCCGGTGCCTTAACGCTGATATTATCGCGTCCACTTCCTCGCATAGGCTTTATTACATGATCCGGAGCAAGTCAAAGTCTTACAGATTCCGAGACATTCTCGTAGCACGTCTTCCTCCTTTATAATTTCTATTTTACCCTTTCCAATCCTTAATATTCACCTTTCACTTACGCGTATAACTACCTCTCGTCCTAGATTCCCAGATTCCCGCTGGTAGCGATCACACCTTCATTAACATTACTTGTAAGTACTCAGGTATCAGTCTGTTCGGATTCCCACTCACCATTCTTATATCATAACCTACAGCAAAACAATTGTTGACTTTCTCTGAAATTCTCCAACAAACCTTATTCCTACTAAACCTCGGGTGCTATCCATTTTAATCCTCTGGACTGCTAATCGTCTTTCTCGCTATTATTCTTCGTGTCATACCAAATCCATAACCTTTCTGAAACAACTCATCCCACTTATTGTCCTTTTACGATACTTCCTTTCCACGCTCCTTCCTGTTAGGCGTACCTAACTAAATAACCTGATTAACAATTTCAGCAGAATCTCTTTTACCATTCTTACTATTCAGAATCCGCACGCAGTAAATACCAACAATGCCTCACAGGGCGTACAGTCATACGACATATTCCAGCCACCCAGAGCTTCCAATTCCAGATAACAGAACAAATATATCAAGACTTACTTCTATAACTTTCCATATCATCACTTACCTTCTTCCGTCGTATGTAAGGATTATATAAGGAATCTCATTTCCTGTGACTTGGCTCTATCGCACGATCTAAGACAGAAAGAAGGTCAACAATCGCTAGATGTCCTGCAGCCTCCTATTTATAAATGTGGTCGGCTTCACACCATAAACAGGACTCTACTGGACACGACTTTGCAGACAACCCCTAGGACGACCTGCTCTGATACCAGTTTCTTTGTCACACCCTAGTCTTACTAGGGTGTGATGGGCACTCGACCCCATACTCGGAGCCGAGCGAACCCGCTGACTCTTATTACACACATAGTCTCTTTGAACTCTTAAATCAAATAAAACGAAATACATAGTAAAGCTTTCAGAAATATTCTTTTTCGTTGTTCTCAAATCAAACAAAATCTGTAATTATATGGAATTTATAGCATAACACAGAATTACACATCGGCTAATGGAGCCGCTTACAAGACTGACATCCTATACCCACGACGCTGTCTGCAAAGTCTCTAACTTCGAACAAAGCATCATAGCATAATACTCTGACCCGACAACACTCCAGGGGCAAATGGAGCATGCCACTTCGCTGGAACATCTTCTATAATGACTGCTACTCATCTGAGTGTACCTGCGTGGCACGAAACGCAGCCCCCGAAGAAAGGGGGTCAGTATGGAATATGTACTGAGTATGTAAGGCATGGAATACAGAAAACAGAACCATAATCGGAACATCGGTACAAAAAGTAAATACATTAACCAGAATACCAAGGTGCTTATTTTCCGAACACAAATCTTGCATACCGATGTCATATGTCAGAAGAAGTACAGAAGATGGGTAAATCATCCAGAGTACCAAAATACTTACTTTCCAAACACAGATCATGCGTGCCGACATCATATGTCATCATATAAATATAACAGATCCCGGCCCTCTAGTGAGGGACGCGGTGGATGGAGTCATCATGTATGCTGACATCATATACTATATAACAGATCCCGACCCTTTAGTGAGGGACGCGGTGATCAGAATCATCAATGCATGTCAAAATCGTATATCATTTATGCATATAACAGATCCCGGCCCTCTATTGCGGGACGCGATGAACAGAATCATCACATGCCATCCTGGCCGCCATCCCTATATCATCATGTCATCATATACATATGTACATATAACAGAACCCGGCCCGCAAGGGAGAGGGACGCGGTGAACAATGCAGAGGAAGACGCACGATAACATAACCTGGCCCAGGACACAGTGAAGAACATACTGAGGCTTGCACGAACAGAATAGTGCGAAACCATATGCACATAAATCAAGACCCGATAAACAAGTATACTTACCGACACCTGAAGGCTCAGAAATAAGTTTCGGGTCAATCCGATTAAGTATAAGAAAGTTATGAACGTTTGAAGTACAGAACCTTCTGCAAACGTTTCAGAAGCCATTTTTGGAAAATCAAAGCAACAATCATATCAAGTACCTTTCGGATATCGTTACGGATCAAATCAAATAGAGCTTTTGGAGCCATATGTACGTATCAAAATATATCAAAGACTCAATGGAATAATCGAACGTTCTAGCATTTGAAAATCAAAACTTTAGTCATATCAAATATCTTTCGAATGCCATTCAGAAACATATGAAATAGATCTTCGGACATCATAGATACGCATCAAAACCATATGAAATAGCTTATGGAAATCAAGAACGTTAGCCATCCTAGTAGCTCTAAGAATAGGAATTTCTTTGGAATCATACATATACGTCATCTGCTCGTTTCATAAGGATCATGCCAAAAGAAGGAAAGGGTAAGCCTTACATACCTGTCCCACGTCCTATTAGCTACGCTTATTTATCCAAGCTTGCTAGTCTACATTCAAGAGGATTTACATAATCATTAGATTCATTGTCATACACTTGCCTTAGCTTCTCAAATAAATTCACCTATGATCTGCCGAAATTTCGGCAGCATTTCCCCTGTAAATACACCATCCCCGAGAATCTAACTTGGCCAATTTATCAACAACAATCCGAGAATTCAACTCGGCCAAATTATCAACAACAATACCAACAATCATACTAACAACTTCAACAATCAATCCAAAATATATTTTAACATTAATAACCCTTATCACAAAATTCAACGACATTTCATTTATATTCAATTCAATCACATATAGTCAAGCTAACATCAGTGATCTCACATCCAAGTATTAATCCAAAATCATTCTAACATGGTTCAAGAATACCTCAAACGATTCACATAATATTCCAAGCAACCCAATCAACATATTACCTCACCCGAATCCTTCCAAATTTAACAAGAACAATGACAACACATTACCTTCCTTCAATTCATGAACTATACCAATAATTCACACACTAACAACATTATTCTTATAGTTACAAGAAACCATATTAGAATCACATTAATTCCTCCAATAATTTCTCAACGATTACAACTTCATTTCAATTCATCCAACCTTCATTTCCATCATGGAATCCACAACTACAACAACCAAATACTAAATAAAAATTAGTTCATCATTCCTACACAACATAACATATACACGGCCAACACCTCAACACACCAAATTCATGATTTTCAGCCATTTCTACACTCTACAACATATACCAACCATCCATAACATATAAAAGAGGATCAAACCTTACCTTTTCCACTTAGCTCTTCAACTTGGCTAGAGTTGTGCCTTGCAAGAATGAATGGTTTTATTGCTCCAACAACCACTCCATGTTAATTAGGGCCTTCAAATTAGTTGGAATACTAGAAGAAAATAATTTTTCTTGATCAATTTCCATGGCTTCAAATTTTGGCCATGGTGGTCGAATGCTTCTTTTTCTTTCTTCTTCCTTTCTCTTCTTCTCCAAGCTTCTTGATTTAAAGAATGAATATGTATTATTTGCCACCATATATATATATATATATAGATATATATATATATATATATATATATATACACTTGAGCCCTACAAATAAAAATATGAACACATGGCCATGGGTGGGACCCACCCACACCACACGGCCATGGTGGCTTGTCTCTTGAACATTCTTGAATTTTTTTTGTGAAATTCCCATTTTGCCCCTAGCCTTCCTTAATATTACCATGAACCACTTTGTGAATTTCCCTTTTTACCCTTAGCCTTTCTCAATATTTCCATGCCCATAATATTCATATACAACTTGTATATTAAACAAGATCAAAATATAGCCTTGCCCTTAACTTCTCACAATTATCTTGAATTATCCGAACATAAAAAATATGGGCTATAACATCGATGTTATATCCCGTATTTTGCGTATTCGGATAATTCAAGATAATTGCGGGAAGTTAAGGGCAAGGCTATATTTTTGACCTTGTTTAGCACACAAGTTGGTCATGAAAGTTTTGATGTGAAAATATTAAGAAAGGCTAGGGGCAAAAAGGGGAATTCACAAGATGGCTCATAGAAAATATGAAGGAAGGCTAAGGGAAAATTTGGAATTTGGAAAATAAATTTTCATGAATTACAAAACAAAACAAAGGAAAAAAAGGTGGGCTTGAGTGAATGGGCCATTTGGCCGTCCAAGTGTGGTGTGGGCCAAGGCCCACATGGATGCATAAAATAAATAGCCCAAAAGATGACTTATTACTCATATTATTCATCTTTTTCACCTTAGAAGATTGGAGAAACTTGGAGAAAAAAGGACAAGGGCCATTTCGGCCATGGCATACCAAACAAAGCCTTGGAGAAATCTTGATCAAAAACACATTTTCTTCTAGTGATTCAACCAATTGGAACGTCCCTAACAACATGGAGTAATTGTTGAAGCAAGCAAACCATTCATTGGTGCAATATACACCCTAGCCGAGTAAAGAGATGTGTGGAGAAAGGTATGTGTTCAATCTTCTTTTACTTGTGTTAGGGATGATTTATGCATGTTGTAGTATTAAGGAATGGATGAAATTCATGAAATATATGGATGTTGTGTGGTGGCCGAACATGGGTTGTTTGGTATGGCAAGGAATGAACTAATTTTATCTAGTGTCTTTAATTGTTGTTGTTATGGATTCTATGATGCAAATGAAGATTTAATGGTTCAAGTTGGCATTGAAATTATTTGTGGGTGTTGTAGAAGTTAATGTGATTTTAGTATGATTTCTTGTAATTATGAGAATGAAGTTGCTAATGTAGATTGTTGGTGTAGTTTATGAATTTGAAAGAAGGAAATATGTTGTTATTGTTCTTGTTGAATTTGGAAGGTTTCGGATGAAGTAGTATGTTGATTGGGTTGTTTGTAATATTATGTGAATAGTTTGAAGTGTTCTTGAATTATGTTAGAATGATTTCGGATTAATACTTGAATGTGAAATCATTGGTGTTAGCTTGACTATATATGGTTGAATTGAATATAAATGAAATGCCGTCGAATTGTGTAAAAAGGATTGCTAGTGTTAGAATGCATTTGAAATAATTGTTGAAGTTGGAGATATGATTGTTGGTATTGTTGTTGATAATTTGGCCGAGTTGAATTCTCGGATTTGTTGTTGATAAATTGGCCGAGTTAGATTCTCGGGGATGGTGTATTTACAGGGGAAATGCTACCGAAATTTCGGCAGAATATAAATGAATTCATTTGAAGGACTAAGGAAAGAATATGTCTATGAGTCTAATGATTATGTCAATTCTTTTGAATGTAGACTAGCAAGTTTGGACGAATAAGCGTAGCTAATTGGACGTAGGACAGGTATGTAAAGCTTACCTTTTCTTTCTTTTGGCATGTCCTAGAGCTAAGTGAGCTATGATGCTTATCTTGGGGTAACTCTATTCTTGATTCCGAGCTTGTTAATGATTATTATTCACTTCGTGATGTGAGTATACTTAGTATAACCGAGCTTATGGTATGATTGAATAACAAGAAAAGTCTAAAGAGTTCTGTAAGTAGTAATGTCCCTAACTCTCGTAGACGGTCTCGGATTGCTTGAAAATGGTTGTAGAGGTTCCTATAATGAATAACGTTCATAACTTTCATGTGCTAAGTTGGATTGTTTTGGAAATGCTCGTAGAGGTTTCTATAATGAATAACGGTCATAAGTTTCATAAGCGAACTCGGATTGTTTTAGAAATGTTCATGGGGGGTTTTATAATGAATGATGTCCATAACCATATTTGAAAGGTACTTGGTATGATTGTTGCTTTAATTTTCCAAAAATAGCTTCTGAAACGTTCGTAGAAGGTTCTGTACTTCAAACGCTCATAACTTTCTTATACTAAGTCGGAATGACCCAAAACTTGTTTCCGAGTCTTCAGGCGTCGGTAAGTATACTTATCCATCGAGTCTTAAAAGTTGATTTATGTGCATTTAGTTTCCCACTACTTTGCTCGTGCATATGGTTGTTAACCTTCTTATACTAACTCGGATTAACTTGAAACGTGTTTATGGTTTACTAATGATTTCAAGAAAAATTTGTTTTGTACTAAAGGAAGCATAAAGTTGATTTCCAAAACCACTCCGAAGGGGGTGCGTGATTTTACTATTTAGACTTTCAAAACCCCTCCGAAGGGGGTGCGAGATTTTCGAGCCTAAGCTATTGGATGATTTCATGACATGACTAAGAGAAAGGGAAGAAGTTCCCGTTTTGAAACTAAAGCTGCTCCGAAGGGAGTCTTTCGATGGTTTTCAAAGATTTTCATGCATTTGCATATTTACATACATGCACGACATCATCATTATCATTATTAAGCCGGAAGCGGCTGCCCGAAGGGGCTATTATCATTATTATGCTGGAAGCGGCTGCCCGAAGGGGCCATTATCATTATCAAGCCGGAAGCGGCTGCCCGAAGGGGCCATTATCATTATTAAGCCGGAAGCGGCTGCCCGAAGGGGCCATTATCATTATTATGCCAGAAGCGGCTGCCCGAAGGGGACATTATCATTATTAAGCAGGAAGCGGCTGCCCGAAGGGGCCATTATCATTATTATGCCGAAAGCGGCTGCCCGAAGGGGCCATTATCATTATTAAGCCGGAAGCGGCTGCCCGAAGGGGCCATTATCATTATTATGCCGGAAGCGGCATGCCCGAAGGGGCCATCATTGCTACGCCGGAAGCGGCCGTCCGAAGGGACTATTTGGTTAGCATGTCGGAAGCGACACGTGTGTTAGATTGCATCATTTGCTTAAAGAATGTGTGTTCGCGTGCATGATTTACTTAAGGATTGTTTGAGACCTCGTGTATACATTTATGCTTCTTCCAGCGAAGGCTGCAGGTACTGAGTTTGATTGTGATTTCTTCTCTCCTAAATTAAGCTATGGTTACGATTTGTTACCGCTTTACATATTTAGTACATATTCCGTACTGACCCCCTTTCTCCGAGGGCTGCATTTCATGCCACGCAAGTACACCCAGATGAGTAGAAGACTTTGCTAAAGGTGTTCCAGCGGGATTGGCGAGCTCCCTCTCAGTTCGGAGTGTTGCCGAGTGAAGTATTTCTGTCATGGTATTTTGTATATGTTAGAGACTTTGCAGACAGTGTCCTGTGGATAGGGCGTCGAGAAGTGCGAATCATTTATAGATGTTAAAAGAATATGTATTTTCAGATGATTTCAGTTGATTTGAAGTACGTAATTGATTGAAAGTTTTTCATAATCTGTATAAAGATAATGACCTCTATTTGGAAACGTTTCATGTTTTTAAAAGTTTTTAAAATGACAGGTTTTGGTAAAGCGAACGTTTAAGGGTTCGCTCGACTCTAATGAGAGTCAGGTGCCCATCATGCCCTATCAAGATGAGGGCGTGACATAATATAAGTAATAGTCATAAACGTGGCAAACACCCATTGACAATCTACCCACAATTCTGACAACTATCTATGGAGCTTCTAAGAGACACAACAATCGTCTAACTTTGGGCCGCAGCCCGGAAATCTAGAATAATAAATGAAACAGGAAGTGTCCCACGAACAAGATGTGGGCTCACAAAATCAACAACAGCAGCAAGTTCTCCTAAGCGTCGAGAGTATCACGAACCTGCTCTTCTCCGTTTCCTAACATACCATCAAAAACAACAATGGTATGCCTGAGTACTTTCGTACTCAGTGAGTGCCTCGGGGACAACAAGTATTATAAAAATAAAATATAATAATACATAAAGAAATCAGTTCTGAAATGATAGTATAAAAACAGTCATTCCACTTTGTGATTCTTAAAATCATTTGTTAAACAGTTTACAAAGCCATTAATCAATATAAAAACAGGTCTTCCGCATGTGTATCTCAATAAGAATTATCAAAACCGATTATAAAGTCTTTTTTCAAGTTACAACTTTCAATTATGCCTTTCAAATTGATCATGAGTGTCAATAACAGTTCCATGTGAAAATAAGAATATCACACATGCCAATATAGGCCCAAGAATCAATCACATCGAAGGGATGACCGTAGGGTTCCCTTGTCACAGCGCACCACACCGGAATATGAAATTCTCGGTGGCTATCCTTCCTCCCGAATAGCTAGGGATTAACCACACTCCGGGTAGCGAACCCGGTAGTGTCCACTCTTCCTCCCGAATGGCTTGGCAATTACCACATTACGATCCATAGTGACTACCCCTCCTCACAAGTAGCTAGGCATATATACACCGGAATATGAAATCCTCGGTGACCACTCATCCTCCCGAATGGCTAGGCAAAATCACATCAACAGAGTTCATAGCATAAAAGCCAAATTACAATTCATCTCAAGGTAGTCACATCACCATTTACCATTAAGGTTTATTATGCCATATCGTAAAGATAAATCATTTCGAAGAATGTTTTGAAAACGTATAACTTCTTTACGAAAGATTCCATGTCCTAATTCATCAATGAGAATATCATTACCAACCCTTAACCATCATTATTAAGCATCTCTTATAGAGGAAAACATTCATAATATCACATACATATATAGGGTTTGTTACAATCTAGGTTTAATATGGGTTTGTCCCCTCACACACATTAACCACCATTTAGACATGAATTGGAGTTCAAGAAAACATGAAAAGATTACTTTTCCTTTCATTCATTAAAGAATCTTGAATAACATTTATACTTCCAACAATAGTTTCAAAAGTGATTTTCATTCAAAATAAGTTTTCAAAAGAGACATACAAATCACCTTTATAGTCCACAATGATTTTAAAAGAGACATACGAATCAGCTCTATAGTCAACAATGATTTTTAAAAGACACATACCTTAATATGTTAAACAAAGTTTAACAATTCACTTTTCTAATGAAGAACACCCAAACCCTAGCTTGAATCACTTTGGGAAGAATTATGTTGCAAACCCTAGGTTTTGGTCATAAGAATCATGTTAAGAATCATGGGTTTGATGTTAGAATCGATTAGTAATGTTAGGGATGTTCTTACATTTGATTTGGAGACTTGGAGGAATGATTTTCGTCCTTAGGGTTGTTCAGATAGTGGAGGAATAAACAAAACAAGTGTCTTACTTATACTTTTCTGGTGAAAACGGGCCAAAGGACGCCCCCGAAGGACGGACCGTCCTTCGTGTTACAGACCATTCTTTGGACCGTCCTTTAGTGGAAATTTTGAGAGAGTTCTGGTGATTTTTGAGACGTTATGGTGCCATGTTACGGCCCGTAAAACGTGTTACGGTCACAGTCCGTAACGTCTCACCGTAACACAGGCCAAATTTCCAGCGAAGACAGGCTTCAGTAAAACGGGCATAACGTTTTGTACATAAATTTTCTTAGGCTGGGCTACCTACCATTGGACAGCTATTTCAAAGTTCTAAACCTTTCATCAAGGAAGTTTTTCCAAATTCACAACACATTTTTATGAAAATTTCCCAGAATACAGACCCACCAAAACTTAAGCGAATTTAAGAGCCCTTAAGAACTTCAATTGTTGGTTTGACTTCAAAACGACCATCTTCCACCCGAATTCATCATGAATGGATTCATATAGATATAATATCATCTTAATACTAGATGTTTTTACACATTCACACCTATTTCAAGTTTACAGGGTGTTACAGGCAGATCTTGGGCTTCAATCCACATCCTCTTGGGCTTTAATTTGGGTCTCCTGAACTTGAACACTTGAGTCGTCACAATGGTAATTTGGATTGAATCACCCTAACTTTTCAATTCAAGAATTAATCTCTAATAATGGTAGATATAATCTCAAAAACATTAGATACATCATATTCTATGACTAAGTTAACCAATTTTATCAGCATAATCAACTTAGGAAGTCTAAACCCTTTTTAAGAAACTTTCACGAAAACCCATTTAATCCTTCTTTGATTTTATAGATTTCTAGCATTAGATCATGAATAGGAATAACAACTAGTGGAATCTAAGACCAAGAGAATTACCTTGATGAAGAATCTGCCCCAAAAACCTTAAATTCGCCTCCAAAGCTTAAGGTTATGAGAATAGAATAATGACATATGGGTTGGGGGTTTTATTAAGTCATTAAATGAAGAAACTGTCCATTAGCCGCTTCTTCTATAGCGGTCCCGCTTCAGCTCTTACCCCACCGCTACAACGATTACCTAGAAATGCACTTAGCTGCTTTTGCGGCCACCATTATAGCGGTACCGCTATTGCAGTACACCATAATCTAGAAATAATTCACGTTCCACAAGGTTATTCTGAAATCTGATTATCACCCAAGGCCTTATATACACAAACCAGATATGCAGGTATACATAACTCGAATTTCCCAACAGGGGTCTTGTTGACCAAGTCAACCCCCAAAAGCCCAAAACAACTTTCCAACACTAGTCCCAACACACACCCGAGTGCATTGGGAACCCAACCAAACCCACCAATCAATCACAAATGATCATCCAGACTTCTCGGAATCGATGGAATTCCGATAATAGTCCTTTTACTCGAAAGTAAACTTTAAGCCAACCCTTTTTCAGTTTAAGCCCAAATTTCCACAAAATCGCCCAAATCATAGCCAAAGACCTCGGGATGCATGTCAATGGTCCCCTCGGGTAAAAAGTGAGCTAACAAAGCTCGGGAAGGGGTGAAAAGCATCAAAAAATAAATAAGGACCAAACGGGTCGTTACATCAGATACTAATTAAACAATCGCTTGTCCTAGAGTGACAAGGAAGAGAAGGGGGAAAGATACCGTAGCCCGCAACAACTTGGGATGTCTCAAACAAATATTGGGCTCCTCCTACTAGAAAGGATTCTCTACGCAATTCCATCAAAACTGATCTTATTGACACCCAACTTGTCTAGTTCCAAGTCTTCTTAAACCTTCAAATCACAATACAGGAGCCATACCACTAAATATCTCGCCGAGCTAAGTCCTTCGGCACCCAACTGGTCACTATAAATATCTCTAGCACAGCAGTTCCTCCTCAAATATGCAATAAGGCGCTCACCTTTTTTGGCTTCCCTAAAATAGAATATTTGGAAGTTGGTAACGACCCGCCCCTTGTTTCAGTCAGAATGAGTCCCCGAGACCCCGGAAGCTCATTTTAAACCATTATTCTATCCAAGTAACTGTTCTCAGAAAATATCACCAATTCCACTAGAAAACCCTGACAAAGCTCGGTAAATCTGTGATAACTCAAAACTGAGCCGAAATGCATCGAATCCTTAAATATCTTCCTGGAAATATAACCATAGACCATTAAGCTTAACTCGAACAATGCTGACACTGAATGAAAGCACAACTCTCGAATATCACCAATAGTCATTTGAACTAACTCCGAATTTCAGAAACCAATCAAAGTCCTATCGCACATCTGTGGCGGCCAATTCTAATATTTTACTCACGCATAACAAATCATGTCTATCACCCACTACTCCGGTAATTGAGTCATATCCAAGTTATCAACTTATTACCGAAGAGTTATACCTTACGATTCCAATCTTCATGTTTCTCAACCTTTACTCAACACGCAAATCCGATACAACCTCAAACTTTTCAACGCGAAACCTTAGGCCTCATATAATAATCGTTAAACCATCAAACCTCTCATTGTATCACCTCGATATACCCATAAATTTTTCGAAGGTATCACATCTTTCAACTACCGCTTTAAACCTGACGCAACTACCCCCAAGTCTTTAATAACCAAAAGTTCTTACCCAAACTGTCCAGTCAATATTACTTGAAACATGATATATTACCACGAGGGTCTCACCTCAAAAATATAACTCTAGTCCTCACATGATAGGGATTCTACAAATCCTTTCTCTTAAAGAATGCTAACTCATCCACTGTAGAATGTTGCGAACTTTTCCAACGGTGTACCACTAAGCTACTTCTTATAAACCTAAACATGTCGGTTCCCTGAATTATGCTTATCACTAGTGGCCGATCACGAACCTCACGAAAGTTTCCTCACATCACTTAGTTCATTTCTGTAGACTTCTTTCCTTAAGCTCACGCAACAATCACATCCTATCTAAATATGCAAGACAACGACACCACAATCTAAATAGACTCAAGTAATCCTAAGATGTACCTCATTCTTGCTGACACTCGATCAACTATACCCTTTATCCACTCGACAATTTCCCAATTTCTAACCAATTCACGATCATCTATATCGTAAACGATCATCGATACCGTAAACGATCCTCGAATCCACTCAATCGAACACTGCATAATCATATGTTTTGCAAGCTAGCCGAATCAATCCTGGAGATAGGATCATACCACACATTCTGCACATTAGACTTTTCTTAACGCTTACAACTCTTAATTGAACACTCACTAAATGCAGCGTATCACATAACAGTCTTACATATCCTCATGTATCCAACTGAATCGTCCTTGCCCGAATTGTCTTACTCAATCTCCAAAATGTTATCCCGAACTTAACTCGGTTAACCCATCGTTGATCTACCATTTCAAGTATCCTGTTTACTAACCCCTTACTCAAAATCCTTAACGTTGCTAGCCCTCGACAAATCACCACTTACCTCATTTATCAAGTCTGAACACCCCTAACCACTCGCACGCCTATCCCTTATATTCAATCGCATAAGCCTAGTAATAATACCACTAGTAGCGGGATCTAGTCAAATTTACACAATGTATACAAAGCCCCCAACCTTAATTCAACACTGGGTGCAACACCTGATTAACCCTCCTAGGTACTAAACTTTTAAACTGCCCAACACTGATAATCGTTCCATTAGTCAATCACTAGCCCAATTAGCTATCGAAACAATTGAAAATTCCAACTCATCCTTAAACTCTCAAGCCCACTCTACATTGTACAATCGCAACTAAGCTCTCACATCACTAACTTTTTCTTTAACGATTTCCTTTATGCCCTTAACCTTAAAGACACCAATCAAGCTCATCAGTCACACCCCTTTATTGTATGTAATGATATAACACCCCCGCAATCCAAACACGACTCAAGTACCCATATTACCTCACCTCAAGTCTGACGAACCTTAATTCCCAAAAACCGATAGCAAGATGCCTCATTATAATCCTTCAGTTCCCGTATTTAATTTCAAATCACTTTTGTCATTATCAACCAATAAATACTCAAATCCACTCGATCCTCTAAACTAATCATCCATCTAAGCCAAACAAACCACAAAACAATATCAATATTTCTCCTCAAATCTAAGTGAAACAACCAGTAACTCTTCAAGTCATTAACTCATTGCATTCGCCCATAATTGAAGTCATTGCTATCAGTCAATTACTGGCTCCTCCGAAGTCTACAATCCAATCAAATTTACTGATCAAACGATGTGCCCATGGCATTCACTTAATAATAGAGTAGTCTTTTAACATCAACGAGCTTATATCACGAATGACTTTTAATACCATATCCCCAAGATATCACGTGAACTAGTAAGTACGAACGTTACCAAACCATGCCTAATTATTTCCACAAGATTCAATACACCATAATAACCAGAGCTCAAACGACCACATTAATCGGTACCATTCTATCATGCCGAACCCCTTTGACGTTTTACAATCGAACACGAATTTTGCCCTTGCATCAATTGCAACCTTATCTTGACAACCATGTCAGATACCAATTTTTCCTTTCTAATATCACGAAAGTACTCATATCAGAGACATTCCTAAGAAACCTTACTTCGCTACATGCTTTCCACAAAAGTCTTCCCAATTTCTCAAGAAATCCCCCACGATAAATGTCACAACCCATTTTACTAGGTCATGCGGGCACCTATCATTCCCACCGCGATAGGCGAACCCTTATCCCAATATAACTAATTTAAGTAATGGTGGAAGAAATAAATATAGAATAAGTCTCAAATCATCCATACAAGACATAGTACGAAAATACTAAATACAACCCCATAAATCTGGTCTAATTCATACAAGAGCACTAATTCAATACTACAAGTCTGAAAGATGATAAAGTCTCATAATACAACTATCTTGAAATAAGAGTAAGACAAGTAAGTAAAGGAAAGAACATCCGAGCAGTGGTCGTCATTGTGCTCGCCCTGGAATGACTCGACAACAGCCTCGCCAATCAGCTACGAGGGGAAAGAGTGGAACCTGTCTAATACTCTACATCCATAAAGGAATGTAGCAAACGTAGGTCAGTACAAAACAACGGTACTGGTAGGTATCATCGGCCGATTAAGTATAGCTAACATAATTCAGACAATAAAGCAAGATAGGCAATAAATCAACAAGTATAAGTCAAACATAATCGGAACCAAGTATACGTCATCCCCTAGGTAGAGCACCTAAACCCAAATGTGCCAAGTCTCAATATATCCAATCTGAAATCAACATCACAAGTAAAACACCAAATCATCTCAATATAAGCCATGATGCAATGTAATGCAATAATGTATGAATTCAATGCAATGCAATGCCATTCAATGTTGTGTACACATGTACTCCGGATGAAAATATGGAGGTCTCGGTAGCACAACCCAAGGTGACTCATGAAGTCTAAGTGTGACTCGTCCAGGATCTTTGCCCAACAGACAGACGAGACCCCGGATCTTTGCCTACAAGGGGTTCTCACCAGCACCACCCTAGGGGACCCGAAGAGTCCATGCACTCACTCAATCCACGATTCCGGAATGAACATCGGATATCGGACTCTCATGTCACTCAAGTAAATTTTTTTTTACCAAGTATCAATTCACTCAATCCACGATTTCGAGGAGAACATCGGATATCGGACTCTCACGTCACTCAAGTAAAAATCGAGCCCAGCTTATCACAGTGTTTCATCAAGTGTCATTAAGGTATAAACAATGTATCATGAATGGATGAGAATGAGTGCAATGTATGTGTCAGCATCAATAATCTGATCAATATCACAAGTACCAACATGGGTATGCCAATAACATATCAAGTCACAAGTACCAACATGGGTACGCCAATAACATATCAAAGTCACAAGTACCAACATGGGTACGCCAATAATATATGTGTCACAAGTACCAGCATGGGTACGCCAACAATATCAGTGAAAACTACACAAGTTATATAGAACTCTATCCTCGTATCGATATCAAGCCGTAAGATACTACAAAATCACAATCAAGATGGCAAACAGATTCCAATAGCTACTAACAACACGTGGCATCAAGCCAACACAATAGAACAATCAAGTCACAACACAACGGGATGGCTAGCCCCAATCACATAACAGGGCCCAACCTAAGACAATATCCAACCCAACTTCACACCCGAAGATTTAAATGCTCTATCCGACAATATAATCTAAATGTATGCTTCGCTATACGAAGTCTCAACAAGGGTAATCCATAACCTACCTGGATGGTCGAACGGCAAACACAGACAGTCACTCTTTCACCTTCCCTTTCCGCTGAGCCTCAAGATCAAAGAAGTCTAGGCATATTCGAAATCTAGATTAGAAATCATGAAGATCAATACTAATACTGCTAATCATGCAAACTAGGTCAAAATTAACCCTAGAATTTGGAGAAATGGGGTCCACAAGGGCGAAACGGGAAACTCGGGGGTAAAATATCACATTAAACACTAGGTGATGAAAACCCATCAACAAATTGCTAAAGTAACTCAAGTATTCACCTAATTTTGAAATTCAAGCAAAACCCCCAATTTTAGGTATAACCCCTAACTCTTAGATTCACAAATTAGCTTCTAATTAGGAAGAAATCATGCAATAATAAATTCTAGTCATCAAGTCCATGCTTAATAGAGCTAACCCAACCAACAAATCTAGATTTAGAACCCTAGAAAGAATACTCATTAAACCCACTTTCATTCTTCATGTTCTATGGATTTTCTACTATGGATTCTTACTAGGGAAGGTAAAAGAAAGAGATTAAGATTAGAGAACTTACCCTCATGAGAAATCTGACCAAACCCTCCTCAAATCGCCTCCAAGATGCTATGGAAATGTAATTTTTGGAATGGGAAGAAAAAGGATTTCATAAGGCATTTAAATAAAAAATCTGGCTCGTCGGCCGCTTCGGCGGTTCGGCCATCGCTTTCGCGTATCGCTTCGGCTGTTTAGCCACTGCTTCGGCAGTCACCAAACACCAGAAATTTTTGGTGTCTTCCAAACTTAAAATCAACCCCCGAAACTATCCTGAAACCTCCCGGACACAAACCAAATATGCACATATACATAACAACGCCCTACAAGCGCACTCGTAGCCTCATAATTCCTATTGGAGGTCTCGTTGACCGAGTCAACCCCCGATACCTCAAAACTAACTTTCCAACCCAAGTCCCAAAATGCAACCTGTTATATCCTGTATTTTCGAACGTAGGATTATTTGTAAGCTGAGGTGGGGCCCACATGTCAAGATTTTTTTTGGGGCATGTGACAAGTTATATGAATCGTATATGTAAATTTAAACACAACTCGTGAAGGGCCCTGGGGCCAAATCAAAGTGGAAGCCCTCCAAACGAATATTTTTAAGAAAACGTTTTCGGATGACCTGACTTGGAGGGGACAAAACGGCATTATAAGTTTGGAATTTGGGAAAACTCCCAGAAATACAAGTTGTCGATAATTGAAATAGCTTTCCAACGGTAGGTCGTGGGCCTATAGGTGACATCGGGATAAGGAGATATGAACGTTTTAAGGAAGAAAGGTCAAGCTAGGCAGTGAAATGGGCCCAACCCGATTCCAATTCGGGTCAGGCCCATTACCCACGCTTTTTAATAGAAAAAATCAGTTTCTCTCCCTCATTTTCAGATCAAGAAGACCTGGAAAACTCTAGATAAAAAGAGAGAGGAGAGCCTAGAGAAAAAAAACCAGTTTTTGACCAAAATCGGAGCCCCGAATCCCGAAGCCCATGAAGAGAAACGTGTTCTACGTCACGTTGTCTTCGGTTTGAGCTAAAAATCAACTAAATAAGAGGGTGGACGTGGTGTCTGTGCACTTAAGGTATGAATAAGGCTCTTTTTCATTGTTAACAAGTTTATTTAGAGTTTTAACGGATTAGAACGAAGAAAATAGCGTGATAAATTCGTTTGTTGGTATGGTTGAATTGTATAATAGGGTTTGAAGAAAATTTTAGATGTAAACAAATGTATCTAACTTGTAGAATGTGGAGGATGTTGTTATTGATGTTGTTAGTGTTAATTTTGACCTCTTTGCGGAAATAAAATTATTAAATAGTTATATCGCGAATTGGTTGGTTGGGAAAATTTGGAAACTAATGTGCGGGCTGTTTTATGGCATATGTTGGTGTTGGAAATGATGTTAATATATTTGGTATTGTTGTTGATGTGTTGGTTGCTGAATTGTAATTCTGGGCTGGGCATATGTACAGGGGAGGTGCTGCCCAAATTTCTATAGACAAATAGTGAATTAAAGAATGCTATAAGTCTACTATTGACAATTGGTAACAATGACCATTTGTAGATATCGGGCGAAACGGGAATTGAATCTGAACGAGCGTAGAGCGCAACTAAGGTATGTAAAGTCTCTCCCTTCATTCCTTGGCATGTTCTAAACATAAGAGGCTCGAACGCGAGCCTTAGATACGACCATGTTCCGAGAAATTAGAGATTGAAATTGGCTCCAAATCGTTCAGTAAGATTGAACTAGTTTTTTTATAAATTGTCGCCAAAGCGACCTATATGTATGTAACTTTCACAAATAAAGTCGGAATGCCCTAAAACTCTCATGGATGACTCCATAAGACCTATGATCCATAATTTACATACGTCACCTCGGTTCAGCCCAAGATGGGCCCATAAAACCTGATATTTTCTGTATGAATCTAATTAACTCATTTCTGTCCGAAACTCACATGTAACTTTTGGTTATTGTTCTGTCTGCCATATGATAAGTGTTATGACAATATTTATGAGTCTTATAGTATATTTTGACGTCTGGACATCTTATTCTGATGAAATCTGTCGTGCCATCCCAAATGACATATATGTATATT
Organism: Lycium barbarum; assembly: GCF_019175385.1. Lineage (NCBI taxonomy): Eukaryota > Viridiplantae > Streptophyta > Magnoliopsida > Solanales > Solanaceae > Lycium > Lycium barbarum. The sequence continues at coordinate 50,215,874 of NC_083348.1, read as the reverse complement.
ATGAATATTGTCTGATTACTTTGATTTGACCTACCGTTTGGCCTACTCCAGTTCATTGAGTCTGTGTAACGATTTGTATGCATATGGTTTCTCATTAGTCTGTTCGTGGATGCCTCAATGTTTCCTTCACTACGCCCGGGCCAGGTTCTGTTATTCGTGCACATTCCACTGCATTATTCACCGCGTCCCTCGGTGTGCGGGTCGGGTTCTGTTTACATCTGTATATGATTTGATGTTGTGTTTGTATGGGGATGGCGGCCAGGATGGCATATGATCTGATCTGTCTGTCCACCGCGTCCCGTACTAAGAGGGCCGGGATCTGTTACCGCGTCCCTCACCAGAGGGCCGGGATCTGATATATATGATATCTGTATCTGTATATGCTTATGACTCTGCATGCATGATTCTGTCTGTTACACTTCTGTATGTCTGATCTGGATTATGACTCCGTCTGTTACACTTCCGGAAATCTAAGTCGAACTATGACTCCGTCTGTTACACTTCTGCATATCTGGTTTGGAATATGACTCTGCCTGTTACACTTCCGGAAATCTGAGTCGAACTATGACTCCGTCTGTTACACTTCTGCATGTCTGGTTTGGAATATGACTCTGTCTGTTACACTTCTGGAAATCTAATTCGGATAATGATCTTGTCTATTTCACTTCTGTATGTCTGACTCAAACTATGATTCAGTCTGTCACACTTCTGTACCTCTGACTCTGATTACAATTATGTCAGCCACTTTCTGTGCCCTGATCCGTATGATGATTTTGCCAGCTATACTCTGTACCTCTAGTTCACAATACGACTCTGTCGGCTATACCCCGTACTTACGATACATATTGTGGTTCTGTCCATGCACTCTGTATTTCTGTTTCGAATTCGGGTTCGACTCTGTCTGCTATATCTCTGTACTTCTGGTTCGGACTATGATTATGTTTGTTATATTTCCGCTTTACATACTCGGTACATTTTCCGTACTGACCCCCTCTTCTTTGGGGGCTGCGTTCATGCCGCGCAGGTACTCCCAGGTGAGTTGAAGACAGTATAGAAGATGTTCCAGTGCAGATGGCAAGCTCCAATTGTACCCGGAGTGCTGCCGAGTCAGAGTTTGTATGTTATGCTTTCTGGACTACGTTAGAGACTTTGCAGACAGTGTTGTGGGTATTGTTTGTTAGTCTGTAAGCGGCTCCGTCAGTCGATATGCCGGTCTGTGTTATGTACTAAATTTTTTATGATTATAGATTTGTTCTTCTTGGAAGCTACGAGAAAGAACTTTCTGAAGAAAAAAAATTTACTATGTATTTTATCTTATTCGACTTAAAAGGTTTGATGTGATTTTATGTGCAGTAAGAGTCTGAGGGTTCGTTCGGCTCTAAGTAAGGGTCGGGTGCCCATCACACTCTAGAGGAATTGGGGTGTGACAAAGTGGTATCGGAGCAGGTCTGTCCTAGATATTGTCTGCAAAGTCGTGTCCGGTAGAGTCCTGTTTATGGTGTGTAGCGCGCCGCATTATAAACAGGAGGCTACGAGGCATCTAGGGATTGTTGACCTTCTTTTTGTCATAGATCGTGCGATAGAGCCAAGTTATAGGAAAAACGAAATTCCTTCTGTAAGCCTTACATACGGTGGAAAAAGGTAAGTGGTGAGAGGAAAAGGTCACAAGGGTAAGTATGAATGTATTGTTCTGTCCCCTGAAATTTGCAATTCCGGATGGCTAGAATGTGGTACATAGCCGTATGATCGGTAAGGCATTGTTGATATCTGTTGTGTACATATTTTGAAAAGAAATAATTGTATAAGAAGTAAAAGAACCAAGTCTGTTGAAGGACTCAGAGAATGTTGACAAGCAGTTGCTGTAAATCATTATGTACGAATGGTGAGTGGAAATTCAAACAGGCTGATGACCGTGCATGTATGAGTAAGGGCGATGAAGGCACATTTTGTTATCAATGGAACCCTGGGAACCCAGGGCGGAAGATAACTATACATAAAAGTGAAAGTTGAACACTGAAGGTCACAAAGGGAAAAACGGTAATTGTAAAAGAAAGGACGTGTTACGAAAATGTTTCGGAATCTGTATGACCTCGACTAGCCCCAAATCATGTAATAAGGGCCATATGAGAAAGCAGGCGCGATTATATCAGCATTAAGGCGCCGCATTTCATCGAAGTTTCGAGGTTAAGCGTGCTAAGATGGGAGGATGGGTGACCCCCCTGGGAAGTATGCAAGAATTTTATATACATTCCGGTATAAGAAATGAACAGAAATCTAAAATAGCCTAAGTGAAATTAGAATATACGAGATGGTTGAAAACCATAAAAGGCCACACAACACGCAATCGGTTAGATTAGAGAAGAGACAGAAAGAACGCTACAACTTTGGAATTAGAATGAACTTGAACGACGTTTGGAGGTAGTGTGTGGCCTAGTTGGAAATAATTATGTATACACATATGAATGCGTATGATGCCTTATCTGTGATTGTACTGGGGAACACGTGTGTCCCCGCGACCGGTGCTATAATGTGGAAGGCACCAATCGAATGAGGGTACCGAACTCCAAGTAATAATAGCAGAAGTAAATGGTGCAAGTGTTATAAAATACGTTGATGTTATCCTTGTGGGTAGGTTAAGAATGGAGAGGTCTTAATACCAGGATATTTGAAAAAGAAAGGGTATGAGGATGTGGACGACTAAGGAAATTAGAATATGTGGAAGTGGTCTGATTCTAATCATAATTCTATCGGTTATACGTCTGCGCCTCTGATTTTGATGAGGCTTTGCCTATTATGCCTCTGTACTTCTGAATCTGATTACGTTTCTGTCTGATATGCCTCTGAACGTTTGACTCTGATTACGAATCTGTCTGATACATCTCTGTACGTCTGACTCCGATCACGGATCTGTCTGACATACTTCTATACGTCTGACTTTGACTACGGATCTGTCCGACATAGTTCAGTACATCTGACTCTGATTATGGATCTTTTCGATATGCTTCTGTGCGTCTGGCTCTAGCTATGAATCTGTTTGATATGATGTGGGATTACGAAAACGTTGTAAGGAACCGAAAAGTGTGACAAGAGGTGAAATATGTTAATGGCTAGACCGAAAAAGAAAGGACAACAACGTTGTTAAATATAGAAGCAAAAGATATGCCGGGATAGGACAAGCAGGAGTTGTAAAATGAATACCCCCCCCCCCCCCCCACAGGCTGTCTGATTAAATACGAGTATGTAGCTGGCAAGAGGACCTCCCCTGAGACATTTTTAAGACCTGCAAGGCTAATTTAACATTCGAGGATGAATGTTCTAAAGGGGGGGAGGATGTTATATCCTGTATTTTCGAACGTCGGATTATTTGTAAGCTGAGGTGGGGCCCACATGTCAAGATTTTTTTTGCGGCATGTGACAAGTTATATGAATCGTATATGTAAAGTTAAACACAACTCGTGAAGGGCCCTGGGGCCAAATCAAAGTGGAAGCCCTCCAAACGAATATTTTTAAGAAAACGTTTTCGGATGACCTGACTTGGAGGGGCAACAACGGCATTATAAGTTTGGAATTTGGGAAAACTCCCAGAAATAAAGGTTGTCGATAATTGAAATAGCTTTCCAACGGTAGGTCGTGGGCCTATAGGCGACATCGGGATAAGGAGATATGAACATTTTAAGGAAGAAAGGTCAAGCTGGGCAGTGAAATGGGCCCAACCCGATTCCAATTCGGGTCAGGCCCATTACCCACGCTTTTTAATAGAAAAAATCAGTTTCTCTCCCTCATTTTCAGATCAAGAAGACCTGGAAAACTCTAGATAAAAAGAGAGAGGAGAGCCTAGAGAAACAAAAACAGTTTTTGACCAAAATCGGAGCCCCGAATCCTGAAGCCCATGAAGAGAAAAGTGTTCTACGTCGCGTTGCCTTCGGTTTGAGCTAAAAATCAACTAAATAAGAGGGTGGACGTGGTGTCTGTGCACTTAAGGTATGAATAAGGCTCTTTTTCATTGTTAACAAGTTTATTTAGAGTTTTAACGGATTAGAACGAAGAAAATAGCGTGATAAATTCGTTTGTTGGTATGGTTGAATTGTAGAATAGGGTTTGAAGAAAATTTTAGATGAAAACAAATGTATCTAACTTGTAGAATGTGGAGGATATTGTTATTGATGTTGTTAGTGTTAATTTTGACCTCTTTGCGGAAATAAAATTATTAAATAGTTATATTGTGAATTGGTTGGTTGGGAAAATTTGGAAAATAATGTGCGGGCTGTTTTATGGCATATGTTGGTGTTGGAAATGATGTTAATATATTTGGTATTGTTGTTGATGTGTTGGTTGCTGAATTGTAATTCTGGGCTGGGCATATGTACAGGGGAGGTGCTGCCCAAATTTCTATAGACAAATAGTGAATTAAAGAATGCTATAAGTCTACTATTGACAATTGGTAACAATGACCATTTGTAGATTTCGGGCGAAACGGGAATTGAATCTGAACGAGCGTAGAGCGCAACTAAGGTATGTAAAGTCTCTCCCTTCATTCCTTGGCATGTTCTAAACATAAGAGGCTCGAACGCGAGCCTTAGATACGACCATGTTCCGAGAAATTAGAGATTGAAATTGGCTCCAAATCGTTCAGTAAGATTGAACTAGTTTTTTTATAAATTGTCGCCAAAGCGACCTATATGTATGTAACTTTCACAAATAAAGTCGGAATGCCCTAAAACACTCATGGATGACTCCATAAGACCTATGATCCATAATTTACATACGTCACCTCGGTTCAGCCCAAGATGGGCCCACAAAACCTGATATTTTCTGTATGAATCTAATTAACTCATTTCTGTCCGAAACTCACATGTAACTTTTGGTTATTGTTCTGTCTGCCATATGATAAGTGTTATGACGATATTTATGAGTCTTATAGTATATTTTGACGTCTGGACATCTTATTCTGATGAAATCTGTCGTGCCATCCCAAATGACATATATGTATATTATGAATATTGTCTGATTACTTTGATTTGACCTACCGTTTGGCCTACTCCAGTTCATTGAGTCTGTGTAACGATTTGTATGCATATGGTTTCTCATTAGTCTGTTCGTGGATGCCTCAATGTTTCCTTCACTGCGCCCGGGCCAGGTTCTGTTATTCGTGCACATTCCACTGCATTATTCACCGCGTCCCTCGGTGTGCGGGTCGGGTTCTGTTTACATCTGTATATGATTTGATGTTGTGTTTGTATGGGGATGGCGGCCAGGATGGCATATGATCTGATCTGTCTGTCCACCGCGTCCCGTACTAAGAGGGCCGGGATCTGTTACCGCGTCCCTCACCAGAGGGCCGGGATCTGATATATATGATATCTGTATCTGTATATGCTTATGACTCTGCATGCATGATTCTGTCTGTTACACTTCTGTATGTCTGATCTGGATTATGACTCCGTCTGTTACACTTCCGGAAATCTGAGTCGAACTATGACTCCGTCTGTTACACTTCTGCATATCTGGTTTGGAATATGACTCTGCCTGTTACACTTCCGGAAATCTGAGTCGAACTATGACTCCGTCTGTTACACTTCTGCATGTCTGGTTTGGAATATGACTCTGTCTGTTACACTTCTGGAAATCTAATTCGGATAATGATCTTGTCTGTTTCACTTCTGTATGTCTGACTCAAACTATGATTCAGTCTGTCACACTTCTGTACCTCTGACTCTGATTACAATTATGTCAGCCACTTTCTGTGCCCTGATCCGTATGATGATTTTGCCAGCTATACTCTGTACCTCTAGTTCACAATACGACTCTGTCGGCTATACCCCGTACTTACGATACATATTGTGGTTCTGTCCATGCACTCTGTATTTCTGTTTCGGATTCGGGTTCGACTCTGTCTGCTATATCTCTGTACTTCTGGTTCGGACTATGATTATGTTTGTTATATTTCCGCTTTACATACTCGGTACATTTTCCGTACTGACCCCCTCTTCTTTGGGGGCTGCGTTCATGCCGCGCAGGTACTCCCAGGTGAGTTGAAGACAGTATAGAAGATGTTCCAGTGCAGATGGCAAGCTCCAATTGTACCCGGAGTGCTGCCGAGTCAGAGTTTGTATGTTATGCTTTCTGGACTACGTTAGAGACTTTGCAGACAGTGTTGTGGGTATTGTTTGTTAGTCTGTAAGCGGCTCCGTCAGTCGATATGCCGGTCTGTGTTATGTACTAAATTTTTTATGATTATAGATTTGTTCTTCTTGGAAGCTACGAGAAAGAACTTTCTGAAGAAAAAAAATTTACTATGTATTTTATCTTATTCGACTTAAAAGGTTTGATGTGATTTTATGTGCAGTAAGAGTCTGAGGGTTCGTTCGGCTCTAAGTAAGGGTCGGGTGCCCATCACACTCTAGAGGAATTGGGGTGTGACAAAGTGGTATCGGAGCAGGTCTGTCCTAGATATTGTCTGCAAAGTCGTGTCCGGTAGAGTCCTGTTTATGGTGTGTAGCGCGCCGCATTATAAACAGGAGGCTACGAGGCATTTAGGGATTGTTGACCTTCTTTTTGTCATAGATCGTGCGATAGAGCCAAGTTATAGGAAAAACGAAATTCCTTCTGTAAGCCTTACATACGGTGGAAAAAGGTAAGTGGTGAGAGGAAAAGGTCACAAGGGTAAGTATGAATGTATTGTTCTGTCCCCTGAAATTTGCAATTCCGGATGGCTAGAATGTGGTACATAGCCGTATGATCGGTAAGGCATTGTTGATATCTGTTGTGTACATATTTTGAAAAGAAATAATTGTATAAGAAGTAAAAGAACCAAGTCTGTTGAAGGACTCAGAGAATGTTGACAAGCAGTTGCTGTAAATCATTATGTACGAATGGTGAGTGGAAATTCAAACAGGCTGATGACCGTGCATGTATGAGTAAGGGCGATGAAGGCACATTTTGTTATCAATGGAACCCTGGGAACCCAGGGCGGAAGATAACTATACATAAAAGTGAAAGTTGAACACTGAAGGTCACAAAGGGAAAAACGGTAATTGTAAAAGAAAGGACGTGTTACGAAAATGTTTCGGAATCTGTATGACCTCGACTAGCCCCAAATCATGTAATAAGGGCCATATGAGAAAGCAGGCGCGATTATATCAGCATTAAGGCGCCGCATTTCATCGAAGTTTCGAGGTTAAGCGTGCTAAGATGGGAGGATGGGTGACCCCCCTGGGAAGTATGCAAGAATTTTATATACATTCCGGTATAAGAAATGAACAGAAATCTAAAATAGCCTAAGTGAAATTAGAATATACGAGATGGTTGAAAACCATAAAAGGCCACACAACACGCAATCGGTTAGATTAGAGAAGAGACAGAAAGAACGCTACAACTTTGGAATTAGAATGAACTTGAACGACGTTTGGAGGTAGTGTGTGGCCTAGTTGGAAATAATTATGTATACACATATGAATGCGTATGATGCCTTATCTGTGATTGTACTGGGGAACACGTGTGTCCCCGCGACCGGTGCTATAATGTGGAAGGCACCAATCGAATGAGGGTACCGAACTCCAAGTAATAATAGCAGAAGTAAATGGTGCAAGTGTTATAAAATACGTTGATGTTATCCTTGTGGGTAGGTTAAGAATGGAGAGGTCTTAATACCAGGATATTTGAAAAAGAAAGGGTATGAGGATGTGGACGACTAAGGAAATTAGAATATGTGGAAGTGGTCTGATTCTAATCATAATTCTATCGGTTATACGTCTGCGCCTCTGATTTTGATGAGGCTTTGCCTATTATGCCTCTGTACTTCTGAATCTGATTACGTTTCTGTCTGATATGCCTCTGAACGTTTGACTCTGATTACGAATCTGTCTGATACATCTCTGTACGTCTGACTCCGATCACGGATCTGTCTGACATACTTCTATACGTCTGACTTTGACTACGGATCTGTCCGACATAGTTCAGTACATCTGACTCTGATTATGGATCTTTTCGATATGCTTCTGTGCGTCTGGCTCTAGCTATGAATCTGTTTGATATGATGTGGGATTACGAAAACGTTGTAAGGAACCGAAAAGTGTGACAAGAGGTGAAATATGTTAATGGCTAGACCGAAAAAGAAAGGACAACAACGTTGTTAAATATAGAAGCAAAAGATATGCCGGGATAGGACAAGCAGGAGTTGTAAAATGAATACCCCCCCCCCCCCCCCACAGGCTGTCTGATTAAATACGAGTATGTAGCTGGCAAGAGGACCTCCCCTGAGACATTTTTAAGACCTGCAAGGCTAATTTAACATTCGAGGATGAATGTTCTAAAGGGGGGGAGGATGTTATATCCTGTATTTTCGAACGTCGGATTATTTGTAAGCTGAGGTGGGGCCCACATGTCAAGATTTTTTTTGCGGCATGTGACAAGTTATATGAATCGTATATGTAAAGTTAAACACAACTCGTGAAGGGCCCTGGGGCCAAATCAAAGTGGAAGCCCTCCAAACGAATATTTTTAAGAAAACGTTTTCGGATGACCTGACTTGGAGGGGCAACAACGGCATTATAAGTTTGGAATTTGGGAAAACTCCCAGAAATAAAGGTTGTCGATAATTGAAATAGCTTTCCAACGGTAGGTCGTGGGCCTATAGGCGACATCGGGATAAGGAGATATGAACATTTTAAGGAAGAAAGGTCAAGCTGGGCAGTGAAATGGGCCCAACCCGATTCCAATTCGGGTCAGGCCCATTACCCACGCTTTTTAATAGAAAAAATCAGTTTCTCTCCCTCATTTTCAGATCAAGAAGACCTGGAAAACTCTAGATAAAAAGAGAGAGGAGAGCCTAGAGAAACAAAAACAGTTTTTGACCAAAATCGGAGCCCCGAATCCTGAAGCCCATGAAGAGAAAAGTGTTCTACGTCGCGTTGCCTTCGGTTTGAGCTAAAAATCAACTAAATAAGAGGGTGGACGTGGTGTCTGTGCACTTAAGGTATGAATAAGGCTCTTTTTCATTGTTAACAAGTTTATTTAGAGTTTTAACGGATTAGAACGAAGAAAATAGCGTGATAAATTCGTTTGTTGGTATGGTTGAATTGTAGAATAGGGTTTGAAGAAAATTTTAGATGAAAACAAATGTATCTAACTTGTAGAATGTGGAGGATATTGTTATTGATGTTGTTAGTGTTAATTTTGACCTCTTTGCGGAAATAAAATTATTAAATAGTTATATTGTGAATTGGTTGGTTGGGAAAATTTGGAAAATAATGTGCGGGCTGTTTTATGGCATATGTTGGTGTTGGAAATGATGTTAATATATTTGGTATTGTTGTTGATGTGTTGGTTGCTGAATTGTAATTCTGGGCTGGGCATATGTACAGGGGAGGTGCTGCCCAAATTTCTATAGACAAATAGTGAATTAAAGAATGCTATAAGTCTACTATTGACAATTGGTAACAATGACCATTTGTAGATTTCGGGCGAAACGGGAATTGAATCTGAACGAGCGTAGAGCGCAACTAAGGTATGTAAAGTCTCTCCCTTCATTCCTTGGCATGTTCTAAACATAAGAGGCTTGAACGCGAGCCTTAGATACGACCATGTTCCGAGAAATTAGAGATTGAAATTGGCTCCAAATCGTTCAGTAAGATTGAACTAGTTTTTTTATAAATTGTCGCCAAAGCGACCTATATGTATGTAACTTTCACAAATAAAGTCGGAATGCCCTAAAACACTCATGGATGACTCCATAAGACCTATGATCCATAATTTACATACGTCACCTCGGTTCAGCCCAAGATGGGCCCACAAAACCTGATATTTTCTGTATGAATCTAATTAACTCATTTCTGTCCGAAACTCACATGTAACTTTTGGTTATTGTTCTGTCTGCCATATGATAAGTGTTATGACGATATTTATGAGTCTTATAGTATATTTTGACGTCTGGACATCTTATTCTGATGAAATCTGTCGTGCCATCCCAAATGACATATATGTATATTATGAATATTGTCTGATTACTTTGATTTGACCTACCGTTTGGCCTACTCCAGTTCATTGAGTCTGTGTAACGATTTGTATGCATATGGTTTCTCATTAGTCTGTTCGTGGATGCCTCAATGTTTCCTTCACTGCGCCCGGGCCAGGTTCTGTTATTCGTGCACATTCCACTGCATTATTCACCGCGTCCCTCGGTGTGCGGGTCGGGTTCTGTTTACATCTGTATATGATTTGATGTTGTGTTTGTATGGGGATGGCGGCCAGGATGGCATATGATCTGATCTGTCTGTCCACCGCGTCCCGTACTAAGAGGGCCGGGATCTGTTACCGCGTCCCTCACCAGAGGGCCGGGATCTGATATATATGATATATGTATCTGTATATGCTTATGACTCTGCATGCATGATTCTGTCTGTTACACTTCTGTATGTCTGATCTGGATTATGACTCCGTCTGTTACACTTCCGGAAATCTGAGTCGAACTATGACTCCGTCTGTTACACTTCTGCATATCTGGTTTGGAATATGACTCTGCCTGTTACACTTCCGGAAATCTAAGTCGAACTATGACTCCGTCTGTTACACTTCTGCATGTCTGGTTTGGAATATGACTCTGTCTGTTACACTTCTGGAAATCTAATTCGGATAATGATCTTGTCTGTTTCACTTCTGTATGTCTGACTCAAACTATGATTCAGTCTGTTACACTTCTGTACCTCTGACTCTGATTACAATTATGTCAGCCACTTTCTGTGCCCTGATCCGTATGATGATTTTGCCAGCTATACTCTGTACCTCTAGTTCACAATACGACTCTGTCGGCTACACCCCGTACTTACGATACATATTGTGGTTCTGTCCATGCACTCTGTATTTCTGTTTCGGATTCGGGTTCGACTCTGTCTGCTATATCTCTGTACTTCTGGTTCGGACTGTGATTATGTTTGTTATATTTCCGCTTTACATACTCGGTACATTTTCCGTACTGACCCCCTCTTCTTCAGGGGCTGCGTTCATGCCGCGCAGGTACTCCCAGGTGAGTTGAAGACAGTATAGAAGATGTTCCAGTGCAGATGGCAAGCTCCAATTGTTCCCGGAGTGCTGCCGAGTCAGAGTTTGTTTGTTATGCTTTCTGGACTACGTTAGAGACTTTGCAGACAGTGTCGTGGGTATTGTTTGTCAGTCTGTAAGCGGCTCCGTCAGTCGATATGCCGGTCTGTGTTATGTACTAAATTTTGTATGATTATAGATTTGTTATTCTTGGAAGCTACGAGAAAGAACTTTCTGAAAAAACAATTACTATGTATTTTATCTTATTCGACTTAAAAGGTTTGATGTGATTTTATGTGCAGTAAGAGTCTGAGGGTTCGTTCGGCTCTAAGTAAGGGTCGGGTGCCCATCACACCCTAGATGAATTGGGGTGTGACACAACCAAGTACATTGGGAACTGAACCAAATATGCACACAAGTTCTAAATGACCATCCAGACCTCTCAAAATCAATGGATTTTCGAAAAAGGTTTGTTTGCCCAAAGGTCAACTTTGAGTCAACTCTTTTTCGCTCAAAGTCCAAATTTCACGAAAAGTCGCCAGAATCAAATCTAGACACCTCGGAATGTGTCAACAGTCCCCTCGGGTCAAAAGTGAGCTAACCTTGCTCGAAAAAGGGGCAAAAATGTCGGAAAGACTATAACGACCAAACGAGTTGTTACAATAAATGAGTCTAATCGTGACTCCAACAACAACCAAGTCTGATCGCAACTCCACACACAATCGAATCGTTAAGCCAAAGCTTGCAACTGAACTTGATCACGCGTCAGAATCAGAATAACACGTCTCGTACCATACCACCACATGTCATAGATCGACCATTCGCATAAGAATTTAAGGAGGAGTTTCCACGCTCCATGGGTGATTAAGATAAGAAAGTTTAGATACCAATTGGAATCGACTAGTTACCAATTTGAATGAAGTCGCATGAGAGAATGAAAGAGTTGGAAGTTTCCTAAAATGTCTTATAGCTTCTCGCAGATAGATAAGGAGCTCATCATACCGATCCACGAGATTTATTATAGACCGGGTAACTTAGGTCTCTGATACCAACTTGTTACGATCCAATTTCACAAAGTCGTGCGGGCACCTACCTTTTCCACCTCGGTAGGCGAACTCTTAACTCAACATTCACAATTTATAGAAAAAAGCGGAAGAAAGAAAAATAACATAAGTCTCACAAATATAATATAAATATGTGCGGAAGGAAAAGAAATCCACCCAGTATCTGATCTGGTCATACAAGAGCATCTAAACTAATTACTACAAGTCTAAATAATAATTCATAATAGTCTCAAAATCATGTCTCAGAATAGAAAGGAAGACATAATAATAGGAAGACTCTTCGGGCAGCGAACATCCTCATGCTCACCCTGAAGAGACTTGAATCAGCAATCCTCGAATATCAGCCACGAGGGATAAAGGTACATCTATCCTGGTACTCTGCATTCATAAAAGAATGTAGGAAGTGCCGGTCAGTACAAAGAACAAGTGTTGGTAGGTATCATAGGTTGTCCTCAGTTAGCTAACATATATAAAGAAAGTAAATGAAAGGTAGGCATGATCAAAATCAAGTACAAGTATAATACAGTCTCAGCAATACACATCAAGTCCTCAAGTATCAACAATTCACATAAGTATGCAAACCCTAAGCTACCAAGAAGGTTCTATAACTGATTAAGTCTATAGTGAAGTATCTTAACTCGAGTGTTCTAAGTCTCATCATATCTGATCAAGCTTATTGTTAAAGAATCTAATCTCAAGTGTTCCAAGTACTCATCATAACCGGTAAAATATTCAATCAAGTATCCGATAAAGTATCCATAGCACAATAACAATCCAATCACAATGATTATAACAAGTGCAATGCAATGCAATGATGTGGATGACATGAATGCAATGGACATATATCAATACTGTGTATACACATGCCTCGAGTGGAACATCACGTCTCGACGGTCATGACCCATGGGAGACCTACGAAGTCCATGTACCATGTCGCTCTGTAACACAAAGCCTAGAGACGACCTTTCCACGCTTCACGCCTACCGACCATCCCGAATCACACAACCTAGAATGGTCGCGCAATCAGTATAATACCTCCTTGTCACGACCGGACTAGGGGCCCATGACGGGTACCCAGAGCTGACTACCGAGCACCACTTATTATGCTAGTCATCATACCCAACCTGAACATACACAATCTCGAAGGCAGCATACACACACACGCACAGATATATATATATATATATATATATATATATATAAGCCCTTGTGGCTACAAAAATGATATACAAAATATACATTGATATATCCATAAGACATCAACTGCCCACGCATCCGTATCTACGAGCCTCTACTAGAGTACTGTGACATAAGGACGGGACAGGATCCCATCATACCCAAATATATAGACAAAATAATATGACCATAAGTAGCACCTCCGGAGTAATGGAGTGCTCTTGTAAATCCGCTGAAAAGATAAGATCCTACGGGTCTGCACCATCTTCCTATCTACCTGTGGGCATGAACACAGCGTCCAAAAGAAAAGGACGTCAGTACGAAAAGTGTACTGAGTATGTAAGGCATGAATAATACTAACATAATAAAGAAATGATGAAACATGAGGCGAAGATATAACCTGCTTAGATTTTAATGGAAAACACATGCTATGCATATCAAATATACCATCATCGTTAACCCTCGTCTGGGTAACTATCACACACCGCCCACTAGTCGTGTCATGTCCGGCCATCTAGGCACGGTGTTATATCAAGCCGCCCACCTTAGCGGTGTCATGCCCGACCATCTAGGCACGATGTAGTCATAAGCTGCCCGTCTTAGCGATGTCATGTCCGGCCATCTAGGCACAGTGTAGTCATAAGCTGGCCGCCTCAGCGGTGTCATGCCTGGCCATCTAGGCGCGGTGTAATCTCATTATCATATACTTATCATAATGCATGCATAAAAACTCCAGGACAAGCGATAACTCTATTGGGGTGACGTAAAGTCGAGAACCCCCGATTCCATTATGGAGTAGTCATGATCATCATATCTCACCTTGAAGGAACTAGCATTATAAAGTGAGTCTAGCAACAACGAATAACATCAAAGAATCGTATAAGGGTCATTAACTTCATAAGAATATCATATCGTAAGCTTTGGAATCTCTTGACTTAGAATCATCATCATCATTGATCATTTTCGTAACATATCTCTTATCTTTATCTCATGAGTAGTTCTTAATAGTCATAGACTCATAGTTTCCGGAATATGAGAACATCGTGGAAAGTTAAAAGAAGTCATATTATGGAGTCATGCCTTAGAAAAAGAAGGGACTAGCCTCACATACCTTTATGTCTCCTCAACTTTATCGTCTAATTGTTTGCCTTTCAAGCTCGCGGTTCTACCTTCAAGAGAGTTTGTTCTAAGATTAAACAACCGGAAACATACTTAAGCTTAAGCTAAAGCAATTAAAAGAATATGGAAATTTGGTGACACTTCCTTTGTTTCGACAACTTCTTCCATAGAATAAGATAACCCTCAACCATCCATAAGAACATTCATGATAACATAATCAATAGGTTCCTTAAGTTAAACATTGTTTACTTCTTAAATCCACCTTCAAGATCATCCATAATCGCACCTATATTACAACATCATATTCATTCTCATAAAATACTCCTTTAATATCATTTGTACCATTCACCACAAGTTTGTACTACTAACATGTCAAGAACTATTATTCAAGTTAAGTCATCATTCAAGAATACCAGTATCTCCTTATTGCACTCCATATTCTTCCCCCTTCCATAATCCAAGTCTTTTAACCTCTCAATATTCTTAATAACATGAATTGAACATAAAACTTACCTTTGGTGATGTAGGAATGGACTTTGGATGGAATTACTTCACTTGGAGAAAACCCTACTTCAACACCAAAGAGATTCTTGATTTCCACAAACCCTAGAGAGTATCCTTGCACTTGATTCCACAATTTCTTGGTCTTTACTCCTTGATTTCCCTTGGATATATGATAATATAATGAGAGAATTTTCTAGAACCTTCAAGACTTGGAGAGAGAGTGAAATCTGAAAATTTAGGGTGTAACTCGTCTATTAATAGCTATAACTGAAAAGTTCCAGGTAAGCGATTCGACGAGTGGGTCGACGGTCCGTCAACTTGCTCTGTCGACCTGCTTTTGCAGGCCAGAAGTTGCAGGGTCCTATTGACTGCGGAGATCGACGGTCCGTCGATGTATCCCGTCGATCTGTTCCTGCAGATCAGAATTCTCATAACATAACGGCGGTGCATATTGATGGTCCGTCGACATGATCGACGGTCCATCGATAATGTCTGGTGTTTGCAGACTTCCCTGAATCTGCTCAGCCTGCATCGGCTTGATCCGTTCAACTTCTAACCCCGTAAATTACCAGGAATACCTGCTGGTACACTATGTTCAATATTCTCTACCTTAACTTCCTCCATCAAGCTTTTTTTTTCCCAAATGTCTTTGAAATCTTAATTAGAATCATTAAGTATCCCTTCTTACTAGTGGGGACATCATATACACCTTAACCTACGTTAGCCTATTCACCGCGCAATGACATGAAGTTTTTCGAGGTGTGACACTCCACATGGACACCTCATGACAACGACAAGATATCACATCAACCTTACATCAATTAGAAATGTGCCCCACATGGACACCTCATAATATCGATCTCATATCAAGTTTACGCTCTCCAGGAAAGACCTCAGAGGCTACACTCTCTCACTTATCATCATCAGTACCATAACCATTCAATATCAATGTATCATGGAAATGAGAATGAATATGAAGCAACTTAATATCGACAACCAATTCAATCCCAAACAGTGCCACACAATTAATGTCAATAATAAGGCTACACAATAAGCCACAATAGAATCACAAGTCTCATCTCAATATCAATCAAGTAAAGTACCGCAATATCATAGTCATGATATATCACTAATCACAATATTCAATGTCTCAAAGTGGCAACCAGCCAATAAGTAAATAGAACAAGATACGTCAATAACGCAACGTGGTGGCTATCCCGCAAATCACACAACAAGGCCAACCTAAGACAATATCCAACCCGACTTCATACCCGAAGGTCCACATGTTTTCTCCAACACAAACTAACTATATATATGGTTCGTTAATCGATGTCTAACCAGAAGGTAAGTCGTAACCTACCTGGAAGGCCGAACAGCAAAGTCTCCAATAGTCAAACCTTAGTCTTTCCCTTAGTTTGAGCCTCGAGATAATGGAAGTCTAGTCATATCCGGATTATGATTTTAGAATGAATAAAAAACATCAATCAAACCTTACTTCAATTCAAGACCCTAATCCAAACCAATGGAATGAGGTTTATGAACTAGAAAGAGGAAATTAGGAATCTACAAGTCTTAACATGTAATTAGTGTTCTAGGTGATCAAATCCCATCAATTATATGCTTGAAGAACTAACAAATCACTTAAATTAGGATTCTAGGCAAAACCCCCAAATTTGGGTATGAGCCCTAAATTTTCAATTCAAGAATTTAATCTCTCACAATGGTAGATATAAGCTCAACAACATTAGATACATCATATTCTATGACTAAGTTAACCAATTTCATCAGCATAATCAACTTAGAAAGTCTAAACCCTTTTTAAAAAACTTTCATGAAAACCCATTTAATCCCTCTTTGATTCTATAGACTTCTAGCATTAGATCATGATTAGGAATAATAACTAGTGGAATCTAAGACCAAGAGAATGACCTTGATGAAGAATCTTCCCCAAAACCCTTAAATTCGCCTCCAACGCTTAAGGTTTAGAGAATAGAATAATAACATAAGGGTCGGGGTTTTATTAAGTCATTAAATAAAGAAACAACCCATCAACTACCTCTATGATCACGGGACCGCTATAACGGTCCCACTTCAGCACTCACCCCACCGCTACAACGGTTACCTAGAAATTCACCTGGACGCTATTACGGTACACCAAAAGCCAGAAATAATTCAAGTTCCACAAACTCATTCCAAAATCCGATTATCTCCCGAGGCCCTATACACACAAACCAGATATGCAAATATACATAAAAACACATTATGAACTCACCCGTGGCCTCGGATTTCCTAACGGGGGTCTCCTTGACCAAGTCAACCCCCAAATATCGAAACCAACTTTCTAACACTAGTCCCAAATCACACCCGAGTGCATTGGGAATCGTACCAAACAGACCAATCAATCACAAATGATCATCCCGACCTCTCGGAATCAATAGAATTTTGATAAAGGTCTATTTACCCATGTCAACTTTAAGTCAACACTTTTTCACTTTAAGCCCAAATTTCCACAAAATCACCCAAATCATATCCAAAGACCTCGGTAGGCGTGTCAACGGTCCCCTCCGGTCAAAAGTGAGCTAACAAAGGTCGATAAATGGTCAGAAGCATCAAAAAAGCAATAACGACCAAATGGGTCATTACATGTAGGGTGCTTAAACCTTTGGAATATGACACTGTTTGGAACCTTGCACTATCTGTTCCGACACTTACAACACAATTGTTCTCACTCATCCCAATTCCCATTATGTCCTGATACTTCGAGCCTATATATCTCAAATACCATTCCTAAATTCATTTCTCCTTCTAATCCCTGTCACTCGGCGTCCCTTTTTCGCCTTATACATATGACATTATGAAGAAAGAGATATCACGGTTGATTCCACCCTTTCGAGGGTACTCTCTATCTTATCCATTTTGAGAGGATCACGGTTCATATATACTGCGAGTTTTCTACGCCCTAATGTCCTTAGAATCTTTAGACCACCTATACTTAGCTTAGCCATCCCCACAACCATTCTTACTCGCACTTGCCCCTCAATAGTGTCCATTTAATAGTGTTACCCCACACATGTCCTTAACTCGACCTTATATAATAGGCTTTGTGATTTCCTCAAAGTTAAAATACTTCAGCTGAACTTTATCTACCATTGCTTCTTATTTTAAATACTTCCTGAGAGTTGCGACTACGCATCTGCGAAGTTGAAACTTCATACAGTTAGACCATTCTATGGTAGGTAACTTTGTAGAACTTAATGACACGTCTATGATCTCCCATCTAACCCCGACTAGGCTTTACATAAGTCAATTATTGATTTGTTCAACCCTAAGTCAATTATTGATTTGTTCAACCCGATTTATTTTCCATACACATATTGAGAGTACCCCAGCCTGTACTATATCTTCCTACCCTCATACCTCATACTGGTTTCCTAAGTCTCAAATGTTCAGCCGAACTTACCATCGAAAGGGGGTATGGTTAAAAGGTTGTTACTGTCTTCTTCATATCATTATTGCAACAACCTGTTTGGTCTGTTTGAGCTTTTGGACATTTTTTCCCAAATACCCTTGTTATAGCTTTGTATCGGTATTTATGACTTGTGGGAATGGGTGACGCGGTTCCTGAGGCAATCAGGAAAGTTTTGATTGGTTTTGGTGGTTTTTAGAGGTTCTAAGTAAATTGAATGGAAAGGGTTGACCAAAGTCAACATCGAGGATATTTTCATCATTTTCAAAGTTTCATCAATTCTATTAGGTCCACAACATAATTTATAACTTAGTTGAGTCCTTGGTTGGGCTCCCGAGGCGTTCGGGTGTGATTTGGGTCATTGGTTGGAATTATGGATTTCGAATGTTTTGGAGTTAACCTTGGTCAACAGTAGGGGTGACAAAACTAGCCCAAACCCATTTGACCCGCCCAAGTTTTAATGGGTTTGGGCCAGAGTGATTTTGAAGGTGAGCTGATTTGGGCTAAGCCCAAGTTGACCCATCTCAAGTCATCAAATGAGCCCAAACTAACCCATCAACTACTTTTCTTTCAAAAATATAAAAGTAACAAAACATGATTAATTCTTTTTTAATCATAATTTAATTTTAAAGTAATTTTTTATTTTTTACATTTTTTATTTGAAATTTTTTAAAGAATATTTTTTTTTAATTTCCCTATTTTCAAAAAGTATTTAGTTTGATTTTCAAAATTCCGTTTATTTGAAAAAAGCATGGGTGAGAGAATATTTGCAATCAAAGAATATTAATATTTTTAGTTTCTCAAAACGTTTTAAAAGTGGGCTAAGTTAGGCAGTTTGGGTTATGACCCATCATTTCACCTATCTTGACCCAAGTTATCTTAGCCCAAGCATGCTTTGGGCAGGGTTGGGCATTGACCTATCTATTGATTCAGCCCATATTGACTTGCCCAACTTTAGCCCAAATGGCCCATTTGCCACCCCTAGTCAACACCGGGTTAAGGAGACCTCTTTTGGGAAATTGTGAGTCCACAAAAAATTTTGTAGCGTCGTTTATACTCAGTTTGCATATTTGGTTTGTATCTCAGGGATTCTGGGTGAGTTTCGTATATCAATTCTAAGTTCGGGGAACACCAGAATTTTCTGGTGTCTAGTTATGGTTATCTTCTTTGAGTTTGCGAGGGAAGCACTGTGATCGTGAGGGTTGCATTTGTGTGGGCCATCCCGCATTCGTGAAGAGGAAGTGGTTTGGTTTGGGCTGGCTGTAACAACCCTCCCGATCATTATGGAAAATATAGGATCACCCTAACAAATAGAACCTTCCCAAAGGTAGAACGAGCTAATAAAAACTCGATTGTATAAGTCTAAGAACTGAAAACATGACTTGTTTGTGATGATTTCTTGATTATGTTGAGTCCATGGGGGAGGGGGGGTGATGTAGGGAATTAGAACCCCGTTGGGAATTCTGAGGCCACAGGTTAGTTCGTATGGTGTTTTTATGTCTACGTGCATGTTTTGTTTGTGAGGCCTCGGATGAAATGTTAGCTGATAGAGTTGAAAAATTGAGAAAATTATGAGTTTACTGCTTTAGTGGTACTGGTGCGGCGGGGGATGTGCCGCTGTAGCGGGACCACTACAGCGGTGATCCTCTCGCCGCTGCGGACAAGTGAGAAATGGGGTGTCAGCTATGGCAGACACTGGACCGCCGTAGCGGGGCCGTGGCAGTGGGTCTACGCTCTCCATAGCGGAGGAAAGGTTTGGTGTGGTCCGTTATACCGGGCACTTGGCCGCTATAGCGAGACCGCTGCAGTGACGATTTGACCGCTGCAGCGGTCGATGGGAACAAAATGTCGGCTTTTAAACACTTAGTTCTGAATTCTTTATTCATAAAACTCCAAAACAGTTCCCCACAAGCCCCTAGGGCGAATTTCCAAGCTAGGGTAAGAATATCCTTGAGTGGTAAGTCTCAATCATTCCTTCTATCATTATGTTATCATTTTCATGATTACCATTCCTTTTATGGGTCTACAATGGTGAATTAGAATTAGTAACCCTAGAACCTAGTAGACCTTCTATAGTTGATGGGTTATGATTGTTATCATGTGTTTATCATCTAATGGCTTGGGTTCGTAGCGGTTTGTATTTTCGCGGGTGGTGTTAGCGCTCGGAAAAGCTACTTCGAAATCGTTGGTGCTCTTTCGGACTTTGTTTTAAAAGAGTCACCACCTAATTTTTTGGAAATTAGGAAAACCAGTTTTGAAGGATTTATTCATACACCGTGAAAAATCCTTCTTAATCCAAAGTTCTAGGTAAGGGTTCTGGTGATCCCCTAGGGAAGGTGTTAGACACCCTAGTATTAAGGATCCATACTATACAGTTGACCTTCGAATTCGAATGTGTGAGTATTTGCATGAACTGTTTACTTGGTGTTTATTTTCCCGAAAAAATCTGTCATCTGTTGCATATCATTTTTTGAGAAGAATTAAATATATTCCCTTTACATATAGGGTATTTAGGTTCATATTTATAATATCCAAATATAATTAGTTGCTTTCACATATAAGGATAATGTTACTTTTGTAAAGATAAAGGTGTCTTTAAAGGTTTAGGATAAATGAAATTTCCACATGCCTAGACTCATACATGGTCCGGGTTAGTCCATTTAGTACGTTTTTAGAACACCTTTATTTAACACTTTACTTATTTAAAAAGAAAAATAGTTGGTGCGGGTTTATATAAAACACTTGGGTTTACATAATCAAATTTATTATTTATGATCCTGGAATTTTATCTTAAAACTTGATTGCTTAGAAGAAAAACTATTTGTCATGGGCTTAGGCCCAAACTTCGTTCTCTTATATAAAATGATTAAGATTTGTTTGGTTTTGACCAAAATATCTTACTCTTTTTCTTCAGTTCCTAGACTAAGTCCAAAACATTATTTGTCTCTTTTTTCCTAAGAAAAATTGATTGAAAGTGGCCTAAAATATGACCTTTTTGATTTGGGCCTCATCCGTTAAAAACTCTATGGCTTGCTTTAGTTTAGTTCTAGAAAAAATAATCTGTATACCTCAGTACAAGTGAATTACACATATACATGCCTAAAACTATTTTTGATTCGTCTGATTTTTGGTTTAAAAGACAGAACTTATTTTCGCAAAGCATATTATTTACACAGCTTTAAAAACCCATACCTTCGTCTAATTTTTAATTTAAAAGGACATAATTCGTTTTTTGTAAATCATTTTATTCATATAGTTCTGAAAATCCATTTTCACCAGATTTTTAATATAAAAGGATGGAACTCTTTTTGTAGGGTGTATTATTCACATAGTTCTGAAAACCCATTTTTTCTCCTGAAATTAAAAACAGGACTTTGAAAAAAGACTGAAACTTAACTAGAAAGAAGCGTTTTTCTCAATTTTTACAAAAATCTGATTTAGTCTAATTTGAGGAAAAGATGATAGCAACCCTTTATTTCTTGTAAACGCTAGGAGTGATCCCTTTATTTCCCTTACTACCCTAGCCATTTTTATTTCTTTTTGGAAAATGTTTACACTAATTCGGGTTTTAAAATCGCGTTGGGGCCTAAGGTCTAACTAAACGGCATATGCACCGTTCACCTAAGATGCCTAATTCAAAATGTAAAGGATTCCAATAATAATGTGAGTTTATACAAATATAACATTTCACATTAGATAAAAATGACATACTGAAATTAAAGGAGGAAAAGGAGTTAAGTTAGGGGTGTACCAAACCCCTTAAAGCCATTTTTACCCATGGTTGGGCCTTCGTGCCATTGTCATTCATGGTTGGGCCTTCGTAATATTAGCTTCCCTTTTTACACTTAACAATTTGAAATAATATTTCTGTTGGGGCTTTGGCCTAACAGTCTGGTTGGACTATGGCACAAGTGGCCGTGAAGTAGGAGGGAAAAAGAAAAGGAATTGGATTAGTATAGGTTTAGTGGATCTAGTATTATCAGAATTATGCTTACATATATGCGTATACATATACATCCCCATTTTTTAATCTATGTTTGATGGACCTAATTCTATCATGACCATATATATATATATATATATATATATATACACATCCATATACTTCCCCACTTGATCACAAGTGCACAAACCAAGGACATTAGTTATATACCATTGCTTCACTTGAAAACCTCAAACCACAATATACCAATGGGAAAGGTTGTCACCACCCTTGTTCCCGACACTGCACAAGTTCCAAGGGGTTTCATGAACCCTCGGCATGGCTGGATATCTGTTACACTCCATAATAATCTGTGCTACTGTATTAAAACAAGAAATAATGAGTTAAGAAGGTTCAAGGAAAGTTAATCGAGTTAGTAAGAATATCGTTATATGTACATGGTTTCCTTAAGTATCCCAAGGCGACACGGTTAACTAAAGGGTGTGGAATCGCGCTATGAGTATGTATATGAGGTAATGCGAGTGACCTTTTAAAGTAATTGAGATTATTAGTAATGATATAGAGGATGGACAAAAGATATGAATATACTTTTGCGATTGGAGTTTCGTCAAAGCTTTGTGAGTTCTCTAGTTATGCTTAAGGTTATTGTGATTCTCTGGACCCTTCGAGATGTGTATATAGATTTTTATTGATGTATATAAGTGTGTATATGTATGCATAATAGGTTACATAAGGTTGGAAGAGGATTAGAAGTTAAACAAAATGAATCGGAACAACTTCAGTAAAATTTCGGATCCGATTTTAGTCTATATTGTAGGAGGCATATCTCCTTGTATATGAGGAGTTTTAAGGTATTTCAAAAGCCTAAAATGAAGTTCATCGAGTCTAGTTTGTAATTAAACAAACCTCTCGTCAAAATTATATCGGGATAAGGAGATATGGACGATGCAAGTTGGGCTGAGCGGGGATTAAGACTTAAATGTTCACAATTTTTCACTAGTGGCTGTGTGGGCCCCACAAACACATGGCAAAAATCAGATTTTTGCCCATGCTCAGTTGGGGGAACGTGCAAGACCCCTTGGGCAGAAAAAATATCCAACTTTGTTGACCAAAAGTTGCATGCCAACTCATTTTTCCCAATGCCACAAATTGAACAAGAGAGAGAAGCTCTCATCTTCTCCAACTAGAGAAAGAGAGCCACGGCCATGGAAGCT
This sequence comes from Lycium barbarum, assembly GCF_019175385.1. Taxonomy (NCBI): domain Eukaryota; kingdom Viridiplantae; phylum Streptophyta; class Magnoliopsida; order Solanales; family Solanaceae; genus Lycium; species Lycium barbarum. The sequence continues at coordinate 50,192,354 of NC_083348.1, read as the reverse complement.
CCACCACCAAAAAAAAAAAATCAGTTTTCTTCCTCAAATCAACTCCTCATCTAGTATACAAGAACGTGTAGTAGTTGTTGGAAAGAAACAAGGAGGTGTAGCACCTCAATAGGGTTGAAGATTCGGCCAAAGTGAAGAACAAGTTATAAGGTAAGGATGATTATTGTTCTTGTGTTGCATGACGATTTGAATGTATAATTCATACATGTTGTTATTGGATTGTTGTTGTGGTTGAAGTAAGGGGTTGAGCCATGAGCTTGGGGAAGCCATGGTTGGTTTCATTTTGTATGTATTGTTGGTGAATTGAATGGGTGTCAACATATGTAAATGAACAAAGATTGTAGAAGTTGGTTTATGATGTTGTATGTTGGTATTGGACTGTTTTGTGAGGGAGTTAGTGAACTGTTTTTACTTGATATTTTGATTGTTATTATCATGAATTTCATGATGTAAATGAAGGTGTTTAATGGTAGGAGTTGAAACTAAAATCGTTTGTGAGTTGTTGTATGGATTATAGAAATGACGATGTAGTTTAGTTGTGTATGAATTGATGTTGTATTTGTCGTGTGGATAGCTGGTCATAACCTACTGAAAATATATGAAAAGAAGGCATGAAATAATGTGTAAGAATCATAGGTGGTTTGCTTAGTATGTTCGTAAATGTTTGCAAGAATTCCGAACATTGTTTAGGGACTGTTTTGGACATGTTGTGGTAATGGACTGTTTTCTAAAAAGTTTAAATGAGCCATGTGTTGTAGGCTTTAATGGAATCATGTTTAATATCCTTGTACATGTATTGGAAATGGATTGAATGTGTTGTGGTTTGGATGAATGGATGAAAATCATGAAGTTGTTATAGTTGTATTGAAGCCGTGTAAAGGGGTTGTTTTAGGGGAAATTATGGAATGTTTTGTGCCAAGTTTTGATTGTTGTTGTTATGAACATTGTGGTATATTGTATGTATGTTGAATATGTGAATTTAGGTGTTAAAGAAACAAATCAAATTGAAGTACGCAAGCAGTCCAAAACAGTGGACTGTTTTAAGGTTAGAAGCAAATTAGTGAATGTTGAATATTGATTGTTGCTATGAACGTGTAGTGAAAGTGAAGCTTAATGATTCAAGTTGAAATTGAAATGGTTTGTGGGCTGTTATAAGAATAAATATGATGCTGAAACAGTTCCGCTAATCGCATAAGTAATGTTGTAAACGTGTTGTTGTCGTTGTAATTGAAGTTGGAAAATTGCGAAATAGAAATTGTAGCGTTGTGTGTGCTGTTTGGCCGTGAGTATGGGGCAGTTTTGAATGATGTATGGACTGTCCAAAGTCCCTTAAATCATGTTTATACAAGTTTGGATTGATACATGAAAGAATGACTAGCAATATTAGCTTGTAGCACTAGTTGGTTTGAATACGAACGAAACGTCGTCTAAATGTTAGAAAGGGATTGTGAGTGTCAAAATACGTATCGAATTCCGTCGTAAACTAATCATAGCTTGTGATATCTTGATATAGGATAAGTACCATTGGGCAGCAAGTACAAGTTATTATACGACTAAACGCTAAAGGTATGTAAGGCCTATTCCTTTCTTTTCTTGGCATGTCCTAGACGTAAGTATGAAATGATATGAACCTTGGGGTAAATTCTACTCTCTAGTTCCAAACATGATTTCTGATCCTTTTCATTCTGTAATGTTATTGTCATGAGTTTATTATATGATTGACTAATGAATGATGCATAGAAGTTCCTACTCTTGAATATTTGCACAACTAGAGACATACTTGATCTCAAAGTTACACCATGATTAAAGTACGCATGTACATAAAATCTGAGATGTTCCTTGCTATAGTTAGTAATGAGATTTCAAAAAAAAAAAAAAGAGAACCGAAGATGAATTGCATATGTGTGGTATCGCCGCTGGATTCTTGGTCGCGGTATTTGTATGTGTGATGTTGCCGCTGGATACTTGACCGCGGTATGTGTGATATTTACCGCTGGATACTTGGCCGCGGTAGGTGTATATGTGTGATATTGACCGCTGGATACTTGGCCGCGGTAGGTGTATAGGTGTATATGTGTATATGTGTATATGTTTATGTTTATGAGGCTATGATTTTAATACCGAGTCCTTTATTAAAGGGTCGGGACACGTTATATATATGTATGATTATAATATGATTTTACTTACCGAGTCCCTTACAAAAGGGGCGGGACACGATATATATGTACTTACATATGATATGACTACCTTGTTATGATTACTAAAACTTATGATGAATTATGTGACAAGTCTTGGGATTTTTGGTCTTTGTACTGAATCTTATGCTACTCACTTCAGATATGTTTCTATTTACTATATTTCATGCTTTACATACTCAGTACATACTCCGTACTGACCCCCTTTCTTCGGGGGGGCTGCGTTCATGCCCGCAGGTACAGACGCTCGTTTTGGAGATCCGTCAGCTTAGGGTACCTATTCAGCTATTTTGGACTGCTCCTTTGTTCCGGAGCTAGCTTGTGGTATAACTCCTTTGTGTTGTATTCATATGTGTTTAATTGGGTACGGCGGGGCCCTGTCCCGCCATATGATACAGTCATTACTCTTAGAGGTCTGTGGACATCTTTGTGGGTCTGTATGTAGTTGTTGATGCATTGTATGTCTATGACTTATGTTTGGGGCGTACCCATTCGTAATGGCAGCCTTGTCGGCTTGCATATATATGTATGTTTGGTATGTTGCATATCGTGGCAGCCTTGTCGGCTTGCGTAGAAAGATATATGTTGTTGTTTAAAAATTGTAACTCCTCAGGAGACAGGTGCCTACGACATACAAAAAAAAAATTGTCAGCTTTAAAACAACACCATACCGTTTTATACAAATAAGTTCATGACATACTAGTTATAAATGATTACAGTTAACCGGCAATATGAGTGTCCAATTCGGGCACTAGTCACGGCCTACGGGGTTGGGTCGTGACAGAAGTGGTATCAGAGCAGTTCGTCCTAGGAGTGTCTACAGACCGTGTCTAGTAGAGTCTTGTTTATCGATGTGTTGTGCACCACATCTATAAACAGGATGCTACAGGGCATTTAGGATGTTACCTTTCTTTCATATCTAAGATCGTGCGATAGAGCCCAGTCATAGAAAATGAAATTCTGTATACTAACATTTGATTTCAGTTGAAGAACGACATCGACAGAAGAAAGTGATTGATGATATTGGAAGTTTCAAAGTACGCAGGTAAGCAAAGGTACGAAAGGTATATGTCGAGTAAGGAATGGAAGTGCGATTGAAATGTAAAGTTGAGAATTGAAAGAGAAAGTATAACAGGTGCAGTTTGGATTAGACATACGAGGTAAGTCCATCATTTTCATACTGTTGTTAATATTGGGAGCCCTGTGTGGCTATGATATGATATGATGTGTATATATATATATGTTGGCCCTGTGAGGCATTGTTGGTATTTCCTGCGTACAGGTTCTGGGATAGTAAGAAATACAGAGTGAACTCTGCAAAAATTTTCCTACAAATATAAAAGGAATGAGATATTAGTAATTAATATGTTTTGAAAGTCGTGTCAACGGTAATGATAAGAGTGGACTAAGTGGTGAGTGTAGTTGACTGCGAGAAATAAGTCGACTGCCGAATCGATGGTAATAGTAATTAGGAAGTCGATATCGATACGGTAAAAGAAGAATTTGGAAAGGGTTTATGATATTAAGAGATGATTTAGAAAAGGCTGGATAATCTTGATAAAGTGTTATTAGTAAGGTACCGACTGAATTGATAAGCAAGGATAAATTATGACGAGTTTATAGTAAAAGAAGTAGTAGTATGATTAATATGAGAGTACAAAGGAAAATGAATTGTGACGCATGCGAATGTATTGGTAAGACAGGCTGTGAGGTAGTGAAGGATAAGATTTACTAGGAAGGGTAAAAGGTTAAGTATGCTCATACAACACTAATGTAACATTCGAGGACGAATGTTCCTAAGGGGGGAAGAATGTTACACTCCATAATAATTTGTGCTACTGTATTAAAACAAGAAAGAATGAGTTAAGAAGGTTCAAGGAAAGTTAATCGAGTTAGTAAGAATATCGTTATATGTACATGGTTTCCTTAAGTATCCCAAGGCGACACGGTTAACTAAAGGGTGTGGAATCGCGCTATGAGTATGTATATGAGGTAATGCGAGTGACCTTTTAAAGTAATTGAGATTATTAGTAATGATATAGAGGATGGACAAAAGATATGAATATACTTTTGCGATTGGAGTTTCGTCAAAGCTTTGTGAGTTCTCTAGTTATGCTTAAGGTTATTGTGATTCTCTGGACCCTTCGAGATGTGTATATAGATTTTTATTGATGTATATAAGTGTGTATATGTATGCATAATAGGTTACATAAGGTTGGAAGAGGATTAGAAGTTAAACAAAATGAATCGAAACAACTTCAGTAAAATTTCGGATCCGATTTTAGTCTATATTGTAGGAGGCATATCTCCTTGTATATGAGGAGTTTTAAGGTATTTCAAAAGCCTAAAATGAAGTTCATCGAGTCTAGTTTGTAATTAAACAAACCTCTTGTCAAAATTATATCGGGATAAGGATATATGGACGATGCAAGTTGGGCTGAGCGGGGATTAAGACTTAAATGTTCACAATTTTTCACTAGTGGCCGTGTGGGCCCCACAAACACATGGAAAAAATCAGATTTTTGCCCATGCTCAGTTGGGGGAACGTGCAAGACCCCTTGGGCAGAAAAAATATCCAACTTTGTTGACCAAAAGTTGCATGCCAACTCATTTTTCCCAATGCCACAAATTGAACAAGAGAGAGAAGCTCTCATCTTCTCCAACTAGAGAAAGAGAGCCACGGCCATGGAAGCTCCACCACCAAAAACAAAAATCAGTTTTCTTCCTCAAATCAACTCCTCATCTCGTGTACAAGAACGTGTAGTAGTTGTTGGAAAGAAACAAGGAGGTGTAGCACCTCAATAGGGTTGAAGATTCGGCCAAAGTGAAGAACAACTTATAAGGTAAGGATGATTATTGTTCTTGTGTTGCATGACGATTTGAATGTATAATTCATGCATGTTGTTATTGGATTGTTGTTGTGGTTGAAGTAAGGGGTTGAGCCGTGAGCTTGGGGAAGCCATGGTTGGTTTCATTTTGTATGTATTGTTGGTGAATTGAATGGGTGTCAACATATGTAAATGAACAAAGATTGTAGAAGTTGGTTTATGATGTTGTATGTTGGTATTGGACTATTTTGTAAGGGAGTTAGTGAACTGTTTTTACATGATATTTTGATTGTTATTATCATGAATTTCATGATGTAAATGAAGGTGTTTAATGGTTGGAGTTGAAACTAAAATCGTTTGTGAGTTGTTGTATGGATTATAGAAATGACGATGTAGTTTAGTTGTGTATGAATTGATGTTGTATTTGTCGTGTGGATAGCTGGTCATAACCGACTGAAAATATATGAAAAGAAGACATGCAATAATGTGTAAGAATCATAGGTGGTTTGCTTAGTATGTTCGTAAATGTTTGCAAGAATTCCGAACATTGTTTAGGGACTGTTTTGGACATGTTATTGGACTGTTTTGGACATGTTGTGGTAATGGACTGTTTTCTAAAAAGTTTAAATGAGCCATGTGTTGTAGGCTTTAATGGAATCATGTTTAATCTCCTTGTACATGTATTGGAAATGGATTGAATGTGTTGTGGTTTGGATGAATGGATGAAAATCATGAAGTTGTTATAGTTGTGTTGAAGCCGTGTAAAGGGGCTGTTTTAGGGGAAATTATGGACTGTTTTGTGCCAGGTTTTGATTGTTGTTGTTATGAACATTGTGGTATATTGTATGTATGTTGAATATGTGAATTTAGGTGTTAAAGAAACAAATCAAATTGAAGTACGCAAGCAGTCCAAAATAGTGGACTGTTTTAAGGTTAGAAGCAAATTAGTGAATGTTGAATATTGATTGTTGCTATGAACGTGTAGTGAAAGTGAAGCTTAATGATTCAAGTTGAAATTGAAATGGTTTGTGGGCTGTTATAAGAATAAATATGATGCTGAAACAGTTCCGCTAATCGCATAAGTAATGTTGTAAACGTGTTGTTGTCGTTGTAATTGAAGTTGGAAAATTGCGAAATAGAAATTGTAGCGTTGTGTGTGCTGTTTGGCCGTGAGTATGGGACAGTTTTGAATGATGTATGGACTGTCCAAAGTCCCTTAAATCATGTTTATACAAGTTTGGATTGATACATGAAAGAATGACTAGCAATATTAGCTTGTAGCACTAGTTGGTTTGAATGCGAACGAAATGTCGTCTAAATGTTAGAAAGGGATTGTGAGTGTCAAAATACGTATCGAATTCCCTCGTAAACTAATCATAGCTTGTGATATCTTGATATAGGATAAGTACCATTGGGCAGTAAGTACAAGTTATTATACGACTAAACGCTAAAGGTATGTAAGGCCTATTCCTTTCTTTTCTTGGCATGTCCTAGACGTAAGTATGAAATGATATGAACCTTGGGGTAAATTCTACTCTCTAGTTCCAAACATGATTTGTGATCCTTTTCATTCTGTAATGTTATTGTCATGAGTTTATTATATGATTGACTAATGAATGATGCATAGAAGTTCCTACTCTTGAATATTTGCACAACTAGAGACATACTTGATCTCAAAGTTACATCATGATTAAAGTACGCATGTACATAAAATCTGAGATGTTCCTTGCTATAGTTAGTAATGAGATTTCAAAAAAAAAAAAAAAAAAACCGAAGATGAATTGCATATGTGTGGTATCGCCGCTGGATTCTTGGCCGCGGTATTTGTATGTGTGATGTTGCCGCTGGATACTTGACCGCGGTATGTGTGATATTTACCGCTGGATACTTGGCCGCGGTAGGTGTATATGTGTATATGTGTGATATTGACCGCTGGATACTTGGCCGCGGTAGGTGTATAGGTGTATATGTGTATATGTGTATATGTTTATGTTTATGAGGCTATGATTTTAATACCGAGTCCCTTATTAAAGGGCCGGGACACGTTATATATATGTATGATTATAATATGATTTTACTTACCGAGTCCCTTACAAAAGGGGCGGGACACGATATATATGTACTTACATATGATATGACTACCTTGTTATGATTACTAAAACTTATGATGAATTATGTGACAAGTAAGTCTTGGGATTTTTGGTCTTTGTACTGAATCTTATGCTACTCACTTCAGATATGTTTCTATTTACTATATTTCATGCTTTACATACTCAGTACATACTCCGTACTGACCCCCTTTCTTCGGGGGGCTGCGTTCATGCCCGCAGGTACAGACGCTCGTTTTGGAGATCCGTCAGCTTAGGGTACCTATTCAGCTATTTTGGACTGCTCCTTTGTTCCGGAGCTAGCTTGTGGTATAACTCCCTTGTGTTGTATTCATATGTATTTAATTGGGTACGGCGGGGCCCTATCCCGCCATATGATACAGTCATTACTCTTAGAGGTTTGTGGACATCTTTGTGGGTCTGTATGTAGTTGTTGATGCGTTGTATGACTATGACTTATGTTTGGGGCGTACCCATTCGTAATGGCAGCCTTTTCGGCTTGCGTAGAAAGATATATGTTGTTGTTTAAAAATTGTAACTCCTCAGGAGACAGGTGCCTACGACATACAAAAAAAAAATTGACAGCTTTAAAACAACACCATACCTTTTTATACAAATAAGTTCATGACATACTAGTTATAAATGATTACAGTTAACCGGCAATATGAGTGTCCAATTCGGGCACTAGTCACGGCCTACGGGGTTGGGTCGTGACAATATCGGGGAGTGGCTAGATCTATCACCCCAAAACCTCCTTAAACTCTTTAACAAAACCAGTGTTACATCAGTACATAACCATAGTCTCGAAGCTGTGCACAAGTATTAGCTTATGGGAAATATTGTGAATACAAAGTAACTTTTAAATAAGTTCAAGATCATGACAAGAATGGGGGCAGACACTGTAATACCATGGGACACATAGAATATGTATATCAATTCCAAGATACTTAATCAAACAGGTGTCATAACCAGGTCCTACTCTTGTATTTACATATACATACTGCCCATAACTAGCCTATTTTCTTATAGGTACGCACACAGTATATCCATGCTATACACATGGTATGTATATACCATGTGTATACTCCTTTCTTTTATAAATCTGTGCAGGGTGTATGTCTAACCACACTCTTATATGTCCAATTACTATAGACAAGGCAAAGCTAATCAAAGTCCAAACTTTAATTTTAATGCACATCAAATAAATAATTCATTAATTTCATATATTTATAGCAGGGGATCAGAATTTGTTTAAGGTAGTCACAAAAGCAAAATAGGAGAGTATAAGCAAAAGGGAAGATCCTGTAACTTGTAATTACACAAAAAAAAAGAGTTGGAGCATCATGAGGCCTAGACCAAACAACACCAAGTGAATTGAGACTATATAGTTTCCCATTCTCAGGAAAGAACACATATTTTTATTTTATTTTAATATAGCAGTAGCAGTATCATGTTACAACAAAGCTTTATACAAGTTACCACTTCAGATAGACAGGTGACAGAGTCAACTACATTTGTGCCAATGAACCCCCAAAAGATGGCATAAAGTTCAAAACCCAATCTTTACATATTCAGACTCCTTTAAATTCCTAGCATGGACATTTTATTGCCAATAATCTTAAACTAGTTTATTGCTTTTAGAAACAAAACTAAAGACCAACTCCTTGAAATGATCACATTCATTACTCTTAACCTCCTAAGTGCATTTTAGGCCTTTGAACATACTAAGGTTTCCTAACCCTTCTTACCTTCAGGCCTTTCTTTCTTTTTCTTTTTTTAAATGATAGGATTTAAGGAAGTCCTGTCCCTTTAAGACAAGAATATTCCCCATGGTATATAGACTAGTCATGAAACCCCTCATTTGGGAGGTAGACACTATGAGTCAAGCTAAGCTTGGCTCTTCTTTGCCCTCTTGAGGTGTCTTGAAAAGACCATTCTAAATCAAGTGGCCCATACTGCCTTGAAGAAAACTTACCATGTCCCCCATAATCAATATCAGACCAAATCCCATTTAACTCCACTCATTTTAGAGCACAGATAGAATACATGAGTTATTTCTTCCCCTTAATTCTATATATAACAAGGTTTTTAAGTCACCAATGACACAGAACCAATTATTACTAGGCAAATCACAATTTTTATTCATTTAGTCTAAGTTATAATATAATATTCAGTAAAGTCTAGGTGTCACAATTTAGTTCAAGAAATTGAGGCTTTTACCAACCTAAGATTAATTAAGCGTTCATTTCTAAGTTCAGACCAAGATAAGTGCCCTTAAATGACCAAGTCCACCTAATCACCACACCAGCTTTAAACACATTCCTCAGGAAGTAAACAAGTCAAACCTTAAGGAAAGAAAAGGGAAAACATAAGGTGAAACAACTAAGTGAGAAACTCATCTATTTGGGACTTAATTAATAGCAATTTTGACCTCTTTAATCGTGACAAGGACATGACAGACGCCTACCCTTTGTTTCAAACTTAGTTTTAGACAACATGAAATTCAAAAATCCCCAAGGCATGATAAAGATATAACAGATAAATGTCCCTCTATTCTAACTTAGTTTTAGGCAACAAGAAATCACAAGAATTTTCCCCCAAGGCTTGGCAAACCACCTTTGAACAATTACCAACTCTCACTGAACTAGGGAGTCAAGGAAGCCTTAGGGTCATGAAAGAAGGATAGGATAGGGTGAGGTCATCACTTCCCCATCCCTTTCCTACACCTTACTTTCAGTAAAAATGGATCAAAGGCCCCACTGGTCATTACCTCCAGTTCATGCCTAAGCTCACCTTTTGCTCTCCCAAAGCAAACCCACCCCTTTACCTTATTCTCCTACCAAAGGCCAATCACCAAAACTCATGGACAAAAGTGGTTTGCCACTGCCCATCCCCCTTAAAATGAGTCACACCTAGACACCCTAATTAATTACATAAACTAAATAGTTTCTAGTCAACTTTAGTTTCAAAACCATACTATGTGAAGCCTTATTGAATACCTTTAGCCATTAACACTTAAGAAAGTTGAATAATTAAATCACTTAAGATTTTAAAGAATCAGATTGAATACCTAACTCCAGGTTCAAAACAGTTCCATCTCCAATTGATCAATCAGTTTTTAGACAGTTAAAGGTACATCATGCCCCAAATCATCTTTTAAAGCTATCTTAAACATCTTTTGAAAATTTCATACATGAACCAGATAAGAGAGAAGGTCTGATAATATGAATGCACAGTTTGAATTCTATTCAAATGAAACCAAACATGACACTTAATCCTGCTAATGGCATATGAGATTCCACTTCATTTTAGAATAATCTCAATAGTTTTATAGACCTTTATTAACTCCTAATGGGCCCTTTAACACCTTATTATCTTATGAGTGATCTTGAATCTCAACTTCATTTTAGACTTCCTTATCCTGCTCTAGGACATTACTTTCTTTAAAATACAACAATTCAGAGTTACTTGACTACTTAAGCACATTCAAGCAGACCTGAGAAGGCCTCAGACCCACACAAGTGCAAGCAAACCTTAAATCTAAATTCCTTAGCCGATTGTCACATATTTCTTATGGACATGCCAAGTTCCCCTAAGTTCTGTTTTAACCTGATCATGATCCTTCCCATGTTTTATTCTTGTCACAACTCATGTCACTTAATTAACATCAAACAAGTATGCAGGCCCAAACAAGAACAGATTCAAGAGAAACAAAAGTCACATTCTTACAAAAAAAAAAACAATTGCTTCAAATACTTCAAATAGATATCACAACCTTTAGATGTTCTACTACATTCAACGGGATTAATGTTAGCTTAAAAATTCATCAAATTGGTAGCATAACTTATGTGATCATGTCCTCATCAGATATAAGCATTGAACAACAAAATTAAGTAACCTTCAACATCCAAAAGAATAGATGAAGTCTATTCCAGCATATTTAAACAATCATTGCATTATTTAGGCATACACATTCAGTCTACTTCAAAAGACCACTTATTAATGTCAGACATGGCTTTGAAAATAAAGAGGGGCAACCTCCACATCTATATCTTAATCAATACATAAACTCAACTGAACCACAAGCAAAACAGCACCTAACCAACATTAATAAGTTATTATCATTTAGACTAATACTAAACAATACCAAAAATAAGAATAATTAAGTAAGGTAGAATGTTACCTTTTTGTGGTGCAGCCCTGGTCAAAAATGAATTTGAAAGCCTTAAGTGCTTCCAAAACCCACAACTCAGCCACACAGACTCTAACAAAAGAGAAAAAATAAAAAAAATTCAACTCATAAAGACCTCACCCTTAGTGAAGTCTTAAAATTTAATAGAGGCTTAAAAATTTGAAATTTTAGCCTTTATTTGAACTTCTCCAATTGTCTAACTCCAAAAAAACTCTTTTAAAATTTTTGACTTCGAGACTCAAACTTTCTTTCAGAAAAAGCCTCTTTTTACCTTTTTCCCTCTTTTTCTGTAGAACCCCAAACATCATCTAAACTCCAAAAACCATTGATGTGGGACTAATATATTTCCAGAAAAATAAACTTTAAGACCAGATCTACGCCTCACATGGCCTCTCAAGCATATGCACGTCAGATATGAACCTTACTCAGTTCGATCCAACCTTTTCAAACCCAACCAATGAAATCTAAGCAAGGTATAATAACAATACGTGTAAATCTCAACATAATAAAGTAAAATAAAGAAAGAAATTTGATTCATTACCATACACGTGATTTTAAATCACGAGATCTAGTGCAACATTAAATGCTTTCATGATAATGGACACAATAAAGCTGCATGCGACTGCTATGTTCTGTGAATTTACCATTTTTGGCATAGAGAGAGGAAGGGAATGAGAGGTAGCGCTTAGGGTTTTATTTAGAAAGTGGAAGAGAGAGAAAGGGGAGGGGGATCTTTTTTTTTCTTTTTCTGAAAATGGCAAATAAAATGAAGGGGGGGGGGGGGGGATATTACCCCCTTTGATGTTTTAAACGACTAGGGCTGGGTCTTGGCCTAGTTTGGGCTGTACTCTGTCCATATTTTAAAGAGTAAAAAGGGGCCCTTTAATTGTATACATATATATGTATACGCAAGTTATACATACATACATATATATATATATATATATATATATATGTATACTAGTAGGCGTATAAAGGTAATTAAAATATTAAAATTAGTAATATCTTAATTATAGATAAAATTAGGACATATTTATTTTATTTCATAAAAATAGTTTTAAAATGGGCCAAATTATGTCAATAGGCCCAAAATTGCGAAAATGGCCCATAATCTATTCTGATCCAACTAATCATTTCAATTATGGACAAATTTGGCCTTAATTGACCTTAATTTAGCTGGTCATTTCAATTATGGCCATAGTTGGCCTAATTTGCAGTTTTTAAAAATTAAATTGCATCAATGATCTTGATTAATTTGAACCAATGAATTTGGTTATTTCAATCAAGGACATTAAAAGGCTAATTTTACAAAATTGACCAATGTCCTTGAACCATGAACTGGTCAAATTAATTGTGTCCATAACAAATTAATTGAAACCTCAATTTGCAATAAGGACCACTTAATTAAATAATTAAAATATTTATAGATAATTATACATAAATTTTGACAAAACACACAATCATGCAAAAAATTAAAGATTAAAGGGTGAAATGATTAGTTATTTAAATTACTCAAAATCCATAGATTAAAGGGAATAATGTTTTTGGCAATTTTAACAATTAAATAATTATTATTATTTTAAGACAAAAAATGCTCCTTTTTTTTTCTCTTTGATTAAATCAAATAAGTATCTTATAAATGTCATAAAATGCCAATTAACTTCTAAACAACCTTGATGATGTCATGAAAAATCCTTCCTCAATTTAAAGGAGTGAAAATTGTTCTGAGCAATTTCATAAAATTATTTAAACCTTTTAAGGTGCACGGCTTATTTTATTTATTTTTCAAGGACTCTGAGTAATTAAAGTAAATTATGGGAGGTCAAAAATTAGGTGTCAACAACTGCCCCTTCGGTGTTCGGGGATGGCGGGACCATCCCTGAGCAACGAAATTTGACTAACCCTAATTTTTAACTAACCTAGTTCATTTCACCCTTTATCTTTCATGCAATTTTCACATATGTGGCAGGACCCGGGTCTCTAGGTTTCCTACATATCTCAGGTTACATGAGAACTCAGGTCACTTGTAGTTCGACTCAACTAGAGACTTTGAAGCGATTTAAAAGGAAAATCCTGAAACCTTCAGTGTTGTGACTGGGGTTTTTCCGGACGACTATTAGAATGTGACTGAACCTCCGGCCTTGAGTTTTCCTACATATCCCTGGTCTCTGAGAATCAGGTCACATATAGTTCGACTCGCAGGAGAAGAATATGTCCCTTATGCAGGCATACTTTCAAATTTCCCGGTGTGTGTCCGACCGGTCGCGGTTTTCAGAAAACAAAATAAAACAAGATAAATTGTGGCTGAGTCTGAGTCTGGATAGCTTCCAAATCCTAGCCGGGGAGCTTTACTCTCATGGGCACCTTATTTTGATCGGCTACGCAAGAAAATGTTTCACGTTTGCTCCGCAATTTGTCTGGATCTGGTTCAGGATCCGGCTTCTTTCCGGCGGCTGTTTGCCTTTTCCCTGTATTTGACCATATGCAGATATATTTTGCGAAATTTAGTTGAATGGTCCTCTTGTTTGTTTGTATGAATGGCCCTCTTGGCTATTTGTATGAATGAACCTCTCGGCTTGTTTGAATGATTGGCCCTCTCGGCTGTTTGTATGAATGGCCCTCTAGTCTGTTTGTATGAATGGACTTCTTGGCTTGTTTGTATGAATGACCCTCTTGGCTGTTTGTATGAATGACCCTCTTGGCTTGTTTGAATGAATGGCCCTCTTGGCTTATTTGTATGAATAACCCTCTTTGTTGTTTGTATGAATGGCCCTCTTGGCTGTTTGTATGAATTGCCCTCTTGGCAAAATAAATGAATGGCCCTCATGGTAAAAATAAATGAATGGACCTCTTGGCATGCAGATGACAATTATGGCCCTTGCGGGTAGATGATCTTTCTTTCATCCATTGTATTGGTTGTTGGCCCTTGTGGCCGGATACGCCCTTTCATCCTTGTCATGACCCTTTTGGTCGTATATATCTTTATGCTCACCAATTGTGACCCTCTTGGTCTGATACATATTTGATGTTCACTCTTTGTGTGACCTTCTTGGTCGGATTTGTATTTATGCTCATTTGCTTTGTGAACCTTTTGGTCTCTCTCCACCGGGATGGGTTTGTTTTCCACCTTTGCTGTGAATAAACTGGTTGGTGCTGTATCCGCTGTCCTGTAAAAGAAAAATTTGCATCCACAGAAAAATTGTGAGTTTCCTGAGAAACCGATTAGCGTTGTTTTCTTCCCATATGGTGTCTCCTCTTGGTGCTCCTTCGAACCCCCTTAGGCTCAATATCTCGAGAGATGTTTCCGAGATGTAATCATGCTATATATATATATATATATTTTATTTTATTTTTATTTTTATTTTTTGAAAATTCAGAGTAGAAATTTATAAAACGCATATTATTTTTTTCTTAAAGTAAATGTTTGCTTTATTTTTATGTGTCATGATGTGTGTTTTCTTCGAAAGAGGTCTTTCGGTTCTTCTCAGATGCATGATTGCTGACTTTCGTATTGGTAGAATGTTTGAGGTCTTTCTAAAAAATTCTGCCCCGGTTTCAAGACTTGCTCTGGGTGTCCCTTGTGTCGTCTTCCGCAGAAGGAATTTTTGAGGTCCCCTCAAAAATTCTGCTACAGTGTATTGCTTTACTTCGTCTCTTTGTTGGTTGACTGTTCTGATATGAATTTTTTAGGTCCCCACAAAAATTCTACCGCAGTGCAGGGTTGATGTTGTCTGGTTCTTGTACTGACCCTTGCAAGCTTGATCTTGTTGACCTTTCCCGCCTTATTGTCTCTGGGGTTCCTTAGGGTTTTCTTGTTTTTTCTTTTATGACGACTGAGCTCGAGAGCGCCTACATATCTTGTCACAGCAGGAATTCAGGTCGAACGTAGTTCAAAATAAAGCGATCGGGTCTGGTATGGACTGCCTACGTATTCCACCATAGAGAATTCAGGTCATTGCGTAGTTCATTACATAGATGGTTTGCTTTCTCCTATTCTAGTACAATTACAAGCAAAAGGTGCGATTACAAGGAAATAATAACGCGATTATAAGTAAATGGGATCCTAAACGTAGTATCTCTTGAGCGTGTCTGCATTGATGGCTTTGGGACAATCTTGTCCGTCCATCTTGGCCAGGACCACGGCTCCTCCTGAAAGTACTTTCTTGACCATGTATGGTCCTTTCCAGTTCGGCGAGAATTTCCCTTTATACTCCGTTTGGTGAGGAAAGACTCGCTTGGGTACGAGTTGTCTGATTTGGAAAAGTCGGGTTCTAACCTGCTTGTTGAAGGCTCCAGACATCCTTTGTCTGTATAGATGTCCATGGCATACCGCCACCATTCTATTTTCCTCTATCATGGCCAGTTGTTCGTAACGATTTCTTACCCATTTTGCATCTTTCAGCTCTGCCTCTTGGCTGATCCTGAGTGAAGGGATCTCTACTTATGCGGGTATGATCGTTTCTGTACCGTAGACAAGGAGGTATGGGGTTGCCCAAGTGGAAGTTTGGGTTGTCGTTCTGTATCCCAACAGAGCGTAAGGCAGCTGCTCGTGCCAATTCTTTTAGTTGTCGACCATTCTTCTTAAGATTCTTTTGATGTTCTTGCTGGCAGCCTCTACGACTCCATTCATCTGTGGTCGATAGGCAGTAGAGTTTCTATGGGTGATTTTGAATTGCTCAAAGATATCTTTCATCAAATGGTTGTTCAGATTGGAACCATTGTCTGTGATGATGGATTCCGGCACACCGAAACAACATATTAGATTGTTTTTGACGAATTCAGCCACGACTTTCTTGGTCACTAATTTGTGGGAAGTTGCTTCCACCCATTTAGTAAAGTAATCTATGGCGACTAAGATGAAACGATGTCTGTTGGAGGCCAGAGGTTCGATAGGTCCTATGACGTCCCATGCCACGAAAGGCCTGGGCGAGCTCATTCCATGTAATCCTGTGGGTGGAACCTTGATCAGATCCCCGTGTATCCGACATTGATGGCACTTTTGCACAAATTTACAGGAGTCATGCTCCATGGTCATCCAATAATATCCCGTCCTCAAGATTTTCTTAGCAAAGATGAATCCATTCATGTAGGGTCTGCATGCCCCTGCGTGCATCTCTTTTAGCAATTTGTGGCCTCTTCAGCATCCACACACCTGAGCAACCCGAGGTCAGGGGTCCTTTTGTATAGCACTTCCTTGTTCAAGAATAAACCATTGACCAATCTCCTGATGGTCTTCTTATGATTTGCTGAACTCTCTAGGGGATCCTCTCCTTTTTCCAGGTAGGTCTTAATATCGGCATACCATGGTTGGCCATCTGGCTCGGCCTCTACATGGGCGCAGTGAGCTTGTTCTTCTTTCAACGTGATCTCTAATGGATCAATGTGGGTACTCTCAGGGTCCTGGATTATCGACGCTATTGTGGCCAATTCCGGGCCCTTGGACTATGCCTGAAGTCAATACTCTTGAATCTCCCGCACAATATTTGTACCAGATTCACATATGGCAGTATCTTGTAATTTTTGGTCGCCCAATTTCCTTTTACTTGATTTATGAGCAAATTAGAGTGCCCAATTACCAACAACTCCGGTATGTTCATGTCCAGTGCCATCCTGAGGCCTATGATAAATGCTTCGTATTCTGCCATGTTATTGGTACATTTGAAGTTGAGTTTTGCGGCCATCGGATAGTGTTGCCCTGCTTCTGATATCAACACCGCTCCAATTCCTAATCCTTTGTAGTTGGCCACTCCATTGAAGAATAGTCTCCAGCTCGAATATGGTTCTGCCACCTCTTCTTCCATGGCCATCACTTCTTCGTCTAGGAAGAAAGTCCGTAATGGTTCCAGTTCCTCATTTACGGGACTTTCGGCCAGCAGATCCACTAAGGCTTGACCATTGATTGTCTTTTGTGCTACGTACACGATATCAAATTCGCTTAGCAGTATATGGCATTTAGCCAATTTTCCTATGGGCATCGGTTGCCGGAAAATGTATCTTAGCGGATCCATTCTGGATACGAGGTGAGTGGTAAACACAGATAGGTAGTGCCTCGGTTTTTGGGCAATCCAAGTTAAAGCACAACAGGTCTTTTCTACGAGCGTATACCGCGCTTCGCAGGAAGTGAACTTATTACTCAAATAGTAGATGGCACATTCATTTTTTCCCTCTTCATTATGCTGGGCGAGCTTGCACCCGAAAGATTTCTCTGATACCGACAGATACAGTAACAAAGGACTCCCTGGCCTAGGTGGTACCAAGACAGGAGGATTGGAAAGCTATCTCTTGATTCTATCAAATGCCTCTTGACATTCCTCTGTCCAATTTGTGGGAGCGTCTTTCTTGAGAAACTTAAGGATTGGTTATATAATCACAGTTGACTGTGCTATGTAGTTCAACCTTCCCAAGAAGCTCATGACTTCTTTCTTGGTTTTGGGAGGTGGTAGCTCCTAAATTGCTTTAATCTTGGTAGGGTCTAGTTCAATACCTCTACGACTGACTATGAATCCTAGCAACTTACCTGCAGGCACCCCAAACGCGCACTTTGCAGGGTGCAGGTTTAGATTGAATTTGCGAAGTCTGTCGAAGAACTTACGCAAATGCACAGTATGCTCCGAGCTTTCTGTTACACCCCGTAGTTTTATACGTGAGATTCGTTAGGTGTTGGTTGTTTTAAGTAAGGACTCTGGAGTTACCTTCAAGGATATATAAGATTATATGTGTCTATCTTATGGCTATGAGAGTTTAAGTGCATATATTAAGCTATGGAAGGATTGGAGGGCAAGTGAATCAAGAAAATTATGTTTGTTGGAACTTTGGAGAAAATATGAGGGGCAATTTTGGCCCAACTTTGAGAAAGAATATCTTTTAGTATATGAGGAGTTTTGAAGCAAAGTAAAAGCCTAAATTGAAGTTCATGAAGTCTAATTTCCAACGCAACAAACTGCTTGTCGATAAGACATCGGAGTAGAGAGTTATGGACGTTACAAGTTAGGCTGCCAGAGTAGGAATTTACCCTGCTCGAACGCGACCAAAGGGCCGCGAACAAGAAGAGTAGTAGGGATTAACCCTTCACGAACACGACCCAAGGCCGAGAACACGAAGGGAAAATTTTAAGTCGGTGCTAAACCGACTTCAACACCCTATACAAGGGTCCAACCTCCTCATTTTCACCCATAATATTTCCAAAGGTTCAACCAACATACATGGGTCTGTGTGTTACATAAAAGTGAGGGATAGGAGTGGTTTCAAGTGACAAGATTATATACGAGGCTTGGAAAACATATAACTGTGAGTGTAGTCTTGTTTTACAGTGGATTTTGGCTTGGATTCAAAGTAAATATTGAAGATATTGCTACTCTCTAGAACAAGGTATGGATCTCTCCTTATTGATGTTGATTTCGGTTTACGTACAAAGATAGAGTTATTAAATAGTCGTATAATGCATTGGTTGGTTGAGAAATTGGGAAAAACATCGTGTGGGATGTTTTATTGAGTATATTGATATTGATAATGATGTTGTTGATCAACGTATTGGTATTTTTGTTGTTTGTTGGTTGTATTGTGATTTCGGGCTAGGCATATAAACAGGGGAGATGCTGCTCGAATTTTGACAGATTCTAAAAGTATTTCATTTGAAGGCTTAAGACAAGTACATGACAATAAGCCTAATAATAGTACGACTGCTTTTATATGTAGATTGCGAGACCGGAAGTAGGTTGGAAAGTCGAGAAGTGAACTTCCAGGTATGTTAAAGCCGTCCCTTCCTTCATTTTTGGCATGATCCTATGATATGAACAAACAAGAGAGTAAACAAGCATCCATATTACCCTACTCTTAGAATTATTAGGAATACTTCAGTCTTTAATGATCATGTACCCCTGCTATTATGTTCCTTCTGGTCATGGGTCTTGAGATTTCATGTATTAGTAATGTTAGCTCAGCAGTTGTCCACCAGAGTTAGTGTGACATCATATTATTCCGAGAGTTCTATGTATCCAATTCATTTATGCATTGCATTCATATTCATATGCATATTGACCGTGACCAAAAGGCGTTATATACGCGTTGCATCATTTATGCATTATCACCTGATCAGCTGGTGCACCATGATGATGATATATGGATCGAGTTACACGTTTCGCAGCAATGTATATGATGATGATGATGATGATGGCCGCAGAGAGACCGATGGGATATGAAATAATGGATAGGGCTGAACGTTCCTCAGCACTATGACCTATATATATATACATGAGCATTATCATCATTGAGAGCATGCATGTTATGTGCCCACGGAGGCATTGTAAGTATACAGATTTATGCAAATACTTTCACGCACTCAGTCCTATAGATGCATACAGATAGTCAGTTGGTTTTGAGTTCAGATTTGATTAATGATTCTTATGTTTATGTTACTTCTATACCTTACATACTCAGTATATTATTCGTACTGACGTCTCTTTGCCTGGGGGCACTGCATTTCATGCCACACAGATATATACAGATGAGTAGAGGACATTTGTTACAGGATGTTCCAAGGCTGTCAGCTGGATTGGTGAGCTCCATTTCTGTTCAGAGTGTTGCCGAGTCAGAGTACTTATGTATATCTTTAAGTCAGATGCATTACTGGTATGTTGGGGCCTGGCCCAACTTATGTTATGGTATCTTGTGTGTGTTAGAGACTTTTATAGACAGTGTCCTATGGATAGTGCGTCAAGATGTCGACAGTTGTGTAAAGCGGCCATGTAGGTCGATGTGTTTATATGCTTTGTTTTTAAAGATTTCATTGTGACTAAAGGTTTTCTTTGAATTAACGATAAGGGAGAAGTCCCAGACATGATTAAAGAGTTTTATTGAAAAGTTTTTCATGTTTTACTTGACGGAAGCGTCATTTCATAAATTAAAGGTTCACGAGAAGTTGTGACTTATAACTAGAATGGTAGTATGGCACTCAGCCGAGAGGGTCTAGGTCTCAGTCATGGCCCTCCGATTTGGGTCGTGACACTTTCCCTTGATTTTATGATGACATCGTCCACACAAACTTCAATCTCTCGATGCATCATATCATGGAATAAGGTGGTCATAGCTCTCATGTATGTGGCACCGGCGTTTTTGAGGCCGAATGGCATTACCCTGTAATGGTACACTTCCCAAGGAGTGATGAAGGTAGTCTTTTCAGCTTCTTCTTTGCTTATAAGTATTTGATGGTACCCGGCGAAACAATCCACGAATGACAGCAGCTCATGCTTGGCATAATTGTTTATTAGAATGTTGATGTTTGGGAGTGGAAAGTTGTCTTTCAGACTGGCCCGGTTGATATCTAGGTAGTCCACACCAATTTAAATCTTTCTGTCCTTTTTGGGTACTGGCACTATGTAGGCCACCCAAGTGGGGTAGGACATTACCTCCACTATTCCACACTAGATTTTTTCTCCACTTCATCCTTTATACTGATACTCATGTCAGGCTTAAATGTCCGGGTCTTGTGCTTAACCGGAGTGAAGCCTTCTTTAATAGGCAATATGTGGGCTACAATTTCAGTGCTCAATCCTGGCATGTCTGCGTATAACCAGGCGAAGACATCCACATACTCCTTTAATAGAGCTATGAGCTCTTCTTTTTGTGGAGCTCCCAAGTGAGCACTGATTCGTGTCACCTTGACATCCTCTTCGTCGCCGAGGTTGATCATCTTAGTTTCATCGATATTTGGCTTTTCCTTTTCTTCTAATTCTTCTACCAGTCCCTCTGGCATCATTTTCGGTTCATCGTACTCCTTATATTCCCGTTGATTGTTTTCCTCGTTCGTTTCACAACACGTCATGACATTTTCAGTTGTTTTATTACGGTTAATACTAAAAAAAGCGAGGCAAAGTAAAGTTAGGTTTATTATTATTCGTTACGCCTAGTTAATTAGAAAAACCTTCATAATTATTATCTGATAAAGATAGCAGTTTTACGTAGATTGAGGCTTTTCATTAATTCAAGAATCAATTAACTACAACTACGGTCCTGGTTCAGAACAACATCGGATCATTTCCATTTTTAAACATTAAAAAGTAATTTAGAAAAGGCGATCATTTGGGCCTCAGCCGATGTCGTCGCTTTTAGCAAACAGTTTTAAGGAAAATCCATCTCTCTACCGAGGAGCCAAGAGGGGGGGGGGGGGTGGATGTCCAATTGTTCAGGTGCTCTCCCGGCCTTAGACTGTGTATATTGCGTGTCTCCTGACTTTCTTCAATGATCGCGTATCATCCCTCTTCTCAGAACAGCGACTCGAGACCCCCATCAGTTTGTTCTCCGTTCAGCATCGGTATCTTTCTGGGGAATGACTAGTACAGACCCGGAATTGGATGAAGTAAATTCCTTATTCTGGGCTCTCTCTTGATTGCCCTTGTGAGCTCGTCTTCATTAGGGGTATACCCTAACCAAAGTAGTAGTTTTCTTTTAGGATTGGCACAGGCTCTGTTATCCCTTTGAGGTCCCTTCCTAGACTATTTCTTGTTTCAAAATCATTCCTTAGCATGGTAGAGGCAATCATTCTATAGACTGCTGGCATAGTCTTATCAAGCTTTTCCTCCGCACGCGTGGCCCCAACATACTCCACCACATGAAAGTTCAGTAAGTGAGGGCTCCCTTCGATCGCAGGAATGATGTTGTAAGGATACTTCTAAATATTCTTCTCAGTTGCCACTACAATTTCCCTTCCCTGCCATTCAAATTTGATGGCCTGGTGTAGAGTTGATGGGATCGTGCCAGCGGAGTGTATCCAGGGTCTTCCTAAGAGCATATTGTAGTTGGCTGTGATTGCTATGACCTGGAATTCAGCTATGAAAGAGGCAGGTCCACCCTGGATCTGCAGGTCTACTTCTCCCAAGGAGTCACTTTGGGACCCATCAAATCCCCTGACGTTTGTCCCGCTCTGATGGATTTTCCTCATATCGTAGCTGAGCTGTGTTATGGTGGTGATGGGGCAGATATTAAGGGTTGATCCATTGTCCACAAGCACTCTCCCTATTGCCTCGCCTCCGCATTCCACGGTGATATTGAGGCCCTGTTGTGAGAGGTCCCTTCTGCTGGCAACTCCTCTTTTGAGAAGTAGATTTTGTGTTCTTCGATGATGTGGGCTACTAGCCCCGCCAGATCTTCACTTCTTGTACCAGCTGGTACGGTGTTTTCTTCAAATGCTCCACAATGGAGTAGTTTTTTGGCTACATGTGCCGCCAGAAATCCTCGGCTTCTCCTTCAGTTATTGCCCTCTTTTGGGTGCTTTCTTTTCATGTAGCATTCTGAGCTAACTCTTCAAGAGTGTAACACCTCCCCGAGCGGGTCATGCCCTGAGCCATTGATGTTTGTACAACGATTAGCTTTTTGGGCGTGGGAGCAACTTGTTGTGCTATCCGTGCTACCATGGGTGCTGGAATCAAGGCTATGAACCTTGATGTTGCCTTCGTATCTCCCGACGCGGGGACAAGAACCATGAAATTTTGACGCTCCTGGAGCGTGAGGGAGGCTACTGTGTGTTCTAGGGATTAGAATGCTCTGGGAATTAGTGCCCTGAAAGCTTCCAGTCCTCATTCCTCTCAATTATGTGAACTCCGTTGTTTCCATGATTTGGCAACAAATTCATGTTCATATTGGGAGCTGCAGTTTCTAAAATGATTTCCCTCTTGTCAATCAGATCTTGGATTTTGTGCTTGAGATTTATACAGTCCTTTGTATTGTGCCCATTTCCTCCTGAATGATAGTCACAGGTCCCGACTGTGGTGGTTTTTGTGGGACCTTCTGAATCAAACTTGTTGCCAATAGCCTTTAGAAGAACCGAGCCCTGGGCTCGAGGAGCGTTGTCAATTCCCTTACAGGCCTCTTCTCGAAAGTAGGACGTGAGGTATTGTATGTTGGGGCTGGCGGTTAATTTTTGATAATTTTTAGGCGGTTGATATGCTTATGGTGGGTTGTTTGGTACTGGGCGGTAATTTTGTTGGGGTGGTGCTTGGTAAATGGGGACGAACACTAGGCGGAGCCGTGTAAGCTGGCACAGTGGTGGTGAAGCTTGGTTGTACGTAATACATATGCGTTGGATAATTTATGAGGGGTGTAGTTATGTGGGTGGATTGTGGTTCTTTTGGGCTTGGGTTTGGAATGTGGGATATGTTTGCCACGTCCTCTTTATTCTTGTGAAAGATTTCTGCACTACTTTGTCCAGATGCCTTGTTAAAGACACTAACTATTTTCCCGGATTTGAGGCCGTCTTCTATAGCCTCTCCCATTTTGACCAATTCAACAAATGACCTTCCAACCATGGACAACATTGTATCGTAGAAATCAGGCTCTTGGGA
Organism: Lycium barbarum; assembly: GCF_019175385.1. Lineage (NCBI taxonomy): Eukaryota > Viridiplantae > Streptophyta > Magnoliopsida > Solanales > Solanaceae > Lycium > Lycium barbarum. The sequence goes on along the minus strand of NC_083348.1, from coordinate 50,168,696 downwards.
TCTAATGAATACAAAGACTAGCTCTCCTTCACACATTGGCAGCTACACACAGGCTGCCTTGGCTCTCTACCTCCTAGCAAACTCCTTGTAGTTTTCTGTTGATTTCTACTTGACCTTTTCAAGATAATAGCTGTCTGGTACCATTTCGACATTAAAGCGAAATCTTTCCATGAAGGATTCTGCCATGTCCTCCCAGGTGTGCCATTGGCGCATATCCTGAGTCGCGAACCATTCAGCGGCTTCTCCGATCAGACTACCACTGAATAGTCGCATGATTAGAGGTTCATTTTTCTTTACTCCGACCAATTGGTCGCAGTAGGATCGGAGGTGTGCTTTGGGATTCCCTGTCCTATTGAACATCTCAAATTTTAAGATTTTGAACCCTTCTGGTAAGTCTAAATCTGGATGCATGCACAGTTCATCATATCTTAAGCCTGTAGCCTTTCTTGCAGACCTGTTGGATTTCTCCAGTAATTCCTCCTTCTTTTTCTCCATATCTTTTTCCCGCTTATCCTATTCGACTCCCTAGGCCCTTTCTATTTCTTCATAATGATCTAGCTCTTTATGGCCTGGGGAGCATTCGCTGGGGATGTTGGGAGTGAAGAGTGAGACTTGGTGGGTGGTATGCTTGAGTGGGGCAGTGGTAGTCTGCCCAGTTGGTGGAGCTGGAGTACGTAATTGGCATGCCGAATTAATGGAAACAGGATGAGGAAGCAGGTAAGAAGGGACTGAATGAGTGGTCCCTGGGATTTTAGCGTACTTTGTTGGTATAGGAGTGCGGTAAGAAGGACTAGCATGGTTTGGGTTGGTGGAGCTTAGGGGAGGCAGGATCGTTCCTGGTGGGTATATAGGGAAGTGATCGGGCATTGGTGAGCTCAGGGAAGGAAATGGAGGGGGAAGCCTTCTTTCCTCTGTCAAGGCATCCTTGTTCGTATTTGTTGCCTCATTCCTGGCTGCCTTTTCTTGGAGAGCCGTAACGGCAGCCAGTAGTGTCGCAATCACAACTTCTTGAGATGATACCTCTTGTGGGTCTTGGGCATCTCTGACACGGAGAGCGAGCTCATTTACGTTATCGGGGGTACCAGTCATCTTTTCTTTGCCTTTGTCTGCGAGGGATGCTAATGCAGCGTTGGATCTTGTAAAGTACGTCAGCTTTCAGTACTATGCTAATTGACCTCGTTCTATAAGACAAGAATAACTCAACGGTATACAAAGTTAGTTACTTGACATAAAATACAAAAGCAAGATATCACATATTAATATTTAAAGCGCACACAGTACATAAAGTCATATATTAAGCTTGAACACCTCTGATCCTTTGTTCTACGGGTTTGGATATTTATGGGCTTTTGATGTTTGGGTGGATCTTGGTCCAATAGGTTTTATGGCTGACTTACCCTGGCAAACCCTTCCTTGTTATAGATGTTAAACAAATGCGGGGGATTATAATTTATATTATGTAGGGGCCGAGTCTTACATAGACTGCCTACGTATCCCACCAGGGGAAGTCAGTCCCTATCGTAGTTTGTTTTACAAAAGAAGGATATATATCTTTCTTAAATATCCTTTAAGCTAAACCTAGCTAAAGACATCCCCAGACTAGGCTCGGCTAGGGCTTCCCGCGTATCCCTCCATAGGGACTTCGGGTCGGTGCGGTTCCTTACAATATTTATGGGGGAGAGGGGGTAACTTTTTATTTATAAAAAGAGGGACACCTAATTTCTACCCAAAAATACAGTTCTGCGAGTCGCTGTCCTTACGAACTCACTCTCTCATTTTCCTTCTATCTCAGTACTGTGGTGGTAAGATGACCAAGATCTCTCCTGTACTGATCTTGTGTTCAAGTTGAAGCTTGAATGCGTGGCACTCTTCCATGTGATGCCCCATAGCTCCCGTATGATACAGGCAAAACTTGTTCCTGTTGGGCCTCAACGGCACGAGCTCGTGGGCAGGTTCCACTGGTCTAATCTTCCTCAGACTAGCTAGAGTTGAGAAAATTCAGGCATACAGTTCCTCGAATATCGTGAAATCATATCGCCAGATCTGAGTACCAGTAGTGACTCCTTCTCCAGGGATAATAGGGTCATGAATTAGCAAGGTGTGTGGCCCCCACAAAGTTCTATTGATCCTACCATCAATCAGGCTATAAATTTTTCTCCTCAACCCTAGACACTCATTCAGGGTATGACCAACCTGGTTGTAGTGGAATGGGCACCTTTTGTATACGTACACCAACTCAGGCGGTGGCAACCTAGCCCTAGTGGTGCAAGACACTCCAGTGGCAACCATCCTTTCGTATACCTCCTTACAGGTGACAGGCCGTGGAGCCACTCTGAATGGGGAATAATGGGCTTTGAAGGCTACCTCCCAACAAGCAGGTTCCACAGGGCCTACCCTTCCAAAATTCTCTAATGCCATAGTGGAGGTTGCGGGTACTAGCATGGGTGAGGGTGTATAGAAATCAGAGTCCTCGTTGGTTGGGGCATACTAATCAGATTCCTCATTGGCATCACTCTTCTTCTCTACGAACTGAGGAAACATCTCAAATGGTTATTCCTCTCCTCCAGCCTCTATGTCAATAGGCTCTAATTCCTCCTCCTCCATGTTCTGAGGCTCTCCTTCTCCCTCTTCTGGTTCTTCTTCCTCGACGGGTTCAGAGGCTTCCTGTTGGGGTCTTGACTCCTCTGGCGGGTCTAATTCTTTTACCCACTGGTCTGACCTAGCTTCTTGTCTTTCATTCATTTCTCCTGGAGTCCCTTCTCTAGGCGTCATGGACCTCCTCCCTAAAGGTATATAATTCGACACCAAATCCCTTACTCCTTCCGGGATATTCGCATAGTATTGTTCTTGGGGTATACCCTCTGGCGGGTTCCCCATCATCTCTAGCAATCTGTCAACTTCTTCCATTTTCCTCCCTATTTCTTGAAGGTTCTTTTCCATTTGTAGCACTTTGTAACATCTCTGTTGTCTCTCCCAGGGTCCGCGTTTCTTGTTCTCCTTGGTTTGCCATTGTATGTCAACCTTTTAATGGAGATATTAGGTAAGTTTTAAGCTTTTAGGTTTTTCATTGGTATGTAATTTTAGATCATCGGATCAACTGTATTCAAGCCTTAATATAAGATAACACACATAGCAAATAGGTATGTGAAGCACGTAGCAAGCATTCATGTAATTTGGAGATATTTATACTATTCGCGTTCCTAAGGCCCTTTTAAGTTGAGGCTTTTCTAATCGATTGAAACACGCAAGTGCCATTTGTGAAAGTGAACCATTGCCTCAAAAAATCATCACTAGTTAATAAATAGTAATAAAAATATCTTCCCCAGGGGGATTACAAAGATGATGAAGCCCATAAGGGGCTCAATATAAAGCAATAAATCAGCAGGGTTCCCCTCCAGCAGCTGATGTCGAGGCCTGGCTTGTCTTAGCCTTCTTCACCCTCCGAAGGGTGGTCCGAATCCGGAGCCGTGCTTGGTACATTTCCATCCTGACTATCACTTGATCTGTTTCTTCTAAAATCTGGGCTAAGTGCTCATCCATGCTTTCCAGACATTCCTTCAAGCGCTCCTCTTCTTAGGCATCGTGAAGAGGCGCGGGGCTTGGGATGGATGCACTGGCCAAATGTCCCTGCAGCCATTCATGATACCCTGGGTCACACCCTTCCTTGAACCTGTCTGGAGCTAAAGTATCTAGGGGCCAACTCACGCCACCATTCCATTCTCTAAGGATAACCCCGGTGTTCTTGTTCTTCTGCCCTGTGTGCTCAATGATAAACTGCTCAGGATTTCCTACCTGAGGTATCACTTGCCTCCTACCAAATTTCCTCGAAGCTCAAGATGGATAATAAGGGCGGATTCCTCGAATCCCTGCTAATGGCACAAAAGGACAATTCTTACCCCTAACCACCATAATTTTTTATACGAAGTTAGAAAACATCCACTAGATCCTATCCTCAATCAATTTCTCAAAGAAATGGGCCCATGCCCCATTTGACATGTAACCAAGATTTGGACAATAATTTGGAAGGCAGTCAATCCTGTTGTGGTTGCTCAGATACAGGATTTCCTTAGCCATGTTAACGTGTTTGATAATCCACCATTGTAACAACTTGCTACATCTTTGGAAGTATCGAAAGTGGTTCTGGAATTTGTCTAAAGCCCGAAAAATGTCTGCCAGGATAATGGGTGCTATGTCAAAATACCTCGTTTCCTGGTCCTTAGTTATACCATAGAAAATAGCATGGGCTAAATAGATCACTTGGGTGTCTATGGCCAACGATTGGCCCTGTGGAAACACTATAATGCCTAGCAAGGCTATGATGAACGCCAAGGGTCTAACGACTTCCCACTCCTCTTTACTCTTGAACTCCCTCTGATACAAAGTATACTCGTGACATCTCCGATACAGGTCCCTAAAGGCTATAGTGGGTCCTCGCGCCTAGGGTCCTTCAGTCAGTGCAAGAAACTTCATGATTTGGCTGACTATGGGCCTTTATGGAAATAGCAGGTGGTGATCTGGGTTGTGTCGTCTCCTTAGATAGTCCATTGTTGTTTATGGCATCCCTAATCTCCTCCAGGGTCGGAGTCATCTCAATTTCGCCAAAGCAGAACAACATTTCCTTATCGTCCCAATGTCCGGCTAACACCTCTATTAGTTCCGGATGATCGTTCATTCTCATGATAGCCAGCAGGTGACCTAGCGTGCAACTATTGTCTTTTTGTGAGCATCACCTAACCATGCCCACCAAACCCTCAATATATCCGGAGCCTCGACAAGTATGTCAAAACGGATACGACCTTCCATCTACAAAACAAAACACAGTTAGGATTCCCCCATCCCCACAGGGTCAATGGTTCATCACATAGGCACTAAACATGCTTCCACATAGCACATAAATGGGACGTGGTGTTCTTCAGGTCATAGACCGTCCGAACACAGGGTATTCTCTCGTAATGAGCTTTAAGTAGGTCTGAGATACCCACAGCTCGTGTAGGTATGAATGCTCTAGTTCAGTAGGAATTTGGCTTAGCTCTATCCTAGTCTTACTAGAGTGGGTTTTTCACAAAAGACCGAGAACCCGAGCGGACAACTGGGGTTGAACCGTTAGGGCTGTTGGACGACCACGAACCAACCCCACCTCATAATGGTTCCAAAGAAGTATTTTGGTCTTTTAGTGAAGGTATGACCACGTGATTCGCGAAATCCCCTTTAGAACAAAATGTAAAATAAATGCCAGGAGTGGCGGAGTTATGATATGCATCCAATGACAGTTGATAGTTGCGGGAAATTAAACACATAAATAGTTAAAGAAAATATACCCACATTATATTGGAATCCTTATGGTTAGAACCTTTAAGTCCTCAACGGAGTTGCCATCTGTGATGGTTTGCATTTTTCGCCGGCGGGGTTAGAGCTCGGAAAAGCTACTTCAAAATTGTTGGTGCTCTTTTAAAAGAGTCGCCACCTAATTTTTAGGAAATTAGGAAAATCAGTTTTGAAGGGTTTTGTTACATCCAGCATTTTTGCATTCAAAAATTCGAAATAATTTGACTTGTAATGAATAAGGCCATATTTGGACCCTACTTGGACCTTACTTGGGATGAATGTGTTGGCTATGAATACGTTGGTGTGGAATTACGAAAGGAGGCCAAGGGCAAAAATTGGAATTTTAGAAATTTTCTCCATGAATTACAATTAATTAGCCAACAATTGGGCTCAAAAAAAGAATAAGAAATAAGGCCCAAAAGGGAAGGCCCAACCGGCCATACAAGGATCCAAGCCCATGGATAAATTAATTTCCATGTGACATTATATAATTGTCCATATCCTTAGAACATTCAAGAACAAACAAGAAAAACCAAGAACAAAAGAAAGAAGAGGAGCATTTCGGGTGAGAGGAGAAAGAGGGAAAGAAAAAGAAAAAATAAATTCTAGCCCTTCAATCTTGAACCCAAAAATTGTAATTTTGGTGTAATACTACTAAGTGCAAGGTCCTCTACAAGGTGGTATAAGTATCTTGGCAAGAAAGTGATTTTTGTAGCAAGTGAAGAACTTGAAGGAAAGGTAAGAATCAATTCATTTTCTTATGTTATGATGTTTGGTTGATGTTGTGATATGTAGAAATGAGTAGAGTTTACGAAAATATGGAAGTTTGCAAAGTGGGTGTGTTTGTATGAAAGTGGCCGTGTATGTATGTTAATTTATGGATATAATGAGTTGAATTTTTATGTTGTAATCTAGTTGTGGTTATGGTGGAATTTGTATTGGAATTGGAAGTTGAAAGAATTTAGTGGAAGTCGGAAAAGTAAGGTGTGGCCGTGTGGTATTATGTTGATTATGGAATGTGAACTAAATTTTGTTAGTATGTTAATTGTGTTAATTGTGAAGTGAATGAAAGAGTAATGGTTTTTGTTGTTATGAAAAAATGGTTATTAAGTTGTAGTAGGAAAACATGCAAGTTTATTATAATTATGTAAATGTGGAAGTGAAAGTAGGAAGATGCGAATTATGGTTATCATTGATGAAGTTGGAAGGTAAGAATATGTTATGGATGTTTATACAAAAAGATTGGAAGTTGTGTGTGAAATATGCCCTTGGTAGGAAACTTGTATATTGCGTATATATTATGTATATCTTGTGAAAATGGTATGATATGCCTCCGAAATATATTGTAATGATCTTGATAAGTGTTGAATATGAAAATGGTAGGGTTGGTTTGGAAGTGTAAGGTTGAAATGAGAGATGTTTCGTTATGTCGGAAAGATGGCTAGTTATGCCATACCTTGTATTTTGTGATATATGTTGTTGTCATTGATGTTGTTTCTGGGTTGCTGTGTTGATATATTAAGCCGAGCTAAGTCTTGGGATGATATATATATAGGGGAAATGCTGCCGAAATTTCGGTAGGCAAGTATGTAACAAGTTTGGATTATTGAAAAGTTTGAAATTAACAATTGGTAAACTTGACCATTTCTAGATTTTTGACGAGATTGGAGTGGAAGCCAAGCGAGCGTAAGGCGCAATCGAGGTATGTAAGGCCTTTCCCTTTATTCTTAGGCATGTTCTGGATGTGATAGGCTCGGCCGCGAGCCTTAAGTACGACTCCGTTCCTCGGAATTCGAGACGGAAATCCGCTCCAATTCCTTCAGTACAATTGAAACCCTTTTCTTATAAAATGCCTTCAAAGTGAACTTTTGCACGAAACCTTCCCAAACGGAGTCGGAACACTTCCAGATGATTATGGATGACCTCATAAGGTATACTATCGGTAATTTACATATGTCGCCTCGAGTTGACCCGAGGCGGGCCCACGAGGCCCGATACCTTCTGTATGATCTTAATTACCTTAATTCTATTCGATTTTCTCAGAAAACATCTGGACTACTATTTTGATTACATTATGACTGTTTTTATACAAATCTTATAAAATAACTCATGACATCTGGAAATCTGGTCCTGGTTATAATCTGTCGTGTCTCCCCAAGTGACGTGTAGGCACGTACCTTGAAAACTATCCGAATACTTGGTTCGATCGGCCAGTTGGCCTACTTCTGTTCTGTTGAGTCTGTATGTATGTGGTTCCTCATTAATCAGTTCGTGCACATGCTATGATTCCTTTCACCGGATCCCGGGCCGGTACGTATTTCGTGCGGTGGGCCGCCGAGCCCCATATGTGAATTCTGAAGTATGATGTGTCCGGTTCCGGGGTACTGTGTTATATGTCCGTCCCCGGTTACCGAGGATATATTACGAAGTATGATGTGTCCGGGCTCGGGGTGCTGTGTTATCTGTCCGCCCCCGGGTACCGTGGTTATGTTATGATGAGTGACGGAGATCGGAGAAGAATTTCTGATATCTGACGTGTGGTGGTGCCAACGGCAGGAGTGGTGACCACGTTCTTGTACCCTATGTGTGATTTTGTCTGTCTGTATGATTTATGATTCTGTCTGTCCGTCCGGATTATCTGCCCGACGGGTTACGATTCCATCTGTCCGTCTGGATTATCTGACCGACGGGTTTCTATTCCGTATGTCCGTATGGATCCCGATTCTGTATGTCCGCATGGACTCTGATTCTGTCTGTTTGGACTATGATCCTGTCCGTTTGTCGGGACTATGACTCTGTCCGTCCGGCTTATGAGCCTATCTATTATATTTCTGTGCTTCCGGTCCAGATCATGATTATGTTTGATATATTTCTGCTTTACATACTCGGTACATTTTTCGTACTGACCCCCGGTTCTTCGGGGGCTGCGTTACATGCCCGCAGGTACAGGCGCACTTGGTGATACGCCGCCAGTCTAGGGCTCGGATTCTGCTATCCTGAAGAGCTCCTTCGATCCGGAGCAAATACTTTTGGTATATATATCTTCTGTTATCTGTAGACTCTGTATGTATGGTATTTTGGGGTACGGCTCGGCCCTGTCCCGTCATATGATTCTGTATGTCTGTAGAGGCCTGTAGATAGATGTGTGGGTTACGGGTTTCGTCTGTATGTTAGCCTTATCGGCTTATCTGTAAATGTCTGCATGTTCAGGTATATACATATATATGTTCGCGCGCGTGCCGTATCTGTATCAGCCTGATTCTGTAAACATCTATTTAAAAAAAAAAAAATCTGAGTGGTACGGAATTCGGTCAAGTAGGTATGTACGGGTACCCAGTCAGGGTACCAGTCGCGGCCCACGGGGTTGGGTCGTGACAGGTTTATTCATACACCGTGAAAAATCCTTCTTAATCCAAAGTTCTAGGTAAGGGTTCTGGTGATCCCTAGGGAAGGTGTTAGGCACCCTAGTTTTAAGGATTCGTACTATACGGTTGACCTTCGAATTCCAATGTGTGAGTACATGCATGAACTATTTACTTGGTGTTTATTTTCCCGAAAAAAACATTCATCTTTTGCAGATCATTTTTTGAAAAGAATTAAATATATTCCCTTTACATATATGGTATTTAGGTTCAAATTTATTATATCCGAATACAATTAGTTCCTCTCACATATAAGGATAATGTTACTTTTGCAAAGCTAAAAGGTCTCTTTAAAAGTTTGGGATAAATGAAATTTGTTCATGCTTAGACTCATACGTGGTCCGGGTTAGTCCATTTAGTACGTTTTTAGAGCACCTCTATTTAAGACTTTACTTATTTAAAAATAAATAGTTGGTGCGGTTTTATATAAAAAAAACTTGGCTTTATATAATCAAATTTATTATTTATGATCCCGGATTTTTATCTTAAAACCTGAATCTCTTACTCTTTTTCTTCAGTTCCTGGACTAAATCCAAAACATTAGTTGTCTCTTTTTTTTTAAACGAAAAATAGGTTTAAAGGGGCCTAAAATATGACATTTTTTATTTGGGCCTCAGCCGTCAAAAACTCTGTGGCTTGCTATAGTTTATTTCCAGAAAAAATAATGTGTATACCTCAGTACAAGTGAATTACACATATACATGCCTAAAACTATTTCTTTATTTGTCTGATCTTTGGTTTAAAAGACAAAACTTATTTTCGCAAAGCATATTATTTACACAGCTCTAAAAACCCATACCTTCGTCTAATTTTTAATTTAAAAGGACAGAACCCGTTTTTTGTAAATCATTTTATTCATACAGTTCTGAAAATCCATTTTTCACCAGATTTTTAATATAAAATGATGGAACTCATTTTGTAGGGTGTATTATTCACATAGTTCTGAAAATCTATTTTTTCGCCTGAAATTAAAAATAGGACTTTGAAAAAAGGACTGAAACTTAACTAGAAAGGAGCGTTTTTCTCAGTTTTTACAAAACTCTGATTTAGTCTAACTTGAGGAAAAGATGATAGCAACGCATTATTTCTTATAAATGCTGGGACTGATCCCTTTATTTCCCTTACTACCATAGCCATTTTTATTTCTTTTTGAAAATATTTATGCTAATCCGGGTTTTAAAAATCGCGTTGGGGCCTAAGGTCTAACTAAACGGCATATGCACCGTTCGCCTAAGATGCCTAATTCAAAATGTAAAGGATTCCAATAACAATGTGAGTTTATACAAATACAGCATTTCAAATAAGAGAAAAATTGACATGCTGAAATTAAAGGAGGAAAAGGAGATAAGTTAGGGGTGTACCAAGCCCCTCAAAGCCCTTTTTACCCATGGTTGGGCCTTCGTGCCATTCTCACCCATGGCTGGGCCTTCGTAATATTAGCTTTCCTTTTTAGACTTAACAGTTTGAAAGAATATTCCAGTTGGGCCTTTTGGCTGGTTTGACTCTGGCCCAAGTGGCCGTGCAGTTGGAGGGAAAAAGAAAAGGAATTGGATTAGTATAGGTTTAGTGGATCTTGTATTAGTAGAATTATACATACATATACATCCCCATTTTTAAATCTATGTTTGATGGACCTAATTCTGTCATGACCATATATATATATATATATATATATATATATTGTCACGACCCGACCAGGGGCCGTGACGAGTACCCGATACTTGTACCGAGCACCCCTTAGCTATCCTGTATAAACAGTGCCATATTTTTTTTTTCTAAACATTAACATTTGCAGTAAACTTTCTAATATCGCGTTACACCAGAACGCGAACCATTCAGAATAAAATACATTAAACTGTACATAGCTGACTGTGTATATCTGTCTACGAGCCTCTAGACATAGTACATTTAAACAGAGAAAGGGCCGAGTACTGTCGCGCCCGAAAATACATACACAAAATAGTACCGATGAAATAAGGCTCCGGAACAACTGGAGCGCTGTCGAATGCTGCTGATAGGGCGCTAGGAATCTGGTCCGTATACCTGCTGACTTGCGCGGCATGAAACGCAGCGTCCACAAGAAGGGACGTCAGTACGAATAATGTACCGAGTATGTAAGGCATGGAAAACAATGCAAGCAGTAACATAAAGTACGATCAATAATAATATCACGGAGCCATAGGGCGTATAACGAGGCAAGAACGTAACCTGTACATAGGAAGGCCCCTCTTTAGACCGGCTGTCATGTAGGCTTTTCTTTTCATCTTTGAAACGTTTCGTTTCATAGGCATAGGAATCAACATTTTTATATTACTTATTCTCGTGTACAGAAAACAGTACATTTCAGTAACGGTATCTTTTGCTCACATTTACAGACGCCGAATACAATCGGATCTCCCAACCCCCTCGGTGTCCCTTATTCATGTATACAGAAAACAGTACAATTCAGTAGACGGTATCTTTCATTTACATTTACAGACGCCGAATACAATCGGCTCTCCCAACCCCCTCCCCAACGATGACCCAACATATTACATCACATATGTATCACACATTATATATATATATATATATATATATATATATATATATATATACAGACGCCGCGTACGGCTCATCCCATATCCCGCGTCCGGGCATCCCGCGTCCAGGATGGAATCCAGCTGAATCAGGTGGTGATATAACAGTGGCCCTTCCCTTTTTCCCCACATACACATACATATACATTTACTCATCTTTTATGCATATACATGTCTTATATACATTTACTTTACCATATATATATACATACCCAGACACGTATACCCGTTTTATGAACCTATATCATATAAGCGCACAAGAGAGCCAAGGAAAATCATGTATCCATCGGGGTGACATAAGGTCGGAGACCTCCGATTACATTACGGAATGCTAGTGATAGCTTCGTCTCACCTTGAAGGAACAAGTATTTTAAGGCGAGACTATCAACGGAGAATAGTGTTACAGTAACCGAAAACGAAATCTTAAGCATTTTAGATGACAGTCATAGGTTTTGGAATCTTAGAAAATAAAGTTATAGCTAGAAAATATAAATATGATTCAAATATTAGTTTATCGCTTTCATGTTTATATTAGGTACTTGGCTTAGCCGTAGAGTCGTTCCGGTCGTACTTATCATAGCTACATTCTCTTGTCCGACATTGTCATTATCATTATTATCATAGAAACACTCCCGCTGGAGTAGTCATAGTACTTATCACTTGGTGACGAAATCGGGATCAAAGGCCCCCTTTTGATTCACTTCAAGTACGTTAACCAAGATTATAGGAAAATCCGAGAGTAACGGGCCCACCTCGGGCCGGACGAGGTACCGTATATAATTTACCCATATTACGTGTCATAACGTTACTTGTATGAGTCTTAGGGTAATCGGGTCCCACTTAGGCAAGTTATAGGGGTCTAGAAGGTCTTTTCATCATTTTGCACACTTTCTACTTCAATTCAATTGAACGAAAAGTTGAAAACTTTAGGTGCGGATTCCGGGGATTAGGGTTGTCCCCGAGGCTCGTACCCGACTTCTTTTAGTTAAGACATGCCATAGAAAGAAGGGTGAAGCCTTACATACCTCTTTCCGCTCCTTTAGCTACTCCAAATTCACGTCACAATCTCGTCGAAATCTGCGAATTGGTCATTTTTACCAAAACTTTCATTAGTACACTTTGAGTTAGAATCTTAAGGAAACACTTGGCTACCGAAATTTTGGCAGCATTTCCTCTGTAATTATACCATCCTCGACATTCAACATATTCAAATTCGCATCAATCACAATCCGGGAATTCAAACCCGGCCAAACTATTGATATGAATTCAACGACTACTCTAGCAACTTCCATATTCAAACAATTCACTAATTTTTTTTTTTTCAAAAACCGTCCAACTTCAATAAAATCAATAACGAGCTCATGTATACGTTCCAACGACATCACACTAATCATATAGTCTTTCATGCATACAAAGAAACATTACATTCCATTCGTTTAACTTCTAAAGCAAGTCTCCACCATTTCAACTTTGCTAAGGTTCATAGATAATCATTAACACAAAGAATCCGTAACATAACGACAATCAAAGCACTACATAAAATTGACTCGTTCTCCTCCATATTATACCACAACCACACGGCCACACCACTACACACAACACACGGCCACATGCATGCATACTACAATCTCTCCTAAAATTCATTCAACTTCCATTTTCCACATTTCATTCACAACCATAACAACCAACACTAGGCAAGATAATTAAAACACACTTTCTACACACATATATATACATATACATACACGGCCATGCTTCATATTCCTCTCCTTCATGATTTTCATCAATTTTAACATACTACTACACATATAAACCATGCATAACTCATAAAACAAGATCAATACTCACCTTTCTTCTTCAACTTCTCACTTGCCTATCTTTTGGCAACTTGTAGGATTATGAGTTGTTCTTGCTCCAACAACAACTCCACCTTGTTAAGCACCTTTAGCTTGGTAGGAAATGATTTTTGGAAGAATTTTATCAATTTTCCTTGGGAAATTTTACTATGGCCGAAATGCCTTAGGGTTTTCTCCTTCTTTCTTTTGTTCTTGTTTTTCTTGAAATTTCTAGAGCTTGTTGTGATAAAGATGACTTAGTCATCTTTTTATTGACCAAAATTTTATTCAATATGGGCTTGACCCATATGCATGGCCGGTTGGGCCTCAAATTTCCTTAAAAAAAATATGTCAAGCCCACTTTATATTCTTAGCTAGTTCTTGTAATTTATGGAAACAATTTTTCCAACATCCAAATTTTCCCTTCGTCGTTCTCCATATTTCCACTTCTAGACTCTTCATAAGCAACTCATGTGCCAAACAAAATAAAATATTGCCTTGCTTGTTGTTTTCCCGCATTTGTCTTGAATTATCCGATTGCATAAAATGCGGGATATAACATCCTCCCCCCCTTTAGAACATTCGTCCTCGAATGTTAAACTTGCCTCATAGCGTAGTATAATATTTCGGGGAGGTCTCCTTTGTAAATACCTCCTGTCGCTTAGCATATTCATCTTAGAAGCTTAGGTTGCCCTTTTTACGATCTTTACGGTTGAAATTCCTTCTTCATGGCGTCCGTTGCGTCTATCCCCTCACTAGACATGTTCCCGTATATCGTCATATCAGGCATTTCTTGCCTTAGCTAGTGTGGACTCAATATCGGTCTCACCCTGTGACACCTGTACTTTTCTCCGTCATCCTTAAAGCTTTCTGTTGTCATGGCTTTTCTTTTTCTGTTAGTTTAATCCGTCTCGGCCTATATGGCTCGTATGGGGTTTCTCACCTCTTTCCACACCCCAATTTACTCTGGGCTGCCTACTTTTACACTCATCTCTTGTTTTCGCATTTACAAAATTTTCAGCATATTTCCCAGGGGGTCACCCATCATGGGATTACTCCCACCTGAGCACGCTTAACCTTGAAGCTTTAATGCATTTCGATGTCTCGGTGTCAATATTTTTACTTCCGCTTCCTCGTACTACTTATGCCGCATAATATGGAACGAGTTGGGGTCTCGGCAGTTTTCGAAACGTCCGCATAACACGTCTTTTCCTTTATTTACAGTTCTAACCTTCGCAATTTTTGGGTGTTCGCCTTTCACCTATGCGTATGGTCACTTTCCGTCCAAATTTCCAAATTCTCAATGTGTTCAGTAATACAGAGGACAGTATAGGGAAAATTTTTTTTGAATTAATTAACACACGTCTATCACAGAGGATACTGAAAAAGTACCTGTGGCCGCGTCTGCGGAAGGCTCAGGGTCCTGTCGTCCTGTCAGTGCATATAGGCGGTGCGGAGGACCGGCTGATCTAGGTGATCCTCCTCTACCTCGGCCGCGGCCTGCTGGAGCCTGAGAAGTCTGTCCACGAGGGCGCACGGTCGACGACGAACCGATCGCTGATCCGGCTGGCTGAGTTTGGCCTCCTCCATCCTTTAGTAGGCAATCACGTACAAAATGGTCAGTCCGACCACAGGCAAAACAACCACCGGTGTCTAGGTAGCACTGCCCAGAGTGTGGCTTGCCACACTGAGCACATCGTGGTGGGGGAAGCCCCGTCCTGCTAGAATCGGCTCTGTACTGGAGTCTTGAAGCCTTAGAGCCTTGTCCTGTTCCTGAATTGGTAGGTCGGTCAAATCCCCATTCCGCAAATCGAGGAGGTGCACTGGCCACTGGTTGGCCCGAATACCCAAATTGCTCTTGTGCCTGCCCCCCTCTCTACTCGCTCCTACCCCTGGAAAATCTGCCTCTTTTTCTGGAACCCCTATCTGGATAGCTCTCCTCTCTCCGTGTCTGATACTGCTCTTCCAGATTTTGGGCGTGGGCCTGGATGCGGGTAATAGTCATCCCGTCTTGGAGTGAGGCCGTCAAACACTCCTTAACCAAATGTGGCCCTAGCCCACTTACAAACCGGTGCACATGGTCTCCCTTATCGGCTATCAGGGCGGGGGTATACCTGGCTAGCGAGTTGAAACGAAGACTGTATTCCCGAACGATCATATTTCCCTGTCTCAGGTTCAAGAACATATTGGCTCGAGCCCGTCGAACCTCTGGCGGTAGGAAATGTCGTAGGAAAGCCTCAGTGAACTCCTGCCAAACCGGAGGGGGTGCATTTGCTCCCCTCGATGATATCCAGTTACCGTACCACAGAACTGCCACATCCCGCAGCCTGTATGAAGCCAACTCTACGGACTCCGTATCCGAAGCATGTATGATCCTCAGAGTCCTCAGCATCTCGTCTATAAAACCCTGCGGGTCCTCCTCTGGCTTCGATCCATAGAACTCTGGCGGCTTCAGGGTAATAAAGTCTCGGGCCCTTGCGCTTACCGCCCTGTCGCCTGTGTCCACATCTTGCCGCTGAGCTTGTGCGGCGACTAGCTGGGTCAATAACTGGATGGCCTCTGCCATCTGCTGGCCCGGAGCTGCTGGCGGTGGAACTGGAGGTGCGGGGGCTGGAGCTGGAGCTCTTCCCTGCTCTGCCGGTGCAGGGGGTGCAGGAATAGTCTGAGGGGGAGCTTCATTGTGAGATTCTTCTTCGTCTAGCTCCTGTTCAACTCTGCGGGCCGCCACCCCCTTGGCTTTCTCGGCCGTCGTAGCCTTTCTCTTCGGCGGCATTACTGAAACCATAACATCGGTTTTAGAAAAGGAGCATGGAAGCCTGGTAACATAGCTCTATCGCACGATTTCAGAATACAAAGAAGGTCACATTTCCTAAATGCCCCGTAGCTTCCTCTCTATAAGTATGGCGCGCTACACACCCATAGACAAGACTCTACTGGACACGGCTCGTAGACAAACCCTAGGACCGAACTGCTTTGATACCACTTCTGCTCTGATACCACTTCTGTCACGACCCGACCAGGGGCCGTGATGAGTACCCGATACTTGTACCGAGCACCCCTTAGCTATCCTGTATAAACAGTGCCATATTTTTTTTTTCTAAACATTAACATTTGCAGTAAACTTTCTAATATCGCGTTACACCAGAACGCGAACCATTCAGAATAAAATACATTAAACTGTACATAGCTGACTGTGTATATCTGTCTACGAGCCTCTAGACATAGTACATTTAAACAGAGAAAGGGCCGAGTTCTGTCGCGCCCGAAAATACATACACAAAATAGTACTGATGAAATAAGGCTCCGGAACAACTGGAGCGCTGTCGAATGCTGCTGATAGGGCGCTAGGAATCTGGTCCGTATACCTGCTGACCTGCGCGGCATGAAACGCAGCGTCCACAAGAAGGGACGTCAATACGAATAATGTACCGAGTATGTAAGGCATGGAAAACAATGCAAGCAGTAACATAAAGTACGATCAATAATAATATCACGGAGCCATAGGGCGTATAACGAGGCAAGAACGTAACCTGTACATAGGAAGGCCCCTCTTTAGGCCGGCTGTCATGTAGGCTTTTCTTTTCATCTTTGAAACGTTTCTTTTCATAGGCATAGGAATCAACATTTTTATATTACTTATTCTCGTGTACAGAAAACAGTACATTTCAGTAACGGTATCTTTTGCTCACATTTACAGACGCCGAATACAATCGGATCTCCCAACCCCCTCGGTGTCCCTTATTCATATATACAGAAAACAGTACAATTCAGTAGACGGTATCTTTCATTTACATTTACAGACGCCGAATACAATCGGCTCTCCCAACCCCCTCCCCAACGATGACCCAACATATTACATCACATATGTATCACACATTATATATATATATATATATATATATATATATATATATATATATATATATATATATATATATACAGACGCCGCGTACGGCTCATCCCATATCCCGCGTCCAGGATGGAATCCAGCTGAATCAGGTGGTGATATAACAGAGGGCCTTCCCTTTTTCCCCACATACACATACATATACATTTACTCATCTTTTATGCATATACATGTCTTATATACATTTACTTTACCATATATATATACATACCCATACACGTATACCCGTTTTATGAACCTATATCATATAAGCGCACAAGAGAGCCAAGGAAAATCATGTATCCATCGGGGTGACATAAGGTCGGAGACCTCCGATTACATTACGGAATGCTAGTGATAGCTTCGTCTCACCTTGAAGGAACAAGTATTTTAAGGCGAGACTATCAACGGAGAATAGTGTTACAGTAACCGAAAACGAAATCTTAAGCATTTTAGATGACAGTCATAGGTTTTGGAATCTTAGAAAATAAAGTTATAGCTAGAAAATATAAATATGATTCAAATATTAGTTTATCGCTTTCATGTTTATATTAGGTACTTGGCTTAGCCGTAGAGTCGTTCCGGTCGTACTTATCATAGCTACATTCTCTTGTCCGACATTGTCATTATCATTATTATCATAGAAACACTCCCGCTGGAGTAGTCATAGTACTTATCACTTGGTGACGAAATCGGGATCAAAGGCCCCCTTTTGATTCACTTCAAGTACGTTAACCAAGATTATAGGAAAATCCGAGAGTAACGGGCCCACCTCGGGCCGGACGAGGTACCGTATATAATTTACCCATATTACGTGTCATAACGTTACTTGTATGAGTCTTAGGGTAATCGGGTCCCACTTAGGCAAGTTATAGGGGTCTAGAAGGTCTTTTCATCATTTTGCACACTTTCTACTTCAATTCAATTGAACGAAAAGTTGAAAACTTTAGGTGCGGATTCCGGGGATTAGGGTTGTCCCCGAGGCTCGTACCCGACTTCTTTTAGTTAAGACATGCCATAGAAAGAAGGGTGAAGCCTTACATACCTCTTTCCGCTCCTTTAGCTACTCCAAATTCACGTCACAATCTCGTCGAAATCTGCGAATTGGTCATTTTTACCAAAACTTTCATTAGTACACTTTGAGTTAGAATCTTAAGGAAACACTTGGCTACCGAAATTTTGGCAGCATTTCCTCTGTAATTATACCATCCTCGACATTCAACATATTCAAATTCGCATCAATCACAATCCGGGAATTCAAACCCGGCCAAACTATCGATATGAATTCAACGACTACACTAGCAACTTCCATATTCAAACAATTCACTACTTTTTTTTTTTCAAAAACCGTCCAACTTCAATAAAATCAATAACGAGCTCATGTATACGTTCCAACAACATCACACTAATCATATAGTCTTTCATGCATACAAAGAAACATTACATTCCATTCGTTTAACTTCTAAAGCAAGTCTCCACCATTTCAACTTTGCTAAGGTTCATAGATAATCATTAACACAAAGAATCCGCAACATAACGACAATCAAAGCACTACATAAAATTGACTCGTTCTCCTCCATATTATACCACAACCACACGGCCACACCACTACACACAACACACGGCCACATGCATGCATACTACAATCTCTCCTAAAATTCATTCAACTTCCATTTTCCACATTTCATTCACAACCATAACAACCAACACTAGGCAAGATAATTAAAACACACTTTCTACACACATATATATACATATACATACACGGCCATGCTTCATATTCCTCTCCTTCATGATTTTCATCAATTTTAACATACTACTACACATATAAACCATGCATAACTCATAAAACAAGATCAATACTCACCTTTCTTCTTCAACTTCTCACTTGCCTATCTTTTGGCAACTTGTAGGATTATGAGTTGTTCTTGCTCCAACAACAAATCCACCTTGTTAAGCACCTTTAGCTTGGTAGGAAATGATTTTTGGAAGAATTTTATCAATTTTCCTTGGGAAATTTTACTATGGCCGAAATGCCTTAGGGTTTTCTCCTTCTTTCTTTTGTTCTTGTTTTTCTTGAAATTTCTAGAGCTTGTTGTGATAAAGATGACTTAGTCATCTTTTTATTGACCAAATTTTTATTCAATATGGGCTTGACCCATATGCATGGCCGGTTGGGCCTCAAATTTCCTTAAAAAAAATATGTCCAGCCCACTTTATATTCTTAGCTAGTTCTTGTAATTTATGGAAACAATTTTTCCAACTTCCAAATTTGCCCTTTGTCGTTCTCCATATTTCCACTTCTAGACTCTTCATAAGCAACTCATGTGCCAAACAAAATAAAATATTGCCTTGCTTGTTGTTTTCCCGCATTTGTCTTGAATTATCCGATTGCATAAAATGCGGGATATAACATATATATATATACTGCCCCACTTGATCACAAGTGCACAACCAAGGACATTAGTTATTTACCATTGCTTCACTGGAAAACCTCAAACCACAATATACCAATAGGAAAAGGTTGTCAACACCCTTGTTCCCGAAATAGCACAAGTTCCAAGGGGTTTCATGAACCCCCAACATGGCTGTATATCGGGGAGTGGCTAGACCTATCCCCCCAAAACCTCCTCAAACTCTCAAACAACACCAGTGTTGCCACAGTAAATAACCATAGTCTCAAAGTTGTGCACAAGAATCAGCTTATGGGAAATTTCTTGAATACAAAGTAACTTTTAAATAAGTTAAGGATCATGACAAGAATAGGGGCAGACACTGTAATACTATGGGACGCATAGAATATGTATATCAATTCCAAGATACTTAATCAAATAGGTGTCATAACAAGGTCCTACTCTTGTATTTACATATACATACTTCCCATAACTAGCCTATTTTCTTATAGGTATGCACACAATATATCCATGCTATACAAATGGTATGTGTATACTCCTTTCTTTTATAAATCTGTGTAGGGTCTATTTCTAACCACACTCTTATATGTCCAATTACTATACACAGGGCAAAGCTAATCAAAGTCCAAACTTTAATTTTAAAGCACATCAAATAAATAATTAATCAATTTCATATATTTATAGCAGGGGATCATAATTTGTTTAAGGTGGTCACAGAAGCACAATAGGAGAATATAAGCAAAAGGGAAGATCCTGTAACTTGTAATTACACTAAAAAAAAGTGTTGGAGCATCAAGAGGACCAAACAACACCAAGTGAACTGATACTATACAGTTTCCCATTCTCAGGAAAGAACACGTATTTTTTTTTTGTTTTAATATAGCAGTAGCAGGATCACGTTACCACAAAGCTTTATACCAGTTACCACTTCAGATAGACAGGGGATAGAGTCAACTACATTTTTGCCAATGAACCCCCAAAAGATGGCATAAAGTTCAAAACCCAATCTTCACATATTCAGACTCCTTTAAACTCCTAGCAGGGACATTTTATTGCCAATAATCTTAAACCAGTTTATTGCTTTTAGAAACAAAACTAAAGATCAACTCCCTGAAATGATCACATTCATTACTCTAAACCTCCTAGGTGCATTCTAGACCTTTGAACATACTAGATTTCCTAACCCTTATTACCTTCATGCCCTTTTTGTTTTTCTTTTTTTTATAATGATGGGATTTAAGGAAGTCCTATCCCTTTAAGACAAGAATATTCCCCATGGTATATAGACTGGTCATCACACCTCTCATTTGGGGGTAGATACTATGAGTCAAGCTAAACTTGGCTCTTCTCCGCCCCACTTTAGGTGTCTTGAAAAGACCATTCTAAACCAAGTGGTCCATACTGCCTTGAAGAAAACCTACCATGTCCCCCGTAATCAATATCAAACCAAATCCCATTTAACTCCATTCATTTTAGAGCACAGACACAATACATGAGTTATTTCTTCCTCCTAATTCTATATATAAGAAGGTTTTTAAGACACCAATGACACAGAACCAATTATTACTAGGAAAATCACGATATTCTTTTAGTCTAAGTTATAATATAATATTCAGTAAACCGTAGGTGACACAATTTGGTTTAAGAAATGGAGGCTTTTACCAACCTAAGATTAATTAAGTATTCATTTCTAAGTTCAGACCAAGCTAAGTGCCCTTACATGACCAAGTCCACACCTAATCGCCATACCAACTTTAAAACTCATTCCTCAGGAAGCAAACAACATATCAGACAAGTCAAACCTTAAGAAAAGAAAAGGAAAAAACATAGGTTTAAACAACTAAGTGAGCAACTCATCTCTTTGGGACTTAATGAATAGCAGTTTTGACCTCTTTAATCATGACAAGGACATGACAGACACCTACTCTTTGTTTCAAACTTAGTTTTGGAAAACATGAAATACAAAAATCCCGAAGGCATGACAAAGATTTAACAGACAATTGTCCCTCTATTCTAACTTAGTTTTAGGAAACAAGAAATCACAAGAATTTTCCCTCAAGGCTTGGCAAACCGCCCTTGACCAAGTATCAACTCTCACTGAACTCCACAGTCATGAGAACAAAGTCTAGGGAGTCAAGGAAGCCTTTTGGTCCTGAAAGAAGGACAGGATAGGGTGAGGTCATCACCTCCCCATCCCTTTCCTACACCTTACTTCCAGTAAAATGGGATCAAAGGCCCCACTGGTAATTACCTCCAGTTCATGCCTAAGCTCACCTTTTACTCTCCCAAAGATACCCCACCCCTTTACCTTATTCTCCTACCAAATGCCAATCATCCAAACTCATGGACAAAAGTGGTTTGCGATTGCCCATCCCCCTTAAAATGAGTCTCACCTAGACCCCCTAATTAATCACATAAACTAAACAGTTTCTAGACAACTTCAGTTTTAAAACCATACTATGTGAAGCCTTATTGAATACCTTTAACCATTAACACTTAAGAAAGTTTAATAATTAAATCACTTAAGAGTTTAAAGAATCAGATTGAATACCAAACTCCAGGTTCAAAACAGTTCCATCTCCAATTGATCAATCATTTTTTAGACAGTTAAAGGTACGTCAGGCCCCAAATCATCTTTTAAAGCTATCTTAAACTTATTTTGAAAATTCAGACGTGAACCAGATAAGAGAGAAGGTCTGATAATATGAATGCACAGTTTGAATTCTATTCAACTGAAACCAAATATGACACTTAGTCTTATTAACGGCATATGGGATTCCACTTCATTTTAGAATAATCTCAATAGTTTTATAGACCTTTATTAACTCCTAATGGACCCTTTAACACCTTATTATCTTATGAGTGATCTTGAATCTCAACTTCATTTTAGACTTTCTTAGCCTGCTCTAGGACATTTCTTTCTTTAAAATTACCCTTAGTGCACAACATATAACTATTCAGAGTTACTTGACTACTTAAGCACATTCAAGCAGACCTGGGAAGGCCTCATACCCACACAAGTGCAAGCAAACCTTAACTCTAAATGCCTTAGCCAACTGTCAGAGATTTCTTATAGACATGCCAAGTTCCCCTAAGTTCTGTTTTAACCTGATCATGATCCTTCCCAAATTTTATTCCAGTCACAGCTCATGTTACTTAGTTAACATCAAACAGGTACGCAGGCCCACACAAGAACAGATTCTGGAGAAACCAAAGTCACATTCTTATAAAACAAAGACAATTGCTTCAAATACTTCAAATAGATATCACATCCTTTTGATGTTCTACTACATTCAACAAGATTAATGTTAGCTTAAAAATTTATGAAATTGGTATCATAACTTATGTGATCATGTCCTCATCAGATTTAAGCATTGAATAACAAAAGTAATTAACCTTCAACATCCAAAAGAATACATGAAGCCTATTCCATCATACTTAAACAATCATTGCATTATTTAGGCATACACATTCAGTCTACTTCAAAAGACCACTTATTAATGTGAGACATGGCTTTGAAAATAACGAGGGGCAACCTCCACATCTATATCTTAATCAATGCCTAATCAATACATATAACTCAACTGAACCACAAGCAAAACAACAACTAACCAACATTAATAAGTTATTATCATTTAGACTAATACTAAACAATACCAAAAATAAAAATAAGTAAGTAAAGTAGAATGTTACCGTTTTGTGGTGCAGCCCTGATCAGAAATGAATTTGAAACCCTTAAGTGCTTCAAAAACCCACAACTCAGCCACACCGACTCGAACAAAAGAGAAAAAATAAAAAAATTCAACTCATAAAGACCTCACACTTAGTGAAGTCTTCAAATTTTACAATTAGAGGTTTAAAAATTCAAAATTTTAGCCTTTCTTTGAACTTCTCCAATTTTCTAACTATGAAAAAACTCTTTTAAAATTTTTGACTTCGAGACTCAAACTTTCTTCCAGAAAAAGCCCCCCCTTTTTTTTTTTTTTTTTTTTTTAACCTTTTTCCCTTTTTTTTGTAAAGGGGGTTGGGGTTCTATTTATAGAACCCCAAACATCATCTAAACTCCAAAAACCATCGATGTGGGACAAATGTATTTCCAAAAAAATAAACTTTAAGACCAAATCTACGCCTCACATGGCTTCTTAAGAATATGCACGGTCAGATCTGAACCTTACTCGGTTCGATCCAACCTTTTTAAACCCAACCAATGAAATTTAAGCAAGGTACAATAACAATACTTGTAAATCTCAACATAATAAAGTAAAATAAAGCAATAAATTCGACTCATTACCATATTCGTGATTTAAAATCACGAATTCCAGTGCAACATTAAATGCTTTCATCATAATGGACACAATAAATCTACATGCGACTGCTATGTTCTGCGATTTTACCATTTTTGGCGTAGAGAGAGGAAGGGAATGAGAGGTGGCGCTTAGGGTTTTATTAAGAAAGAGTACATATATATGTATACTAGTAGGCGTATACAGGAAAATAAAATATTAAAATTAGTAATATCTTAATTATAGATAAAATTAGGACATATTTATTTTATTTCATAAAAATAGTTTTAAAATGGGCCCAAAATTGCGAACAGGGCCATAATGTATTCTGATCCAACTAATCATTTCAATTATGGCCAAATTTTGGCCTTAATTCACTTTAATTTAGCTGGTCATTTCAATTATTGCCATATTTGGCGTAATTAGCAGTTTTAAAAATTTAAATTACATCAATGACCTTGATTAATTTAAACCAATGAATTTGGTTATTTCAATATGGGCCATTAAAAGGCTAATTTTACAAAATTGACGCAATTTCCTTGAACCATGAACTGGTCAAATTAATTGTGGCCATAACAAAATAATTTAAACCTCAATTTGAAATAAGGACCACTTAATTAACTAATTAAAATATTTATACATGAATTTTGAAAACACACACAATCATGCAAAAAATTAAAGATTAAAGGGTGAAATGATTAATTATTTAAATTACTCAAAATCCATAGATTAAAGGGAATAAAGTATTTTCTAATTTTGACAATTTTAACAATTAAATAATTATTATTATTTTAAGACAAAAACTTCTCTTTTTTTTTTCTCTCTGATTAAATCAAATAAGTATCTTATAAATATCATAAAATTCCAATTAACTTCTAATCAACCTTGATGATGTCATGAAAAACCCTTCCTCAATTTAAAGGAGTAAAAATTGTTCTGAGCAATTTCATAAAGTTATTTAAACCATTTAAGGTGCATGGCTTATTTTATTTATTTTTCAAGGATTCTGAGTAATTAAAGTAAATTATGGGAGGTCAAAAATCAGGTGGCAATAGGGTTATCACTTTTTAATCAAGAATTGAACCATTAGAGTCATGAACTAAGTGAATTGAGACTTAGCGTTTAATAAAAATGGTAGCTTTACCATTGAAACCTCTTGTAATGGATGTTTTGATTAAATAGCCTTATAAATTAAAAATTGGTGGTTGCTAAGGCCAATGTTAGGTTGATTTACACCTAGAAATCATTCACCCATTAGAATGGGGCTAAAGGGAAGGGTGTTCTTGAAGTGATTTCATCATTAGATTAATTATGACTTATTGAGCATTCTAATTGCTAGACTTTGACATCGTTACGAGGCTTTACAGAAGGGAAAGGCTGTAGCGGAGTAATCTGCATTGTTCCAGCTCTACGTTTGAGGTAGGTTACAATCTACTTGAATTAAACTTTGATTAGTTGATTGTAAATTGATAAGAGAAAGCATGTCTAGTCTTCAAACATGATTGTGTGTGGTTGAACTTCCTATATGCTATTGATTGAATAATTATGTGGGCTTCGTGCCACTATTCATTGTGTTGGAACCTACAGGTTGAGGATGTTGTGGTGAGAGGTTAATATGATCTTCTTGGTAGAAGTGAGATACAAAATGATAATTTGATTATTGAAAATAATGTGACACTAGATACGGATATATATATATATATATATATATATATATATATATATATATAATAATGTTGTGTGTGTGTGTGTGAAAAGGCTCATTTGACCAGGGGTGAAGATGAGGCCTAGCTATAAACAGGCACATTTGATCGGGGGTGAGGATGTGGCCTAGTTGTGAGCTCGGGTTCGAGGAGTGAATCTGGAACGAGTGTTACATGGAGATGATGTGTCCCCTGCAGGTCATGACTACTGAGCAATGACATCAGTTAGCATGTGTGTACAGTGTGTATATGGTTATTGCTGGTAGACTTATTTCCGTTGGTTTCACTCTTGATATCATTGGGTGACTTGATTGTTAACATCCTTGGTTGTATTGTTGACTGGGTTAATTGATTATGTGTTGTTGACTGGCTTGTCTATTTTATTGATTTTATGATTTATGCATGATACTAATTTTAGTCGGCCTATGATATCTATTGATACACAGTGTTTGTACTGATACTACCTTGCTGCATTCTTTTGACTGAAGATTGTGATACAGAGACCGCTACCGGACCTCATATCTAGCGTTGAGGCAGTTTGCTGACACATTTAGGGTGAGCTTCTATCAATGCCAGGTCGCCCGAAGATCTTCTTTTATGATGTCTATTTCCATTCCAGACATTGTTGGTTATTTGTTTATACAGCTTACATTCCTTAGACATGTTTTGGATTAGAGTCCTTGTACAATGACTTTCGAATTTTGGGATTGTAATAGTTAGGACTTCCGCATTTACTTCATTATGTTATGGCATGACTTAATTTGATTTATCTTGTGCTGGAATGGTTAATAACTGATTGAAATGGTTAATATAAAAATAGACTTAAATGAATAGACGGCCTACGTATTGGTTCGCCCACTAGGAGTTAGTGTGGGTGCCAGTCATGGCGGGTTGGGTCGTGCAAGAGTTGGTATTAGAGCTTTAGGTTCATTGATCTTACGGATCGGTATGGAGACGTCTGTACTTATCTTCGAGAGGCTACTTCTCACGACCCAAACGGAGGGCCAAAACGGGCACTCGGAGCTAATCTACCGAACACCTCTTATCATACTCTCATAATCATATCTAGGTGAGCCACATGGCTAACTCCTAATCACCACAAAACCAAAAGACACAAGTTCCATCGAGAATAGACACATCTATATAAACATCATTAGCTATGCCCATATATACAAGCCGACAAGGCTACTAAAAATGATATACAAAATATAAACCGATAAGGTTATGGGATATCCAGCTGTGTACATCTATCTACAAGCCTCTACATGGAGTATGTAATATCATAAAGGCGGGGCCGGACCCTGCCATGCCCAAATATGTACACAAAAGAAAAGTACCAACTAAACTGCAGCTCCGGATCAAATGGAGCACTTCTATGCAATCACTAATGAAGTTGCCTAGGGGTCTAGTCTGTCTCCCTGTCTACCTGCGGGCATGAATGCAGTGTCCAAAAAACAGATGTCAGTACTAACAATGTACTGAGTATGTAAGGCGTGAATAACAACTTGATGAAAGCATGAAGATAACATAAGAATAAGAGAACAGTATATACCTCATAATACCTCTTAAGATGACTATTTTACATATTTAACCTTTCTCTAAAGGAGACATTTTATACATACATACATACATACACACACACACACAGATATATATATATATATATATATATATATATATATATATATATATATATATATATATATATAGGTTCGGTGTCATCCATACCCGTCCATAACAAGGCTCGGTGTTGTCCATACCCAACTGCCGTGGTATGGGTGCAATAGATATCATACCCGGCCATATGAGCTCGGTGTCACAAAATAGCTATATACATATATGACATACAAGAGTATCCAAAGGAAACATTACAACCCTATCGGGATGGCATAAAGCCGGTAGACCCCCGA
Organism: Lycium barbarum; assembly: GCF_019175385.1. Taxonomy (NCBI): domain Eukaryota; kingdom Viridiplantae; phylum Streptophyta; class Magnoliopsida; order Solanales; family Solanaceae; genus Lycium; species Lycium barbarum. The sequence continues at coordinate 50,141,339 of NC_083348.1, read as the reverse complement.
TCTCTGTTATGGAATCACCATCATCATCATCATTATCATTATCATCATCACTATGAAGAGCTTTTATCAATAATGTCTTAATATTCTTGAAAGTCATGAGCTTGTATCATTTTCTAATAATAGGACATTACGGATATCTTAGATGGATTCACAACAAGGAAATCATGCCATTGGAAAGAAAGGGTTAGCCTTAACATACCTTTACGTCTCCTTAGTTACTTAACGTTCTCCTCCCAAGCCCGCAAATCTACATTCAAGAGGATTCATACAAAGGTTAAGTCTTAAAAACACTCTTAAGTTCAAACTAGAGTAATTTGTGAGCTAGCGAAAATTGGGCAGCATTTCCCCTATTTCATGTACTTCTACCAAATTCCACAACAACTCCCAATCAACAATAACATCATCAACAATACCATAATTAAGAGACTTCATTGAAGTCATGCTCCATTCAACGGCCAAAACTCCTTTTCATAATCAAACCATAACAATAATTTCAACACAACACCATATACACTTGTATACAACTCTTCCTCATCATCATTATTACCACTCATACCATGCCAAAAATTATAACTCAAGTTAATTTATAGCTAAAAATATCCTCAAATTCATATTTGAACTCTCTTTTCATTTTCCTTCTTCAACCAAATTGTATAACAATCAAACAACCTTAACAACATCCAATAGATGTGAAAACTTACCTTAATCACACAAGAACAAGCCTTGGATCAAATTATTCCACTAGAGTGAAATCTCCAACTTCAACACTAAAGGAATTCTTGAACTCTACAAACCCTAGTAAGCTTTCTTGCACTTGAATCTTTTGATCCTCTTAGGTTTGACCTTGATTAGCATATGAACTTGAGAAGAGGGTTTTGGAGAGTATTTGGACGAATTTTGAGGTGGAAATGGTGAAAAATGAACCTTGGGTCAAATTTATAACATCAAAAAGTCAGCCACCGACTTACTTTTTGCGGTCACTTTGACGGACCGTAGAAAATTTGACACTCCGTCAAATTGGTCTGTCAAATGGACCGCCCAAAATGTGCTCACTTGAACTTCTTTATTGTCACACCCTAACAATGGTAGGGCATGAGGGACACCCGACTCTTATCAGAGTCGAGCGAACCCTCAGACATTCGCTCTATCAAAACCTGTCATTTCAAAAACTTTTAAGAACATAATACTTTTCAAAATAGAAATCATTATATTTATAACGATTATGAAAACTTTCAATCAAATAAGTACTTTAAACCAATTGAAATCATCTAAAATACATACTCTTTTAAAATCCACAAATGACTCAACTAACATCACTTTGTCGACATCTCGACAAACATATCACAGGACACTGTCTGCAGAAGTCTCTAAGAAGTAAACTGAACATTATGAGTCAGGACAGGGCCCTGACATACACATAATCATACATATCTATACATGACTCAGCACAACTCCAGAATGAGGTGGAACTATCCAATCCCAGCTGACATCCAAGCATCCTAGCTATACACTTAACCTGCCAAACAATCTGGGGTTGCGGGCATGAACGCAGCGTCCCCAGGCAAAAGGATGTCAGTACGGAAAATGTACTGAGTATGTAAGGTGGTAACAAATCACAATCATAATTTGACTTAGGAGAGAAGAAATCACTATCTAACTCAATACCTGCAGCCTTAGCTGGAAGAAACATAAATGTGCACACGAAGTCTCAAAACAATCTTTAAGTAAATAATGCAATTCAACACACATGCTGCTTCCGACATGTTAACAGAATGGTCCCTTCGGACAGCCGCTTCCGGATAGTATCACAATAGTCCTTTCGGATGGTTATTTCCGGCATAATAATGATGGCCCCTTTGGGCAGCCGCTTCCGGCATAATAATGATGGCCCCTTCGGGCAGCCGCTTCCGGCTTAATATCACCATCATATCAACACAAACTCAATCCACAAATATCAATTTAAATTCATATCATAATTCACTAATCAATTCGTCACAATCCAGTTATTAACCTTAGTCGTTCATAAGAAGTTATCAACTTTGTATCTCATTAGACTTAGAAGGACATACTTCCAGGTTTGAGGGTAGAATTGTTATGAAATTCTTACTACTTATATTCTACTCAATTTCATCTTATTGCTTTACCCAAAGAATAAATGATCATATCAATACAAAGGGATGATACTATGGAATGCAAACATAAATCGTAAATGAAATAAAGTAGTAAAATCTCTCACCCCTTTCGGAGTGGTTTTGAAAATCAAACTTTATGTTTCCTTTAGTATAAAACTCATTTCCTCGAAATCTTTAGTAAAACCATATACACAACTCAACTTGGCACCTTATGGGTGTTCCCTTCGGAGCAGAATAGGAGCACAATATCAATAAGCCATCACAAGAAATATCTAGACCTTACTCGTCTAAGAATGGAATCATATGGAGTACTTATAGAATGAATAACAACAAAAATCATGCCAAAGGAAGAAAGCTTTGCCTTACATACCTTATTTACGCCTCAAGCTAATCCCCGAGTCCCCTCCCGAGCTTAGTCAACTAGAATAAAATAAAAAATATAGGGAATAATGTTACGTCCCGTATTTTTATACATTGGGACAACCCGGATTAACTATGATAATTTAAGGCCAAGACTATTCCGGGATTTGAAGTCGGGACTTTTGACCTTCGATTTTATTTTGAGACATAAGTTGTATATGAAATTGTTGGCATTGAACACTTAGGAAAATTTGGGACCAAAATTCATAATTTGGAAATTAAAAGTCTTGCAAAAAAAAAATGTGTGGATTGAAGTGGTCCCCACACATTGTTGTGGCCAATTTAATTGGTCCAACACATGTGTGGGCCCAAGGACACATGGAGCAATTTTTGTGGAACTTAAAAAGATGACTTTCAAGTCATCTTCTTGTCATTCCAACACTTAGAAAAAAAAAAGGAAGAGCAAAGTTGAAGCCATGGAGGCTCACGGCTAGAAACCAAGAAAACCAACCCTCAATTTTAGCCTTCCCAAAAATAATTCTTTGGTTCAAACCCACTATATTGAGGTCCCTAAGTGGCGTGGAAGTATCGTTTGGGTCATCCAACCATTTATTTTGCCCATTTGCAAACCCTAGCCTATGGGTGGATTGGAGAATAAAGGTGAGTTCTAATCTTGTTTTTGGAGTTATAAATGTTGTATGCATATTGTAGTATGCTAAAATGGATAAAAATCATGAAATATGAAATGTTGAAGTTGGGTCTTGTGTTGGGTGTGTTGACCGTGTGAAGTATATGTGTGTGGTGTGGTATTGGGTTGATGAATTAATTGCTTGTAGCATATTGATTGTCGTAGAGTGGAGAAGAGAATAAAAATCATCGATACATGTATATGTGTAGTGTAGCCGTGTATATAGCCTCCAAATGGTAGCAAAGAATGAATTAATATCGCTTAGCGTCGTAATGGTTGTTGTGATGATTTGTATGTTGGAAATGAGTGTTAAATGTTCCGAATTGATATAGTAAGCGTTGCGGACTGATTTGGAGAACTTTGTGCATTTAATGCAATCCTTATATATGAGAACCATTAACATATGAATATGTCTAGTGTGAACGAATGTGGGTCATAGATTATGCCGAATATCGCATTATTATCGCTTAAGCGCTTTCGTGTCGTCGTTACGAATTCTAGTTTGGAATTGAGCATTTAATGACTTAAGATTGATGTTGAGATTGTACGGGCTGATTTTAGGGTTATTGTGCGTTGATGTAATTTGTGTATTTTATGAAAATGGTATCGTTATATTGTGAATTGTGATACAAACCATGAATTGAAAGTCGGAAGTGTGCCCAGTGGGCTGCTCACGGGTAGGGGCTGTTTTCGGCCAAATATTTGGAGAAATTGTGGATTGTTGGAAACATTATGTGAATTGTTTAGAATGTTCTCGAATGTTGTTAGTATGAGTTTGGGTTAATAATCGAATGTACGAACGATAATGTGGCTTGAAAGTAAGCCATTGAATTGAATAATTGGAAAGTTGTCGAATGGTGTAAAAGAGAGCTACTATTATTATTTTGCCTTTCGAATTGATTATCGATGTTGCTAGGTTGGTTATTGTGGTTGTTGTTGTTGATTTTGAGCGAGTTAAATTCTCGGGATGGCCTATTTACAGGGGAAATGCTGCCGAATTTTCTGTAGAATTTAATGTTAGTTGGAATAAATGGCTTATGTGCCTATGTTTAATATTGGATATTCGTTGGCATATTTGTAGACCTTGGGGAGCTCGAGGCGTAGATTGGAATTTACTTTAGATTGGCCATCTTGGAGTGCGTACGAGGTATGTAAAGCAACCTCCCTTCTTTTTGGCATTTCTTAGTTTTACATAGGCTAGATTAGAGCCTTAAGGAAATTCCAAATCCGAAATCCGAGCATGATATGATCTATATATGTTCCTTGGTACTCTTATGTATGATTTGACGAAATATGAACCCTTATGTATTTGAAATAATCGCTTTCCGAACTTTGCGCAAAAAGGTTTCACATTAAAGAACTTCGAAATTTCTGAATGCCATACATTTCACATAAATGGTCGGATTGTTCCAATATTTTTATAAAAGTTTGCATTATGTATGATACGTATGTTTTCCATAGGCTGGCCCGACTTGGGTAAATACCCGTCCGTGGGTCCCGCAACTTTCCTTTATGTAATTCAGAGAATCTTTGAAAGAATTTGGTATGATTATTATTCCGATTTCAAATATGATCATTTTACTTATGTTTGAATTTATGATAATGATTTTATGCATATGACTACTCACGACTCTACTCGTGCATTCTGTTATTCCTTTCGCCGAGTCCCGGGCCGGTTCTGTTGTCGTGCGCATTTTGATATACTCCGGAGTTATGCTGTGTTTATGGTTCACCGAGCTACTCGCAAAAGAGGGTCGGGTTCCACCTATATTTGGTGGTATGCTGTGTATGGCGTTATGTTGTGATGTGATATGTGACGGGGATACGGAGATTTGAAACTTTCTGGTGTTATGCTGTGTTATGGCGCCATCGACGGGTGGGCGACCATATTCTTCTGTACCCTATGCATTACTTACATATTTTTGAAAGTAAGTAAATTTTGATATGTTGGATTTGCACTTATGTTTGGTACTTCCATTTCGTTTATGTCTCAGATTTGCTTTCTGTATATTCTGCTTTGCATACTCAGTACATATTTCGTACTGACCCCCTTTCTTCGGGGGCTGCGTTTCATGCCCGCAGGTACAGGCGCACAGTTTGGTGATCTACCCATTTAGGACACCCTCTTCTGCTGTTTGGAGTGCTCTTCTCATTTCAGAGCACACATTTTGGTATATATTCGTTCGCTATGTATATATGTATTTGTTCAGGGGCACGGCGGGGCCCTGTCCCGCCATATGATTCGGTTTGTCTGTTTAGAGGTCTGTAGACGTATTTGTGGGTGTGTGTGCCTACTTCTGTACGGATGTGTTTGCATGACTCTATTCGTTATGACAGCCTCGTCGGCGTGCATTTTGTATATGTTTGTGGCAGCCTTGTCGGCGTGCATTTGTATATGCGTTTTGGGCCGTTGTGCCACTTGACAGCCTTGTCGGCCTTTGACATATTTGATAGCCTTGCCGGCTTTTTGATATATGTGCATATGTTCGGCGATGTATATTCCGCTGCCTCTTCTGATTCTAATATAATGTTTTGTACGCGCAATCGTGTAAGATAATATTCGTTCTCAACTCTGTTTAAAAATGATGATTTAGTTTGTATGTCCGTTTGGGTGCCCAAGTAGGGCACCAGTCGCGGCCCACGGGGCTGGGTCATGACAGAAGTGGTATCAAAGCGGTTGTCCTCGGAATGTCTACAGACCGTGTCTAGTAGAGTCTTGTTTATCGGTGTGTTGTGCACCACACCTATAAACAGGAGGCTACAGGACATTTAGGGTGTTTCCTTCCTTTGAATCTTAGATCGTGCGATAGAGCCAGCCGTAGGAAATTAATTCCTTCCTACTAACTTTTGATTTCAGCCAAAGAACGGCGTCGACAGAAGATAATGACTGATGATATTGGAAGTTACAAAGTACGCAGGTCAGCAAAGGTACGAAAGGTATATGTCGAGTAAGGTATGGAAGTACGATTGAAAAGCAAAGTTGAAAAATTGAAAGAGAAAGTATTACAGGTGCAGTTTAAGATGGGCATGTGAGGTAAGTTTCGACATCTGTATACTTTTATTTGTAATTGTTAGCCCTGTGTGGCTACGATGTGATATGATATGATATATAAATACGTATATGTGTTGGCCCTGTGAGGCATGGTTGGTATTTCCTGTGTACAGGTTTTGGAATAGTAAGAAATATAGAGGAACCTCTGCCCAAATTTTTCCAGAAATATAAAGAGGGAAAATGAGATATAAGTTCTTAACATGTTCTGAAAGTCGATACCGATAGGGTGAATCTGTTATGTTGGATTAAAGTTAAGAGGTACCCTCCATGGCATTCGTAAGAAGCATTATCCTTGATTGGGAAATTTTATTCCGAGAAAGCATATATGAGTAGCAAATTCGTAATTTATCTAAATGAATCAGAATATGTTCCAACCACATGTTGCTTCAGAAAAGCTTAGGTGAAAGGTAAAAATGTCCAACGATTAAGTTTCGATTCATTTGAAGAATACTAAATGTATAACAGGCAGTTGGGAATTGAATGATTCGCTTACGACTCAAAATATATATATATATATATATATATATATATATATATATATATATATATATATATGTATAAATATGGAGGTAATTATGTGAATTAAGTACCAACGGATTTCGCGATGTTCGTCGGATTTTAGTGTTATTTTGCTGGTGGTTGGAGAATGCCTTACAGTAATATTTTATCAGCCTTCATCGACTAATTGGAGATGGAATTTGTAGAATAAAAACTTAAATTTGTGGGCTGTTTAAAATTATATATGTATATGCATGAGGAGAAAAATATAGAGGATTTACAGGGGGCGACACGGTGACTATATAGTCAGAAAAGTAAAAGAATTCTCTCTAGATCGGGGTGGGACCTGCTACGAGAACGTTTTGAAAGTTGTTAAGACCCTGATTTGCCTTAAATTACGTGATAAAAGTCGTGCGAGGAAATTGATGCAATTATACCGGCCTTAACGTGTCTAAATGCATTAAAGTTGTAAGGTTAAGCGTGCCAGGGCCAGAGCAATTCTGGGATGGGTGATCCCCTGGGAAATGTACAAAAATTTTCGCAAATATGGACATAAGAGACAAATAGGAAATTTGGAGTAACCAAAAAGGAAATTAGAGTATGTGGAGTGATTAGAAACTTTATAAAGGTCGCTTGGGCTGAGACGGATTAGATTAGTGAAAAAGGGAGAAAGAGCAACGCAGCTCCAGAATTAGAATGAGTTTGAACAGATGATTGAAGACGCTTTGTAAAAGAAATGCTAGTGATATATATATATATATATATATATATATATATATATATATATATATGTATGTATAGGACTCCCCATTTATGACTATGTCGATCTCTTAGTGAACCTTAATAGTCAGCGTTATAATATATGGGAGACATTAACAGAATAGAATTTATGAGACAAAGTGAAAGGTATGATACAGATGTTACGAGATAAACATATATTGGTTTTGCTATGGGTTGAGATTGGAAGATGCTAATACGACAATATTTTGGAAGGAAAAGAGAATAATTGAGTGGAAGGTAAAGAGATCAAAGTGTTAGCAAAAGTGAACCGTAAGAAACGTAATTAAGCAGAGCTTCTAAAAGAGTCGACGGGCAAAGCACGAAATTACTTGCGAAAAACGAACTGGAATGTAATAATGCAGGGCAAAAGAAAAAAAAAACCTATGGCATGGAATGCTGAATCATGCGAATATTAAGTAATTTGACTATCGAGAAAATAGAACGACGGATAAGGAACGGGTATGAAGGAAGGATGTGATTATTAAAGGATAAATTGCTATATTAATTAAATTATTCGAGTGCCAGCTATCAGATAAGATTTGTACTTTATGAATGAGAATTTCATCACTTCGTAATTTTGTTAAGATCTCGTACGAAGGTAATCAAGTTATAGATTACAAAGGAAAAACATGGATACGGTATAAGCACAACCCCAAAAGAGGGGGAGCAGAGGAAAGTGAAGTAAAATAAGTAGAAATAGAAACAATTGACACACAGAAGATTGAAGCGATCAAAAGTTGGCCTAGGTCTTCGACATAGACCGAAATACGCGGTTTTTGAGGATTAGCCAGGTATTACAGAAAAGTGGTGAAGGACTTTGCTTCTATTACGGCACTATTAATGAAGTTAACTCAGAAGGCCGTGAAATTTCAGTGAACCGGTACGTGTGAATACAGTTTCCAGTACCGGAGGAAAAAAATTAATTTCAACTCCAGTCTAGCTCTTCCTGAAGGGCCAGCCGGGTATGTTACTTATTATGATGCTTTTGGTATTGGGATAGATTATGAATTAGTGCAGCACAGTCAAGTTATGGCCTAAGCTCCCCGGCAGTTCAAATCGCACGAAGGAAATTATCCCATACATAATCTGGAATTAGCCGCGGCGATTCATGTTTTGAGAATGTGGCGGCATTACTTACATGGGGTCTACGCTGGTATTTATACGGACCATAAGAGCCCCAGTATATTTTTAAGCAAAAGGGAGCTAAATCTGCGGCATAAATGGCTGGAATTATTGAAAGATTATGATGTCGATATTCTATATCATCCCGGAAAAGCCAATGTGGTAGCTAATGCACTTAGCCGTAAGTCCATGGGTAGTTTGACTGATGTACAGTTTGATGAGAAAGAATTGGTTCGTGGAAATTTATCAATTTGCCAGCTTCGGAGCCCGTTGGACAGATTCTGGAGATACTGGAATTTCTGTTCGAGAAATTGCTGAGTCATCAATTATGGAAGAGGTAAAATAGCGCCGATTTGATAGTCTTATGTTGGTACAGTACAAAGACAGGACCTTTGATAAAGAAAAGACTTAGTTTGAAATTTCGTCTGAAAAGGGGTATTATTTTACGGAGGCAGATTATGTGTGCCTGACGTTGCAGGGCTGTGATGATTAATTATGGGCGAAGTACAAAATGTTCGACATTCTGTTTATTCTGAATCCACAAAAATGTATCATGATTTTAAATATTTATGCTGATGGGATGGTATGAATAAGGGACACTGCAGAGTTTGTTGGCCAATGCCCAAATTGTCAGTTAGTCAAGATCGAGTATCAAAGGCCCGGCAGATTGCTTCAGGAATTAGAAACTTCAGTTTGGGAACGAGGAACGATTCGCATGAACTTCATTATAGGCTTACCGCGCACTCAATGCGGATACGATTCTATTCGGAGTATTGTTGATAGATTAATGAAATCAGCCCATTTTCTTCCAGTCAGGACTACTTGTTCGGCTGAAGGTTATGACAGAGTGTATATTAATGAGATAATAAGACTTCACGGGATTCCTATATCTATTATAACCGACTGAGGTGCTCAGTTTACAGCTAACTTCTGAAGTTCGTCCCAGGAAGGACTGGAGACTCAGATGGGTCATAACACAATATTTCATCCTCAGTCCGACGGACAGGCCGAGTGTGCTATTCAGATACCGAAAGATATGTTATGGGCCTGTGTTATTGATTTTAGAGGTTGTTGGGGTGATCATTGTCGCTAAGTGAATTTGTTTATAATAAAAATCGTTATCACTCCAGTATTCAGATGGCACCATATGAGGCTTTGTATGGCAGGAAAAGCAAATCTCCGATTGGTTGGTTGGTCGTGGGTGAGATTCAGTTAATTGGTCCAGATGTGATCCAGCAAGCAGTCGATAAAGTGAAACCGATTCGAGAGCGACTATTAGCGGCCCCGAGTCGACAAAAATCTTATGCTGATAAACGACGTCGACCGTTAGAGTTCCAGATTGGCGATTGGGTGTTTCTGAAAGAGTCACCTATGAAAGGCGTTATGAGATTTGGCAAGAAAGGAAAGCTCAGTTCGAGATATATTGGGCCTTAGCAGATTGTTCGCAAAATAGGCAAAGTGGCCTATGAGTTGGATTTGCCAGCTGATTTGGGAGCGGTACACCCGGTATCCCATGTTCCTATGCTTCATAAATATATTGGTGACCCTTCCAGAATTTTTCCTACAGAAGATATACAGGTCACCGAGGAGCTATTTTATGAAGAACAACCTATAGCCATATTGGATCGTCAGGTAAGAAAGTTGCGGAATAAAGATGTGGCTTCTGTTAAAGTGCTGTGGCGGAATAAGAACCGCGAGGAATTAACCTGGGAGGCTGAGGAGCAGATGATGAAAAAGTATCCTCACCTATTTCCAGTACCTTCAGGTAATGCAAATTCTTTGTTTGATTATGTTGATTTGTGATCGATTTGCATATGATGGCTATAAAAGAAACTCCCCCGAATTTGAGTAAGATCCGTAGCATTAATCCAACATTCGAGGACGAATGTTCTTAAGGGGGGGAGGATGTTACGTCCCGTATTTTTATACATTGGGACAACCCGGATTAACTATGATAATTTAAGGCCAAGACTATTCCGGGATTTAAAGTCGGGACTTTTGACCTTCGATTTTATTTTGAGACATAAGTTGTATATGAAATTGTTGGCATTGAACACTTAGGAAAATTTGGGACCAAAATTCATAATTTGGAAATTAAAAGTCTTGCAAAAAAAAATGTGTGGATTGAAGTGGTCCCCACACATTGTTGTGGCCAATTTAATTGGTCCAACACATGTGTGGTCTCAAGGACACATGGAGCAATTTTTGTGGAACTTAAAAAGATGACTTTCAAGTCATCTTCTTGTCATTCCAACACTTAGAAAAAAAAAAAAAGGAAGAGCAAAGTTGAAGCCATGGAGGCTCACGGCTAGAAACCAAGAAAACCAACCCTCAATTTTAGCCTTCCCAAAAATAATTCTTTGGTTCAAACCCACTATATTGAGGTCCCTAAGTGGCGTGGAAGTATCGTTTGGGTCATCCAACCATTTATTTTTCCCATTTGCAAACCCTAGCCTATGGGTGGATTGGAGAATAAAGGTGAGTTCTAATCTTGTTTTTGGAGTTATAAATGTTGTATGCATATTGTAGTATGCTAAAATGGATAAAAATCATGAAATATGAAATGTTGAAGTTGGGTCTTGTGTTGGGTGTGTTGACCGTGTGAAGTATATGTGTGTGGTGTGGTATTGGGTTGATGAATTAATTGCTTGTAGCATATTGATTGTCGTAGAGTGGAGAAGAGAATAAAAATCATCGATACATGTATATGTGTAGTGTAGCCGTGTATATAGCCTCCAAATGGTAGCAAAGAATGAATTAATATCGCTTAGCGTCGTAATGGTTGTTGTGATGATTTGTATGTTGGAAATGAGAGTTAAATGTCCCGAATTGATATAGTAAGCGTTGCGGACTGATTTGGAGAACTTTGTGCATTTAATGCAATCCTTATATATGAGAACCATTAACATATGAATATGTCTAGTGTGAACGAATGTGGGTCATAGATTATGCCGAATATCGCATTATTATCGCTTAAGCGCTTTCGTGTCATCGTTACGAATTCTAGTTTGGAATTGAGCATTTAATGACTTAAGATTGATGTTGAGATTGTACGGGCTGATTTTAGGGTTATTGTGCGTTGATGTAATTTGTGTATTTTATGAAAATGGTATCGTTATATTGTGAATTGTGATACAAACCATGAATTGAAAGTCGGAAGTGTGCCCAGTGGGCTGCTCACGGGTAGGGGCTGTTTTCGGCCAAAAATTTGGAGAAATTGTGGATTGTTGGAAAAATTATGTGAATTGTTTAGAATGTTCTCGAATGTTGTTAGTATGAGTTTGGGTTAATAATTGAATGTACGAACGATATTGTGGCTTGAAAGTAAGCCATTGAATTGAATAATTGGAAAGTTGTCGAATGGTGTAAAAGAGAGCTACTATTATTATTTTGCCTTTCGAATTGATTATCGATGTTGCTAGGTTGGTTATTGTGGTTGTTGTTGTTGATTTTGAGCGAGTTAAATTCTCGGGATGGCCTATTTACAGGGGAAATGCTGCCGAATTTTCTGTAGAATTTAATGTTAGTTGGAATAAATGGCTTAAGTGCCTATGTTTAATATTGGATATTCGTTGGCATATTTGTAGACCTTGGGGAGCCCGAGGCGTAGATTGGAATTTACTTTAGATTGGCCATCTTGGAGTGCGTACGAGGTATGTAAAGCAACCTCCCTCCTTTTTGGCATGTCTTAGTTTTACATAGGCTAGATTAGAGCCTTAAGGAAATTCCAAATCCGAAATCCGAGCATGATATGATCTATATATGTTCCTTGGTACTCTTATGTATGATTTGATGAAATATGAACCCTTATGTATTTGAAATAATCGCTTTCCGAACTTTGCGCAAAAAGGTTTCACTTTAAAGAACTTCGAAATTTCTGAATGCCATACATTTCACATAAATGGTCGGATTGCTCCAATATTTTTATAAAAGTTTGCATTATGTATGATACGTATGTTTTCCATAGGCGGGCCCGACTTGGGTAAATACCCGTCCGTGGGTCCCGCGACTTTCCTTTATGTAATTCAGAGAATCTTTGAAAGAATTTGGTATGATTATTATTCCGATTTCAAATATGATCATTTTACTTATGTTTGAATTTATGATAATGATTTTATGCATATGACTACTCACGACTCTACTCGTGCATTCTGTTATTCCTTTCGCCGAGTCCCGGGCCGGTTCTGTTGTCGTGCGCATTTTGATATACTCCGGAGTTATGCTGTGTTTATGGTTCACCGAGCTACTCGCAAAAGAGGGTCGGGTTCCACCTATATTTGGTGTTATGCTGTGTATGGCGTTATGTTGTGATGTGATATGTGATGGGGATACGGAGATTTGAAACTTTCTGGTGTTATGCTGTGTTATGGCGCCATCGACGGGTGGGCGACCATATTCTTCTGTACCCTATGCATTACTTATATATTTTTGAAAGTAAGCAAATTTTGATATGTTGGATTTGCACTTATGTTTGGTACTTCCATTTCGTTTATGTCTCAGATTTGCTTTCTGTATATTCTGCTTTGCATACTCAGTACATATTTCGTACTGACCCCCTTTCTTCGGGGGCTGCGTTTCATGCCCGCAGGTACAGGCGCACAGTTTGGTGATCTACCCATTTAGCACACCCTCTTCTGCTGTTTGGAGTGCTCTTCTCATTTCAGAGCACACATTTTGGTATATATTCGTTCGCTATGTATATATGTATTTGTTCAGGGGCACGGCGGGGCCCTGTCCCGCCATATGATTCGGTTTGTCTGTTTAGAGGTCTGTAGATGTATTTGTGGGTGTGTGTGCCTACTTCTGTACGGATGTGTTTGCATGACTCTATTCGTTATGACAGCCTCGTCGGCGTGCATTTTGTATATGTTTGTGGCAGCCTTGTCGGCGTGCATTTGTATATGCGTTTTGGGCCGTTGTGCCATTTGACAGCCTTGTCGGCCTTTGACATATTTGATAGCCTTGCCGGCTTTTTGATATATGTGCATATGTTCGGCGATGTATATTCCGCTGCCTCTTCTGATTCTAATATAATGTTTTGTACGCGCAATCGCGTAAGATAATATTCGTTCTCAACTCTGTTTAAAAATGATGATTTAGTTTGTATGTCCGTTTGGGTGCCCAAGTAGGGCACCAGTCGCGGCCCACGGGGCTGGGTCGTGACAATTAAGACTAGGCCAACAAGACAACTCTAACTAATCATTTATTCTTTCGCCTAACGGGATTTGGACAACATCTCCTCTATAATCCTACCAACCCAACAATTCCAAATTCAGCTAATAACCAACAACAACAACAACAACAAATCTAACAATTTACAATTAACTAAACTCATCTTACAGTTCCATCCAAAACAGCCCGTAAATCACAACGCCTTAATATTGGGTATACCATAATTATAACTATATTTCTAACACTTTAATCCGTTAAATCTCTACATAATCATCTCAATAACAAAGATGAGAAGATAATACATACCTTAGCAGCAGCTCAACCATGAAAATATCATCCCCCAAGCTCAATATTTAGCTTAAAATGATGACGATAACTCGTACTACACTTTATCCTTCACGAGCCTCGGGATTCAAGGCCTCGAACTTGATCGAACCCTTGTTTTATCTCTCTAACTCTCCGCACTCTCTCTCTAAAATGTTTTGGATCTTTTGGTATGAAAATGAGGATGATAAGGGTGAAAACTCTCCTTAAATAGCAAGGGAAGTGGGCCCGGGTTGGGCCGAGCCCACTACCCATTTTGACCTTTCCGCCTTAAAACATCCTTAACTTTTTATCCCTATGTCCCATGAAGGCCCACAACCTATGGTTGGAAAGCTAATTCAATTTTATACAACTTTCATATTTGGAGTTTTCCAAATTCCCAAATAATGATGGGGTTATGGCCTCCTGAAGTCAGATCACCCGAAAACATAACTTAAAAACATCTTTTTGGAGGGCTTACACTTGGATTTGGCTCAAGGGTCCTTCTTGAGTTTTGTGTAACTTCACATATACTGGCCATATAACTTGTCATATGTCCTTCATAAAAACCCCATCATATGGGCCCCACCTCAGTTTACGGTTACGAGGGATATATATCTTTTAACGTATCATTCCAATCATATTGTACGAATTCTAAATATCATACTCATGCAATCCTCATGCTAATATAGTAGAATTTATTCCCTTATACTTGTAATATTTGCTCCTCCTTTAGCTCACATTAAGCCATCTGTAGCCTTGTATCCAATTCGAACACTTACTAATATCACTCAACCCTTCACAATTCCTAAGGTCCTTTTCGATACTTATCTTTCCCCTATAAGCTTCAACGTCCCTTAACCTCATTGATGCTTTCAGTTATATTGATTTCTATGAGGGAAACAATACTCCCTTTCCTCGAACACATATAATCATGTTTCTTTCTCTTCCTTGTTTCATTCTTTACTCGTTTAAGCTTACCCTTTTTTATACTAACTCACCTCTCGAATGACTCTTTGCTTATCATGGCTTCCCCTCTTAAGTCTCTTCTCCTAATCTTATCACATTATTCGAATCACATTAATCTTAGTTCAGCAACCTTACTTGTAATCCCCGAGAGAACTTAACTTAACCCTCCACTCACTTCTATATCCTCGAGTAATTTCAACCTAACTCTCAAACTCATTCTGAACCCATCTTATTACCCTCCTTTCAGTCGATTTACAACGATTATTAACCTTTCATTCTTCAGTTTACACTTGGGTATCTTACTGATCATAGCACACATATATATATTGATCACAATCAATTTTAACAAAATTTTGGCAGAGCCTCCTCTGTAATTTGTACTACCCACCTGTACACAGCTAACTAACAAGCCTCACAGGGCAACAATCAAAATATATCAACATGCCTCACAGGGCCACAATCATATTACAACACCCTATATATACCTGTACAAATGCTCTTCACAATGGCATTCTCAATTCAATAAGAAGCATACCTTTCTTACTACAATCCTTAACCTGCAGTACTTACCTCAAATAGCAATCATTAATCATCAGAGAACTTACCTTTCTTACGAGCAATTCCAATTTCGCAATCATAGCTGCACTTTACAATCACTTAATCAAAATTCAAAGCTTAAAGTTAGCGACAAAGATTCAAAGCCTATAACACAGCTCTATAGCACAATCTATGATCTAAATGAAGGGAAACCATCCTAGATGCCCTGTACCCTCCTTGTCATAAGTGTGGTCGACAACACACCCATGAATAAGACTTTACCCGACACGACTTTGCAGACAACCCCTAGAACGAACTGCTCTGATACCACTTTGTCACACCCTAAGAATGGTAAGGCATGACGGGCACCCGACTCTCATCAGAGTCGAGCGAACCCTCAGACATTCGCTCTATCCAAACCTGTCATTTCAAAAACTTTTAAGAACATAAAACTTTTCAAAATATAAATCATTATCTTTATAACGATTATGAAAACTTTCAATCATATAAGTACTTTAAACTAATTGAATTCATCTAAAATACATACTCTTTTAAAATCCACAAATGACTCAACCGACATCACTTTGTCGACTTCTCGACAAACATATCACAGGACACTGTCTACAGAAGTCTATAAGAAGTGAACTGAACATTATGAGTTAGGACAAGGCCCTGACATACCTATAATCATACATATATATACATGATTTAGCACACCTCCAGAATGAGGTGGAACTTGCCAATCCCAGCTAACGTCCAAGCATCCTACCTATACACTTAACCTGCCAAACAACCTGGGGCTGCGGGCATGAACGCAGCGTCCCCAGGCAAAAGGACGTCAGCACGAAAAATGTACTGATTATGTAAGGTGGTAACGAATCACAACCATAATTTGACTTAGGAGAGAAGAAATCATTATCTAACTCAATACCTGCAGCCTTCGCTGGAAGAAACATAAATGTGCACACGAAGTCTCAAAACAATTTTTAAGTAAATATTGCAATTCAACACACATGCCGCTTCCGACATGTTAACAGAATGGTCCCTTCAAAGAACCACTTCCGGCTAGTATCACAATAGTCCCTTCGGATGGCTGCTTCCGGCATAATAATTATGGTCCTTTCGGGCAGCCGCTTCCGGCTTAATATCACCATCATATCAACACAAACTCAATCCACAAATTTCAATTTGAATTCATATCATAAGTCACTAATCAATTCGTCACAATCCAGTTATTAACCTTAGTCGTTCATAAGAAGTTATCAAATTTGTATCTCACTAGACTTAGGAGGACATATTTCCAGGTTTGAGGGTAGAATTGTTATGAAATTCTTACTACTTATATTCTACTCAATTTCATCTTATTGCCCTACCCAAATAATAAATGATCACATCAATACAAAGGGATGATACTATGGAATGCAAACATAAATCGTAAATGAAATAAAGTAGTAAAATCTCGCACCCCTTTCGGAGTGGTTTTGAAAATCAAACTTTATGTTTCCTTTAGTATAAAACTCATTTCCTCGAAATCATTAGTAAAACCATATACACAACTCAAGTTGGCACCTTATGGGTGTTCCCTTCGGAGTAGAATAGGAGTACAATATCCATAAGCCATCACAAGAAACATTTAGACCTTACTCGACTAAGAATGGAATCATATGGACTACTTATAGAATGAATAACAACAAGAATCATGCCAAAGGAAGAACGGTTTGCCTTACATACCTTATTTACGCCTCAAGTTAATCCTTGAGTCCCCTCCCGAGCTTAGTCAACTAGAATACAATCAACAATATAGGGATTAAGACTAGGCCAACAAGACTACTCTAACTAATCATTTATTCTTTCGCCTAACGGGATTTGGACAACATCTCCTCTATAATCCTACCAACCCAACAATTCCAAATTCAGCTAATAACCAACAACAACAACAACAACAAATCTAACAATTTACAACAATAATATAACTAAACTCATCTTACAATTCCATCCAAAATAACCCCTAAACCACAACGCCTTAATATTCGGTATACGATAATTATAACTATATTTCTAACACTTTAATCCATTAAATCTCTACATAATCATCTTAATAACAAAGATGAGAAGATAATACATACCTTAGCAGCAGCTCAACCATGAAAATATCATCCCCCAAGCTCAATATTTAGCTTAAAATGATGACGATAACTCGTACTACACTTTATCCTTCACGAGCCTCGGGATTCAAGGCCTCGAACTTGATCGAACCCTTGCTTTATCTCTCTAACTCTCCGCACTCTCTCTCTAAAATGTTTTGGATCTTTTGGTATGAAAATGAGGATGATAAGGGTGAAAACTCTCCTTAAATAGCAAGGGAAGTTGGCCCGGGTTGGGCCGAGCCCACTGCCCATTTTGACCTTTCCGCCTTAAAACATCCTTAACATTTTATCCCTATGTCGTATGAAGGCCCATAACCTATGGTTGGAAAGCTAATTCAATTATCTATATCTTTCATGTTTGGTGTTTTTCCAAATTCCCAAATAATGATGGTTTATGGCCTCCCGAAGTCAGATCACCCGAAAACGCAACTTAAAAACATCTTTTTGGAGGGCTTACACTTGGATTTGGCTCAAGGGTCCTTCTTGATTTGTATTTAACTTCACATATATTGCCCATATAACTTGTCATATGTCCTTTATAAAAACCCCATCATGTGGGCCCCACCTCAGCTTACGGTTACGAGGGCTATATATGTTTTAACGTATCATTCCAATCATATTGTACGAATTCTAAATATCATACTCATATATAGTAGAATTTCATCATTTATACTTGTAATATTTTCTCCTCCTTGAGCTCACATTAAGCCTTCCACAGCCTTAGTAACACGAAATTTTCTAGGGTGTAACATTTACGGTGGGAAAAATTTCATTTGACGGGCCGCAGAAAGTTTTGCGGTCCGTCAAACTGAACCGTCAAATTTTTATGCCCGAGCAGTCTGTCTTAAAACACCCATAACTTTCTACTCCGATGTCACATTGATGAATAGTTTGTTGCGTTGGAAACTAGACTTAATAAACTTCATTTTGGGAAAACAAATACAAGCCAACACTACTCATATTCTAGGAGATATACCGCTCTCAAGTTGGACCAAAGATCCTGTCCAAAATTCTGCCAAGTTTTCCCAAAGTTCTGACAAACTTAATTTCCTTAATTCGCTTTTTCTCAAATCCTTCCATAACATTGTCACGACCCAACACGCCATGACTGACACCCACACTAACTCCTAGTGGGCGAACCAATACACTACTCATGTATTCATTCAAGTCCATTTTTATAGTAACCAAATTAGTCAATTATTACTCATTCAAGTATAAAATAACAAAAATAAGTCATGCCATAAAATACTGAAGTAAATGCGGAAGTTGTAACTATTACAAAGTTCCCAAAATTCGAAAGTCATCATACGAGGACTCTCAACTAGAATATGTCTAAGGAATTAAATCTGTCTAATAAATATCCATAATGTCCAGAATCGAAAATAGACATCATATGAGGAAGATCTTCGGGCGGCATGGCATGGATAGAAGCTCCCCCTAAATCAGTCAGCAACGTCCTCAACGCTAGATGTGAGGGCGGGTAGCAGTCTCTGTATCACAATCTGCACTCAAAAGAATGTAGCAAGGTAGTATCAGTACAAACACTATGTACTGGTAGATATAATAGGCCGACTAAGATTAGTATCATGCATATCTCGTAAAATCAATAGAATAAACAAGCTAGCCAGCCAACAGATATGAAATAAATAACCATGACAGGTCAACCAAGGAATATCACCAATCAATCATCCAAATAGCAAGAATCAATCAACAGAAAACCACAACACGGAAATGAGTCTACCACAATACCATACTTACCGTACACACATGCTAACTGATGGCATTGCTCAGTTGTCATGACCTGCAGGGGACCCATGGTGTCCATGTACCACTCATTTTGGATACTCATCAGACCCGAGCATAAACCTCCGCTTCGAAAAGAACCTCGGACGCGGGCCATATCAATATATCCCACATTTTCGGAACGAACCTCGGAGCACGAGCCCATAATCTAACGATGTTTCCTGCCCTCTTATTATCAATGCTCACATCATCATTTCGTATCACAATATCACCGAGAATATTACATTAACTTCTCATCACAAACACATCCACTGCAGATTCAACACACAGGAATAGTGGCACGAAGCCTACACAATCACTCAATCGCATTCACATAGGAGTTCAACCATATAATGTAATGCATGAAAACTAGACATGCTTTCTCCTAAAGAATTCGCAAAACATACAATCAACTAACCAAAGTCTAACTCAAGTAGACTGTAACCTACCTCAAGCGTAGAGCTGGAACAACGCAGGTCACTTCGCTACAGCTTTTCCCTTCCTTAAAGCCTCAGAACGCTCAAAGTCTACAAATAGAATACTCAATGAGTCACAAATACTCTAATCACAAATAGCAATTCAAGAATACCCTTCCCTTTACCCCATACCAATGGGTGAATGATTTTCTCGGTGCAAGGTAACCTAACAAAGGCCTTAATAATCACTAATCATTCAATTAGAACAATGTTACATCAACATTCCAGCAACAAGCAGTTTTCATGGTAAAGCTACCATATTTATAGAACTGTGGGTCTCAATTCACTTAGTTTATGGCTCTAAAGGGTTCAATTCATGATTAAGAGGAGTTAACCCAAGCCATTAGATGATAACTAAGTGATAATAATCGTAACCCATCAAGTTTAGAAGGTTTATTAATTTTAGGTTTTCTATTACAATTTTACCATTGAAGACCCATAAAAGCGATAATAATTATGAAGATGATACGGAATGATTGAAACTTACCTCTCAAGAGTATTCTTTCCCTAGCTTGGAATTTCACCATCGGTGCTTGTGGGAAACTGTGTTGGAGTATTGTGAATAAAGAATGTGAGACTAAGTGTTTAAAACAAGGAATCTTTCTCCCGTCAACCGTTGCAGTGGTCAAACCACCGCGCAGCGGTCTCGCTATAGCGGTCAAGTGACCACTATAGCGGACCAACGAGATCCCGTCCACCGCTATGGAGAGACATCCAACGCCATGGCGGTATCACCATAGCGGGCCATCGCCCGCCATAGCGGCCACATGGAAAGTGGTTGACTACTGGCGGAGGTGAACCCACCGCTACAGCGGTACCACCGCAGCGGTGCCATTTGGGCAGTGAGCTCGACTTTTCCTCAGTGTTTCCCTATATCACCCAACATTTCATTCGAGGCCTCAAAAACACAAACCAAACATGCACATATACATAAAGACATCATACGAATCCACCCGTGGCCTCGGAATTCCCAATGGAGTTCTAATTTCCTACGTCACCCCCCCCCCCCCCGACAGACTCAATACAATAAAACAACAAGCACAAACAAGTTAAGTTTTTAGTTCTTAGACTTATAGAATCGAGTTCCCATTAGCTCGTACTACCCTTGAGAAGGTTCTATTTGGTGGGGTGATCCCATATTTACCTTTACGACCGAAAGAGTCGTTACACCAGATACTAATTAAAACACCGTTCGACCCTGAACGGACAAGGATGAAGAATATATGAAAAATTACCTGACTCGGCGAAAAGCTGAGGATACTTGCTATGCATATCATATTCTGCTTCCCAAGTAGCTTCCTCCACCAGACGATTCTTCCACTGAACTTTCACAGAGGCTATTTCCTTGGACCTCAGCTTGCGAACATCCCTACCCAAGATGGCAACGGGCTCTAGAAGAAGTGCGGTCATAAAGTCTTTCTTTCCCAAGGGCAGAAGGAACTCTTCACATTGGCCATCTAGAGAGATTATATAAAGTGTGGTCTTTTGGCTTCCTCAGGGCCGTGTGAAGCTTAGCTTGCTTTAGCAGCCATGTGATGATTCGAGTTCGACTGACTTGCACTGATAGACCCCTATTGTATTGGAATTAGGTGCCCATCTTTTTACTGTTGTCAATGAATCTCTTCCATGTTCGATTCTACTCTATGTTAGAACATTTCTTATGAAAAATTCTAATCTAACAAAACCGAATCCCAACGGATTATGTACGAACCATCCCCGTGGTACCTCTTCAATATCAACACATGGAACACCGGATGAGCGCCTGATAGACCTGGAGGCAAAGAACTTATAAGCCACCTCCCCCACATGCTTGAGTATCTCAAATGGCCTAATGTACCTCAAGCTAAACTTGCCCTTCTTTCTGAACCTCATCACAACCTTCATGGGTGAGACTTTCAGCAACACTTACTCTCCCTCTCCAAACTCAAGATCTCGGACCTTACGGTCCGCATACTCCTTCTGCCTACTCTGGGCTACTAGGAGCTTAGCTTAGATCACCTTTACTTTCTATAGGGACTCCCTCAGAAGATCAGTGCCCTAAGGTCTCACCTCAAACGCATCAAACCATCCTATAGGAGACCTACACCTCCTTCCATACAACACCTCAAATGGAGCCATATTGATACTCGAGTGGTAGCTATTGTTATATGCAAATTCGTCCAAAGCTAAGAACTGGTCCAATTCCCACCAAAGTCTATCACACACGCACGAAGCATATCATCAAGGACCTGAATAGTCCGCTCAGATTGCCCGTCAGTCTGAGGGTGGAAGGTTGTACTAAGATCCAACTTTGTAACCAACTCCTCATACAAACACTCCAAAAACCTAGATGTGAACATTGTGCCCCTTTCGGACACAATGGAGATAGGAACCCCGTGAAGCCTACGCACCTCACGAATATAAATTTTGGCCAATTTCTCCACATCATAAGTTATCTTCACTGGAACGAAGTTGGCAGACTTAGTCAACCTATCAACAATAACCCAAATGGAGTCAAACTTCCCCAACGCCTTCGGAAGACCAACTACGAAGTCCATGGATATCCTTTCCCACTTCGACTCAGGAATGGGCATCCTCTAAAGTGTACCCCCAGGTTTCTGATGTTCATACTTCACCTGTTGGCAGTTCAGACACTGAGCAACAAACTCCACTATATCACGCTTCATCCTAGATCACCAGTAATGCTGCCTCAGATCAAAATACATCTTAGTCGAGCCAGGATGAATGGAATACCTCGAACTATGAGCCTTTGTCAGAATGGTTTTGATCAAATCACCCACACATGGCAGGCAAACTCGCCCTTTGGTCCGCAGCACCCTCTCTTCGTCAATCACGGCCTTTTTGGCCTCTCCACGCAACACCTTGTCACGAATTTTGCACTGCTTAGCATCTTCGAACTACTTAGCCTTAATCTGCTCCTGAAATGATGATCCAGCTTCAACACAAGCCAACACCTGCTTGCATTAGAAATTTCCAGCCTCATAAAACTGTTTGCCAGAGTCTGAACCTCTATAGCCAACGGATGCTCCGAAGAAATCAAATGAGCCAGACTTCCCATACTAACCGACTTTCTGCTCAATGCGTCAGCCACTACTTTTGCCTTACCATAATGATACAGAATGGTGATATCATAATGTTTCAACAGTTCCATCCATCTCCGCTACCTAGAGTTCAGGTCCCTCTGAGTGAACACATGTTGGAGACTGCGGTGGTCAGTATACACCTCACAGTGGACACCATACAAGTAGTGTCTCCAGATTTTCAACGCGAACACCACCGCTGCCAACTCTAAGTCATGAGTAGGATAGTTCTTATCATGCACTTTCAACTGCAGAGCAGCATAGGAAATCACCTACTTCTCCTACATCAAAACAACAACCAAAACAGAATGTGAAGCATCACAATAAACAATAAAATCCTTGCCCTCCACAGGCAATGCTAGAATAGGCGCTGTATTCAACAATGTCTTGAGCTTTTGAAAGCTCTCCTCACACTCGTCGGACCACTGAAACAGTACCTCTTTCTGAGTCAAGCGAGTCAAATGAGAAGAAATAGAGGAAAACCCTTTCACAAACCGACGATAGTTGCTAGCCAGACCCACGAAACTACAGGTCTCGGTCACTAATGTGCGCCTAGCCCACTCCCTGACAACCTAAATTTTTTGAGGATCTACCATAATCCCTTCTTTCGAAATTACATGCCCCAAGAAGGACATAGAAGACAACCAGAATTCACACTTGGAGAATTTAGCATACAGCTCCCACTACAAGAAAAAGGCTTATCTAAGACCAACATTTAGGGACGAGTTAATAATCCCGTCTCTGAAAGTATACTTATTGGGACGAGATTATATTCTAGTACTTAATGTTGTATTTTATTGCGAAGGTACTAAATCTGGTCCCAAAAAAAATTAGTAACTGGTCCCAAATTGTAATTGAGGGGTCTTGAATGGGATTGAGTGCCCCAAATATAATACCAATATATTAAAAAACTATTGTTTTCTCAAAGATCAAGCGCCAAAACAATTGTACTAAAATGAAAACTTTAGTTTTCACTCAAAAAAACTAGGTGCCAAAACTAAAGTAGTATATTGAAATAAATGTTCTAAAAATTAAGATAACTTCTCAAAACACAGGCCTTAAAGCTCTGCCCTAGTTTCTAGTTCTACACATCCCACCATCGGTGTACTCCTCCGTAGCACTACCCGTCGAGTAAATCTGTGTTTTGGGAAAACACAGATTGTAGGTCTGCTCTAGTTTTCCATCTCCCTTATTTTCGAATCTCAGGTATGCCTCCTATTTCGAGTTGTTCTGTTTCTTTTTTGTGTTGTACTTAATTCGCTTTATTGCTTCACTTGATTTGAGTTACTCTTGTTATTCTTCTTCTCTAATATTAATTTGGTAAAAGGTTTCACAATCTGATCTTTTTTTCTTTACTTGTATAATCAGTGGAAAGGATTAGCAAATGAAAGGGGCTTTCTTCTGTTGGGTATAGAGTTGTCGTCTTCTTTGATAATACATGGGTTTTCTGCATACATCTTTCCTATATGATTTGTATCCCAAATATTGCTTTCTGTATAAACATGTTTACTTATCAAAACAAAATAAAGAGGAAAGGATAAGGTATATCATAGTTTTTTTGTGAAAGAAAAAAGGAGAGATTTTTTTTTGGTGTGTTTCTACTGTAATTTGACCTCTGCAATATCTACCCTCTTGATGTTCTTCCCTATTTGCCTCACACTTGTGAAAACTTACCAATTACTCAAGCCCTAGTGTTTCAATCTAAGCACCAGACCATATCCTATTCAACTAATAGGAAATCAAATAACCCTCTTTGCCAATTAGAGTATGATTTAGCTGCTCGATAGAAATTGTACATTAGTTGGTGTTGTGCAAATAATTTATGTTCATATTGCTCCAATTTGGTTAACTGGTATGGAATTATCACTGTTGCAGAGATACTAAAATTGCACTTTTCATCTGTGGAGTTTTAAATTTATCCTATAATACTACAATAAAAGCTATCTGCCAGTTCTAAAAAAAACTGACCTCGTATTTTTTTGGGATTCCTAATTGATAATTTGATTTTCAGAAGTGTATTCAAGTTTGTACTGTATTGTGTTTCTGAAAAATCATACTTCATACAGAGTGCACAGTTTGAAAAAGCTAATTATTTCATGAATGGCATATTAGTTTTATGTCTTCAGTGTTGAGATTTTGCAAGCCAAGCAGGGACTAGTGCTGTTACTCCTTTTGAAAATTTTATTTTACATCTGAAAAGGTTTCGACTAAGGCCATTTACATTCTAATGGCATGATTTCTTTTATTACTACACTGTCACGCATGCATTTTCTCTTATTATTCTTTACTTTTGGCTCTTTGCAGGTTCAATATGAAACCATTAAAGACTGAAGATGAGGTGGGGTCGACTGTGAAGACTACTACCAAATATGCATTCGTCGCGCCAGGTGCTAGAGGTGCTATAGGAAAGGAATGAGGACGAGGAGTTACTTTTGGCTCTTTTGCTACGTCTTTTATCTCTTTGAGATGGATATCAAAGTTCTTTTTGAACTGCTTCAATATTATTTTAACCAGCTTGATCAGTTAATATGCTGCAAATTTTCTTGACACTTGTTATATCCGCTCCTTCCTTGGTAAAACTGTTACGTTACAGAGCACCATATAAGTTGGATCAAGAGCACCATCTAAACCCATGTTTTGATTCACTGCTCAACAATCACAAGTCCCCCCTACGACATCACCCGTTTCAACTGAATGACCATTGTTTTTGTCTGCTGACCAGGTTAGTAACAACATGCCTGACTTTTTAATTATTATTTTTTTACCTATTGAAGTTGATAATTTAAATTACGTTGGGTGATTCTTTTATTGAACATTGTTCAGTGGGAGGCTTCTTTGAAGAATTTTACCCTCCCCTATTTCTTTAGGTACCTCTTCTTCAATGTATATAGTGAGTAAAATTTGTGTACTACCTCTACTACTAATTCACAAATGGTATTTCCTGTTGTATTTTAAGTCTTAATGGTATTATGTATGGTTTCCTTATTAGATGTTTTTAGAAATTCCTATCAATACATAAAAGAGCAATTTAAAACAGATGGAAAAAAATCTTATTGTTGTTAACTCTTGTTGCCTTTTTATGTGTTTCCAGTTTAACTTTTTTGATCCCTTATCCTAACCAAATGATGGAACTTGTCTTTATCTATAGTTAACTTAGTTGCAGAGAGGAAATGGAACAAATGGAGAGGATACTTGCATGCACAATATGTGAAAAATAATCCAATCCAACAGGCTCTTAAGAATATGCCAAAGGGAGTAGATAAGAAAGAATGGGAGTGGTTAGTAAAAGAAAATTTTACTTCAGAAAGTTTTCAGGTATGTCTAGTGATTTACTAGTCTATTTCACCCAATCATCTGTAGCCTTAGAAGATGAGATGAAAGAAATTAAGAAAATAAAAGAATTCTTTGTCGCTCAACAATCATATACCCCGCCTACGACATCGCCCGGTTCAACTGAATGACCACTGTTTTTGTCTGCTAACCAAGTTAGTAATAATATACCCGACTTTTTAATTTAGTTTGTTGATTTGCGTATAGTCAATTTCTATCTTACACTAATTCTAGCAGTTGCTTGACTTCACCACTAATGATGCTTGTTTCTAGCTCCGTACATGCTCTAAAAGGTTGCTATTGCTTCGTGATCTGTTTGACATGTGTGTTTGTCATTTCTGTTTTTTACCTTGTTTCTCTAGCATATCAGATCTCTTTCAGCTTATTTGTGATACCTGGTCATGGTTGGGCTGTATTTGAAATCTAATCTTTAATATAAGTGGTGATGCCTTAAATTCTTGTGTGCAAAATTAAGAAGTGCATACAGGAGTACTAAAGAGTTTTCATTAAGTCAGTTACAGCTTTACAGTGCAAAATAAATGCTTTTATTGAAGAATTTTGAGGAAGAATGATAGCCTTCTTTTATGGTTCGCGTCTGCTGCATCTTTAAGTTCAAAGTTCGTTTATTCTTTTATATATAGTTGGTGCTACTGTTATCCTTTTCACAGTTCCTATATATTTGTGGCAATTTTGCTTCAAAGTCTATAACATTTGTTGTTTGCTTCAGATAAACATAATAGTAATTTTACTATTTAAACTTCGGTTATAAAGATAGCAAACAGAACCGTGAACACCCTTAGCTCTAGCTCTAAATCTAAGGAATTACTATTAATGAAAGTGGAATTGCTGCTATGATGTTGGAAAAAGCTTTATTGAAGGTAGATAAAAAATAATTTTCTACCAAATGGAAAAAGTCTTATTGTTGTTAAATCTTGTTGCCTATATATGTGTTTCCAGTTTAGTTTTTGTAATGCCTGGTTTGGAACCATAAAGAGTTCAAAGTCTCACTTGATTTTGAATACTTCTTGATTTACAAGAGACTTTAGTAGAAGTTTAAAAGTATTAACACCTATAATCGATGGAATTTTTTTTAGTTGGGAACATATAATAGATGGTATTGCCACTGGATAATTTTTTTGAGGCTTTGCAAGAATACCTTATTGTTGTTGTTTCTGAGTAATTGCCTTAAGAATACCTCCTGTTGTTGCTACTGCTTGCAAATTTCCACCTGAAGCCTGAATTTGTGAATAGCACTAAGCTGATCCAACTGACTAGTACCATGTATTTTACCACCTGTAGGAGTGCCATCATGTTTCTTAGTATTGGATTGCTTTTTACAGTGAGAACTTGCCTTTGGAGTTGCATTATCCTTGTGCAACTCCAGCCCTGCAGTTCTATTGGGATCTTGATATGCAAAAGATATGTCAACCTCCTGCTCCTTGTGCTGCTGCTTTTGTGTATTGTCATCAGTATGCTATATGACTTTTAATAGGTATTTTTGTTGTTGTTTTGCATAAACTGGTGCTGCATCATGTTTTATCTAATTTGTTACCAGCGAATGATAAATGCAGTTCAGGCAGCTAGCTACTAAAGCTTAATCATATGCTTCCACCATCTCTTTCAATCGAACTTATGTAAAATCACTTTCTTACTGCTTAACTGTTTGACAAGTACTCAAGGGATTTTGTGAAACTCATTCACTTGCAAGTTGCAAAGCTTAAAGTTCGATATTAAGATCTATGATGATCAATGTGCATTTAGATAGTATTAAAGAAATCGAGAAAGTTCACAAGGAAAGTACACTTTTAACCCTATCCTCTATGCTTTATTCCTTCTATGCAATTTAGTAGTCTTTTCCTATCTATGAATATGAATAGGACAGATAAACTTTCATCTATTCGAAGGGTGGAACTAATAGTGTTCATTTCGTTGAAGGTTAACTTAGTTGATGACTTCAACATACTACAAAAATACACTTGATAAGAGGAAAAAAACTTACTACACAACGCTTGTCTGAAGCCAGATTAACTCATCTGGTCAGTGGTCAGTTTGATGTTACTTCAAAGTCATGCATCATTCAGTTATATCTTGCAGAGAGATCTGATGATTCGTTATGCCATTGGGAGATGGCGTAGGTTTATACTGAATATGTAGAAAGCAATTTCTGATTGATCAGACTAAGTAGTTTTCAGTTTAGAATTTAAACGCAGTCGCTTGTTCTGTTGTTCATGCAACTGCAGTTTCTCTTCCCTTTTTTATTTTGGTGCGAGTTGTTAAGACTGATGAAATGCTCTATTCGGAATTGAAGCACATACGAAGTTGCGACAGCTTTTGCCTTGGCTCTAGGAGCCGAAAAACTAATTTGTATAATAGACGGCCTAATTCTTGATGCGTCTAGCCGTCTGATTCGTTTCGTAACTCTATAAGATGCTGATATGCTGGTCCGCAAATGAGCTGAGCAAAGTGAGACTGCTGCTAATTATGTAAAAGCTGCTAGTCAGGAGGACTTCAATCGTTTAGGTTACAATGGTTCCAACGGATCGCTCCCTTCCCAAAATGGCAATGGTTATAGCCGAAGATACAATCCTACATTTCAGAATGGCATTGGTTTTGACAATGGTAATGGGCTTTGGTCTACTGAACAAGGTTTTGCAATTGGAGGACAAGAGAAACTAAGTCGGTCATATGGTTATCTCTCAGAATTAGCTGCTGCTGCTTTTGTTTGCCGAGTAAGTTCCCAAAAACACTTATGTTTTCAGTAGGTAGTAGTCGTTTGAATTATTCTTTTACCATGCTTTGTCCTCCTCATTATAACCTGTTACTGATGAATCTAGAAGATACTAAGGAAGATTACAGATTCTCTTGTACTTTTTTTTAAAAATTTCTTATGATAAGCCTTTGCAGTAGAGATATGTGCATTTCATGAATAGACAATTCTTTATATTTTACATTAGTGTTTAACATTGTGCAGTTCATCTTAAATATCCACTCTCCCAGTGGTCTTCCATCTCAGTTGCTTTAAACGTGGAAATTTTCATTCTCTAGAATATTGTCCCCTCACTTATTAGCGTGATATCTTTTTCTTGTCGAAACTCATTCAAATTATATATTCCCATTTCCATCAGGGAGGTGTTCAAAGAGTGCACCTGCTGGATGGCACTATTGGTGGAGTTTTACTAAAGGAATTGTTCCAAAGAGATGGAGTTGGGTCAATGGTTGCTAGGTATGAACATTCTAAAGAATATTAGTTGTGATTACTGTTTCAAGACCTGTTAAGTCGCAATTGCCAAATTTGGATCATTACCTGAATAAGCGGTATAACTACTACTAGTGTAGAATTTATATATCTTATCTTACTAATAGTTATTCAAGTCTTTCCAAAATTTTGTACTTACAGGTTTTGAAGATTGAATTTGACAAGTCAAGATGGAAGTTTAGAAGATGTAGAAGCTCATTATTTAGCTAGGAATGTTATGCACTCGCTATCTTAGTCTATCTCGAGTGTTAAGCGATGATTTTTTGTTAAGGTGTCGAGCAAATATTGAAACTAACATCATGGGATGTTAACAATTTTATTGTAATTAATAACTCTATCTTCCTCTTTATATATATAACGCTTTTGTATCTAGATGTTTTAGTAGGAATCCGATATTTATTGATAAAATAATTTTTTTGTGACATCGAGCTTTCGGGACGACTTGTCGTCAATAAGAGACCAGAAATATGGTCGTGAAAATTAGTACAATTATTGCAAATAAGCACCAGTAATGCCCGTCTCTAAAGATAATCTAGGACCAGTAACATTTGGTCGCTAAAAAGGTTTTAGTGTCTAAAAGTTTTTAACGACCAGATATATTACCGTCTCAAAAGACTTTTAACGACCAGATTATTGAATCCGTCGCGATTGACCTTTAGCGGCGGAGGCTATTACGACGGGTGGCGACCAGCTTTTTCCCATCGTAATTGCCCCTTTTGGGACCAGATTTGGACTTTTAGGGACCAGATTTCCCTTCCTTAAAGGTCATTTTTCTTGTTGTGTCCTTCTCCCGCAATACCCTAAGAGCAATCCTTAAATGTTTCTGATGCTCCTCCTTACTTTTAGAGTACACCAGGATATCATCAATGAACACTATTATGTATGAGTCTAAAAAGGGCTTAAACACACTGTTTATCAAATCCATGAATGCAGTTGGGGAATTTGTAAGCCCGG
The DNA here is from genome assembly GCF_019175385.1 of Lycium barbarum. NCBI lineage: Eukaryota > Viridiplantae > Streptophyta > Magnoliopsida > Solanales > Solanaceae > Lycium > Lycium barbarum. The sequence continues at coordinate 50,110,701 of NC_083348.1, read as the reverse complement.
AAGACATAACCAAGAACTCATAGTGTCCATACCAGGTCCAAAAAGCTGTCTTAGGAACATCCTCTGCTCGAATCTTCAATTGGTGATACCCTGACCTCAAGTCGATCTTAGAGAACATAAAAGCTCCCCGTAACTGATCAAACAAGTCATTAATACGGGGAATGGGATACTTATTCCGGATGGTTACCTTATTCAGGTGACGGTAATCAATACACATACGTATAGACCCATCCTTCTTCTTAACGAACAACACAGGAGCACCCCAAGGGAAAGCACTCGGGCGAATAAACCCCTTACTCAAAAGATCTTGCAACTGCTCTTTCAATTCGCTAAGTTTGGTGGTTCCATCCTATAGGGTGGAATAGAGATAGGAGGAGTCCCTGGGTCTAAATCAATGTCACCATCAGGTGGCATACCAGGCAAGTCCGGGGGGAATACATCTGCAAACTCGCGTACCACTGGAACCGAATCAATAGATAGAGTATCTACACTGGTGTCACGGATATGTGCCAAATAATCTAGACAACCCTTCTCCACTAGCTTTCTAGCACAAACGAAGGATATGACCTTCTTAGGGAGGGGACTAAGGTTACCCTTCCACTCAAGTCTAGGTGCCCCAGGCACGGCTAAGGTAACAGTCTTAGAATGGAAATCTAGTTTAGCATAATGCAGGGACAACCAACTCATTCTCAAAATGACATCGAAATCTACCATATCTAGGATCATCAAATCTGCCTAAGCACTATACCTCATATAAGTAATTGCATAAGATGGGTAGACCCTATCTACCACCATTGAATCCCCAATCGGAGAAGATGCATAAATAGGAACACCAAGAGTATCACACACCATATCCAAACCCACAGCAAAATATGTAGACATACAAGAAAAAGTAGAACTCGGATCAAATAAAATAGAAGCCATCCGGTCATAAACTCAGATAGTACCTGGGATGACAGCATCGGAGGCCTCAGCCTCGGGTCTACCTAGAAAAACGTACAAGTGATCGCGCCCTCCTATAGCCAGTGAACCACCATGATTACCCTGTCCAGTCTAGGCCCCGCCCCTACCGAGCTGCTGTCCTCCTCTACCTTCCTGAGGACTGCCTCGGTTAGGCTGGGCACCACCCCTACCCGCTGTGTGGCCGCCTTGCCCTACCGGTGCACAATTCTTAACCCCTCTATCTAGTGCAAATGGAGCTCGTAGAGCCTGATACTGAGTCCCCTGACCACTCTGTCTGAGTCTGGGGCAATACCTCTTAATGTGCCCGATCTCACCACACTCGTAACATGCGTCAAACGTAGGTCGTTGAACATAAGCTAATGAAGCAGTGTATCCTCCATGCTAACCGGAAGCCTGATAATTTACCCCTAATGGGCCCCCAGCTGACACTTGCATCGCGGACTGAACCGGACGCCCTGAATATATCTGCGAACTCTGACCCCTCGAGAAGAAGTTGCTAAAAACCCCACCCCTCGGGCCTTCTTCTTTACCTGCTTTGCATGACTTTCCTGTTTAATCCCCTCAACAACATGAACATGCTCTACTACGTCCTGGAATGAAGCTCTAGTGGTTACGACCTAAAGAGCTGATAACTGAAGCCCAGTGTTCAATCCCTTTACGAACAGCCGGATCCTCTCCCTCTTAGTGGGTAGCAGCTGAAGAGCTTTTTGGACAGGGAGTGGTAGCGGAACTCGTACACAGCAACAGACGAGTTCCCGTGATCAATATTAGCGAACTCATCCTTCCTTTGGTCCCTCAGAGTACGCGGGATATACATATCAAAAACACATAATAGAACTTAACCCAAGTCAACGGAGAAGACCCAGCTGGCCTGCACTCCACATAGGCCCTCCACCGTAGCTTGGCATCACCAAAGAACTGGAAGGTCACAAACTCTACACCGTACTTGTCCACAACCCCCTTCTTATGGAGCCTATCGTGACAGTCGATGATGAACTCATATGCATCCTCTGACTTAGTACCATAGAACACCGGAGGCTTTATTTTAGTGAACCTCCAAAACAAATCATGCTCTTCGCCAGTCATCACTGGCCCTGCAACTGGCCTCAGACAGGCCCCAAAACCCAGAACTTTATCTAAGTGAGGTGCCATTGCTGCGGCATGCTGAAGCCCCGGAGCTTGAACTCTATCCGGACCTGGGGCTGCTACTCCTGCGCCCCTACCTGCTAGAACGGCTGGTATAGCTCTGGCCTGTGCTAACCCATGCAGCCATTGTAGCACCTGTGCCATAGCATTTGGTATACCCTGAGCAGCTGCAGCACCTGGAGGAACTGGTATTCCCGCTGGCTAGGCTGGTGCGGTTGCCTCTCCCACGAGCTCATTTGGAACCACTAGAGGCACGGGATCAACAAATGGGACTCCACCCCCAGCTGGGGCCACCGCTCTACCAGTTCCTCTGCCTCCAGCCCCTCCTCTAGCTGCCGCCGCGCGTGTTCTCACCATCTTCGAGAGAGTGAAGGACAATTAGATACCAATTTGAATCAACATATACCAATTGGAATCAAGTAGCACGAAAGAAAGATAGAAAAGGGAATTTTCCTAGTGTCCGGTAGCATCTCGAAGATAAGTACAGACTTCTCCGTACCAATCTGTAAGACTCTACTAGACATGCCCTTGTACGACGAGATCGACCAACGTAAAGGTCTGATACCAACTCTGTCACGACCCAACCCGCCATAACTGGCACCCACACTAACTCTTAGTGGGCGAACCAACACATTAGTCATCTAAAGTCCATTTTTATATTAACCAAATTAGTCAGTTATAACTCATTCAAGCATAAAATAACCAAAATAAGTCATGCCATAAAAATACTAAAGTAATTGTGGAAGTTCTAACTATTACAAAATTCCTAAAATCCGAAAGTCATCGTACCAGGACTCTAAACTAGAATATGTCTAAGGAATGAAATCTGTCTAATAAATATCCATAATGTCCAGAATAGAAAATAGACATCATATGAGGAAGATCTTCGGGCGGCCTGGCATGGATAGAAGCTCGCCCTAAATCCGTCAGCAACATCCTCAATGCTAGATGTAAGGGTGGGTAGCAATCTCTATATCACAATCTGCACCCAAAAGAAAGTAGCAAGGTAGTATCAGTACAAACACTATGTACCGGTAGATATGATAGGCCGACTAAGATTAGTATCATGCGTATCTCATAAAATCAATAGAATAAACAAGCTAGCCAATAGACATGAAATAAATAACCATGACAGGTCAACGAAGAATATCACCAATAAATCACCCAAATAGCAAGAATCAATCAACGGAAAACCACAACACGGAAATAAGTCTACCACAATACCATACTTACTGTACACGCATGCTAACTTATGTAATTGCTCAGTAGTCATGAGCTGCAAGGGACCCATAGTGCCCATGTACCACTTGTTCCGGATACTCATTGGACCCGAGCATAAACCTCCGCTCCGAAAAGAACCTCGAACGCGGGCCATATCAATATATCCTTCATTTTCAGAATGAATCTCGGACCACTAGCCCATAATCTAAGTCATATTTGTTCCTTCCATATATTTGTATGTAACGATGTTTCCTGCCCTCTTATTATCAATGCTCACATCATCATTTTGTATCACAATATCGCCGAGAAGATTATATTAACTTCTCATCACAAACACATCCACTGCAGATTCAACACATAGGAATAGTGGCACGAAGCCTACACAATCACTCAATCACATTCACATAGGAGTTCAACCACACAATATCATGCATAAAGATTAGACATGCTTTCTCCTAAAGAATTCACAAAACATATAATCAACTAACCAAAGTCTAACTCAAGTAGACCGTAACCTACCTCAAGCGTAGAGCTGGAACAACGCAAGTCACTCCGCTACAGCTTTTCCCTTCCTTAAAGCCTCAGAATGCTCAAAGTCTAGAAATAGAAGGCTTTATGAGTCACAAATACTTTAATCACAAATATCAATTCAAGAATACCCTTCTTTTTACCCCATAGCAATGGGTGAATGATTTTATAGGTGCAAAGCATCCCAACACAATGTTACATCAACATTCCAACTACAAAAAGTTTTCAGGGTCAAGCTATTATTTTTATAGAACCCTAGGTCTCAATTCACTTAGTTTATGGCTTTAAAGGGTTCAATTCATGATTAAGAGGAGTTAACTCAAGCCATTAGATGATAAGTAAGTGATAATAATCGTAAACCATCATGTTTAGAAGGTTTATTAATTTATAGGGTTTCTATTACAATTTCACCATTAAAGACCCATAAAAGTGATGATGATCATGATGATGCTACGGAATGATTGAAAGGAATGATTGAAACTTACCTCTCAAGAGTATGCTTGCCCTAGCATGGAATTTCACCCTAGGTTCTTGTGGGGAACTGTGTTGGAGTATTGTGAATATAGAATGTGAGACTAAGTGTTTAAAACACAGAATCTGCCTCCCATCTACCGCTCCGGCAGTCGAACCACCGCTGCAGCGATCTCGCTATATCGGTCAAGTGACCGCTATAGCGGACTGACGAGATCCCGTCCACCGCTATGGCGAGACATCCACCACTATGGTGGTATCGTCGTAGCGGGCCATCGCCCACCACAACGGCCACATGAAAAGTGGTGGACCGCTAGCGGCGGTAGCGGTATCGCCGCAACGATGCTATTTGGGCAGTGAGCTGGAGTTGCTCAGTTTTTCCCCCCATCACCCAACATTTCATCCGAGGCCTCAAAAACACAAAACAAACATGCACATATACATAAAGACATCATACGAATCCACCCGTGGCCTCAGAATTCCCAACGGAGTTCTAATTTTCTACATCACCCCCTCCCCCCCCCCCCCCCCCCCCCGATGGACTCAATACAATAAAACAACAACCATAAATAAGTCAAGTTTTCAGTTCTTAGACTTATAGAATCGAGTTCCTATTAGCTTTTACTACCCTTGGGAAGGTTCTATTTGGTAGGGTGATCCTACATTTCTCATCACGGCCGGAAGGGTTGTTACAAACTTATCACATGAACTTAAACCCTCATAACCATAAAGTAGGCACATATAATCTCATATATCTTTGAAGATAACTCCAATGTCCACAATTAGGAAAACTAACACCCAACGAATCTCATCGTACAAAACTACGTGGTGTAACATCCTTCCCCCCTTATAAACATTCATCCTCAAATGTTACATTCATAGGAATTCTATAAAAAAAACTTCCAGAGTTTCCCCTGTAACTATACCACTGTCATCTTGTCACAACAACCCAAAATATACAATGCCTCACCGGGCTATAACAATAATAACAATAATGGCCACACACGACCAAAAAAATCGTAAAAAGGAAGTATTACATACATGAAGATAATGGTGGCTCTATCTGAACCTCCTCTAGGAGTTGAAACAAATGTGGATACTTGAACTTCATATCTTCCTCAACTTCCCAAGTCATTTCCTCTCTATTATTGTTTCTTCATAGAACTTTAACTGAGGCTACATCTTTGGTTCTGAGTCTCTGACTTTTCTATCTAGAATAACAATGGGAACTTCTTCGTAGGACAATTGATTGGTGACCTGGAAATCATCCATAGGTACAATTCTGGAAGTGTCTCCAATGCACTTGCGAAGTATCGACACATGGAAAACTCGGTGGACTGACTCTAAGTCCGAAGGTAGATCTGACTCATAAGCCACCTGGCCTACCTTGCGTACAATCTTGTAAGGCCTAATATACCGAGGACTAAGCTTGAACTTCCTACCAAATCTCATCACACCTTTCCTAGGTGACACCTTCAAGAATACACAATCATTAACTTGGAATTCTAAGTCTCGTCGGCGATTATCTGCATAAGATTTCTGACGACTCTGAACTACCAATAATCGATCCTGAATAAGATTGACCTTTTCCATGGCTTGCTGGATCAATTTTGGCCCTATTAACTTAGTTTCTCCCACTTCGAACCACCCAACTGGTGATCTACACTTGTACCCATATAAAGCCTCATACGGGGCTATTTGGATACTGAAATGATAACTATTGTTATAAGCGAATTCAATAAGCAGTAAGTGATCATCCCAACTACCTTCGAATTCTAACACACATGCCCGTAGTATATATTCGAGAGTCTGAATGGTATGCTCAGTTTGTCCATCAGTCTGCGGGTGAAATTGTGTGCTAAGACTCACCTAAGTCCCCAAACCCTCTTGGAAAGACTTCTAGAAATTAGCTGTGAACTGGGTTCCTTTATCAGAAATAGTAGATACTGGAACACCATGGAGTCGTACTATCTCTTTGATATAAAGCTTTGCATAACTCTCAGCTGCATATGTAGTTTTGACTGGTAGAAAATCAGCTGACTTCAGAAGTCTATTCACAATTACCCATATAGAATCATACTTCGGCTGAGAACGGCGCAAGCCTGCAATGAAATCCATATTAATCACTTCCCATTTCCAAGTCAAAATTTTCATGGTTTGCAATAATCCCCCAGTCTTCTGATGCCCAATCTTCACCTGCTGACAATTAGGACATTGAGCTACGATCTCTGCTATGTATTTCTTCATTTCATCCCACGAATATATGAATTTGAGATCATGATATATTTTTGTCGCCTCCGGATGAACGGAATAACGAGAAAAATGAGCTTCTTCCAAAATCTGATGACGTAATCCTGCAACATCAGGAACACACAATCTGCCCCAACATCGGAGAACTCCATCTGCAGAAATCTCAAAGGATGACTTTTTCTTTTGAGGAAGTGTATTTCTGTAATGAACTAATATGGGATCCTCATACTGGCGTTCTTTCACCTCAACCACCAATGACGAAATAGCCAAATTCTGAATGGTAACTCCCATATTGCCCGAGTCCATTAATCGAACTCCTAGGCTAGCTAACTGCTTAAGCTCACGAGCTAACTCGCTCATCTCTGGCTAGATATCACCTAAGCTACCCATGAATTTGTGGCTAAGAGCATCGGCTACTACATTCGCCTTTCCAGTATGATATAAAATACTCACATCATAATCCTTCAATAGCTCCAACCATCGCCTTTGCTGTAAATTTAACTCCTTCTGCTTGAAAATATACTGGAGGCTCTTATGGTATGTATAAATATCAACATGAAGGCCATATAAATAATGCCTCCACATCTTCAATGCATGGATCACCGCAGCCAACTCTAGATCATGGGTCGGGTAGTTTTCCTCATGTTTTCGCAACTGCCTTGAAGCATAAGCAATCACCTTACCATGCTACATCAACACACAACCTAACCCAACGCCTGAAGCATCACAATAGACAACATAGCCTTTCGATCCTCTGGAAGTGTCAGAACCTGGGCCGAAGTCAATCTATTCTTCAACTCCTGAAACTACGTTCACAAGTATCCGTCCAATGAAATTTAGCTGCTTTCTGAGTCAGCTTTGTTAGTGATGCTGAGATGGAAGAAAAACCTTCTACAAATCTTCAGTAATAACCAGCAAAACCGAGAAAAACTACGAAACTCCATAGGTGTTGTAGGCCTTGGCCAAGTATTTATAGCTTCATTCTTATGGGTATCCACCCAAATACCATCGGGTGAAATAATATGCCCCAGAAAAGTCACAGAATTCAACCAGAACTCACATGTTAAAAACTTTGCATAAAGCTCCTGAGCCTGAAGAACACTAAGGATAACACGTAAGTGATCTGCATGTTCTGCCTCGGATTGAGAGTATACCAGGATATCTTCGATAAACACAATCACAATTGAGCCTAGAAAAAGCCTGAACAAACTATTTATCAAATCCATGAACACCACCAGTGCATTAGTTAATCCAAACGCCATTACCCGAAACTCGAAATTACCATATCTAGTTCTGAAGGCTGTCTTTGGAATGTCCTTCTCCGTAACTCTCACCTGATGATACCCGAATCTTAAATCTATCTTTGAGAACCATTTGGCACCCTGCAATTGATCAAATAAATCATTAATCCTTGGAAGTGGATATTTATTCTTGATCGTCGCCTTATTCAGCTGTCTGTAATCAATACACATTCTCAAGGATCAATATTTCTTCCTTACAAACAACACAGGTGCTCCCCACGACGATGAACTAGGCCTGATAAAGCCTTTCTCAAGTAAATCCTTCAATTGCTTCTTCAACTCTTTCAACTCTGCAAGAACCATTCTATAAGAAGGGATAGATATGGGCATAGTATCCGGTAGCACATCAATGGAAAAATCAATCTCTTGCTCTAGTGGAAGACCTGGAAGCTCGTCCGGGAATACATCAGAAAACTCATTCACTACTAAGACAGATTGAAGAGTCGGCAACTTTGCTTCTGTATCTTGGACCCAAACTAAATGATAAATATAACCTTTAGCAATCATCTTTCTTGCCTTCAGAGAGAAAATAAACCTACCTCTCGGAGACGCTGTATTACCCTTCCACTCTAAAACTAGTTCTTTCGGGAACTGGAAACGAACCATTTTTGTTCTGCAATCAACATTGGCATAACAAGAAGCCCACCAATCCATGCCCATAATAACATCAAATTCTACCATACTCAGCTCAATCAAATCTAACATGGTATGATGGTCACAGACTATAACCACACAATTTCTATATACTCCACTAGCTATCACTGGATCACAAACGGGTGTAGATACTTTGAAAGGCTTAATTAACTCAGGTTTCACCCCAAATCGACCAGCAACGTAAGGAGTAACATATAACAACGTAGAGCCTGTATTAATCAATACATATACATAACGAGAGAATACTAATAATATACCTGTGACAACATCAGGGGAGGACTCAAGGTCCTGTCGCCCGAACAATGCATAAATATGGTGCTGAGGACCACTCGACCTGGGTGCTCCTCTTCTACCTCTACCATGACCTTCTGGTGTCTGGGAGCTTTGCCCCGGAGGGCGCACAGATGATGAAGAACCAGCTGCTGATCCTATGGGTTGGACCATACCTCTACTATCTCTCGATGGACAGTCACGTAAAATATGGCCTGGCTGACTGCAGGCATAACAAACATTTGAACCCAACTAGCACTATCCCCAATGTAACTTACCACACTAAGTACATCGTGGTAAGGGTGGCCTTACCTGGCCTGAATCACCCCTGTACTAAGAACCTGAAACTCTGACCCGGTCCGGAGTGAATAGGTCTATCAAATCTCTGGCTCACAAATCATAGAGGTACACTAGTCGCTGAATGGCCTGAGTGCCTAGAATACTGCTATCTCTGACCTCCTCTAAACTTACTATTCGAACTTGAGGATCTATCCCTTTTACTATAACCTCTACCATGCTCACGCTCACTCCTCTGTTGTTGCTGTCGTTCTTCCAAATTCTAGGCATAGGCCTGAATGCGAGAAATATTCATACCTTCCTGATGTGAGCCTGTCAAACACTCATCCATAAAATGCGGCCCCAAACCATTCATAAACCAGTGAACGCGATCTCATATATCAGCTACCATGGCCAGAGCATACCTGCCCAAAGAATTAAAACGAAGGCTATACTCTAGGGCACTCATATTCCCCTTCTAAGATTCAAGAACCTATCAGCTCTGGCCCGTCGAACCTCTGGCGGTGAATAGTGTCAAAGGAAAGCATCTACAAACTCTTGCCATGCCGGTGGAGGTGCGTTAACTCCTCTAGAAGATATCCAAACAGTATACTAATGAACCGCAACATCCCTAATCTATAGGAGGCCAACTCTACCGACTCAACATCCGAAACATGTATTACCCGAAATGTTCTCAACATTCCGTCTATGAAGCCCTGTGGATCCTCATCCGATTTTGACCCAAACAATTTAGGAGGATTCAAACAAATGAAATCACGGGCTCTAGCACTGACAACCCTATCACCACGACACATACCTTGCCGCTGGGCCTGAGAGAAGGCTAACTAGGTCAGCAAATGGATAACCTCTCTTATCTCTTAGCCTGAGGCCTTAGGTAGAGGAACTGGGGGTGTCGGAGCTTGGGCTGAGGCTCCCTCATGCTCCACTGAAGCAGGCAATGAGTGAGAGGACCGAGATGTAACCTCATTCTGGGACTCGCCCTACTCTACATCTGTCGGTGGTACCCGTTCAGTTCTTCTTCCTGCCACAGACTTGCCCTTCTGGGCCGCTGTAGCTTTTCTCTTCACAGGCATCACTGAATACATAACGCACGGTTAGAAAAAGGAATTTTTTTATATCATGGCTCTATCGCACGATCTATGATGAAGATGAAGGTCAATCATTCCTAAATGTCCGCAGCCTCCTATTTATAAGTGTGGCGCGCTTCACACCCATAAATAAGACTCTACTGGACACGGCTCGTAGACACACCACAGGACGAACTGCTCTGATACCACTTTTGTTACAACCCAACCGGAGGGCCATGACGGGCACCCGGAGCAAATCTACTGAGCCCCTCTTATCATACTCTCATAATAATACCTAGGTGAGCCACATGGCTAATTCCTAATCACCAGAAAACCAAAAGACACAAGTTCCATCGAACATAGACACATGTATATAAACATCATTAACTATGCCCCTATATATAAGCCGACAAGGCTGCCAAAAATGATATACAAAATATAAACCGATAAGGTTATGGGATATCCAGCTATGTACATCTGTCTACAAGCCTCTACATGGAGTATATAATATCATAAAGATGGGACAGGACCCCGCCATGCTCAAATATGTGCAGAAAAGAATAGTACCACTAAACTGTAGCTCCAGATCAAATGGAGCACTTCTATGCAATCACTGATAAAGCTTCCTAGAGGTCTGGTCTGTCTCCCTATCTACCTACGGGCATTAAAGCAGCGTCTGGTCTGGTCTGTCTCCCTATCTACCTAGGGGTCTGGTCTGCTCATGATACCTCTTAAGATGACTATCTTATATACTTAATCTTTCTCTAAAGGAGACATTTCATACATACACACATGTATATATATAATGATACCATTCTCGACCATGTAGGTTCGGTGCCATCCATACCCGGCCATAACAAGGCTCGCTGTTGTCCAAACCCAACTGCAGTGGTGTGCGCGCAATAGATATCATACCCGGCCATATAAGCTCGGTTTCACGAAATAGCTAAATACGTATATGACATACGTGAGTATCCAAAGGAAACATTACAACTGTATCGGGGTGACATAAAGTCAGTACACCCCTGATCTCTGTTATGGAATCACCATCATCATCATCATTATTATCATCATCACTGTGAAGAGCTTTTATCAATAATGTCTTAAGAATCTTGAAAGTCATGCTTGTAGCATTTTCTAAGAATAGGACATTACATAGATCTTAGATGGATTCACAACAAGGAAATCATGCCTTTGAAAAGAAAGGGTTAGCCTTAACATATCTTTACGTCTCCTTAGTTACTTATCGTTCTCCACCCAAGCCCGCAAATCTACATTCAATAGAATTCATACTAAGGTAAGTCTTAAAAACACTCTTAAGTTCAAACTAGAGTAATTTGTGAGCTAGCGAAAATTTAGTAGCATTTCCCCTATTTCATCTACTTCTACCAAATTCCAAAACAACTCCCAATCAACAATAACATCATCAACAATACCATAATTAAGAGACTTCATTCAATTTATGCTCCATTTAACGCCCAAAACTCCTTTTCAAAATCAACCCATAAAATCAATTTCAACAAAACTCCATATATAGTTGTATACAACACTTCCTCATCATCATTATTACCACTCATAACAAGATTATACTCATAACATGCCAAAAATTATAACTTAAGTTAATTTATAGCTCAAAATATCCTCAAATTCATATTTGAACTCTCTTTTCATTTTCCTCCTTCAACCAAATTGTATAACAATAAAACAACCTTAACAACATGCAATAGTTGTGAAACTTACCTTAATCACACAAGACCAAGCCTTGGATGAAATTATTCCACTAGAGTGAAACCTCTAACTTCAACATGAAAGGAACTCTTGAACTCTACAAACCCTAGTAAGCTTTCTAGCATTTGAGTCTCTTGATCCTCTTGGGTTTGAACTTGATTAGCATATGAACTCGAGGAGAGGGTTTTGGAGAGTATTTGGATGAATTTTGAGGTGGAAATGGTGAAAAATGAACCTTGGGTAAAATTTATAACATCAAAAAGTCGGCCACCGACTTACTTTTTGCGGTCACTTTGACGGACCGCAGAAAATTTGACGCTCCATCAAATTGGTCCGTGAAATAGACCACCCAAAATGTGCTCACTGTAATTGCTTTATGGTGAGAAAAATTTCATTTGACGGGCCGCAGAAAGTTTTGCGGTCTGTCAAACTGAACCGTCAAATTTCTCTACCCGAGCAGTCTATCTTAAAACACCCATAACTTTCTACTCCGATGTCACATTCACTACAAGAAAAAGGCCCAATAGCGACCAACTTTTAGCGATAAGTCAAAAATATGGTCCCTAAATGTGTACTAATAGGGACGAGATTTATTCTAGTCCCCACTTCTTGATTTTGTCAATTTTACGGGCGACGGGACAAAATCTGGACTAAAGAAATCTTCAATATTTTGGCTTTTCTAGATCTTGTTCGAAGGTAAAAAGGAAAAGATAATCCTAGTTGTGGTCTATTTATGTGCGGATAGAACCCATTATCTGAACTTATTATTAGTAAAGAATCAAATGGTTTAGGAGTTCTGACGTACCAGGTAACCCTTTCAGTGCTTTCCATTTGCTTCAGCTATACAAGGTCTCTTTATGAAATTAATTCATATGATTTTATCTCCTCTTATGGGTTGCCTAGGCAGAGCCGAAGCTCTTTCACAAGAAATTCATCGACCAAGAGCATGTTTGGATTGGTTTATTTTAGGTGCTTTTAAGCCAAAATAGTTTTTAAGCACTTTTGTAGTGTTGAGTAAAAGAAAAGTTCTTTTAAGCACTTATTTTAAGCCAAAACAATAAAAATAAGCTAAAAGTCATAAGCTAGAGTTCCTAACTTGTGCCTTTTGGCTAATAAGTCAAAAGCCATAAGACCATCCAAACGGGCTCCTAATTGATTTTTCAACAGTAAAGGAAAATGATACGAGGCCCTTTGTGTGGCTGAGAATTGGAAACATTAACATTTTGTTTGCTTTCTACTTGAAATCATTGTATTGTTTTAGTTATGTTGGTTCATTAGTTTGAATGGTGACTGCTTGTTCATGCTTGGTGTTTTCCAAGACCTTTACACTTTTCTTCAGCTCGTTGTTCTTTATCATTCTGAGGTTTCCGTGGCACCTTTAATTTGTGAAACTTATGATGATAGACTTATCCAGTATAGAGGAAGTGGTCCACGTGCACTTACTATCTCGAGATATGTTTTTGTGTCTAGAAAGTTAGACTGTGCATCATATAGTTTAAACTCTAGATCGTAGTTTGTCTTGCTATGAGTTATTCTTGTTATGTTTCCTTTTCCAACAGATTTGGTAAATATGCCTACCTGGTTCATCCCAAATAATAGTTATAATCCAATGTGCAAGATTAATATATATATATATATAGATATATATATTTCATTCTCCCAAATACTTTTTAGTTGACTTTGAGTTATTGGTTCGATTTTTACGTAATACTCTTAGTAGTATTAAAAGTTTGCTTATTGTTTAAGACTGCTAGGAGTATTATGTAACAAAAGCACCTAAATCAAATGTGACCCTTCCTTGGAATCCGCGTGGACGCATCGTGCACTGGTTTGTGCTTCTTCTAATCTTAAAAGTTTGCTAATTAAATTAGCTAAATACAGATCTTCCGTTCCTTAATTCTTATTGCTTTTTCGCGGAGACTTGTAGAGGTATTTTAGAATGGCTACTATGGTGGTGGATTCTCAAAAAGGAACTGTCAAACATGTCGAATCTATTCCCTCTTTATTCGAAATTGAGGATTCTGATGAAAGATATCTTTACTCTAAATTTTTCTAGATTGCTGGGACAACCAAATGCTGTTAATATTGAAAGGAAAAGATCACTTGTGATAGACCTTTCAGTTCAATAATTCATTTTCCACCACACAATCATATGTTGAGCCAAATCCCATTATTGGCAAAGCACGGGAAGCCTTGACGCGCTCTATTGTTCAATTCCTTCGGCAAGCTATGGGGACTGTTGCTATAGATAATTCTACCGATGAACTTAACTATGATCGGTTAAAATGCTTATTATTTTCTCCCACTGCAATGTCATTTGTCAATTGAATTTTTTGAGATTGGCCGATAATGTTGAAGATATAATTAAGTTAATAAATGTTTACATTTTCTAATAGCTTAAGTTGTTAGATGATTCTATAATAGAAACTGAACCTGCATGAGTAAATGCTCGTAATAAAACATATTCCATTCTTCAAGTTTCCTACTCATGTTACAATCAATATGAGAAATAACTAGATTATAAAATCTTTTCTTGCTGCCTGGATTTATTTGTCTTTGCTGATTCTACATGCTTCCATTCATTGTTTTTTCATATAACTACATCCAGGATTCTTAATGAACCTTGCAAGTCGGACTACAAACCTTTGTGAGAGATTTTGTGCCAAGTGCACTACTTTGACATTCTTGATGAATGGTGAACCTGAAATAGTCAAGAATTTTCTTATGAAAACCTTACACCTCCAATTATGGTAGAAGCAGATTGACCAGTTCAAGTTAGGGGTAATATCAATAATCTTTTTCTCCTATATACTTCTCTTTCTTTCATTTATTAATATCATTAAGGACAAAAGAAAAAGGATGAGGGGTAAGAAGAGGAATTTGTCATGCTATTACTTCTTCATTTGCTCAAAATTACCCAAATCGTTTTGGTAATAGAGGGGTTTCTACTTGCTGATATTTGTTTATGTTCACACTGTAGTTTTTAGTTAGGATTGTTCTTTTTTCCCCCTTTTTCAAGTCACTCTAACTCTTTCTTTCCACTTTTATCAATTTGCCTCACAAGAATATAAATACAAACCCATATATATTTTATAGGTTTTGCATTTATTGATTCTTTGAAAGATGAAATATTGCGGCTTCGTCCTTTTTTTTCCCCTTTTCAAAGTCACCCAATTTTTTTTTCTTTTTCACTTGCATCAATTTTCCTCGCAAGAGTATAAATACAACCCCATTATTTTTGGGGCGTTGAGAGGCATAGGAAAAACAAAGAGACTTTTTCTATATAACTCATAAGATTATATAGTGGAAAATGCTGATAGTCATTGAAACACGTGAATTAAGATCATCTCTTCCTATTGATTCTTCCTCAAGTGTTAATTCCATTTCCCCTCCTTAAAAAAAAATTCCATTGATTTAAGTTGAATAATAGTTTTCTTGTATTAGGTAGTACAATATGGAGTCCACTGATCTCATCATCTTGCAAAAGTTTGGCGAGCCTCTATCAGAATGTTGATTGATTGTTTCATTAACAAAGTCTTGGCGACCCTCTATCAGAATGTTGACTGATTGCTTCATTAACTCATGTAAGTGGCTCAAATAAAGGACTCTGTTTTGTTGCTATTAGGCAATAGCTATATGAAAGACTAGCACCCTCCGTAATTTTGTTGTGTATTGTTCATGGCTTAACTGTCAAGTGAAAATAATTATGTTGCGGTTGAAAATGTCGATTAGTTATTTTCTACTAGTGTAATTTCTGCGCTCATGTATCAAGTACATACATACTTAACACCAGCTATAGTGGGTGGTTAGTGCTTCATACACATGTAATGCAATGTCACTGCGGTTCTCATCAAGCGTATGCTGATATGAGAATATCATTTCCTGCAATTAGATACTTTTCTTCTCTTATTTACCAACGGGAGTTAAAAGATACTGCTATCTTTCCTTAAAATTCTGTAATAATATTTTTTCACGTTGTGATTTATTATCTTCAAGATGGTGCGTTGTGAATTAATATTGATATTTAGATGCTAAAATAAAAAGAATCAAGTCAAAACAAAAAAAGTTAAATCCTAGTGATTTAAATGCATCAGTTAGTTTAGTTTTGAAAACCTTCTACCCTATACCGCCTGAAATGATGTCGAAAGACGATGCCATAGTTTATCTCTGCCAATGTTTTTTTCAAACTTTAACTTTGTTACTTAGGTCTGTCACTTGGATCTTGGGGTGTAATACTGATAAATAATCAGTATCTGTTTACCTCCTATTTAAGCGGATTGCCTTTTTCTTTTGTGCTCTTCCCATGGAGTCCATTTAACTATCTTTTAAATTCATTACTTCCTGGTCATTGATGAACTAATTCTCATTTCCTGATTGTTAATCTCTATTAGGTTTCTTATTTTCAAGCTCGGTTATTTGCTCTTTTCTTTTACTATGCTAGTTTCTTATAAACTAAACTTGGTTATGTTGCATTCCCTTCTCAAAAAAAAAAAAAATTGGTTATGCTGCATTATTACTAATATTAAAAACTAAGATTGGTGATGTAGCATCTTCAGAACATGATGTTTAGTTTATCCAAAAATGATGGTTTCTCAATTAGTTCATCTTATAGTTAACCTATGTAGTGTTTCCTAAGAATGTTCTTTATTTACAGGTTCTAAAGACTTGAATATACAAGTGAAGATGCATATTTGAAGACTTCATACAAGTTAACAAGTTGATTATCCTTTTGGTAGAACTGTAGGCAAGATGTTACCTTATTATCCAACGATGTTATTTTTTGCTATGGAAGTTTATTTTTCTAAGGGGTTGTGTAAACATCACAGTGACTTATACAATGTTGCCATCGATGCGTTAATTCATTTTTTGTAATTGATGATATATATAAAATTTCAATGTCATTGATAATTTTGTTGATATTTGATTATAATTCGTAAAATATTTTAGTACTGTAATATAGACCGAAAGAATTAAATAATTTGCAAGGAACCACAATTTAATCGTCAATATCAATTCCATATTAGGCATTAAGGGACCAGTTATGATTTTGAATCATGACCAGATTATTGGTCCTTAAAGGCTTTTAGGACCAGAAAAACATGGTTGGTAAAGATCTTTATTCACTGAAATAGCGACCAACTACCCTATTTTGGAACCGGAAATGCGGCCCCTAAAAGTATTTCAAGGACCAGAAAATTGCTAGTCGCTGCAAAGCTTTAGGGACCAGTACAAAAATCTCGTCCTTATTGACTTTTAGCGGCGGAGCCTATTACGACCGGTGCCGACCAGTTTTTTCCGGCCGCGATTGACTTTTAGGGACCAGAAATCCCGTTGCTAATGAATGTTTTTCCTGTAGTGATTGATAAATGTTTTGTTGCGTTGGAAACTAGACTTAATGAACTTCAATTTGGAAAAAAAAAATACACACCAACACTCCTCATATTCTAGGAGATATACCTTTCTCAAGTTGGACCAAAAATCATGTCCACAATTCTGCCAAGTTTTCCCAAAGTTTCGACAAACTTAATTTCCTTAATTCGCTTGTTCTCAAATCCTTCCATAACTTATTACATGAACTTAAGCCCTCATAACAATAAAATAGGCACATATAATCTCATATATCTTAGAAGATAACTCCCGTGTCCACAATTAGGACAACTAAGACCTAACAAATCTCATCGTACAAAACTACGAGGTGTAACACTATCGGACACTAGGAAAATTCCCTTTTCTTTCTTTCTTTATTTCATGCAACTTGATTCCAATCGGTATCTAGATGATTCAAATTGGTATCTGACTATCCTTCATTCTCTCGCAAATGGCAAGAACACGTGCAGCAGCTGCCAGAGGTAGAGGTGAAAGTAGAGGAGCAGGTAGAGGGGCGGCACCAGCTGGGGGCGGAGTCCCAGCCATTGATCCCGTGCCTTCGGTGGCTCCTAATGAGGCCGCGGGAGATGTAGCTGCACCAGCTCAACTAGCGGCAGTACCAGTTCCGCCAGGGGCTGCAGCTGCTCCAGGTAAACCAGATGCGATGGCGTAGGGGCTGAACTAGTTACATAGGCTAGCACAGACCGGGGCTATACTGGTCGTTCCAGTAGGTAGGAGAACAAGGATAGCAACCCCAGGTCCGAATAGAGTTCAGGCTCTGGGAGTTCAGCATGCCGCAGCAGTGGCACCTCGCTTGGATGAAGTTTCATGTTTTGAGGCTTTCCCGAGGCCAGTTGCAAGGCCAGTGATGACCAGTGAGGAGCATGATTTATTTTGGAGGTTCACTAAAATGAAGCCTCCAGTTTTCAATGGTACTAAGTCAGAGGATGCGTACGAGTTCATCATAGATTGTTATGAGAGGCTCCATAAGATAGGAGTTGTGGACAAGTATGGGGTTGAGTTTGTGACTTTCCAGTTGTTGGGTGATGCTAAGTTATGGTGGAGGGCATATGTGGAGTGCAGGCCAGCTGGGTCACCTCTGTTGACTTGGGTTCAGTTCTACTCAGTGTTTCTAGATAAGTATTTCCCCTGTACTCTGAGGGACAGAAGGAAGGATGAGTTTGCTAACATTGATTAGGGGAACTCGTCTGTTGCTGTTTACGAGACTTGTTTTCGTTCCTTGTCTCGATATGCTCTTCAATTGGTGCCTACTAAAGAGGAGAGGATCAAGCGTGAAGGGATTGAACACTGGACTTCAGCTATTAGCTCTTCAACTTGTAGCCACTTGGGCTTCATACCAGGAGGTAGTGGAGCATGTCCGTGTTGTTGAGGGGATTAGACAGGAGAGTCATGCAAAGTAGGTAGAGAAGAAAGCTCGAAGGGGTGGGAATTTTAGCAACTCCTTCTCGAGAAGTCAGAGTTCGCAGTTGTATTCAGGACGTCCAGTTCAGTCCGCTATGTAGGTATCTGCTGGGGCCCATCAAGGGCCAATTTTGAGTCTTTAGGTCAGCATGGGGGTTCTACTGCTTCGTCAGCTTCTGCTCAGCGACCCACGCTGGATAGTGCATGTTACAAGTATGGTGAGGCAGGGCATATTAAGAGGTTTTTCCCCAGACTCAGACAGGGCAGAAAGGGGACTCAGTATCAGGCTCCCCAAGCTCTATTTGCACTAGATAGAGGAGGTAAGAACTATGCACCAACAGGGCGGGGCGGCCACAAAGCGGGTAGGGGTAGCGCTCATCCTAACGGAGGCGATCCTCAGGAGGCGGACAACAGCCCAGTAGGGGCTGGCCTCAGACTGGACAGGGTAATCGTGGTGGTTCACAGGCTACAACAGGGTGCGGTCCTTTGTACTCTTTCCTTGGTAGACCCGAGGCTGAGGCCTCTGATGTTGTCATCAGAGGTACTATCTCAGTTTATGACCAGATGGCTTCTATTTTATTTGATCCGAGTTCCACTTTTTCATATGTCTTCATGTTTTCATGTGGGTTTTGATATGATGTGTGATACTCTTGATGCCCCTATTTATGTATCTATTCCGGTTGGGGATTCGGTGGTGGTAGATAGAGTCTACCTATCTTGCACGATTATATTTATGGGATATAGTACATGGGTAGATTTAATGATCCTAGACATGGTAGACTTTGATGTCATATTAGGCATGAGTTGGTTGTCCCCGCACTATGCAATTCTAGATTGTCACTCCAAAACCGTTACCTTAGCTATGTCCGGGGCACCTAGACTTGAGTGAAAAGGTAACCTTAGTCCCTCCCTAAGAAAGTCATATCGTTCGTTCTTGCTAAGAAGTTAGTGGAGAAGGGTTGTCTAGCTTATTTTGCACATATCCGTGATACCCGCGCAGATACTCCATCTATTGATTCGGTTCCAGTGGTACGCAAGTTTACGGATGTGTTCCCCGCGGACTTTCCAGGTATGCCACCTGACAGTGACATTGATCTTCGGATTGATTTAGATCCAGGGACTCGTCCTATCTCTATTCCACCATATAGGATGACACCAGCAGAATTAAGGGAATTGAAAGAACAACTGCAAGATCTTTTTAGGAAGGGGTTTATTCTCCTGAGTGCCTCTCCTTGGGGGTGCTCCTCTATTTTTTGTAAGAAAGAAGGATGGGTCTATGCGTGTGTGTATTAATTACTGTCAGCTGAATAAGGTGACTATTCGAAACAAGTGTCCCATCCTCCGTATTGATGACTTGTTTGATCAGTTACAGGAGCTTCTATGTTCTCTTAAATTGACTTAAGGTCAGGGTATCACCAGGTGAAGATTCGGGCAGAGGATGTTCCTAAGACAGCCTTCAAGACCAGGTATGGGCACTATGAATTCTTGGTTATGCCTTTTGGGCTTACGAATGCCCCAGCTGCATTCATGGACTTGATGAACGATGTTTTTAATCCCTTTTTGGACTCGTTTATAATAGTGTTCACTGATGATATCCGGGTGTATTCTAGAAGTAAGGAGGAGTACGAGAAACATTTGAGGATTGGTCTTAGGTTATTGCGAGAGAAGAAGTTGTATGCTAAGTTCTCCTAGTGTGAATTTTAGTTGTCTTTTGTTTCCTTCTTCGGGCATATAATTTCGAAGGAGGGTATTATGGTAGATCCGTAGAAAATTCAAGTAGTCAGGGAATGGGCTAGGCCCACATCAGTGACTGAAATCCATAGTTTCATCGGTCTGGCTAGTTATTATCGTCTTTGTGAAAGGGTTCGTCTCTATTGCTTCTCATTCAACACGTCTGACTCAGAAAGAGGTAACATTTCAGTAGTCCGATAAGTGTGAGAAGAGCTTTCAAAATCTCAAGACATTATTGACAACAGCGCCTATACTAGCATTGCCCGTGGAGGGCAAGGATTTTGTTGTTTATTGTTGTCACGCCCCAACCCTGGTAAGGCGTTATTGGCACCCGGCATCTTACTGGGGCCGAGCAAACCAAGCTGTAACTTCCATCTTCGATTTCTCGAATGGCAAAATAAGGCCACGAAGGTTAACTATGAATATAATATCATGCATATGTATATGTACAATGGGCCCACGATGCCGACATAACCACTGACAAGACATAACTAAGATGTATACAAAAAACTGTCTGCAAAGCCTCTATGAACATGACTGAAGTATACAAGTCGTGACAGGGCCCCCGATATACCCCTAACACACAAAAATACATATGCGAACCCAGACTCAGCAATGCTCTAGGAAGAAGTGGAGCCCACCAATCAAGACTAGTACCTGGAGGCAGCCTACTGTGGAAGGTCCTCGTCTCGTTTGTCTATAACTGCGGCCATGAACGCAGCGTCCACAAGCAATAGGACGTTAGTACGAATACTATACCGAGTATGTATGGCGAAAATGTAACATAATAAACATATACTGCAATTAGAAGGATAAGAATAAACCTGGCACTTCTGACTTACCAATGAGAATCTAGTATGCGTATCGCTCTATACTATTATATATTTAATTACATCTATGTACAATACTATGTCTCTAACTTACTTATCATCCTGGTGCTAACTGCCCAACTGATCAGTGGTAACTGCCCGACCGGCCGTAGCACGGTGGTAACTGCCCAACCAGCCGTAGTGTGGTGGTAAGTACATATCTGCCTAACCGGCCGTAGCACGGTGGTAACTACCCAACCAGCCGTAGCATGGTGGTAAATACATATCTGCCCACCCGGCTGTAGCACAGTGGTAATAACTGCCCAACTGGCTGTAGACCAGTGGTAAATATGAATGCATATGCTACGAAACGTGCAGCCCGATCCAAATATCCCTTATAGGTAGCCTTTATATACTTCTAGTACTTATTCTTTGCCTATTAACTTCTAAGCGCTTCTCATGGTCATCACTTATCCGTTAATGCCTACATGATCACATAAGACCTATAAACATATTTCTGAGCCATTAGGACTTCTTCCCGATTAACCAAACCTCAAACAATTCCTGAAATGCATCATGACCCTCTCTTCTAGCATTAAATACCTCATTAGGGATCTTCTACTAGCTCACTATTAGTGGTGTTGCCCGACATATAGGCACGGTGTTATTATCATTATCCATAAGCCTCCCACCGTAGTGGTGTCTGCCCGGCCATGTTGGTACGGTATTATTAAAATACATACATATGTATATATCAAGTACGCATGAGAGCCTAATTAAAAGCTACAACTTCACGGAGTGATGTAAGGTCGGTAACGTCCGATTTATATTATGGAGCAATCATCATCGCTATGTCTGACCTTGAAGGAACAATTATCATAATGTGAGATCAACAACAATGAATAAAATCAAGGAAATCATGAAATAAGCTAAATAATCTCATAATAGCATCAAACCCATAAGCTTTGGAATCTCCAAAAATGGAATCATCATCATTATCATTATCATGATAAGAAACTCTTAGAATCATGAACTTCTAACTTTTTGGAAATAAGGATGTTATGGAAAGCATGTGTGGATTCATAAGAAAAGAACCATGCCTTTAGAAAGAAAGGGACTAGCCTTAACATACCTTTTTGGTCTCCCTAACTTAACCACTTAATGCTTGTCCTCCCATGCTTGTAAATCTACATTCAAGAGAATTCATACTATTGTTAGGCTTATCGTCATATGCTTATCTTATGTCTTCAAATTAAACCACTTTAGAATCTACCAAAATTCGGGAAGTATCTCTCCTGTTTATATCCCTAGCCCGAAATTACAATACCAACAACCAACACAACAACAACAACAACACTAACACCAACAACATCATCATCAATACCAAAATATTCCATGAAACATCCCACACGATGTTTATCAATATACAATAACAATATGCACTTCCTTTCTTCCCACTCAGGTAGCATAATCTCATCAACACACCAACAAAATTATATACCATCCATATACAAGGAAATTATCCCAACAACACGGCTACAACATGTTCAAAACAATCCATAAACTCTATAACACAACACTTTATGACCTTTCCTCCATAACTATTTTCACTTTTAAGACTTAGTAAACCTTCAAATCAACTCAACATAAGAGGTAGGATGAAGAACATACCTTATACTTGAATAACTTTAGCCACACCAACTTTTTCAAGACAAACTCACCACAACATTAAGTAGAAGCAAGAACAATCACTTTTCATGAACTAGTCGGTGTAGTCTTGATGAATTCTCGATCAAAGGGGCTTAAGTGTTTAAGAGAAGTGTATGGATGTTTCTAGGGCTCAAAATAAGTGTAAATGATGAAAAAAATGAATAATAGGGTATTTATACCCTTTGAAAGTCAGTTCCAATGACTTTCCAAGTGGGGCCCGCAGGGAAGCCATTTGGCAGCTTAGAGGCTTATCTTGAAATGCCTATAACTCCCTACTCCGATGTCGTTTTGACGAAAGGTTTATTGCATTGGAAACTAGACTTCCTGAACTTCAATTTAGGCTTTTGTTTCACTTCAAAACTCCTGATATACTAGGAGATATACCCCTCTAAAGTTGACCCAAAATTTCTATCCAAAATTCTACCAACTTTTTCCAAATTTTTTGACAAACTCATTTTCTTCAATTTGCTTGATCCCGTAACCTTTAGACACTTACTTAATACTTGTTAAGAGTATTTCTTAACCTTATAAGGTTTCCATGAACCTTTCCGATCTTAGGTTAGTTTGCTCACAATGCACACGACGCAAAAATTTTCGAGGTGTAACATTCTCCCCCCTTTAAAAATATTCGTCCTCAAATGTTAAACTCTCAAGGACCATATGGAAAATTTTACCAGGGTTTCCTCTGTAACTATATAACTACCGACCTGTTGACACAGTAATCCAAAATATACCACGCCACATCGGGCCACCATAAATAATAGTAACTTTTTAGCCAACATAACTAGTAAATATACCTGTATCAGCACATGGTAGCTGCTCCTGATCCTGGTGCCTCTCCAAAGTGTTTATGCTGTTCTGACCACTGCCAGAGCTAGACGCTCCACCTCTACCTCTGCCTCTACTAGCCAATGTCTGGGGGTCTAATTTTGGGAAGCGTACCGAAGGAGATGAAGCTACTACTGATCCAGTGGGCCGAGCTATATCACCTCTATAACCCATTAGGCAATCCCTCATATAGTGACCTAAAATCCCACATGTATAACATACATCTGAGCCCTCACGACATCATCCAGAATGGGCTCTACCACACCGACTGCATCGTGGATGGGGCATCCTCATCCGCGTTGAATCTCTCCGGTACTAAAAACTTGAAGCCCTCGAATCCCGACCTGACTCAGAATAAGCTGGCCTCCGCGATGGTGAAGAAATACTGGTAGCTGAAAGTGGGGGTCTAAAACTTCCCCCGACGTCCTCTAACTGATTAGAGGATCTAGCCCTCATAGGCTGACCCTCATTGAAGTACTCAAACTGTTGTCTCTTCTAATCTTCTAGATTCTGAGTATATGCCTGGATACGGGCGATGTCCATACTGTCAAGTAAAGCAGCTGTGGAACACTCATTAATCAGATGCGGCTCGAGTCCCACCATAAACCGGTGCACTCGATTGTTCATTTCTGCTACAATAGTGGGAGCATACCTGGCCAAAGATTAAACTGGAGACTATACTCCGCACACTTATGTTTCCTTGCCTACGAGTAAAATATCTGTCTACTCTCGCCCGACGAACCTCTAGTGGCAAATAATGTCGAAAAAAAGCATCTACGAACTCCTGCCACACGGGTGGGGGTGCATTAGCCCCTCTAGAAGACATCCAAGCATTATACCAATATACAGCCACATCCCATAATCTGTAGGAAGCTAACTCTAGAGACTCGATGTCTAAAGAATGCATCACTCGGAACGTTCTCAGCATCCCATCTATAAAATTCTGTGGGTCCTCATCTGGTTTTGACCCAAAGAACTCTGGCGGGTCCAAATTGAGAAAGTCTCAGACTCTGGCACTAACGGCTCTATCACCATGACCTGTACCCTGACTCTGGGCCTGAGCAGCTACTAACTGAGTCGACAACCGAATGGCTTCTCGTATCTCCTGACCCGAGTGTTGGAGTTTCTGTATACTTCTCTGGAGCGGTTGGGCTGTAAAACGTCCAAGATAGGACTTTTTTCTGGGACTCGCCTTCATTTTTATCTACCGGCGGTTCCCGCTTAGTCCTTCTTCCGGCCACTGCCTTGCCCTTTTGGGCCGCTACTGCCTTTCTCTTCATAGGCATTACCGAAATCACAATATATGGTCAGGAAAAAGAGAATCCTCAAAACATGGTTCTATCGCACGATCTAAGACGGGAAAGAAAGGAAACCTTCCTAAATGCCTTGTAGCTTCCTGTTTAAAAGTGTGGTGACTGCACACCATAAACAAGACTCTGCTAGACACGACTTGCAGAAAACCCTAGGACAGACCTGCTCTGATACCACTTTGTCACGCCCCAACCCTGATAAGGCGTGATTGGCACCCGACACCTTACTGGGGCCGAGCGAACCAAGCTGTAACTTGCATCTTCTATGTCTCGAAAGGTAAAATAAGGCCAAGGAGGCTAACTATGAATATAATATCATGCATATGTAAATGCACAATGGGCCCACGATGCCGACATAACCACTGACAAGACATATCTAAGCTATATAAAAGAAACTGTCTGCAAAGTCTCTATGAACATGACTGAAATATACAAGTCGGGACAGGGCAACCGATATACCCGTAACACTCAAAAGTACATATGTGAACCCAGACTCGGCAATGCTCCAGGAAGAAGTGGAGCCCACCAGTCAAGACTAGTACCTGGAGGAAGCCTACAGTGGAAGGACCTTGTCTTGTCTGTATATACCTGCGGGCATGAACGCAGCGTCCACAAGCAATAGGACGTCAGTACGGATAGTGTACCGAGTATGTAAGGCAGAAATATAACATAATAAACATATACTGCAAGAAGAAGGATAAGAATCAACCTGGCACTTCTAACTTACCAATGAGAATCTAGTATGCGTATCTCTCTATACTCTTATATATTTAACTACATCTATGTACAATACTATGTCTTTAACTTACTTATCATCCTGGTGCTAACTGCCCAACTGATCAGTGGTAACTGCCCGACCGGCCGTAGCACCGTGGTAACTGCCTAACCAGTCGTAGCATAGTGGTAAATACATATCTGCCCAACCAGCCGTGGCACGGTGGTAACTGCCCAACCAGTTGTAGCATGGTGGTAAATAAATATATGCCCATCCGTCCGTAGCATGGTGGTAATAACTTCCCAACTGGCTGTAGACCAGTGGTAAATATGAATGCATGTGCTACGGAACGTGCAGCCCGATCCAAATATCCCCTATAGGCACCCTTTATATACTTCTAGTACTCATTCTTTACCTATTAGCTTCTAAGCGCTTCTCATGGTCATCACTTATCCGTTAATTCCTACATGATCACATAAGACTTATATGTATATTTCTGAGCCATTAGGACTTCTTCCCGATTAGCTAAACCTCAAACAATTCCTGAGATACACCATAACCCTCCTTTCTAGCATTAAATATCTCATTAGGGATCTTGTACTAGCTCACTATTAGTGGTGCTGCCCGGCATATAGGCACTGTGTTATTATCATTATCCATAAGCCGCCCACCGTAGTGGTGTCTGCCCGGCCATGTAGGCACGGTGTTGTTAAAATAAATACATATGTATATATCAAGCATGCATGAGATCCCAATTAAAAGCTACAACTTTATCGGAGTGACGTAAGGTCGGTAACCTCTGATTTATATTATGGAGCAATCATCATCGCTATATATCACCGTGAAGGAACAATTATCATAAGGTGAGATCAACAACAATGAATAAAATCATGAAAATCATGAAATAAGCTCAATAATCTCATAATAGCATCAAATCCATAAGCTTTGGAATCTCTAAAAATGGAATCATCGTCATCATCATTATCATCATAATAAACTATAAGAATCATGACCTTCTAACTTTTTGCAAATAAGGATGCTATGAAAAGCATGTGTGGATTCATAAGAAAAGAATCATGCCTTTAGAAAGAAAGGGACTAGCCTTAACATACCTTTTCGTTTGTCTTAACTTAACCACTTAACGCTTGTCTTCCCAAGCTCGTAAATCTACATTCAAGAGAATTGGTACTATTGTTAGGCTTATTGTCATATGCTTATCTTAAGTATTTAAATTAAACCCCTTTAGAATCTACCAAAATTCGGACAGCATCTCCCCTATTCATATCCCGGTTTCGTCGTGGTCACTATCCTTTCAGCCCCTGATGAAATCCGGTGCGTTAATGCTGGCATAATCGCATGCACCTCACCGCATGACCATCATCACATAATCTAGAGCAATCATCATCGCTATATCTCACCGTGAAGGAACAATTATCATAAGGTGAGATCAACAACAATGAATAAAATCAAGAAAATAATGAAATAAGCTCAATAATCTCATAATAGCATCAAATCCATAATCTTTGGAATATCTAAAAACTGGAATCATCATCATCATCATTATCATCATAATAAACTCTAAGAATCATGAACTTCTAACTTTTTCGAAATAAGGATGCTATGAAAAGCATGTGTGGATTCATAAGAAAAGAATCATGCCTTTACAAAGAAAGGGACTAGCCTTAACATACCTTTTCGTTTGTCTTAACTTAACCACTTAACGCTTGTCTTCCCAAGCTCGTAAATCTACATTCAAGAGAATTGGTACTATTGTTAGGCTTATTGTCATATTCTTATCTTAAGTCTTTAAATTAAACCCCTTTAGAATCTACCAAAATTTGGACAGCATCTCCCCTATTCATATCCCTTGTAGGAAGTCGGCTAGTATGGAAAGTCTGGCACGTTTGATCTCTTCGGAGGGTCCGTTAGTTAGAGAGGTTCATACTCTGGTTAATACTTTTATGGGGCTGGATATTTCTAACACGGGCAGGGTGTTGGCTTGTGTTGAGGCTCGGTCATCATTACTAGAGTAGATTAAGGCTAAGCAGTTTGAGGATGCTAAGTCAAGGAGGTCGTGCTTGACGAAGAGAGGGTGCTGTGGATTAAAAGGTGAGTTTCCGTGCCAGGTGTGTGTGATTTTATTAAGACTATTCTAACAGAGGCTTACAGTTCGAGGTATTCCATTCATCTTGGCGCTACTAAGTTGTACCGCGATTTGAGACAACACTACTGGTGGACTAGGATGAAGCGTGATATAGTTAGCGTGATATAGTGGAGTTTGTTCCTCAGTGTTTGAACTGCCAGCAGGTGATGTATGAATATCAGAAACCTGGGGGTACCCTTAAGAGGATGCCCATTCCTGAGTGGAAGTGGGAAAGAATAGCAATGGATTTCGTGGTTGGTCTTCCGAAAATGTTGGGGAAGTTTGATTCAATCTGGGTTATTGTTGACAGGTTGACTAAGTCTGACCACTTCATTCTAGTGCGGATAACTTATGATGCAGAGAAATTAGCCCAAATCTACATTCGTGATGTGGTTAGGCTATATGGGGTTCCTATCTCCATCGTGTCTGATAGGGGCACGACATTGACATATCAATTTCGGGAGCATTTGCAGGAGGAATTGGGTACTAGGTTGGACCTTAGTACAGCGCTCCACCCTCAGACTGATGGCCAGTCCGAGCGGACTATTTAGGTCCTTGAAGATATGTTTCGGGCTTGTGTGATAGACTTTAGTGGTCATTGGGATCAATCTTTACTATTGGTCAAGTTTGCATATAATAATAGCAACCACTCGAACATCGACATGGCCCAATTTTAGGCGTTGTATGGGAGGATGTGTAGGTCTCTTATAGGGTGGTTTGATGTGTTTGAGGTGAGACCCTGGAGTACGGACCCTCTGAGAGAGTCCTTAGAGAAGGTGAAGGTGATTCAAGCTAAGCTTCTGGCAGCACAGTGTTACACCCTGGAAAGAAGTTCGGGAAGTCTAGTTTCCAACACAACAAACCGCTCCTCAATAGGACATTGGGGTAAGGAGATATGGACGTTACAAATTGGGCTGGCAGACTAGGAAAATGGTATGCGCAAACGCGCCAGGGAGTGGCGCGAACGCGCAGAAGGCGAAGGGCCAACACAGCGCGAACGCGCAGAAGGCGAAGGGCCAACACAACGCGAACGCGCTACAACGAGGCGCGAACGCGCTGAAATATTTTGAGGCCCGGGTTAGGATGAAGGTTATATTTTAAGAGTGCAATAATAATATGCATATGACATTTGGAGACCATATGGTGTAAATCAGGTAGTGCGTGGCTTGATAAAATCCCTCGTCATTGTAAGCCAAGTGGGGCCCACACGCCAGGACTTTTATAAAGGACATATGAAGATATACATGAGTAGTACATGGAAAGTTGAGTAATTCCTAAGAAGGACCCTTAAGCCAAATATGGACATAAGCCCTCCAAAAGGACGATTTAAGGAAACATTTTTGGGTGATCTGACTTGGAGGTCCAAAACGATGTTATAAGTTTTGAATTTGGAAATATACCAAGCACGAAAGTTGTAGATAATTGAAAGAGCTTTCCAACCATAGGGCGTGGACTCTCACACGATACCGGGATCAAGAGTTATGACCTTTTTACTGAACGAAGGCGCAGGTAGAAAAATTAAGGCTGCACGAACACGCCAAAAGGGGGCGCGAGTACGTAGAAGGAATTCTAAGTCGGTCCAGGCAGAACCTGTACTGCTATTTAAAGGGGGATACCCCCCTCATTTTTGACCAAACACACCCAAAACCTCCTCAAATATTCCAGAAATTTCCTAAACCTTCCAACCATCAACCTTTTAGCCCGAAACTAGGTATAATTCCGAAATCCCGGTCTAGACGGCGTATAGTTACAACTACAAAATTGTGTATTGAGGCATTGTGTCTTAAACTCAAGGTGGAGGAGTGAAGATATATAATATTATCGAAATAAAGGTATGAATCTCTTGCTATTAACGTTAATCTTTGTTTGTTTACAGAGAAAGAGTTGTTAAATTGTTATAAAATGATTCTTTGGAGGAAATATGGGACTAACACCATATGGAATGCTTATGAAGTATTTTGGTGTTGGAAATATTTTGGTTAATATTTGTATTGTTGTGGCTGTTGTTGGCTATTGAATTGAGAATTCGGGCAAGGCATATAAACAGGGGAGATGCTGCCCGATTTTCGACAAAATATAAAATAGTTTGATTTGAAACTTGGAATAAGTGTGCAATAAAGTGGCTAACGTTAGTGTAAATCCTCTTAAATGTAGACTGGCGAGCTCGAACGAATAAGCATAGCTAATAAGAGGTTGAACAGGTATGTTAAGGCTTGTCCCTTTCTTTCAAAGGCATGATTCCTATGTTACGATTTCATAAATGCTTCTGTAACTTCTTGTTTTCAAAAGTTAGAAGTCTATGATCCCAAGGCACGATTCCTTTCCCGATAACCCGTAAATGTTTTCCAGAATGTCCATATTTTTCCAAAACAGAGGTTTATGATTTCGTAAGCTCTTATGACAACGATGATGGACACGTTTTATCATGATGACAATGATGCAAAAAAAATGAGAATATTTTCCTATGATGATTATGATGATTAGTTTAAAGGTCCCAAGGTTACGATTTCAATGACGATATAAGAATGTTGAGTTATTTCTTGATTTCTCAATTTTATTCATGGATGATGACTATTTATAAAGATTCCAAAGTATATGAATTGACGCCTTATGAGATTTATGACCCTATTTTATGTTTTCTCTTGATGTTATTCTTCATTGATAGTTAATAATTTTTCCTTCAAGGTAAGACAAAACGACCATGATTATTCCATAATATAATCGGAGATTACCGACCTTACGTCACTCCGATATAGGCATAGTTTTCTTTGGGCTCTCATGCATGCTGCTTATATGATATATGTATATGTATATGGGGAATATGGGAAAAAGGGAGTGGTGCTATAGACGCATGGCCACCTGATCAGTTGGTGTAACTTATCATCTCAGACACGGGATGCCTGGACGCGGGACATATGTGGTTAAATGGATAGGGCCGACGTTCCTCGGCATATTTTCTTTATATATGAACAAGAAATGTTTTTTCAAAGAAAGCTAAGCATGCATGGCATCCGCCCTAAGAGGCACTCATATGTACAGGTTACTCTTTTATCTTACGATATGCTCTATATTTTCGTTCTGTTATTATTCATACTTTACATCCCTTACTATATTACTATTCATGTCTTACATACTCAGTACATTATTCGTACTGATGTCCCTTCTTATGGACGCTGCGTTCATGCCCGCAGGACCAGGTAGCCAGTCAGACGATTCGCAGCACTAGGACCTCCCCTCAGCAGCAATCAGTACGCTCCATTGACCCAGAGTTACACCCCTTTTGGTATGCTACTCGGTTACGTACATATATGGGTACGGCAGGGCCTTGTCCTGTCATTTCTACAGCCTGTTTTCTATAGAGGTCTGTAGACTGTGATATGTAGTCGTGATGTTATGCTGCCTCGTCGGCACTTATTTTGTTGTACAATATATATGTGTGGCGGCCAAATCGGCTCACACTGTTATTCTCACTGTTTATGTTTATATGTATGCATTGGTCGTGAGTTCCCGGTACGGTGTCTTTCATGTTGACTGTTCGGGAGACAGTATAGCATAGTTACAGATTGTATATAGGCCCAGGACAGTCAGTGAGAAGTAAATGCAAGCATAGGAATGCTTGGCCAGTAATGGTCGGGCACTTGTTACGGCCCATCGGTTTGCGTCGTGACAAAAGTGGTATCAGTGCAGTTCATCCTAGGGATTGTCTACAGGTCGTGTCCGGTAGAGTCCTGTTTATGGGTATGAAGCCGGCCACACTTATAAACAGGAGGCTGTGGGATTTAGGAATCATTGACCTTTCCTTCTGTCTTAGATCGTGCGATAGAGCCAGAGTCTAGGAAAGACTGCGTTTGATCCTTTTCCTGCAGGTAGGCGTAGATTGACGAAAAGATAAAGAGATCAACTTCGGGTAGTGAGGGCGCTAAGAAGGCCCTCAGATCCAGGACCCCAGGCTCCAGGACCCAGCAAGAGGAGCCTCAGTTATTCTATTGAGACCAATCCTTCGGAGGACCCAGCGATAATTCCTCTAGAGTTTTTGATTTCTAGGGAGGAGGACCCACCTGAGGGCAGTTATGACATAGATCCGTCCGAGTATTCGTCTGGGACACCGGAGGAGGAGATTCCCAAGGCTGTACCAGCTGCTCCTATGGTAGGGCACTACGTTAGACCAGCCTCCCCGGTGAGTGTTACGGGTTACTCTAGCCCTCTATCCTGGTCGTTGGTAAACCAGGAGTTACCCGGTTATCTATATCCCTCGGACTCAGATGAGAGAGATGAGGAAGGCTAGACGAGCAGATGGTGGGTAGACGATGACGAGGAGTACACTTCACCTTATAGTCCGCTAGATCAGACCAGAGACTGACCGGCTACAGGTATATTAGCCTTTATTGGGATTTTCTATGTATGTGTATTTGTTGTAAGATATTACTTAATAGCGGCGAGCGGAAATCCAAGGGGCCGATAACCAAATATTTATAAGTGACGGCGACCCAGGGTGTTTTCGCCACCATCGGGAATCTGGAAATCTATGATGAAAGCTAGTCATACACATAGGTGAAAGGTGAATGTTGAGGATTTAAAAGGCTAAAATAGTAAATGTATAGTCAGAAGAGTAAATGACCCTTTCTAATTCGGAGGGAGATGCGTTACGAGAATGTTTTGGAATCTGTTAAGACTTCAACTTGCTCTAGATTATGTGA
Source organism: Lycium barbarum (assembly GCF_019175385.1). Classification (NCBI taxonomy): domain Eukaryota; kingdom Viridiplantae; phylum Streptophyta; class Magnoliopsida; order Solanales; family Solanaceae; genus Lycium; species Lycium barbarum. The sequence continues at coordinate 50,078,073 of NC_083348.1, read as the reverse complement.
TGATGTTCATGCGGTGAGGTGGATGCGATTATGCCAGCATTAACGCACCGGATTTCATCATGGGGCTGAAAGGATAGTGACCACGACGAGGAATGTGAAGTAAGAGAAAGAATGGTTAGGCCTTGCGACGATGTTAAGAGATTTTGAGCCCTTGAAAGGTATATAAAGGGATAAGTGTGTGGTCAACCTAAAACGGTTGCCTCGGACGTGGAGAAGCTTTCCAAAAGATGACTTAAGAATAGAACGGATTTACGCGTTTAAAGTAATATTTCACGGACTCCAGAGCCGATACTACAAATAACAAGAGAAGAAAGGTGCTCGAGGAGGAAGAAACCCAAAGAAGGTTAAGGATGAAAGTAGGAAAGCAATACTAATGGGTTGGTCGAAGGAAGAGGAGAGCATTTAGGAGTAAAGTAACTAGAAATCTTTAACCATGGGAGTAAGAAGGATACTTTAACGAGTTGGCGGTAGGAAACCAATTACTCATCGAGGAAAGAACGAGGATGATGAGTCGACACAATTGATTAGAAAATTAATGAAATGGAATAAGAATTCATGTGAAGACCGAGAGATTCGATCACAGAGGAAATCGAATGAAATGTAAGGAACGTGCATGGAAGACCACTCGGCCGTAACATTAGAAAGATAGATAAAGGTTCGTTGAATGAGGATAGAGAGAGTGTAAACTGTAAGAATTCTGTGCTGAGAGCAAAAGTAGCAGGACACTCAAAAAACTTAGATGCACAACTACAACACAAACACGTAGTTAAGAAGGATTATGAGTAAGTGAGCTAAGTGGGCGAAAGGACTAGTAGTGGATGGAAGAGTATGAAATATTGATAACATGGTATGGTATAGACATAAATGGAAGAACAACTCAAGATAAGAAGAATTCTAGATATGTTATAAGAAAAGTTGGGAATAGAAAAACAAGGAGTAAGGTATAATCGAAGACTTCATAAAGGACGTGGTGAATCTCGATGTCCCCATTAACTTGCGGGTCCGAAAAATCGTTAGTCATAAAAAGACAGAGGTGTGAAAAGACGGAAAAGAAGGCATCGAAATTGGATCTAACCCTTATAAGTATTCTAATTGAAGACAAGACTGTAACTAGCAAGAAGATAGACAAGTCAGACCATACGATGACGGAACCCCGGCCCTAAGAAGATCGTGAAGGACGATAGATAATTATCGAAGACGACGGTTACTTGAAGGATATGGGCGTATAAGGACCTTCGTAATAGGGGTGGGGGGGGGGGGGGAAGAACATACTAGACTTGAAAGGAGCTATGATGTTTCAAGCTCCAAAAAAGGAGATTTATTAGCTCGGGGCCAAAGTTCGAGGCGTATTGGCATATCGGGAAGGTACCGGAAAGAAATAGAAACGAATTTACAATAAGTGTACCAAGAGGTAGACATAGGGAGAAAGTATGGAAGATAACTCAAGAGAGCACTTTATGCCAAGATGAACTACGATACTTTTAGACCATGATTTGAATCCCTCGTATCGGGAAAAAATAGCGCCGTGCCTAAGTATGCAGCGTCATGCCCTAAAGGGTAATGAAAAGAGCAAGAAAGGTCTCCAAGCTAAATTCACAAAGGGTGTTAGAGAGGATGACAAACCCAAAGGACACTGGGGATGACAATGACAATTGTAATAAAAGGAACAATGATTGGTAGTTTGGAAATTTGTGAAGAAAAGAAAGAACACTGCTCCTATGAATGGAAATAAAATAGTTCACCCGATATTAGAAAATAGTTCATGGACCACTAATTATACTGAACATGAGAGCATATGCTATGGAATTATATGAACCGTCAACGTGAAGCTATGCCCAACTACAATTGTAAGAAAGCCAACAAGGAATAACGACTGACGAAACGATCGCCAATACAAGGAAATCGAAGACAAGTATACTTACGTTACAAGAGAGTCATAATAGAAGAATTGTCGTAGTCCTATGCTTCTGGGATTATATTGAGAGATGTGAGGGAAGGAACTAAAGAAAATGTTGTAGCAGGAGCTCAAAGATGTTGCAAGCTATGAAATTAGTTGAAATCGGATTATAAGTTCGCCATAAGTGTAACTGGACTGCGAAGGATAATAAATGGCGAAGAAACATTACGTACATACGTATTTTGGATATTGATATAGCTGGTCTTGGAAAGGAACTGGGGAAAATAGCTTAAGGAACATAACCATTATCCTCACTAGTGACAAAGTCATGATTGGATAAATATTTAGAATGTAAGATTAAAAGGGATAGTGATAAAGATGTAAAAGAATAGGGAGCTGAACTAATGAACTACAGGGAGTCGATGCAGTGCATGTCTAAGATCAACACGTATAAAAAGGATAGCCCAAGATGGTACCGAAGAGATAAACGCAAAGAGTGCGCCGTATATGAGCAAGGTAATTGCCCACTAGTAGGGAAACAAGGAGCGAGAAAAAAGAGAATACTTGCAGGACGATGAATAGTTATGGCACGGCAAGTGAAGACTACAATAATGGAGATAGAACGAGAGCGAGATACTAGTTAATTTCTGATCATGTACATGAGAACAATAAAGTGAAAGAAGTTGATTGAAGGCGATAAAAGAGTTAAGGAAGAATGAGAAAAGACTGACCCAAGTTATAGTTTAAGCAAATGATAATTGAACCCTAAAGGAAGAATAGCTGTTCTAAAGAATCAAAGATGATGTCTTGGATTTACAACTGCAACATTCGAGGACGAATGTTTCTAAGGAGGGAAGGATGTTACACACCGAAAAGAAGTTCGGGAAGTCTAGTTTCCAACACAACAAACCGCTCCTCAATAGAACATCGGGGTAAGGATATATGGACGTTACATGTCCGGTTGGCAGACTAGGAAAATGGTCTGCGCGAACGCACCAGGGAGTGGCGCGAACGCGCAGAAGGCCAAGGGCCAACACAGCGCGAACGCGCCACTATGAGCCGCGAGCGCGCAAAACAATTTTGAGGCCCGGGTTCGGATGAAGGTTATATTATAAAAGTGCAATAATATTATGCATATGACATTTGGAGACCAAATGGGGTAAATCAGGTAGTGCATTGCTTGATAAAAGCCCTCATCATTGTAAGCCAAGTGGGGCCCACATGCCGGGACTTTTATAAAGGACATATGAAGATATATATAAGTAGTACATGGAAAGTTGAGTAAGTCCTAAGAAGGACCCTTAAGCCAAATATGGACATAAGCCCTCAAAAAGGACGATTTAAGGAAACATTTTTGGATGATCTGACATGGAGGGTCCAAAACGATATTATAAGTTTTGAATTTGAAAAAATACCAACATCGAAAGTTGTAGATAATTGAAAGCTCTTTCCAACCATAGGTCGTGGGACCTCACAAGATATAGAGATCAAGAGTTATGACCTTTTTACTAAACGAAGGCGCAGGTAGAAAAATTAAGGATGCACGAACGCGCCCAAAAGGGGCGCGAGAAGGAATTCTAAGTCGGTCCAGGCAGAACTTGGACCGCTTTTTAAAGGGGGAGACCCCTCTCATTTTCAACAAAACACACCCAAAACCTCCTCAAATATTCCAAAATTTTCCCAAACCTTCCAACCATCAACCTTTTAGCCCGAAACTAGGTATAATTCCCAAATCCCGGTCCAAACGACGTATAGTTACAACTACAAAATTGTATATTGAGGCGTTGTGGCTTAAGCTCAAGGTGGAGGAGTGATGATATAGCATTATTATCGAGATAAAGGTATGAATATCTTGCTATTAACGTTAATCTTGGTTTGTTTACAGAGAAGGAGCTGTAAAAATTGTTATAAAATGATTCTTTGGAGGAAATATAGGACGAACACCATATGGAATGTTTATGAAGTATTTTGGTGTTGGAAATATTATGGTTAATATTGGTATTGTTGTGGTTGTTATTGGTTGTTGAATTGAGAATTCGGGCTAGGCATGTAAACAGGGGAGATGCTGCCCGATTTTCGGCAAAATATAGAATAGTTTGACTTGAAACTTTGAATAAGTGTGCGATAAAGAGGCTAACGTTAGTGTAAATCCTCTTAAATGTAGACTGGCGAGCTCAGACGAATAAGCGTAGCTAATAAGAGGTTGAACAAGTATGTTAAGGCTCGTCCCATTCTTTCAAAGGCATGATTCCTATGTTACGATTTCATAAATGCTTCCATAACTTCTTGTTTTCAAAAGTTATAAGTCTCTGATCCCAAGGCATGATTCCTTTACCGATAACCCGTAAATGTTTTCCAAAATGTCTGTATTTTTTCAAAACAGTGGTTTATGATTTCGTAAGCTCTTATGACAATGATGATGGACACGTTTTATCATGATGAAAATGATGCCAAAAATAAATGAGAATATTTTCCTATGATGATGAGGATTCTATGTTTAAAGTTCCCAAGGTTACGATTTCAATGACGATATAAGAATGTTGAGCTGTTTCTTGATTTCTCAATTTTATTCATGGATGATGACTATTTTTAAAGATTCCAAAGTATATGAATTGACGTCTTATGAGATTTATGACCCTATTTTATGTTTTCTCTTGATGTTATTCTTCATTGATAGTTAATAATTATTCCTTCAAGGTGAGACAAAGCGACCATGATTATTCCATAATATAATCGGAGGTTACCGACCTTACGTCACTCTGATGTATGCATAGTTTTCTTTGGGCTCTCATGCATGCTGCTTATATGATATATGTATATGTATATGGGGAATATGGGAAAAAGGGAGTGGCGCTATAGACGCATGGCCACCTGATCAGTTGGTGTAACTTATCATCCTGGACGCGAGATGCCTGGATGCGGGACATATGTGGTTAAATGGATCGGGCCGACGTTCCTCAGCATATTTTCTTTATATATGAACAAGAAATGTTTTTTCAAAGAAAGCTAAGCATGCATGGCATCCGCCCTAAGAGGCACTCATATGTACAGGTTACTCTTTTATCTTATGATATGCTCTGTATTTCCATTCTGTTATTATTCATACTTTACATCACTTACTATGTTACTATTCATTCCTTACATACTCGGTACATTATTCGTACTGATGTCCCTTCTTATGGACGCTGCGTTCATGCCCGCAGGACCAGGTAGCCGGTCAGACAATTCGTAGCAGTAGGACCTCCCCTCAGCAGCAGTCAGTACGCTCCATTGACCCGGAGCTACACCCCTTTTGGTATGCTATTCGGTTACGTACATAGATGGGTACGGCAGGGCCTTGTCCTATCATTTCTACAGCCTGTATTCTATAGATATCTGTAGACAGTGATATGTAGCCATGATGTTATGCAGCCTCGTCGGCGCTTATTTTGTTGTACAGTATATATGTGTGGCGGCCATATCGGCTCACACTGTTATTCTCAGTGTTTATGTTTATATGTATGCGTTGACCGTGAGTTCCCGGTACGGTGTCTTTCATGTTGATTGTTTGGGAGATAGTATAGCATAGTTACAGATTTTATATTTGCCCAGGACAGTCAGTGAGAAGTAAATGCAAGCATAAGAGTATTTGGCCAGTAATGGTCGGGCACTTGTTACGGCCCATCGGTTTACGTCGTGACACACATAGTAGGAAAAAGGAGTATGCGGATCGTAAGGTCTAAGATCTTGAGTTTGGGGAGGGAGAGAAAGTGTTGTTTAAAGTCTCACCCATGAAGGGTGTGATGAGGTTTGGGAAGAAGGGCAAGCTTAGCCCGAGATACATTGGGCCATTTGAGATTCTTAAGCGCGTGGGGGAGGTAGCTTACGAGTTGGCTTTAGCTCCGAGCTTATCTGGCGTTCATCCGGTATTTCACATTTCGATGTTGAAGAGGTATCACAGCGATGGTTCGTACATAATCCGTTGGGATTCGGTTTTGTTCGATGAGAACTTGACATATAAGGAAGAGCTTGTTGCTATCTTAAATAGGGATGTTAGCAAGTTGAGATCAAAGGAAATAGCCTCCGTGAAGGTTCAGTGGAAGAATTGTCCATTGGAGGAAACTACTTGGGAAACAGAATCAGATATGTGTAGCAAGTATCCTCAGCTTTTCGCCGAGTCAAGTAACTTTTCCTAGATTCCTCATCCTTGTCCGTTCGGGGACGAACGGTTTTTTAATTGATATCTAGTGTAGCGACCCTCCCGGTCGTTATGAAAAATATAGGATCACCCTACCAAATGGAACCTTCGTAAGGGTAGAACGAGTTAATAGAAACTCGATTGTATAAGTCTAAGAACTGAAAACTTGACTTGTTTATGATGATTTCTTGATTATGTTGAGTCCATGGGGGGGGGGGGGGGGTTAAATACGGAATTAGAACTCCGTTGGGAATTCTGAGGCCGCGGGTGTGTTCTTATGGTGTTTTTATGTCTATGTGCATGTTTTGTTTGTGTTTGTGAGGCCTCAGATGAAATGTTGGGTGATAGAGTTGAAAAACTAATAAAATTGTGAGCTTACTGCTTCGGTGATACCGCTGCGGACAAGTGGGAAATGGGGTGTCCGCTATGGCGGAAGCTGGACCGTCGTAGCGAGGCCGCTGTAGCGGATCCAGGCTCGCCATAGTGGAGGACAGGTTTGGTGTGGTCCGCTATAGCGGGCACTTAGCCGCAGTGGCGATTTGACCGCTGCAGTGGCGATTTGACCGCCGCAGCAGCGATTTGACCGCCGCAGCGGCGATTTGACTGCCGCAACGGTCGATGGGAATAGAATGTCCGCTTTTAAACACTTTGTTCCGAATTCTTTATTCATAAAACTCCAAAATAGTTCCCCACAAGCACCTAGGGCAAATTTCCAAGCTAAGGCAAGAATATCCTTGAGAGGTAAGTCTCAACCATTCCTTCCTTCATTACGTTATCATCTTCATGATTATCATCCCTTTTATGGGTCTACAATGGTGAATTAGAATTAGTAACCCTAGAACCTAATAGACCTTCTATAGTTGATGGATTATGATTGCTATCATGTGTTTATCATCTAATGGCTTGGGTTATCACCTTTTAATTAAGAATTGAACCATTACGGTCATGAACTAAGTGAATTGAGACTTAGGGTTTCATAAAAATGGTAGCTTAACCCTGGACACTGGGGGGAGTTTTCTAAAAGGCCACTCTCAAAACTTATTTAGGTAAAAGTCCATAAGTCTCAAAGAATTGGCTAAAAAGCCACCATTTATGACATTATCAAATGAAGTCTCTCAAGTTGCCAACCCTAGACCCACAGTTTTAAAAAATACAAAATATCCCCTTAACCACCAACATTTATTTACCCTAATTGGAGTAGCCGAAATTTTTTTGCTCCCCTCAAAAACTCGAAAGTCGAAGCTCCCCATTTTTTGCACTTTTCCGATCCCGTTTCCGGCCAAATTTTTGGCTTTTCATCTGAAAATCAGTCCCAAAAGATGGATTTCTTCCCTACTTTAGTCATTGTAACTTAAACCTCCTAGAAATCATTGAAAAGAAGCTCGAATTATTTTCACCATTATTGTCAAAGCTCAATTATCAGGTGCAAATTTCATCCGCGTCTACTGGTAGTGGAGTTCGTTTTGGGTTCTAAATCCTCTTGTGGAGTCAATTCTCCATTAAAAGAGTTGTATCCCTGCTGTTTTTTTTTTTGTCCGGATCTGGTACTGTTGTAAGTCTAGGCATCGACCAATTATAGACCATAGCGATAGTCTATTATATCTTTAGTTTGGCATCAATTGGAGAATATGTTATAGTAGGTGGTGATTACATGGGTGAATGGGTGGAGACCCCAAAATGTTGGAATTGGAATTCTATGAGCAAGGTGACAGGGCCGATCACCGTGCGTCGCAATGGTACGTATAAATATTTGGTTGAGAGCGTAAAGGAAAGTGAGGAGTTAGATTGTGACCCCAGCGACTTGCGTATTAGTTATATGATTAATGGTCTGGCCACTAAGGGAAAAGCTCACCCTTCTTTCATAACGAATGATAGGCATGTGATATTGTATATGCTTGATGTTGTTGCTGATGCTTGTAGACCTGTTTTGAGAATAAATGTTTTTGAGAGGTCTCAAGCAGCGACAACATTAGAAGCAGAGACCCCACCCCCACCCCCACCCCCACAATAGCCAGTCGATGCAAATTCAATGCAAAATGAGAGCATGGGTGATCATTCAATGGATATGGATGATCATGATATTGATGTCAAAAAGTGTGATGGGCAGCCTAGTGGATCACAAACCAACCATGTCTTCAATGATGGAACTGAGTTTTACATCGGGCAAACATTCGATAGTAAGGAACATTTAAAAATATTGTTGAAGAAAGCTGAAATAAATAGGCCGTTCAGTTTTGTACCGATCAAGAGTAATATCAAATACTATAAGGTGGAATGCACATCTCCTAATTGTGGCTGGATGCTGCGGTGTAGTAAGTACAAGAGCTCGAATAAGGTTCGCATTTACAAGTATGTTGGGGAGCACACTTGTGGTGTTGAACATGTTACGAGCCTTCATAAGCATGCCTCGTCACATGTCATTGCATCAGTCTTGATGAATGACATTATTGAAACCAAAGGGTCATCGACAAAGAAAATCCAGAGGACGGTTTTCAAGGAGTTTTATTGTAAACCGAGCTACTGGAAGTGTTAGAAGGCTGGTATAATTGCTAAGAATAGGGTTAGGGGGACACCGAAGCACGGGTATGGTTGCTTACCAGCTTATTCTTACATGGTTGAGAGTCTAAATTCGGGTTCTTGAATTTGCATCAGGCTTTCGGATGACAACAGGTTTTTATATTACTTCGTGTCTTACGCAGCTTGCATTCGAGGATATACCCACAAGAGAAAGGTTATTGTCGTTGATGGCAAATATTTATATGGGAAGTACGGGGGTGTCTTGTTGTCTGCCATCGCACAGGATATTGAGAACCATGTCTATCCTATTGCATTTTGCGTTGTGGAGAAGAAGTGTGATGATTCTTGGACCTACTTCTTCTAGCAGCTCAAGTTTATAATCACCGATGAACCAGACTTGTGCATCATCTCTGATAGACACAAGAGCATAGCCAACAGTATTTCCAAGACATATGAGCATGCTCACCATGGACTTTGCATGAAGCATCTTTCTGAAAACCTCTGAAAGAATTTCAGATGTGGAGATTCTCTTCATGCATACTTTAATGCAGCAAAGGCATATAGTTACGAGGAGTTTGATAAACATTTTCAGCAATTCAGGAATTAAAGCCCTGAAGCAGCTCAGTGCCTTGAGTTTGAGAATAGATTTGAAAAGTGGAGCAGGCACATTTTCCAGCCAACAGGTACGATGTTCTCACCATAAACATTGCTGAGTCGCTTAACTCAATGTTGAGGGATGAAAGAGAGTACCCCGTGTCTACTATATTCGCTTCCATTTCTAGGAGGTTTGCTGAAATATCCAGGTAGAGGCGTGCAGATATCAGCGATTCAAATAATATATTTGTGCCTTCGACTAAAATAAAATGAAGGGAAAAGATGACTGAGGGCGATTCCTTGTTTGTTAGTAATATAAATGGGGATGCCGACGAGTTTACCATTATCGACAGTGGCAAAACTGCCAAAGTAAATCTACTGAACAAAACATGTTCTTGTAGAGAGTATGACTTGGTGAAATTACCATGCACTCACGCCATGGTAGCCTTGAGATTGAAGTATGGAAATGGATATGGTTCAAGCATCTACAAGTATTCTTTACAGATGTATAATGTTCAATCTTACATCTTTGCATTTGCTGAATCTATCAATGTAATCCCTCCAGAGTCTGAATGGGTTGTGCCCGAGGAGTATGCAAAGATGTACATTGATGCACCTCCTTATGAGCCCAAACTTAGAAGGAAGAGAATAAAGCGTATCTCTGGCATCGCGAAACATTTTAGGCCCAAAGGACGTGTAAAAGGGAGGAGAAACAAGTGCTCACTTTGCAAGGGAAGCAGCCACAAGAGAACAACGTGCCGAAATAGAGAGGGATGAACTTGATGTATTTTTCAAAGTATTTCATTGTATTTTTCTTGTACTTTGCAGTTTTTGGTTCTTCAAATAAATATTTCAGTAAATTGAATGTCAGTTCAATATTAATCAACTGTATAATTGTATGTATTAAACCACTACTATGTTCTATATATCTACTAGGTATAGTACATAATAAACTTAGAATCCAGTCTACGATAGACCATGTATATGATCTATAATCGCTTTAAAAGCCCAGCGACTGCCGAACTGCCAAACGTCAAGAATAAAAATTCGAAAAGCCTGCAGTTATATATAATCAAACCTATATATAAACACCACCTCCATACGCGTCGTTCATCCATTGGCCGACGGTTCACTAAACCAAGACGATAAGTCTATAAATCGCCTGAGCCTATTTGAAAAGTCATCTCATCACTCTTCATCAAAAACACTACCAAAAGTTGATCAAAAATGACGAGAAGGATAAGAAACAGAGATGAAAACCGTCACCCCAGTATCGAGCACCATATCCTGAGGTGCTACTCCTCAAGAACGATTTTCAGAGGCTCTTTAAGGGCCTCGGCGAGGATCATGAGCAGTTGCAAGCTGCCATCTGCAGAATCATACGCATGCTGTGTGCTTCTAGAGCTCGAGGGTGTTGACCCCGATGCTCTGATCACCCCCCCCCCCCCCCCCCACCATCCCCTAGTTTAGTAATTTTTTAGTTTATTTTTGTTGTGTGGTGTTTGGGTGGTGTTTTTTTTATTTGTAAATCCGCCTATATTAATGAAATCAGCGTTTGTTATGATTTTTGTGTTCTTTTGAAATTTTCTGCTTTCTGTTGATTTAATGTTGTTTTTTGAGTGGAGTAATAACCAAACAAATATCATATCTATAATATCCACAATTTATGGTCTATTATAGACCTCCATGTTGATGATCGATTATAGACCACATAAATAAAGGGGACTGTTTTGGAATGAGAAGCTTGGTGAATGGGCACAAGCGTAAAGCTCATAAAAATAATTTTTTAAAAAAATGTCAAACCCCAAACTCAAAAAGAAAAAAAATCCCAAACTGCGTAAATCTAAGGGAGCGTGGATAGGTCTATCATAGACCAGCAGTTTACAATAGCCAAAGGGTATAGTATATTGTAGATTACATAGTTGTTCTATACTCTACTTGTAGTGATATATAAACCAGGACCACAAGGTGATAGAATTACAAGATTTAGAAGAGTTTACAAGTTCAGAGATTAAGGATTCAGTCTTTATTCTTGTATCATTTTCTCATTATTTTAACATTATCATGTGTAATATCATCATAGAGTGTGTTATAAACTCTGTGGTGATGATAGCTTATTTGATCATATCGAGTTCTTTTTTTCTACATTCCTGTTAGTTTAGAGGTTCTTGCCTCATAGGATTAGTAAGGTAAGGCCTAGTCCCCCTTACTTGTACTCTCCCTTTGGGTATTTTTTTCTTTCTAGAAAATTAATAAAACTAGCCCTAGGCCCAAAAAGCCTAGTGGACTTTATTAAAAAAAAAAAACTAAAAAAGAAAAAAAAAATCCCAAACTGCGTAAATCTAAGGGAGCGTGGATAGGTCTATCATAGACCAGCAGTTTACAATAGCCAAAGGGTATAGTATATTGTAGATTACATAGTTGTTCTATACTCTACTTGTAGTGATATCCATCCATTGTACACATGATTTGAATAGCTTTAGAACAAGTAATGATCCTTAATCATCAATTATTTGCATAAAAAGGCTATAATTATATAAAATAAAATAAATAAAAATACATGATGCTATTTTAACACTATATTAACACTTTATTATTATTATTAGAGTTCCCATCCATTATATACATGATCCAAAGAGCTTTTAGAATAACTAATGGTTGTCGTTGGAACAAAGTTGTGCTTTGAGAACATTAGCTTATTGTCAGACTTATTGGATAGTAGTGTTATGATTACCACTAGTTGTTCTAAAAGCTCTTTGGATTATGTATATAATGGATGGGGACTCTACTAATAATAATAATCAAGTGTTAATATAGTGTTAAAATAGCATCAAGTATTTTTATTTATTTTATTTGATTTAATTATAGCCTTTTTAGGCAAATATTTGATGATTAAGAACCATTACTTGTTCTAAAGCTCTTTGGATCATGTGTATAATGGATGAAAACTCTCATATGATGTATTAAAGTGTTTATACATTGTGTAAATAGCATCAAGTCTTTTTATTTATTTTATTTAATTTAATTATGGCCTTTTTAGGCAAATAGTGGTCCTGGTTTATATCATTACCAGTAGAGTATAGACCAACTATGTAATCTACAATATACTATACCCTTTGGCTATTGTAAACTGCTGGACTATGATAGACCTATCCACGCTCCCTTAGATTTACGCAGTTTGGGATCTTTTTTTTTCTTTTTTAGTTTTTTTTTTTTTAATAAAGTCCACTAGGCTTTTTGGGCCTAGGGCTAGTTTTATTAATTTTCTAGAAAGAAAAAAATACCCAAAGGGAGAGTACAAGTAAGGGGGACTAGGCCTTACCTTACTAATCCTATGAGGCAAGAACCTCTAAACTAACAGGAATGGAGAAAAAAAGAACTCGATATGATCAAATAAGCTATCATCACCACAGAGTTTATAACACACTCTATGATGATATTACACATGATAATGTTAAAATAATGAGAAAATGATACAAGAATAAAGACTGAATCCTTAATCTCTGAACTTGTAAAATCTTCTAAATCTTGTAATTCTATCACCTTGTCTTGTTCTTCTAGCCTTTCCAAAATATCTTGGAACTTCATCAATTTTTCCTGGATCTAGTCGACTTATTTGAAGTGGTAGGAACTGCCACTTTTTGGTTTGCTTGCCTCATTGGAATATTCCATGGGATGAATTCTTCAGTCACCTTTCCATCCCAACTCCCTTTCCTTGTATGACTTTTATTTCTGGATTTTCCACTTTGCACCTGTCTAGGTGATATATCACCCTCCCTAGTAGCATTAAAAAAATTCTGTGCAATAGACTCCTCATCCATATCAATTCTCCTTTCATCACCTGCAACTGTTACTTGTAAATGTACAGTGTTATTTTGCACATTGTCAACTTGAGATTGTTTTTTATCCTTTGCATTGGCCTCATGTTGCCCCACCTGCTGCTTCCTCATTGAATTATTTTTTGGCGACTGCACAACTGTGGTATCAACTGCAGGAGAATTATCAACTTCCTGACTAACTCCATTCATACTCATATCTTCATCGTCGTGCTGACCTGCTAGAAAGTTTCTTTTATTCTTGTTTGCATCTGCGTCATCCGTTATTTCAGATTCTTTCATATTCCCACCTGAACAATTTGCTGCTTCAGTTCCATTTGTACTCACACTTTCTTCACAGACTTGCACTATTGGAGTATTGCTCTTATTTTTGTTCACCCCTTCTTCATCATTGTTGTATTTTTCGGGTCCTTTTGTTGCATTTTTAGACCCTGCAATAACGACTACTGCTTCAGAATTTGTGTGACTGATACCATCGCCTTGATCTTGGCTATCCAGTCGACTTTGTTCATTGGCATGTTCATCAACTTTTTTAGCATTTAATTCACCCTCTTCTTTCTCCTCCTCCACTTGATCACTCCACAACTTTTGTCACCTTCCTTTGTGGAATTAGTACATGTTTGAGATGGAACTTCTTGGCATGACTGATTATTAGTAACTAATTGACCCCCCATTTCCTTGAGAAAGGCTAAAGTCACCCATTCTTTTGTATTCTTCTCCTTCCCAGGAGATTCATTTTTCTTTGCTGGAGAAAAAACTTTTGCATTAACATTCAAAACATGGACTGCTCCATTTTTCTCCCCTCTAGCGTCACTCGTAGACAAATTTTTCTCCACTTCACTCGCTATAGATTTAGCCACTGTTTCAACTGTGTCTTGTGCCAATGCAATCTCGACCAACTGATTATTATTTTCATTACCCTCATCAAGAGTTGAAAATTTATTAGAAGTTTGAAAAGGAGCTAAAACTCCATTACCCACCGTAACCAATTCTTTTCCAGTACCTACACCGTCTCTACTTCCTGAAACTTGGTTTTTACTATTCTCAATCAAGGTTGGTCGATTTTGACCTTTATTCCATTGCCAGGTCTTTTGAATATTCCCAATAACCTTCCCGCTTGATAAAACTCTAACTGGAGCATTATAATTTTTCCCATTCCAATTAACTGGCTGTTGTCCACCTTGTTTTGAATTTCCAACAGTAGCTAATTATTATTTTCCAGTAGCTGCTTGTTCACCATCACCGGTAGCAATTTGTTTACCGATTTCCTTGGAATTAACATTGTCTCCCTATTCCTTATTCCTCATAATCAATCTAGGATGAAGTACTCTACAACCGTCTTCATCATGTCCTTGCAAACAACAATGTGTACAGTACTTCGGCATAAAATCATATTTAATTTTAATCCACCTCGACCTTGTTTCTCCATTCGCAGGATTAATACGTTGAATTTGCACTCGCTTTGGACGCTCCGCTAAAAGATCAACTTCAATCTTTACACGTGCACAACTTGGCCGTGTTTTGTTCGTCGTCGCTAAGTCAACATGGAGGGGCTTTCCAACTGCTGAAGCTAATGAGAACAGAGCTTCTTTGATGAAATAATTAGGAGGTAACGTGGGAAAAGAAATCCACGCTATCGCGATCGACGTCTCCTCCTCTGGGTCAAACCAAGGATCCCACTTCAGTAGTCTCATTTGATGATAAAAATCTTTATCCCTAATATAGTACGCTGGTTTGGATAACAAATGAACGTAATCTTCGAACAAAGACAATCTGATTAGGACGTGACGATTGCATAAAAATCCAACGGAACACTTGCCTTTTATTTCATATTGACTTGGAATCATGTCCCGTAAATCATGAATTTCTGGCCAGCTATAAGAAAATTTCCCCACAACTGCATATTGAAGATTTTCAAGAATGATCATGCGCTCAACTTCGTCTATATCCCATTGCACTGTGGGTTCGCCATGTTGAAAAACAACAGGTTTTATTGGAATGGCTGCTACGAGCTGTATTGGTGGATTGAGAGTGGTGGGTTTTAATATTTTTGAGTAGTCTAGAGTGGGGTGGACAACCTCGCTAGGAGACTGTCCAGTGGTCTGAGCGGCCATGGAAGGCCTGAAAAAAACTAGGTTTAGGCGTTGAGGGGCATGAGAGAGAAGAGAGAGATATTGACTATACTTATTATTTTGGGTTTAAAATGTTTAATTATTTTTACGAGCTTTACACTTGTGCCCATTCACCAGACTTCTCATTATAAAACAATCCCTTTTATTTATGTGGTCTATAATCAATCATCAACATCAATTATAGGCTAATATTTGATGATTAAGGACCATTACTTGTTCTAAAACTCTTTGGATCATGTGTATAATGGATGAGAACTCTCATATGATGTATTAAAGTGTTACTATATTGTTTAATTAGCATCAAGTTTTTTTATTAATTTATGTTAATATCACTACTAGTAGAGTATTGACCAACAATGCAATCCATAATATACTTTATAGACCAGGTATTTGTTTGGTGATTAATCGACCAACTTGGTCTATCATAGACCAAAGCTTGTGGATATTTCGACTTAGCATTATTTGAATTGATGGATTTTTTTACAACGGTAATAAAATCAGAATTTTAAACTTACAGCAGTAACATTTACCTTTATCCACGTATAAAACAGACCCAAAATGCCAAAACTCCTCCACTGTCTATTCTCTTCATCAAATTCTTTCATCAAAATCACAAAATGTCTCAGCTATCTAAAACATCTCAACCAAATAAACCCAACAAATGTTTCTGCGGTGACGACGTTGTCTTAAGGACATCACGCACCCCAAAGAATCCAGGTCACAGATTCTTTACTTGTGCAGTTGGAACTGTGAGTTTCTAGTTCCTGAGGAATTTTTTTTATGTGGTTTCACTAGAAAAGCCTCTAATTGATTGGCGTTTTGTTTAGGAAGATGGTGGTTGTGACTATTTCAGGTTTACTGAACTCCATCTCGATAGAGTAGCAAAGAAATCTCAAAACAGCCCAGGAGGATCTAACTCAGCACAATCTAGATTTATACCCAAGTTTGAAATGCAGCAAAGGCTCAGCAACGCTGAAGAACAGAGGGATCACTTGATAGTTTAGCTGAGAGACACCGAAATAGAGAGGGATGAACTAAAACAGAAGTTGATGGTGGCTGAAGAACAGAGGGATCAATTGTTGTGTGCTTCATTAGCAATGTTATGTTTGCTATTTGGAAATGTGTAATGGGTCTGTAGTGGGATTATGTCTTTCATTTTGGGGGTATGTATGAAGTATTATTAAGAATATGAAGCAAATTTTATTTATATGAGTTTGCGTATAAATCTTATACATAGTCTATAATAATAATCATTGACTCACAGTCGATAATCATAAACATTAACTCAACTCTATAATAAACAAAAGAACATTCAAATCCGCAGAGCAACAACAGAGTTAGATACAAATGTTGCAATGCTCCAACCTTGTCATAAATTACCACTTACAAAAATTTACCCGTCCAAATTCACAAGGCAACAATACAATTGTCATAAATTGTTTGTTAAAAGTAAGAAATAGAATTGTTTGTTAACATCCACCACACACAAATTAATTGTTTGTTAGAACCCAATTATCAAATTACTTCTTCGTGGAGCCATTAATTTCATCGACAACGTTCGACACAGCTTTTCCGGCATCAAAATAACATCAGTTTCACTCGTCATACTAGGGACTTCTTCTTCACTCTCAGCTTCAGCAATAGGGAGTTATTTTTCCTTCTCAACTTCGGCAGCATGGACTTCTTGAGCAGTTGGCACATGGACATCTTCAGTAATTGGCACATGGAGATCTTAAGCTTTTTTCTAATCCACATCAACCTCATCAGCAGCTTCATTGAGAGTCTCCTTCTTCTTTTCACCTTCTCGCTCTTTCTAATTCTTTCCCCCTCAACATAAGCGACAAGAACCTTCAAAGACTCCTCAATCTTCTCCACACGCTTCTTCAGTTGCTCATGCTCCACCTGTACTGATGGACCCCACTTGGTGCAGCACGACCCATAGATCAACATTATCTTTTGTGGCTGAATTACCACCAACATCTTCCGAATGATTATCCTCGACCTTTTGAGTATAGTCCTTATCAAAATGCTCCACGCTCCTTCCATGACCTACTAGAAGCCTTCGAGGAATGTTTTGGTGTAATCACAACAGTCACGCCTTCAAGTTCACGCTTCAACTCATCAATGATTGGATCATTAGTATCATTATCATATGGCACCAGATTTGTCATGTAGTCCTGCTCCGACTCACGGACTGTAGGGATGAGGTAAGGGTGTACCATCTATAAATAAACAAAACATTAACATTAAGCTTATCTTTTTGCAAAAAATTAATAATAGACTCCAAATTTATACCCCAGCAACTCTAGCTCTATTCTTAAATGGATCTCCTTCGGCGAATCACTCCATTTTCTTGGTGTGCCACCTGAGAATCCTAGTAATAGGGAAAGGAACCTCCTCTGATTTCCAGCATTCCATCCAAGTGCAGGAAAAGCTGAGTTGAAAAATAAACAAGACACAGTCTATACTTTACTGCATTAGTGGTTTATAATATTTACCATGAATGCCCAGGGGAAGCCATAGACCGCATATGATGCAACCCTTTTCTCCGCGTGCACTTAGTGGTGCTTGGGAATATGTATCTTGTTCTTCAAGTAGTCTAGAGTCAGTTCAAATGATTTCTTTCCCCAAGGATAGCTCTTGAAGAACTCCAAATCATCTGCCATTTTTATCAGGTCATGTTCCACACCCTTTGACATATCTTTGGCAAGCAATATTGTGTGCACAAACCACACAAGACAACATTTCAGCTTTTCCACTTTGGTCAGCCTAGGCCCTCTTACCACCACCAATAGCTTTTTTGCATAAATCTTTTTAATGCAACATGATTTTGCGCAGAATCCTACCCCTTTCTTAAGTACCCTTTCCTCTCTAGTTCGGCTGGGATATGATCCACAGTTTAGACAATGATCAAAGCAAAGTCATTCAAGCCAAAACACACAGGCTTGTTATTCACCAAGAACCACATCTCACGCTTCTTCTTCTCAACCACATGGCGAAGAACCATATAGTGCACCAACATTTCATTGAATCTATGTAAATGTTCTGATATTTTTCTAAAGTGACCAAAATAGGAATGCTTGAACATTTTCCTAAGTTTATGATCTTTTAGGGTTTTTTTAAATCATCAAGCAATGTCAGCCTACTCCTAACCGAAACTTTTCCTGGAAACGATTCATAGTCATCCAACCAATTGATCAAACTATACTTGTCGACGTTAATTGTCTTTGCACAATATGGCAAGGAGAAGGGATCATCATTTTCATCACCACTAGACCCCTCAGAAACATGGGGATCATCTCTTTCACCTTCCTAGACACTGTACTCATCATTATTCTACTTTGAGTACGCGTCATTTTCAGGTTGTACAGTTTTTCTTCTTTTACCTTCTCGGCTAACTTCTTTACCTTTTCTTTTTCTATAGTCATATGTAGCCCTAGAACGGGTTTGAATTATGTGCCTTCCTCTACCGCTACATCTAGACATTTTTTATAATCTATATACAAACAATACAACGATGTTGATCAGCCCCGATAAAAAATAAGAATAATCGACCAAAAGTCTATTAATAGACCATGATATGTTTGCAAAAATAGAAAAACAAAGATCGAAACAAGCAAAATAAGTATAAATAACACAGATTTCTAGCAAAAAATAGGCGAAACTTCCAAAATTTTGAAAAAGAAATCTCAAATTTATGAACACTAGGGTTCTATCGAGTTCGTGAAATAATAAAAACTTTCATGGCAAAATCGAGCTCTAAATTATCAGGAGGAGTTGCTAAATTAAAGAAAATACCTGGAATGTACGGCAAGAACGTTACCAAGACTGGGGGAGAGGGAGAATTACGATGTGCACTTCAATTTTGTTATAGCGAAAGTTGGGGAAGAACTGAGGAGAGAGAAAGGGGCTTTTGTATATTTTAATATAAGTGAAAGGGGACTTAAGTACATAAGTTGTGAACTACAAGTTTTTAAAATTATAAAGTGACCTCGGGACCACTACCCTTAACCCTAAAATGAAAAAATGAAGGGAAATGAAAAGGAGTGGCCCTGTTGCAAATTAAACTAAGGAAGTGGCTTCTTTGCCAAATATTCTCTGAAAACTTCTTGTAATGGATGTTTTGATTAAATAGCCTTATAAATTAATAATTGGTGGTTGCTAAGGCCAATGTTAGGTTGATTTACACCTAGAAATCATTCACCCATTGGAATGGGGCTAAAGGGAAGGGTGTTCTTGAATTGATTTTGTGATTAGATTAATTATGACTTATTGAGCATTCTAATTTCTAGACTTTGAGCGTTCCGAGGCTTTACGGAAGGGAAAGGCAGTAGCGGAGTAATCTGCATTGTTCTAGCTCTACATTCGATGTAGGTTATGGTCTACTTGAGTTAGACTTTGATTAGTGTATTGTATGCATTGTGAAATTGATAAGAGAAAGCATGTCTAGTCTTCAAACATGATTGTGTGTGGTTGAACTTCCTATATGCTATTGATTGAGTAATTATGTGGGCTTCGTGCCACTATTCATTGTGTTGGAACCTCCAGGTTGAGGATGTTGTGGTGAGAAGTTAACACGATCTTCTTGGTGGAAGTGAGATACAAAATGATAATTCAATTATTGAAAATAATGTGACACTAGATACAGATATTTATATATATATATATATATATATATATATATAATAGAAGATTATATTACAAGGATTTTGGTGAGGGAAAAGATTTCAGGAATTTGAAAGAGAAGGGGAATATGGAGTGGTATGTTTTATGGTTTATCCTTTTTGTAAATTGTTCTATGTTGTCTCTTATACCTTGTAATTCCCAAATTACTGCAGATATAGTTTCTTGGTTAATAAAACTTTGTAAAAGTCTATTTTCTATTATTGATGACAGTTCTTCTATATTTATTACTTCTAAGTAAGCGCTCAAAGCTTTTTCTACTTTTCTTAATTCTCGTCTCCTTTCTATATCTCTGTATAAATACCAATGGTTAATAACTGTTTGTCTAACAAAAGGTTGCTTTCTCATATAAAATAACTAATATGGTCTAAAATGGGTTTATGTTTGTTTCTGCAAGTTTTTCAAGATCTTATGTATCCTAGTAATCTATATTCTAATCCTGCTGTTATATCTATTAATTCTTGTAATCTTGGCTGATTTTCTTTAGAATTATTTAATTTAATATATTCTGGGTATAACCTATTTAGTTCTTGTTTAGCTTCTAAATAATAATTTGTCATATATTATCCTAACGGAATAAACTTCACTCGTCTTTCTATGAATCTAATATATTCTTCTGCTCTGAATATTTCGTCATTCGTAAGCTGTATTTCCCAAAGGAGATTATTTCTGAAACTTAGAACGTTTGTGTTAGTTTCTAGAGCTTCTTGGTGTACTGTTTCTAGGTAATTAACTTGATTAGTAAGAAATCTTCTTATTTTTCTAGTGTTTCTTAGTTTTTGTCGGGTAAGGTGTATCATACGATAATGAAAACTTATCTATTTACTAAAACTATGTTATCTCATAGAACTTTTTCTAATAGTAATTGATGGTCTTCGTTGTCTAGCAGTGAAAGGTCGTCTCATAAAATATAGTCTCAAGGTCAAAAAATCTTCTTGCTCTGATACTAAAGAGAGAGGGGGGTTATGGTTTTTCAATATTAAAATTTCAAAGTTCAAATATTAACATTTCAAAGAAAGTTCAAAGAACTCAGTGGAAAATTTAATATGGTTTTTATCAAATGTTTAAACAATCCTACTCGGTACTTCCTCACTCCTAGATGTCCTATTATCATGTAGTTATATTTCTATGTTTTCTGTTTATCTCCCTTTTTTTTTAAGTAATCTGGACTCTGTCCAGTCATGAATCTTGTTACACTGTTCATCTCTTTCTCTTAACCTTTGTTCTTAATAACCTTCTTCTTTAACCACACCCCGGTCATGACCAATATTGTCCTTTATCATTTTTTAGACATTAAAGGGCCGCTTTATCACCTAGGAATTTACAGGTTAATCCATCGAGTTTATTAAAAAGTTAAGAGAATAACCATATACTAAGAGTAATAGATTCATAAAACATAGATTTATATAAATATTGACATAATTTACATAGTGGGGAGAGTAGTACAGAAAAACATAGTAATAAAACTTACATGATTTAACGACGGAGGGAGGTTTTCCTTTCGGGGAACCCCAAAAACTACTTCACACTAGGAGAATTATTGAAAACCAATACTATTTTACAATAGAAGATTATATTACAAGGATTTTGGCGAGGGAAAAGGTTTCAGGCATTTGAAAGAGAAGGGGAATATGGAGTGGTATGGTTTATGCTCATGAGTGTTGTTGATTATCCCTTCTTCACCAAATGGTCTCTATATATAGGCGTCTGGCGGACTTCAACTCCAAATATCAAAATATTAAAGAATCTTTTGAGTTTAGTCGGGTGCTCTTTAGACCCCATCGTCATGTGAAACCTTCAAAAGAAACTTTATATTATTGTCCTTTACTGCTCTGTCCTTTGCTGTAGCTTAAAGTTACTTTAATAAAGCCACTTTATTGATATTGTCTTCAAGATATTTTTGCTTTTTCCATGAATCTGCCTTTTGCTTTGTCTTTGTCTATCATGATTACTTCTTCCATTAATGTCTTCTAGTTCCTTTTGCTTTTTTCACGAATCTGCCTTTCCCTTTGTCTTTGTTTATCATGGTTAATTCTTCCATTAATTTATCTCTCTTACGTGTCTACATTATGTAGTGCAATGGAATCAAAACTCATTCCCGAATTTACATCATTTGGATCCTGCACATCTTAAAATGCATTGTTCTGAAAATTTTCCATGTCTCCTTCAATATCTGAACTATGGACTGGTGACATCCTTGGACTTGGAGATAATTTTGGACTATATGTTTATCTTGTTCTTCTTTTGTTTGGAAAAATATTTCTAATGTCTATTTAACTATATTCTCTATGTTCTCATTCTTTTTCTTCTTGGCAAATATACTTTTCTTTGTAGAGGTAGCTCCTAGTGTTAGTGTCTTTGGTAGTTTTCGTCTTGTCTGGAGAGATGAACATCCCTCATCTTCACTTTTTGGCAAAGTGACAGTCATCAACGGATTTGATAAGTCTTTACCGGCTATCGTTTGAACCGGACTAGTTGTATCCTTATCCGATACAATGGATCTAACTACATTCATTAGGGAATGCACACCCATCTCATCCATTTTTGTCTGAGATGGAAAACTATGAGATTGTGCTAACTCGAACTTGACTGCTTGTAGTGTATGTTCTAACATCTTTACTTGCTCCAATAACTTCATTTTTGCTTGGATTAATGTCTCATTTTATGGTTTAGTCTTTTAAAGGCTTCAGTCATAGAGGAACAATGATCATAAAAAATTACTTTGTCTGTGCCTTTTTGAATGGTATATTGGGGAATTTTTTCTAAGTGCTGGAGAAATTTAGTACTTTGGACTCAATATTCCTCTAGCATAATCTAATTCCTTAGTAAAATCATTAAATCCTTTGAAAAGAGATTTTTGTATATCTTTAATAGAGTCTATAACTTCTATCCAAGTTTGAAAAATGCCATTAGTCCTGCCATGAACTACGACATAATATCTAAATTTTTTGTCTAGGTTCTTGTCCGTAAAGTATTGACAAATTGCGTTTAGGGTGGCTACAAAATGTTTAGAATCTTTTTTATTATGTGATATCCATAAATTGTCTACCAGACATGCCTGTTGTCTATCTATTATGCATTCTGGTAATTTTCTAAAAGTCGTGTTTGATGGTGGAAAGAATATTAAATTTTGTTTAGTTCCAAATTGTATTCTCTCTAGGGCATTACTTCCTAATGAAGATATAGGTCTGAAATGAAGATTACCTAGTACCGTTTGTCTGTAAGTGTCTGGGGTTGAGGTTTGTATGCCTTTTCCCTTGTCTATTGTCAAAGAACTCGTTGGTCTCATGCTATCAAATGAGAAATCATGTTATTAGCTAACAGTAATCTTTAATCTACTTAATTGGTCTGCTAGATTATTATCTTTTCCTTTTATATGTTCAAATTTTAAGTTATAAATTGAAATAGTTTTATATGTTCAAATTTTATGTTATAAATTGAAATAGTTTTATATGTTCAAATTTTATGTTATAAATTGAAATAGTATCTATAAAGTTTAGCCATCTCCTTCTACTACTATTTTTATCATTTATCTTCTGATAGAATTTAACTATAGCTTCACAGTCTGTTCTAATTAATATTTCTGATTTGTTTAAGATATCTAGTCTAAAAATATTTAATCAGTATATTACAGCTAAAATTTATGCATCTATATTACTCATGTTACCTTTTTCTTTGTACTTACTGCTTTGATAAGCACACATTTTTTCTTCACTTTTATTACTATATTTATTTGCTCTTGCTTTGAATACTGCTCCCATCCTTCGAAACTACCATCTGTTTCTATGATTAAATAGTCTGTTTCTAGTGGCATATTTAGGTCAGGAATATATTTTATTTTCTCTTTAATTTTTTGTACTAGTTTAATGTCTTCAATATTAAAATGTTGTTTTACCATTAAATCCCGTTTTTGAATACAATAGTCCTGCTATTTTTCCTAAGTCTTTTATAAAGTTTCAAGCATAATTTACTATTCCTAGGAATTTTTGTAGTTCTTTAACATTATCTAACTTGTCTGGCATTTCTAAAGCTCTTTTAGCTATATGAGGTTGTAATTTTATCTTACCATCTCCTAGTACTACTCCTAGAAAATTAATATAATTTTTACATAATTCCATCTTTTTCTTACTAATTATTATTCCATTTTCCATAAACAGTCTGAACACAGCTTGTAGGTGTCTTAGGTGTTCTTTAATATCTCTACTAAATATTAATATGTCATCTACATATACTAATATAAACCTTTTGTATTCTCCAAATATACTATCCATTTTTCTTTGAAAAATTGGTGGAGCTGTCTTCAATCCAAATGGCATTACTAACCATTCGAAATGTCCTTCAGGACAGGTGAATGCAGTCCATTCTATACTTTCTTCATGCATTCTTACCTACCATATCCTGATTTACAATCAAATTACTAAATATTTTCTTTCCTTGTATCCTATTTATTAATTCTATTTTGTCTGGTGATTTATATCCATCAGTTCTAGTATTATCATTAAGTCTTTTATAATTTATTACCATTCTAGCTTTTCCTCTTACTATTTCACTATGATTTCTTACCATAAATGCTGCAGATCTATGTTTATAAGTGGATCTTCTTATTACTCCTAGGTCTAGTAATTCTTTTATTTGGATTTTAAAGTCTTCTAAGTCTTTTTTATTACTCCAATTCTTTGTATTCCTGTTTTAAAATTATATAATTCTGTTTCTATATCTATTAAAGTATAACTTTTTTCTATTAGATCTTCATTTTCTAGTATATCTTCCTGTTTATCTTCTAGAATAAAATTTTTTTGTTTCTATCTTTCTTTTACAACATGTGTTATTTTCTTGACAGTCTTCACAACAACTATCTTCTTTCTTTTGCAGATTTACTTGGTCTGTTGTCTGGATTTTCTTATGTTGTATTCTAATTTCAGTCTTAAGAGCTTATACTGGTGTATGAGTAATATTTTTTAAGAAAATTACTTCATCTCTTGTAACCATACAACTTCCATTATTATGTAACATAAAGTCTAATCCTATGACAAAATCTACATTTATATTTAAGTCTCTTACCCATATTTTATCCATTTTATAGCTTGGTTTATAAAATTCTGAACATGTATTTATAAAGCTAATGTATGCTTTATTAACATAGTGTCTATATATGTTACAAGTTCCATCCATTTGCATTGCCGCAACTGTTTTTTCTAGGATTTTTATTAGATTTGGTGGAACTACCCGTTTATTTATTATACATTTTGTGCATCCTGAATCTACTAAAGCTAAAGTCTCTCATAATCATCTATTTAACTCTTGCAAGTATCTTTATTGTTCCTAATTTTTTATCTTCATTACATACCAATGTTTCATGGTCTTCCATGCTCATTAGTTCTTGAGAATCTTCTGGTATTGTTTTTAATGGTCTAATTATTGGTTGTATATTAGATAAACTTATTCCTTCATTTTCACTATCCTCCTCTCTTTGTTTTCCCTTTTCTAATTTATATAGTCATGTTTCTAATTCATTTATTCTTGTTTCTAATGTTATTATCCTTAGGTTGATAGTAGGATCTTCTATTTTCTTATTTTTTTCTTCTTTGTTTATTTTTGTTTCTAATTCTTTTCTATACACATTATACATCCTTCTATATAACAATTCTTACATTTAGCTCTTTTTTCTCTACTAGGGTACCATTTGCAAAAAAAATATGCATTACTATCTAATCCTTTATTTCTTTCGAATTCATGATTACAGTCTTCAGAAATATTTGCTAAATTACCAGCTTGAATTGATTCTAAATCTAATTTTTCTAATCCTATTTCATTAATTAGTTCCTCTACTTTTGAGTCTGATGAGTCTGTTTTTATTTTTTCTTCAGTGTCTACACTTACTATGGAATATATACTTTCAGTATCATACATGTATTCATCTACATTTATTAAAGTTTCTTGAAAATGTTCAATTAACTGTGAATTTCTTGTCTTATTATTTATTCTTTTTGGACATGTATTTGCTAGATGTTCTATACTCCCACATGTAAAACATTCTAATCTATTTTTATAATTTCTCTCGGTCCTATATTTTCTTACATGTCTATTTCTATCTAAATAGGGTTTTCTGGCTGCCGACTTTCTAAGATAATATTTCTTTCTATTATATTGAGGATAATTTCTATTATATTGAGTTCTATACTTTTTATGCTTTTTCTTTCTATGATTATCTTTGTCATAACTCTAAGTAGTATATACCACACTTTTACAAAAATTCATTTCATTTTGTTTTAATTGTTTTTATATTTGTATATGAGTACATTTTTCTTGTAGTATATCCATTATATGTTGTATTCTATGTCCTATTAACCATTTTAGACTAAGGTTTTGTATTACTCCGTCTCTCTTATTCCATCTGTCTTCTATTTCTCTTCCTAAGGCTCCTAGTAATTTATTAAATAATTTTTTACCTAACTCTTGATCAAAATCATTTCCACTAATGGTACAATAATAAAAATAATCATTTAAAAAAAATTTAATATGAAACCAACTACTTATACTTAACTGTTCTATTTTTATTAACGCATATCTTTGCAATACTAGCAATCCACTATTTGGGTATTCTCCTGTAATTAAATTATGTATCTTGTTAGTAAAATTATATGGATTTGTTCCCATGGATACTAAGAGTTGGAATTCCATTGGGAAATTTTCTTTGTATGCTTCCCATAATGCTTTTGTTGATTCTCCTAAAAATGTCTCTACATATTTATACATTGTTTCTGCATCAGTGTCATTGTAAGTTTTTATATAGTCTGCTACTACTGTTTCTTTCCAA
The DNA here is from genome assembly GCF_019175385.1 of Lycium barbarum. NCBI lineage: Eukaryota > Viridiplantae > Streptophyta > Magnoliopsida > Solanales > Solanaceae > Lycium > Lycium barbarum. The sequence goes on along the minus strand of NC_083348.1, from coordinate 50,051,420 downwards.
AGGTCTATTACTGAATTCCACCTTCGTGGATCATGAGCTGCTATATTTAGTATTTTACCTTTATTACCTCCTTCTTGTAGGGTAATAGGCTCTTCTATAGGCATTCTTTTTCCTGATGGTTTTATATTTTCTATGGGTTCTCCTGCTGTTCTAAAAACTCTTCTTCTTTGCACATTTCTTGTACTGTTGTCTACTGTGTACTGTTCACCAACTGTTCTTTGGAATGGACTAGAACTAGATACACTAGATTCCATTAATTTGTTTTGACTTATTATTGACTCTAGTTCTATTTCTTCATCGCTTTCTTGTATGTCTTCTAATATTTTATCAAATTCATGTAATTTCTTTTGGGACATACTTTCTACTCTATATCCCCAATTATCGATTCTAAATTCACATATTTTAAAATGGCTTATTGTTTCTTCTAATGTCAAATTTCTAATTTTCATCCTTTATATTTAAAATTTTTATTTTTGTCTTTCTTATGGATTTCTTTTGCCCTTTCTATGGCTATATAAACTTCAAAATCTTCTTGTATTAGTCCTATATTCATTAGGTTTGATTCAGTAGTGTCATTTTCGTCTAAAGTACTTTCTTCTTCTATTTCTCTATGTTTTGTATAATTATAATTAGTAAATCTTATAGACGTCTCTCCTCTAGAATTAGTGTACATTAAATGAGATTCTGGCTTCCGAATCTTTTTCTTATTAAAGTCTTCTAAATTCCATTCTAATCTTGCATATTCTTCAGGATTTATTTTTATAGGTTTTATTAATTTTATTCCTCTATTTCCCATTACTTCCACTACATCTTTTACCTTAATTTTGAATTTTGTATTACTATTACTGGTCATTTTTCCTAGAAATCCTACGCACATTAATAAATTATTACCATCACACATTTCTTCGTATCCTTTTGTCTGTATTCCTATTTTAATATGTTTTCCGAATTCTGCTAAATTTATTATGATGTCTGGGCTAATATAAAAAAATTCCCCCATTGACTTCTTTATGTCTGACCACCTATCATCGTAAATTACTATTAATACTTTAGTTCCAAGATTTTTTCTAGTTAATCCTTTCAATCCTATTACTATTAATCCCATATGCATTGACCTTCTTCGAGTATTTTTTATTTGTCCTAGCGCCTCTGGGTTTATTAAGTTTATAGTTGTAGCCTTGGTTCCTATAGCTGATAATTGTTCTTCTCTATAATGTCTGTATAGTTGCGCTATACTTGAGAACTATTGTCACGACCCATTTCGTGGTTGCGCGGGCACCTACCTTTCCCACCTCGGTAGGCGAACTCTATCATTGATTATACTTCAATTAAGTAAAGGCGATTCACTTAAATCAATAGATACTTAGAAATTCAGCGGAAACTTCATAATATATTCAATAAACTCAAGATTTAATATAATTACAATGATGTAACAAATACAGACTCGATCCAACTTCCCATGACCTGGTCTAGACGAGTACAAGAGCGACTAATCATTTCAGATTACCACTACATTCAAAGACTCAATCTCCGTCCCGAAATGAAATGGGAGGAGGCCTTCCAGATAGGCACCGCGTATTTCCACATATGCTTCGATCAATCACCTGAAACAATCTACACCCTAAAAAGGGTGTAGCAAGTGCAATATCAGTACAAACCACGCTTACTGAGTAAGTATCATAGGCCGACAATGGTTAGTAACACATATCAGTAAAAGAATTCACAGATAAACATGATAACAACTCAGTCAAGTCATATGGCTATCTACCACACACTATATATCAATACCTTTAAGCATTAATTTCACTCTAATAATTCACCAGTCAAGCTCACAATGATATCAGAACTCACATATCATTTAATTGATCATTTCAGTCTAGTCGTCAACTCATCATTAAGACACCTGTTATCCTACATCACATAGAGACCAAACATATAACTAATCTTACAGACGGTCTAGGATACCTCAAGAAGTTCAATCAATAAATCCAGATCCAAGTACACGTCATTGCCTAAGTAAAGCATCTAATCCCAAATGTGCCAAGTCTGAATAAATCCATCTGAATCCAATCATCACAAGTAAACACCTAATCATCTCAAACAAGCCATAATGTAATGCAATGCAAGATGTATGGATGCAATGTCATCCCATGCAAATGAGGTGTACACATGTACTCCGGACGGAAATATCGACGTCTCGGTAGCACAACCTAGCGTGACTTGCAAAGTCTAAGTGCCACCCGTCCCGAATCTTTGCCAAACAGACAGACTGGACCCTGGCTAATTGGTTACAGGGGGAGTCTCACCGGCACCACACTGGGGGACCCGCAGAGTCCATGCACTAACAATGATTCCGGGATAACATCGGAATCGGCCATGCAACAACGATGCCCGAATATACCATCGGACATCGGCCTCCTCACAATCACTCAAAAGATTCTGTCAAATATCAGTTTCACAAATCAATGATTTCGGAATTGAACCTCGGACATCGGTCTCCTCACAATCACTAAAGTAAAAGAGTTTATCAAGTATCAGTTTCATATAAACAACGATTCCGGAATGGATCTCTGGACATCGGCCTTTTCACAATCACTCAAGTAAAAGAGTTTATCAAATATCAGTTTCGCTCAATCAACAATACTGGATCATCACTGGGTATCGGCCATGCATGATAAATATGAGAGAATGCGTGCAATGCATATGTCAATCACAAACAGTTGAGTTCAATATCATAAATACCACAACGGGTATGCCAACAACGTATCACATCATAATACCAACAGTGTAGTTCAATATCACAAATAGCACAATGGGTATGCCAACAACGTATCACATCACAATACCAACAGTGGGTATGCCAACATAAATCAATAACTCAAGTACCAATAGTGGGTACGCCAACAATATATTCAAGTACAAATACCAACAACGGGTATGTCAATCCTATCCGAATCAGGACAACAAGTAGAATTCGATATCTACCAACTACAAATGGCATCAAGCCAACACAATTGAACAATCAAACACACATAATAGGGTGGCTAGTCCCATACACAAAGGTCAACCAATCGATATACATATTTTCCACTTCCTTAAATTTGGCACACGAATCTCACCCGACACTCAAAATCCCTCGTCACAACTCATTTTGGACTCAATCACAATCATTGGTACATTTTATCCTCCCATTTATCCACTAGATTCACTATTAATGGCATAACACAATAATCATATATTACAAGAATTTATCATCATTAGACATAACAATAGGTTTCAAACGCTACTTCCAAGTCACATATAACCACCGATATTAAAGAAAACCCACATCAAACAACCTAAGGAATTTAGAGGCCACAAGCCTGAACAAACAAATCACACAACAGTACCATCCTAAGAATTCTATCCCAAATCTCAAATTCCTATACATGCGTTCTCCATTCCTTCTAATACACGAATATATGAAGCTAATCGGAGTCTATCGAAAGGGAAGCCATAACCTACCTGGCAGCCGAACAGGTGCCACGAACCCACACGTTGCCTTGTCTTTCGAAGCGTCTCCAAATAATAAAACTCTATCATATATGAATTCTATGTAAGAAACCATGAATAATGATACCCATATTGGCTACTTTCTATTCGGGTCAAATTCAAACCCTTAATTTAGGAAAAACGAGACCAAGGGCAAAATGGGAATTTTATGACCACAATACCAAATTCAATACTAAAAGGTCAAAACCCATTACTTTAATCATAGTAATACTCAATTAATTCTTAAAATCATCATTTATATGAAAACCCCCAAATTTAGGTCTAAGAACCCTAACTTTGATTCAAGAATTTCAACTCTAGAATGGAAGATTATTGGTTAACAAGCCTAGATATATCCTTATCTAGCATAAATAGAAACATTAACATCATTTATTCACAATAAAGGTAGCCAATTCATTTTTAGAACTCTTTTATGAAAAACCCCAATTTTGGGTTTAAGAACCCAAGGTTTTGCATTGAGATTTTTTGAAGAGGAAGGGTTTTACAAAGCCATGATGGATTAATTAATGGAAACTATCAAGAATGGGATTTAGACCTTACCCATCGGAAAATTCTTGAGAAATAATCAAGAATCCATTCATCCCCAAGCTTCCAAGAGAGAAGGTATCCTAAATGAGGTCCAAATCCGATATAGTCTCTGTTTTTCCTCAATTTTACATGCCACGAGGACCTCAAAATGCTGATTGGATGGCACCATTGGATTCCGCATGAAATTTCCATGAATTTTGGCTTTTGAATCACCTCATTTGGACTTAAAATGAGGGAGATATGAGGGTTTTTATATTGGACACGTCATCAGTTTTTAGCGGAAACCACTACACCTACAGCGGTCAAAAATCGGGGCATCTGGTGTCTGGTGACCGCTACAGCGAACCCCTTACCGCTGTAGTGGCACCGCTACCGCAGTAAGGGGTCTACTGTAGCGGTCACCAGACACCAGATGCCCTGAATTTTCGGTTTTTTGCCCAGGAACTCCGAGAACTCATCCGGAACCCGATTTTGACAAACAAAATATGTAGATATAGGTAAAAACACGCTCTGAACTCATTCGTGGACTGGAAATTCTCAACAGAGATACCATTGACTAAGTCCACTCCCAACCCTCAATAACCATTCCCAAACCAAGTCCCAAAATGCATCCGAGTACATAAGGAACCGAACCAAACCCACCAATCAACCATAAATGGTCATCCGGACCTCTCGGTATCGACGGATTTTCGAAAGAAATCCGTTCACCCAAAAGTCAACTCCCGGTCAAACGGTTTTCACTTAAAGCCAATTTTTTCTAGAAAATATTCCAAAGCTTAAACGATGCCTAGGAAGTCATGTCAACTATCTTCTCGGGCCAAAATAGTTCTAACGAGACTTAGGAACGGGTCAACGAGGGCAAAAACAGAAGAATCACAGTAACGACAAAACGGGTCATTACATCATATACCAATTAAACAATCGCTCGTCCTCGAGTGAAGAACGAGAGTAGGAGAATCTTACGGTAACCAAGGGAATCATATCACAACCAACAAGAAGCAAACCCAAACCGCAATTCGTTCGCACTTAGACAAAAGACCCAATTATCTTGTCTTTAAAACACACAACAGATCTCTCATAGATAAATCAAATAGCACGAACCTTGAGACATAACTAATATTAAAACATTCAGAACTGGTAAGATATTCTGAGCTAGTCGCTCCTTGAATCACAATATCTTAGAAGTACACAATACAACCCGAAACCAGGAATTACTCTTCCCCAAAGAGAATCCTAAATCCTCCAGCAAACTCCAAGCTATTTCATCGAAACTCATATTTCTCGTAGCCGACTTGGTCAGTCTTAAGTCTACTTAACTCTTCAACTCACTTACGTAGGAACATACCATCGAGTACTGCATAGAGCAAGATTTCCAACATCCAATGATCAGAGCGGAGCCTTACCACAATCCTAGAATCTATTCAAAGCACAACCATTATCATTACAACCCATTGTACTAACCGAAAGGCTGACTCTGGTGAAACACCACAAGGACTATTAATAACAAACCTCAAAAATCAGGCGTTCCCTATCACATCTATTAAACTAATTTACTTGGAACCCATAAGTTCCCTTAGAGTTACAAACTTGATCTAACCATTTCGATTCAAACCATAATGACTCACAATGAACGCACCATTTCAGAATATATCAGCAACCACACAATTTGATTCCAAGATCCGGAACCCATCACATTCTTATCGCGCATAATAGACCATAAGTTACCGTTCTGGGCTCTAAAGCTGACACTTATCCAAATTGTTCTCAAGATACCTGATAACAAAATCTCGGGAATGCAACCTCTAGTTTCTCAACTGCACCTAATACATATATCTTATGCAACCTGAATTTTCCGACACTAAGAACATGCAGTCCCATAAATCACTTCTAGTCCATAAATTCCAAAGTCGTTCTATCAATATTACTCATTTATAGAACTCTTTGTACAACTCAGTAGTATTCCTTAGCTGAACTCACCGCTTTCACAGTCTATACAAAAGATCCATCACAAGGGTATCACGACTGATTCACGATTTGGTAGAAGTGCCGCCTCAAATTCGAATAGTGAGATATCCTATCTCAATCATTCTGTCTTCATAACACATTTAAGCCACTTTCATTACCGCTCAGAAATCATTCAAACCATCATGCTTCCGCTGCGCCACTCTAAGGAACTTTACAATACTAGCCTCAACTGGCTATGCCAATATCCCACTAGTCCTCTACATACCACATCACAAATTACGACACAGTCATGAACTCATCTACTTCATGCCAGACCACAGCGCCATGAAGTCATACGACCCTGCAACCAATCGAAACAATCAAGGTGGTAGATTCACACACATACCCTGTACATTAAAGTTTCCTTCAACGCATCAAACTTCAAACCCAATCTCCTCTAAGTCCAACGAAGTTCGCATTTGGTCCCCAATGACCCACTTATCCTTACCAAGATTCCATCATTTCATCTCCTTATCTTGAATTTCAAAGATCCACCTACTTGAATAAGTCAAAACCTAATCTCTGATCCACAAATAAGAATACCCTTATCATCGAACTTAAGCACATCTATCCACATAAACAACTATACCTTGGATCCATAAAATCCTTATTATTTCTTTAATCGCGATCGCCCAGGGACACATTATTTATCCGAAAGGACCCATGAATCACTCAACGTACAACCACGGCATACCCAGCTCGAATCATTATACTATAATGCAGAAACCATTCTAATATCAAACACAACCATAATCCACTAGTCTGCTAGATACCAATTGTTCCCAACTTAGTACTCAAAAATTCCCTATCCACCTCTTGTTTATCATGACTCAGTCCCATTTACGCATCACGTACTAATACCCATTCATCTTAAGAACTCTAATCCTTTACACTATTCTCATCAAGGCCGTCCTTTATGAACTTACTCTCAACTCCTTTCATCTACTACACACAATCACTATACTCGTCGAATCTCATGATCCCTAGCGAACTCACACTCGTTCTTGCATACCAACTCTTAAGAGTTCAACCATTTATAAACTATTTACCTGCCATAAACTCACTCGTGCTATGCTTACCATCATACCCTTGTCGCAGTTGAAACCTTTTGCCAACAATCAATCCTCTTATAAAGCGAATCCTCCGTACTAAGCTTAATCATACTAACCATTTTTGAGCAACCAACAGTTAGAAACACGGCGACCTTTCGACTAATAGCATCAAATCTCTAATTCTCAAGGAACCAATACCATGAAACAATCTTAACTCACATTTCCTCAATAGAACTGCAAACCCAAGCTGACACTGAATTAGACTGCGTATTTGCAATGAGATAATCCCTCTCATACCATACCACAACACAACGCATGAAATCGACAACACCATACTTAGCACGAGTTTCACCAGTCGAGACAGAATAAGACAAGGACACACAGATACCAATTGGAATCAACCATATACCAATTGGACCCAAGTAGCATGATTGGAAAGAAAGAAGAGAATTTCCTAGATGCCTCATAGCCTCTCGCGTGTGGGTACAGACGTCTTCATACCATTCCACGAGACTCTACTACACATTGCTCTTGTACATAGTAGATCGGTAACCTAAGCTCTAATACCAACTTGACACGATCCATTTCGGGGTTAAGCGGGCACCTGCCTTTCCCACCTCGATAAGCGAACCCTCTCATTGATTATACTTTAATTAAGTAAAGATGATTCATTTAAATCCATAGATACTTAGAAATTTAGTGGAAACTTCATAATATATTCAATAAACTCAAGATTTAATATAATTACAACGATGTACCAAAAACAGACTCGATCTAACTTCCCATGACCTGGCCTAGACTAGTATAAGAGCGACTAATGATTTCAGATTACCACTATATTCTAAGACTTAATCTCCGTCTCGAAATGAAATAGGAGGAAGCCTTCCAGATAGGCACCGCGTATTTCCACATATGCTTCGATCAATCACCTGAAACAATCTACACCCCAAAAGGGTGTAGCAAGTGCAAAATCAGTACAAACCATACGTACTGAGTAAGTATCATAGGCCGATAATGGTTAGTAACACATATCAGTAAAAGAATTCACAGATAAACATGATAACAACTCAATCAAGTCATACAGCTATCTACCATACACTGTATATCAATACCCTTAAGCATTAATTTCACTCTAATAATTCACCAGTCAAGCTCCCAATGATATCGGAACTCACATATCATTAAATCGATCATTTCAGTATAGTAGTCAACTCATCATTAAGACACCCGTTGTCCTACATCACATAGAGACCAAACATATAACTAATCTTACGGACGATCTATAGGATACCTCAACAAGTTCAATCAATAAATCCAAATCCAAGTACACGTCATTGCCTAAGTAAAGCATCTAATTCCAAATGTTCCAAGTCTGAATAAATCAATATAAATCTAATCATCACAAGTAAACACCAAATCATCTCAAACAAGCCATAATGCAATGCAATGCAAGATGTATTAATGTAATGCAATGCAAGATGTATGGATGCAATGCCATGCCATGCAAATGAGGTGCACACATGTACTCCGAAAGGAAATATCAACGTCTCGCTAGCACAAACCAGCGTGACTCGCGAAGTCTAAATGCCTCCCGTCCCGGATCTTTGCTAGACAGACAGACGGGACCCTGACTAATTGCTCACAGAGGGAGTCTCACCGACACCACCCCGGGGGACCCGCGGAGTCCATGCACTAACAACGATTCCGGGATAACATCAAAATCGGTCATGCAACAACGATGCCCAAATATACCATTGCACATCAGCTTCCTCACAATCACTCAAAAGAGTCTGTCAAATATCAGTTTCACAAATCAACGATTCCGGAATTGAGCCTCGGACATCGGCCTCCTCACAATCACTCAAGTAAAAGATTTTATCAAGTATCAGTTTCACATAAACAACGATTCCAGAATGGATCTTCGGACATCGGCCTTTTCATGATCACTCAAGTAAAAGAGTTTATTAAATATCAGTTTAGCTCAATCAACAATACCGGATCATCACCGGGTATCGTCCATGCATGATAAATATGAGAGAATGTGTGCAATGCATATGTCAACCACCTACAGTCGAGTTCAATATTAGAAATACCATAACGGGTATGCCAACAACGTATCACATCACAATACCAGCAGTGGGTATACCAATATATATTAATAACTCAAGTATCAACAGTGGGTACGCCAATAATATATTCAAGTACAAATACCAACAACGGGTATGTCAATCCTATCCGAATTAGGACAACAAGTAGAATTCGATATCTACCAACTACACATGGCATCAAGCCAACATAATTGAACAATCAAACACACATAACGGGTTGGCTAGTCCCACACACAAAGGTCAACCAATCGATATACATATCTGCCACTTCCTTAAATTTGGAACACGAATCTCACCCTACACTCGAAATCCCTCGTCACAACTCATTTTGGACCCAATCACAATCATTGGTACATTTTATCCTCCCATTTATCCACTAGATTCACTATTAATGGCATAACACAATAATCATATATGACGGGAATTTCTCATCATTAGACATAACAATAGGTTTCACCCGCTACTTCCAAGTCACATATAACCACCGATAATAAAGAAAAACCATATCAAACAACTTAAGGAATCTACAGGCCACAAGCCCAAACACACAAATCACACAACAATACCAATTCCTATAAATTCATTCTCCGTTCCTTCTAATACACGAATAGATGAAGCTAACCGAAGTCTACCGAAAAAGAAGCCATAACCTACCTGGCAGCCGAACAGGTGCCACGAACCCACACGTTGCCTTGTCTTTCGAAGCGTCTCCAAATAATAAAACTATATCATATATGAATTCTATGTAAGAAACCATGAATAATGATACCCATATAGACTACTTTCTATTCGGGTCAAATTCCAACCCTTAATTTAGGAAAAATGGGACCCAAGGGCAAAATGGGAATTTTATGACCACAATACCAAATTCAAAACTAAAAGGTCAAAACCCATTACTTTAATCATAGGAATACTCAATTAATTCTTAAAATCATCATTTATATGAAAACCCCCAAATTTAGGTCTAAGAACCCTAACTTTGATTCAAGAATTGCAACTCTAGAATGGAAGATTATTGGTTAACAAGCCTAGATATATAATTATCTAGCATTAATAGAAAAATGAACATCATTTATTCACAATCTAGGAAGACAATTCATTTTTAGAACTCTTTCATGACAACCCCAATTTTGGGTTAAGAACCCTAGGTTTTGGATAGAGATTTTTGGAAGAGGAAGGGTTTTACATATCCAAAATGATGGATTAATTAATGAAAACTATTAAGCATGATATTTAGACCTTACCCATAAGAACAGTCTTGAGAAATAATCAAGAATCCATGCATTCCCAAGCATCCAAGAGAGAAGGTATCCTAAATGAGGTCCAAATCTGACATAGTCTCTGTTTTTCCTCAATTATCGTGCCAATAAAACCTCAAAATACTGATTGGATGGCACCTTTGGATTCCTCTTGAAATTTAATTGAATTTTAGCTTTTGAATCGACTCATTTGGACTCAAAATGAGGGAGATATGAGGGTTTTTATATTGGACCTGTCATTAGTTTTTAGTGGAACCACTATAGCGGAAACCACTACCGCTACCGCTGTAGCGGTACCACTGACGCTGTAGCAGTTCCGCTACAGCTAAGAGGTTTTCTGTTGTGGTCACTAGACACCAGACGCCCCGATTTTTTGATTGTTCGCCCTGGAACTCCGAAAACTCATCCGGAACCCGATTTTGACAAACAAAATATGTAGATATAGGTAAAAACGCGCTACGAAGTCATTCGTGCACTCGAAATTCCCAACGGAGATACCGTTGACTAAGTCAACTCCCAACCCTCAATAACCATTCCCAAACCAAGTCCCAAAATGCACCCGAGTGCATAAGGAACTGAACCAAACCCATCAATCAATCATAAATGGTCATCCGGACCTCTCGGTATCGTTGGATTTTTGAATGAAATCCGCTCACCCAAAAGTCAACTCCCGGTCAAACATTTTTCACTTAAAGCCAGATTTTTCTAGAAAACATTCCAAAGCTCAAAACGATGCCTAGGAAGTCATGCCAACTATCTTCTCGGGTCAAAATAGTTCTAACAAGACTTAGGAACGGGACAACGAGGACAAAAAAGGGAAGAATCACGATAACGACAAAACGGGTTATTACAGCTGTCCTATATTGTATAAAGTCTTTGGATTTAGTAGTCTTAATTGATTTTGTTGGAAAATTTGTATATCTCTATTTGTGTTTATTACTTCACTTAACCGTTGGTTATTTTCTTCTGGTCTTCTTCTATTTAAAATTCTCGATAGTAGATTATTGTCTATTCTATTATCTGAAAAACTTACTCTTAGTCTTTCTTGTATTTCTGATCCTCCTTCGTTTCTCGATCTAATTGAAAAAAGGTCCATTTTTGTGGTTTTCTAACTATTTTAACTTTTTCTTTTTGAGGTGTCATTTCGACCTTTTTTAATGGGTCTATAAATTGGTCTACTTCTTTATTTCTTGGAGTTTCTATATTAGCTCTTGTCTCTTTTTCTTTAATTATTTTATCCAATTTTGTATTAACTTCCACTAGTAATGAGATTATAACAATATTTTGTTTTAGTATTATTTGATCTGATTTTCGCGGTAGGTATATATTCCTTATAGTCTAGTGTTAAAGAAAGAGATTTTTCCGTTAATTTTGAGGCTTCTATATGTGCTAAGCTTGGTCCACTCATGAAAGAGAGATTTCTTTTAGCTTTTCTATTGTCTTTTTTAATTCCCTAATATCACTGGTTAAAACTTCTACCTGTTGTGTTATCTGATCTACTATTTGGGTTGTCTTTATTTCTATTTCATTTGTTTTTTCTGTAATAGATTTGACTAGTTTTTCTATTTCGTTTGTAGGTGTTGTTTCTAAATTAAATTTATTATTTAAAAGCCGAATTTTTCTCTCAAGCACTAGTTCCTGTGATTTTAGGAAATCAAAATTTTGTTCTAGTTTTTCTAATATTTTCTTTTGTTTAATTTGTGAAGATTCTATTACGTCTAATATTCTAACTATATCTTTATTATTTTCTTGGGTCCTTTCACTAAGGTTTATGATTAAATCTATTAATTTATTAAATTGTTTATCTTCACTATGTAGTATATGCTCTCCGTTACTGAAACTACACTTTATAATATTATGGTCTTTTAATATTCTATATTTCTTTTCTGTATATATTCTTAAGTCTATGTATTCTAATTTTTTTAATGTATCTATTTTGTCTGACTTTGTTTATTATCCTAATGGAATTTTTATTTTGTCCTGCTATTAAGAACAAAGGTTAAGAGAAAGAGATGAACAATGTAACAAGATTCATGACTGTACAGAGTCCAAATTACTTTAAAAAATGTGGAAAATTTCAAAGAAAGTTCAAAGAACTCAGTGGAAAATTTAATGTGGTTTTTATCAAATGTTTAAACAATCCTACTTGATACTTCCTCATTCTAAGATAAAAACCACATTTTTAGGAGTGAGGAAGTACCGAGTAGGATTGTTAAAACATTGATAAAAACCACATTAAATTTTCCACTATGTTCTTTAAACTTTCTTTGAAATTTTCCACATTTTTTTAAGTAATCTGGACTCTGTCTAGTGATGAATCTTGTTACACTGTTCATCTCTTTCTCTTAACCTTTGTTCTTAATAGTAGGACAAAATAAAAATCCCATTAGGATAATAAACAAAGTCAGACAAATTAGATACATTAAAAAATTTAGAATACTTAGACTTAAGAATATATACAGAAAAGAAATATAGAATATTAAAAGACCATAATATTATAAAGTGTAATTTCAGTAATGGAGAATATATACTACATAGTGAAGATAAACAATTTAATACATTAGTAGATTTAATCATAAACCTTAGTGAAAGGACCCAAGAAAATAATAAAGATACAACTAGAATATTAGACGTAATAGAATCTTCACAAATTAAACAAAAGAAAATATTAGAAAAACTAGAACAAAATTTTGATTTCCTAAAATCACAAGAACTAGAGCTTGAGAGAAAAATTCAGTTTTTAAATAATAAATTTAATTTAGAAAAAACACCTACAAAAAACAAAATAGAAAAACTTGTCAAAGCTATTACAGAAAAACCAAAAGAAATAGAAATAAAGACAACCCAAATAGTAGATCAGATAACACAACAGGTAGAAGTTTTAACCAGTGATATTAGGGAATTAAAGAAGACAATAGAAGAGCTAAAAGAAATCTCTCTTTCATGAGTGGACCAAGCTTAGCACATATAGAAGCCTCAAAATTAATAGAAAACTCCCTTTCTTTACCACAAGACTATAAGGAATATATACCTACCGCAAAATCAGATCAAATAATACTAAAACAAAATATTGTTATAATCTCATTACTAGTAGAAGTTAATAAAAAATTGGATAAAATAATTAAAGAAAAAGAGAAAAGAGCTAATATAGAAACTCCAAGAAATAAAGAAGTAGATGAATTAATAGATCAATTAAAAAAGGTTGAAATAACACCTCAAAAAGAAAAAGTTAAAATAGTTAGAAAACCACAAAAATGGACTTTTTCTCAATTAGATCGAGAAACGAAGGAGGATCAGAAAGACAAGAAAGACCAAGAGTAAGTTTTTCAGATAATAGAATAGGCAATAATCTACTATCAAGAATTTTAAATAGAAGAAGACCAGAAGAAAATAACCAACAGTTAAGTGAAGTAATAGACACAGATAGAGATATACAAATTTTACAACAAAATCAATTAAGACTACTAAACCCAAAGAATTTATACATTTTAGGAAAATTCTCAAGTACAGCGCAACTATACAAACAATATAGAGAAGAACAATTATCAGCTATAGGAACCAAGGCTACAACTATAAACATAATAAACCTAGAGGCAATAAGACAAATAACAAATACTCGAAGAAGTTTAATGCATATGGGATTAAAAGTACTAGGATTGAAAGGATTAACTAGAAAAAATCTTGAAACTAAAGTATTAATGGTAATTTACGATGATAGGTGGTCAGACATGAAAAAGTCAATGGGGGAATTTTTTTATATTAGCCCAGACATCATAATAAATTTAGCAGAATTCGGAAAACATATTAAAATAGGAATACAGACAAAAGGATACGAAGAAATGTGTGATGGTAATAATTTATTAATGTGCGTAGGATTTCTAGGAAAAATGACCAGTAATAGTAATACAAAATTCAAAATTAAGGTAAAAGATGTAGTGGAAGTAATAGGAAATAGAGGAATAAAATTAATAAAACCTATAAAAATAAATCCTGAAGAATATGCAAGATTAGAATGGAATTTAGAAGACTTTAATAAGAAAACTAAAGTATTAATGGTAATTTACGATGATAGGTGGTCAGACATGAAAAAGTCAATAATAGGAATAACAGAAGTAGATATGACAAATAATGGAGGAATTTTTTATATTAGCCCAGACTTCATAATAAATTTAGCACAATTCGGAAAACATATTAAACTAGGAATACAGACAAGAGGTGTAACGACCCGTTTCGTCGTTACTGTGAAATTCTAAGGAAGGCGACAACTATGGGGCTTAACGATGTTTCCAGCTTCTCGCATTTTGGAAACCTTTCAAGCCAAACCAAGATCATCGTGTGCATCGCGTAAGCAATAGAAGTGTGTGCAAACAAATAGAATCAGACCGCTTCAGCGGTCCCGTGGATGCAACAGCGGTGCTGTTGTGGCGGTATACCTACTGCCATAGTGGTAACCACATGTGACTGCTCAACCTCCATAGCGGCGTGTTGGCCACCCTGGCGGTACCGCTGCAGCAGTACACCTACCACCGGGGCAGTTTCACAGAGTGAATTCCACCTATTTAAGTGACATTTCGGGAATTGACTTCATTTCTCAAAACCCCAGAGAGTCCAGCCGCCTTTGGAGTAATTTTGGAGCCAAAAATGATACTTCCTTGGGAAAGGTTATTCCTCTAACCTCTTCCATCCATTCTCCCAACATTGATTCTCGTTAAGGATCCTTGTCTAAAGTCACAAATGGGAATCTTAAATCTCTTAAGTTCCAAAATGATGAAACCTTGTCCTTCTTGATATAAGGTCCTTGGAATATTTTCCTATGCTCATCATCCTAACATGATTCCCAACCTAATCCTTCACCTATCCTATTAAAATACCTATGGGTCTCCATTTTAGATCTTGGAAATGGGTTTCTTGAAATAAGCCTAAAATGGATATTTGATCAAACTAGTAACTTGAGTAGGGTCATAAATGTCCAAAATGAAGGTTGATTTATCAACTAGCATTGTGATGGTGAGTTTTTAGGTAGGATAAAATTTCATATCTACCTTAGCAATTTCGAAGTCCTTGGGAAGGACCATAATGGTGAATTCTACTCTTGGGTCTCATGGTTGTCTCCGAGCTTTTCATATGGATTACACGGTGGTGATTAATTGAGGCATCATTGGATACTCGTGGCACCCGCTCGGCCATAAGTAGGTTATGGTTTCCTTTCGGAAGACTCCGGTTAGTTTTCCGTATTGTTGTGTAGAAGAAACGGAGAATGCATGCATAGGAATCGGAGATTTGGGATGGTACTCTAGGATGGTATTGTTGTGTGTGACTTGGTTGTTCAGGCTTGTGGCATGTAGACTCCTTAGGTATTGATGTGGCTTTGTTGATTATCGGTGGATTTATGTGACTTGGAAGTAGTGGACGACATCTAATTATACCTATCGATGAGATTATTGTAGTGTATCTAAGTGCTAGCTGGGAATATAAAATGAATGACGTTAGTGAATGATGTCCTAATTGAATGGTGACGAGTGATTCGAGTGTAGGGTGAGATTCTTATCCTAAGCAAATATGCTGATTAGGGAGATGATAATGCCGTCTATTAAATGATTGACTTGATGTGTGTTGGGGATAGCCACCCCGTTATGTGTGTTTGATTGTTTAATTTTGTTGGCTTGATGCCATGTGTAGTTGGTAGATATCAAATTTTTCTTGTTGTCCTGGTTCGGATAGGATTGACATACCCATTGTTAGTACTTGTACTTGGATATATTGTGGGCATACCCACTGTTGGTACTTGCGTTATTGATATATGTTGGCATACCCACTGTTGGTATTGTGATGTGATACGTTGTTGACATAACCGTTGGGGTAATTGTGATATTGAGCTCGACTGTTGGTGATTGACATATGCATTGCACGCATTCTCTCATATTTATCATGCATGTCCGATATCCGGTAATGATCCGGTATCGTTGATGAGCAAAACTGATATTTGATAAGCTCTTTTACTTGAGTGATTGTGAAAAAGGCCGATGTCCGAAGATCCATTCCGGAATCGTTGTTTATACGAAATTGACACTTGACAAACTATTTTACTTGAGTGATTATGAGGGGGCCGATGTCCGAGGTTCAATTTCGGAATCGTTGATTTATGAAACTGGTATTTGACAACTCTTTTGAGTGATTGTGAGGAAGCCGATGTCCGATGGTTATATTTGCGCATCGTTGTTGCATAGCCGATTCCGATGTTGTTCCGAAATCGTTTGTAAGTGCATGGACTCCGCGGGTCGCCCAGAGTGGTGCCGGTGAGACTCCTCCTGTGAGCAATTAGCCAGGGTCCCGTCTGTCTGTTTGGCAAATATTCGGGACGAGTGGCACTTGCATTTCGCGAGTCACGCTGGGTTGTGCTACCGTGACGTCGATATTTCCGTCCGGAGTGCATATGTACACCTCATTTTCATAGCATGGCATGGCATTACATTCATACCATTATTGCACTGCATTGCATTATGACTTGAGTGAGATGTCATGATGACTGTATTGTAACGATTGTGTTATTGATGATTCTGTTGTGATAATTGTATTGTAATGACTCTAACGTCGTGATTGGTAGGATCGGAAGTAATCAGACTTATCATATGGGGTTTAGATGCTATACATAGGTAATGATGAACATTTGGACTCAATTCTTGTGACTTATATTGTTGACTTGTGCCTGTTAAATTAGTCTAAAACTATTAGTGTATTGTTTTAAGCAAGGTGGACCTAAAGGTGTCGTAATAAAGAGCTCGCTCCTCGAACGAGCGACTTAGGAATTGTAAGGATGTTGAGAACTTGTATGGGGGTTTGGCCAGCTTATAATTCATTAAAGATTAGTTGTGACTTAAGTTATATTAAAGTTGTGATCCACTACTTTTTGGGACATGTGATCTGATATAGTGAATATCCTCATAATTCGTGAATTCTTTACCAATATGTACTATTAACCGTTGTCGGCCTATGATACTTACTCAGTACCCGTGTTTGTACTGATATTACACTTGCTACACCTTTTTTTGTTGGTGTAGATTGTTTCAGGTGATTGATCGAAGTATATACAGAAGTTATACGGTGCTTGTCTGGAAGGCCTCCTCCCATTTCATTCCGGGATTGGAGGTTGAGTCTTAGAATATTATGTCATTCTGAAATTTACTTAATCGCTCTTGTATTAGTCTAGACCAGGTCATGGGAAAATTGTATCGAGTCTATAAATATGTATTGATTGGATCACGAAACACTCGAGTTAGTATTTATAAATGAAATTTTGCTGTATTCCTAAATTTCCTAATGTTTTGAAGGTAATGTTATGTGATTGGAATGCTATATAAACGAGAGGGTTCGCCTACCAAGGTGGACAGGTAGGTGCCCGCACGAACCTAATTTGGGTCGTGACAAGTTGGTATCAGAGCCTAGGTTACCGGTCTACTAGGTACAAGAGCAATGTATAGTAGAGTCTCATGGAATGGTACGTATATGTCCGTACCCGTCCACGGGAGGCTATAGGGCATTTAGGAAAATTCCCCTTCTTTCTTTCAAATTGTGCTACTTCGATCAAATTGGTATCTCGGTGAACCCAATTGGAATCTAGGCCATTCCAATTGGTATCTACGTGCAAAAAGTAAGTTATATTTCAGAGTTAGATATAGCTGCATTGTAAGAGGTGAGTTAGATTTCGGATGCGAGAGGAATTGGGTATACTACTGCCAGGCACACCACCCCAGCGTCCAGCCCACCGCTGCTGCGGTGCCGCCATAGCGGTAGCACAACCGCTGAAGCGGTGATCCATCTTCCCAAAGGGACCGCTCCTGCGGCCCCCTTGCCACCAAGGCGATACCGCCACAGCGGTCTGAGAGACCGCCAAAGTAGCACTGCTGGAATCAGAGACCTACACTTTACCTGTTCCCAGTCCATTTCCCTGTTAACCCGCAATAGATCAGATAGAAACAGCAATATGACCAACCAACAAGATGTAAAAAAGAAATAAGCCGACAAGGGCAAGAAACAACAAAGTCATTACCATGAAACCAGTTACCATTACTAAAACCAAGGAAACTAAATAGTCCAACATCCAAACAATTACCCAGATAATGGCCATAAACCAGGCCAACCAAAAACCAAAACAAAATTATCCGAAAATAAAGAGGTAAACCAACAAAAGATTGTCTAGAAATAAAGGCCCTACAAGGGAAACCAAGCATAAAAAGAGAGGGAAATCTCTAGGCTGTCCGCATGCTAGTCGAGCCATCATCATCAGAGTGGCCACCACCTAACCCGCCCTGACCGCCATCCTCATGGGGGCCACTCTCGAAGGAGTACTGGTCGGAGTCATCATTATCCTCCACTGGCAGCGGCTCGTTGGGGTACATCTTACCCCACATCCCCTTAGCAACCCTCCAAGACCTGATTCTAAGCTTGTCGCGCGCCTTGTTCTTCATCCTTTCCCTGTCAAAATCAGTGTGGAGCTCACCATGATTTTTAGCCAGAGTAGTGTAGGCAGTCCGGAGTTCGGTGAGTGAATCACCCATCTGCGTCTAGGTGTCAGAATACCCCTTCATCTCCTGCTGAGTGGGGTAGCTGGCAGCAGCATCCGATGAACTGGAATCACCAGAAAGCATGGGCATCGCCCGGAGTAAAGTCTCAATGTCATCAAAGCGCGTCTCTATGCACTCAAAGGGACCCTGGGCAAGAGGAGCCTCCGTCCCAGCATCATCCCCCTCACCAGCGTCAGCCCCAGCTCCGCTTCCTCCTTCGTCCGCAGCATCTTCCTTTCTCCTCTTCCGGCTGACAATCGCGGATCCGTGACCCTTTGCCTTCAGCAGATGGTAAGGAGGCTCAGGCTATACCCAATCGTCATCGTCCTCCTCTGGAACCTTAGCCTTCTAGCACAAAAAGGTGATCAAGGAAGGGAACATTAAGCTTCTTCCACCAACCTCCATGAACTCCTTTCACTCTGCAATAAATTGCGCCCCCATATTTACAGGAATATCAACAAGAACACAAGAAATAACAAGGGCACGAGCATAAGAGACATCATGGGTGTTTGAGGAAGGGTGGACCCGGCGACTAACAATCTGTAGCCATCTCCTAGCCTCAGCAGTAAAACGGTCACTGTATATCACTCCCCTACCATGAGCCTAGGGAACCTTTGGTATATCACTTGCCTCCACTAACGGGGTGGCCAACCACATCAGATCCTCGGGATGTGATGGCTCCTCGGGATGATCATCTAGCCTGTAAACCCAATTGATAGCCCTGACCCCCACTTTCAAGGTAGTGCCCCTTATTATGATCACTGGGCTATGGGCATCCCAGTCAACCGAAGGCAGCATAGCATATAACTCCCTAATCCAGGACTCATTGCAATCCCCCGGGTTTCGGACCAAGCGAGTCCACTTGGTCTCCACCAACCTGTTCCACAAATCTGGAGCTCGCTTTTCAACATTTGTCATGTTAAGCCTCGCTCCAATGATAAGGGAATGGACCTCTATTCCAAATGTAACCATTTACTCTGTCGAGTGGGGAGATTTTCGTAGTCGAGCACTTCGTTGTTTCGAGGTGCCGCCCCGTGGATTTGAGGTACTTGTTCCCCGTGTTCAGCCATTGTGACTAAAAGAAAGCTTGAAAACGTGTCAGTTCTCGAGACTTATCAATTGCGTGTCGATTTAATAAGAATCTATGCGAAAAATTGAGTAAACGAGTGCCTAGCCACAGACTGCACTGATGCAGAATCTGCGATGAACGCCACAGCGGCCTGCAGAGCGCCATGGCAGTACCGCTATGGCAAAGAGGAGACCACCACAGCGGCTAGTAATGTTTGGGGTGAGCCGCCACAGCGGCCAGTTGAGCGACACGGCAGTGCTGCTGTAGCGGCCAGTGTATCGCTGCAGCAGTATAACCTTACCCGAGCAATGAACCAAAATTTCCAAATTTCAAGTTACACTTTTTGGATTAAAATCGTGTTTTGAAGGACGGATCAGGGAGAAAACCAGTATGCATGAAGTTTAAAACCCATCTGGGTGCCATTTTAACAACAAACTAACCCAAAATTCTTGATAAACCCTAGAAACTATTTCAAGAATTTTTCTTTACTATGCTCAAGTTTTGCACCTGAAATCTGTGTTATAATCACGCTAAGTGCGAAGGGAAGACTATCCTAACGATTAACCAGTTCAGATTACTCCAAAAATTCGTCCAAATTGTGTTGTTACCTAAAGTTTAGAAACCCAACTTGTTTAAAAAGCAGTGTTAATGGATTAACTATGGAGTAAAGGAGGAGTACGAAATTTACCTGATCTTATAGCGCAACGGTAGAGGGAGATGGATTCCTTGTGTTGGATTTTCTTTTTCTCTCCTTCTTCTCTTTATTCTCTTCTTGTGGGTACGAAAAAGTGAGTGATTGGGGAGGCTAAATTGTGCTAAGTAGGGAGAAGGGATGGTAGGTAGAGTTGTAGTGTGATTAGGAGTGGAGTGAGGGTAGGAGTTTTGAGGAATAAGGAGAGGTTTTTGAATTGGGATGGGGAGTTAATGAAAAGAAGAAGGGACTGAGGTCCCTTAAAATTGTGCAGTAGGGCCGCCGTTGCGGTGACGGGGCCGCTGCAGAGGCTACGCCGGGGCTGTACAGGGACCGATATGGTGGTGCCCTTGATATCTCGAGTTACCGCTGTACCGGCCAGTTTGGCGCTGTAGCAGTGCTGTTCTGGCAGTAATTTGGCCACTAGGGCGGTTACGATTTTCGCCTGTGAAAATTTTGAAACTTTGGGGGTATACTCATGCCTTGCGTCCCGCTGTGGACCTCTCACAAGTCACCCCGGCATTTGAATTACCTTGCCATGATGAATCGACAATTCCATCAAGTTAAGTAAGTCACAAGGAGTTCCCCGACTACGCTATCTGACCTATCCCTCTCGGTTGGACTCGAATAACCGAGGGTAAGATTATACTAGAAAGTCCTGGCCATTGGACGTATCACCGTTAGCGTGGGTTCGCTCCCTTACTGTTCGGGGACGAACGGTTGTTCAATTGGTATCTGATGTAACAACCCGTTTCGTCGTTACTGTGAAATTCTAAAGAAGGCGACAACTATGGGGCTTAACAATGTTTCCACCTTCTTACATCTTGGAAACCTTTCAAGCCAAACCAAGATCGTCGTGTGCATCGCGTAAGCAATAGAAGTGTGAGCAAACAAATAAAATTAGACCGCTTCAGCGGTCCCGTGGACGCTACAGCGGTGCCACTGTGGCGGTATACCAACCACTGTAGCGGTAACCGCATGTGACTGCTCAACCGCCATAGCGGCGTGTTGGCCGCCCTGGTAGTACCGCTACAGCGGTATGCCTACCGCCAGGGCAGTTTCGCACAGTGAATTCCACATATTTAAGTGACATTTCGAGAATTGACTTCATTTCTCAATACCGTAGAGAGTCCAGCTGCCTTTGGAGTAATTTATGAGCCAAAAATGATACTTCCTTAGTAAAGGTTATTCCCCTAACCTCTTCCATCCATTCTCCCAACATTTATTCTCATTAAGAATCCTTGTCTAGAGTCACAAATGGGAATCTCAAATCTCTTAAGTTCCAAAATGATGAAACCTCGCCTTTCTTGATATAAAGTCCATGGAATATTTTCCTATGCTCGTCATCCTAACATGATTCCCAACCTAATCCTTCACCTATCCTATTAAAATACTTATGGGTCTCTATATTAGATCTCGAAAATGGATTTCTTGAAATAAGCCTAAAATGGAAATTTGACCAAACTAGTAACTTGAGTAGGGTCATGAATTCTTTTTGTGATGTGCCGTGAAATTATGGCACATCTAATTCTTTTTAACTCTAAGTTTTACTTGTTTTCGAGCAAGTTTGTGTTAGTTTGATGTGTTTTGTGTGTTATGCAGGTATTTCGAAGTTAGAATGCTCGGAAAGAGAAAAAACAAGGAAAATAAGTGATCTGTTCTGATAAGCATTAAGGACGGACCGTCAACAGGCTTGACAGTCCGTCGAGTTGCCTCGTCGATAAGTTCCTGCAAAGTGAAAAAGTCATCAGATCGTCGACTTGCACCATCGACATGATCGACGGTCCGTTGAAGTACTTCGACGATGGAAGTCCTGCAAAGTGAAGATCTGTCATTAGACTGTCGTGATGCTCGTAGAACATTTCAATGACCGTCGAAGTGCAAGCCGAGCTGGAACAAGACTGGGATTGATTATTCCGAGTTTGACTTGTATAAATACCTGTTTAGGTTTTTTTTTTTGGACATCTGGAGTTTTAGACTTGTAGTAATTACTTTTGAGTTGTTATTGCTTTTGAAGATTTTCCAGACAAATTACATTCATTACTTTCAAGTTTTTATTCGTAAGTTCAATACAAAATTCAATTATGCAATCTTCAATATTTTATTGTTTTCTTGTTGCCATGAGTAGCTAAACATCTTTACTAAGGTTGTGAACCCAAGGATGGGTGTGTAATGATTGGGGATCGTGAAAGATATACGCATAATGGATTGTTAGGGTTTATTTGTTCTTTGTTTTCATCATATAGTTAGTGGTTGCAAACATTAGCCAACGCCATAAACTTTAGTTTATTTGGGAAAATAGCTAGGGTTAGGTAAGAACAAATAACAAGAACTTAAGGCTTTAAACCTTGTTTAATAAATTCACTTAGGAATAAGAAGAATTCACTTGGCATAATTAACCATTCTTCATGCATACTTTCTTATCTTTGGAAAAAGCATTAAAAGAAATAATCTTTTCTTATTGGGAAATAGTTCAGATTCACATAGAGGTTAAGTGCATCCATACAAACGATCCATTAGAAGTATATCAAGATCGATACCCATGATCATACACTTTATCTGATGGGGACACAACCTTGGTTCTTTTTTACCCATATATTTAAAACTTTAAATTTCCAGTCACTTTAAATTAGTCCACAAACCAAAACAACTATAAAACCCTTTTTTCTGGAATACACCAGGACCGCAATATTTGTATAATACTTGTTTAGTAAACTTTTCACACCATATTATCTGTGGGATTCGACCCCAACCTCGTTGGGTTACTATATTTGACATCGTCCGCTTTATGCTGTTAAAAGTGTAAATTTGAGCGTATCACATTTTGGCGCCGTTGTCGGGGAATACGGTTTTGAAATTTGTAAATAGTGTTTACTCTTCTTAAAGTCTTTGTCATATTCCAACACACCTTGTTTGCTACCTTGTAAACCAGGTGATCATGGCCAACAACGAACTTCCAGTCGAGAATGTTTTTGCTGATGAATCAGAAGGAGATGAAGACTTTGCATCTGCAATCATTCATCCGAGGGTGACTGCTACTACTATCAAGTTTGATAACTCCCTCTATCATATGCTCAAACAAGAAGTATACTTTCGGAATGAAATCGATGATGACCCTCACCAATATATAACAAACTTTCTGGATGTGTGCTCTCAGCATATCCAGCGGGGTGTGACTCAAGAAGCGGTTCGGCTGAAACTCTTCAAATATTCGTTTGCCGGAACTATATTGCTACATGGGAAGAGATGGTAAAAGTGTTTCTCAGGAAGTGGTATCCCCCGAGTAAAAGAGCTGAAATTCGTGACCAGATTTACGAGTTCAAACAACGTAATGGGGAGCAACTTTTTGAAGCTTGGGAGAGGTACAAAGAATATTTGGATAGGAGTCCAAACCATGATTTTCCAGAACAGATTTTGAAGGAGAAGTTTTACAGAGGTTTGGATCCTATGACCCAAGCGGTAGCCAATAATGTTGCCACCGGGTGTTTCATGAATAAGTCTTATGCTACAATTACAGATATACTTGATCGATTGACTACACACAGCCAAGCATGGCATTCAAGTAATTCTGATGGGCTATCCCTTGGAACACCATTGATTCAAAATATTGTGAAAGATAGCCAGGAACGCAACAAACATTGGCACAATTGGCCACTAGTCTATCTTTACTGACAAAGAGGCTTGATGAGGGAGAATCGAAGAAACTAAACGTTTGTGAAGATATCTCAGGCATGTCGCTTGGACTGTATCAATGCCATGAGGGTCCATGTCAAGAGGGCCCCCACAACCAGTTGAGAATGTTTAATATGTAGATTATGTAGCGAAGGGGGATGTTTCTAGGCCAAATCAGAGATACTACAGACCTCAACAAGGGCAGGGTGCATACAACCAAGGGAACTACAACAACAACTAAGGGAACTACAATAACAACTATGGTGGACCGAACCAAGGTGGATACAACAACAACAATGGTAACTTCTAGAATAGAAGTTCCAACCCTTACATTCCACCAAAAGGGCAGTCAAATGATCAAGGTAGTTCGAGGTTGGAGTCAATGCTTGAAAAAGTATTGGCAAGTCAGACAAACACTGAAAAGACATTATCTGGGATATCAGAGACAGTATTTTCTCATTCAGCAGCTATTAAGAATCTTGAACAGCAGATGCGTGATCTTTCTAGAGAACATCATCCTGCTAGAAAATATGGGCTTCCGAGTGATAGTATTCTAAACCCGAAGAATGGTGGGGGCGTGGAATGTACTTTTTCTATTAGTACGAGGAGTGGTAAAGTACTTCAAGGTGCTAACAAGAAGGTGGTTGATCTAGATCAGATTATTGAAGAAGAAGAAGAGGTGCATTCTGATGTGCCTATTATTAATGAGGAGGTTCGTGGTGAAGAAAAAGTTGTTGATATTCCAAAAGTTGCTGCTGATACAGGGAAACACACGATAAAAGGGGTTATTCGCCCTTTGACTCAGATGTACAAATCAAAGCCTCCCTTTCCTTAGAGGTTGGCAAAGAAGAATGGTGATGCTAAGTGTCAGAAGTTCTATGATTAGTTGAAGCAGTTAACAGTGAATTTTCCATTCTTAGATGCTGTCAAAAATATGCTCGGATTTGCTAAGTTTGTGAAAGATCTACTTACGAAGAAAAGGCCTGTTCAACATGAGACAGTGAATTTAACTCATCACGTGAGTTCAATTATTGCTTCCAGCACAATTCTGAAGAAAGGAGATCCAGGGGAGTTTACCATTCCGTGCAATATTGGGCTTCATGCATTCGCCAGTGCTCTGTGTGATAATGGGGCAAGTATCAACTTGATGCCCCTTGATATTTTCAAACAATCTGGATTGGGGACTCCTAGACCAACTTCTATGCTATTACAGATGGCAGACAGATCTACAAGAAGCTAGTTAGGGTTATAGATGATGTGTTGGTGCAAGTGAGTAAGTTCATGTTGCTTGCTGATTTCGTGATTCTGGATTGTGCGGTGGATAGAGATATTCCCATCATCTTGGGAAGACCGTTCCTTACTACGGGCAGAGCGCTTATGGACTCTGAAAAGAATGAAATTAAGTTTCGAGTGAATGATGAAGAAGTGACTTTCCAAGCAAGCAAGGGGATGAAGTTGCCAAGCGCTTATGAGAGTATCTCGATTATTGATTCGTTTGATGGGATTAATGATGTTGTCGAACATAAAATGGAAGAAGAAAGTCTGGGAGAAGCTCTTACTGCGATTCTGATGAACTTTGATGCTTACGATATGGAGGGCTACGTGGAAACTATAAATGCGCTTGAGGGTCTGGGTTCCTACACTTACTACCCAAGAAAGCTTGATCTTGACCTTGCAAATAGAACTACTCCACCAGCTAAGCCTTCTATTATTGAGCTTAAGAAGCTCCCAACACACTTGAGGTATGTGTTCCTTGGTCCGAACAAGACATTTCCAATTGTTTCAGCATTACTGACTGAGGAATAGATTGAGCGTTTAGTAGAGCTTTTGCGCGAGTACAGACGTGCTATTGGTTGGACCATAGCAGACATTCGGGGTATTCCTTCTGGTATTTGTGAGCATAAAATTCAGCTTGAGGAGGATAGCAAGCCGAGTGTTGAACATCAGCGGAGATTGAACTAGAACATGCAAGAGGTCATAAAAAAGGAGATTATAAAGTGGTTAGATGCTGGGGTAATGTATCCGATTGCAGACAGCAAGTGGGTAAGTCTTGTTCAATGTCTATCAAAGAAAGGAGGTATCACTGTGGTGCCTAATGCAAAGAATGAGCTGATTCCCACTCGTACAGTTACTGGATGGCGTGTTTGCATAGACTATAGGAAGCTGAATACTGTCACTTGTAAAGACCATTTCCCCATGTCTTTCATTGATCAGATGCTGGATAGGCTGGCTGGGAGGTCTTACTATTGCTTCTTAGATGGTTACGCAGGCTATAATCAGATCAACGTTGCCTTAGAAGATCAAGAGAATATGACTTTTACTTTTCCTTATGGGACGTTTGCGTTCAGCCAAATGCCCTTTGGGCTGTGTAATGCACTAACCACTTTTCAGAGCTGCATGATGTCGATCTTTTCTGACATGGTAGAGGACTTCTTGGAGGTGTTTATGGATGATTTCTCTGTTGTGGGTGATTCGTTTGATGATTGTCTTGGCCATCTGGGTCAAGTGCTGAAAAGATGTGAAGAGACAAGGCTCATGCTAAATTGGGAGAAGTACCACTTTATGGTGAAGGAAGGGATCGTCCTCGATCACAAAATCTCTGAAAAGGGAATTGAAGTCGATCAAGCAAGATAGATGTGATTGCAAAACTTCCTCCACCCATCTCAGTCAAAGGTGTCCGAAGTTTCTTGGGACATGCTGGGTTCTATAGGCGCTTCATCAAAGATTTCCCCAAGATTGCTAACCCGATGTGCAAGCTTCTTGAAAAAGAGGCTAAGTTTGTGTTTGATGACAAGTGTCGAAAGGCGTTTGATGAATTAAAGGAGTACCTCACTACTGCTCATGTTATTGTTACTCCTGATTGGTCCTTGCCTTTTGAGTTGATGTGTGATGCTAGTGGTTTCGTGATAGGTGTTGTGCTTGGTCAAAGGCACAATAAAATTATGCACCCGATCTACTATGCTAGTAGGACACTTAATGCGGCGCAGATAAACAACACGGTGACTGAGCAAGAACTGCTTGCAATAGTGTATGCTTTTGAGAAGTTTTGGTCCTATTTGCTGGGGTCCAATGTTGTGGTGTACACTGACCATGCTGCGTTGAGGTATTTTGTTACACCCCGTAGTTTCGTATATTGAGATTCAAGCTAATTTTCAGGAGGTATGTGAGCTTATATGTGTTTAGCTTATGGCTATAAGGATTTAAGTTCATATATTAAGCTATGAAAGGATTCAAGGGCAAGTGAATTACGGAAATTAAATTTGTTGGAACTTGGAAGAAAATATGAGGGGCAATTTTGGCCCAACTTGGAGGAAGAATATCTTTTAGTAGATGACGAGTTTTGAAGCAAAGTAAAAGCCTAAAATAAAGTTCGTCGTGTCTAGTTTGCAGCGCAACAAGCCGCCCGTCAATAGGACATCGGAGTAGATAATTACGGACGTTGCAAGTTAGGCTAGCAAAGCAAAAACGCTGCTACAGTAACCGGGCTGCTACAGTACTGCTACAGTGACCCCGAATTCGACTCATTATTTAAGGACCAAATCTGATCCAAAACCTCATTTTAGCCAAGAAGTCTCCAAATATTTCCCAAATCTTCTAGAAAAAATTCTCCCAACTTCCGTCCACTAGATTTTAACGCAAATTAAATGAAATCCTCGAATTTAAGTTCAGACAACACATAGCTGCGATTATAATATCGAATTGCGGTGAAACTTGGCTTGGATTCAAGGTGATGATCGAAGATATTGCAATCCTAGCGGGTGAAAGGTATGAATCTTTCCTTATTAGTATTGATTTAAGCTTATCTACGGAGGAGAAGTTACTAAATGAGCGTATAATGAATTTATGGGTCGAGAAATTGGATAAAACATCGTGTGAGATGTTTATGGAATATTTTGGTGTTGATAATATTTTTGTTGATGTTGGTATTGTTGTTGTTGTTGTTGGTTGCTAAATTGAGATTTCGGGTTAGGCATATAAACGGGGGAAATGCTGCCCGAATTTCGGCAGATTCTAAAGGGATTTTAATTAAAGGCTTAAGACAAGTGCATGATGGTGAGCCTAATAATAGTATGAATGATTTTATATGTAGATTATAAGTTAGGAGATAAGTGGGAAGGTCAAGGAGCAAGATTCCAGGTATGTTAAGGCTAAACCTTTCTTTCTTAAGGCATGATTCCTTTTTTGTAAACCTATATATGACATCTTCAATAACCTTGTTTCTAAAAGTACCAAGGCTTACAACTCTTGATGTTCTTGTGATATCCTTGAGCTTGTTTCATGGCTATTGGTGTTATTCATTGATGTTGATCTCATCTTATGACTTTGTTCCTTCAAGGTGAGACGTGTCCATGATAACGGTTCCATAATAATAATCAAACGAGTTTAGAAACAGGTTCTTAAGGAATGTTTTATAGGACATGAATAGAGTGCTAGCAGAGGATCTCTAATGAGGTATTTAATGTTCGAAGAGAGATTCGTGTTGTATCTTAGGATTTGGTTATAGTCTAGTCAAGTGGGAAGAATTACCAATAGTCTGAGCTATGCTTATAAGTGTTATGTGATTATGTAGACCTTACGGGTTAAGTGATGACCGTGGGAAGTGCATAGAGATTACTTGTAGAAGTGTAGTTATGATGTTGATTATAATTATCACTGGTCTATGACCAGTTGGGCAGATGTATATATTTACCACAAGACTGCAGCCAGTTGGGCAGTTACCACCGTACTACGGCCGGTCGGGCAGTTACTGCTGATCAGTCGGGCAGTTGCGCTCTACTGTCGGGTGATAATCGGACGGGTAGTTATTACCACCAGACTGCAGCTGGTCGGGCAGTTACCACTGATCAGTTAGGCAGTTAGTATAGGATGATTAGTAAGATAAAGGCACAGTACTGTACATAGATATGGTTAAGCATGCGAGAGTATAGAGAGATATGTATATATATATATATGGATCGGGTTGTGCGCCGCAACATATGCTCGGATAATGTTGATGATAAGTTAACCAGGACTATGGTAGGGTATACAAACTTAGTAAAGATCGCAACAAGATGAAGAGGTATGTATACATATGCTAGATTTCCATCGATAGTTCAGAAATGCCAGGTTGATTCTTATTCTTCTCATCCTTAGTATATGGCTATTTTGTTGCACTTTTCGCCTTCCATACTTAGTACATTGCTCGTACTGACGTCCTTTTGCTGGGGACGTTGCGTTTCATGCCCGCAGGTCTTGAGATACAGCTTGACGAATCTTTCAGTAAGGATACCAGCTCAGCAGGCAGAGTCGTGGCACTCCACTTGCTTCGGAGTTGCCCTGTGAGTTAGCATGGCTGCATATGCATTTACATGGGTATGGCGGGGCCCTGTTCCGACCACTTTATGTCATGTACTCCTGTAGAGACTCGTAGACAGATATGCACAGTTAGATGTCTTATAATTAACTCGACTTGTACTATGTTGTATCATTATTATGGATATCCTTACTGGCACATGCACTCGAGATTAGTTTGAAGACGTAAGTATGTTATCTTTTGGGCTTGTGCCCCTATGGCTTATAGTACCCTGGGTCATATGTTGCCTTTCGAGATAGAGAAAACATGAGTTACAGTTTGGTTCGCTCGGTTCCCGTAGGGTGCCGAGTGCCAATCACGCCTTACCAAGGTTGGGGTGT
Organism: Lycium barbarum; assembly: GCF_019175385.1. Lineage (NCBI taxonomy): Eukaryota > Viridiplantae > Streptophyta > Magnoliopsida > Solanales > Solanaceae > Lycium > Lycium barbarum. Next base: position 50,021,251 of record NC_083348.1, on the reverse strand, counting down.
GACATATTTGATGGTAAAGAAGGAAGCTAAGCCGCGACTGATTCATTGGGTCCTTTTGTTACAAGAATTAGATTTCGAGGTAAAAGATCGAAAGAGATCCGAAAATCAGGTCGCAGATCATCTCTCTAGGCTTGAGGAAACTAGGGTGCCAGTAGAAGAACTTGATATTGAAGACGTGTTTCCAGATGAGCAAGTTTTGGAGGTTTCTATGCAAGTGGCACCCTGGTATGCGGATTTTGCCAATTACTTGGTGATTGGCGTCATTCCTGACAAGATCAAATCTTATCAGAAAAATAAGTTTTTGCGGGATGTTCATCAGTACTATTGGGATGAACCATACTTATTCAGAACTTGTGCCGATAACATTATTCGGCGTTGTGTCCCAGAAAGTGAGGTATTAGAGATTTTAAAGGCTTGCCACGACTCTCCAGTTGGGGGACATCATAGTGGCACGAGGACCGCTACAAAGGTTCTCGAATGTGGTTATTATTTGCCTACTCTCTTTCATGATGCTAACTTGATGGTTCGGTCTTGCGAGCAGTGCCAACATCAGGTGAATATTGGTAGGATGCAAGAGATGCCTATGAACTTCGTAATGAAAGTAGAAGTGTTCGATGTTTGGGGAATTGATTTTATGGGTCCCTTTGTAAGCTCTTGTGGCATGAAATATATCTTGGTGGATGTTGATTATGTTTCTAAATGGGTAGAAGCGGTGGCTTTACCTAATAACGAAGCCAAGAGTGTCATGGGGTTCTTGAAAAAGAACATATTTACTCGTTTTGGTACCCCCAAAGGCGATAATCAGTGATGGTGGATCTCACTTTTGCAATAGAGCCTTTGTGGGATTGATGGAGAAGTATGGAGTCAAGCATAGGGTTGCAACCCCTTATCATCCTCAGACAAGTGGGCAAGTTTAAATCTCTAATCGGGAGATAAAGAGTATTTTAGCAAAAACGGTGAATGTGAACAGAACTGATTGGGCCTGCAAGCTCGATGATGCTCTATGGGCTTACCGGACTGCATTCAAGACTCTGATTGGGACTTCGCCGTTCAAGCTAGTTTTTGGTAAAGCATGCGACCTACCAGTTGAACTTGAACATAAGGCCATGTGGGCCTTGAAGAAATTGAACATGAATTGGGAAGAGCAACCAAACTCAGGTTGTTTGAACTCAATGAGATGGATGAGTTCCGCTATCAGGCCTATGAAAGTGCAGCGTTATACAAAGAGAGGATGAAGCAGTATCATGCCAAGAAGATCCTAAAGAGGGAATTCTACAAGGATGATCCTGTCCTGCTGTTTAATTGTAGATTGAAACTGCTACCAGACAAATTGAAATCACGGTGGTCAGGTCCCTTTGAAGTGGTAAGTGTCTCACCCCATAGAGCTATTGAATTGAAGTCCAAAGATGGAACTCGAACATTTAAAGTGAACGGGCAGAGGGTGAAGCACTACCATGGTATAATTTCGGGGGATAGAATTATTGACCGATATCGGTTGAAGCACCTGGGAACGAATGATGACTCGGCAAGTCCTGACCAAGAGTAAATTGGTAACACCATCGTGCTGCGACGTTAAATCAATCGCTTCTTGGGAGGCAACCCAAGTTTAAAATTCTGTAATTTTGTTTCTGTAGGTTTTCATTTTTTTTATTGTTTAATGGGTGTTGAGTGCGCAGGAACTGAAACTCGAAAAACCAGCAAAGTTACGTCAGAGCACAAATATGGGTCGTCGACATGTCGACGGACCGTCAATGTACAAGGACAGTATGCAGAGCTGGACTTCTGAGAGTTAGCAACTGCTACTCTGCAGGTATGTAAGTCGACGAGCATGTCGATGGACCATCGACACGTTCGACGACGCCGTCGAAGTGCTCGTTAATAGGTCAGCACCCAGTTAAGTATTGTGAGTCGTAAAAGCACACTGACGATCCATCGACATGTCAACGACTCGTCCAAAAAATTCGATAAAAATAAAGGTAGAACAGTCGTGTTTTTAAAAAAGAAATAACGAGCAGAGTATTTTTTTCCCACGCACTGCGTATCATACTCCCACTCCTACTCATACTCTTCAATTCCCATAACTCCCCATAATTGCTTTCATAAATCACACTCATTACAATCCCTAACCCTAAAACAAACAAACAAAGCACTGAAATCAAAAACCCTCTGTTCTTGCCTAAGTTTTCTTTAATTTTTAGTCAAGTTTTCTTCAAAGTTTCTTTCAACATCAGGTATGTGCATGAATTTCGGCATTCTCTTGGTTTTAGTGTTGTTATTTGTTTGCAAATTGCTAAAGAAAATGCCTAGGGTTCCTAAATTAACAGCAAAGTTGGATTATGGGACCTAAGTTGTCTTTGATTATAATAAAATATGTTGGGGGAGTTTTAACTGGGATAATTTTGTGATATTTGTGATGTTAAATATTAAGGGTAGAAATTATGACTTAGGGTTTGTACTTGTTCAATGAAATCCATGTTTAAATTTGCACATTTGTGAAATTGTGGCTGGGGGAAGGGAATTTGGTATCACTGCTGTTAATAGGACTCGTGGGGACGAGAATATCATGCCCCCATTGAGTTGGCGGGCATTTTGATCAACCTGTTGGTTCATTATGCCCGCCAATGGTCCGTAAAAGAGGAATTCTGTTGAAGCATGAAATTTGAGGAGTGAAAGTTGAGTAACTCCAACGGGTTGGAGGGTATTTAGATTAAAAATTTCAGTTTGATATTACTATACCCACCAAACAGAACCCGGATAATTCCCAAAAGTTGAAGAGGTCAAAAATGAGGGTGAAGTCTGAGTAACCTAAAGCCCCAAAACCGCAAATGTGCAAAATAGTTGAATATGGGTTCTCTAATTGATTGGAATTGAAAACGCAAAACTGAAAGAAATTTTTTAGTCTGTACACTGATAAGTTCTGCTGCCAGGGCCGTAAATGTGTCGATGGCACCGTCGACAGGTTGACGGACCGTCTTTTTGCAAAGACGGTCCCGTCGAGCTGTTCAACGGTCCGTCGACAGGTTCGACGGTCCGTCAAAGCGCAGTGACGGTCTGCAGACTGTAAACATAAGAGAACTGAAATTTCTTTCCTGGAACTAACTGTGTTTGATCTCACTCGTACAGAATGACTAGATTGTGGTTTTTGATGATTACAGGTATGGCGCCACCCAAGTTAACAATCACCCGAAGGGGTGGCTCCAGGTAAACTCAAAGAACAACGAGTCGAAGGAGGCCCAGTGGCCAACCAACACTTAGAGACGAAGATGATGAGCCTGAAGTAAACCCTGTAAGGAAGAATAGGGTTGCCGTTCCCCCTTGGAACCGGCAGGTCACTGTATCGGCTCCTACACCACCTAGTTCCTCCCAGTGTGACGAGGAGGAATCATCTACATCTGGGTCCGGTGATGGATCCGAGGAGGAGGGTTCAGAGGCTCTATCTGGAGATGCCTCACCTGCCGCACGAGCACAGTCTACTAAGGACGCTGCTCAATCCTCTCAGGCACCTTCTAGATCCCAGATCCATCAGAGCTCACAGCCTGGTGATGATGAGGATGATGCAAATGCTGATGCGGCAAGGTGTTACACCTTGAAAAATTTCATGTCGTCACATGGTAGATAGACTTACGCAGAGTAAGAAGTGTATGAGGTTTCTACAAGTAAGGAGTAGTACGTAACGGTTCTAATTAAGATTCCAAAGACATTTGAGGCAAGAGAAGAAAGTTCATTGAAGAATGTCAAGCATAAGTCGTGTTTTAAAAAAGGTTTGCAAAGTACCGAGCTAATGTTGATGGAATAGTATCTCTAGGAAGAGCTATAACTCTCCTTAGATGGTTAATGAAGTGTTAAACAAGTGCTAAGAAGGTTCCATAAGGATTGGAGATCAATTGAAACGACGAGATAAACTTCGGAAAATTGGAGTTATACGACCACTTACACGGTCCGTATAAGGGTCTGTATAACCCAATAGACGAAAGGATTTCCCTGATGGTGAAATACGGCCACTTATACGGTCCGTATAATGTTATACGGACCGTATAAGTGTCCGTATAACACCCGATGGGCTGAGCAATTCTCAAGTATAAAAATGTGATCCTACTTCTAATTTTTCATTCATTCAACTCCTCCACTTCTCTCAAAACCTCTAGAAGGTTCTACATATTTCACTCACATAAATCCAAGGAAAATCAAATATCAACAACATTAATCCAAGGAAATCAACTGCAAGGAAGCTCTTTGGGGTTGCTGGAAGTCAAGAATTTCTTTATAAGTGGAGCTAGGGTTTTCTTCAAGTGAAGCATTTCTATCCAAAACCCGTTCCTTCATAATCAAAGCTGAGTTTTATGATCATTTCATGTTATTAAGAGTATTGAATGGTTGAATAACTTGTATTATGGAAGAAAGTAGAAAATGGAGCCCAAGTGTGAAATAAGGGTATTCTTGAGTAGTAGCTTAACATGAATCACAATTCTTGAGATGTTATGGGTATAATTTTGTTATAAATGATATTAAGAATTTTGGAGAAGCATTAAATGAGCATGAATGTGGTGTTGTTTTATGGCCATGGTTATGGTTGACCTTGAGAGGAAATTTGAGAAATGGGATAATGTCGAACTTGTCGAAGTTATTGATTATGATATTATGAATGTTGTTATGGATGTTTGAGAGTTGTTATATCATATGGAGAAAGTTATAGAAACAAAGGAGATGCTGTCCAATTTTCATTAGCTTTAGCTTAAGCTTAAGTATGTTTCCGATTATCTAATCTTAGTACGAATTCCCTTGAATGTAGAATTACGAACTTCGAAGGAAGCATTTAGTCGGCAAGCTAGAAAGGCAAAAAGATATGTAAGGCTAGTCCCTTCTTCTTCCAAGGCATGATTCATATGATGTGACTTCTTTTGTCTTTCCATGACCTTCTTATATTCCGAAACTATGAGTCTATGTCTATAAAGAACTTCACATGAGACAAAGATAAGAGATATGTTACGAATATGATAATGATGATGATGAGTCTAACTGTAGAGATCCCAAAGCTTATGATATGATATTCTTATGAAGCTAATGATTCTTTGATGTTATTCATTGTTGCTAGACTCACCTTAATGCTAGTTCCTTCAAGGTGAGGCATGATGATCTTGACTACTCCATAATGGAATTGGGGGTTCTCGACCTTACGTCACCTCGATAGAGTTATAGCTTGGCCTTGAGCTCTAATGCATGCTTTATGATAACTATATGATAATGAGATTACACCGTGCCTATATGGCTGGGCAGTCACCACTACTACAGGCGTAGTGGGCAGCTATGATGATGATTACACCGCGCCTATATGGCCGGGCAGACACCGCTAAGGCGGGCGGCATATACACCATGTCTAGAGGGCATAGGCAAACACCACTAGTGGGCAGCATGAGATATTTACCCCGAATGCGGGAGGCCTGGACGCGGGTTCATGATGATCACACCGTACCTGTATGGTCGGGCAGCTTATATATATATATACTTGATATGATATTGTTTATGATGTAAGTTAGCATGCATTATTCCGTCTTAAGTGACATTCAGTTACAGGTTGTTTCCTTACTTGATGTTTCCTCATCTTTTCAATATGTTATTATTGTTCATACCTTACATACTCAGTAAATTATTTGTACTGACGTCCTTTCTTTTTAGACGCTATGGTCATGCCCACAGGTAGACAGGGAGGTGGCCCAAATTCATAGGAGTCTATCAGCAGCTACACAGGAGCACTTCACTATTCCCGAGGTGCCAGTTATTGATGTATTCTTTTGCATATATGTTTGGGTATAACGAGGTCCTGTCCCATCTTTATGCCACAGTACTCTAGTATAGGCTCGTAGATACAGATACGTGGGTAGTTGATGTCAAATGGATATATCGGTATATCATTTTTGTAGCCATGAGGGCATGTATAGATATCTATATATGCATATGTTGCCTTTGAGATTGTGTATGTTCAGGTTAGGTATGATGACTAGTATTATGAGTGGTGCTCGGTATTCAGCTCCGGGTACCCAACATGGCCCCCTAGTCGGGTCGTGACAGAAGGGGTATCAGAGCAGTTCTGTCCTAGGGTGTGTCTACGAGCCGTGTCTGGCAGAGTCTCGCTTACGGGTCTGAAGTGTGCCACACTTATAAACAAGAGGCTGCAGGGCGTTTAGGAAAAATGACCATTCTTCCTCTTATTAGATTGTGCCATAGAGCTATGTTATTAGATTTTCTCCTGCCTAATTGTGCGTTATGATTTCAGCGATGCCGGTAAAGAGAAAAGCTACAGCTGCCCAGAAGGGCAAGGCTACGACAGAAAGCCGGATGGAAGGGGAGCCACCAACGAATATAGAAGGATATGAATCTCATAATGACGCTCCATCCAATACCTCTCATATTCCACCTATTATAGAAGAACAAGAGGGTGCTTCAGCTCCGACTCCTATGCCTCCAGTTCCTCCACCGGGTGCTTCGGGTCAACAGATGACCGAGGCCATACAGTTATTGACTCAGTTAGTTGCCGTCCAGGCTCAACGGCAAAGTGCAGGTCCCGGGGATAGAGCCACTAGTGCAAGGGCCCATGATTTTATGAGTTTAAATCCCCATAATTTTTCGGGTCAAAGCCGGATGAAGACCCGCAAGGTTTTATAGACGAAATGTTGAGGACGTTGAGAATCATCCATGCCTCCGATACTGAATCTGTGGAGTTGGCATCTTATAGCTTCAGGATGTATCAGTTCTTTGGTATAATAATTAAATTTCTTCGGGAGGAGAGGATGCACCTCCCCCGGTTTGGCAAGAGTTCGTGATAGCTTTCCTTTGTCACTATTTGCCACCCGAGGTTCGAAGTGCCCGAGCTGACAGGTTTCTAAATTTAAAGCAAAATATGAGTGCTCAGGAGTACAGCCTTCACTTCAATTCATTCACTAGATATGCTCCGACTATGGTGGCTGACATGGGAGACAGAGTACATAGGTTTATGAGTGGCTTAGTGCCACATTTGTTCAAATATTGTTTGATAGCTTCACTCCATGAGGGGATGGACATCTCATGTATTCAGGCTCACGCCCAAAATTTAGAAGAGCAACAACAGCTACAGAGGGGTGAGCGTGATATTGATAGAGGACAGAGCAAGAGAGCCAGATCTACCGATGCTAGTAGTGAACATAGAGGGGGTCAGCGGTAACAGTATTCTAGATATTCGGGCCAGTACGCAACTAGTGCACCTTCTTGGTTCGTGGGCAGGAGATTTGATTGCCCTATTTACTCCGGTCCAGGTCAGAGTTCGAGAGTCTCAGGCTCTCAGTTTGGAGGTGATTATAGTCAGCAGAGATTACCAGTGTCGCAGTGTAGCCAGTGTGGTAAATTACATTCCGTTCAGTGCCGCCGAGGTTCAGATGCTTGCTACGCCTGTGGTCAGGTTGGGCACATGATGCGTGATTGTCCAACGATGGGTGGTAGAGTTGGGGTTCAGCCCACAGGGTCAGCAGCTGGTTCTTTTTCGTTTGTACGCCCGATAGGGCAGACTCCCCAGATTCCAGCAGGCCGTGGTAGGAGCAGAGTGGGAGCATCCAGTTCAGGTGCTACCCAGCCCCGTATTTATGCTTTAGCCGGACGACAGGATCTTGAGTCCTCCCCGGATGTAGCTACAGGTATTCTATCCATATTTTCTCATGATGTTTATGCATTGATTGATCCGAGTTCTACGTTGTCTTATATTACTCCTTATATTGCTAACCGTATTGGGGTGAAACCCGAGCCAATTAAACCTTTCGAGGTATCTACTCCAGTTGGTGATCCAAGAATAGCCAGACAAGTGTATAAAAATTGTGTGATTGTGGTATGTGATCGTCAAACTAAAGTCGATTTGGTTGAGTTGGAAATGTTAGATTTTGATGTGATTATGGGCATGGATTAGTTGGCCTCTTGTTATGCTAATGTCGATTGCAGAATGAAAGTAGTTAAATTCCAATTCCCTGGAGAACCCATACTTGAATGGAAAGGTAATACAGCGTCTCCAAGGGGCAGGTTTATTTCCTATCTCAAGGCGAGAAAGATGACCGCTAAAGGATATATTTATCATTTAGTTCGAGTTCATGACACCGAAGCAAAGCTGCCGAATTTTCAATCCGTCCCGGTGGTGAATGAATTTCTGGATGTATTTCCAGATGAATTTCCATGACTTCCTCCGGAAAGAGAGATTGATTTTGCTATTGATGTGTTGCCGGACACCAAGCCTATATATATTCCTCCTTAACGAATGGCTCCTGCAGAGTTGAAAGAGCTGAAGGCGCAATTGATAGATTTGCTTGAGAAAGGATTTATCAGGCCCAGTTCGTCACCGTGGGGAGCACCTGTCCTATTCGTGAGAAAGAAAGATGGTTCCCTACGAATGTGCATTGATTATAGGCAGCTGAATAAGGTGACGATAAAGAATAATTACCCTCTCCCGAGAATCGGCGATTTGTTTGACCAATTACTGGGTGCCAAATGGTTTTCCAAAATTGATCTAAGATCGGGGTATCACCAAGTGAGAGTTAGAGAAGTGGATATTCCTAAAACAGCTTTCAGAACAAGATATAGCCACTATGAATTTCAGGTAATGCCATTTGGGTTAACTAACGCCCCGACAGTGTTTATGAATTTGATGAATGATGTATTCAGGCCACTCTTAGATCTGCTTGTGATCGTGTTCATTGATGATATTTTAGTATACTCTCGGACAGAAGCAGAGCATGCATACCATTTGCGTATTGTTCTTGGGATTCTTCGGACTCGTGAGTTGTATGCTAAATTTTTGAAATGCGAGTTTTGGCTAAATTCTGTGACTTTTCAGGGCCATATTACTCAGCTGATGGCATTCGAGTAGATGTTTAAAATATTGAGGCTGTGAAGAATTGGCCAAGGCCTACAACGCCTACAGAAGTCCGCAACTTTCTGGGATTGGCAAGTTACTGCAGAAGATTTGTGGAAGGGTTTTCCTCTATTTTAGCGCCACTGACGAAACCAACTCAGAAATCAGCAAAATTCCAATGGACCGATGCTTGTGAACATAGTTTCCAGGAGTTGAAGGACAAATTAACCTCAGCCCCAGTCCTGACACTCCCAGAAGGACCAGATGGTTATGTTGTGTATTGTGATGCCTCTGGTGTTGGACTAGGTAATGTGTTGATGCAGCACGGTAAGGTCATTGCCTATGCTTCTCAATAGTTGCGGAAACATGAGAAGAACTATCCGACCCATGATCTCGAATTGGCTATGGTCATTCATGCACTAAAGATGTGGAGACACTATTTGTATAGCGTTCATGTTGATATTTATATAGATCACAAGAGTCTCCAATATATTTTCAAACATAAGGAGTTGAATCTTCGGCAGAGGCTGTGGTTAGAACTGTTAAAAGATTATGATGTGAGTATTTTATACCACCCGGAAGAGCGAATGTAGTAGTTGATGCACTTAGCCGTAAATCAATGGGCAGCCTATGTGAGGTCCCTTCGGAGAAGAAAGAATTAATTCTTGAGCTCCACCAGCGAGCCAGCCTCAGAGTTTGCCTAATTGATTCGGACAATGCCAGAATTGGTATTCACAACCCAGCTCTTTCGTCCTTAGATATGGAGGCAAGAGAGCGCCAATATGAAGACCCTCAGTTGAGTCATTATAGAGATACATTTCCTGAAAAAGAGAAGTCGTCATTTAAATTTTCTGCAGATGGAATTCTTAAGTATCGACACAGGCTATGTGTTCCAAATGTTGCCGGACTACGTCGTCGGATTCTAGAAGAAGCTCATTATTCTTGGTATTTCATTCACCTAGGAGAAACTGTCACGACCCCACCCCGTAGGCCGCGACTCGTGTCCGAGCAGGACACCTTACGTACCCAATAACCCCAAACCATCATATAAATTAGATACGCATATATAAAAGCCAAACGGAGTCGCAAGCTATCGTACATAAGCAGATGTAGCGCACGAAAGCCGATAAGGCCGTCACAAAATACATATTCTCAGAACATATATACACAACCCACGTATGTGTCTACAGACCTCTACAAACAATACTAACAGAAACATAAGACGGGACAGGGCCCCGTCATACCCCTGAATAAACATATACATATGTGATAGAAAAGTCTATACCAAAATATGGCTCCGGACAAAGGAGCACTCCAAAACAGCAGAGCAGATATCCTAAGCGGGCGGATCTCTGAAGTGGGTATCTCTACCTGCGCGGCATGAAAACGAAGCCCCCGAAGAAAGGGGGTCAGTACGGAATATGTACTGAGTATGTAAAGCATGAAGTACAGTAAACAAAATCATAACTGGAACAGAAAGTACAGAAAATGAGTGCAAAGTCCAGATTATCAAAATTCATACTTACAAAACATAAATAGTGTATGCAGAAACATATATCAAATCCGGCCCCAATACGGGACTCGGTGAACAGAACGTGGCGCCACCCCATCACTGGCGCCACAACACATCATACTTCAGAGTAGGGAATAGCTCCGTAACATATCATAACATATCCGATGACCATATCATATCATATCATATCACCAACATCAGAACATAGATGTACATGGCACATCATACTCTGGACCCATGTACATGTCATACCTGCCCCCTCACATCGAGGCACGGCGAACAATGCAGTGGAATACGCTTAATAACAAATCCTGGCCCGGGCTCAGTGAAAGAAGCATTGAGGCATCCACGAGCAGAGTAGTGAGAAACCAAATGCAGGGTAAAGTATAAAAACATTTACACAGACTCAATCGAAGAACCCAAACAACAGATCATTAGAAAGACGTCAGACGATAATCGTAGTGCCTACCTTTCGGATGTCACGGTGGATTATGTCAGAACAGAACTTCCGGATTCGTGGTACATATCAAAACATTTCATAGGACTTAATGGAATATTTCAAACAGTTGTCATTTAGGAATTAGAAGAGCAGCCAAGCGTTTGCTTTAGATATCGTTCGGAAACAATTCAATAGCACAATAGAAGTGGATTCGAAAATAGTGGGCCCGCCTCGGGTCAACCGAGGTGGCGGGCACAAATTATGTGTAATAAACTTTATGGAGTCGCTTATGAGGGTTTTAAGGTAATCGGATTTTATTTACACAAGTTCTAGGTATTTAGACAAATTTTCTAACCATTTGCAACAGAATTAGTTCAATTCCACTGAATGGAACAAGGACAAGTTTAGACGCAGGTTCCGAAGAGTAGAGTAGTCCCCGAGGTCCAAATTCAAACCTAATACATCTAGGACATGCCAAGAGAAGGAAAGGTGGAGCTTTACATACCTTTCTTGCCTTTTACGCTCGCCAAACCTCAAATCCCGTTTCGTCCGAAACCTACAAATGGTCACATCTACCAAATGTTACTATAAGGCTTTTGGCATCCAATCTTGAATTAGTACTTGTCTACCGAAATTTCGGTAGCACCTCCCCTATAAATCCGACACCCCGAGAATTCAACTCGGCCAAAATAATTCAACAACAACCCAACAACAACACCAACAACAACAACAATCACTACAAATCACAATATGTCACAATTAGACTTCTTTCCAACATAATGCAATAGCTTTCATTCCGACTTCGCATTTTCAAATCAATACCAACATGCTCATATTCATTACTAATCAAAATCACTACAATATAATTCGGAAACATTTCATATCATTTCTACAATATATTCACAAGATATACAAAATATACAAACTTTCCACCAAAACCATAATTCATCCGAAACCTGTAATTTTCGACATAAATATCCATAACACATTTTCATCCTACAATTTCATTAACAATAATCATAATTCGTGCCTTAACAATTTCATTTTTCATAATTACATAAATTTACCATAAAATCACAAAACTTCCCATAACAACTTAACAACCAATCTTTCATGCTAATATGGACTAGCATCCTTCTAAATTCACCAACCAACATAACAATTCACATATAGCTATTTCATAATTTTTATTTCCGTAATGAAGTCGAAATTAATACTAACAACATCAAAAGCAACATCCTCCACATTCTACAAGTTAACTACATTTATTTTCATCCAAAATTCTCTTCAAATCTCATTCCATAATTCACAATACCAACAGACGAATTTATATCGCTATTTTTCCCGTTCTAATCCGTTAAAACTTTAAATAATCTTGTTAGCAATGAAAAAGAGTCTTATCCATACCTTAAGAATTCAGCCACCACGTTATCACCCTCCTCCTTGGTTGATTTTTACGTCAAATTGAAGACAACGCGACATACAACACTTTTGTCTTCATGGGCTTCGGGATTCGGGGCTCGGATTTTGATCAAAATTGATTTTTCTTCTTTCCAATGCTCTTTTCTCTCTCTCTCCAGAACTTTCTGGTCTTCTTTGTATGAATAATGAGGAGAAAGACCTGAAATTTCATTTAAAAGGGTGTTGGTAATGGGCCTAACCCGGTTGGGCCCGAGTTGGGCCTAGCACACTGACCTTTCGACCTTAAAACGTTCATATCTCCTTGTACCGACGTCACCTGGGAACCCACGACCTATGGTTGGAAAGCTAATTCAATTATCTACAACTTATATTTCTTGGTAATTTTCCAAATTCCAAACTTATAATACCGTTTTGCCCCTCAAAGTCAGGTCACCCAAAAACGTTTTCTTAAAAATATTCGTTTGGAGGGCTTCCACTTTGATTTGGCCCAAGGGTCCTTCATGAGTTGTGTTTAACTTTACATATGTGATTCATATAACTTGTCACATGTTCCAAACAAATATCGATGTGTGGGCCCCACCCCAGCAAATAATCTGAGGTTCAAAAATACGGGATATAACAGAAACAAAGATGTATCATGATCTTAAGCTGATGTATTGGTGGGATGAAATGAAAAAAGACATAGCCTAATTTGTAGCTCAATGTCCAAATTGCCAACAAGTGAAAATTGAGCATCAAAAGACAGGAGGATTGCTACAAGCCATGGAAATTCCAACCTGGAAATGGGAAGTGATCAACATGGATTTTATTGTAGGTTTGCCTCGCTCCCAAGGTAAGTATGACTCCATATGGATGATCGTGGACAGACTCACAAAATCAGCTCATTTTCTCCCAGTTAGAAGAACATATTCGGCGGAAGATTACGCAAGGTTGTATCTTAAAGAGATTGTGCGACTCCGTGGTGTTCCGGTATCTATTATTACAGATAGGGGAGCACAATTCACTGCCAAATTCTGGAAGTATTTCCAATAAGGTTTGGGTACTCAAGTGAGGCTCAGCACAGCATTCCATCCACAAACTGATAGACAAGCTGAACACACTATTCAGACCTTGGAAGATATGTTACAGGCATGTGTGCTAGATTTCGGTGGTAGCTGGGATGATCACTTGCCTCTTATTGAGTTCGCATACAACAACAACTACCATTCCAGTATTCAGATGGCCCCGTATGAAGCTCTATAGAAGAAAGTGTAGATCCCCAATTGGGTGGTTTGAAGTAGGAGAGGTACAACTAATAGTTCCGGAGTTGATTCAACAAGCGGTGGAAAAGATCAAGGTTATCCGGATTGTTGACAGCCCAAAGTCACCAGAAATCTTATGAAGACAACCGTCGGCGAGACTTAGAATTCCAAGTTGATGATTGGGTGTTCCTGAAGGTATCACCGATGAAGGGCGTGATGAGATTTGGCAAGAAGGAAAAATTGAGTCCTCGATACGTTGGACCTTATAAGATTGTCCGCAAGATAGGCCAAGTAGCTTCTGAGCTGGACCTACCTCCAGAACTTGAATCAGTCCATCCAGTTTTCCACGTGTCAATGCTCCGTAAGTGTGTCAGAGACCCTACTAGAATTGTGTCGGTAGACGATGTTTAAGTTACGAAAGAGTTGGCTTATGAAGATGTACCCATTGCCATTCTAGATAGGCAAGTACGAAAACTCAGAAATAAAGAGGTAGCCTCAGTTAAGTTATTGTGGCGAAACAATAATCGAGAGGATATGACTTGGGAAGCGGAAGAAAACATGAAGTCCAAATATCCACAATTGTTTCCACCCCCGGGAGAGATTCAAGATGAGACATCAATATTATAAGGTATGTAATGCTTCCTTTTTAGTGCTTTTGGTCGTGTGTGGCCATAATTTCTTCCTATTGTGTTGTAGCCCTGTGAGGCAATGTTATTGTGGGCTGTTGTGACAGGATGGTAGCGCCATATTACAAGGAAAACTCTGGAGAAATTTTTGTAGAATTTCCGAGAGCGTAACATTCGAGGACGAATGTTTTTAAAGGGGGGAAGAGTGTTTCACCTCGAAAAATTTCATGTCATCGTATAGTAGATAGAAAAATGCAGGGTAAGAACTGTATGAGGTTTCTACAAGAAAGGAGTAGTACACAATGGTTCTAATTAATATTCCAAAGATATTTGAGGCAAGAGAAGAAAGTTCATTGAAGAATGTCAAGCATAAGTCATGTTGGAAAAAGGGTTTCAAAGTACCGAGCTAATGTTGATGTAATAAGGTCTCAAGGAAGATCTATAACGCTCCTTAGATGGTTAATGAAGTGTTAAACAAGTGCTAAGAGGGTTCCATAAGTATTGGATATCAAACGAAACGACGAGATAAACTTCGGAAAATTGAAGTTATACGACCAATTATACGGTCCGTATAACTTTGTACGGTCTGTATAAGAGTCCGCATAACCCAACAGACGAAAGGATTTCCCTGATGGTGAAATACAGTCACTTATACGGACCGTATAAGTGTCCGTATAACACCCGACGGGCTGAGCGATTCTCAAGTATAAAAATGTGATCCCACTTCTAATTTTTCATTCTTTCAACTCCTCCACTTCTCTCAAAACCTCTAGAAGGTTCTACATATTTCACTAACATAAATCCAAGGCAAATCAAAGATCAACAACATTAATCCAAGGAAATCAAGTGCAAGGAAGCTCTTTGGGGTTGCTAGAAGTCAAGAATTTCTTTGGAAGTGGAGCTAGGGTTTTCTTCAAGTGAAAATTTTCTATCCAAAACCCGTTCCTTCATAATCAAAGCTGAGTTTTATGATCATTTCATGTTATTAAGAGTATTGAATGGTTGAATAACTTGGATTATGGAAAAAAGTAGAAAATGGAGCCCAAGTGTGAAATAAGGGTATTCTTGAGTAGTAGCTTAACATGAATCATAATTCTTGAGATGTTATGAGTATAATATTGTTACAAATGATATTAAGAATATTGGAGAAGCATTAAATGAGGATGAATGTGGTGTTGTATTATGGCCATGGTTATGGATAACCTTGAGAGGAAATTTGAGAAATCGGATAATGTCGAACTTGTCGAAGTTATTGATTATGATATTATAAATGTTGTTATGGATGTTTGGGAGTTGTTATATCATATGGAGAAAGTTGTAGAAACAAAGGAGATGTTGTCCAATTTTCATTAGCTTTAGCTTAAGCTTAAGTATGTTTTCGATTATCTAATCTTAGTACGAATTTCCTTGAATGTAGAATTACGAACTTCGAAGGAAGCATTTAGTCGGCAAGCTAGAAAGGCAAAAAGATATGTAAGGCTAGTCCCTTCTTCTTCCAAGGCATGATTCATATGATGTGACTTCTTTTGTCTTTCCATGACCTTCTTATATTCCGAAACTATGAGTCTATGTCTATAAAGAGCTTCACATGAGACAAAGATCAGAGATATGTTACGAATATGATAATAATGATGATGAGTCTAAGTCTAGAGATCCCAAAGCTTATGATATGATATTCTTATGAATCTAATGATTATTTGATGTTATTCATTGTTGCTAGACTCACCTTAACGCTAGTTCCTTCAAGGTGAGGCATGATGATCATGACTACTCCATAATGGAATCGAGGGTTCTCGACCTTACGTCACCTCGATAGAGTTATAGCTTGACCTTGAGTTCTAATGCATGCTTTATGATAAGTATATGATAATGAGATTACACCGTGCCTATATGGCCGGGCAGTCACCACTACGACAGGCGTAGTGGGTAGCTATGATGATGATTACACTGCGCCTATATGACCGGGCAGACACCGCTAAGGCGGGCGGCATATACACCATGTCTAGTAGGCGGCATGAGATATTTACCCCGGACGCGGGCTCATGATGATCACACCGTACCTATATGGTCGGGCAAATTATATATACATACTTGATATGATATTGTTTATGATGTAAGTTAGCATGCATTATTCCGTCTTAAGTGACATTCAGTTACAGGTTGTTTCCTTACTTGATGTTTCCTCATCTTTTCGATATGTTATTATTGTTCATGGATTACATACTCACTACATTGTTCGTACTGACGTCCTTTCTTTTTTATGCTGTGTTCATGCCTACTGGTAGACAAGGAGGTGGCCCAGATTCATAGGAGTCTTTCAGTAGCTACACAGGAGCACTCCACTATTCCGCAGATGCCAGTTATTGATGTATTCTTTTGCATATATATTTGGGTATGACGGGGTCCTATCCGGTCCTTATGCCACAGTACTCTAGTAGAGGCTCGTAGATATGGATACGTGGGTATTTAATGTCAAATGGATATATCGGTATATCATTTTTGTAGCCATGAGGGCTTGTATAGATATCTATATATGCATATGTTGCCTTCGAGATTGTGTATGTTCAGGTTAGGTATGATGCCTATTATGAGTGATGCTCGGTAGTCAGCTTCGAGTACCGGTCATGGCCCCCTAGTCGGGTGCTGAAACTAGGGCTCGGGAGCTTAGAAGCAAAAAGCTTGAGGATCATTTTACTGCTAAGGGTACCAGGTGTCACGACCCGACTCGGGGCCGCGACGAGCACCCGGTGCTAGCCCACCTGGGCACCCTCTTAGCTTACTCTTATGCTTACATCTAGGTGAGCCACATAATTATACATGCATTTCCATTCATTCGTCAACTAGTCCCATTTGGACAACAGCACATTTATATCATCATAGGCATCTATGCCACATCAATGTACATGGGCCAACGTGGCCGACAAAATGATATACAAAACATAGGCAGACAAGGCCAAACACATCTACCCACACACACACATGTCTACGAGCCTTTAAGAGTATAACATATCACATTAGCGGGACAGGACCCCGCTATGCCCATAATTATATACACAAAAGAATGAGTACCAAAAAGATATGGCTCCGAAGGAAATGGAGCTCTCTATGTAATCTCCGAATAGGCAGCTATGGATCAAGTCTGTATCCCTGTGCACCTGCGGGCATGACGCAGCGTCCACAAACAAAAGGACGTTAGTACGAAGAATGTACTGAGTATGTAAAGCATGAGCAACATCAATAAATAAGCATCATGAGAAATGGCATAGGAGGGGGGAGACAATAATATCATCGTCATAGCACTTACCTGCCTTTCGTAGGAATTTCCATTTTTCATACGTATTTGTACACCTACGTCATCATCCGTATTCCATAATAGTACTCGTACCATACTTGTGCTCATATTCGTATACATGTCCTTATTCGTATTCTTATACATAGTCTTATCACATTTATATTCATATTATATACATAGTCATTTCATATACATAGCATACCCGACCTCATAGGATCGGTGTTTCATACATACTTGGCCAACCAAAGCTCAAGGTTACTCATACCTGGCCCTACCAAGGCTTCAGGGTTATCCGTACCATCTGCAGAGGTGTGCGCGCATTTCGTAATCGTATACATACTTTATACATATTCATATACATATATCCTACCCGGCGTTATAAGCTCGGGGTGTCATTATAGCCCTTCATAGGCACATGTAAGTATAATAGCCCGTAGGCACCTTTAGCATCATTATTATTATCATCGTCATCACTATCATCATCATTTTTGCTACATCTATATCTTATGCTTACTCGTCATATGGGGTGCGTAGTACAATCGTAGCACATATCGAGGATCGTGAGCTTATGAACTCGGAGTGTCAATCGTTTGAATACAACATACTCATATAGAGGATTTAAGAGTTTCGCCAAGGAACTATGCCCTATGAAAGAAGGGTTAGCCTTACATACTTTTTCGTCGGACTATTCTACATTTGCACGCTTCCTCCCAATGTTAGCGTCTATACCTTCATTAATATCATAACAATGGCCATTAGTCATTCACATTATCCACATTATCTAGATTCCTTAATTTGCCTCTAATTCACCCATATTCATGGTCATAACATCCAACTTCGTCCATTCGTCTAAAGTTTCTAGTTCATGATCTTAGTGCCGTTTATAATACATTCATATCACAACACAACAACATTCATGATTCAATTCAAACTATTCCTCAAAATGTCACTATTCATCATTCATGACCTACTTGACCATATTTTCTACAATCCATGTATTTCTACTCTTCAATACCTTAAACATCATGTAAAAATCATGAATCTTACCTTAGAAGTTGTAGGAACAAGCTTTGGTTAATAATACTCCACTTTGAGCAAAACCCTAGTTTTTCTCCATTTGGATTTCTTGACCTAGATGATCTTTGATGATGTTCTTACTCTTGATTCACCCTGTTTTATGTTGTGGATCCTCAAATATCCTTGAAAACTTGTATAATAAATGTAGAGAGAGGTTTTAGAGAGAAGTGGTGTAATGTTGTAATGAAATAAAACAAGTGTTGGTCCCTTTATTTAATGACTTGCAAAATCTGTGCTGAGGTGAACAGTGGTCGTCCATCATGGTTTACGGCCCGTATTGTAGTTTACGGACCGTCCCTCGCGATCGTCTTTAACCATTTCCAGAACTAGAAGTTTTGGCTGCTTGCATGGTGATTTACGACCATGGTTTACGAGTCGTAAATCACTTTACGGTCCGTCCTCCAGGTCGTATTTTACCATTTCTCGACTGGCAGAAAGTTGAAGCCTTGCATGGCAGTTTACGACCTGCTATTTTACGGACCGTATACCAGTTTACGGTCCGTCCTAGCACTTTACGACCACTGGGCAGTTGCAATTCTGCAACTTCCCATATTTCTTAGACTTCTCATTTTAATCACCCACGTCCATGCACATGCATTGCTTACCTTATATCTCATCTTAATTTAGCCAACCTTCTCATCTCACATCGGATACCTTCGAAATCTTGCCTAAGGTCGTCAAACGTCGTTTCTTGCTCATGGACATCATGCACTCATACTTATCACTAGTTCGTTCACTTACGTACCAACGGAAAAATTTTCCGAGGTGTAACATTCTTCCCCCCTTAAGAACATTCGTCCCCGAATGTTAAAGTGCTCGGGAATTCTACAAAAATTTCGCTAGAGTTTTCCTTATAATATGGCGCTACCATCTTGCCACAACAACCCATAATATCGATGCCACACAGGGCCACAACATAACAACATAAAATTTTGGCCATACATGACCCAAAAGCATAAAAGGAAAATATACATACCTTATGATCTTGACGTCTCATCTTGGGCTTCTTCCAAGGGCTGAAATAAATGTGGGTATTTGGATCGCATACTTTCTTCTGCTTGCCATGTCATCTCCTCTCGTTTACTGCTTCTCCATAGAACCTTAACCGAGGCCACCTCTTTGTTTCTAAGCCTCCGTACTTGCCTGTCTAATATTATAATGGATACCTCTTCATAAGTCAATTTCTCTGTCACTTGCTCATCATTTACTGGGACGATCCTAGTTGGATCTCCAACACATTTTCGAAGCATCGAGACATGAAATACTGGATGGACTGACTCCAATTCCGGAGGTAGATCTAACTCATAGGCCACTTTGCCTATTTTGCGCACAATCTCATATGGTCCAATATACCGGGGACTAGGCTTCCCCTTTTTGCTGAATCTCATAACGCCTTTCATTGGCGACACTTTCAAGAATACCCAATCCTTCACTTTGAACTCCAAGTCTCTTCGACGATTATCCGCATAGGACTTCTGACGACTTTGAGCTGCTAACAACCGATCTTGTATAAGCTTGACTTTCTCTATAGCTTGCTGGACCAAGTCTGGCCCTATCAATTTAGTTTCTCCGGTTTCGAACCACCCAATTGGGGATCTACGCTTTCGCCCATATAAAGCTTCATATGGTACCATTTGAATGCTGGAATGATAACTATTATTGTAAGCAAATTCAATGAGTGGCAAATGATCATCCCAATTCCCTCCAAAATCTATCATACATGCTCGTAACATATCCTCAAGAGTCTGAATAGTACGTTCAGCTTGTCCATCGGTCTGGGGATGAAATGCCGTGCTAAGGCTAACTCGGGTCCCTAAACCCTCTTGGAAAGACCTCCAAAACTTAGCTGTAAACTGAGTCCCTCTGTCGGAGATAATAGATACCGGGACGCCATGGAGTTTTACTATCTCTTTAAGATAAAGCTTCGCATAATCTTCTGCCTCATAGGTCGTCCTGACCGGTAAGAAATGAGCTGACTTGGTGAGTCTATCCACAATCACCTATATGGAATCATACTTACGTCGAGAACGGGGTAGGCCTGAAATGAAGTCCATGTTAATCACTTCCCACTTCCAAGTTGGGATTTCTATAGCTTGCAACAATCCACCCGGCTTTTGGTGTTCAATCTTCACTTGTTGGCAATTAGGACAATGAGCTACGAATTCCGCTATATCTTTCTTCATCCCATCCCACCAATATATAGACTTAAGATCATGATACATCTTCGTCGCTCCGGGGTGAACAGAATAACAGGAACTATGAGCTTCTCTCAAAATCTGGTGGCGAAAACTTGCCACATCGGGAACACATAATCTTCCTCTACATCGGAAATGTCAAATGATGACTCCTTTTTCTGAGGGAGTATATTTCTGTACTGCATTAGCATGGGATCCTCATATTGTCGCTCTTTCACTTCTGCCACTAGCGACGAGACTGCGGTATTCCGGATAGTAGCTCCGCTGCTACCTGAGTCCACTACTCGGACTCCTAGGCTAGCTAACTGTTGAATAATCTCACGGGACATCTCTTTCTTTTCTGGTCGTACATCACTTAGACTTCCCATCGACCTATGGCTAAGAGCATCAGCCACCACATTTGCCTTTCCGGGGTGGTACAGGATCTCAACATCATAGTCTTTTAGCAACTCTAGCCATCGTCGTTGCCGCAAATTCAACTCTTTCTGCTTGAAGATGTATTGAAGACTCTTATGATCTGTGTAAATATCCACGTGGACACCATATAAGTAATGTCTCCTTATCTTTAATGCACGGACCACTGCGGCCAATTCGAAGTCATGGGTAGGATAATTCTGCTCATGTTTCCGCAATTGCCTTGAAGCATACGCAATCACCTTGCCATGTTGCATCAACACACAGCCTAGCCCAACACCTGAAGCGTCGCAATACACAACGTATCCTTCCAATCCCTCTGGAAGTGTCAGAACTGGGGCAGAAGTCAACCGACCCTTTAACTCTTGGAAACTACATTCACAAGCATCTGTCCATTGAAACTTGGCTGATTTCTGTGTCAACTTTGTGAGTGGTGCAGAAATAGAGGAAAAACCTTCAACGAATCTCCTGTAATAACCTGCTAAGCCCAGAAAGCTACGAACCTCTGTAGGAGTTGTGGGTCTTGGCCAAGTCTTCACGGCCTCAATCTTTTGACTATCCACTCGAATACCATCGGCTGCCACAATATGCCCTAAAAATGCCACTGAGTTCAACCAGAACTCACATTTGGAAAACTTTGCAAACAATTCTCGAGTTCGAAGAACTCCAAGGACAATATGCAAATCATCCGCATGTTCTGCCTCGGATCTAGAATACACCAAAATATCATCAATGAATACGATTACAAATAAGTCCAGAAAGGACCGGAACACATTATTCATCAAATCCATAAATACCGCTGGCGCATTAGTTAGCCCAAATGACATCACCCGGAATTCAAAATGACCATATCTCGTTCTGAAGGCTGTCTTAGGGATATCTTTCTCCCTAACCCTCACTTGATGATACCCGGACCTCAAATAAATCTTTGAAAACCATTTGGCGCCTTGCAATTGATCAAACAAGTCATCAATCCTTGGGAGAGGATATTTATTCTTAATCGTTACTTTATTCAATTGCCTATAATCAATGCACATTCTTAGGGAGCCATCTTTCTTTCGGACGAACAATACGGGCACTCCCCACGGGGATGAACTAGGCCTAATGAAGCCTTTATCAAGCAAGTCCTTCAATTGCTCCTTCAACTCTTTCAATTCTACGGGTGCCATTCTATATGGAGGAATAGATACAGGTGTGGTGCCTGGCAACAAATCAATGGTAAAATCAATCTCCCGTTCGGGAGGAAGTCCTGGAAGCTCTTCCAGGAACACATCCGGAAATTCGTTCACTACGGGAACTGACTGAAGGGTCGGCGATTCAGCTTCTACATCTTGAACTCGCACTAGATGATAAATACATCCTTTCGTGATCATCTTCCTTGCCTTTAGATAGGAAATAAATCCACCTTTTGGTGATGCCGCATTCCCTTTCCATTCTAAGACTGGTTCTCCCGGAAACTGGAAACGAACCATCTTCATTCGGCAATCAACATTGGCATAACAAGAAGCCAACCAATCCATGCCCATAATAACATCAAAATCAACCATTTCAAGCTCATGCAAATAAATCATGGTACGACGGTCACAAATCGTGACTATACAATCCCTATATACTCGGCTAGCTATTACCGATTCACCCACGGGTGTGGACACCTCAAAAGGTTTGATCGACTCCGGCTCAACTATAAATTGACCCGCAATATAAGGAGTAACATATGATAACGTGGAGCCCGGATCAATCAAAGCATATACATCATGAGAGAATACCGATAATATACTTGTGACCACGTTGGGAAAAGAATCTAGATCTTGGCGTCCAGCCAAGGCATAAATACGGTGCTGAGGGCCGCTAGTACTGGGAGCTCTGCCTCTACCTCTACCATGGCCGACTGGCGCATGTGAACCTGGCCCCGTAGGGCGTACAGATGCCGAAGATCCGGCTACCGACCCTGATGGTTGGGTCCTACCTCTACCATGTACTGAGGGGCAATCACGCATAATATGGCCTGGTCGACCATATGAATAGCAAACATCTGAACCCAATCGGCATTGACCCCAATGCGACTTCCCACATTGGGAACATCGTGGTATAGGTGGCCTTGACTGGCCTGAATCACCTCTAAATTGGGACCCCGAATAACTCTGACTCGGCCCGGGATGAGTAGATCTATCAAGGCTCTGGCCTGAAAACCGTGGAGGTGCACTGGTCATAGAATAGCCCAAATGTCTAGGGAACTGTTGCCTGTGTCCGCTTCGGGACTCACTCATTGGGCCTGAATATCTGGCCCTCTTGTTATGTCCCCGATCTTGCTCACGTTCACCTCTTCGCTGCTGTAGGCTTTCTTCTAAGTTCTGAGCATGTGCCTGAATGCGTGTAATGTCCATACCGTCCTGAAGGGACGCAGGCAAGCATTTATCCATCAGATGGGGCCCTAGGCCCTTTACAAATCGGTGTACCCTGTCGCCCATATCTACTACCATGGCCGAAGCATACCTGGCCAAGGAGTTAAAACGGAGGCTATACTCTAGGGCACTCATACTGCCTTGCCTCAAATTTAAGAATTTATCGGCCCTAGCTCGCCGAACTTCTGGGGGCATATAATGACGGACAAAAGCATCAACAAACTCTTGCCATACCGGGAGAGGTGCATTTGCTCCCCGTGAAGCCATCCATACCATATACCACTGAATCGAAACATCTCTCAATCTATATGACGCTAACTCCACTGACTCGGTATCCGAAGCATGTATCAATCGGAGCGTCCTTAGCATACCATCAATAAAGTCCTGGGGATCCTCTTCCGGTTTTGACCCAAAGAATTCCGGAGGGTTCAAAGTAATGAAATCACGGGCCCTTGCACCAACAGCCCTATCACCATACCCTGAACTGTGCCTCTGAGCTTGGACCGCAACCAATTGATTCAATAACGTAATGGCCTCTTTTACATCTTGGCCCGAAGCATTTGGTGGAGGAGCTGGGGCTGGGGCTGAGGCTTCCTCACGCTCCTCAGAGACGGGCACTGTCTGGGAGGACTGAGATTGAGCCGCACCCTGGGACTCACTTTCCTCTACTACCAGTGGCGGTGCTTTCTTAGCCCGCTTCTCTGCCACCTTCTTGCCCTTTTGGGCTGCCGTAGTCTTTCCCTTTTTAGGCATCTCTGAAATACACAACACACGATTTAGGAGCAAGAATTTCCTACATCATAGCTCTATCGCACGATTCTTATGAAGAAAGAAGGTCATTTATTCCTAAAATGTCCGCAGCTTCTTGTTTATAAGTGTGGCGCGCAACACACCCATAACCAAGACTCTACTAGACACGGCTCGTAGACACACCCTAGGACTGAACTGCTCTGATACCACTTTTGTCACGACCCGACTCGGGGCCGCGACGAGCACCCGGTGCTAGCCCACCCGGGCACCCTCTTAGCTTATTCTTATGCTTACATCTAGGTGAGCCTCATAATTATACATGCATTTCCATTCATTCGTCAACTAGTCCCATTTGGACAACAGCACATTTATATCATCATAGGCATCTATGTCACATCAATGTACATGGGCCAACCTGGCCGACAAAATGATATAGAAAACATAGGCAGACAAGGCCAAACACATCTACCCACACACACACATGTCTACGAGCCTCTAAGAGTATAACATATCACATTAGCGGGATAGGACCCCGCTATGCCCATAATTATATACACAAAAGAATGAGTACCCAAAAGATATGGCTCCGAAGGAAATGGAGCTCTCTATGTAATCTCCGAATAGGCAGCTATGGATCAAGTCTGTCTCCCTGTGCACCTGCGGGCATGACGCAGCGTCCACAAACAAAAGGACGTCAGTACGAAGAATGTACTGAGTATGTAAAGCATGAGCAACATCAATAAATAAGCATCATGAACAACATATGAAATAGCATAGGAGGAGGGAGACAATAATATCATCGTCATACCACTTACCTGCCTTTCGTAGGACTTTCCATTTTTCATACGTATTTGTACACCTGCGTGATCATCCGTATTCCATAATAGTACTCGTACCATACTTGTGCTCATATTCGTATACATGTCCTTATTCGTATTCTAATACATAGTCTTATCACATTCATATTCATATTATATACATAGTCATTTCATATACATAGCATACCCGACCTCATAGGATCGGTGTTTCATACATACTTGGCTAACCAAGGCTCAAGGTTACTCATACCTGGCCCTACCAAGGCTTCAGGGTTATCCGTACCATCTGCAGAGGTGTGCGCGCATTTCGTAATCGTATTCATACTTTATACATATTCATATACATATATCCTACCCGGCGCTATAAGCTCGGGGTGTCATTATAGTCCTTCATAGGCACATGTAAGTATAATAGCCCATAGGCACCTTTAGCATCATTATTATTATCATCGTCATCACTATTATCATCATTTTCGCTACATCTATATCTTATTCTTACTCGTCATATGGGGTGCGTAGTACAATCGTAGCACATATCGAGGATCGTGAGCTTATGAGCTCGGAGTATCAATCGTTTGAATACAACATACTCATATAGAGGATTTAAGAGTTTGGCTAAGGAACCATGCCTTATGAAAGAAAGGTTAGCCTTACATACCTTTTCGTCGGACTATTCTACATTTGCACGCTTCCTCCCAATGCTAGCGTTTATACCTTCATTAATATCATAAAAATGGTCATTAGTCATTCACATTATCTAGATTCCTTAATTTGCCTCTAATTCACCCATATTCATGGTCATAACATCCAAATTCGTCCATTCGTCTAAAGTGTCTAGTTCATGATCTTAGTTCCATTTATAATACATTCATATCACAACACAACAACATTCATGATTCAATTCAAACTATTCCTCAAAATGTCACTATTCATCATTCATGACCTACTTGACCATATTTTCTACAATCCATGTATTTCAACTCTTCAATACCTTAAACATCATGTACAAATCATGAACCTTACCTAAGAAGTTATAGGAACAAGCTTTGGTTAATAATACTCCACTTTGAGCAAAACCCTAGTTTTTCTCCATTTGGATTTCTTGACCTAGATGATCTTTGATGATGTTCTTACTCTTGATTCACCTTGTTTTATGTTGTTGATCCTCAAATATCCTTGAAAACTTGTATAATAAATGTAGAGAGAAGTGGTGTAATGTTGTAATGAAATAAAACAAGTGTTTGTCCCTTTATTTAATGACTTGCAAAATCTTTGCTGAGGTGAACAGTGGTCGTCCATCATGGTTTACGGACCGTATTGCAGTTTACGGACCGTCCCTCGCGATCGTCTTTAACCATTTCCAAAACCAGAAGCTTTGGCTGCTTGCATGGTGATTTACGACCATGGTTTACGGGCCGTAAATCACTTTACGGTCCGTCCTCCAGGTCGTATTTTACCATTTCTCGACTGGCAGAAAGTTGAAGCCTTGCATGGCAGTTTACGACCTGCTAGTTTACGGTCCGTCCTAGCACTTTACGACCACTGGGCAGTTACAATTCTGCAACTTCCCATATTTCTTAGACTTCTCATTTTAATCACCCACGTCTATGCACATGCATTGCTTACCTTATATCTCATCTTAATTTAGCCAACCTTCTCATCTCAGATCGGATACCTTCGAAATCTCGCCTAAGGTCATCAAACGTCGTTTCTTGCTCATGGACATCATGCACTCATACTTATCACTCGTTCGTTCACTTACGTACCAACGGAAATTTTTTCTGAGGTGTAACACCAGGAAACTTTATGAGTATGGTATTGAATTGAAAGGTGACGACACTCAGCATGAGAACCGCACCATAAATAAAGAGCGGCGGATTAGTTTTGAGGGGCTAGAGATCTTACCCAGGGCCACAGAGCTCATTCGCCATTATCAGCTAGAGGTTATGCAGGAGCTGCCTGGGGATTATTTCCCGATTTTGGTCCGTGAGGTATATGCCTTGTATGGGGCCTTGATCAAGAAAGTCTGAAACAGGTGCCAGAAACTACGAGAGTTGGAGCCGCTCAGAGAGGTTGAGATCAGAGGAGTGAGTGTTGATATATCTGCCCAGGCCATCAACAGAGTATAATTCGGCGATAATTACACCACCCCGAGGCAAACAATTGAGTTGAAAGACAAGTTGCTGAGATGCAAGGAGCAGTCCGTCAGGGACTGGGTAGCTACAGTGATTGGTCATCCGAGCATGAGGGCCGAGTGTACTAACTTGGACAAGAGGATAGTGAAGAGATGGTTGACATTGGAGGGCAAGTTTTGGCATGGTGCAATTGCGGCTTCTACGCACTCAAGCCGATAATGCACTCACAGCTGACTGGCAGGTTGTTGTCGCCGCATTGATGTCTAGATATCCGATTAATTTCGGAGCTTTGGCAAGTACTGATATTTAGTTGAGGGCTTCCCAGCCCAACACTCCACTGATATGTTATATCCCGTGTTTTCACACCGTTGGAAAATTGGAAATAATTTGGACTTGTATGAAATAAGGTCATAATTGAATTTATGTAACCCTTGAGTTGTTATGAAAGAATATTAATATGGAAGTGTTGTGGAACGCTAAGGGCAAATTTGGGATTTCGAAAATTAGTTTCGGGAATTACAAAACGGGAATTATAATCCATTGGGCCCAAATAATTGAAAGAATAATTAGGCCCAATGATGAAGGGTGGCCGGCCAACTTAGTGGCCCAAGCCCATGTTTTATTAATTTTTCCATGTGTAAAAATTAACTAAGGGACCATAGTGTATATATCATATATTATACCATCTTCATCCCTTAGAAGATTCATGAAAGAACAAAGCAAAAACAAGAGAAAAAGGGGAGGGTTCGGCTTGGCCATAGAAAATTTGCCACCAAAAATCTTGCTTCTAAAATTTTGTTCTTGTTGGATTCCTACTAAA
The DNA here is from genome assembly GCF_019175385.1 of Lycium barbarum. Classification (NCBI taxonomy): domain Eukaryota; kingdom Viridiplantae; phylum Streptophyta; class Magnoliopsida; order Solanales; family Solanaceae; genus Lycium; species Lycium barbarum. Next base: position 49,993,244 of record NC_083348.1, on the reverse strand, counting down.
GTGGGTGCCCTTTTCAACTTGGTGTAGTTGGTTTGGAGAAAGGAGACCTTATTTCATCAAAGTGAACACAAGTTCAAGTGAAGAAGACTTGAGGAAAAGGTGAGAATTTATTCCTTATTCTTGTGTTATAAAGTCTTGGTTGTGTTGTAGCATATAGAAATGTGTTGATTGTATGGAAAAATGGAAGGTTGTAAAGTGGGTTTGGAATATGGTGTGTAGCCGTGTGTATGTATGAATTGTATAGCTATAATGTGTTGAATTCATGTTATATTCTAGTTATGGTTGTGATGAAATGCATATGGGAAATGGGAAGTGAAATGAATTTGGTTGAAGTTGATGAATGGAGCATATGGCCGTAGGATATGTGGACATGGAATGGTAATGAATTAAGTTGTTTAGTATGTTAGTGTGTTATTGTGATGTTTACAATGTAAATGAAGATAGAATGATATAAGTTAGTATTGAAATGGAATGTAGAAGCTTATGTCGTTTTAGTACGATCTTACGACATTGCGAAAATGAAGTTGTTAGGTTGCAAGTCATGATGATTATTGATGAATTTGGAAGAAGAAAACATGTCATGAATATGTATGCCAAAGATTAGAAGTTTTGAATGAGTTATGACTTCGGCGGAAAGTTCGTATATTATGTATATCGTGTGTATAATTTAAGGAAACGATATGAAACGCTTCTAAACTATGTTGTGATGATCCAGTTTGATAATGAATGTGAAATCATTGAAATTGGTTTGGAAATTGAAGTTGAAATGAAGATAATGGCATTATGTCGGCAAGTAGAACTAGTGTTGCCATATTGTGTTTCTAATGTTTGTTGTTGATGTTGATGTTATTGTTTGGGTTGTTGTTGATGATTGTGAGCCGAGTTACGTTCTCGGGGGTGCTATATGTATAGGGGAAGTGCTGCCGAAATTTTCTGGAAATTATCTAAATTTAGAATAAAGCCTTGTCGGCTTCTGCCATATACTAGAATGCGTTTGAGTGCCCAGATCGGGCACTAGTCACGGCCTACGGGGTTGGGTCGTGACAAAAGTGGTATCAGAGCGGTTCGTCCTCGGAATGTCTACAGACCGTGTATAGTAGAGTCTTGTTTATCGGTGTGTCGTGCACCACACCTATAAACAGGAGGCTACAGGGCATTTAGGATACTACCCTTCTTTCTGTCTTAGATCGTGCGATAGAGCTGTGTTATCAGGATGATTCCTCCCTAACGAATTGTTACATTTGCAGTTATGCCTCCAAAAAAGGCGACAGCGGCCCAAAAGGCCAAGGCAGCAGCTGTGGGAGAGACTAGTCGGGCCCAGAGGGTTACCAGGGCCCATGCTCATATTGCTCCTGATGTTTTGCCCCCGGCAGAGGGCTCTTCCACACCGCCACACGTAGAGGAGATTGGAGCAGCAGCAGCTGCAGGTCGAGGGGTGGCTCCACCGCCAGCTCCCGAGATTCCAGTACCTGAGCCTCCAGCTCCACGGCCAGGGACTGAGGATCAGACTATGAGAGAGGCAGTCCAGCTATTGACCAGACTTGTGGCGGGACAGGTTCAGGGGCACGGATTGGGAGGTGACCGAGCATATAGGCGTGACAGTTCGAGAGCTCGTGAGTTCTTGACTTGTGGCCCTCCAGAGTTCTTCGGGACAAAGCCCGAGGAGGATCCTGAGGAGTTTATCAGGAAGATGCGGCGAACCTTACATTTTATTAATGCTTCAGCGACGGAGTCAGTCACATTGGCTTCGTACCGGTTGTATGATGTAGCGGCAAATTGGTACGAGTCATGGGAGTTATCCAGAGGCGACGGCGCTCCCCCAGCAGTTTGGGATGATTTTTCTCAGGCTTTTCTCAGTCATTTTCTGCCTCCGGAGTTACGGCGGGCCAAGGCTGACAGATTCTTATTGCTGAGACAGAGGGGTCGCAGTGTTCGAGAGTACAGTATGGAGTTCGACTCATTGGCCCGATACGCACCTGCTGTGGTAGCTACTATGGCTGACAGGATGCACAGGTATATTATGGGGCTGGACCGTTATTTTGTCGACAGCTGTTTGGTATTGGCTGCTCAGCCCGGCATGGATATTGCCCGGATTCAGGCCCACGCCCAGGGCATGGAGGACCGGCATAGGGAGCGTCAGCCTGATAGGAGCCAGGATCGGAGACAGCCCAAGAGGGCCAGATCATCTGGGTATTCTGGAGATTTTCGGGGCAGGCAGCCTCAGCAGCCGCAGCAGCCTAGCAGACATCTATCCCAGCCGGCACAGAGCGCACCTCCACAGCCTACAGGTCGCAGATTTGATAGCCCAGGTTATTCAGGAGCAGGTCAGAGCTCCAGGGCTTCAGGTTCGCGGACAGATAGGGGTTCTGGTCAGACGAGGCCACCCAGGCCTCAGTGTTCTTATTGTGGCAGATACCATCCGGGAGAGTGCTACAGAGCCACCGGTGCATGTTTTTCTTGTGGCCGTCAGGGCCATTCTGTGAGAGATTGCCCGTATAAGGGTAGTTCGGGTGGTGCAGCGCAGCCTACCGGATCAGCCGCCGGGTCTTCATCTTCATCTGTGGCTATGCGCCCTACGGGGCCGGGTACTTCAGCACCAGCGGGTCACGGCAGAGGCCGTGGTGGAGCTTCTAGTACTAGTGGTCCTTCGAACCGCATCTATGCTCTGTCCAGCCGCCAGGATCAGGAGGCATCGCCTAATGTCGTTACAGGTACATTATTGGTTTTCTCTCGGTCTGTGTATGCATTTATTGATCCAGGTTCAACTTTGTCATATATTTCGCCTCTGGTTGCTTGTAAAATTGGTATAACATCTGAACCTATAGAGCCGTTTGAGGTAGCCACACCGATTGGGGACTTTATTGTAGCAAAACATGTATATAAGAACTGTTCTGTAATTGTATGTGGCCGTGACACTAAGGCAGATCTGGTGGAGTTAGATATGGTCGAGTTCGATGTTATTATGGGAATGGACTGGCTAGCCTCCTGTTATGCTAATGTTGACTGCCAAAATAAGGTAGTTCGTTTCCAGTTTCCCGGGGAGCCAGTTATAGAATGGGCCGGTAATACAGCATCGCTGAAAGGTAAGTTTATTTCATACCTTAAGGCGAAGAAAATGATCAGAAAGGGTTATTTTTATCATCTGGTTCGGGTACAAGACTTGACAGCAGAAACGCCGACTTTTCAGTCAGTTCCCGTGGTTAATGAATTTCCAGATGTGTTCCCAGAAGAGCTTCCAGGACTTCCTCCAGAGCGGGAGATAGATTTTACTATTGATTTGCTTCCAGATACTCAGCCGATATCTATTCCCCCGTACAGAATGGCACCGGCAGAATTGAAAGAACTGAAAGAGCAGTTGAAGGATCTGTTAGAAAAAGGCTTCATTAGACCCAGTACTTCGCCTTGGGGAGCCCCGGTATTATTTGTGCGTAAGAAAGACGGGTCGTTGCGTATGTGTATTGATTATCGACAGCTGAATAAGGTAACCATAAAGAATAAATACCCCCTCCCCAGAATTGACGATTTGTTTGATCAGTTGCAGGGCGCCAAGTATTTTTCAAAGATAGATCTTCGGTCTGGCTATCATCAGGTACGGGTACGGGAGGCCGATATTCCTAAGACAGCATTCCGGACCAGATATGGGCATTATGAATTCAGAGTTATGTCTTTTGGGCTGACTAATGCTCCTGCGGTATTCATGGATTTAATGAACCGGGTATTCAGGCCGTTCTTAGACATGTTCGTAATTGTATTTATCGATGATATCCTGGTTTATTCTCAGTCCGAGGCAGAGCACGCAGATCATCTGAGAGCGGTATTAGGGGTACTTCGGCATCAGAAATTATATGCAAAATTTTCTAAATGTGAATTCTGGCTAGCTTCAGTGGCATTCCTGGGGCATATTATTGCAGCTGATGGTGTCCGGGTGGATACACAGAAGATTGAGGCCGTGAAAAATTGGCCCAGACCCACGACGCCCACAGAGGTACGTAGTTTCCTGGGGTTAGCTGGCTATTACAGAAGATATGTGGAAAAGTTTGCTTCGATTTCAGCGCCTTTGACAAGGCTAACTCAGAAGGGAGCCAAGTTCCAGTGGACTGATGCTTGTGAACGAAGCTTCCAGTTGCTGAAAGAGAAGCTGACTACAGCCCCAGTTCTGACTCTTCCAGAGGGACCCGATGGATATGTTATTTATTGTGACGCTTCTGGCGTGGGATTGGGCTGTGTATTGATGCAGCACGGCAGAGTTATAGCTTATGTTTCCCGGCAATTGAAAAAGCATGAAAAGAATTACCCTACTCACGATCTGGAGCTTGCAGCGGTGATCCATGCCCTGAAGATATGGAGACATTATTTATATGGCGTTCATGTTGATATCTATACAGATCATAAGAGTCTCCAGTATATTTTCAAGCAGAAAGAGCTTAATTTGCGGCAGAGGAGGTGGCTGGAGCTCCTGAAGGACTATGATGTGGATATTCTGTATCATCCGGGGAAGGCTAATGTTGTGGCAGATGCGCTTAGCCAGAAATTTATGGGCAGCTTGGCAGATTTACAGCCAGACAGGAGAGAGATAGTGCGTGATCTTCATCAGTTGGCTAATCTTGGGGTTCGTCTGGCCGAATCTGGAGGTACACGGATTTCTGTCCGAGGGGTTTCTGAATCATCTATTAAGGAAGATATCAAGCGGCATCAATATGAAGATCCTGTTTTGGCTCGATACAGAGACACAGCCTATGATAAGGAGAAGACTCCGTTCGAGTTCACTCCGGACGGGACTTTATTATTCAGGGGCAGGTTGTGTGTACCTGATATTGCAGGTCTTCGGCAGCAGGTTATGAGCGAGGCACATTATGCTCGCTATTCGGTCCATCCTGGGTCTACGAAGATGTACCATGATCTCCGATGCCTATACTGGTGGGATGGCATGAAACGGGCTATCGCAGAATTCGTCGCCCAGTGCCCAAATTGTCAGCAGGTCAAAATCGAACACCAGAAACCGGGTGGGCTGTTGCAAGAAATGGAAATTCCGACATGGAAGTGGGAGATTATTAATATGGACTTCATTACAGGTTTTCCTCGCACTCCACGGAAGTATGATTCCATCTGGGTTATTGTTGATAGGCTGACAAAATCAGCCCATTTTCTCCCCGTCAGAACTACTTATTCCGCCGAGGATTATGCCAAGCTTTATATTAAAGAAATAGTGAAGCTTCATGGAGTTCCTATATCTATTATCACTGACAGAGGTGCTCAGTTCACAGCGAAATTCTGGAGATCTTTTCAAGAAGGATTAGGGACTCAGCAGAGCCTGAGCACAGCTTTCCATCCTCAGAGTGACGGACAGGCCGAGCGCACTATCCAGACACTTGAAGATATGTTGCGGGCCTGCGTTATTGATTTCAGAGGTAGCTGGGAGGATCACTTGCCATTTATTGAATTTTCTTATAATAACAGCTACCATTCCAGCATCCAGATGGCTCCGTACGAGGCTTTATATGGTAGGAAATGCAGGTCACCTATTGGCTGGTTTGATATTGGCGAGACAGAATTAATCGTCCCAGATATGATCCAGCAGGCAGTTGATAAGGTGAAACTTATCCGGGAGCGACTATTGGCAGCCCAGAGTCGACAGAAATCATACGCTGATAAACGTCGTCGTCCTTTGGAATTCCAGGTTGGTGATTGGGTATTTCTAAAGGTATCGCCTATGAAAGGCGTAATGCGGTTCGACAGAAAGGGTAAGCTTAGTCCGCGTTATATTGGGCCTTATCAGATTATTAGAAAAATTGGAAATGTCGCCTATGAGTTAGATCTGCCATCAGATTTGGAAGCGGTACATCCGGTATTCCATGCGTCTATGCTCCGCAAATGCATTGGTGATCCCTCCAGGATATTTCCTGCGGATGATATTCAGGTGACGGAGCAGTTATCTTACGAGGAGCAGCCCGTAGCCATTTTGGACGGCCAGGTAAGAAAGCTCCGGAACAAGGATGTATCCTCTGTTAAGGTGTTGTGGCGGAATAATAATAGGGAGGAAATGACCTGGGAGTCCGAGGAAGAAATGAAGAAGAAATATCCTCATCTGTTCCCTGTGTCCACAGGTAACCTTAAACCCCTGCTTAATTTCATTTCAATGCCAATCGTATGTCATATGTGTTGTTTGTAACCATGAACTCCCCCAAAGTGTTTTCAAACCCTATAAGATTAATTTTACATTCGAGGACGAATGTTCTAAAGGGGGGGAGGATGTTATATCCCGTGTTTTCACACCGTTGGAAAATTGGAAATAATTTGGACTTGTATGAAATAAGGTCATAATTGAATTTATGTAACCCTTGAGTTGTTATGAAAGAATATTAATATGGAAGTGTCGAGGAACGCTAAGGGAAAATTTGAGATTTCGAAAATTAGTTTCGGGAATTACAAAACGGGAATTATAATCCATTGGGCCCAAATAATTGAAAGAAAAATTAGGCCCAATGATGAAGGGTGGCCGGCCAACTTAGTGGCCCAAGCCCATGTTTTATTAATTTTTCCATGTGTAAAAATTAACTAAGGGACCATAGTGTATATATCATATATTATACCATCTTCATCCCTTAGAAGATTCATGAAAGAACAAAGCAAAAACAAGAGAAAAAGGGGAGGGTTCGGCTTGGCCATAGAAAATTTGCCACCAAAAATCTTGCTTCTAAAATTTTGTTCTTGTTGGATTCCTACTAAAGTGGGTGCCCTTTTCAACTTGGTGTAGTTGGTTTGGAGAAAGGAGACCTTATTTCATCAAAGTGAACACAAGTTCAAGTGAAGAAGACTTGAGGAAAAGGTGAGAATTTATTCCTTATTCTTGTGTTATAAAGTCTTGGTTGTGTTGTAGCATATAGAAATGTGTTGATTGTATGGAAAAATGGAAGTTTGTAAAGTGGGTTTGGAATATGATGTGTAGCCGTGTGTATGTATGAAGTGTATAGCTATAATGTGTTGAATTCATGTTATATTCTAGTTATGGTTGTGATGAAATGCATATGGGAAATGGGAAGTGAAATGAATTTGGTTGAAGTTGATGAATGGAGCATATGGCCGTAGGATATGTGGACTTGGAATGGTAATGAATTAAGTTGTTTAGTATGTTAGTGTGTTATTGTGATGTTTACAATGTAAATGAAGATAGAATGATATAAGTTAGTATTGAAATGGAATGTAGAAGCTTATGTCGTTTTAGTACGATCTTACGACATTGCGAAAATGAAGTTGTTAGGTTGCAAGTCATGATGATTATTGATGAATTTGGAAGATGAAAACATGTCATGAATATGTATGCCAAAGATTAGAAGTTTTGAATGAGTTATGACTTCGGCGGAAAGTTCGTATATTATGTATATCGTGTGTATAATTTAAGGAAACGATATGAAACGCTTCTAAACTATGTTGTGATGATCCAGTTTGATAATGAATGTGAAATCATTGAAATTGGTTTGGAAATTGAAGTTGAAATGAAGATAATGGCATTATGTCGGCAAGTAGAACTAGTGTTGCCATATTGTGTTTCTAATGTTTGTTGTTGATGTTGATGTTGATGTTATTGTTTGGGTTGTTGTTGATGATTGTGAGCCGAGTTAAGTTCTCGGGGGTGCTATATGTATAGGGGAAGTGCTGCCGAAATTTTCTGGAAATTATCTAAATTTAGAATAAAGCCTTGTCGGCTTCTGCCATATACTAGAATGCGTTTGAGTGCCCAGATCGGGCACTAGTCACGGCCTACGGGGTTGGGTCGTGACATGATATATCCATGCCTGATTACAGAGCTTGCTCGGAGGTCACACGTGCAGTTTATCCATGATATCGACCAACGGATTACAACTTCGTCAGTTTATTCTGTAGAGAAGAGCAAGAAGGAGGTCGTTGATGATGGCCAAGGGGAAGCGGATGGGTTCCCAGTGGCACTTGGAGGGGTACCCCTACCGCAGCAGCTGGTTCATTAAGGGGCCGCGGGTGACTCTACACAGTAGTTACCCGCCACTGCTGCCCCTATTGCTGAGACTGTCCAAGCTGCAGATTCTGAGATTCCAGCTACTGATATTGGTGATGATTCCGTTGAGACTCGGACTGCTATTCTTGAGCCGCAGACTTCGGCTCCATAGCCAGCGGGCCCGGCTGCACAGCCCCAGGGTACCGCTAGAGTTGATCCCTATGCTTTCTCGATGGACAACTTTAGGAAATTTTCAAAACAGGCGGCTACAGCGGACCAACAGTCCAAGATCATAGTGGCCTAGCTCGATAATTATGTGAGATCGAGAGTGGACGAGGCAGTAGAGCCCGTGAGGTCGACACTGTTGGCTTGGCTGGATAGGTTTGAGATTAGATTGACAACATTGGAGATGGCCCGCCCGACCACTTCCACGGATTCTTTGAGGGCAGAATTAGAGCAGCTTAAGGCTGATGTTTCATTGTTGAAGGCTCGTGATCCGATCTTAGTAGCAGCACCACCGTCTGTTGCGACGGAGATTAAGGTAGAGCTTCCAGTGGTGCAGTTGTTTACGACTACCGCAGCGGGAGGTTGGGGTAAGAGAAAGAGAGTGACCCATGATAAGGAGGAGGTGCGAGAGAGCACTCGCCCTAGGCGTCCGAGTTTAGAGGAGCAGCAGATGGCAGAGGTCATTCAGAGATCACTCATGGAGAATGTCCAGTTTGGGACTACGGGAGCCACCCCGAGCAGTGCTCCCATTGGTGAGACATTTCCACCATCCCTTCCTACTCCAGTACCAGTGCCTACAGGCACCACTACTGATGCTGCTACAGAGACTGTTGTTGGTGCGGTTGCACCACCTGATGCCTCGCAGACCGATGAGTCGCGAGATGAGCAGCGCGCCTAGTGCACCACAGGTATTCCTACTCCCTGGCTTTACTTTTACTGCATTGGGGACATTGCAGATATATTTAGTTGAGGGTGGGAGCATTTGATTTGTATATATGTGTTTAGGACCCTCTCGGCTTTTCTTTGCCATGGTTCTTTTCCTGAGGGGTTTACTTGTTGTTGAACCTGGAATGTTTAGGACATGTTTAGATAAAGTAGTATAATGTAGACTTATGTGGTGGTGGTTTGATTAACTTAGGGTTGTCTTGTTTTGATTTGAGAAAAAAAATACTCCCCTCCGAAATTTTTTGGAAAAGTGAACTTGGTTGTTTAATTGACATGCATGCTTCTTTTTGTGACATTTAGATTATTGAGTTACCTTGTGTGAGGAATTATAGCGGGGAGACTAGTGTGTTGACAATTCTGATGCCATGTGTTGTGAGGTCTTGTAGATATATTCTCTAGTTGTGTATGTAATCTAGAACTTGCCTTATTAGTCGTGCTTGCATTCTGAAGATAAATGAAGCTGTGAAATGATCTTAGGCCTTGTTTGTGTTAGGAACCCCTGTTTAGCCTAAATATAAGCCTACCCATAGATTAGTATCCCATGTTAGCCATTTTTTAGCCTTAAAACCTATTCTTTGACTAGCCGTAATAAGCTGATACCCGTTCTGAATATCCATCTCTTTGCACCCGGTCCCTCCTTAGCACTAAGATAATAAGATTGAGGCTAAAATCCTAAGTTGGGGGTGATAGGTGGATAAAGGGAACATGAGGCGTAAGCCTAAAGTCGGGTAGAAGTGAATTTCCTAGTAAAAGATATCGGTGTGGTAATTGTAAAGAAAGAAAGAAAAAAAATAGAAACAAAACAGAAAACAAAAAGAAAAAATAAATTATATAGAAGTAGATTAGCAATAAAACCACACCGAGGCAATAAAGAAAAAAAAAGGGAAGAAAACAAAAGGCGAAAAAGGGTGAAAGAAAAGAATAAGATGTAGTGTTCAAGGAGGGTGAATCACGGTTATCCAAATATATCTATCATACCCGTCCCCGAGCCTACATTACAACCTTGAAAATTCCTAGTGTGATTATAGCCGAACTGTCCAAAGTCAAGGGCACCGAAAATAAGGGCAAGTCTATGGTATTTGCATGCTTAGCTAGAGAATTTCTTTGTGAGTGTGAGTGTTTCTCTTCTCCTCTGTCCTTTGTCACATTCTGTGTGTACATATATGTTGGGACATTCTTTGGTCTTTGTGAGGACATGAAAATTTGTTAAGTGACTGTTTCCCGTGAGTCTTGATTCGTGTGCGCCATGGTTTCTTTGATAACTAGATGTCATAAATTGAAGCCTCATTGTTAGTTGCAACGAGTCTTTGATTGGTTTTGTCTTTATTGGGGGGAGAGTCATTGGGATACACATGATATGCCGGAAGTTAATTGCCACAACCACTGTATTACACTTATAGTAATTACTTTTGAGTTGTTATTGCTTTTGAAGATTTTCCAGACTAATTACATTCATTACTTTCAAGTTTTTATTCGTAAGTTCAATACAAAATTCAATTATGCAATCTTCAATCTTTTATTGTTTTCTTGTTGCCATGAGAGGCTAAACACCTTTACTAAGGTTCTGAACCCAAGGATGGGTGTGTTGTGATTGGGGATCGTGAAAGATATACGCATAATGGATTGTTATGGTTTATTTGTTCTTCGTTTTCATCATATAGTTAGTGGTTGCAAACATTAGCTAACGTCATAAACTTTAGTTTATTTGGGAAAATAGCTAGGGTTAGGTATGAACTCAAGGCTTTAAACCTTGTTTAATAAATTCACTTACGAATAAAAGGAATTTACTTGGCATAATTAACCGTTCTTCATGCATACTTTCTTATCTTTGGAAAAAGCATAGAAAGAAATAATCTTTTCTTATTGGGAAATAGTTCGGATTCACATAGAGGTTAAGTGCATCCATACAAACGATCCATTAGAAGTATATCAAGATCGATACCCATGAACATACACTTTATCTGACGGGGACACAACCTTGGTTCTTTTTTACCCATATATTTACAACTTTAAATTTCCAATCACTTTAAATTAGTCCACAAACCAAAACAACTATAAAACCCTTTTTCTGGAATACACCAAGACCGCAAGATTAGTAAAATACTTGTTTAGTAAACTTTTCACACCATATTCTCTGTGGAATTCGATCCCAACCTCATTGGGTTACTATATTTGACATCGTATGCTTTACGCTATTAAAAGTGTAAATTTGAGCGTATCAAATTGTGCTACCGAGACGTCAATATTTCCTTCTGTAGTGCATATGTACACCTCATTTGCATAGCATGGCATGACATCACATTCATACCATTATTGCACTGCATTGCATTATGACTTGAGTGAGATGTCGTGATGACTGTATTGTGGCGATTGTGTTATTGATGATTCTGTTGTGATAATCGTATCCCGAATCTACATTATTTTCATCTTGCGAGTCTTGAAATGCATTGTTCTGATGTAGATTCGTGGAATGAGGTTTGATTCCATTGCACTACATAATTTAGACACGTAAGAGAGATAAATTAATGGAATAAGTAACCATGATAGACAAAGACAACCAGAAAGGCAGATTCGTGGAAAAAGCAAAAGAAATTAGAAGACATTAATGGAAGAAGTAATCATGATAGACAAAGACAAAGAAAAAGGCAGATTCGTGGAAAAAGCAAAAAGAACTAGAAGACAATATCAATAAAGTGGCTTTATTAAAGTAACTTTAAGCTACAGCAAAGGACAGATCAGCAAAGGACAATAATATAAAGTTTCTTCTGAAAGTTTCACATGACGATGGAGCCCAAAGAGCACATGGCTGAACTCAAAAGATTCTTTAATATTTTGAAATCTGGAGTTGAAGTTCGCCAGATGCCTATATATAGAGACCATTTGGTGAAGACGGGATAATCAACAACACTCATAAGCATAAACCATACCACTCCATATTTCCCTTCTCTTTCAAATGCCTAAAATATTTTCCCTCACCAAAATCCTTGTAATATAATCTTCTATTGTAAAATAGTATTAGTTTTCAATAATTCTCCTAGTGTGAAGTAGTTTTTGGGGTTCCTCGAAAGGGAAACCTCCCTCCGTCATTAAATCATGTAAGTTTATTACTATGTTTTTCTGTACTACTCTCCCTACTATGTAAATCTATGTTTTATGAATATGTTACTCTTAGTATATTGTTATTCTCTTTACTTTTTAATAAACTCGATGGATTAACCTGTAAATTCCTAGGTGACAAATCGGTCGTTTAATGTCTAAAAAATGATAAACGACAATATTGGCCATGACCGGGGTGTGGTTAAAGAAGAAGGTTATTAAGAACAAAAGTTAAGAGAAAGAGATGAACAGCATAACAAAATTCATGACTGGACAGAGTCCAAATTACTTAAAAAAAAGGGAGATAAACAGAAAACTTAGAAATATAACTACATGATAATAGGATATCTAGGAGTGAGGAAGTACCGAGGAGGATTGTTTAAACATTTGATAAAAACCATATTAAATTTTCCACTGAGTTCTTTGAAAATTTAATATTAAAAAACCATAACCCCACTCTCTCTTTGGTATCAGAGGGGGGTTATGGTTTATCTCCCCCATTTTTTTTCCTTACATGTCTATTTCTATCTAAATAGTGTTTTCTGGCTGCCGACTTTCTAAGATAATATTTCTTTCTATTATATTGAGGATAATTTCTATTATATTGAGTTCTATACTTTTTATGCTTTTTCTTTCTATGGTTATCTTTGTCATAACTCTGAGTAGTATATACCACACTTTTACAAAAATTCATTTCATTTTGTTTTAATTGTTTTTGTATTTATATATGAGTACATTTTTCTTGTAGTATATTCATTATATGTTGTATTCTATGCCCTATTGACCATTTTAGACTAGGGTTTTGTATTACTCCGTCTCTCTTATTCCATCTGTCTTCTATTTCTCCCCTAAGGCTCCAGGTAATTTATTAAATAGTTTTTTACCTAACTCTTGATCAAAAGCATTTCCAATAATGGTACAATAATAAAAATATTCATTTAAATTTTTTTTAACATGAAACCAACTACTTATACTTAACTGTTCTAGTTTTATTAATGCATTTCTTTGCAATACTAGCAATCCACTATTTGGGTCTTCTCCTATAATTAAAGTATGTATCTTATTAGTAAAATTATATGGATTTTCTCCCATTGATACTAAGATTTGGAATTCCATTGGAAAATTTTCTTTGTATGCTTCCTATAATGCTTTTGTTGATTCTCCTAAAAATGTCTCTAGATATTTATACATTGTTTCTGCATCCGTGTCATTATAGGTTTTTATATAGTCTGCTACTACTATTCCTTTTCAAAGGTCTATTACTGAATTCCACCTTCGTGGATCATGAGCTGCTATATTTAGTATTTTACCTTTATTACCTCCTTCTTGAAGGGTAATAGGCTCTTCTATAGGCATTCTTTTTTCTAATAGTTTTATATTTTCTATCGTTTCTCCTGCTGTTCTAAAAACTCTTCTTCTTGATACATTTCCTGTACTGATGTCTACTATGTATTTTTCACCAACTATTCTTTGGAATGGACTAGAACTAGATGCACTAGATTCCATTAATTCTTTTTGACTTGTTATTGACTCTAGTTCTATTTCTTGATCGCTTTCTTGTGTCTTCTAATATTTTATCAAATTCGTGTAATTTCTTTTGGGACATACTTTCTACTCTATATCCCCAATTATCGGTTCTAAATTCACATATTTTAAAATGGCTTATTGTTTCTTCTAATGTCAAATTTCTTAATTTACATTCTTTACATTTAAAATTTTTATTTTTGTCTTTCTTATGGATGTCTTTTGCCCTTTCTATGGGTATATCAACTTCAAAATCTTCTTGTATTAGTTCTATATTCATTAGGTTTGATTCAGTTGTGTCATTTTCATCTAAAGTACTTTCTTCTTCTATTTCTCTATGTTTTGTATAATTATAATTAGTAAATCTTATAGACGTCTCTCCTCTAGAATTAGTGTACATTAAATGAGATTCTGGCCGCAAAATCTTTTTCTTATTAAAGTCTTCTAAATTTCATTCTAATCCTCCATATTCTTCAGGATTTATTAATTTTATTCCTCTATTTCCCATTACCTCCACTACATCTTCTACCTTAATTTTGAATTTTGTATTACTATTATTGTTCATTTTTCCTAGAAATCCTACGCACATTAATAAATTATTACCATCACACATTTCTTTGTATACTTTTGTCTGTATTCCTATTTTAATATGTTTTCCAAATTCAGCTAAATTTATTATGAAGTCTGGGCTAATATAAAAAGTTCCTCTATTATTTGTCATATCTACTTCTATTATTCCTATTATTGACTTTTTCATGTCTCACCACCTATCATGGTAAATTACTATTAATAATTTAGTTCCAAGTTTTTTTCCAGTTAATCCTTTCAATCCTATTACTATTAATACCATATGCATTAAACTTTTTCGAGTATTTTTGTATTTGTCTTACCGCCTCTGGGTTTATTAAGTTTATAATTGTAGCCTTGGTTCCTATAGCTGATAATTGTTCTTCTCTATAATATCTGTACAGTTGTGTTGTACTTGAGAACTGTCATATATTGTATAAAGTCTTTGGATTTAGTAGTCTTAATTGATTTTGTTGGAAATTTTGTATATTTATATCTGTGTCTATTACTTCACTTAACAGTTGGTTATTTTCTTCTAGTCTTCTTCTATTTAAAATTCTTGATAGTAGATTATTGCCTATTCTATTATCTGAAAAACATACTCTTGGTCTTTCTTGTCTTTTTTATCCTCCTTCGTTTCTCGATATAATTGAAAAAAGGTCCATTTTTGTGGTTTTCTAACTATTTTAACTTTTTCTTTTTGAGGTGTTATTTCGGCCTTTTTTAATTGGTCTATTAATTCGTCTACTTCTTTATTTCTTGGATTTTCTATATTAGCTCTTGTCTCTTTTTCTTTAATTATTTTACCCAATTTTGTATTAACTTCCAGTAGTAATGAGATTATAGCAATATTTTGTTTTAGTATTATTTGATCTGATTTCGCAGTAGGTACATATTCCTTATAGTCTTGTGGTAAAGAAAGAGATTTTTCTGTTAATTTTGAGGCTTCTATATGTGCTAAGTTTGGTCCACTCATGAAAGAGAGATTTCTTTTAGCTCTTCTATTGTCTTCTTTAATTCCCTAATATTATTGGTTAAAACTTCTACCTGTTGTGTTATCTGATCTACTATTTGGGTTGTCTTTATTTCTATTTCTTTTGATTTTTCTATAATAGCTTTGACTAGTTTTTCTATTTCGGTTTTTGTAGGTATTTTTTCTAAATTAAATTTATTATTTAAAAATTGAATTTTTCTCTCAAGCTCCAGTTCTTGTGATTTTAGGAAATCAAAATTTTGTTCTAGTTTTTCTAATATTTTCTTTTGTTTAATTTGTGAAGATTCTATTACGTCTAATAATCTAACTGTATCGTTATTATTTTCTTGGGTCCTTTCACTAATGTTTATGATTAAATCTATTAATGTATTAAATTATTTATCTTCACTATGTAGTATATGTTCTCCGTTACTGAAATTACACTTTATAATATTATGGTCTTTTAATATTCTATATTTCTTTTCTGTATATATTCTTAAGTCTAAGTATTCTAAATTTTTTAATCTATTTATTTTGTCTGACTTTGTTTATTATCCTAGTGGAATTTTTATTTTGTCCTGCTATTAAGAACAAAGGTTAAGAGAAAGAGATGAACAGTGTAACAAGATTCATGACTGGACAGAGTCCAGATTACTTTTTAAAAAAATGTGGAAAATTTCAAAGAAAGTTCAAAGAACTCAGTGGAAAATTTAATGTGATTTTTATCAAATGTTTAAACAATCCTACTCGGTACTTCCTCACTCCTAGATAAAAATCACATTTTTATGAGTGAGGAATTACCGAGTAGGATTGTTTAAACATTTGATAAAAAACACATTAAATTACATGGATTTTGGTGAGGGAAACGATTTCAGGCATTTGAAAGAGAAGGGGAATATGGAGTGGTATGGTTTATGCTCGTGAGTGTTGTACTATAATCTTCTATTGTAAAATAGTATTAGTTTTCAATAATTCCCCTAGTGTGAAGTAGTTTTTGGGGTTCCCCGAAAGGGAAACCTCCCTCTGTCGTTAAATCATGTAAGTTTTATAACTATGTTTTTCTGTACTACTCTCCCTACTATGTAAATTATATCAATATTTATGTAAATCTATGTTTTATGAATCTATTACTCTTAGTATATGGTTATTCTCTTAACTTTTTAATAAACTCGATGGATTAACCTGTAAATTCCTAGGTGATAAATCAGCCGTTTAATGTCTAAAAAATGATAAATGACAATATTGGCCATGACCGGGGTGTGGTTAAAGAAAAAGGTTATTACGAACAAAGGTTAAGAGAAACAGATGAACAGTGTAACAAGATTCATGATTACTTAAAAAAAACATAGTTTATAATATATATATATATATATATATATATAAAGGCTCATTTGACCAAGGGTGAGGATGAGGCCTAGATATGAACATGCACATTTGACCGGGGTGAGGATGTGGCCTGGTTGTAAGCTCGGGTCCAAGGAGTGAGTCCAGAATGAGTGGTACATGGACACCATGGTCCCCTGCAAGTCATGACTACTTAGCAATGACATCAGTTAACATGTGTGTACAACGTGTATATAGTTATTGCTAGTAGACTTGTTTTCGTTGCTTTCTTCCGTTGGTTTGACTCTTGATATCATTGGGTGACTTGATTGTTAACATCCTTGGTTGTCTTGTTGATTGGGTTAATTGATTATGTGTTATTGACTGGCTTGTCTATTTTATTGATTTTATGATGTATGCATGATACTAATCTTAGTCGGCCTATGATATCTGCCGGTACATAGTGTTTGTACTAATACTACCTTGCTGCATTCTTTTGAGTGCAGATTGTGATGCAGATACTGCTACCCAACCTCATATCTAGCGTTGAGGCCGTTTGCTGACAGATTTAGGGTGAGCTTCTATCCATGCTAGGTTAGCCGAAGATCTTCTTTTATAATGTCTATTTCCATTCAAGACATTGTTGGTTATTTGTTTAGACAGCATACATTCCTTAGACATGTTTTGGATTAGAGTCCTTGTACGGTGACTTTTAGATTTTAGGGTTGTAATAGTTAGGACTTCCGCATTTACTTTATTATTTTATGGCATGACTTAATTTGATTTATCTTGTGCTTGAATGGTTAATAACTTATTGAAATGGTTAATATAAAAATGATTTTGAATGAATAGATGGCCTACGTATTGGTTCGCCCACTAGGATTTAGTGTGGGTGCTAGTCATGGCGAGTTTGGCCGTGACACTAGCCCAGGCGAAAAGCCTCGCATTCGTGAAGGCTAAATTCTTGGGGCGGGTCGCTTGTCATTGCGATTGTGAGGGGCTTCTGCGATCGCGATGAAGGGAATTTCACAAAACATGTTGAATTCCGAAATCAATGGAGAAACTTCTTTTACAAATATTACGAGTTCTAGAGCTCGCTTTTGGGTGATTTCAAGTTCTACTTTCAATATTCTTCATTGGGGTAAGTTTCTAACTTTCATCTAGGAAAAATTCATGATTTCATCCATTATTTTTCAATTCAATACATGATTCTAGGTATTAAAATAAGAGTTTTTGTTGAATTGGAGTTTTGAGTAAGTAGTGGAATTGAAGGCCTAAATATGGTTAGATTCTTATGAATTTTAGGATTATTACTATTTAGACTATGGGTAACATATTTTCGCACAAAAATTCCAGGTTTGCCTTTAGAGCTCAGGTTTGATAATGTTGGGTTTATTTTTGAGTTCCGGGCAATAGTATATTAATATGGGTATTGGTGGATTTGTGTGACGTCGTAGAGTACTATTTGACCAAATTTAACTTGATGTCATAATATAATTACCATTTTGACCTTCGGGGTTTGGAACAGGGTTTTAGGTTGACGTGTCGAACCCGAGTCCTTTTTATGGAAATATGGATATTCGTAGAATCGTATTTTAATGTAGACTTCATATTTTGATAGACTTTGACCATTCAGAAGCATCCAGCAAGAAAGGCATTGTCCTGAGGGTTCGTGGCTCCTGTTCGGCCTCGAGGTAGGTTACAATTTAATTCATCATACTCTTATCGGAGGGCATATATAGTTTCTAAATGTTAAGGGGTATTGGGCGTGAAAAGGGGTCTCCCACCTCAGTGACTGTGATGAGAATTTGGGTGGGTACCGATGTAGCTGTGTGGGTTGTTATTGTGAATAGTGATTAGAGACAGGGAATGCATATTAGGGCATTTGGGTATTGTTGTGGTGATAAATTCATTAGGTTGGTATGATTGTTGTTTATATGAGGCATGGGATCCATGTTGATAAATACTTGCAATTATTTGATGTCATTTATGCCATCAGTGCATGACTTGTATGACTTGTTAAAGGATGATCCATGTTGATGCTTGAGTTGAAATTATTGTGAGTCAATGATATACATATGCTTATCCATTATATGACATATGACACTTTATATTTTGCATACATGCATTCATTCATACATATTGATGAATAAGTTATGGTATAGATAAGAATGAGGTTTCCTAATTTTGATGATATATGGGATTGGGTTGCACGCTGCAACATATATAATCTATGGATCGGGTTGCACGCCGCAATATGGGATCGGGTTGCACTCCTCAATAAGGTAAATGGACCTTGCAAGTCCCCCATGGGTCACAACTAGACGGAATGACCGCTAGCGTGTGTGTACCAGGTTTGATATTGGCCAATGCATTGCAATCACACATTCATATATCCATTCGTCTCTTATTTTCCTTATCTGATACGTGCTTATCTGTCTTGGTGTGGAATATGATCTAAAGAGAATACTTGGTGAAACTAATATGAATTGACATTTTGAGTGTTTGAATTCAACCTTTGTATCATGTGTATGTGTTTCCCTTCATTGTCGGCCTATGATGCCTACGAGTACTAGTGGTTGTACTCATACTATACTTGATGCACTTTCTTTTGGGTGCAGATATTGATCCTTGTTCTAGCACTAGGCCTCGTGACTGATCTCGAGGCGGTCTATTTCGAGGTTTCAGGGTGAGCCATCAGACTCTCCAACAGCCCTAGATCTCCTCCTATCTTATGTTTTCGTCTATTTAGATTTTTATATAACTTTCTATCCTATATTTAAGACTTAGAATCTCTTATACAAGTTAGACCAGGTTTTGAGGATTGTAAAGACTAAGTTATCCTTTCCGCCCTTCTTTATAATATCAAGACTATTACGTAGTATCAATGTACTTAATTTCCACATTATTCTGCTTTATAAATGATTGATGACTTGGGGATGGTTCGCCTACTGGGGGACAATGTAGGTGTCATCATCATCCGTGAAATGGGTCGTGACAAATTGGTATCAAAGCCTTAGGTTCATCGGTCTCACAAGTACATGAGCAATGTGTAGTAGAGTCTTGCTGATTGGTACGTTAACGTATGTACCCATCCTCGAGAGGCTATAGGAAATTTAGGAAATTTCCATTCTTATCGTGCGAGTTTTTTCAAATTTGTATCTGAACTTTGTTATTCTATTCTCTCAATGATAGTGGGGATGTGTTCTTGAATTCGCACGCGAGTGGCTTGATATGATGACCCGCGGTATGGTATGAGATGTTTCACTGTGATACAGATGAGTGAGCAAGTTCACCTTTCAGCTATGACTAGAAGACTCAATTGGTTAGGGTTGTGAATAAGACTTTTTAGTTAGGTGATATCCCTAGGAGATGGAAGAGATAATACAACAGACTACATCATCGCCATGTCTTCATTGGTTAGTTTCTCGTAAGGTGGGGAAATGCATTTATGGATTAGCAAGAATGATGGCTCGAGGTAAGATTGGAATGGGAAAGTTTCAGCACCTTCCAAGTTTATCATGATAGTTTTGTGGTATGTGTCACGACCCAACCCCGTAGGCCGTGACTAGTGTCCGTGCTGGACACCCAAACGTACCCAATAACCCAAACCAGCAGACTAGCAGATTATATAAATATAAAAGTCAGTCGACGTTACTAGTGTCACAGAGGAACATATATAGCACATGGAAGCCGATAAGGCTATCACAAATCATAGCAACCCAAAACATATACAGAACCCACATGTATGTCTACAGACCTCTACAGAACATAACAGAATCATAAGACGGGACAGGGCCCCATCGTACCCCTGAATAGCGTACATATATACAATAGCAGAAGACTGTACCAACATATAGGCTCTGGACAAAAGAGCACTCCTAAAATAGCAGAATAGATGTCCTAGGCAGGCGGGTCAGCAAATCTGTCGTCTGTACCTGCGCGGCATGAAAACGCAGCCCCCGAAGGAAGGGGGTCAGTACGAAATATGTACTGAGTATGTAAAGCACGGAACGTAGTAAACAAAGTCATAATCGAAGCAGAAGATACAGAAAATGAACTGAATATCCAGATTAGCAAAATGCTGATCATATCGCATAAATAATATTCGCTGGAAACATATGTCGTACCTGGTCCCATTACGGAACAAGATCATAACCGAAACAGAACTTACAGAGAAGTGAGTGTAACATCCGAAGTATCAAATGCATATTTTCGAAACATGAGGAGTGTGTACAGAAACATATACCATATCATATCCGACCCCTGCCAAGGGACTCGGCAAACAGAACGTGGCCACCCCCCGACGCTGGTGCCACCACACATAAGGAGCAGAATAGGGGATAACCCCGTAACATAACATATCATATCAGATGGCCATATCAGATCATATCATATCAGAATGTGTGTACATGGCACAGCATACTCCACAACCCATGTACATGTATACCTGCCCCCTCACATCGAGGCGCGGCGAACAATGCAGTGAAATACGCGTGATAACATATCCTGGCCCGGGCTCAGTGAAGGAAACGTTGAGGCATCCACGAATGGAGTAGTGAGAAACTAATGCAAAATAAAATATAGCACATTTACGGAGATTCAGTAGCATAATTCAGATGACAAACCATATGACAGAAGCGAAGCAGTAATCATAGTGTATGCATTTCGGATATCCCAATAGCATATGTCAAAATAAGCTTTTTGTAATCATTTTCATGTTTCAAAATACATTATGGGGCTTATCAAAATAATTCAAACGAATGTCATATATTTCCAGAGACTCAATAAGACCTATCGGATGACAAATCTAAATAATGAAATCGGACAGAATCATAGTGAGTGTATTTCGGATGTCATAATGGATTACAGAAGCATAATCTTTCTAAGTTCGTTTCCAAGTTCCGAAACAGTTTTACAAGACTTAATGGGATATTTAAAACAAGTTTTATTTAGTAATTACAAGCGTAGTTAAAAACATTTCTTTAAAAAATACGCTCGAAGACAAGTCATAACCACTAAAAGGGTAAAATCGGAAATAGTGGGCCCACCTCGGGACAAACGAAGCGGTGGGCTCAAATTACGTATTTTAAGCTTATAAAGTCACCTACGGAGGTTCTGGAGACATTCCATAATTTTCTAAACAATTTGCGGAAGTTTGCACAATTCTTTCAATAAAGCATACTTGTAGGGTTCAATTCCATTGAATGAAAAAGGGGTATTTTCAAATGCAGATTCCGATGAGCAGAATACTTTCCGAGGCTCAAATCCGATCCTAGTACACCTAGGACATGCCAAAAGAAGAATCGGGATAGCCTTACATACCTCATATGGTCTTTACGCCTTTCCGAATTCAATTCCCGTTTCGCCCGAAATCTACAAATGGTCACGTTTACCAATTGTTAGCCATAAGACTTAAGTCCTAAATCTTGAGTCAACATTTTCTACAAAAATTTGGGCAGCATCTCCCCTATACATATAGCGCCCCCGAGAATTCAACTCGGCCAAAACAATCAACAACAACCCAACAACAACACCAACAACAACAATAATCACTACAAAACACAATATAACATAATTAGTCATCTTTCCAACATAACGTCGTAGCCTTCATTCCAACTTCGTATTTTCAAATCAATATCGACATTTTCATATTCATTACTAATCAAGATCATTACAACATAATTCGGAAGCATTTCATATCTTTTCCACAAAATATTCACAAGATATACAAAACATACAAACTTTCCACCAAAGTCATAATTCATCCAAAACTTCTAATATTCAACCTACATATCCATAACATATTTCCATCTTCCAATTTCATCAACCATAATCATAATTCACATCTTAACAACTTCATTTCCATAATATCACAAAATCATTCTAAAGTGACATAATCTTCTACATTCCAACTTCAACCAAAATTCATTCAACTTTCATTCCCAATATAATTTTCACCATAACCACAACTAGAATACAACATAAAATTCAACTCATATATGTATACAACATATATACACCCATGGCTACATATATATATACATACCCACTTTGCAAACTTCCTTATTTCCATAATTTCTACTCATTTCCACATACCACAACATAAACAAACCTTCATAACATAAGAAAAAGGAATTGATTCTTACCTTTTTCTACAAACTCCTTCACTTGAACAAGTTGTCAACTTGAAGAAATAAGTGCTCCTTCTTCCAAAACAATTACACCAAGTTGTAAAGGACCCTTAAATTAGTAGGAATACCACAAGAAAATAATTTTTGGAGGAAGATTTTGAGGGTTGAATTTTCCATGGCCAAACCCGAAATGGTCCTTTTTTTTGCTCTTGTTTTGTTTGTTCTTTCTCCTTCTAAGTTTCTTGAATCATCTAAGGGATAATGATCCCTTTATAATTAATTTGCCACATGAAAATTAATTAATTTGGTGGGCTTGGACCAGGTATGGCCGGCCACCCTCTCACCTTGGGCCTAAATTTTTCTTTTCATATTTTTGGGCCAACTCGGTTGGTCCCGAGTTGGGCCTAGCCCACTGACCTTTCGACCTTAAAACGTTCATATCTCCTTGTACCGACGTCACCTTGGAACCCACGACCTATGGATGGAAAACTAATTCAATTATCTACAACTTCTATTTCTTGGTATATTTCCAAATTCCAAACTTATAATACCGTTTTTTCCCCCCAAAGTCAGGTCACCCGAAAACGTTTTCTTAAAAATACTCGTTTGGAGGACTTCCACTTTGATTTGGCCCAAGGGTCCTTCTTGAGTTGTGTTTAACTTCACATATGTGATTCATATAATTTGTCACATATCCCAAAAAAAATCTTGACGTGTGGGCCCCACCTCAACTTACAATTAATCCGACGTTCAAAAATACGGGATGTAACAATGGGTGTACCAATGGCAAGTCAACAATTTATCATGGAAGAGTGTAGGTGTCGATAGCCATAGACAAGTGTAATTGGGAAGGATCCTCTGATGTGATAAGAAGATAGTGGCCATATTAAGACAGTGAGAGAAGTTAGGGATAAGGACAAAAAAGGCGACCTTTTGTGATAAGGTGTGAGGAAGTAAGGCTTCTTAGGGAATGATTGTAAGGAGTTTTCAGCTGTCCTATGGGACGAGAACGTAAGGAAGAGAATTTGTATGGATCAATCTCTGTTATATGAAATGAACAATTGGTATCTGACGTGCTCGTCATGATAATGTAGCAAGAATAGGCAAAGGTGGTTGTTGGACAAGGTTATGGAAAGGTAAGTTGAGCTTTGGCCTGATAGAATCGTGGTAATGGAGTAAGAACTAGTGGTTTAGGGGTTCCTTGATAGAATGGCTATTGGCCTCAAGTGAAGTGGGGGAAGGTTACCTGTGGCGAGGAAATCTTAAAGGAATAGGCGGTTGTGATTCTTTCAGTAATGGGAGTGTTTGTAGGGTCATTTGATGTTTCAAGGTTGGTGATAAGGGGGACTATTTTTGGACCTAGAACATGTCGATCTTGTGAGATGGCTTGTAGTTGTTTGATATGGAAGAATGATAAGTGACAATAGCTTGGAATCCTCAAAGGTCATGGTGTTAGAAGTGGGATAAATCCCTTAGAAGGTCATGGAACGAGACTACTCTATTTATGAAGCGGAGATAAAGGAACATAAATTAGTTAATATGATTGATTATGTCGTAGGCAACTAGAGGACAGTGATTTATTAATGGAAATGTCTTTAAGGATGGGTATTGTATATTGTTTAAGACTCGACAAGTTTCTGCAATTACTGGTGAGGTGACTCTATGTAGTTGACGAGATGAGAGGGATAATCGCAGAATTGTTGGAGGTAATCTGGTTCGGCAAAACAAGGAACGAGGTGGTTCTTCCATGCAAGCATCACTTAAGGACCCTCGTGTCACGCCCCAAACCTAGGCCTGGACGAAACACGACACCCAGTGACTGACTACATGTGACCGAGCGAACCAACTGGCTGACTAAATCAACATGTGATATTATAACATACTGAAATGCGGAATATAATCTAAAACATACTAATATACTGAAAGTCTGAATGATACATAGTCAAAGTGCGGAAACACTAATACAAGTCTGAAGCATAATTGTAGCCAACATAGCTTAACATGAAAAACCTGCGATTTTGTCTAATTGTTACTCTAGTCTATGAAGCCTCTAATAAAGTACTGAAAACACTGACTATATGTAAATAATGAAAGACTGTAAAGTAATAATAATGCCCCGAAAGGACTGGGGCTCACCACATAGATGGTACGAGAATCCTAGCGCTCTGAATTGTCAACCTGTAAACCGTCACTTGCATTGTGAGATGCAGGCCCCGGGCGATTTGAATTACACTGGTATGTAAAACAACTGACGAAAAGAACTGTAAGTGGGGTGCTCGGGAAAGGGAAACCCAAATCAATAAAAAGGTAATTTAATCTGAACTGAAACTGAAACTAATAACTGAAACTGAACAAGAGAAGTAAATTTATAGGTACTCCCTTGTCCTGAATATGAACCACTTATTTTACAGAGTTAATAATATGGGGCCTTGTCCCAATATGGATGCAAAAAACTATGGCCTTGGCTAAGTAAGCGCTACACTCCGGGGCCTTGGCCTAATATAAATGCACAAATCAGTGGCCTTGGCCAAGTAAGTGCATCAGTCAGTGGCCTTGGCCAAGTAATTGCGTCAGTCAGTGGCCTTGGCCACGTAAACGTATACATAAGACTGTGCCATTGGGCAAAGATGCAGGTGTTCAACATTCTACAATATATATATAGGAACTGAAAATCATACTGTAATGCATAACACTGGAATACTAGTCAAAACTAAACTGAGACATGTATTTCTGAACTGATTATGGAGTGTAAACATACTGAGTTTTCATAGCTAAGACTCATGGAATATCAAGGAGCTGAAAGTCATACTGTAATGCATAATACAGAAATACTGAATCATGCTGGGCTATATAATATAGGAATACTGAATAGAACTAAACTGAGATATTTATTCATGAACTATTCGTAAACAAATCTAAGCATTACTATCTTGAAACATGAAATCATACTAACATGGCTTTGAGAGTCATATAGAAATATTGATATAAGATACTGAACATGAATTCATACTGAGACATGGAAGCATACCGAGGTGCTGATATGCAGTACTGACTATTACAATACTAACTGAGACATGAATTAATGAACTAATTATTAGAACTGAAACTTTGACTAGTTTATAAACATGCTGAGTTTCTAGACTGAGACTCATAGGTATAAAACACAAGTCTAAATAGATTACATTCTGGGTTCACAACGTTCGAAATGAAAGTCATGAACGAACTACGAAACTAGGGAATAGAAGTTCTACAACCATTCAAGGAGACTAAGATGAACTATACTTTTGAGGCAATTCATAATGTTATAAAAGAAACACAGCATAGGGATAATCATTAACATTCCCAAATGTAGAGAGTAAGCCTCACATATCTGTAATCACTTCAATCTAACGAACTAAACTGCTTCTCTGACGAAGAACACCAAAACCCTAGCTTTGAATCGCTTGAGAAGGATTTACCTTGGAAATCCTATGTTTTGGTTGAAAAATCAGGTTGCTAATCATGAATTAATGTTTGAATTACTTAAGAATCGTTAGAGCGATCTTACCTTGACGTGGGAGGATGAGGAGAGGAGGAAAACGGCTGCTTAGGACTTTAGAATGAAGTTGGAATGTATGATAAATGAAATTTTGAGTTAAGTGTTGAATTTACAGCACGGGCATTTTGGACCCCCAGGCTGGCCAAGTGCGGTCTAAGGCAAGCCCTTGCCTCACTGTGGTGCGAGCTCAGCGAGCTCTCCTATCCATTTATACTTAGACGATTTTTCTCAATTTTTTTCACTTTTGGACCCCTACCTCGCTGAGCGCGGTCTATGGCTTGCCCCTACCTCGCTTTGGGGCAAGCTGAGTGAGTTCCCCTGTCCATTTTATACTTAGTCAAAAAATTACATTTTTCTGCTCGTCGATAACGTTCAGTAAAATGGGCATAACTCCAAACACAGAGCTCTATTTGGGGTCCACAATATAACATTGGAAAACTATTTCAAAGGACTACAATTTTATGTTTTAAGTTCTCTCAAATTCTCAACGAATTCCACGAAATGAGGCTGGAAGGCAGATGTATCGAAAACTTAGCTGATTCTATCGAATCTTAAGCACCTATCTATCAACCATTTTGCAACGATCATATCTCATTGCTCCGAACTCTGATTGGCCTGATCTTTATAAACTACATGCTAAAACTTTCATTAAAGAACCTTTTCCAAATTCTCAATGAATCAAGGGGTTATGGGTGCTCGAAGTAGGCCTGTCAACCACTTTTGGAACACGTACAAACTTTCAATTTTTTTGCTAAAACTCTAACAATAAGAGTCTAAACTTAGTTCTAAGATACGGGGTGTAACACCTCGAGTGAGGTGTCAGTCAATAAGTTCAATTAAAGTAGAAGATCAATAAAGTTTTTGATCTAATTCAAGTTGTGCAGAGCATTTAGAAATAGAGACTCGGATCAGCAGTACCGGTCAAACCAGGAGAGGTGTGTTCACTATAGAACATTTGGGTATAAATGTTGGGTTAGTAAACTCATTAACCAAGATAGAAGAGGGAATCTTTAGTTAAAAGATTTTGGCAAGGGTACTTCGGTGAAGCTATATGAGGACGTTAGTAGGATTGTGCGTACGGTAATTAAGGATCGCCCTATGGATTATGGACCAGTTCAATGGTGGTTTGGGCTATTGCATCGACAAACATTTAATTGTTGTTGTAGTAACCAGAGTTGGTCGGTATTTTCTAGTGGAGAGGCTTCATGAAGGATTGTACATGTGATGTGTCAGATTTAGAGAAGTATTCAGTTTTGAAGTTCGAGGACGGCAAGGAGACTCTCAGTTGTTTGAGTATCTGGAATACTACTATCTCCAAGATTGGTCTAGCTATTTTGCAAGGCTTATGATATTGTACTCTTTAGCAGGTTTGAGTGATGATCGGAGGATAGCAATGAATGATATTTTAAATGAAATATGGGAATTAAAATTCAGTTAAAGGCATGGTTGAACTAGGATCGGAAGGAGTAAGGTATATCTTCAGAAAAGGAAAGGACTGGATTCGAAGCAACTGGATTACTCGAGTCGGGTGTGGATCACGGCGTTGTCATTTTTCATCATTTAGATGGGGTGAAATTGTTAAGTACGCATGAAGAAGGAATCCTACAGAAATTGGCTAAGCATTATGGCGAAGTTCTATGGGGTTTTGCGATTGGCGACTAGTGAAAAGCAAATTTCAGGTGTTTGACATGATAGGATTGATGGATAAACTTGCGTTGTACCAAGATGGGTAATTTCATATCATTCTTGAATGAATGGGCTAGATTTGATTAATAAGGATGAATATTGAAAACCTCTTTAGTTTGAAAGTTAAAGTCATATTTTCGAGGTGAGGATATGTTTGTAAAAGTGGGTTATGTTGAAGCATTGCTGACTGGATAGCATGGATGAGTATTTTAAATATTTTAGGAGTAATTGTGCAGGGTACATGGATTGTAAGGTCGATGTATTACAGCTGCTAAAGGAGTAACGGCGTATTACAATTAGAGATTCAATGGCTGAAGGTGTGGTATACAAGGCTGCAAGCCTTGCATCGAAGTGTTCGAAGTTGTGAGTGAGTTAAGAGAGAAGCATTCGGAGAATTTGATGTATTTATATTTCATAAAGCTCTATCGGATTTGTGTGACGGGTATGAATTGAGAAACATGAGGATTTAAGTCATAAGGTATAGCTCCTAAATAGTAGGTTGATGAGTTTGGTGAAATTCAGCTTTTGGAGTCGAGGGTGACAGCACATGATTGATTAGTCATGGGAAAGAGAAGGTAGGGGTCACCACAGGCTTAACAAAGGGTTACTATTTAGTCTGTCAAGATTTGAAAGCAACTCGGGTGATTGTTGGCGACATTTTAGGGATTGTGGACTTTGCACATGGTTAGAATTGTTCCTATAATGCAGGATGGCTTATGGATATGTTGCCAGAAAATGTATTGATGTTCTAGTAACCCCTTTTCAAAGATTGATAGATGTGAGTTTAGGATGGAGGTATGGCAGGTTTACCGGGCTTATTCGGATTGTGTGGAGAGACTTTGTCATATTTTATTGATGACGGCTTTACGTACAGTTCTAATGGTTTACGCATGTACGTAGTGATGTAGTGAAAAGGTAAAATCGGATATGGGGAGATTTGGGGTAAGTAGTTGATTTTCTGTAGATTTCACATGGGAAGATAATCATTCGGATGATACGCTTGGTATGCTATTTGAAGGTTTAAGAGGGATTGGATGACGAGTGTCGGATCAGTAGCTTCTACTCGACGGAACAAAATTCATAGATTTGGTACTATCCCAATCGGCTTTGGATAAGATCATTTTTTGATGAAGTGCTTAGAAAGTGATCAGATAGAGCAAGGAATCTTTTCTGGTGTGAGTAAGTCATGATTTGGACTTGTGGCATGTGTCAATGTATTTCTAAGGAATCCTGATGCTAAAGACGGTTTTGGAAAGTGTGAAAGAAGGATTAGTGGAATCAGATTATTTTACCGATATAGGTTGGGCAATGGTGTGTGGCTATAGCTAAAGGATTGCGATGATTAAGGTGATATTTGTGGGATCAATCATATTACACCCCGTAGTTTGTACGTTGTAATTCGTTAGGTGTTGGTTGCTTTAAGTATGGACATTGGGGTTACCTCCAAGGATATATGGGGTTATATGCGCTTATCTTATTGTTATGAGGGTTTAAGTTCACATAATAAGCTACAGAAGGATTGGAGGGCAAGTGAATCAAGGAAATTAAGTTTGTTGAACTTTGG
The DNA here is from genome assembly GCF_019175385.1 of Lycium barbarum. Taxonomy (NCBI): domain Eukaryota; kingdom Viridiplantae; phylum Streptophyta; class Magnoliopsida; order Solanales; family Solanaceae; genus Lycium; species Lycium barbarum. Next base: position 49,963,919 of record NC_083348.1, on the reverse strand, counting down.
AGAACATATGAGGGAAAATTTTGGTCCAACTTGGAGAAAGAATATCTTTTAGTATATGAGGAGTTTTGGAGCAAAGCAAAAGCCTAGATTGAAGTTCATGAAGTCTAGTTTCCAACGCAACAAACCGTTCATCGATAGGACATCAGAGTAGAGAGTTATGGATGCTACAAGTTAGGCCGCCAGAGCAGAAATTAACCCTTCGCGAACGCGACCAAAAGGCCGTGAACGTGAAGAGTAGTACTGAACAAGCCTTCGCGAATGCGACCCAAGGCCGCGAACGCGACGGGAAAATTTTAAGTCGGTTTCCACCGACTTCAACCCTCTATATAAGGATCAAAACCCCTCATGTTTCACCCAATAATTCCCAAAAACACTCAGCAACACATGAGAGCACATATACAACACAAAAGTGAGGATTTTGAGTAATTTCAAGTGACGGAGTATTAATCGAGGTATGGGTAACGAGTAGTTGTGATTATAGTATTGTCTTGCAATGGAGTTGGCTTGGATTCAAGGTGAATATTGAAGATATTGTTGCTCTAGCAAGGACAAGGTATGAATCTTCCCTTATTGATATTGATTTCGGTTTATTTACGAAGATAGAGTTATTAAATTATCGTATAATGAACTGTTGATGGAGAAATTGAATAAAACTCGTGTGGGATGTTTATGGAGTATTTTGGTGTTGATATTATTGTTGTTGATGTTGGTATTGTTGTTGTTGTTGGTTGTTGGATTGTGATTTCGGGCTAGGCATAGAAACAGGGGAGATGTTGCCCAAATTTCAGCAGATCCTAAATGGATTTAAATTAGAGGCTTATGACGAGCGTATGTGATGAGCCTAACAATAGTATGAATGGTTGTGTATGTAGATCATGAGACTACGAACGAACTTAAGTAAATTGCAAGACAGGAAGTGAGTTGGAAAAGTCAAGAAGTAAGCTCCAAGGTATGTAAGGCTAGTCCCTTTCTTTCTAAAGGCATGGTTCTCTTCTTATGAACCCATAAATGTTTTTCCATAACATCCTTATTCTCAAAAGCTAAAAGTTCATGATCCTCAAAGTTCCTCTATGGCTAAAGATAGATGTTTCCCATAATGATAATGGTGATGATGATGATAAATGAATTCCATAAGATCCTCATCTCCAAGAATGTTAGAAGTTCATGATTCTTAAAGTTCTTATGATGCTAAAGATCAATAATTTCTATGATGACTATGATGATGATTACGATGACTTCATTTATAAAGATTTCAAAGTATATGGATTTTATGTTATTATGAGATTATTGAGCCTATTTCCAGATTTTCTTGATGTCATTCATTATTGTTGATCTCACCTTATGCTACTCGTTCCTTCAAGGTGGGATATAGCAATGATGTTTATCCCATAATATAATCGGAGGCTACCGACCTTACGTCACTCCGATAAAGTTATAGCTTTTATTTGGGCTCTCATGCATGCTATTTATATATTATATATGTATGTGTGGGGATATGGGAAAAAGGGTAGGCGTTATATACGCATAACCACCTGATCAACTGGATATCGTCCCGGACGCAGGATGCCCGGACGCGGGGATATATGGGATAAATGGATCGGTCTGTTCGCTCCGCGGCAATATAATATATTTATGGATCGGGTCGTTCGTTCCACGACAATATAATCTATTTATGGATCGGGCTGCACGTTCCACAGCATTACTATTTTGTGTATATATGTATGAGAAATGTTTTTCTAAGAAAAAGCCAAGCATGCATGATATTCGCCTTACGAGGCAATTAGACGTACGGGTTATCTCTTTATCTCATATTATGCTTCATATCTCTTATTATGTCTCTATTCATGCCTTACATGCTCAGTACATTGTTTGTACTGACGTCCTTTCTTGTGGACGCTGCGTTCATAGCCCACAGGTATAGACAGATGAGACGAGGACCCTCCACAGTAGGCTGCCTCCAGGTACTAGTCTTGATTGGCGGGCTCCACTTCTTCCTGGAGCATTGTCGAGTCTGGGTTTGTATATGTATTTTGTATTAAGGGTATGTCGGGGGCCCTGTCCCGACTTCTGTACTTCAGTCATGTTCATAGAGGCTCTGCAGACAGTCTCTTGTATGTTTTTTAGTTATTTTTTTCCTGTAGTTATGTCAGCTTCGTAGGCCCATTGTACACATTCATATACATGATATTACATCCGCTTTTAGTCTCTTTGGTCTTACATTTCCATTTGAGAAATAAAAGATACGAGTTACAGCTTGGTTCGCTCGGTCCCCGTAGGGCGCCAGGTGCCAATCACGCCTTACCTAGGTTGGGGCGTGACATTGCAGACAAAGGTGTGGTTATAATCAAATCAGGGGATTCGAGCGGATTCAGTTCGAATATACGAGGATTCAGCTATGGAAGAAACATCGGGCATGGAGAAATGGAAATATGGGTCTTAGAGCTAAGTTGAAAAGAACTTTAAAAGATAAAGTGGACAAGCGATGCTATCAGTGAATTTCTTGCCTTTGAAGGCTCACATGAGGTGTCACGACCCAATTACGCAAAGTCACTCTGGCACCTACAATTTCCCACCTCGGTAGGGGAACCCTTTCCCAAATCATCAATTTATACCACAATAAAGTAAATAGAGCAGAATAAGTAGAAGTCTGAAATCATAAATAATCATAATATGCGAAACATAAATAAAATCCCCAAGGAACTCGTCTGACTCGTACGAGAGCAACTAAGTAATGTCTAGAATATACAAGTCTCAAATACTAAACACATCTGTCTGAATGTAAGAAAACAAAGACAAGGATAGAGGAGTCTCCGGGCCGCGACTCATCAGATGCTCACGCTAGATACTTGTAAGCCAGGCCTCGAAAATTAGTCTCGGAAGTGGAAGCGAAACCTGACTCAAACTCTACACCCCAAAAAGGAGTGTAGCAAGGTAGCATCATTACAAACAACACTGTCAAGACCTAATTTAGGATCGCACAGGCACCTACCTTTCCCTCCTCGGTAGGCGAACCCTCAATCAATAACACAGTAATCAAGTAAAGACAATTTCAATATTCCCAATAACTAAGTACGATTAACAACGGATATCAATTACCTAATAAACTCCAATATTGAAAGTATTTACAACCATTAAATAAATAAAGACTCTTTTCAAATTCCCACGACCTGGTCTAGACTAATATAAGAGCAACTAAATGATATGGATTACAACAACACTACTAGACCCAGCCTCCATCCCAGAATGAAATGGGAGGAGGCCTTCAGATTAGGCACCGCGCATCTCCGAAAATGTTGCAATCAATCACCTGAAACACTCTACACCCGAAAAAGGTGTAGCAAGAGCAGTATCAGTACAATCAACGAGTACTGAGTAAGTATCATAAGACGACAATGGTTAGGAACACATATCAGTAAAAGAAGTCATAAATAAACATGATCAGCAACTAAATCAAGTCCTACGTCTATTTACCACACAATATGACACCAAGACCCTTAACGCATTCCATACTCCGCTAATAACCACAAGCCAGATCCACAACAATATCACGACAATCATATATCATTATTACCATTTGTTTTTAGTCTAGGAGTCGACTCTTCACTAGGATATCTTTAGTCTACATCCTTTAGAGGCCAAACATACAACTGATCCTACGAACGATCCACAAGACAAACCAACCAGTAAAAGTTACAGATAATCGAAGACAAGTATACATCATCGCCTAAGTAGCATCTAATCCCAATTGTACCAAGTCTCAACATATCAATCTGAATCCAACATCACAAGTAAACACCAAATCATCTCAAAAAAGCCATAATGCAATACAATGCAATGATGTATGAATGCAATGCAATGTCATGCCAATGTTGTGTACAGATGTACTCTGATGGAAATATCGACATCTCGGTAGCACAACCAAGTGTGACTCGCGAAGTCTAAGTGTCACCCGTCCCGGATCTTTGCCCAATAGACAGACGGGACCCCGGATCTTTGCCCACGGGGGGTTCTCACCGGCACCAATTTGGGGGACCTGCGGAGTCCATGCACTCACTCAATCAACGATTCCAGAACTAATATCAGATATCGGCCATCTCACGTCACTCAAGTAAAAATCGAGCCCAGCTCATCACAGTATTTCATCAAGTATCATCAGTATCTCAACAGTGTATCATGAAAAATGAGAGTACGTGCAATGCATGTATCATCATCAATAATCATGCTCAATATCACAAGTACCAACAATGGTACGCCAACATTATATCCGAATCACAAACACCAACAATGGGCGCGCCAACAATATATCTGAATCACAAACACCAACAATGGGTGCGCCACCAATATATCAGAGTCACAAGCACCAACATGAGTACGCCAACTAAAAATCTGTCACGACCCAATTTAGGCTCGTACGGGCACCTATCTTCCCACCTTGGTAAGCGAACCCTCTCGTTTAAACAACGCTTCAATCACATAACATTCCTCTCAAAAGCATTTGGAAATTAAGAAAAACAGTGGAATTTCATTTATAAATACTAACTCGAATGTTACATAATTTGACAATACATTTTTACAGACTCGATACAATTTTTCCATGACCTGGTCTAGACTAATACAAGAGCGACTAAGTAAATTCCAAAATGACATCATATTCTAAGACTCAACCTCCAATCTCGGAATGAAATGGGAGGAGGCCTTCTAGACAAGCACCACAAAAGGTTGTAGCAAGTGCAATATCAGTACAACCACACGTACTAAGTAAGTATCATAGGCTGACAACGGTTAGGAGTACATATCAGTAAAGAATTTCACGAATAATGATGATAATCACTAAATCAAATCACATATTCCAAAGTAGTAGATCACAACTTCAATATGACTTAAGTCACAACTAATCTTCAACTAATTATAAGTTGGCCCAAACACCTATACAAATTCTTAACATCTTTATGTCCACCTTGCTTGACACAATACACTACGAGTCTTAGACTAATTTAACAGGCACAAGTTAATAGTATAAGTCAGAAGAATCGAGTCCAAATGTTCATTATTGCCTATGTATAGCACCTAAAACCCCATATAATAAGTCTGAGTATATCCGATACAACCAATCATACGCTATAGTCATCACAATACGATCATCGCAACTGAATCATCACAATCAAATCATCATAACAGAATCATCCCAATATAATCATCTCATACATCTCGACCAATCATAATGCAATGCAATGCGATAATGGTATGAATATGATGTCATGCCGTGCTATGCCATGCCAATGAGGTGTACGCATGCACTCCGGACGGAAATATCGACGTCTCGGTAGTACAACCCTGTGTGACTGGCGAAGTCTAAGTGCCACCCGTCCCGGATCTTTGCCAAACCGACAGACGGGACCTGGCTAATTGCTCGCAGGGGGAGTCTCATCGGCACCACCCTGGGGGATCCGCGGAGTCCATGCACTAACAACGATTCCGAGATAACATCGGAATCGGCCATGCAACAATGATGCAGCACAGATCATCGGTCATCGACCTCTCACAATCACTCAAGTAAAGAGTTGCTCAATCAATGATACCGGATAATTACCATCTATCGGCCATGCATCATGAATATGAGGGAAGGTATGCAATGCACACCTCAACAATTCCGGAATTGAACCTCGGACATCGCCCTTCTCACAATCACTCAAGTAAAAGAGTTTATCAAATATCAGTTTTATACAATCAACGATTCCGGATTGGATCTTTGGACATCGGCCTTTTACAATCACTCAAGTAAGGAGTATATCAAATATCAGTTTACTCAATCAACGATACCGGATCATCACCAGGTATCGGCCATGCATCATGAATGTGTGAGAATGCATGCCATGCATATATCAAGTATCAACAACCAAGTTCAATATCATGAATACCACGAGAGGGTACGCCAATAATGTATCATAACACAATACCAACTATGGTATGCCAATAATAAATCAGTCATGACAGTAACACAGATTCAGATATCTACCACTACTCATAGTGTCAAATCCTCAACTAGAACAATAAATACACATAACGGGTGGCTAGCCCAACACACATCAAGTCAATCATTTTAATTTACGGCATTACCACTTCCCTAATCAGTATTTTACTTAGGATAAGAATCTCCCCTATTCTCGAGTCATTCGTTACCATTTAACTTAGACATCGTTCACTACCATGGTACAATTTATATTCTCAACTAGCTTTTAGAGTTAGTTCAAATAACTTTCTCGAAGGGCATAATTAAATTTCGTCCGCTACTCCCAAGTTACATAAATCCACCGATAATCAACAAAGCCACATCAACACCTAAGGAGTCTACAAGCCATGAGCCCAAACAAACAAGTCGCACATAACAATACCTTCCTAAGGTTTCATCCCATATCTCCAAATTCCTATACATGCATTCTCCGTTTCTTCTACACAACAATACGGAAAACTAATCGGAGTCTATCGAAAGGAAAGTCGTAACCTACCTCAGGGCCGAGCAGGTACCACGAACATCCAACGATGCCTCAATTAATCACCACCGCGTAATCTATATGAAAATCTCAAAGACAACCATGAGGCCCAAGAGTAGAATTCACCTTTATGGCCCTTTTTAAGGACTTTGAAATTGCTATGGTAGATATGGAATTTTATCCTACCTAAAAGTTCACTATCACAACCCTAGTTGGTCAATCAACCCTTATTTAGGACATTCATGACCATATCCAAGTCACTAGTTTGGTCAAATTGCCATTTTAGGCTTGTTTCAAGAAACCCATTTCCAAGATCTAAAATAGAGACCCCTAAGTGTTTTAATGGGGTAGGTGAAGGATTAGGTTGGGGGATCATGTTAGGATGATGAGGATAGGAAAATATTCCAAGGACTTTATATCGAGAAGGACAAGGGTTCATCATTTTGGAACTTAAGAGATTTGAGATTCCCATTTGTGACTCTAGACAAGGATCCTTAATGAGAATCAATGTTGGGAGAATGGATGGAAGAGGTTAGGGTAATAACCTTTCCCAAGGAAGTATCATTTTTTGCTCCAAAATTACTCCAAAGGCGGCTGGACTCTCTAGGGCTTTGAGAAATGAAGTCAATTCCCGAAATGTCACTTAAATAGGTGGAATTCACTATGCGAAACCGCCCTGGCGGTAGGTGTACCACTGCAGCGGTACCGCCAGGGCGGCCAACACACCGCTATAGTAGTTTAGCAGTCACATGCGGTTACCGCTACGGCGATTGGTATACCGCCACAGCGTCACCACTGTAGCGTCCACGCGACCGCTGTAGCGGTCTGGCTCTATTTGTTTGCTCACATTTCTATTGCTTACGCGATGCGCACGATGATCTTGGTTTGGCTTGAAAGGTTTCCAAGATACGAGAAGGTGGAGACATCGTTAAGCCCCATAGTTGTCGCCTTCCTTAGAATTTTACCGTAACGACGAAACAGGTCGTTACAAAATCAAAGTCACCAATACCAACATGGGTATGCCAACACTATCATCAATATCTACACAAGTCATACGGAATTATATCCACGTATCAACATCAAATTAAGGTACCACCATAACAAAAACAAGTTGTAACTACAATTCTCAATACCAATTACTCACTCGTGGAATCAAGCCAACACCATAGATCAACTCAGTCGCAATACAATATTACTGCTCTTCCTTTATTAGCCTATTAGCTTAGTACAAGTAAATTCACCTCCTACTCACAAGGCATCATTCCTGCTCAGTCTAGAACTCAATCGCAGTTGTTGATACATTTTATCCTTCCATTTAACAACTAGATTCACTATTAATAGCATAACACACTTAGTCACATATTATGGAAATTCTCATCGTGAGACACAGAAAATAGGTATCACCCACTACTCCCAAGTCACATAAAATCCATCGATACTCACAAAAATCAAATCAAGCATCCTAAAGAATCTACATGCCACAAGCCCGAACATACAAATCACATAATAATACCATCCTAGGATTCCATCCCAAATCTCCAATTCCTACACATGCATTCTTCGTTCTTTCTAATACATGAATATGGGAAACTAACCGGAGTTTACCAAAAGGGAAGTCGTAACCTACCTGGCAGCCAAATAGGTGCCACGAACCCACATCTTGTTTCTTCTTTCGAAGCGTCTCCCAAAAAATCAAACTCTATCACATATGAATTCTATGTAAGAAACCATGAATAATGATACCCATAATGACTATATTCTATTCGGGTCAAAAACCCACTCTTTAATTTAGGAAACAAGACTCAAGGGCAAAAGGGAATTTTATGACCAAAATACCAAATTCAATACCAAAGGGTTAAAACCCATTACTTTAATCATAGGAATACTCAATTAATTCTCAAAATCATCATTAATGTGAAAATCCCCCAATTTTGGTCTAAGAACCCTAACTTTAATCCCACAATTTTATCACTAAAATGGAAGAAACATGTTTACATAGTTTATAATAATCAAATCCATGCTTAATGAAGCTAACCCAACCAATAATACAAGATTCTAATGCCAAAAACTCATTAGGGAGAAAACCCATAAAACCCCTTCTTTTAATCTTAAGCTTTTTATGGAAAATATGAATCTAGCTGGTTTGTTCCCAACATATTCAAGCATATTCAACATTAATCTTACTATTCAGGAAGATTCTAGGAACCAAAAATGACTTAGAACTTAACTCAAGAACCCATTTGAAGACCCATTAGATTCTATGGATTCTAGGTTATGCTAGATGATTAAAAGAGGTTAATGAAACCATAATAGGGTAGGAATGTTACCTTAGGGAAGAAATCACTTGAAAACCCTCCAATTCGCCTCCACAAAGCTCACAAGTTGGAATAGAAATAATGACTAGGGTTTTGGGGTTTTAAACTTATAAAAACTGCTCGTCGACCGCTCCAGCGGTCACCCTTACTGCTTCAGCGGTACCGTCCCAGCGGCTATGCAAACCGCTATAGCGATCAAGGCCAGGAACTCAACTTACCGCTGCACCAGCAACCACACTGCTACAGCGGTCCTTGTGCCGCTACAGCGGACACCAGACACCAGAAACTGTTCCCAAGTTTCACAATTTCATCAAGAAATCCAACAATAACCCGAGGCCCGAAACACACAAACCAGATACACAGACATACATAAAAACGCGCTACGAACTCTCCCATGGCCTCAAATTTCCCAACGGAGGTTTCGTTGACCAAGTCAACTCTAGGTCAAACGATTTTCGCTTAAAGTCACATTCCTAAAGGGTGTTCCAAAACTCAAAACGATGCCTAGGAAGCCATGGCAACTATCTTCTCAGGTCCAAATAGTTCTAACAAGACTCAGGAACGGGTCAATGAGGGTAAAAACGGAATAATCATAGTAACGACAAAACGGGTCGTTACAAACACATACTGAGTAGGCATCATAGGCCTACAACAGTTAGTTAACATATATAAAGGAAGAGACTAAAAAATGGACTTGCTCACAATCAAGTAGAAAGCATAAACACATATCCAAGAATAATAGCTCAAGTACTGAAATATCCAAGAAACCCTCAATGAATTATATCTAGATAAAGCCTATAGTGAAGCATCTAAACCCAAGGCTTGCCAAGTTTTCCACAATTCCTTAGAATAACCAAAAACTCTAGTATCGGCAACAATATTTTCAGAAACCTCAAGTTTTAACCTAGGAGAAAGTTTCTAATCCTCGAATCCATTAATTCCCAAATATATATTAATCAGGCACACGGTGATCTCAAATCAATAACCAACCAGGGAGTTAATGTTCAAGAACACCGTACAATACAATGAATAACCATTACCAGAAATCAGATGTATGAGCGAATGCAATGCAATGATAAACACATGCTCCGGACGGACGATGTCTACTCTCCGACAGTCATGACCCAAGGGGGACCCACAAATTCCATGTACCTGCTGCGGCGCACAGTCTAATCCAAGTCAGTGTTGTGGAACGTGCAACCTGATCCCAATCAGTGTTGCGGTACGTGCAACCCGACCCAAGTAAGCGTTGCGAAACGTGCAACCGGGTCCAATATATGTGTATATATATGTGTTGCGGCGCGCAACCCGATTCAAATATATGAGTATGAATGCATGCATGATATCATTGCCAATAAGAGTATATCAATAAAAAAATCGTGCCACACAAGGACACATATCCCAATACCAAGATCAATATCAATTCTTTCCTCTTCACAAGTTAATAACCAATAACTAAGAGATATGGGTTCACAACCATGAATAAATCACTAAGTATTCATATCAGAGTATCATGAAAAATGAGAATGAATGAAATGCATAATATCAATGAATGATGACAACAAATCAAATCAATCGTGCCACACATGGACACATATCTCAATCACAGTATCAATATCATAACTTTACTTTAGTTTCCTTTCCTTTCCAATAACCTCAACAATGATAAATACGCTCTCCAAATCATAATATAACCGCTAAGTATCAACTCTAGAATCAATCACGTGGTGACAAGCCAACAAATCACAATAAGGCAACAACTCAATAGAACACAATAAGGCGACGAGCCATTGTCAACAACAATACCACCCTAAGAATCCATCCCAACTTCATACCCGAAGTCATAACATGCTGTCTCCGACAATCACTAACTCTACATATGCTTTACTAACCGAAATCTAACCATAAGGTAAGCTGTAACCTACCTAGAATGCTGAACAGGAGCCACGAACAACCACATCTTTGCCTTGCCCTTTCATAGCGTCTGTAAATACTCAATGTCTAGTTATAAATGTAATCTAGATTAGAAACCATGAAGAACAATATCCATATTGCTAAGCTTCTAAATTAGGTCTAATCCAACCTATAGAAGTTTGGAAAACGGGCTCACAAGGGTAAAATGGAAAATTCTAAGGTGGAATATGCAATTCAAGTCTAGATGATCAAAACCCACTAATAAATTGCTAGATTAACTCAAGATTAAGAAAAATTTGAATTAAAGTGAACCCCAAAATTTGGGTATGAATCCTAACTTTTCAATCCACAAATTGACCTCTAAAAATGGAAGATATAAGCTTAACAACAATGAATATATCAGATTCAAGGGTTATACTAGCCAATTTCTACTTAGGAAGTCTAAAAACTATTTTAAGAGTTTCTCATAAAAACCCACTTTTCCTCTTTGATTCTAGCATAATGATTAAGAAAGGAAAGTAATGAATTCTAAGGCCAATGATCTTACCTCTGTGAAGATTCAGTCCCAAGGCTGTCAAAATTGCCCAAGTATGCTTAGAAAAGGATGGAATGAAATGACAAGGATGGAGGGATTTTAACCTAAAAAAATGATTAGAAAACTGCCCATCATGCACTGCAGCGGTATGGGCAACCGCTATAGCGAACCCGCCATGGCAGCCCAAGGCCCACTATGGCTCCTAAGCCAAAAGTACACAGACCTCGCTACAGCAGCTTCTTGACCGCCACAATGGATAACTGTCCATTGGGGCTATTGGTGCTATGTTTTAATGATGACAAACTATTTTCATGTAGGTACCCTACTTAAAGGAACCCAAAGATGCAGCAATCCCATTGGACATACAAAGCCCATTTGACAAGTAAAGCTCAGTTGGCTACAAAGGGAAAAAACCACAAAGTGCAAAGAAAATAAGCCCATGCTTATTTATGGGCCATACTTATTTATGGGAACAAAGTACCAGATCAAGCCAAGGTTTCAATTAAGTAAGATTATAGAATCTTACACTATGTCAAAGGAAGGGGAATCAATCAAGAGATCAATCAGTGTCAATCATAAAAATTTCAAGTTTAATCAGATCAGGATTTACAAGGAAAGAAGTACCAAATTTAAACCATTCCAACAAGGCAAATACTGGACAAGGAAAGAAGTCGTACAACATTAATAGGTCTTACTTTGTTCTTGGAAATTAGGATCCTCAATATTCCAAATTTACAAGGATCAATTCTCTTGGGTTGACATCATTGCTGAAAGAGTCTAACAGCTAAAAAATTGAGGAATTTAAATACAAGACTCTAGAGACGAAGAAAAACATATGTTTGTCTCATTCTCTCAAGTTCTCTACTTTACTTTTTATAAACATGTAACGACCCATTTGGTCGTTATAGTCCTTTTGGCACTTTCGCCACTTCTGAGCGTTTATTGACTCATTTTGACCCGAGGTTGACTTTTGGGCAACGAACCTTTTTCGGAGTTTCGTTAACTCCGAGAGGTCCGGAAAATTGTTTAGAACTTGTATGTATGATTTGTTCGGATACCAATGCATTTTGGTGCATTTCGGGACTTTGGATGGGAAATGGAAAGTAGGCACCGGTGGTTGACACGGTCAACGAGACTTCCGTTGGAAATTTTGAGACCACAAGTCCGTTCGTAGCATATTTTTGTATAAGTTTAGGTTGTCGGATTATGAGCAGATGGCCTCGGGAATAACCCAAAAATTCGATGGAAGACTTAGAGAATGTGGGGATTTCTAGTGTCTGGTGCCCGCAACGGCGGCACCAGAGCCTTGGCAGCGTAGTGACCGCTGGGGCGGTCATGCGAAAAGGGCCCTCACCGCTGCAGCGGTGTCCCCGACGCCGCAGCGGCACCGCTGTAGCGGCAACACCCTCGTCGTGGCAGTGACGGGCAGTGGAAATTTTTTAAATGCATCTTAAAATAAGACCTAGTCCCTCATTATGTCATAACACAATATTGGAGCTTGGGAAGGCTGTTCTTAGGGATAAATTGAGGAATTTCTTGGAGGTAAATCTTATTCTAATCACTTACTTCCCTTTAATCATTATCATCTTAGAATCATCCTGTCACACCCCAATCCTGATAGGGCATGAGGGGCACCCGACTCTCATCAGAGTCGAGCGAACCCTCAGACATTCGCTCTATCAAAAACCTATCATTTCAAAAAAAAAACATTTAAGAACATAAAACTTTTCCAAATAGAAATCATTATATTTATAACGATAATGAAAACTTCAATCAAATAAGTACTTTAAACCAATTGAAATCATCTAAAATACATACTCTTTTAAAATTCACAAATGACTCAATTAACATCACTTTGTCGACATCTCGACATACATATCACAGGACATTGTCTGCAGAAGTCTCTAAGAAGTAAACTGAACATTATGAGTCACGACAGGGCCCTGACATACCCATAATCATACATATCTATACATGACTCAGCACATCTCCAGAATGAGGTGGAACTTGCGAATCCCAGCTGACGTCCAAGCATCCTAGCTATACAATTAACTTGCCAAACAGTCTGGGGCTGCAGCCATGAACGCAGCGTCCCCAGGAAAAAGGACGTCAGTACGGACAATGTACTGAGTATGTAAGGTTCTAACAAATCACAATCATAATTTGACTTAGGAGAGAAGAAATCACAAGCTAACTCAATACCTGCAGCCTTCACTGGAAGAAACATAAATGTGCACACGAAATCTCAAAATAATATTTAAGTAAATAATGCAATCCAACACACATGCCGCTTCCGACATGTTTACAGAATGGTCCCTTTGGACAGCCGCTTCCGGCTAGTATCACAATAGTCCCTTCGGACGGCCGCTTTCGGCATAATAATGATGGCCCCTTCGGGCAGCCGCTTCCGGCTTAATATCACCATCATATGAACACAAACTCAATCCACAATATCAATTTCAATTCATATCATAAGTCACTAATCAACTCATCACAATCCAGTTATTAGCCTTAGTCTTTCATTAGAAGTTATCAAATTTAAATCTCACTAAACTTAGGACGACATACTTCCAGGTTTGAGGGTAGAATTGTTATGAAATACTTACTACTTATATTCTACTCAATTTCATCTTATTGCCCTAACCAAAGAATAAATGATCATATCAATACAGAGGGATGATACTATGGAATGTAAACATAAATTGTAAATGAAATGAAGTAGTAAAATCTCGCACCCCCTTCGGAGTGGTTTTGAAAATCAAACTTTATGTTTCCTTTAGTATAAAACTCATTTCCTCGAAATCATTAGTAAAACCATATACACAACTCAACCTGGCACCTTATGGGTGTTCCCTTAAGAACAGAATAGGAGTACAATATCAATAAGCCATCACAAGAAACATTTAGACCTTACTCGTCTAAGAATGGAATCATACGGAGTACGTATAGAATGAATAACAATAAGAATCATGCCAAAGGAAGAAAGGTTTGCCTTATATACCTGGAAGCTTACTTTTCACTTTCCAACTTACTTCTTGTCTTGAAATCTATGTAAGATCATTCATAGTCTCCTAATCTACATATAAAAGCATTCATAATATTGCTACGCTTGTCGTCATATGCTTATCTTAAGCCTCCAAATTAAATCCTTTAAGAATTTTCTCAAAATTCGAGCAGCATCTCTTCTGTTTATATCCTCAACCCGAAATTATAATACCAACAAACATTTATTACAACAACCACATCGGAAGTAACAACAATAACGCGACAACAACAACATCAACTTAACTGATTTCCGTCATTAATTCTGTAGTTCTCATCTCACAATTTAACTGTGACCCGGATGAATTTAAATATATCTAGGAGAGGAGAATTCTTACCTCGTATGCCAAGAACTCCTCTTCTTCCACCTTATTTCACTGTAAAGAAATCTCCGATTTGCTATCATCCGGAGGAAACCGACGCCGGTATAACCTCTATGTTGTTCTTCACGTTTTTTTCTTCGGTGAAATGAAATTGTCCCGTGTCACGTTGCTGCTCTTTCTTCACACGTTGATCAGGGAATTTACATATATATGATAAAGATGTTTCTGCCAACAATAAAACTTTGCTTCATTGCTTTTTCTCAAGAGACCAAAAAATTAGCTAATTGTGAAAATCTCTAAAGTTGTTGCTAACGTTTTTGCTTTAGAGAAATTGTAAATAAAGGATCTAATAATTGTCATCATTTTAAGGACCATGGGGTCCACATCCCATTTATTCAATTTGGATAACTACTTTGTAAAGCTTCTACCACTACATAAAAATGCATAGTCACTCCGTGCAGTTCATCCAGGGACCACGTGGAAATCAAACAATTCACTACTTATCCATTAAATAATTACTTAATTCCTTTATCTCTGCCACACTCCATATTTAACCAATTACACCCATAATTAATTTCTTGGTCCCAATTCACTCAAACATGGACCACTTTTAACAAACTTCATATACTCATTATCATAATCATGTGGTATAATTCTAGTCCATAGCCTCTTTATACATACACCAAATATTATTCTCAATCACCATGGTCACACTTGTTAAGTCCTATACTATTTCGGGACCTCATCCTTTTATACTCCGATCTCTTTATTTGCATACTTGTGTATAACCAAAAAATGTCCTGTCCGAGCGGCTCAAACCATAGCCCGAATTTGTTTAACCTCTAACCTTCACGACACTTACTTATCACTTGTTAAGAATTACATAAATACTTATAACCTCAAGATAATCTTGTCCTCCGAGCTTATGTCGGTTAACTTACGAATAATCCAACGTACAAAATAACGGGATGTAACACCCTTCCCCCCTTAAGAACATTCGTCCTCGAATGTTAAACTAGTCTATAGAGTCTTATAAAAAATTCGGCAGAGTTTCCTCTATATTTCTTACTATCCAAAACCTGCACGCAGCAAATACCAACAACACCTCACAGGGCTAATATATATATATATATATATATATATATATATATATATAGATATATATATATATATATATATACGACATATCTCCGCCACACAGGGCTCCCAATTTCAAGTAAAAGTACAAAGATATCGAAACTTACCTCATATATTACACCTCGAGATGTATCTGATCCTTTAGCGATCTGCCCTGTTATACCTTCCTATTTACTTTCCCTTTCATTCTTCAGCTTTACATTTCAATCATACCTCAATATTCGTACCTTACCCGACACACATCTATTGTACCGTTGCTTACCTTTGTACTGATTCATTCAATTTGTTTAGCTCACAAACTTATAACTGAACTTATCATCAAGAGATGCAGTTAATCAATTCCTCTGTTGTGCTTACACTGACTTACCTCTATGACAGCCAATCCATCATCATATAAATACATATTCTGATAGTGTAGCCTCAACGAAGTGACTTACCTTTGTAACTTCCATTATTATTACTCACTTTGTTCTGTCGATACCGTTCTTCTGCTGAAATCAAGGTTAGTATAAGGAATCTCATTTCCTATGGCTTAGCTCTATCACACGGTCTTAGATATGAAAGAAGAATAACCACCCTAAATGCCTTGTACCCTCCTGTTTATAAATGTGACGCGCAACACACCATAAACAAGACTCTACTAGACACGACTTTGCAGATAACCCTTAGGACAAACTGCTCTGATACCACTTTGTCACACCCCAATCCTAATAGGGCATGACGGGCACCCGACTCTCATCAGAGTCGAGCGAACCCTCAGACATTCGCTTTACGAAAATCTGTCATTTCAAAAAAAAACATTTAAGAACATAAAACTTTGCCAAATATAAATCCACAAATGACTCAACTGACTTCACTTTGTTGACATCACGACAAACATATCACAGAACACTGTCTGCAGAAGTCTCTAAGAAGTAAACTGAAAATTATGAGTCACGACAGGGCCCTGACATACCCATAATCATACATATCTATACATGACTCAGCACAGCTCCACAATGAGGTGGAACTTTCGAATCCCAGCTAACGTCCAAGCATCCTAGCTATACACATAACCAGCTAAACAATCTGGGGCTGCGGGCATGAACGCAGCGTCCCCAGGCAAAAGGACGTCAGTACGGACAATGTACTGAGTATGTAAGGTGCTAACAAATCACAATTATAATTTGACTTAGGAGAGAAGAAATCACAATCTAACTCAATACCTGCAGCATTCGCTGGAAGAAACATAAGTGTGCACACGAAGTCTCAAAACAATATTTAAGTAAAAAATGCAATCCAACACACATGTCGCTTCCGACATGTTAACAGAATGATCCCTTCGGACAACCGCTTCTGGCTAGTATCACAATAGTCCCTTTGGATGACCGCTTCCGGCATAATAATGATGGCCCCTTCGGGCAGCCGCTTCCGGCTTAATATCACTATCATATCAACACAAACTCAATCCACAAATATCAATTTCAATTAATATGATAATTCACTAATCAACTCATCACAATCCAGTTATTAGCCTTAGTCTTTCATTAGAAGTTATCAAATTTGTATCTCACTAGACTTAGGAGGATATACTTCCGGGTTTCATGGTAGAATTGATATGAAATTCGTACTACTTATATTCAACTCAATTTCATCTTATTGGCCTACCCAAAGAATAAATGATCATATCAATACAATGGGATGATACAATGGAACGTAAACATAAATCGTAAATGAAATGAAGTAGTAAAATCTCGCACCCCCTTCAGAGTGGTTTTGAAAATCAAACTTTATGTTTCCTTTAGTATAAAACTCATTTCCTCGAAATCATTAGTAGAACCATATACACAACTCAACTTGGAACCTTATGGGTGTTCCCTTTGGAACAGAATAGGAGTACAATATCAATAGGACATCACAAGAAATATTTAGACCTTACTCGTCTAAGAATAGAATCATATGGAGTACTTATAGAATGAATAACAACAAGAATCATGCCAAAGGAAGAAGGTTTGTCTTACATACCTGGAAGCTTACTTTTCACTTTCCAACATATTTCTTGTCTTGAAATCTACGTAAGATCATTCATAGTCTCGTAATCTACATATAAAACCATTCATACTATTATTAGGCTTGTCGTCATATGCTTATCTTAAGCATCCAAATTAAATCCTTTAAGAATTTTGCCGAAATTCGGGCAGCATCTCCTCTGTTTATATCCTCGGCCCGAAATTTCAATACCAACAAACAATTATAACAAAAACCAAATCGGCAGTAACAACAACAACATCAACTTATATGATTTCCGACATTAATTCTGTAGTTCTCATCTCACAATTTAATGGTGACCTGGATGAATTTAAATATATCTAAGAGAGGAGAATTCTTACCTCATATGCCAAGAACTCATCTTCGTCCACTTTATTTCACTTTAAAGAAATCTCTGATTTGCTATCATCAAGAGGAAACTGACGCGGGTATAACCTCTATGTCGTTCTTCACGTTTTTTTCTTCTGTGAAATAAAATTTGTCCCTTGTCACGTTGCTGCCCTTTCTTCACACGTTGATAAGGGAATTTGCATATACATGATAAAGATGTTTCTGCCAAAAATAAAACTTTGCTTCATTGCTTTTTCTCAAGAGACCAAAAAATTAGCTAAAGTGTGAAAATCTCTAAAGTTGTTGCTAACGTTTTTGCTTTAGAGAAATTGTAAGTAAAGGATATAATAATTGTCATCATTTTTAGGACCATGGGGTCCACATCCCTGTTATTCACTTTGGATAACTACTTTGTAAAGGTTCCGCCACTACATAAAAATGCATAGTCACTCCGTGCAGTTCATCCATGGACCACATGGAAATCAAACAATTCACTACTTATCCATTAAATAATTACTTAATTCCTTTATCTCTGCCACACTCCATATTTAACCAGTTACACCCATAATTAATTTCCTGGTCTCAATTCACTTAAACATGGACCACTTTTAACACACTTCATATACTCATTATCATAATCATGTGGTATACTTCTAGTCCATAGCCTCTTTATATATACACCAAATATTATTCTCAATCACCATGTTCACACTTGTTATGTCCTAAATTATTTCGGGACCTCATCCTTTTATACTCCGATCTCTTTATTTGCATACTTGTGTATGACCAAAAAATGTCCTATCCGAGCGGCTCAAACCATAGCCCGAATTTGTTTAACCTCTAACCTTCACAACACTTACTTATCACTTGTTAAGAATTACATAAATACTTATAACCTCAAGATAATCTTGTCCTCCGAGCTTATGTCGGTTAACTTATGAATAATCCAACGTACAAAAGTACGGGATGTAACATCCTTCCCCCTTATGAACATTCGTCCTCGAATGTTAAACTAGTCTATAGAGTCTTATCAAAATTTTGGCAGAGTTTTCTCCATATTTCTTACTATCCAAAACCAGCACGCAGCAAATATCAACAATACCTCACAGGGCTAATTTATATAAACGACATATCTCAGCCACAGGGCTCCCAATTTCAAGTAAAAGTACAAAGATGTCGAAACTTACCTCATATATTACACCTCGAGATGTACCTGATCCTTTAGCGATCTGTCCTGTTATACCTTCCTATTTACTTTCCCTTTCTTTCTTCAGCTTTACATTTCAATCATACCTCAATATTCTTACCTTACCCGACTTGCATCTTTCGTACCGTTGCTTACCTTTGTACTGATTCATTCAATTTGTTTAGTTCACAAACATATAACTGAACTTATCATCAAGAGATACATTTAATCAATTCCTCTGTTGTACTTACACAGACTTACCTCTATGACAACCAATCCATCATTATATAAATACATATTCTGATAACATAGCGTCAACGAAGTGACTTACCTCTGTATCTTCCAATATCATCACTCACTTTGTTCTGTCGATACCGTTCTTCTGCTGAAATCAAGGGTTAGTATAAGGAATCTCATTTCCTATGGCTTGGCTCTATCGCACGATCTTAGATATGAAAGAAGAGTAACCATCCTAAATGCCCTGTAGCCTCCTATTTATAAATATGGCGCGCAACACACCATAAACAAGACTCTACTAGACAAGACTTTGCAGACAACCCCTAGGACGAACTGCTCTGATACCACTTTGTCACACCCAAATCCCGATAGGGATTGATGGGCACCCGACTCTCATCAGAGTCAAGCGAACCCTCAAACACTCGCTCTATCAAAAACCTGTTATTTCAAAAAAAAAAAACTTTTAAGAACATAAAACCTTTCCTAATAGAAATCATTATCTTTATAACGATAATGAAAACTTTCAATCAAATTAGTACTTTAAACCAATTGAAATCATCTAAAATACGTACTCCTTTAAAATTCACAAATGACTCAACTGACATCACTTTGTCGACATCTCGACGAACATGTCACAGGACACTGTCTGCAGAAGTCTCTAAGAAGTAAACTGAACATTATGAGTCACGACAGGGCCCTGACATACCCATAATCATACATATCTATACATGACTCATCACAACTCCAGAATGAGGTGGAACTTTTCTAATCCCAGCTGACGTCCAAGCATCCTAGCTATACACTTAACCTGCCAAACAATCTGGGGCTGCGGGCATGAACGCAACATGCCCAAGCAAAAGGACGTCAGTACGGACAATGTACTGAATATGTAAGGTGCTATCAAATCACAATCAGAATTTGACTTAGGTGAGAAGAAATCACAATCTAACTCAATACCTGCAGCCTTCGCTGGAAGAAACATAAATGTGCACACGAAGTCTCAAAACAATATTTATGTAAATAATGCAATCCAACACACATGCCATTTCCGACATATTTACAAAATGGTCCCTTCGAACAGCCGCTTCAGGCTAGTATCACAATAGTCCCTTCGGACGGCCGCTTCCGGCATAATAATGATGGCCCCCTCAGGCAGCCGCTTCCGACTTAATATCACCATCATATCAACAAAAACTCAATCCACAAATATCAATTTCAATTCATATCATAAGTCACTAATCAACTCATCACAATCCAATTATTAGCCTTAGTCTTTCATTAGAAGTTATCAAACTTTTATCTCACTAGACTTAGGAGGACATACTTCCAGGTTTGATGGTAGAATTGTTATGAAATTCTTACTACTTATATTCTACTCAATTTCATCTTATTTCCCTACCCAAAGAATAAATGATCATATCAATACAAAGGGATGATACTATGGAATGTAAACATAAATCGTGAAGGAAATGAAGTAGTAAAATCTTGCACCCCCTTCGGAGTGGTTTTGAAAATCAAACTTTATGTTTCCTTTAGTATAAAACTCATTTCTTCGAAATCATTAATAAACCATATACACAACTCAACTTGGCACCTTATGGGTGTTCCCTTCGGAACAGAATAGGAGTACAATATCAATAAGCCATCACAAGAAACATTTAGACCTTACTCGTCTAAGAATGGAATCATACGGAATACTTATAGAATGAATAACAACAAGAATCATGCCAAAGGAAGAAATGTTTGTCTTACATACCTGGAAGCTTACTTTTAACTTTCCAACTTACTTCTTGTCTTGAAATCTACGTAAGATCATTCATAGTCTCGTAATCTACATATAAAACAATTCGTACTATTATTAGGCTTGTCGTCATATGCTTATCTTAAGCCTCCAAATTAAATCCTTTAAGAATTTTGCCAAAATTCGAGCAGCATCTCCTCTGTTTATATTCTCAGCCCGAAATTACAATACCAACAAACAATTATAACAACAACCACATCGGCAGTAACAACAACAACACGACAACAACATCAACTTATCTAATTTCCATCATTAATTCTGTAGTTCTCATCTCACAATTTAACTGTGACCTGGATGAATTTAAATATATATAGGAGAGGAGAATTCTTACCTCATTTGCAAAAAAACTCCTCTTCTTCCACCTTATTTCACTTTAAAGAAATCTCCGATTTGCTATCATCTGGAGGAAACCGACGCGGGTATAATGTTACACCCCGCGTTTTCAGAGCAGGAGTATGACATTTACCTCACCGTAGTAAGGGAGTGTCGGAGACGTCCCATAATATTTTGAAAAGCACAAGCCATGGAAAGTACGTAACAACGAAGAAAGAGGGTGAATTACGATCTCGTAAGTCGTAATCGGGAAAGAGTATTTTGAAACACGAGAACATGATCATTATTAGTATAATAAGTGATAAATATCATGTATGTAGAGTTTCGGAATATTTCGAGATCGAGCAAATTGAAGAAAATAAGTTCGATGAAAAATTTGAAAAATGCTGGAAGGATTTTTATTCAACTTTGGAGGGGTATATCTCCATGTATAGTTGGAGTTTTAAGGAGTTTCAAAAGCCTAAAATGCCGTTTGTCGAGTCTAGTTTATAATGTAACAAACCGCTCGTTGATAGGACCTCGGAGGAGAGAATTATAGACGTTACAAACTGAACTGTCGCGCATGGATAGTATGTATATTGAAGAATAATGTTCTTGCATGGATAGTATGTAATGATATTGGTATGATGTCGTTGGAATATATACTATAAGGTTGTTATCGTGTTCATTGGAGTCGGAAGGTTTTGAAGAAGGTAATAAATTGAAATCATGCATCTTGGATGAAATATGTGAATTGCTAGTGCGATTGTTGATTATGTTAATAGTTTGGTCGGGTTTGAATTCCCGGATTGTGTTGGTTGAGAATTTGGCTATGTTGAATGTTGAGGATGGTATATTTACAGAGGAAATGCTGCCGAAATTTCGGTAGCCAAGTGTTTCCTTAAGATTTCAACTCTAAGTATACTAATGAGAGTTTTGGTAAAAACGACCAATTTGCTGATTTTGACGAAATTGTGACGTGAATTTGGAATAGCAAAAGGAGCGGAAAGAGGTATGTAAGGCTTCACCCTTCTTTCTATGGCATGTCTTAGGTGTAATAAGTCGGGTACGAGCCTCGGGGACAACTCTGTTCCCCGGAATCCACACCTAAAGTTTTCTCCTTTTCGTTCAATAGAATTGAATTAGAAAGTGTGCCAATTGTGGGAAAACCTCCTAAACCCTTAGCACTTGTATAAATGGGACCCGATTACCCTAAGATCCTCACAAGTAACGCTATGACACGTAATATATGTAAATCGTATACGCTACCTCATCCGGCCCGAGGTGGGCCCGTTACTCTTGGATTTTCCTTATAGTCTTGCTTGACTTACTTGAAGTGAATCTAAAGGGAAACTTTAATCCCGATTTCGTTACCAAATGATAAGTACTATGACTCCTCTAACGAGGATACTTCCATGACGATAATGATAACAATGATGTTAGATAAGAGGATATGCGTATGATACGTACTACCAGAACGACTCTATGACTAAGATGACTAAGCTAAGTATCTTATGTAAACATGAAAATGATAAACTAATTTTCGAATCCTATTTATATTCCCTAGCTATGACTTCATTTTCTAAAGACTTCCAAGCCTATGAACTGCATCTATGACGCCCACGATTTCATTCTACGTTTACTTTAATACTATTCTCCGTTGACCATCTCACCTTAAAATATTCATCCCTTCGAGGTGAGACAAGAGCGATCATGAGTATTCCATAATGTACTCGGAGGTCACCGACCTTACGTCACTCCGATGGCTACATGATTTTCCCTTGGGCTCCCTTGTGTGCTTATATGATGTATATTTATATAAAACATGTATATTTATATAAGATATGTATATATATATATATATAAAACATGTATATGTATATAAGATATATATATAAGTATATAAAATATGTATATGTATATAAGATAAGTAAATGTATATAAGACATGTATATGTATATAAGCTATGTATATGAATACAAAAATATGTGTACGTATATAAGATGTGTATATGCATACAAAGTACATATATGCAAGCTATGTATATGAACCTGGGTTGGGGGGAAGGGATACATGGGGGAATGGGAAGGGAAACATGTTTCATTGCTACCTGATCAGCTGGCTTATCATCCCGGACGCTGGATATATGGGTGAGCCGGTGTATATCGGCGCTATGTGGGTGAGCCGACATTGCTCGGCGCTATGATATGACCTACTATGTCATGACCAGACATGCTATGATAAGATATGCTATGGTAAGCTATACTATGACATGATATGCTATGATCTACCACGACAGGACATGATATGACAAGCTATGATACGCTATGACATGCTATGCTATGGTGAGACATGCTATGACACGCTATGCTATGACACGACACGCTATAACATGCTATGCTATGATATGATGAACTATGATATGATATACTATAGCCTGACATACTATGACACGATATATTATAACGCGATATGCTACGACAAGACAAGATAACATATGATACGATATGATAATACATGACATAGTATAAGTTCTATTTTCTATGTCCTATGACTCCATGACATTATTAATTATACATTATGTTATTGCTTGTGTTATCTTCCATGTCTTACATACTCGGTACACTATTCGTACTGACGTCCCTTCTTGTGGACGCTGCGTTTCATGCCGCGCAGGTCGGCAGACAGGTGGACTTGATCCTTAGGAGCTCTACCAGCGGTACTCTACAGCGCTCCAGTTGTTCCGGAGCCTCACTTCAGTGGTACTATTTTGTGTATGTATTCTTGGGCACGACAGTACTCGGCCCTTTCTATGTATAAGCGTACTATGTCTAGAGGCTCGTAGACAGATATGTACAGTCAGTCAGGTACAGTTAGATATATGGTGTTTTAGCATGTTAATGTTGTTGTATAAAGTGATAACGAAGTTTACTAGGCTATGTTCATAATGACGCTGCTAATGTTAATGTTCAAAAAAAAAAATATATATATATATATATGGCACCGTTCATACGGCTTGCTAAGAGGTAAAGGCAAAACGATAGACAAGGGGGTGCTCGGTACAAGTATCGGGTACTCGTCACGGCCCCTAGTTGGGTCGTGACAGAAGTGGTATCAGAGCAGTTCGGTCCTAGGAGTTTGTCTACGAGCCGTGTCCAGTAGAGTCCTGTTTATGGGTGTGTAGCGCGCCACACTTATAGGCAGGAGGCTACAGGGCATTTAGGAAATATGACCTTCTTTGTGTCCTAAGATCGTGCGATAGAGCTATGCTATCAGGTTTCCATATCCCTTTCCTAATCCTATGCTATGGTTTCAGTACTGTCGATGAAGAGATCAGCTTCAGATGATGGGGGCACCAGTAAGGCCCCTAGAGTATCTCCAGAGCCGAGTAGGGGGAGCCTCGGCTATTCGATTGAGTCAGACCCGTCAGAGGACCCAGCCACAACTCCTCCAGATTTTCTGATTCCCAGAGCGGAGGATCCCGCGGAGGACAGCTATGATACGGATCCGTCGGAGGACCCAGCGACAATTCCTCCCGAGATGCTAACCCCTAGGGCAGGGGACTCCACAGACAGTGGCTATGATACAGATCCCTCAGAGGATTCGACGATGACCCCCCCAGAGCTTCTTACCTCCAGGGAGGAGGATAGTTATGGCACAGACCCGTCAGAGCACTCTTCTGGGATGACAGATGAGGAGGCTTCCGGGGGTACGCCAGTTACCCCCGTGATGGAGGACCGTGCCAGCCCGGCCACCTCGGAGAGTGCTACGGATTTCTCCTGTCCCTTGTTCCGGCCGTCAGAGAACCAGGAATCACCGCTATTCTCTTCGGATTCGGACGCAAGAAATGACGAGGGTCGGGTGAGCGATGAGCAGACAGACGAGAATGAAGAACATACTTCACATGGTAGCTCCCCAGGCCAGGCTCGAGATTGATCGGCTACAGGTATATGAGATTTTCTTTAAAACTTTCTATGTATATGTAACCTCTGCAGGAATACTAATTAATAACGGCAGGTAGAAATTCAAAAAGGGGTCAAAGATTTAGCGGATATAAGTAATGACGACTGAGATGTCCCCGCCACCAGTGTGAATTTAGAAACCCTGGTAAAAGATAGTTATATGTATGGATAGGAGTAAATAGCGAAGATTTAAGCAGAGGCAGTATGGTAGTTGTATGGTTAGGAAAGTGAAGAGAGGAGCGGGACCCGCCGTAAGGACGTTTTGGGAGTTGCTAGAACCCCGACTTACCTTAAATGATGTGACAAAGGTCGTGCGGGGCAGTCGATATAATTATACCGGCATTCACGTATTAAAATGCACTAAAGTTTCAAGGTTAAGCGTGCTAGGATGAGAGCAATATCATGATGGGTGACCCCCTGGGAAATATGCTGAAAATGTCATAAACGGGGGAACAAGAGACGAATGTGAAATTAGGTATCCTAAGGTAAATTAGAGCGTATGAAGTGGTTAAAAACCCTATAGAAGTCGGGTAAGTGGAGACGGACTAGGCTAGCAGAAGGGGAGAAAGCATGACAGGGCTTCAGGACTAAAGAAAGTTTGATTGGCTTCTGGAAGTGTTGGTAAGTAAAATAGTGATGGAAATGTATATATGTACATGACATCTTATCCGTGACAAATTGGTTACAGACAAAAGAAAGAATGAAAAGATCCGAATTCACTGCATGACTAAGAATCGTGGTTATTCTTCGACAAACTTCTGCATTCACCCCTAATGTATTAGCCGAACTAAGGATCAGAAACTTTAAGAGTAGATTGAAGGAAATGAATCATTAAAGAAGAGGTTTGAGATGTTTTTGATATAAGTACACGAATTTCCATTAGTTAGCCAAGGGCCAGAAGTCCAATTGAAGGAAAGAGAAATTAAGTGAGACGTTTCGGTGTTAAATCAGTTGAAGGATAAAGTACCGCAAAGATTAATTCAACTGCTATAGAAAGCAAAGGATGCTAAAATATGACCAGTCTCGAGGTTATTTTAAGGGAGGAAGAATAAGAATAATTCAACTCCAAGGAGACAAAGGCTTGGGACATCTATGAAACGTACGAAAGATACGTGGAGATCGAAGAGGACAAGAATTCCTGAATAAAAAGAAGATGAGATCAAAAATTGGATAAAAGTATGTGGTAGGCACGGGATGAAAGGTGCATAAGATAATGTAAACAATGAAGGCTGAAGAGACAATGAAAAAGATAAAGTATGGAGAGTTAGTAGACAGACAGATTATAAGAAAAGAGATGACCTTGAGTGCAGGCATAAATTTTGGCTACAAAAGAGGAAGGATAAACTGCGTAATTCGAATAAGTTCAATTTTAAATGATCAAGTAAGGATGCAAGTCAGTAAAGTAAATACCGACAAATACGGGTAAAAACATTGATATCTACCTCGGAGCGAACTCTGCCTCAACATTCGAGGACGAATGTTTTTAAAGAGGGGGAGGATGTTACACCCCGCGTTTTCAGAGCAGGAGTATGACATTTAACTCACCGTAGTAAGGGAGTGTCGGAGACGTCCCATAATGTTTTGAAAAGCACAAGCCATGGAAAGTACGTAACAACGAAGAAAGAGGGTGAATTACGATCTCGTAAGTCGTAATCGGAAAAGAGTATTTTGAAACACGAGAACATGATCGTTATTAGTATAATAAGTGATAAATATCATGTATGGAGAGTTTCGGAATATTTCGAGATCGAGCAAATTGAAGAAAATAAGTTCGATGAAAAATTTGAGAAATGCTGGAAGGATTTTTATTCAACTTTGGAGGGGTATATCTCCATGTATAGTTGGAGTTTTAAGGCGTTTCAAAAGCCTAAAATGCAGTTCGTCGAGTCTAGTTTATAATGTAACAAACCGCTCGTTGATAGGACCTCGGAGGAGAGAATTATAGATGTTACAAACTGAACTGCCGCGCAGAAACAACACTGCTACAGCTACTACAGTAATGCTACAGTACTGCAGCAGTACTGTAGCTACAGTATGCCGACCCAATTTAATATAAAAGGGGCAAAAACCCATTTTTCTTCATCAAAAACCCCTGAAAAATTCCAGAAAGGTCAGCCATCAAAGGGCTCTCAAATCTCATACGAAATCAAAGATTTTGAGCAAAATTTCAAGCTACAAGTACTAATCGAAGTCCGGGCAACGCAGAGTCACAAATATAATTTCATTTTGGAGTTGGAGGAGCTTGGGAGCAAGTGAAAAATTGAAGATTTTGTTACTTTAGTAAATACAAGGTATGAATCGTTAAATTTCTTTCTTTATCAACATGGATTAAGAAATAATTGCAAGAATAAGGTGATAGTTTGTTGTATTGATGTTGTTGAATTATGGATTGAGGTTTGAAGAAAATTTTGGATAAAATATGTATATAATCATCTTGTAGAATGTTGAAGATGTTGTTATTGATGTGTTGGCATTAATTTCAACTTCCTTACGAAAGTAAAGATTATTAAATAGTTGTATCACAAGTGGGTTGGTTGAGAAATTTGGAAAATAGTGTGTGGGTTGTTTTATGGCATATGTAGTCGTGTATATGTGTTGAATTGTTGAAGAATAATGAGCAAGTTATATTTAGTGTTTTAGTTGTTGTGTTGTAGATTGCATATAGCAAGTAAAGACTTGATAAGTGTGGTAAAGTATTGGTAATTGGAAGATTATGTATATTGAAGAATAATGTTCTTGCATGGATAGTATGTAATGATATTGGTATGATGTCGTTGGAATATATACTATAAGGTTGTTATCGTGTTCATTGGAGTCGGAAGGTTTTGAAGAAGGTAATAAATTGAAATCATGCATCTTGGATGAAATATGTGAATTGCTAGTGCGATTGTTGATTATGTTAATAGTTTGGTCGGGTTTGAATTCCCGGATTGTGTTGGTTGAGAATTTGGCTATGTTGAATGTTGAGGATGGTATATTTACAGAGGAAATGCTGCCGAAATTTCGGTAGCCAAGTGTTTCCTTAAGATTTCAACTCTAAGTATACTAATGAGAGTTTTGGTAAAAACGACCAATTTGCTGATTTTGACGAAATTGTGACGTGAATTTGGAATAGCAAAAGGAGCGGAAAGAGGTATGTAAGGCTTCACCCTTCTTTCTATGGCATGTCTTAGGTGTAATAAGTCGGGTACGAGCCTCGGGGACAACTCTGTTCCCCGGAATCCACACCTAAAGTTTTCTCCTTTTCGTTCAATAGAATTGAATTAGAAAGTGTGCCAATTGTGGGAAAACCTCCTAAACCCTTAGCACTTGTATAAATGGGACCCGATTACCCTAAGATCCTCACAAGTAACGCTATGACACGTAATATATGTAAATCGTATACGCTACCTCATCCGGCCCGAGGTGGGCCCGTTACTCTCGGATTTTCCTTATAGTCTTGCTTGACTTACTTGAAGTGAATCTAAAGGGAAACTTTAATCCCGATTTCGTTACCAAATGATAAGTACTATGACTCCTCTAACGAGGATACTTCCATGACGATAATGATAACAATGATGTTAGATAAGAGGATATGCGTATGATACGTACTACCAGAACGACTCTATGACTAAGATGACTAAGCTAAGTATCTTATGTAAACATGAAAATGATAAACTAATTTTCGAATCCTATTTATATTCCCTAGCTATGACTTCACTTTCTAAAGACTTCCAAGCCTATGAACTGCATCTATGACGCCCACGATTTCATTCTACGTTTACTTTAATACTATTCTCCGTTGACCATCTCACCTTAAAATATTCGTCCCTTCGAGGTGAGACAAGAGCGATCATGAGTATTCCATAATGTACTCGGAGGTCACCGACCTTACGTCACTCCGATGGCTACATGATTTTCCCTTGGGCTCCCTTGTGTGCTTATATGATGTATATTTATATAAAACATGTATATTTATATAAGATATGTATATATATATATAAAACATGTATATGTATATAAGATATATATATAAGTATATAAAATATGTATATGTATATAAGATAAGTAAATGTATATAAGACATGTATATGTATACAATCTATGTATATGAATACAAAAATATGTGTACGTATATAAGATGTGTATATGCATACAAAGTACATATATGCAAGCTATGTATATGAACCTGGGCTGGGGGGAAGGGATACATGGGGGAATGGGAAGGGAAACATGTTTCATTGCTACCTGATCAGCTGGCTTATCATCCCGGACGCGGGGTGCCCGGACGCGGGATATATGGGTGAGCCGGTGTATATCGGCGCTATGTGGGTGAGCCGACATTGCTCGGCGCTATGATATGACCTGCCATGTCATGACCAGACATGCTATGATAAGATATGCTATGGTAAGCTATACTATGACATGATATGCTATGATCTACCACGACAGGACATGATATGACAAGCTATGCTATGCTATGATACGCTATGACATGCTATGCTATGGTGAGACATGCTATGACACGCTATGCTATGACACGACACGCTATAACATGCTATGCTATGATATGATGAACTATGATATGATATACTACAGCCTGACATACTATGACACGATATATTATAACGCGATATGCTACGACAAGACAAGATAACATATGATACGATATGATAATACATGACATGGTATAAGTTCTATTTTCTATGTCCTATGACTCCATGACATTATTAATTATACACTATGTTATTGCTTGTGTTATCTTCCATGTCTTACATACTCGGTACACTATTCATACTGACGTCCCTTCTTGTGGACGCTGCGTTTCATGCCGCGCAGGTCGGCAGACAGGTGGACTTGATCCTTAGGAGCTCTACCAGCGGTACTCTACAGCGCTCCAGTTGTTCCGGAGCCTCACTTCAGTGGTACTAATTTGTGTATGTATTCTTGGGCACGACAGTACTCGGCCCTTTCTATGTATAAGCGTACTATGTCTAGAGGCTCGTAGACAGATATGTACAGTCAGTCATGTACAGTTAGATATATGGTGTTTTAGCATGTTAATGTTGTTGTATAAAGTGATAACGAAGTTTACTAGGCTATGTTCATAATGACGCTGCTAATGTTAATGTTCAAAAAAATATATATATATATATATATATATATATATATATATATATATGGCACCGTTCATACGGCTTGCTAAGAGGTAAAGGCAAAACGATAGACAAGGGGGTGCTCGGTACAAGTATCGGGTACTCGTCACGGCCCCTAGTTGGGTCGTGACATATAACCTCTATGTCGTTCTTCACGTTTTTTTCTTCGATGAAATAAAAATTGTCCCTTGTCACGTTGCTGATCTTTCTTCACACGTTGATAAGGGAATTTAGATATATATGATAAAGATGTTTCTTCCAACAATAAAACTTTGCTTCATTGCTTTTTCTCAAGAGACCAAAAAATTAGCTAAAGTGTGAAAATTTCTAAAGTTGTTGCTAACGTTTTTGCTTTAGAGAAATTGTAAGTAAAAGATCTAATAATTGTCATCATTTTAAGGAACATGGGTGATAAAAGCCCGAATAGCGGAAGAATTTAGAATTGAAAATTAGAAAGGGGGGAGGTTTGATTCTTGTGAAAGAAGAACACAAGTTCATGTATGTGATACTTAAAACGTTGTTTAATAGTGAAAGAAGGAGTTGAATCAATTAAGAAGACGAAGATGTAGAAGACGAAAAGGAGGGAGGGAGCACAAACGAGGAATCTTACCATTGAAGGATCCAAGTTGCGGTTCAAAGTAGAACAAAAAGGGCATAACCCAAAAGAGCACCTCAAAGGTCTCCACAAGCTACAAGGCTATTATATTAATATTCAAACTTAGTTCCAATAAAAAAGAAAACACCCCTTTATATAGGAGAAATGGTGGTTGCCACCCTAAAGAAAATAAAGAACATTCTAGACTTCAAAGTTGGTCAAACTAAATTAATTAAGGTGCAATTTCCAAGCTGTATAGAAGACCACCAATTCTTTGTTCCAAGTGCATAGAAGACCACCAACATTTGTTCCAATTTGCATAGAAGACTACCAAACATTTGTTCCAATGTGCATAGAAGACCACCAACACTTTGTTCAATAAAAACATTAAATGTAGTCAACATAGCATTAAATGATCTTCTAGAAACACAAGTATGGGCTGTTGAACTTGTTCCTTCTTTGGGCACGTTTTGGGCCATAATCTAACTCATCTTGGTCTTCAATTTGGGCCTCCAATTACTATTAAGACTTTCCCAAAAGATCTACTTTGGGCTGGAGCTATTCCTCCATTACAAAACATGTTTCCATTACCAAATGAAGCCCATTAAAGCATTTCGATATTTTTTAGTCTTCAACGAAAATTAAGCTT
Source organism: Lycium barbarum (assembly GCF_019175385.1). Lineage (NCBI taxonomy): Eukaryota > Viridiplantae > Streptophyta > Magnoliopsida > Solanales > Solanaceae > Lycium > Lycium barbarum. The sequence continues at coordinate 49,931,927 of NC_083348.1, read as the reverse complement.
CCTTAGGTTCTATCATTCTCTCCCTCTTATAGAAGATTCGTCCTGAATCTTGGTGGTGACCTTTTTTGCTCCTTAATGCATTTGAGCCTCCATGGTTGCTATCATTCTCCCCCTCTTAAAGAAGATTCGTCCTCGAATCTTGACATTGACCTGCAACCAACATGATAATCACAACAAGTAGGGAGCAAACAAAGGAAACAAAACAAGCATTTGGTAAAAACAACAAAAGGTAGTGACCATGCAACCACTTAACCCACTTAGTTCTTTTATGCACAAACACCCCTTTTAAATATCCAAGCATTACATCATCTAATAGAACAACGTAATTTCCAACACAAGAACTAAAAACACAATTCATAAGCTCTTTAAACAGTAGAGGATCATTAGCCAGACCAAAAGCATATGAATACCAAGAAAACATACCATATTTGCTCTTTCTGAACAACTTAACCTCACCATTCAATATACCTTGGTCATGATATGGATCAAAAGTTATTTTCTTGTGAAGTGGCTTGGAATGAACCTGCAAATAAGGATCTAGAAAACAAGATAAAGATATTGTGAAGTTTAAAACATGTGAGCACTTATCCTTTTCCACACTTGATTTTCTACATTCTGCACCTAGCTCAACTTTCTCAATATCTACGGCACCAAAAGCTTCATGTGTCTCAATATCTTCATTGGAAACTTCATCACCTTTGCTTACTTCACTGGAATCCCAAAGTGGACAAAAATGTACAGTAAACGCATGTTTAGTATCATCCCACAATGGGTTATCCCAGACTTCAAAACCTTGACCCATGAGATTGTCTTCTTCATGTGAGCTGTCATCATCCTTTACACAAAGTTCATCCTCAATTTTCTGCATGAAAGGAGATAAAAGACTAAAACAAGAAAGAGTTAGTTGATTAGCATATGAACAAGATTCATCCTCTCTAAAATTTTCTTGGATTTGTTCACTCAACTTATCTTGTCCCCCACTTTCACCACATTATGGCAGACTGCTCACGTGAGAAGAACAACAAAAAAAGTTAGGTTCACTCTCAATTTGAGTTATATCTTCACTTAAAACTCTTGATTCAACAAATTGTGTTACAAGTTCAGTTTTGTTTGCTTCTACAAATAGATCATCGATAAGGTCATACCACATGAGATCATCAAGCTCAACTTTGTCTTCTACTTGGAATTATTTCCACGAATCATCAACCTTAGCTCCTTTCAAATCCCATTTGAAGCTAGATTCTTCCTTCAATTGTTGTTCCAACACTTCAATGGGTTCTTCTTCAATAACCTGCACATTTGGAGCACAAACACTAAAACAAGAATGAGTTAATTGGTTAGAACTTGAACAAGAATCTTTCACACTTATGCACTCAATTCTTTTAATCTCTTCTTTTTCCTCATCTCTCAAGTGCACTTGTTCACTCTCTATTTTACCTCTTGAGCTCACTTCACTCAATTCTTTCCACTTATTTCTGCTTCTTAACAACTCACTCTTTTCACTCATCACTTCCTCTCTCGAGTTGTCAAGTTGCTCACCCTCGCTTCTCTCTTTCTTTTGTCTCTCATCCTCACTTTTGTTTAGTGTAGAGAAGGTTGTCAATGTGGTATCATCCCTTTCTATCCCCGGGCAAGGTATGCTGCAATAAGTATCACAAGTTCCCATATACTTGTCTAGAATCCCTCTTTTATCCCTTGGAGGACTTCTAACATAAACTCTAATTTTAGGCTTCCCAATCCCACTATTGTTTCCCCTCTTGCAGACCTTTTCCTTTTCAAACACCTCTATTGATCTCCTTACCTTTAATTGATCTTCTTGAATCTATGTAGGTGACAAAGATACAAAGTGTCACACCCCGACATTTCGGGGGTGTGATGGGCACCCGACCCTTACCTAGGGCCGAGCGAACCCTCAGACTCCTGCTACACAGAAAATCACATCGAACTTTTAAATCGGATAAGGTAAAATGCATAGTAAATTTTTTTTCTTTCCGAAATATTCTTTCAAATCAAACAAACACATATAATCATACAGAATCCATAACATAACGCAGACCTACATATCGGCTGATGGAGCCGCTTACAGACGAACAACCAATACTCACGACACTGTCTGCAAAGTCTCTAACATAAGACAGAACCATAACATACGGACTCTAAATCGGCGGCACTCCAGGAGCAAATGGAGTTTGCCGACCCCGCTGGATCATCTTCTGTAACCACTTTAGCTCATCTGGGAGTACCTGCGTGGCATGAAACGCAGCCCCCGAAGAACAGGGGGTCAGTACGAAAATGTACCGAGTGTGTAAAGCAAAAATATCACAAGTATAATCATAGCCTGGACCAAAAACACATAAATATATACGGAAATATAACAGGCATAATTGAATCCAAATCCAAGACAGACATACCGAGTTTAACTGACAGAATCATCGCACAGAGCTGGGGCACAGATGTAACTGATACCATCATAATCAGAGACAGAGGTGCAGAATAGAACAGACTGAGTCGTGGTCCGGATCAGATTACCAGAAGTACAACATACAGAAACGTAATTTAGCCGGACAGACAGAAGGGTAGCGGACAGAACCATAATCTTATCAAACAGACCGAGTGTACGAATAGAATCATAATCATATCGGACAGACCGAGGCGTTACGGACAGAATTAAAAATCCAGACGGACAGACAAAATCAAATTCCCGACGGGCAGACAAAATCATATTCCAGACAAACAGGCAGAATCAGATTCCAGACGGATAGGCAGAATCAAAATCCAGAGTTATATAGAGTCATATGCCATATCAGGATGCCGTAGCGTATCGGATCAGATGTTGCCACCTGTGAATCATATGGTGTTTACAAAGAGTGTGCCACCTCGAGCTCAGCCCAGTACAGTGGTCACACCATACACAAACATATCGTATCAGATCATAGCACATCATATCATATCAAAATACGCGTCTACAAGGGGTACGCCACCTCGAGCTCGGCCCAGTACAGTGGTCATCCCATGCAGAAACTGCCCGTTTTTCCTGCTCGAGCTCTGCCCAGTACACGGGTCACGGACCAGTCTCGGGAGCTCGAGCTCCGCCCAGTACACTCCCAACGCGTCTGCCTGGTATCAAATCACGCAGCGCAGATACTATCCGCTTTGGGGATCGAGCTCAGCCCAGACCACCCCTCACGGTTTTATTTCAGAACACCATAGGCAACATAGGGAAATAGCGCACGACAGCATAGCTTGGTCCGGCTCAGTGAATAGACATGGTAGGGCTTGCACGAACGGAGTAGTGAGAGACCAGATACACATATTTCAGACTCGATAGATACAAACACTTATTGACATTTGAGGATTATAGACGTAATTCGGAACGATCGGAATTGATACGTGATATTTACGGACATGTTTACCACAAAATCGTCACGAACGTTTCAAAACGGATTTCGATCGACGGAGCAGTTCAAGGAATCGGACGGTAGTCATAAGGCACATACATAACTTTTTTTTGGGAGGCACGATGGAATGTATCAACACAGAACGTCTGGATTCATTTCACGTGTCCAAGCATTTTATAAGACTTGTGCCAGTGATTGAACATACTATCGGAATATTCGTAACGGATTACTCGAATAGATTACTCATATCTGAATACTTATCTCAAAATAATTCTAGCAGAGTACTTGTAGCGGAGCACCTATGCCCGGATACTCGTGTCAACGAAAGGGCATGCAGTCGAATTGTAATAGTGCGCACGATCAATAACCCGGCCCGGAGAACCGGTGAACGATATCATAATAATGGGCACGAGCGGAGTCATGAACGACTGGTACAATTTACAAATCGGAATAGCTATAGGGCCCAATATAGTCATATGTCGGCCCGTTAATCCAACTAGTCTGAACAAGTGGTCAACACGGGGTTTATTTTACAAAAGTTCTTCCAAAATTATGTTTATAGTTCAAAATGTAAGTTAGAATGTCGAAATACTTTTGTAAGCTTGATAAAATCATAGGTTGACCCAATAGTCAAAATAATTCGGATAATTAATCAACGGGGTTCATTTCACAAAAATATTTCCAAAATGGTCGTTGTGGTTCAAAATATAGTTTAAGATATCGTGGCGACCAAAACATTATTTTATGATAGTCAAATTCATAAACGAAAGTCCTTTACCGGCGTTATGCCAAAGTGAACCTTATAGAGCAAACAAAAGGGTTTCGGACTTAGCGGGCCCACCTCGGGTCAAGTCGAGGTGGCGGACATGATTTACGGACATTTGAGGTCTATGGAATCAAACATAAAGGTTTCGAAGTGATCCGACTATGTTTGCACAAGTTTCGGACGTTTGGTTACTTTCTAGTCAAAATAGGGTCCTTAAGTTTCAATGGAATTGAATGAATAGTAGTCATTTTCTAATTCGGATTTCGAGGAGCAGAATTGCTCCCGGGGTTCCGATATCAACCTGACATACTAAGACATGCCAAAAGAAGAAGTGGGGAGCCTTACATACCTTTCTTACTTCGTACGCTCGTTCCAAACTCGATTCCCGTTTCGTCCAGAATCTGCAATTGGTCATTGTTACCAATTAGAATTTCCAAGACTTAAGAATGCACTTAACTTCATTTTGTCTACCGAAATTTCGGCAGCATCTCCCCTATAAATATAGCACCCCCGAGAAACATCTCGGCTCAAATAATAGCGACAACAACCCAACAGCATTAACAAAGTCAACAACCATTACAATATAGCACAATATAAGGCCACTAGCTCTATTTTCCGACATAATGCACTAACGTCCATTCCGACTTCACACTTCCAAACTAAGCTCAATATTTTCATATTCATCACTAATCAAGATCATCACCATGTAGGTTAGAAGCATTTCATAACGTTTTCACAAAATATTCACTCGATATACAAGATATACAATTTTCCACCAAGATCATATTTCATCCAAAACTTCTAGTCTTTGGCATACATATCCATAACATGTTTCCACCTTCCAAATCCATCAATGATCATCATAATCATATCCTTAACAACTCCATTTTCATAATGTCATAAAACCATCATAAAACGACATAAACTTCTACTTTCCATTTCAATGCAAACTTATATCATTTCATCTTCATTTATATTGCAAGCATCACATTAACACAATTAACATATTAAACAAAAGTGATTTATTTCCATTCCAATTTCAACATCACACGGCCAACCTACACATTTCCCACTTCAACCAAATTCATTCCACTTTCATTCTCAATGCAATTTCCACAATTATCACAACTAGAATACAACATAAATTTCCATTCATCACATGCACACATTAATACACACACGGCCACACATGGGTATGTACTCCCACTTTGCAAACTTCTATATTTTCATGAATTCTACTCATTTCCATACACTACAACACAAACAAGCCTTCATAACTTAATAATATGGAATGAATTCTTACCTTTTCTCTTCAACTTCTTCACTCAAATATGTTGTCCCATTGAAGAAACTAGTGCCCTTTCTTCCCAAATAATTGCACCATGTTGTAGAGGGACCTTGAATTAGTATAAATACCACAAGAAAAATATTTTTAGAACAAGATTTCCCATGGCTATTTTTCCATAGCCATGGCCGAAAGCTCCTTTCCCTTGCCCTTCATCTTTTGTTTTGTCCTCTCTTTGTTGTTTCTTGAATATTCTAATGGATAGTGATCCTTATATAACTTTTGCACATGGAAAATTATTAAAATCATGGGTTGGGCCATAGCTTTGGCCGGCCACCCCATTTCTTTTGGGCCTAATTTTATCCCTTATTTTATGAGCCCATGTTATATCCCGTGTTTTCGTATAATTGGAAATCGTGAAATAATTACGACTTGTGTGTTATAAGGACATAATTTGATTTTAGTGAATATGACTATGTTGGTTATGGAATTATTATTGTTAAGACCCCGGGGAAGGCCGAGAATAAATTTGGAGTTTCGGAAATTAGTTTCGGGAATTACAAAACGGGACTTTTGTGAATTGGGCCAAGAATTAGGACACAAAATTGAGGCCCAAAGAATGGAGGGTGGCCGGCCACAACAATGGCCCAAACCCATTTCTTTAATGTCATGTGCTAGGCACATGACCAAGGATAAGGATATATATCAACTATCTCTTAGTATTATCAAGAACAAACAATAAAATTCAAGACCACCAACAAAAGAGGCTCTCGGCCGAACCTCATATTCCTCAACAAAATATTTTCTAGCCTTTTCTTTTGATCACAAAATCGTGTCCCTTTGGTAAGTATAGTAAGCACAAGACGCTCTCCGACGTGATACAATTTGTTTGGCACAAGAACTACGTTTGCGACAAGTCGGAAAATCAAGAAAAGGTAAGAATTTTGCCCCTCTAATGTTATAGAATTGATATGAATGTGTTAAGGATTGGAAATAGACGAGAATCCCGTAATTTTGATATAAATAGAAAGTCGTGGGTGTGTGTGTATAGTGTGTATTGGCCGTGAGCCATAGAGAGGAAATTGATGTGAATTGATCTTGGTTAAGTTGGTATAATGTGTTGTTGTGACCTTTATGTCGTAAAAGATTAATTGATAAATGGAATTGGCGTTGAAAAGTGATTTTGGATATTATCGGAAAGTGTATACCCTTGGTATCATTATGTATATCATTGTATATTTAGGGTGCTAGAGACTTTAGATATGAACTTATAATGATGTTAATGAATTCGGAATGAAACGACGTGAGTTAGAATGTTCGTCGTGAACTTTTGATTGTTTTGAAAAATTATGGAACATAATGGATTTTGGTGTAATTTCGTGTATGGTTTGAATTGTAATGAGAATGTGGTTGTATAAGTTTGAATGTGGAAATGAATACAATTATGTAGATGTAGAATTGGAGTTTTGAAAGTTTGAATGGAAGTTGCCAACTTAGATAACAAAGTGGAATTTTGAAGCTAGAATGGCTTGATTGTTGTCTGTGTTGTTTGTTGATGTGTGGGCTGTTGTTGTTGTGTATTTTGAGCCGAGCTACGCCTCGGGGATGTTAGATTTATAGGGGAAATGCTGCCGAAATTTCGGTAGGCAAATATGGAGTTAAAGGCATTTCTGAGCCTAAGAATCTCATTTGGTAACTTTGACCATTTGCAGATTTTTGACGAAACGGGACGAGACATTTGGAGGAGCTTACGACGTCTGTGAGGTATGTAAAGCCCCCCACTCCTTCATTTGGCATATCTTAGTGTGTCAGTCGAATATGAGACCTTCCGGAGCATTTCTGCTCCTCGAAACCCGATCCACAGAAAAGTCACTATTCATTCAATTCTATTGAAGCCTAAAGGCTCCAATTTGGCTAGTATGCCACCATTCGTCCGAAACCTATCGAAATGTGGTCGGGTGACCTAGAAATGATTATGTATGACCCTTGGCATATAAATGCTCAAAAAAAAAATATGCTCGCCACCTCATTTCGAATCGAGGTGGGTCCGCTACCCCAAAAATGCCCGATTTGCCCTTCGGGCCACCTTTGATAACAAAGATATAAATATTACTTCGGAGCTTTGGAACATCTTCCTGCGGGGTAGATTTGGGACAATTCGATACGCTAACTTACACTTCGAATTATATGGACCATTTTGGAAACGCTTTGCGAAATAAAACTTTATGTCGACTAAGTATTCGACTATTTTGTAATACGATATGCTTTATGAATTTACTTGTTTTGAAACACTATTTGGAAAGACGATTTGCATTTGTTTGCTCACGACTCCGTTCGTGCCTTATTATGACTTCGTTCGCCGGTTCCCGGGCCGGTTTTGATTCGTGCGCCATATGATAATTCGGCCGTATGCTGTGTTACGGTTCCCAAGGCTTCGCCATAGGGCCGGGTTCCGTTTGGAGTTATGCTGTGATATGGCTCGGGATGCGATACGCTCACCGATGATTATGATTGTGTTCGGGGATGTACGGAGATTTGAAACCTTCTGGTGTTATGCTGTGTGTGGCGCCAGCGTCGGAGTGGCGACCACGTTCTTAAGCGTTTGCATGATTTTACTTGCATAATATATATGTATATGATTTCGATACAGACTTTGACATCTGATTTGCTTTTGATTTCGATTCATATTTCTGTACTCCGTGCTTTACATACTCAGTACATATTCCGTACTGACCCCCTCTCTCCGGGGGCTGCGTTTTATGCCCGCAGGTGCAGATCTTGGTGATCCTCCGCAGTAGGCTCCACTCTTTGCTTTCTCGGAGTACTCTTATTCGATTCGGAGTCCACTCTTGGTACAGACTTCCCTACTCTGTATATATTTTGGATATTTGACAGTTTGGGTACGGCGGGGCCCTGTCTCGCCATATGTTATGTTTTGAATTCGTAGAGGCCTGTAGTCATCTTTGTGGGGTGAGGGTCCTATGTGTATACTGTATGATTTTGCTTTCGGGTCTTAAAGCGGTCTGTTTGATATGATGGCCCCAAATGGCCCTTCTGTATATATCTGTATTTTGACCGGCGATGCCTATTCCGCCGCTTTGTTTGAGTTTGACTTGATATGACCGCTTAAGACATATTTTCGATATAAAGTATACTTGACATAACTTTTGTAAAACTATGAAATCAGTTTGGATTTGGAAACGAATATGCGATTTGGTCTGGGTACCCAGGTAGGGTGCCAGTCGCGGCCCACGGGGCTGGGTCGTGACAAAAGTGGTATCAGAGCGGTTTGTCCTCGGAATGTCTACAGGCCGTGTCTCGTAGAGTCTTGTTTATCGATGTGCTGTGCACCACATCTATAAACGGGAAGCTACAGGGCATTTAGGATGTTACTTTCTTTGTAATCTTAGATCGTGCGATAGAGCTGAGCTATTAGGATGATTTTGATCTGACTCGCCTTCGTGTTTGCAGTGATGCCTCCCAAGAAGGCAACGGCAGCCCAGAAGGGCAAGGCGAGGATTGGGGAGACTAGCCAGGCACAGCGAGCTACCCGGGCTCGTGTATATGATTTGCCTGAGGATGTGCCACAGTCTGAGGGGTCTGCTACACCCCCACTAGTACGGCCTGGAGCAGGACCTTCAGCAGCTCCAGAGGTCCGTATACCCGCACCTGAGACTCCAGCTCCTCAGCCAGGGGCGGAGGATCGGACCCTGAGAGAGGCTGTACAGCTGTTGACTACACTGGTAGCAGGACAGGCTCGCAGGCGCGGGCGGAGGGACGACGATGATGATGACAGGCGGGACAGCCTGAGAGTTCGAGAGTTTTTGCTATGTGGCCCTCCAGAGTTCTTCGGGTCTAAGCCCGACGAGGACCCCCACGACTTCATTCGGGGGATGCGACGCTCACTGGACTTGGTCAGGGCTTCAGAGACCGAGTCGGTTGAGCTGGCTTCGCACCGGCTTCGAGATGTGGCTACCCACTGGTACGAGACTTGGGAGTTGTCTAGGGGAGAGGGTGCCCCTCCAGCCACTTGGGATCAGTTTGTGACAGCATTCACCCGCCACTTTTTGCCACCAGAGTTACGGCGGGCACGGGCTGATCGATTCTTACGTCTGCAGCAGAGGGGTCGGAGTGTTCGCGAGTATAACCTTGAGTTTGATTCTCTGGCCCGATATGCACCGGCCGTGGTAGCAGATATGTCCGATCGGATGCACAGATACGTTATGGGATTGGACCGGTATTTGGTCGATAGTTGTATGGCAGTGTCATTGCAGGCAGACATGGACATTTCCCGGCTTCAGGCCTATGCGATGGGTATGGAGGACCGTCGCAGGTCTGATCCTGCTGGCAGAGATCGAGACAGGAGGCCGCCCAAGAGGGCTAGATCCGCGGGTTATTCAGGGGATTCTCGAGGCGGACAGCCTCAGCAGCAGCAGCAATCTGACAGATATTTTCCTCCTTCCGGCCGGGGTACTCAGTCAGGTAGCCGAAGATTCGATAGTACAGGACCGTCTGGGGCCGGGCAGAGCTCCAGAGTGGCAGGTTCACAGGTACCCAGGGGTCCCAGCCAGGCCAGACCACCCAGGCCCCGTTGTCCTCATTGCGGAAAGTCTCATCCCGGGGAGTGTTACCGAGCGACTGGAGCTTGCTTTTCGTGTGGTGGTCAGGGCCACTTTATGAGAGACTGCCCATTGGCCAGTGGTTCGGGTAATGCGGCTCAGCAGACAGGGTCAGCCGCCGGTTCTTCCTCTGTACCATCTGTTGCACGCCCTGGAGGGCGGGGTATTCCAGCACCGGCAGGACGCGGTCGAGGCCGCGGAGGCGCTTCAGGTTCTAGCGGTCCCTCAAACCGCATATATGCTTTGGCCAGCCGCCAGGATCAGGAGGCTTCGCCAAACGTCGTCACAGGTACATTACTGGTTTTCTCCAGATCTGTATATGCATTGATTGACCCTGGCTCTACTTTATCATATATTTCCCCGCTCGTTGCTAGTAAGATTGGGATAGTGTCTGAGCCTATAGAGCCATTCGAGGTAGCTACGCCAGTTGGGGATTTTATTGTAGCGAGACAGATCTATAGGGATTGTTCTGTGACCATTTATGATCGTACCACTAAGGCTGATTTGGTAGAGCTAGACATGTTTGAGTTTGACGTCATTATGGGTATGGACTGGTTGTCTTCCTGTTATGCTAATGTCGACTGCCAGAAAAAGGTAGTCCGTTTCCAGTTTCCAGGGGAACCAGTTATAGAGTGGTTCGGATCTACTGCATCGCCGAGGGGTAAGTTTATTTCATACCTCAAGGCTAAGAAGATGATCCAGAAGGGTTATATCTATCATTTGGTCCGTGTGCATGATACTGCCGCGGAGGTGCCTACCCTTCAGTCTGTCCCGGTCGTCAGTGAGTTCCCAGATGTTTTTCCGGACGAGCTTCCTGGCCTTCCGCCTGAGCGGGAGATTGATTTTTCTATTGAGTTGATGCCGGATACACAGCCTATATCCATTCCTCCATACAGGATGGCACCAGCTGAGTTGAAGGAGTTGAAGGAGCAGCTGAAAGATTTGCTGGATAAGGGTTTTATCAGGCCCAGTACATCACCCTGGGGGGCGCCGGTATTGTTTGTCAGGAAGAAAGATGGGTCATTGCGGATGTGTATCGACTACCGGCAGCTGAATAAGGTGACTATTAAGAACAAATATCCCCTCCCCCGGATTGATGACTTGTTTGACCAGCTGCAGGGTGCTAGACATTTTTCAAAGATAGATCTGCGTTCTGGTTACCACCAGGTGCGAGTACGGGAGTCAGATATCCCGAAGACTGCTTTCAGGACTCGGTACGGGCATTATGAGTTCAGAGTTATGTCTTTCGGGCTGACTAATGCTCCAGCAGTATTTATGGATCTGATGAACCGGGTATTTCGGCCTTTCCTGGATATGTTTGTTATTGTGTTTATTGATGATATTCTGATTTACTCGCGATCAGTCGAGGAGCATTCAGATCATCTGAGGACGGTACTTGGCATCCTCCGTCAGCAGAAGTTATATGCTAAATTCTCTAAGTGTGAGTTCTGGTTGACTTCTGTGGCATTCTTGGGCCATATTGTCGGCGCAGATGGTATTCGGGTTGACATGCAGAAGATTGAGGCTGTGCAGAATTGGCCCAGGCCTACTACACCGACAGAGGTGCGTAGTTTTCTTGGATTGGCTGGGTACTACCGCAGGTTCGTGGAGGATTTCTCTTCTATTTCAGCACCACTGACGAAGCTTACCCAGAAAGCAGCAAAATTCCAGTGGACAGATGCTTGCGAGCGCAGCTTTCAGATGCTGAAGGAGAGATTGATTACAGCACCCGTTTTGGCTCTTCCAGAGGGATCTGACGGGTACGTTGTATATTGTGACGCCTCTGGTACTGGGATAGGGTGTGTATTGATGCAGCACGGTCGAGTTATAGCCTATGCTTCCCGGCAGCTCAGACCGCACGAGAAGAACTATCCCACTCATGATCTTGAGTTGGCCGCGGTGATTCATGCCTTGAAGATTTGGCGGCATTATTTATATGGGGTCCACGTTGATATCTATACGGACCACAAGAGTCTCCAGTATATTTTTAAGCAGAAGGAGCTAAATTTGCGGCAGCGGAGGTGGCTTGAGCTACTAAAGGATTATGACGTTGATATTCTGTACCATCCAGGGAAAGCCAACGTGGTAGCTGATGCGCTTAGCCGCAAGTCCGTAGGCAGTCTGGCTGATGTTCCATCTGATAAGAGGGATCTGGTTCGTGATATTCATCAGCTGGCCAGCCTCGGAGTCCGCTTGGTAGATTCTGGAGATTCTGGGGTTTCTGTTCGCCCAGTTGCTGAGTCATCTATTATTCAGGAGGTAAAGCAGCGCCAGTTTGAGGATCCTATTTTGATTCAGTACAGAGATGCGGCCCTTAATAAGACAAAGACCCAGTTTGAGATCTCGCCTGAAGGGGTATTATTGTACGACGGCAGGTTCTGTGTACCGGACGTTGCGGGCTTACGGCGGCAGATTATGGGCGAAGCACACTATGCCCGGTATTCTGTTCATCCTGGTTCCACCAAGATGTATCGGGACCTCAGGTGTTTATATTGGTGGGACGGCATGAAGAAAGATATTGCTGAGTTTGTTAGTCAGTGCCCGAACTGCCAGCAAGTTAAGATCGAGCATCAGAAGCCCGGTGGATTATTACAGGAGATGGAAATTCCAGCCTGGAAATGGGAGATGATTAATATGGATTTCGTTGTTGGACTACCGCGCACTCCACGCAGGTACGACTCTATCTGGGTTGTTGTTGACAGGCTAACGAAATCAGCCCATTTCCTTCCGGTTCGGACTACTTATTCGGCGGAGGACTATGCCAGATTGTACATCAGAGAGATAGTCAGACTTCACGGAGTCCCGATATCTATTATTACTGACCGAGGTACCCAGTTTACAGCAAATTTCTGGAGGTCATTTCAGGAGGGATTAGGGACTCAGGTGAGTCTCAGTACAGCTTTTCACCCTCAGTCCGACGGGCAGGCTGAGCGCACTATTCAGACGCTCGAAGATATGTTGCGGGCCTGCGTTATTGATTTCAGGGGCAGCTGGGATGATCATTTGCCGCTTATTGAGTTTGCCTATAATAACAGTTATCACTCCAGCATTCAGATGGCTCCGTACGAGGCCCTTTACGGCAGGAGATGCAGGTCTCCTATTGGCTGGTTTGACGTGGGCGAGACTAAGTTGATTGGGCCAGATGTGATCCAGGAGGCTGTAGATAAGGTAAAGCTTATTCGAGAACGATTATTGGCTGCTCAGAGTCGACAGAAAGCTTATGCAGACAGACGACGTCGACCGTTAGAGTTCCGGATTGGCGACTGGGTATTTCTGAAGGTGTCGCCCATGAAGGGTGTCATGAGATTCGGTAAAAAGGGTAAGTTGAGCCCCCGGTACATTGGACCGTATCAGATCGTGCGAAAGATAGGCGAGGTCGCCTATGAGCTAGACTTACCATCCGACTTGGAGGCCGTACACCCGGTGTTTCATGTGTCTATGTTGCGGAAATGTATTGGTGATCCTGCCAGGATATTCCCAGTAGATGACATTCAGGTGACGGAGCAGTTATCTTATGATGAGCAGCCTATATCTATTCTGGATCGGCAGGTGCGGAGACTACGCACTAAAGAAGTGCCCTCCGTCAAAGTTCTGTGGCGCAACAATAATCGGGAGGAGATGACTTGGGAGGCGGAGGACGAGATGAAGAAGAAATATCCCCACCTGTTTCCGACATCCACAGGTAATCTAAATTTCTTTTTCAGTTTGTTGTGTTGATTGATAAAATGAACTATGTATGTCATTATTAAAAAGGGACATTCCTGCCTTGATCATAAGACCTTATAAGGTTAACTTAACATTCGGGGACGAATGTTCTTAAGGGGGGGAGAATGTTATATCCCGTGTTTTCGTATAATTGGAAATCGTGAAATAATTACGACTTGTGTGTTATAAGGACATAATTTGATTTTAGTGAATATGACTATGTTGGTTATGGAATTATTATTGTTAAGACCCCGGGGAAGGCCGAGAATAAATTTGGAGTTTCGGAAATTAGTTTCGGGAATTACAAAACGGGACTTTTGTGAATTGGGCCAAGAATTAGGACACAAAATTGAGGCCCAAAGAATGGAGGGTGGCCGGCCACAACAATGGCCCAAACCCATTTCTTTAATGTCATGTGCTAGGCACATGACCAAGGATAAGGATATATATCAACTATCTCTTAGTATTATCAAGAACAAACAATAAAATTCAAGACCACCAACAAAAGAGGCTCTCGGCCGAACCTCATATTCCTCAACAAAATATTTTCTAGCCTTTTCTTTTGATCACAAAATCGTGTCCCTTTGGTAAGTATAGTAAGCACAAGACGCTCTCCGACGTGATACAATTTGTTTGGCACAAGAACTACGTTTGCGACAAGTCGGAAAATCAAGAAAAGGTAAGAATTTTGCCCCTCTAATGTTATAGAATTGATATGAATGTGTTAAGGATTGGAAATAGACGAGAATCCCGTAATTTTGATATAAATAGAAAGTCGTGGGTGTGTGTGTATAGTGTGTATTGGCCGTGAGCCATAGAGAGGAAATTGATGTGAATTGATCTTGGTTAAGTTGGTATAATGTGTTGTTGTGACCTTTATGTCGTAAAAGATTAATTGATAAATGGAATTGGCGTTGAAAAGTGATTTTGGATATTATCGGAAAGTGTATACCCTTGGTATCATTATGTATATCATTGTATATTTAGGGTGCTAGAGACTTTAGATATGAACTTATAATGATGTTAATGAATTCGGAATGAAACGACGTGAGTTAGAATGTTCGTCGTGAACTTTTGATTGTTTTGAAAAATTATGGAACATAATGGATTTTGGTGTAATTTCGTGTATGGTTTGAATTGTAATGAGAATGTGGTTGTATAAGTTTGAATGTGGAAATGAATACAATTATGTAGATGTAGAATTGGAGTTTTGAAAGTTTGAATGGAAGTTGCCAACTTAGATAACAAAGTGGAATTTTGAAGCTAGAATGGCTTGATTGTTGTCTGTGTTGTTTGTTGATGTGTGGGCTGTTGTTGTTGTGTATTTTGAGCCGAGCTACGCCTCGGGGATGTTAGATTTATAGGGGAAATGCTGCCGAAATTTCGGTAGGCAAATATGGAGTTAAAGGCATTTCTGAGCCTAAGAATCTCATTTGGTAACTTTGACCATTTGCAGATTTTTGACGAAACGGGACGAGACATTTGGAGGAGCTTACGACGTCTGTGAGGTATGTAAAGCCTCCCACTCCTTCATTTGGCATATCTTAGTGTGTCAGTCGAATATGAGACCTTCCGGAGCATTTCTGCTCCTCGAAACCCGATCCACAGAAAAGTCACTATTCATTCAATTCTATTGAAGCCTAAAGGCTCCAATTTGGCTAGTATGCCACCATTCGTCCGAAACCTATCGAAATGTGGTCGGGTGACCTAGAAATGATTATGTATGACCCTTGGCATATAAATGCTCAAAAAAAAAATATGCTCGCCACCTCATTTCGAATCGAGGTGGGTCCGCTACCCCAAAAATGCCCGATTTGCCCTTCGGGCCACCTTTGATAACAAAGATATAAATATTACTTCGGAGCTTTGGAACATCTTCCTGCGGGGTAGATTTGGGACAATTCGATACGCTAACTTACACTTCGAATTATATGGACCATTTTGGAAACGCTTTGCGAAATAAAACTTTATGTCGACTAAGTATTCGACTATTTTGTAATACGATATGCTTTATGAATTTACTTGTTTTGAAACACTATTTGGAAAGACGATTTGCATTTGTTTGCTCACGACTCCGTTCGTGCCTTATTATGACTTCGTTCGCCGGTTCCCGGGCCGGTTTTGATTCGTGCGCCATATGATAATTCGGCCGTATGCTGTGTTACGGTTCCCAAGGCTTCGCCATAGGGCCGGGTTCCGTTTGGAGTTATGCTGTGATATGGCTCGGGATGCGATACGCTCACCGATGATTATGATTGTGTTCGGGGATGTACGGAGATTTGAAACCTTCTGGTGTTATGCTGTGTGTGGCGCCAGCGTCGGAGTGGCGACCACGTTCTTAAGCGTTTGCATGATTTTACTTGCATAATATATATGTATATGATTTCGATACAGACTTTGACATCTGATTTGCTTTTGATTTCGATTCATATTTCTGTACTCCGTGCTTTACATACTCAGTACATATTCCGTACTGACCCCCTCTCTCCGGGGGCTGCGTTTTATGCCCGCAGGTGCAGATCTTGGTGATCCTCCGCAGTAGGCTCCACTCTTTGCTTTCTCGGAGTACTCTTATTCGATTCGGAGTCCACTCTTGGTACAGACTTCCCTACTCTGTATATATTTTGGATATTTGACAGTTTGGGTACGGCGGGGCCCTGTCTCGCCATATGTTATGTTTTGAATTCGTAGAGGCCTGTAGTCATCTTTGTGGGGTGAGGGTCCTATGTGTATACTGTATGATTTTGCTTTCGGGTCTTAAAGCGGTCTGTTTGATATGATGGCCCCAAATGGCCCTTCTGTATATATCTGTATTTTGACCGGCGATGCCTATTCCGCCGCTTTGTTTGAGTTTGATTTGATATGACCGCTTAAGACATATTTTCGATATAAAGTATACTTGACATAACTTTTGTAAAACTATGAAATCAGTTTGGATTTGGAAACGAATATGCGATTTGGTCTGGGTACCCAGGTAGGGTGCCAGTCGCGGCCCACGGGGCTGGGTCGTGACAGCCCAATTCCAAAGAAATCTTTTTTTTTTTTTATAATTCCCGAAACTAATTTTTGAAGTTCCAATTTTGTCCTTGGCCTTCCTCCGTATTCCCACACCAATATTTTTCATGAACAACACTCACCTATGTGAATTCATATCAACATATGGCCTTATTCCTTGCAAATCAAAATCATTTCGAATTTTCCCGAACATGCGAAAGTACGGGGTATAACACAAAGGTAGTTCGGTTTCCATCATCTTTCACCAAGGAATACCTATTCTTTTCTAGATCATATGAAACATTCTTATAGAGATACCACGGCTTTCCCATTAATACATTACATGTGAATAAGGGAATTACGTCACCCCAAACCTCATCCTTGTATCTCCCAAGAGTTAATGACACCAACACCCTCTTCTCTACCTTCACTCCTTTTGAGGTATAGGGTGAAGCATGCTTAACACAAGATAAACCTACTTTTTCAACAAAGTAAGCACTAACTAAGTTATGAGAAACATTCTTGTCAATCTTAGTAGCACTCACCTTAGACAATACCTCCATTCTAGTTTGAAAAACCTTGTTAACTCTAGTAAGCTCATGGCCTCTTCTAAGACTCTTTCCCAAACTACATCTTACCGGAGTAGGTATAATAGGATTCAAAATCCCAACTTCAACATAATCAGCACATTCATCACCATAACTAATGTCGTCATAATCAAAAGATTCATCACTACTATAATCCTCACAAATGTTATTACCTTCACTCGAATCACAAATCTGATGTGACTTATCATAGGTTTGGCTATTTGACTCATCGTAGCCACCATACTCTTCACAAGAATCATTGTATGCCCTTCTATCATCTTCTGCATCTGATTCCCACTCTTCTTCACTAGAATAATCCATCCCTTCACTCCAAATGCTTTCAGAATTTGTAGAAAACATGCTTTAAAAAGGAGAAAACAGTTAGTAGTAAAATGATCTCACATACACTCCCTTACGTGTATCACTCAAGTTGTGGCTCTCAACACTCATATTTCACACTATTAGGCTTTTACCCTCAAATAATCTCACCACTCTTGCCTTTTACCACTCAAGGGTTGCGCCTCGAAGTTCTTCAATAAACTAACAGCTCAAACACTTCAAAGTAAGTTCCAAAGCTTGGTTCAAGAATGGAGTTTATGTCAAACAAAGAAAAGGATAGCAAAAACTTAAACAGACAGGAAACAAGAAATACACAATCAAAATAGAGAGAGAAAAAAACACGGAACAAATTGGCACGAAACAAAGAAATAGACACAAAATTACTAGGCAACTCTAAGTATGGACAAATACTTCAAGTATCTAGTAAGAGAACATAAACAAAACTAAATGCAAGAAATAAACACTTTCAAGAAAAGATTTAGAACATATCAATGAGTTTGGATACAAATGTGTGGTAATGACCTTTGCATTCCTCAAAGTGACTCTTGAGTTCCTTGATGAGCAAAAGTCAAAGAATATTTAAAACTAATGGAATTTTCAAGAGATAACAACCACAATGGATTTCCCAATAATTTAAATTCACCAAATCACAAGATAAAGCTTTGCACAAACCAAGAACAAGTGAAGAAAACTAGAAGTTACTGTTCACGTCACTGTTCGCTCAATAGATTTCTTTATTTTTTAAAAAATTTGATACTGTTCACGCTACCGTAACTTTTTTTTCAGTTTTTTTTTTTTTTTTGCTCTTTTTTTTTCAAGAAATCCCCAAGATTATCAAGAACGGAATCTTGATAGAACCGCTCTGATGCCACTTGATAACAACACAGTTAGCAGAAGACTTTAGAATTGAAAATTAGAAAGGGGGAAGGTTTGATTCTTGAGACAGAAGAATACAAGTTCAAGTATTTGATACTTAAAACGTTGTTTAATAGTGAAAGAATGAGTTGAATCAATTAAGAAGAAGAAGAAGAAGAAGAAGAAGAAGAAGAAGAAGAAGAAGAAGAAGAAGAAGAAGAAGAAAATGAGGTAGGGAACTCAAACAAGGAATCTTACCATCGAAGAATCTGAGTTGCGGTTCACAGTAGAACAAAAAGGGCATAACCCAAAAGAGAACCTCAAAGATCTCCACAAGCTACAAGGCTATTATATTAATATTCAAACTTAGTTCCAATGAAAAAGAAAACACCCCTTTATATAGGAGAAATGGTAGCTGCCACCCTAAAGAGAGTAAAGAACATTCTAGACTTCAAAGTTGGTCAAACTAAATTAATTAAGGAGCAATTTCCAAGCTGTATAGAAGACCACTAATTCATTGTTCCAAAGTGCATAGAAGACCACCAATATTTGTTCCAATTTGCATAGAAGACCACCAAACATTTGTTCCAATGTGCATAGAAGACAAGCAACACTTTGTTCAATAAAAACATTAAATGTAGTCAACATAGCATTAAATGATCATCTAGAAACACAAGTATGGGCTGTTGAACTTGTTCCTTCATTGGGCATGTTTTGGGCCATAATCCAACTCATCTTGGCCTTCAATTTGGGCCTCTAATTAGTAGTAAGACTTTCCTAAAAGATCTACTTTGGGCTGGAGCTATTCCTCCATTACAAGACATGTTTTCATTACCACATGAAGCCCATTAAAGCATTTTGATATTTTTTAGACTTCAACGAAAATTAAGCTTCCTTGGTTGCTATCAATGGGGTCCACATCCCTTTTATTCACTTTGGATAACTACTTTGTAAAGGTTCCACCACTACATAAAAATGCATAGTCACTTCGTGCAGTTCATCCATGGACCACATGGAAATCAAACAATTCACTACTTATCCATTAAATAATTACTTAATTCCTTTATCTCTACCACACTCCATATTTAACCAATTACACCCATAATTAATTTCTTGGTCTCAATTCACTTAAACATGGACCACTTTTAATACACTTCATATACTCATTATCATAATCATGTGGTATAATTATAGTCCATAGCCTCTTTATACATACACCAAATATTATTCTCAATCACCATGGTCACACTTGTTAAGTCCTAAATTATTTCGGGACCTCATCCTTTTATACTCCGATCTCTTTATTTGCATACTTGTATATGACCAAAAATTGTCCTGTCCGAGCGGCTCAAACCATAGCCCAAATTTGTTTAACCTCTAACATTCACGACACTTACTTATCAGTTGTTAAGAATTACACAAATACTTATAACCTCAAGATAATCTTGTCCTCCGAGATTATGTCGGTTAACTTACGAATAATGCAACGTACAAAAATACGGGATGTAACATCCTTCCCCCCTTAAGAACATTCGTCCTCGAATGTTAAACTAGTCTATAGAGTCTTATAAAAATTTCGGTAGAGTTTCCTCTATATTTCTTACTATCCAAAACCTGCACGTAGCAAATACCAACAATACCTCACAAGGCTAATATATATATATATATATATATATACGACATATCTCAGCCACACAGAGCTTCCAATTTCAAGTAAATGTACAAAGATGTCGAATCTTACCTCATATATTACACCTCGAGATATACCTGATCCTTTAGCGATCTGCCCTGTTATACCTTCCTATTTACTTTCCCTTTCATTCTTCAGCTTTACATTTCAATCATACCTCAATATTCTTACCTTACCTGACATACATCTTCCGTACCTTTGCTTACCGTTGTACTGATTCATTTAATTTGTTTATTTCACAAACTTATAAATGAACTTATCATCAAGAGATACATTTAATCAATTCCTCTGTTGTACTTACACTGACTTACATCTATGACAACCAATCCATCATCATATAAATACATATTATGATAATGTAGCGTCAACTAAGTGACTTACCTCTGTAACTTCCATTATCATCACTCACTTTGTTCTGTCGATACCGTTATTCTGCTGAAATCAAGGGTTAGTATAAGGAATCTCATTTCCTATGGCTTGGATCTATCGCACGATCTTAGTTATGAAAGAAGAGTAACCATCCTAAATGCCCTGTAACCTCCTGTTTATAAATGTGGAGCGCAACACACTTTGCAGACAACCCCTAGGTCGAACTGCTCAGATACCACTTTGTCACACCCCAATCCTGATAGGGCATGACGGGCACCCGACTCTCATCAGAGTCGAGCGAACCCTCAGACATTCGCTCTATCAAAAACCTATCATTTCAAAAAAAAACTTTTAAGAACATAAAACTTTTCCAAATAGAAATCATTATCTTTATAACGATAATGAAAACATTCAACCACATAGTACTTTAAACCAATTGAAATCATCTAAAATACATACTCTTTTAAAATCCACAAATGACTCAACTGACATCACTCTGTCGACATCTCGACAAACATATCCAAGGACACTGTCTACAAAAGTCTCTACGAAGTAAACTGAACATTATAAGTCACGACAGGGCCCGGACATACCCATAATCATACATATCTATACTTGACTCAACACAGCTCCAGAATGAGGTGGAACTTGTAAATCCCAGCTGACGTCTAAGCATCCTAGCTATACACTTAACCTGCTAAACAATCTGGGGCTGCGGGCATGAACGCAGTGTCCCCAGGCAAAAGGACGTCAGTACGGACAATGTACTGAGTATGTAAGGTGCTAACAAATCACAATCATAATTTGACTTAGGAGAGAAGAAATCACAATCTAACTCAACACCTGCAGCCTTCGTTGGAAGAAACATAAATGTGCACACAAAGTCTCAAAATAATATTTAAGTAAATAATGCAATCCCACACACATGCCGCTTCCGACATGTGTATAGAATGATCCCTTCGGACAGCCGCTTCCAGCTAGTATCACAATAATCCCTTCGGATGGCCGCTTCCTGCATAATAATGATGGCCCCTTCGGGCAGCCGCTTCCGGCTTAATATCATCATCATATCAACGCAAACTCAATCCACAAATATCAATTTCAATTCATATCATAAGTCACTAATCAACTCATCACAATCCAATTATTAGCCTTAGTTTTTCATTAGAAGCTATCAAATTTGTATCTCACTAGACTTAGGAGGACATACTTCCAGGTTTGAGGGTAGAATTGTTATGAAATTCTTACTACTTATATTCTACTCAATTTCATCTTATTGCCCTACCCAAAGAATAAATGATCATATCAATACAAAGGGATGATACTATGGAATGTAAACATAAATCGTAAATGAAATGAAGTAGTAAAATCTCGCACCCCCTTCGGAGTGGTTTTGAAAATCAAACTTTATGTTTCCTTTAGTATAAAACTCAGTTCTTCAAAATCATTAGTAAAACCATATACACAACTCAACTTGGCACCTTATATCCTCAGCCCAAAATTACAATACCAACAAACAATTATAACAACAACCACATCGGTAGTAACAACAACAACACGACAACAACAACATCAACTTATCTGATTTCCATCATTAATTCCTTAGTTCTCATCTCACAATTTAACTGTGACCTGGATGAATTTAAATATACCTAGGAGAGGAGAATTATTACCTCATATGCCAAGAACTCCTCTTCTTCAACCTTATTTCACTTTAAAGAAATCTCCGATTTGCTATCATCCGGAGGAAACCGACGCGGGTATAACCTCTATGTCGTTCTTCACGTTTTTTTTCTTCGATGAAATAAAAATTGTCCCTTGTCACGTTGCTGCTCTTTCTTCACACATTGATAAGGGAATTTAGATATTTATGATAAAGATGTTTCTGCCAACAATATAACTTTGCTTCATTGCTTTTTCTCAAGAGGCCAAAAAATTAGCTAAAGTGTGAAAATCTCTAAAGTTGTTGCTAAAGTTTTTTCTTTAGAGAAATTGTAAGTAACGGATCTAATAATTGTCATCATTTTAAGGACCATGGGGTCCACATCCCTTTTATTCACTTTGGATAACTACTTTGTAAAGGTTCCACCACTACATAAAAATGCATAGTCACTCGGTGCAGTTCATCCATGGACCACGTGGAAATCAAACAATTCACTACTTATCTATTAAATAATTACATAATTCCTTTATCTCTAACACACTCCATATTTAACCAATTACACCCATAATTAATTTCTTTGTCTCAATTCACTTAAACATAGACCGCTTTTAACATACTTCATATACTCATTATCATAATCATGTGGTATAATTCTAGTCCATAGCCTCTTTATACATACACCAAATATTATTCTCAATCACCATGTTCACACTTGTTAAGTCCTAAATTATTTCGGGACCTCGTCCTTTTATACTTCGATCTCTTTATTTGCATACTTGTGTATGACCAAAAATTATCCTGTCCGAGCGGTTCAAACCATAGCCCAAATTTGTTTAATCTCTAACCTTCACGACACTTACTTATCACTTCTTAAGAATTACATAAATACTTATAACCTCAAGATAATCTTGTCCTCCGAGCTTATGTCGGTTAACTTACGAATAATCCAACGTACAAAAGTACGGGATGTAACACATCCCTTCCCTTTTCAAACCTATAGAAGTAGAATTTGAAGAAGGGTTTTGGGAGACTTCTCCTTAGGGTTATAATTGATAAAATTGATGATGCCAATACTAAAATGTGACAAATCTAAGCTTAGTAACCCCATATCTTCCGCTTTTAACGTTGAATTTCAGATTTGGGGAATTAGGGTTCATGCCCAATTTGGGGGTTTTACTAGAAATCAGATTTGGGGATAGTTTATTGAGATAAATCAACAATAAATTCTTGGGTTATGATTACCTAGGATTCAATTTGGTATTTTACCTGTGAATTTCCCGTTTCGCCCTTGTGGGCCCGTTTCCCCAATTTCTAGGGTTATATTGGACCTAATTGATATCATAGCAATATTAGTATGATTATTCATGATTTCTAACTTAGAATTCAATTATGCTTAGACTACTTTGGTTCTGAGCTTCAGAGAAAGGGAAAGGCGATAGAGTGACTTGTTGGTGTTGCAGTTCGGCAATCCAGGTAGGTTATGGTTTACCTTTGGTGAGACTTAGTATAGTGAATCACATATTTAGATTATGATATCGGAGACAGCATGTGAACCTTTGGGTGTTACGTTGGGATGGATATTGCCTTAGGTTGGGCCCTAATGTGTGTTGGACTAGCCACCCCGTTATATGCGTTTGATTATTTAATGGCATTGGCTTGATGCCATGTGTAGTTGGTAGATAGCGAATGTCGCTTGTTGTCCTGATTTGGGATAGGATTGACATACCCAGTGATGATATTTGTACTATGATACATTATTGGCGTACCCACTGTTGGTACTTGAGTTATTGATATAAGTTGGCATACTAACTGTTGGTATTATGATGTGATATATTATTGGCGTACCTCGTTGAGTTAGTTGTGATATTGAGCTTACTTGTTGATGATTGACATATGCATTGCACGTATTCTCTTATATTATCATGCATGGCCGATATCCGGTGATGATCCGGTATCGTTGATTGAGCGAAACTGATATTTGATAAACTTTTTTACTTAAGTTATTGTGAAAAAAGCCGATGTCCGAAGATCCATTTCCAAAATCGTTGTTTATATGAAACTGATACTTGCTAAACTCTTTTACATGAATGATTGTGAAGAGGCCGATGTCCAAGGTTCAATTCCGGAATCGTTGATTTATGAAACTGATATTTGATAACTCTTTTAAGTGATTTTGAGGAGGCCGATGTCCGATGGTTATATTCGGGCATCGTTGTGCATGGTCGTTTCCAATGTTATCTAGGATTCGATTGTAGTGCATGGGCTCCGCGGGTCCCCTAGAGTGGTGCCGGTGAGACTCCCCCTGTGAGCAATTAGCCAGGGTCCCGTCTGTCTGTTTGGCAAAGATCCGGGCGGGTGGCACTCATACTTCGCGAGTCACTATGGGTTGTACTGTTGAGACGTTGATATTTTCGTCTGGAGTACATGTGTACATCTCATTTGCATAGCATGGCATGGCATCACATTCATACCATTATTGCATTGCATTGCATTGTAACTTGAGTGAGATGTCGTGATGACTGTATTGTGATGGATTGTGTTGTTGATTCTATTGTGTTGATTGTGCCAAGATTAGATATACTCAGACTTATTATATCGGGGTTAGATACTTACATAGGTGTTGATGGATATTGTTCCATGCGTGATTGGTTTACTTGTCTATCTACGTTATTTTCTGAAATGTGTTAACTATGCTTAGTCGGCCTATGATGCCTACCAGTACTGTTGTTTGTACTAACCTTCACTTGATGCATTCTTTTATGAATGCAGAGTATCAGGCTGGATCTACTTCTCTGACTCGTGGCTGATCGACTCCTCAACTTCTACTTGAGTTTTCCAGGGTGAGCATGGTGTCCGCTGACCTCGAAGACGCTTCTTTTGCTTATGTCTTACCTTTCACTCAAGGCATGATTTGAGACATTTTATGTACTATTATTCAGACCTTAGTATTCAGATTTAGATGCTCTTGTATGACTAGACCAGATACTGGGGTGGATTCATTGACTTCCGCACTTATCTATATTATACTACATTGTGAGACTTACGTCATTTACTTCTTCCGTTATTTATTATATTTATTAAACGTGACTATTGAGTTAAGAGTTCGCTTACCGAGGTGGGAATGGTAGGTGCCCGCATGACCTAGGCTAAAATGGGTCTTAACAAGTTGATATCAGCGCCCTAGGTTACCCGGTCTTTAATACAAGAGCGTGTCTAGTAGAGTCACATGGATCGGTACGATGAGCTCCTTACTTATCTGTGGGAGGCTACGGGACATTTAGAAAATCTTATCTTCTTTCTATCCATCGTGTTACTTTATTCAAATTGGTATCTGAAAAGATCAAATTGGTATCTGACTCGAGCTACTACGGGCCAAGGTCAGGTGCCGGAGCCAACAGCTACGGCTGGCACCTGAGGGCGCGCTACCTCCAGAAGACGCGGCAGAACGAGATGCCGCAGGGCTGCGCCAGCCGAGGGTAGAGCTCCCACAGTGGGCCAGCGATTAGAGAGGTCTCCATCTCCCGAGCCCGAGTATCAGCCGGGTAGAGACCAGACCGCAGAGGTGGGTGTGGCCCCAGCACAGACACAATCGGAGGTTACTTCTAACCAGGTCGTGCATGACACTATGGCCAAAATCCTACTTCATCTTGATGCCCAGCAGGCGGTCGCTGGTGTTACTACTCCCAGCGGGGGTTCCCAGACCCCTGAGCAGGGACCCACGCTAGTAGTACATCCCACTACAGCTATGGCTCCTCACATTGATGCTATACCCGCTCCTGGGGAGGATATTAGGCCCATGGATGGCGCTGTTATGACTGCTGCTGATCAGGATCTGGTGGGGAGGTTCAGAAAGTTAGAGCCACCGAGGTTCTCTAGTACTTCGTCTGAGGATGCCTATGATTTTATTTTTGATATGCATGAGTTGCTGCACCGTATGGGGATAGTGGAGACCCACGGCGTTGATTATGTGTCCAACCAATTTCACGGCGAGGCGAAGACGTGGTGGAGGTATTTCGAGTCGTGCAGACCTGAGGGTTCTCCTCCGTTGACTTGGAATCAGTTCTACCGGGCCTTCCTCGAGAAGTATGTGCCCCGGTCTTTGAGAGAGGCTCGTAGGGAGTAGTTTCTACACCTTGAGCAGAGGGGCATGTCCTTGGAGTCTTATGTGACCCATTTCCTCTATTTGGCCCGATACTCAACTCCATTGATTCCTACTGAGTCTGAGAGGATCAGACGCTTTATTGGAGGAATAGCGGGCTCTCTACAGATTCTTTTGCTTTCAGATGGAGTCTATGCGGGCATCCTTTCAGTCCATTATTGAGCATGCTTCGATGGTTGAGGGCGCCAAGGCCCGTGCTTTTAGTGGTGGTGACAAGAGGCCACGTCAGACTGGCAGCTTTCGGGGTTTTGGTAAGAAGGGGGCCGGTCAATTTTCGAGGCCACCTCAGCCCTATTCCGGTCGTCCCGTACTGTAACACCCCGTATCGTTATAGTAGAAAAATTGAAGGTTTGAACGTTTTCCGAAAATGGTTGACAGACCTACTTGGGGAAGCCATAACTCCTTGATTAGTTGGGAATTTGGGAAAGTACCCTTAATTAAAGTTGTAGTACGTAGAAATACCTTTCTAACGATATAAGGACCAGCCCAATCAGAGGTCGGAGCAAGGAGATATGATCGTCTAAATATGGCTAATTGTAAGGCACTTAAAATTCTATAGAATCGGCTAAGTTTTCGATACGTCTACCTTCCAGTCATATTTCGTGAAACTCTGTTGGGAATTTGAGGAAACGTAAAACATTAAAGTTGTAGCCCTTTTAAATAGCTTTCAAGCAGTATATTGTGGAGCCCAAACAGAGCTCTGTACAAGAAGTTATGTCCATTTTACCGAACACTGCACAGAACTAACACATGTCGATTTTCAGTGCGCGTGAGGGCGCGTGCGATGACCCCGCGTCGCTGGCCAATCGTACAAATACACCCTCTATGAATATTGACCTGCAGGGGGGTCGTGCGTTTCATGTGTAGCGCGGGCTCATCGCATAACAGGTCGGGTTTCGGGTCAAAAGTCAGGATTTCGCATTGTAAGTTATATTTAAGCTTGGGGTTTATTTTCCTAACACCCCTAGTCATGAAAAATTACCCTAAAGTCAGAGAGAACAAGTCCCAAGCCTCACGAACCCTACAGGGTGTTACACCTCGAAAACTTTTCCGTTAGTACGCAAGAGAAGGAACTAGTGATGAATATGAGTGCATGATGTCCATGAGCAAGAAACGACGTTTGATGACCTTAGGCAAGATTTCGAAAGTATCCAATGGGAGATGAGAAAGTTGGCTAAGTTAAGATGAGATAAAAGGTGGGCAATGCATGTGCATGGACGAGGATGATTAAAATGAGAAGTCTAAGCAATATGGGAAGTTGCAGAAAATCATTCAGCTCAGTGGTCGTATAGCACAATACGGCCCGTAAAGTGATTTACGGACCGTATAGTGCGATCGTCCCCCAGCTTGTCAAAAATCTCAACCTTCTGTAAGTTGTGAAAATGGTTAAATACGACTTGGAGGACGGCCCGTAAACTAGTTTACGGACCGTAAACCTCGGTCGTAAAGTGCCATGTCCCTTAGCCAAACTTTCTGTTTTTGAAAAGTTTAAAAACGATCGCGGAGGACGGACCGTAAACCACAATACGGTCCGCAAACTGCGATATACGACCACTTTTCATCCCGACAACTTTTCATTAAAGACCAGATTTTGAATTAATAAAAGGGGCCAAGGCTTCATTTCATCTCATTTCTCACCCACACAACTCAAGAACACCCTAGAACATTCTTCAAACACTTCATCCATAGAATTCAAGGAGAATCAAAGGAAACCTAAGACCATCAACACCAAATCCATGCAACAAGAGTATGAAATGCTAGTAAAGGCTATCTACCTCAAGAAATCTCAAGAAAGGTGAAGTAGGGTTTTGGTGCAAAGAAGGTATTACTACTCAAGGCTTATTCAACCATCAACTAAGGTAAGCTTCATGACTTTGGTATGTTGTTTAAGGTGTTGGAAGGCTAAGATGCTTGAGATATAGAAATAACATGGAAAATGGGTTTTTAAAGAATGTGTAGTGTCACAATTAAGTGGTAGTTGGATGGAAATCATGAAAGTTGATATGATATGATCATGAATACATTATAAATGATGTTCAGACTACGAACTAAGTGTGATGTGCGAGAAATGTGACGATTAGCTAAAACCATAAAAATGTG
Source organism: Lycium barbarum (assembly GCF_019175385.1). NCBI lineage: Eukaryota > Viridiplantae > Streptophyta > Magnoliopsida > Solanales > Solanaceae > Lycium > Lycium barbarum. The sequence goes on along the minus strand of NC_083348.1, from coordinate 49,903,398 downwards.
GGGAAATTGGAGGAAAATGGTGGATTTTGTGTAAGGTACATAAATGATGAATGTTGCTTGTGATATTATGAGTATTGTTGTAAATGTTTGGGAGTTGAGATAGAACGGGGGAAAAGTGGTAAAAACAAAGGGAACGCCGCCCAATTTTCTCTATAGGTAACGATGCGTTTCCATAATCGATTAACTAACATTAGTCCAAAATTCTCTCGTGAAGGTAACGACGCGATATCAAAAGGGGACAAGTGGATGATAGCTCAGATAAACGACGAAGGTATGTTGAGGCTCGTCTCCTTCTTTCAAAGGCATGAATCTTATGTTACGATTTCATAAACTCTTTCATGATCTCCTTGTTTTCAATAAAGTTATAGTTCTACGATTCCAATGCTTAATTCCTTTCTTGATAACCCGTAAATGTCTTTCAAATACCCGTAACCTTCCGAGCAATAGTTTGCGATTTTGTAAGCTCTTATGACGACAATGATGAAAATATTTTATCACAACGGCAATGATGCCGAATAGGAAAGTATTTTTCTATGATGACTACGATGAGAATGATTTCACGCTAAAGGTTCCAAATCAGATTTCAATGATGATAAGAGAATGTTGAGCTGTTCTTAATTCCTCAATTTTATTCACAGATAGATGACTATTTTAAGACTCCAAAGTACATGAGCTGACACCTTGCGAGATTTATGATTTAATTGTATGTTCTCCAAATGTCACTCTTCATTGATAGTCCCGCCTTATAATAGTTGTTCCTTCAAGGCGAGACAAAGTTATGACGAGTAGTCCATAATTTATAATCGGAGGTTACCGACCTTACGTCACTCCGATGGAGTTATAGCTTTTCCTTGGGTTCTCCTGCATGCTATGTATATGATATAAGTATATGATATGTATATGTACACAGGGGATATGGGGAAAGGTGAGGCGCTATAGACGCATAGCCACCTGATCAGCTGGCATATCATGATTTCATCCCGGACGCGGGGTATATGGGTTATGGATCGGGCCGTACGTTCCTCGGCACTAACATATTATAATTATGGATCGGGCCGTACGTTCCTCGGCACTAACATATTGTAATGATATGAGGATCGGGCTGCACGTTCCGCAGCAAAGTATTAATAAGCATGCATGGATCCGCCTTAAGAGGCAAGCAGATATCAGTTATTTTCTTGTTCTACTTTACCTTATTACTCTTACCATATCTATTGATGCATGCCTTACATACTCAGTACAATGTTCGTACTGACATCCTTTTCTTTGGATGCTGTGCTCATGCCCACAGGCAGACAGGGAGACGTCGCAGATCCGTAGGAGCCATCCGCAGATTACAGGAGCACTCCATTTTTTTTCCGGAGGTGCTAATTGGTTGCTCTTTTTGTGTACATTGTATATGTCATTTACTAGAGGCTCGTAGATGCTAGGTGTGGGTTATGTGGTTCCACGATATGGATAGTATGTATATGTATAAGTTTATTGAAACATGTTCTTGTATTAAAGCAGTATATTTTTGTAACGCAAAATCCGATACTTCTTAGAGTTGACAGGAAATCGATGAATGATGGTTAAATAGGTTAAGGGAGTAGTAGTGCGAGCGGTGCTCGGCGGTTAGCCCTGGGTACCCGTCACGGCCCCTAGCTGGGTCGTGACACAGGGTAAGTTTTATCATGATTCTAGGTTGAATTCAAGTCCCTATTCTCTTTCTAACTTGAGTAAACCCTTCTAATCAATAGAGTTATGAGTGGAACATTATTGTTGGGTGTGAAAACCCTAGAACTCGAATTCAAGAGGATTGAACATCAAAAAGGTAATGCTTCTACACTCTAATCATTCATAATAGTGAATTGATGAGTTCTTGGGAGAATAGTAAATGGGTTTAGTAAAGAGAATTACACGAACTACAGTAGGGTTTTGGATTGTTGACTTGAGATTGATATAATCATATGGATGATGGAGAATGATGTCAATTACACCTAATTGAGATTGTAGAATGACCTAGAAGTAATAGAATGGGAATTGGATGAAGAAATACCATTAATGGAGATTGTGGAGCTTTATGCCTACTAAGTATTTGATAAAATACTTAGATGACTAAAAGCATGGATATTATTGCTAATATAGAATCCCTGTGACTTGTATTGATATAGATCAAAGTTGAAAGGGTTGACGAATATTGTATTACGCTCAAAGGCTGCAATTAAGGTATGTGAGGCTAACTATCTACGTTAGGGAATGTTCATGATTCTCCCTACGCCTCATTCTTCACACTTGACAGTAATTTGTCTCAAAGTACAGTTTAGCCCTAGTTTCATCATATGTTGTAGAACTGTTATCTTCTAGGGTTGCAATTACAGAATTCGTTCATGGTTGTCAATTTGAATATCATAAACTCAGCACGTAATCTTTATAGACTTATGTATTGTTCCCACATGAGTCTCAGTCTAGAAATTCCGTATGCTCAAAAACAGTCAGTGTTTTCAATTCAGTCCAGCATGTCTAATTCAGTTCAGCATTGTTCATTGTTATTATGGTCTCAGTCCTTATTAATTAACCATAATTAAACATATGTCATTTTTCCCAAGGGCACAGCACAGTCTTGTGTATACGTATACATAGCCGAGGCCATTGACTGACGCACTACTAGGCCGAGGCCATAGCGTGCATTTATTATTAGGCTGAGGCCCCACATATACAAACACAGATACTACAGATGATTCAGATACAGAGCAGGGGGTATTCATATCTCTACTTCCTTGCTATTACAGTTACAATATTTTATTGCTTCAGTTGCTTTACATACCAGTACAATTCAAATGTGCTGATGTCCCTTTTTATTGCTTGGGAGCCTGCATCTCGCGATGCAGGCAACGATATATAGGTTGACGACTCAGCTCTTTAGAAGTGCACGTATCAGCTACTGGTGAGCCCTAAATTCTTTCAGGGCGTTGTCTGCTATCCAGTTATTTCAGTTTATAGACAGCTCTATTATTCAGTATTCTTAGAGGCTTCATAGACATAGTTCAGACAGTCAGATATTTGTTATGTTAGTCTTGTTGACTGTTATACTCAGTTGTTCAGTTGTTTCGATTTAGCCATGTTGGCTACTTTCAGATATTTTCAAATTGTCTATGTATTTCCGCATTACGATATTTCAGTCAGACTTTGAGTTAATTAGCATGTGTTAGTTTTATTTTATAAGTCAGTTATGTTTGATATCACATGTTGATTCAGCCAGCCAGTTGGTTCGCTCGGTCACATGCAGTCAGGCACCGGGTGCCGTGTTACTTCTAGGCCCAGGTTTGGGGCATGACACGTACATTCAGCATTACCAGATTCCTCTAGTGAGCCACCTAGACAGAGAGCTCCTGACAGCTCGTTCTCTAGACCAGTGAACAGGACTGCTTCATTCGGGTCTTCAGTTTTCATGTTTTAGTATTCGACTCCTCTTACCTGTTTCTCTTGTAGGGAGGTTGGGCATATTTCCAAGAGATATCCCCGACCTAGGCGAGATTATCAGCCGCCGAGGACTTCTGTATCATCCGGTGGTTGAGGAGGGACTTCTCAGAGAGGCAGTGCTCAGTCAGGTCGCGGTATTTCCCATGGTTCTAGAGGTAGGTCCCAGCCAGATAGAGGTGGTACTCAGAGTTCGAAAGGGGGATCCCAGGCTGGTCGTGGTGGAGCCCATTGTTACTCATTTCCTGGTAGGCCCGAGGCAGAGGCCTCAGATGCTGTGATCTCAGGTACCATTTATGTCCGTCATAGAGCAGCATCTGCATTATTTGATCCTGGATCCGCTTATTCGTATGTATCTGCATTTCATGCCGTTGTTGGGATTTACCCTGTGATAGCATAGATATACCTGTTCATGTGTCTACTCCAGTCAGATATTCTGTGGTTGTTGATCTAGTCTACCGGTCTTGTTTAGTTACTTTTATAGGGTATGACACCTGGGTAGATTTGATGATTCTGGATATGGTGGACTTTGATATTATACTGGGTATGTCCTGGTTTTCTCTTTATCATGCGATCTTGGACTGTCACGCCAAGGTAGTCACTTTAGCCATGCTGAGTATCCCCAGGCTTGAGTGGAGAGGTACTCCTAGTCCAGTTCCAAAGAAGATTATTTCCTTCCTTCAGGCGAATAAGTTAGTAAGTAAAGGGTGTTTAGCGTATTTGGCGCATATTCGTGATACGACTGTTGAATTTCCATCCCTTGAGTCTATTCCTATTGTAATCGAGTTCGCGGAGGTATTTTCGTCAAATTTGCAAACTCGGGTAATCATCCCATTTTCATCCCCTCATACCGGATGGTACCTTCCGAGTTGAGAGAACTTAAGGAACAATTGCAAGATTTATTGAGCAAGGGTTTCATTAGACTGAGCATCTCCCCTTGGGGTGCTCCCGTGTTATTTGTGAAGAAGAAAGATGGGACCATGAGGATGTGCATTGATTACCGCCAGTTGAACAAGGTCACTATCCGGAACAATTACCCTATGCCTCGTATTGATGATCTATTTGACCAGCTTCAGGGTGCTTCGGTGTTTTCTAAGATAGATTTGCGTTCCGTCTATCATTACTTAAAGATTAGGGCGGAGGATACTCCAAAGACAGCATTTCGAACGAGATATGGCCACTATGAGTTTCTAGTGATGTCTTTTGGGCTTACCAATGCCCCAGCTGCATTTATGACCTTGATGAATGGCATCTTTAGGCCGTTCCTTGATTCTTTTGTGATTTTATTTATTGATGACATCTTGGTATATGCCAAGAGTAGGGTGGAGCATGAGAGCCATCATCGTACCGTCCTTGGGTTGTTAAAGAAACATAGTTTGTTTGCTAAATTTTCTAAGCGTGAGTTATGGTTAGAGTCCGTAGCATTCTTGGGCCATGTGGTGTCCAAAGAGGGGATTATGGTGGATCCACAGAAGATTGAGGCTGTGAGGGGTTGGGCGAGGCCCACTACTGTTATCGAGATTTGTAGTTTTGTGGGTTTGGCCAGTTATTACCGCCGTTTTGTGAAGGTTTTCGCTGCCATTGCTTCATCCTTGACCAGATTGACTCAAAAGGATGTTCCCTTTCAGTGGACGGATGATTGTGAGGAGAGCTTCCAAAAGCTCAAGCTTCTTTTGACCACAGCCCCGTACCTAGCCTTACCTGTGGAGGGCAAGGACTTCGCAGTCTATTTTGATGCTTCTCGTATGGGTTTGGGTACAGTGTTGATGCAGGAGGGTAGAGTGATAGCTTATGCTTCCCGTCAGTTGAAAGTTCACGAGAGGAATTACCCTACCTATGATTTGGAATTACTGCGGTAGTCTTCGCCTTGAAGCTTTGGAGGCATTACTTGTACAGTGTCCATTGTGAGGTTTTTACAGATCACTATAGCCTTCAGCATGTGTATACCCAGAGAGATCCTAATTCTAGATGGAGCTCCTGAAGGATTATGACATCTCTATTCTGTATCACCCTGGTAAAGCCAATGTGGTGGCTGATGCCTTGAGTCGCAAGGCAGTGAGTATGGGGAGTTTAGCTCAATTGATTGTTTTCGAGCGTCTGTTGGCCATGGAGGTTCAGACTCTGGCAACAGTTTCGTCAATCTCGTCGTCTCGACCCCGGGGAGGATTTTGGCTTGTTTAGAGGCGAGATCATCGTTATTGGGTCGGATCAAGGCTCATCAGCTTGAGGATTCTCAGTTGAGCAAGATCCGAGATAGGGTGTCAAAAGGTGAGGCCAAGGAGGCCGTGATTGATTTTGAGGGCATTCTGAGGATTAGAGGACGCGTATGCATTCCTCATGTTGGTGACCTGATTCAGTTGATCTTATCTGAGGCCCACAGCTCTCGCTATTCCATTCATCCGGGAGTGACTAAGATGTACCGTGACTTGAGACAGCACTATTGGTGGCGCTGTATAAAGAGGGATATAGCTGATTTTGTGGCTAAGTGTGGAAATTTTCAACAGGTAAAGTATGAGCACCAGTGACCCGGTGGCGTGTTTCAGAGGATGCCCATTCCCGAGTGGAAATGGGAGAGGATTACCATGGATTTTGTCACGGGTCTTCCGAAGACCCTTGGCAAGTTTGATTCCATTTGGGTGATAGTGGATCGGTTGACTAAGTCCGCTTACTTTGTTCCGTTTCAGGTTTCTTATACTACGGAGAAGTTAGTCAAGATGTATATTCGGGATATTGTGAGATTACATGGGATCCCTATTTATGTTGTATCTGATAGGGGTACTATTTTCACCTCCCGATTCTGGAGAGCATTTCATGATGACTTGGGTACCCGATTGGACTTTAGTACAACTTTCCATCCCCAGACCGATGGCCAGTCCGAGCGGACCATTCAGGTGCTCGAGGACATGTTAAGAGCATGTGTTATTGATTTTGGTGGTCATTGGGATCAGCACTTGCCCTTGGTTGAGTTTGCGTACAACAACAGTTATCATTTCAGTATTGGTATGGCGCCTTTTGAGGCCTTCTATGGTAGGAGGTGTAGATCTCCGATTGGTTGGTTCGATGGGTTCTAGGCTTGACCTGGGAGCACGGATCTATTGAGAGAGTCCCTTGATAGAGTGAGAGTTATTCAAGCCAGACTCGTGGCGGCTCAGAGTCGGCAGAAGATGTATAAGGACCGGAAGGTTCGGGATTTGAAGTTTGCTATTAGTGATCAGGTTCTGTTGAAAGTTTCACCCATGAAAGGTTTTATGAGGTTTGGTAAGAAGGGAAAGTTGACCCGTAGATACATTGGCCCGTTTAAGATAGTGGATTGTATTGGTGATGTGGCGTATGAGTTGGCCTTGCCGCCAGGGTTGGCGGGAGTTCACCCGGTTTTCCATGTTTCGATGCTGAAAAGATACCATGCCGATGGTACCTATAATGACCGTTGGGATTCTATATTGCTTGATGAGAATTTGACTTATGAGGAGGAGCCTATTGCAATCCTAGATAGGCAGGTTCGAAAATTAAGGTCCAAGGAGATTGCTTCTGTGAAGGTACAATGGAAGCACCGCCCGGTGGAAGAGGCTACTTGGGAGACTGAGTCCAATATGTGTAGCCGATATCCCCAGTTGTTCATTGATTCAGGTATTTCCTTGCCTTCTTTCTTTTCTTTGCTCGAGGACGAGCAACGGTTCAATTGGTATCTGATGCAACGACCCGTTTGGTCGTTATAGACCTTTTGGCACTTTCGCCACTTGCGAGCGTTTATTGAATCATTTTGACTCGAGGTTAACTTTTGGGCAACGGACCTTTTTCGAAGTTTTGGTGCATTTCGGGACTTTGGATGGGAAATGGGAAGTAGGCACCGGTGGTTAACTCGGTCAATGATACCTCCGTTAGAAAATTTGAGACCACGAGTGCATTCGAAGCATATTTTTGTATAGGTTTAGGTGATCGGATTATGAGCAAATGGCCTCGGAAATAACTCAAAAATTCGATGGAAGACTTAGAGAATGTGGGGATATCTGGTGTCTGGTTCCCGCAACGGTGGCAGCAGAGCCGCCCCGGCAGTACCGCCATGGCGGTATAGTGACCGCTGGGGCGGTCATGCGTAAAGGACTCTCACTGCTGTAGCGGCAATACCCTCGTCGTGGCGGTCACGGGCAGGAAATTTCATTAAATGTGTCTTAAAATAAGACCTAGTCCCTCATTATGTCATAACTCGATATTAGAGCTTGGGAAGGTTGTTCTTGCGGATAAATTGAGGAATTTCTTGGAGGTAAAGCTTCATCTAATCACTTACTTCCCTTTAATCATTATCATCTTAGAATCATCCCTTCCCTTTTCAATCTCTTAGAAGTAGAATTTGAACAAGGGTTTTAGGAGACTTCTCCCTAGGGTTATAATTGATAAAATTAATGATGCCAATACTAAAATGTGACGAATCTAAGCTTAGTAACCCCATATCTTCTGCTTTTAACGCTTTTAACGCTTTTAACCCCAGTCATTTCAGCTTATGAGTTCAGATCTTATTCATGATTCTTGTATATATACGTTGTTCTTATACCTTACACACTCAGTACATTATCCGTACTGACTCCCCGTTGCTCGGAGGGCTGCCTTCCTGCTCGCAGGTTCAGGTAGACGGACAGATGGTCCAGCTCAGTAGGCCTTCTAGCCAGTAGGTGTCAGTGCGCTCCATTGATCCAGAGTTGCAGTCTATTTTGGTATGCTAGCCTTTTGAGATGTATATAGATGGGTATGACGGGGCCCAGTCTCGTCCCTTCTACAGCTTTCATTCTAGTAGAAGTCTGTAGATAGTTGTATGTATTAGTCAGATGACTTAGCCTTGGCGGCTTCTATTCTTTTGTGTATAGTATATGTAGCAGCCTAGCCGGCTTGCACTGTTCCTTCAGCATATTTATGTATATACAGATTGCTCAGAGTTTAAGATGTCGCCTAATTATGTGATCAGTTTAAGTCATGTATGGGCCCTTGATGTTCAGTAAGATTCAGATATGAGTATAGGGGTGTTTGGTCGCTAGAGGTCATACACTCATCACAACTCTTCGGTTTGGGTCGAGACAGAAGTGGTATCAGAGCAGTTCCGTCCTGGGGTTGTCTACAGACCGTGTCTAGTAGAGTCTTGTTTATGGGTGTGTTGTGCACCACACTTATAAATAGGAGGCTACAGGACATTTAGGATGATGTCATTTTTTCTCTCTTAGATTGTGCGATAGAGCCATGTGTTGAGCGTTCGTTTCTGATAAATTATTCTGATTTCAGCGATGCCCCGCCAGAAAGCTACAGCTGCCCAGAAGGACAAGAGAGCGGCCGGTGAGGCATCGCATACCCCGCCTCCAGCACCTGCCCCAGTTCCTCAGCCGGATGCACCGGGCTAGGATGTGTGGGATGTTATACAATTATTGACCAGATTAGTAGTTGCCCAGGCTCAGCGGCAGGGAGTTGGTGTTGACCAGGCAGATAGGGCTAGTAGTTCGAGGGTTAATACCTTCCTTGGGTTAGGTCCTCCAGAGTTCTCCGTGATAAAGCAAAATATGGACCCCCAGGATTTTATTGATGGTATGCAGTGAACCTTGAGGGTTATCACGTGGATGAGGTCGAGTTTGTGGAGTTGGCTTCGTATAGGCTCCGCGATATTGCAGTACAGTGGTATCAGACTTGGGAGTTATCTAGGGGAGAGAATGCCCCTCTAGCTGTGTGGCGAGAGTTCTCGGATGCTTTTATTCACCATTATCTACCTCCTGAGTTCAGGCGAGCCCGAACAGATAGATTTCTACGTATTGAGCAGGGCAGTATGAGTGTCCAAAAGTATTGCATGTACGTTGATTCTATGTTCAGATATGCTCCAGCCATGGTGGCTGAGATGGAGGACAGAGTTCATCGCTTTGTGGCTGGTCTAGGGCCACATTTGATAGATGCTTGTACGACTGCCGCATTACAGCCAGGCATGGTATCTCCCGTATACAGGCATATGCACAGAATTTGGAGGACCGCAAGCTTCAGCGAAGGACAAACCGTGACCGGGGCCATGGCAAGAGGGCCAGAGCTTTAGATATTGGGGTTTGAGTCTAGGGGAGGACAGAGACAGCAATATCCCTGATACCCATCCCATTCAGCAGGGAGTGCATCTCCACGGTTATCAAGTTCGAGGTTTGATCGGTCTTCTTATTCCGGAGCGAGCCAGAGTTCTAGAGCATCAGGCTCTCAGTACAGACCGGAGTCAGGCCAGGCTAGGCCACCCTTGCCGAGGTGCGCTCAGTTTGGTAGGATACACGCTGGGCAGTGTCGATTGGGGTTGGATGGTTGCTATGCCTGTGGTCAATCAGGCCACAGGGTGAGGGATTGCCCAATAAAGGTTGGTACAGGTATGGTTCAGCCTACAGGGTCGGTGGCTGGCTCTTCTTCTGCAGTGCGCCCTTCAGGGCAAGTTTGTCAGACGCCATCAGGGTGAGGTAGGAGTGGAGCATCCAGCTTGAGCGGTCCTCAACACCGCGTGTATGCACTGGCTGGTAGACAGGACCGTGAGACGTCTCCTGATGTTGTTACAAGTATATTATCAGTTTCCTCTCGTGATGTTTATGCACTAATTGACCCAGGTTCCACTTTATCATATGTTACGCCCTTTGTTGCCGGTAAGTTTGGAATAGAGCCCGAGTTGATTAAACCCTTTGAGGTGTCTACCCCAGTTGGGGATCCGGTTATAGCTAGGCGAGTATACCAGGACTGTGTCGTTATAGTTTGTGACCGCCACACCGTAGCAGATTTGATTGAATTAGATATGAATGATTTTGATGTTATTATGGGCATGGACTGGTTGGCTTCTTGTTATGCTAATGTTGATTGTAGAGAAAATATGGTTCGATTTCAGTTCCCTGGCGCACCAACCCTAGAGTGGAAGGGCAATACTGCTTCGCCTAGGGGTAGGTTTATTTCCTACCTTAAGGCAAAGAAGATGATCAGAAAAAGGTACATTTTTCACCTAGTTCGAGTTCAAGATGTGTGGGCAGAGTCGCCGACTCTTCAGTCTATCCCTATGGTTAATGAGTTCCCAGAGGTGTTTCCAGATGAGCTTCCAGGCATTCTTCCAGAGAGAGATTGATTTTAATATTGATTTATTGCCAGATACTCAGTCGATATCTATTCCTCCTTATAGGATGGCACCTGCGGAGTTGAAAGAATTGAAGGAGCAGTTGAAAGATTTGCTTGAGAAGGGCTTTATTAGGCCTAGTACATCACTGCGGGGAGCACCGGTATTATTTGTAAGAAATAAGGATGACTCCTTGCGAATGTATATTATTTATAGGCAATTGAATAAGGTGAATGTAAAGAACAAGTATCCGCTCCCGAGAATCGATGATTTATTTGATCAGTTGCAAGGCGCCAAATATTTCTCGAAGATAGACTTGAGATCGGGGTACCACCAGGTTAGGGTAAAGGAGGAAAACATTCCGAAAACGGCATTCTGGACTAGATATGGCCACTATGAGTTTCGTGTTATGTCGTTCGGGCTAACTAATGCCCCAGCCGTATTCATGGATTTGATGAATTGTGTATTCAGGACCTTTCTGGATTTGTTCGTGATTGTGTTTATAGATGATATTCTGGTTTATTTGCCATCATAGGCTGATCATGCAGAACATCAACGAACAGTGCTTGAAATTCTTCGGGGTAGAGAGTGCTATGCCAAGTTATCTAAGTGTGACTTCTGGTTGAACTCTGTGACTTTTCTGGATCACATTATTTCGGAAGAAGGCACTAGAGTGGATGCCCAAAAGATTGAGGCTGAGACGAATTGGCCAAGGCCCACGGCACCAACAGAATGGTTTGATGTCGGGGAGAATCAGTTAGTAGTCCCAGACTTAATTCAGCGAGCAGTTGATAAGGTGAAAGTGATTCGAGAAAGATTGATAACAGCTTAGAGTCGACAGAAATCCTATGCAGATAATCGGCAACGTAAGCTAGAGTTTGAGATAGGCGATTGGGTGTTCCTGTAAGTTTCGCCTATGAAGGGAGTGATGATATTTGGCAAGAAGGGTAAGTTGAGCCCTCGATATATTGGGTCGTATAAAATCATTCGTACTGTAGGCACGGTGGCATATGAGCTAGAATTGCCTTCTGAGTTAGAGTCGGTACACCCGGTATTTCATGTGTGTATGCTTCGTAAGTGTATCGGAGTGTCACGACCCGGATAGGGGGCCATGACGGGTACCCGGAGCTGGCTTCCAAGCACCACTCATCCTGCTAGTCATCATACTCAGTCTGAACATAAATAAACCCTAAAACTATACATAGATATACATAAGCCCGTACGGCTACAAAAATGATATACAAAAATGTACACTGACATCATCATGGGACACAACTTACCTACACGTACGTATCTACGAGCCTCTACTAGAGTACTAGACCTAAGGACGGGACAGGACCCCGTCGTGCCCACATATGTACACAAAAACAATATCTCAAAATAGCACCTCTGGTATTACCCACACGTCGTGCTCCTGTAAATATGCTGATAGCTCCTATGAATTTGGGTCACCTCCCTGTCTACCTGTGGGCATGAACATAGCGTCTAAAAAGAAAGGACGTCAGTACGAACATTGTACTGAGTATGTAAGGCATAAACAGCAATAGTACATCGATGAAATAAGGAGACATCAAGTAAGGAACAACCTGTAACTGACTGTCACTTAAGACTGAATAATGCATGCTAACTTACTTCATAAACATCATCATATCATGTATACATATATATAAGTTGCCCGACCATATAGGTATGGTGTGATCATCATTAGCCCGCGTCCAGGCCTCCCGCGTCCGGGGTGAACATCTCATACCGCCCACTAGTGGTGTCTGCCCATGCCCTCTAGACATAGTGTATATGCTACCGGCCTTAGCGGTGTCTGCCCGTCCATATAGGTGCGGTGTAATCTCATCATAATATACTTATCATAATGCATGTCTAAGAACTCAAGGACAACTATAATTCTATCGGGGTGACGTAAGGTCGTGAACCCCCGACTTCATTATGGAATATTCATAAGTATCCTGCCTCACCTTGAAGGAACTAGCATTATAAGGTGAGTGTAACACAATGAACAACATCACAGAATCATAATTAGGATTATTAGCTTTGTAGAAACATCATATCATGGGCTTTAGCATCTTTAGACTTAGACTCATCATCATCATTATCATACTCATTACGTATCTCTCATATTTATCTCATAGAAAGCTCTTTATCAACATTGACTCATAGTTTCTGGAATGTAAGAAAGTCATGGAGAGATAGGGGAATTCATGTCATAAGAATCATTCCTTAGGAAATAAGGGACTAGCCTTACATACCTTTTCGTTTAGCTACTCTATCGCTTGAATGTTCCCCTCCAATATTCACGTTTCTACCTTCAAGAGAGTTCGTACTAATATTAAATAATCGATAACATAAGCGTGATTGGACTATAGGTAGAGAAAATTGGGCAACATTTCCTTTGTTTATACAACTTTCTCCATATCATATATCAACTCCCAAACGTCAATAATAACATTCATCATATCATTTTCAACAATCTTTCTTCACCCCACATTATTCAAGTTTCCCAATTCCATTTCAAATCATTCATAGCCATAGTCATAATACGACATTACATTCATCCTTATATAATGTTTCTCCTCTGTTCTTGATATCATTTATAACATAACTATAATCACAACATACCAAGAATCATGATTCATATTAAGCTACTACTCAAAAATGACACTATTCTCATACCTTCCATAATCCAAGTCTTTCAATCTCTCAATACTCTAAATAACATGGATTGATCATAAAACTCACCTTTGATAGTATGAGAATGGCCTTTGGATGACAACACTTCACTTGAGAAAACCCCTAACTTCAATCCAAGGAGATTTCTTGACTTGTATGAACCCTAGTGAGCTTCTTGCACTTGATATCTTTGATTTGATGAAGTTGATCCTTAATTTCTCTTGGATTCTTGTATATGAAATGTGGAGAGAGTTTTAGAGGTTGCTTGAGGTGTGGAGAGTGTTGGAGAGGAAATGAGAAATGAGGGAAATAAACTTGGGTCCCTTATTTAAACTTAAAAATCTGTCCCGACCTATTTATACGGACACACATGTGGTCTGTACAATTTATACGGTCCGTATGTGTGACCGTATAATGGTTCCAGTGGAGACTCTTCTCTGGACAGGTTATATGGTCATATATACGGCCAGTATCTTTTATACAGCCCATATAGTGAACCGTACAAGCCACAGTTTTCCGAAACTTGTTCTCATCGACTCGTTTGATCTCCAATCCTTATGGTACCTTCTTAACACTTTTTTAACACTTCATTAACAATTTAAGAGGCGTTTTAACTCTTCTTTAGAACATCATTAAGTTCACGTTAACTCGGTGCTTAGCAAACCCCTTTTCAAAACACGGCTTGTACTTTACATTTTTGAACTTCCTTCTCCTACCTTAAATGTTCTTGAAATTTTAATTAGATTCGTTAAGTAGCCTTTCTTACTGTTAGGAACATCGTATACTTCTTACCTTACGTTAGTTTATTTACTATGCAACGACATGAAATTTTTCGAGGTGTAACATGGAGATCCTTCAAGAGTTGTACCAGTGGATGATATCCAGGTGACCGAGTAGTTATCATACGAAGAGGCTCTAGTGGCTATATTGGACAGGCAGGTTCATCAGTTACGAACCAAGAATGTAGCTTCAGTTAAGGTTTTATGGACGAATAAGAATGTTGAGGAGGTGACTTGGGAAGCAGAAGAGGCAATGAAGATTAAGTACCCGCATTTGTTTCCAATAGTACAGGAGGTTCAGTCTGAGGCATCATCACCCCCAGGTACTATTCCATTTTTAGCTATCGTGATTGGTCATGTGAGGCCATGGTATTGTATGTAGTAGTATTTGGCCCTGTGTGGAATTATTTTGGGTTGCTGTATGCAGGTCAGATTGGTATAAGTACAGGGAAAACTCTGCCAAAATTTTTATAGCCCATGATTGTTTGAACATTCGGGGACGAATGTTCCTAAGGGGGGAGAATGTTACGCCTCTCATTCTCGTCGTAGTAGAACATATGGTTTCACAGTCGGGTATGCCATTGGAATTGAGACTCTTGTCTGAGTTTTGGAGATAGAAAATGCCTTACCCCTTCTACAAGGGTACCAGCAGATATTCCTGGCAATTTATAGAGTTAGAAGTTGAACGAATCGAATCAACGCGATCTGAACTGAATCAGAAAAACCTGCAGACACCAGTCATCGTCGACACGGTCGACGGACCATCGATGTGCGGCGTCGACAGGGTCCCGCAGCCTTGCATCTGCAAGCGCAGGTCGACGGAGCAAGTCAACGGACCGTCGACACGTCGACGGGTCGTCGACCCGCTCGTCGAACTGGACCGCTATAGCCTTTTTGATTCCAAGTATAAATATAGGAGCCCCAACCTTATTTCTCATTTTCCTCCATTCCAAATAGGAAAAAACCCTAATATCTTCTCTCCCAATATTTTCCATCATTATTAGTGGAGATTTGGTATGAACCGAGTCCGTGAACCCGTGCTTGTCAAGAAGAAGGTGGTTCCTAGGGTTTCTCCAAGTTGTGAAGCTTAGGGGGTTGGAGTTGAAGTTGATCTTTGGAATCTTAGACCCCTCAAGGTATGTAAATGATTTCTACCCTTGTATTTGAGTTTATTATCAAGAGTTTTAGTGATTTTAAGTAAAGAGAAGGTATTTGTGGAAGTGGTAAGTTGATGAAGGGCAAGGTAGTCACTTGAGGCTACTTTAAGAGATGATTGGGGATAAATTTGAGTATATATATTTATATATAATTGTTGTTATTGTTCTTGTGGTTGATGTTGGATTGAATGGGAAGTTGAAGGGTTGTTGAGCTTACAAGGGAAATATTGTCCATAATCCGTTAAGCTCTATATGCATTTAAAGATGGTTGGTAACTGAGGCAAATAGTCTAATTAAGGCCTATGTTATCTCAATTGCAGATTTACAAGTTCAAGAGGTAGAGGTTGGGACATTTGATATACGTCAAGGTGTTAAGGCTATCCTTTCTTTCATTTGGCATGATCCTATGATATGAGCGACAAATGAGTAAGCGAGCTACCATATTACTCTACTCTTAGAATCATTAGAAACACTTCAGTCTTTGATGTTCATGTATCCCGTTTATGAGTATTCCTTCTGTTCATTGGTCTAGTCTTATGTAGCCAGTTCTATGCATACAGTTTATTCACGCATTACATTCATTATATATCTATGCACATTGACCCGTGACCAGAAGGCGTTATATACGCGAATATTAGATATATATAAAGTATGAGAAGCGATATAGGCGTTATACACGCATTACCACTATGATGATGATATGAGAATCAGGCTGCAAGTACCGCAGCGATGTGTATGATGATGGCCGCAGAGAGGCCGATATGAGATGAGAAAAGAGACAGGTGTTATATATGCACATATGTCAGGCGTTATATGCGCACATATATATATATGTATGACCTTCATTGATAGGCATGAGCATGCATAATATGCGCCACAGTGGTATTGTCAGTTACACAGATTTATGCAAATACAGACAGATACTAGTTCATACAAGTACATGCAGATAGTCATTTCAACTTATAAGTTCAGATCTTATTCATGATTCTTGTATATATATATGTTGTTCTTATACCTTACATACTCAGTACATTATCCGTACTGACTCCCCGTTGCTCAGGGGGATACGTTCATGCCCGCAGGTTCAGGTAGACCGACAAGTGGTCTATCTCAGTAGGACTTCTAGCCGGAAGGGGTCAGTGCGCTCCATTGATCTGGAGTTGTAGTATATTTTGGTATGCTAGCCTTTTGAAATGTATATAGATGGGTATGACGGGGCCCTGTTCCATCCCTTTTACGGCTTTCATTCTAGTAGAGGTCTGTAGACAGTTGTATGTATTAGTCAGATAACCTAGCTGGCTTGCACTGTTCCTTTAGCATATTTATGTATATACAGATAGCTCAGAGTTCATGATGTCACCTACTTATGTGATCTGTTTAAGTCATGTATGGGCCCTTGATGTTCAATAAGATTTAGATATGAGTATACGGGTGTTTGGTCGCTAGAGGTCAAACAGTCGTCACGACTCATCAGTTTGGGTCGTGACGAATCTATAGTGTGAACAAAAAAAAGGAGAGATATAGTATAGTTTGTGAGGCATTGTATCAAAAGATTACGAGTGTTTTGAGTGTAGACGTAGGAGCTCCATTCAAACAACCATTGTACCAAATCTTTTACAAAAGAGCTGCAGAGAACACCCTTGCAATCCAAGGGGACTTGATTAGGATTCACATTGAATCTGAACCAGTATAAAATATCTAGTGTCATTTCATTTTTGCAAGTTAATTACTGCATTACTTTATAGTCGACTAGTTTGTTCAGATAGTCGACTGCCTAAGCGAAAAAGTTACAATTCACCCCCTCCCCCACCCCCACCCCCTCCCCTCCCTCTTGCACTTTCAATGGTATCAGAGCAAGGTCTCACATTTAGTTGCTTAATCAAATGTGAGAAAAGATCAAATGGCTGGATATTAAATTCCGTGAGCAATCTTGCAAGATGGGCACTCCAAAACAATACCACTATACTTCAATGGTGAACACTACTATCACTGGAAGGAAAGGTTTAAAATCTTTATGCAGTCAACAGATTATCACAACAGGAAACACTGCAAAAAAATGTTAGGGCAATAGCCTTGCTTTACTGTGCAGTCAGTGGAGAAGAGTACGCAAAAATATCCAACTGTCAAACTGCAAAAGCAATGGGGGATAAGTATGAGGTCACCTATCAAGGAACGTCAAAAGTAAGGGAAACCAAAATTGATGCGCTGAGGCATGATTATGAAGCTTTTGTAATGAAGGACGATGAGAACGTTGAATCAATGTTCACCAGATTAGCAAAATCATTGGAGAACTCAAATCCCTTGGAGTAACTTATACCAACTCTTAACAGGTTAGAAAACTTGTTAGAAGTTTACCAAAGACTTGGGAAACCAAGGCAATTGTCTTAGAAGATGGAAATCTGGACAACTTTACGTATGATGAACTGAGAGGAAATATGATGGCCTTTGAAAAGAATCATATTCAAAGATATCAAAAGGATGAAAAGAAAAAAATGGTTGCTTTCAAATCTAAAGTTGAAGAATCTGTGATGATTTTAAAGAAGAACAAGTAGCCATGATTTCTAGACATGTGATAGAAGCCATGAAAATATCAAGGAACAGTAGAAAAGGAAGTTCAAATTTTAGAAAAGGTAATACTTCCACTGTTCAACAAAAGAATGACGAAAAATGTTATGAATGTGGAAAATATGGCCATATTGCATCTGAGTGTTCTGAGGCAAAAAGAAAACCCTCCAAAAACTATCAAAAGCAAAGAGCTTTTAGTAGTTTGTGTGAAGATGAGGCTTCTGAAGATAATGATGAAGGAATGGAGAACATTTCTTTCATGGCCTTTGGTGAAACAAGCGAGGAACACCACAAGAAGAAATCAAAAGGCAAATGGTATCTAGATAATGCGTGTTTTGGTCATATGACAGGCGATAAAAGCTTGTTCAAATCAGTCGCAGACTTTGACGGAGGACTAGTAACCGTTGGTGACCTTTCCACAGGAACAGTAATTGGTATAAGAACTATTTCTTTTAACAATTCTTGGGATATCACTAACGTTTCTGGTAATGAACGGATTGGTTGTTATAGTCTTTCGGCATATTTTGAACCTAAGGGACCGTTGACACGCTTCCTGATGTGCTCGGGGTTGATTTTGGTGACTTTTTGGGAAAAATTAGCATTAAGCGAAAAAGAGTTGACTCAAGGGTAAATGGACCTTTTTCAGAAATTCATCGATTTTGAGGGATCCGGATGGTCATTTAGAACTTGTCTGCATATCTGGTTGGGTTCCCAATGCACTCGGGTGCATTTTGGGACTTGGATTAGAAAGTAAGAATTTAAGTATCGAGGATTGAGTCGATCAACGAGACCTCCGTTGGGAATTTCAAGGCCACGAGTGCGTTCGTAGCGTATTTTTATGTGTGTCTGTGTATGTGGGTTGTGAGCACATGGCCTCAGGAGTTAGTCGAAAATTCGGGTTGAGTTGTGAAACTTGGGAATTTTTTTGGTATCCGGTGCCCGCTTTCGCGATCACCTACTGCTGAAGCAGCCTGTGCCATTAGGGTATGACCGTTGTAGCGGTCATGGGACCGCTGTGGCGGCGCCGCTAGAGCGATAATCGCATCGAGGAAGCGGGTGACGGGCAGTTAGTTCATTAAATGAAGTGTTAAATGCCCTAAGTCCCTCATTTATTGCTATTCCAAAATTTGAGCTTTTGGGAGCAATTCTAGAGTATTCTTAGAGAAGATTCTTGGTGTTAAGTCCTTCTAATCTCCTTTCTATTCTATCACCCCTAATTATCTTAGAATCCCTTTATATTATTAGTTCATTAAGTGATGGAAGATTAAAAGTGGGTTTAATGATTTTTCCTTCTAGGATTCTAAATCATGAATTGTTGGTTGGGTTAGCTTCTTTAAGCATTGAATTGATTATTAGAATCCTTTATTTCATAATGTTTTCCAAATTAGAGGCTAATTTGTGGAATTGGAAGTTAGGATTAATACCCAAATGTATGGGTTTTGCCTAGAATCCAAAATAGAGTGAATTGTTGATTATTCTAGCTTGCTAATGATGGGAATTGATTAACTAGAGGTTTAATTTCATGTTGGGACCTTTAGATCCCTAATTTCACCCTTCTAGTTCATAAATCCTATTCCATAGGATGGGGATTTGGGTCTTGATAGAAGTAGGTTTGTTTTGATGTTCTCCTGGATTTTAATTCCATGATTCGAATATGCTTAGACTTTCTTGATCTCGAGGCTCAAAGGAAAGGAAACGCTAAGGAGTGATTGGTGGTGTTATTGTTGTTCGGCCTTCCAGGTAGGTTACGGTTTACCCTATAGTGAGACTTCGTTTAGCGAAGCATATATTTAGATAATATTGTCAGAAAAAGCATGTAAATATTCGGGTATGAAGTTGGATTGGATATTGTCTTAGGTTGGGCCCTATTGTGTGATTGAGGCTAGCCACCCCGTTGTGTTGTGACTCAATTTGTTCTATTATTATTGACTTGATGTTGCGTGGTGATAGTAGACATTGGAGACTATTGATATATCCTGTTCATGATATTGTGGTATCGTACTTGTTGATATTTGATACGAGGATAGTATTCTATATGGATTTTTCATGATCTTGTTGGCCTACCCTGGCTTGGTACTCGTGATATTGATCTGATTATTAACATTGAACTCATACATTGCACGCATTCTCATCCTTCATGATATATTGTTGATACATTGATGACACTTGAGGAAACACTGTGATGAACTGGGCTCAGTTGGATGAGAGTGACGTGAGGACCGATATCTGATGGTTGTCCCTGAATCGAGGTTGTGCATAGCGATTCCAGAGGTTTGTGCCAGGATCGTGAGGTAGCGGTATCCAGGTTGTTGACGGACAGTGAGGTACATGGACTCTGCGGGTCCCCCATGGGTTGTGTTGCCGAGAAGTCAATACTTCCGTCCGGAGTACATATGTACACAGCATTGCATTCACATTTCATACACTATTGCATTACATTGCACTATGGCTTGATTGTGATGATCTGATGATATACTTGTGTTATTTGGATTCGGATTGGATATACTAAGACTTGGCAAACTTGGGTTTAGAAGC
This sequence comes from Lycium barbarum, assembly GCF_019175385.1. Taxonomy (NCBI): domain Eukaryota; kingdom Viridiplantae; phylum Streptophyta; class Magnoliopsida; order Solanales; family Solanaceae; genus Lycium; species Lycium barbarum. The sequence goes on along the minus strand of NC_083348.1, from coordinate 49,883,128 downwards.
TATAACCTAGGTGATGATGTGTACTCGATTTTTGGCTTATGTTTGACTTATACTTGTTGATTTACCTGTTTATCTTACTTTATTGTCTGGATTATGTTAGCTAAAATTAGTCGGCCTATGATACCTATCAGTACTATGGTTTTGTACTGACCTGCACTTGCTGCATTCTTTTATGAATGCAGAATTCCAGGTGGGATCGACCTCTGTTTCTCGTAGCTGATAGTTGCTCCGAGAGTTGCTTAGAGTCTACAGGGTGAGCACGAGATGTCCGCCTCCTTGAAGATTCTTCTTTATTCATGTCTTATTTTCTATTCCGAGACATATTCAGACTTAATGTATTATTGATATTCAAGACTTGTATATTCTAGTTAGATGCTCTTTTATGGATTAGACCAGACTCTGGGGTGTATTTTCCTTACTTCCACATATTTGCTACATTATCACCGTCAGACTTACGTGCTTTCATATCTTCCGCTTATTTAATTATTTGTTTGTGTTTTTACTATTGTTGGGTTGAGGGTTTGCCTACCCAAGTAGGAAAGTGTCACGACCCAGTTAGGGGCCGCGACGGGTACCCGGAGCTAGTTACCGAGCACCGCTCACTCTACTACTTAGGAAAATCAAAATTAAACAAACATAAATACTTTATATACAATTTCCTTTCGGCCATCAAAATAATATACATGCATATGAAAACGTCTTGTGAGACCATCTAACCCACACTGCGTATCTACGAGCCTCTACTAACATACTGTATATACATGGACGGAACAAGACTCTGTCGTGCCCAAAATATACATATATACCAAAAGGATAATCCTAAGCACCTCCGGACGATGGAGTGCTTCCAACCAGCTGACTGCTACTGAGGATCTGGGCCAAGCTCTCCTCTCTGTCTACCTGTGGGCATGAACACAGCGTCCGAAGAAAGGACGTCAGTACGAATGTTGTACTGAGTATGAGAAGCATAAACAATGAAAGAAAACATCAACAATATAGTGATAACATCAACATGAAATATCTGGATCTGTCTGATAATCATAAAGGAAATCATGCGTGCCATCTTACTCGTACTCATCCTCATAACATATATGCATCATATGCAAGCTGCCCGTCTATGTCGGAACGGTGTGATAATCAATAATATTAGCCCACGTCCAGGCCTCCCGCGTCCGGGGTACCATCTCATGTCGCCCACTAGTGGTGTCTGCCCATGCCCGAAGGTCATGGTGTATCCGTATAGCTGCCCGCCTTGGCGGTGACTGCCCGGCCAACTAGGCACGGTGTGAAATGCTCATGTCATGCTTATCATAAAATGCTCCTAATAATAATATACTCATCATAAAATACTTATCTCATTGTAATACATGCATAAGGCTCAATATCAACTTTACTCTATCGGGGTGACGTAAGGTCGTGATCCCCCGATTCCATTACGGATCAACTATTGATACTCTGCCTCACCTTGAAGGAACTAGTACATAAGGTGAGTGTAAGCGATAATTAACATCAGCATTATACTAGCATCATCATATCGTATTCCTCATCTTATATAGACATTAAGGAGTTAGACTCTTAGCCTTTCGGACTACAAGAACTCATGAAGAGAATAGGAATTTCGTGCTACAAGATTCATGCCATCAGAAAGAAGGGACTAGCCTCACATACCTTGGTCGTTTACCTAAGATATCACTCACTCGTTCTCCTTCAATATCGCGTTGTTACCTTCATAAAGAATTCATATCAACGTTAGCATACTAACTACAAGAACGCATCGCTAATTCTAGGAGAAGTCGGACAGCGCTTCTCTTGTTTATACTATTTTTTTCCATGTTTTATATTAACTCCCAACATTCATAGCATTACTCAAAATATCGAAATCAACAATCGTCGTTTACGTACATTTAGCAAAATCCACCATTTTCCTCCAATTTCCCTCATAATTAGCCTTATGACTCGTCCTTGCATTTTCATGCGTTTAATGCTTGTTTCATGATGTAAGCATCATTTACAACGTATTTGTATTCACAACACTTCAACATTCATAATTCAATCCCACTATCATTCATTTATGGCACTATTCACTCAGTAATGGTCCATTTCTATGTTCTTCTACATTTCAAGTGTCTAAGCTTTTCAATACTTCAAACAACATAGAATGATCATGAAACTTACCTTGGATAGTGGTTGAACAACCCTTGAGTTGAAATTCTTCACTTAGCCAAAACCCTAGTTCCACCCTTCTTTAGAATTTCTTGATTTAGAAGGTCCTTTGATGTGTTCTTACACTTATTTTCATGAATTTAGTGGTGATGATCTTGATATTCCCTTTGATTCTCTTGAATTCTTGTGGAGGAATAATTTGGAATATTCTAGAGGTTTCTTGAGTTGTGTTGATGAATAATGAACTGAATTGTAGTCCAAGCCCCTTTTAATAATCCCAAAATTTGATCTTTAATGAATTCTCGTCGGGTGAACAGTGGTCGTAACTTGCAGTTTACGGACCGTATTCTGATTTACGGCCCGTCCACTGTGGACGTATTTAAGCATTCCAAGAAACAGAAAGTTTGGCTGAGGATTATGGCACTTTACGACCTGGTTTACGGTCCGTAAACCAGTTTACGGGCCGTAAACTGGGTCCTATTTAACCATATCAACGCTGGGCAGAAAGTTGAGATTTTTGGAATGATGGAATACGATTGCACTATACGGTCCGTAAATCACTTTACGGGCGTATAGTGCCATATACGACCACTGGCAGAAAAATTTTCTGCAACTTTATTATTTCCAAAAAAATGCAAAATTAGCCATTCCCGACTTAGTAAAACACCATACACTGAAGTCCTTCATTGTTCTACTCATCACACAAGTACGGAAAAATTTCCGAGGTGTAACATTCTTCCCCCTTTTGGAACATTCTTCCTCGAATGTTCGACACTCGGGGATTCTAGAAAAAAAATTTTGCCAGAGCTTCCTTTGTAATTTGGCACCACCAATTTACCACAACGACCCATAATATCATCGCCTCACAGGGCTATATCACAATATCAACACATTTATGGCCACACATGACCAAAAACATAAAATTAAAACATTCATACCTCATATCGTCGACGTCTCATCTTGAATCCCTTCTGGGGATTGGAACAAATGGGGGTACATAGATTTCATCTTCTCCTCCGCTTCCCAAGTCATTTCTTCCCAATTATCGTTCCGCCACAGAACTTTGACTGAACCAACCTTTTTATTCTGAAGCCTTCGCACTTGTCTATCCAAAATAGCAATGGGCAATTCTTCGTATGTCAACTTCTCTGTCACTTGTACATCATCAATCGGAACAATCCTCGTGGGGTCTCCAATACACTTGTGGAGCATCGAAACATGGAATACTGGGTGTATAGATTCGAGCTCTGAAGGCAAGTCCAACTCATAGGCTACTCTTCCCACCTTGCGGATAATTCGATAAGGTCCAATGTATCTTGGACTCAATTTCCCCTTTTTGCCGAACCTCATTACTCCCTTCATTGGTGAAACTTTCAGGAATACCCAATCATTAGCTTGAAATTCTAAATCCCGTCGGCGGTTGTCCGCATAAGACTATTGGCGACTTTGAGCTGTTAACAGTCGGTCTCGAATCACTTTAACCTTTTCAACTGCTTGTTGGACCAAGTCGGGGCCTATCAATTGTACTTCTCCGGTTTCAAACCATCCAATTGGAGATCTGCATTTTCTTCCGTATAAGGCTTCATACGGAGCCATTTGGATACTGGAATGATAGCTGTTATTATAGGCAAATTCAATAAGAGGCAAATGCTCATCCCAACTACCATCGAAGTCCAGCACACATGCTCGTAGCATATCTTCTAAGGTCTGAATAGTGCGTTCGGCTTGCCCGTCGGTCTGTGGGTGGAACGCCGTGCTGAGCTTAACTCGAGTACCTAGACCTTCTTGAAAGGACTTCCAGAACTTGACTGTGAACTGCGCCCCTCTATCCGTGATAATGGCCAAAGGAATACCATGAAGTCGTACAATCTCCTTGAGATACAATTTAGCATAGTTTTCCGCTGAATACATAGTCCTGACGGGGAGAAAATGAGCTGCTTTTGTGAGCCTGTCCACGATCGCCCATATAGAATCATACTTCCCTCGCGTACGGGGTAATCCTACCACAAAATCCATATTAATTTCTTCCCATTTCCACGTAGGAATTTCCATTGCTTGCAATAAACCTCCTGGCTTTTGATGTTCGGCTTTCACTTGCTGACAATTTGGACATTGGGCTACAAACCCCGCTATGTCTCGCTTCATGCCATCCCACCAATATAGCAACTTAAGGTCGTGGCACATCTTGGTTGCACCTGGATGAATAGAATACCGGGAATGATGTGCTTCCTCTAAAATACGTTGGCGTAAGTTTTCCACATCCGGTACACATAACCTGCCCCGATATCTAAGGACCCCTTCTATGGAAACTTCGAATGGAGACTTTTCTTTTTCGTGAGCTAGATCTCGATAATGGCTTAGCTGGGAATCCTCATATTATCGTTCCTTCACTTCTAGATTCAATGATGAAACTGTGGGGTCATTGATGCTGATACTTGCATCTCCTGAATCAGTCGCACGTACGCCGAGACTTGCTAGTTGATGGAGCTCACGAACCATTTCTTGATTTTCCGAAGGAACTCCACATAAACTACCCATCGATCGGCGGCTAAGTGCATCTGCCACTACATTCGCCTTCCCTGGATGATATAGAATGTTCACATCGTAATCCTTTAGTAATTCTAACCATCGCCTTTGCCGCAGGTTCAACTCCTTCTGTTTGAAAATATATTGGAGGCTTTTGTGATCCGTATAGATGTCAACACGTACACCATACAAGTAGTGCCTCCATATTTTTAAGGCATGGATAATCGCGGCCAATTCGAGATCATGAGTCGGATAATTCTGTTCATGCCTTCGCAACTGTCTCGAGGCATATGCAATGACTCTCCCATGCTGCATCAATACGCATCCTATTCCCACACCGGAGGCATCACAATATACGACATAGCCATCGGACCCTTCCGGAAGTGTTAGCACTGGCGCTGAGGTCAACCTGTTTTTCAACTCTTGGAAACTACGCTCACAGGCATCATTCCACTGGAATTTAGCCAACTTCTGAGTTAACTTCATCAATGGGGCTGAAATAGATGAGAAGCCCTCTACAAATCTCTTGTAATATCCTGCTAACCCAAGAAAACTACGAACTTCCGTAGGTGTCGTAGGCCTTGGCCAAGTCTTCACAGCTTCTATTTTCTGAGTGTCGACTCGGATACCATCATCCAAAATAACATGACCTAGAAATGCCACAGATTTTAGCCAAAACTCGCACTTCGAAAACGTTGCATACAATTCCCGATCTCGAAGAACGCCAAGAACAACTCTTAGATGAACTGCATGTTCTGACTCTGTGCGAGAATATACCAGGATATCGTCGATAAACACTATCACAAAAAGATCCAAGAACGGCCTGAACACATTATTCATTAAATTCATGAACACCGCCGGGGCGTTTGTCAACCCAAACGACATCACTCGGAACTCGTAATGGCCGTACCTCGTTCTGAAGGCTGTCTTGGGAATGTCTTCTTCTCTGATCCTCACTTGATGATAACCCGATCTTAGGTCTATCTTAGAAAACCACTTAGCACCTTGTAATTGATCGAACAAGTCGTCGATTCTGGGAAGGGGATATCTGTTCTTCACAGTCACCCTGTTCAACTGTCTATAATCGATACACATTCGTAGCGACCCATCTTTCTTTCACATGAACAAGACCGGTGCTCCCCACGGTGATGAACTAGGTCTAATAAAACCCTTCTCGAGTAAGTCTTTCAACTGTGCCTTTAGCTCTTTCAACTCTGCTGGAGCCATTCGATAGGGAGGAATAGAAATAGGCTCGGTGTTGGGTACTACATCAATAGCAAAATCAATTTCCCTTTCTGGAGGAAGGCCTGGTAACTCGTCGGGAAACACATCTGGGAATTCATTCACTACCGGGACAGACTGGAAAGTTGGCACCTCCGCTTCCGTATCATGAACCCGAACTAGATGACAAATATAACCCTTGGCTATCATTTTTCTCGCCTTAAGGTAGGAAATAAACCTACCCTTTGGGGAACCTGTATTACCCTTCCACTCAAGTATGGGCTCTCCCGGAAATTTGAATCGAACTACCTTTGTCCGGCAACAAACATTAGCATAGCATGACGCCAACCAGTCCATACCCATAATTATGTCAAAATCTATCATCTCAAGTTCAATCAAATCAGCCTTTGTCTGATGATCACTTATAATGACTACACAGTTCTTATATACTTGCCTCGCTATTACAGGATCACCAACCAGAGTAAATACTTCGAAAGGTTTAATTGGCTCGGGTCTCACCCCAACACAATCAGCGATATACGGAGTAATATATGAGAAGGTAGAACCTGGATCAATCAGAGCATATACGTCACGGGAAAATATAGTCAGGGTACCTGTGACAACATCTGGGGAGGACTCGAGATCTTGTCGCCCAGCTAAAGCATACACACGGGGCTGAACAGCACCCGAAGTAGATGCTCCCCCTCTACCTCTGCCTCTACCTGCTGTAGTCTGAGGAGTCTGTGTTGTCGGGCGTGCTGAAGAAGAACCCGCTGCTGAACCTGTAGGCTGAGTCCCAGCTCTATCTCTCGCTGAGGGGCAATCTCTCATCATGTGACCAACTTGCCCGCAAGCATAACAAGCATCCGAACCCTGACGACACCGTCTGGAATGTAATTTGCCACACTAGCTACACCGCGGTACTGGAGGTCTCCTCTGACTAAAATCTCCCTGATACCGAGAACTTGGGGCCCTCGAACTCTGACCCTGTCCTGACTGGAAAGAGCGATCGAACCTTCCATCTGAGAATCTGGGAGGCGCACTAGTCGTGGACTGACCTGAGTGCCTGGGATGTGTCTGTCTCGATCCCTCTCTATACTCACTGCTCTCTCCCATAGATCTAGCCCTCTTACCTTGTCTTCTGTCACCATCAAGATCACTTCTTTGCTGTCGTTGTCGTTCCTCGAGATTCTGAGCATGGGCTTGTATCCGGGAAATATCTATCCCGTCTTGCAAGGAGGCCGTCAAACAATCTCTGTACAAATGTGGCCCCAGACCACTCACAAATCTATAGATCCTGTCTCCCATGTGGGCCACCATAGTCGGAGCATATCGGGCCAATGAGTTGAATTGCATGCTATACTCTCGGGCACTCATACCCCTTTGCTTTAAATTCAGGAACTTGTCCGCTCTAGCTCGGCGGACTTCGGGTGGCAAGTAGTGACGAATAAAGGCATCTACAAACTCTTGCCACACGGGAGGTAGAACATTTTCTCCTCTTGTTATCACCCAATTCTTATACCATAACACCGCCACATCGCGGAGTCTATAAGAAACCAACTCCACGGATTCGGTCTCGGAAGCATGGATAATCTCTAAAGTCCTCAACATCTCATCAATAAAATTTTGCGGATCTTCATCTGGCTTTGACCCAAAGAATTCCGGAGGATTTAAGGCCATAAAGTCACGGGCTCTCGTACTAGCTGAATGATCCCTTAGACCCGCATCCTGTCGTTGTGCCTGAGCGGCAACCAATTGTGTCAATAAATGGATGGCCTCGGACACTAGTTGACCCGAAGCACCCGGTGGAGGAATCGGAGCTGAGGCTCCTCCCTGCTCTCCTACATTGGGCACGGCCTCACTTTGCGATTCGCTTTCCTCTACATTTTCCAGAGGCTCTCTTTCCGCCTGCCTCTTTGTCGTAGCTTTGCCCTTCTGGGCACCTGTAGCTTTTCCCTTTGGCGGCATTTTCTGAAACCATAACGCACTTTTAGGAATAACATAATCCTAAGCATGGCTCTATTGCACGATTTCATGAGCAGAAGGATGGTCATTTTCCTAAATGCCCTGTAGCCTCTTGTTTATTAGCTTGGCATGCAACACACCATAAACAAGACTCTACTAGACACGGCTCGCAGACACTTCCTAGGACGAACTGCTCTGATACCACTTCTGTCACGACCCAGTTAGGGGCCGCGACGGGTACCCGGAGCTAGTTACCGAGCACCGCTCACTCTACTACTTAGGAAAATCATAATTAACCAAACATAAATACTTTATATACAATTGTCTTTCGGCTATCAAAATAATATACATGCATATGAAAACGTCTTGTGAGACCATCTAACCCACACTGCGTATCTACGAGCCTCTACTAACATACTGTATATACATGGACGGAACAAGACTCTGTCGTGCCCAAAATATACATATATACCAAAAGGATAATCCTAAGCACCTCCGGACGACGGAGTGCTTCCAACCAGCTGACTGCTACTGAGGATCTGGGCCAAGCTCTCCTCTCTGTCTACCTGTGGGCATGAACACAGCGTCCGAAGAAAGGACGTCAGTACGAATGTTGTACTGAGTATGAGAAGCATAAACAATGAAAGAAAACATCAACAATATAGTGATAACATCAACATGAAATATCTGGATCTGTCTGATAATCATAAAGGAAATCATGCGTGCCATCTTACTCGTACTCATCCTCATAACATATATGCATCATATGCAAGCTGCCCGTCCATGTCGGAACGGTGTGATGATCAATAATATTAGCCCGCGTCCAGGCCTCCCGCGTCCGGGGTACCATCTCATGTCGCCCACTAGTGGTGTCTGCCCATGCCCGAAGGTCATGGTGTATCCGTATAGCTTCCCGCCTTGGCGGTGACTGCCCGGCCAACTAGGCACGGTGTGAAATGCTCATGTCATGCTTATCATAAAATGCTCCTAATAATAATATACTCATCATAAAATACTTATCTCATTGTAATACATGCATAAGGCTCAAGATCAACTTTACTCTATCGGGGTGACGTAAGGTCGTGATCCCCCGATTCCATGTTATATCCCGTATTTTTGAACGTCAGATTATTTGCTGAGGTGGGACCCACACATCGAAATTTTTTTTGGGACATCTAAAAAAATTCATATGAATCACATATGAGAAGTTAAACACGACTCAAGAAGGACCCTTGGGCCAAATCAAAGTGGAAGTCCTCGGGCACGGCAGTACTCAGCCCTTTCTATGTATAAGTGTACTACGTCTAGAGGTTCGTAGACAGTTATGTACAGTCAGTTAAGTACAGTTAGATATATGGTGTTTGGCATGTTAATGTTGATGTACAAGTGATAACGAAGTTTATTAGTCTATGTTCAGAATGACGCCGCTAATGTTAATGTTAAAACAAAAATATGGCACAGTTCATACGACCTGCTAAGAGGAAAAAGTAAAAGGATAAGCAAGGGGTGCTCGGTACAAGTATCGGGTACTCGTCACGGCCCCTAGTCGGGTCGTGACAGAAGTGGTATCAGAGCAGTTCGGTCCTAGGAGTTTGTCTACGAGCCGTGTCCAGTAGAGTCTTGTTTATGGGTGTGTAGCGCGCCACACTTATAAACAGGAGGCTACAGGGCATTTAGGAAATGTGACCTTCTTTGCATTCTGAAATCGTGCGATAGAGCTAAGTTGCCAGGCTTCCATATTCCTTTTCCTAAACCTGTGTTATGGTTTCAGTAATGCCGCCGAAGAAAAAGGCTACGATGGCCGAGAAATCCAAGGGGGTGGAGGCCAGCAGAGTTGAACGGGAGCTAGAAGAAGAAGAATTTCATAATGAGGCTCCCCCTCAGACTGTTCCTGCACCCCCTGCACCAGCAGAGCAGGAAAGAGTTCCAGCTCCAGCCCCCGCACCTCTAGTTCCACCGCCAGCAGTTCCGGGCCAGCAGATGGCAGAGGCCATCCAGTTATTAACCCAGCTCGTTGCCGCACAGGCTCAGCGGCAAGATGTAGACCTGGGAGGCAGAGCGGTAAGTGCAAGGGCCCGCGACTTTATCACCCTGAAGCCTCCAGAGTTTCATGGATCAAAACCAGAGGAGGACCCGCAGAGTTTTATAGATGAGATGTTGAGGACTCTGAGGATTATACATGCTTCAGATACGGAGTCCGTAGAGTTGGCTTCATACAGGCTGCGGGATGTGGCAGTTCTGTGGTACAGTAGCTGGATATCATCGAGGGGAGCAAATGCACCCCCTCCGGTTTGGCAGGAGTTCACTGAGGCGTTCCTGCGACATTTCCTACCGCCAGAGGTTCGACGGGCTCGAGCCGATATGTTCTTGAACCTGAGACAGGGAAATATGAGCGTTCGAGAATACAGCCTCCGTTTTAATTCATTAGCCAGGTATGCCCCAGCCATGATAGCGGATAAGGGAGATCATGTAAACCGATTTGTGAGTGGGCTAGGGCCACATTTGGTTAAGGAATGTTTGACAGCTTCACTCCAGGACGGATGACTATTACTCGAATCCAGGCCCACGCCCAAAATCTGGAGGAACAATATCAGCCACGGCGAGAGGAGCGTTACCCAGATAGGGGTTCCAGAAAAAGGGGCAGGTTTTCCAGGACTAGAAGCGAGTACAGAGGGGGACAGGCACAAGAGCTATTCAGGCATTCAGAACAACCGGCGGCCAGTGCACCGCCTCGATTTACGGATAGGGGACTTGACCGTTCTACTCACTCGCGACCAGATCAGGGTACTAAGGCGTCAGGATCCCAGTATAGAGTTGATTCTAGCAGGATGATGCCACCCCCGCCATGGTGTGCGCGATGTGGTAGACCACACTCTGGAGAGTGTCGCGCAGGTACAGGTGCATGTTATACTTGTGGGCGGGTTGGCCATTTGATGCGTGATTGCCCACTGAGGTATGAGGGAGACCAAGCCCAGCCCGCCGGGTCCGCGGTTGGTTCATCGCCGACCGTACGCCCTCTTGGACAGACTTCCCAAGCTCCAGCGGGCCGCGGCCGAGGTAGAGGGGGGACACCTAGTTCAGCTGGTCCTCCGCACCGCCTATATGCATTTACAGGACGACAGGACCCTGAGCCTTCCGCAGACGCGGCCACAGGTACCTTTTCGGCACCTTCTATGATGTGTATGTTAATTGATTCGGATTCTATCCTATCCTACGTTGCCTTTATATTGCTGATCATATTAAGAATTCAGGAATTAGGACGAAAGGTAGCCATACGCACAGGTAAAAAGACGAATACTAGAGATTGCGGAGGTTAGAACTGTAAATAAAAGAAGAGATGTGTTACGCGGCGTTTCGAAAACTGCTAAGACCCCAACTCGTTCCATAATATGTGATATAAGTAGTGCGAGGGAGTGGGGGTGAAAATACTAACGCTAAGACGCTGAAATGCACTAAAGTTTCAAGGTTAAGCGTGCTAGGGTGAGAGTAATTTCATGATGGGTGACCCCCTGGGAAATATGCTGAAATTTTCACAAATGTGGGAACAAGAGACGAATGTGAAGCTAGGTAGTCCAATGTAAATTAGAGTGTGTGGAGTGGTTACAAACCCTATAAAAGTCATGTAGGCTGAAACGGACAAGACTAACGGAAGAGGAGAAAGCGTGACAGAAAGGGGACTTATTAACGTGGGGCCAACGTTCGGAGCTTACTCAATGGACTTACGACATAAAAGCGACATGTGAGATGTCTACGAAGGAGACCTCCCCGAAGTATTATGATACACTATGAGGCCAGTTTAACATTCGAGGACGAATGTTCTAAAGGGGGGGAGAATGTTATATCCCGTATTTTTGAACGTCAGATTATTTGCTGAGGTGGGACCCACACATCGAGATTTTTTTTGGGACATCTAAAAAAATTCATATGAATCACATATGAGAAGTTAAACACGACTCAAGAAGGACCCTTGGGCCAAATCAAAGTGGAAGTCCTCCAAACGAATATTTTTAAGAAAATATTTTCGGGTGATCTGACTTCAAGGGGCAAAAACGGTATTATAAGTTTGGAATTTGGAAGGGTACCAAGATATAGAAGTTGTAGATAATTGAATTAGCTTTCCAATCATAGTTCGTGGGTCCCCAAATGACGTCGGTACAAGGAGATATGGACGTTTTAAGGTCGAAAGACCAGTGGGCTAGGCCCAACTCGGGACCAACCGGGTTGGCCCAAAAAAATCAAAAAATAATAATAAGGCCCAAATTTGTGAGGGATGGCCGGCCAACATGGCCCAAGCCCATGATTTTATTAATTATCCATGTGATAATTAATATAAAGGATCAATTAATGAGTCATATCTCATTAGAAACTTCAAGAACACTTGAGAAAAAGGAAAGATGGAGAAATCTCCAAGGCCATTTCGGCCAAGTGCAAAAATTGACAAGAAAATTGACAAAAATTTCTTCAAAAATTATTTTCTACCAATTAAAGGATTCCTAGCAAGGTGGAGTGGTCTTTGGAGCAAGAAAAATTCATATTCTAGCAAGTTGCAAGACTTAGCTAAGTGAAAGATCAAGGAAGAAGGTAAGAACTTATTCTTTACATGTTATGGATATTTTTGCATGTTGTAGTGTGAAAACGTGAGTGAAATTCATGAATAGCAAGAATATAGTTGTGTGGCGGTGAGTTGTATATCACATGTATAGCCGTGTATATTTGGTGAATCATGAATGCATGGTGAGCAAGTTTTATTTAGTATGTTGGTTGTTGTGTTGTGGATTTTATATTGCAAACAAAAGCCTAATGAGCTTAGTGAAGTATTAGTAGTTGGAGGCTTGTCTTGGAAGATTATGTAAATTGAATATTATGTTCTTACATGTATGGAAGATAATGATATTAGTATGGTGTTGTTGGAATATATATTATAAGGTTGTTATTGTTTTCATTAAAGTTAGAAAGTTTTTGGAAGAAGTAGTAAGTTGATTGAATATGGAAGTTGTTAGTATTGTTGTTGTTGGAATTGTGGTTGATATTTTGGCCGGGTTTGAATTCCCGGGATTGTTGTTGATTGAAATTAGCCAAGTTGAACTTGGTGGGATGGAGTATTTATAGGGGAAGTGCTGCCGAAATTTCGGTAGCCAAATGTTTCCTTAAGAATTCAACTCTAAGTACCCTAATAAGAGTTTTGGTAAACATGACCAATTTGCAGATTTTGACGAGATTGCGACGTGAATTTGGAATAGCAAAAGGAGCGGAAAGAGGTATGTAAGGCTTCACCCTTCTTTCTATGGCATGTCTTAGTTGAAATAAGTTGGGTACGAGCCTCGGGGACAACTCGGTTCCCCGGAATCCGCACCTAAAGTTTTCCACTTTTTGTTCAATAGAATTGAACTAGAAAGTGTGCTAATTGTTGGAAAAACTTCCTACACCCTAAGAACTTGTATAAATGGGACCCGATTACCCTAAGAACCTCACAAGTAACGCTATGACACGTAACATACGTAAATCGTATACGCTACCTCATCCGGCCCGAGGTGGGCCCGCTACTCTCGGATTTTTCCTTACAGTCTTGCTTGACTTACTTGAAGTGAATCCAAAGGGAACCTTTGATCCCGATTTCGTTACCAAATGATAAATACTATGACTCCTGTAACGAGGGCACTTCCATGACGATAATGATAACAATGATGTTAGATAAGAGAATATGCCTATGATACGTACTACCGGAACGACTCTATGACTAAGATGACTAAGCTAAGTATCTTATGTAAACATGAAAATGATAAACTAATTTTTTAATATTATTTATATTTCCTAGCTATGACTTTATTTTCTAAAAGATTTCAAAGTCTATGAACTGTCATCTATGATGCCCCGATTTCATTCTACGTTTACTTTAATATTATTCCCCGTTGATAGTCTCACCTTAAAATACTCGTTCCTTCAAGGTGAGACAAAGCGATCACGAGTATTCTATAATATAATTGGAGGTCACCGACCTTACGTCACTCCGATGACTACATGATGCTTCTTTGGGCTCTCCTGCGTGCATATGAGATATATGTTTATAGGATACGTAAATGCATATAAGACATGTAAATGTATGTAGGATATGCGTATATATTTTTAAAATATGCACATGACGAAAGAGCTAGAGCGCTATAGACGCTGATGTACCTACATGACACACGTATATGTATATAATAAAAGAGCTAGAGCGCTATAGACGTTGATATATGTACATGATATATGCATATGTATACGGGGGAAATGGAGGTAAGGGCAGAGCGTTATGAACGCATATCCACCTGATCAGTTGGCATTACATGATATGATATCGTCCCGGACGCGGGATGTGTATATTTATGGTTAAATGGATCGGCTGCCGACGCCTCGGCAATATGAGATGTCCTATTTTATATGTATATGTATATGAACAAGGAAAGATTCTTAAAGGAAAGCTAAGTACGCATAGCACCTGCCAAGGGTATATATATATATATATATATACAGGTTATGTTTCTATCCCAGGACATGTGTTGTAACTCTCTTATGTCATTATACATGATTCATATTTTTTATATATTACTATTCATGCCTTACATACTCGGTACACTATTCGTACTGACGTCCCTTCTTGTGGACGCTGCGTTTCATGCCGCGCAGGTCAGCAGACAGGCGGATTTGAAACTTAGAAGCTCTACCAGCAGTGTTGACAGTGCTCCAGTTATTCCGGAGCCTCACTTCCTTGGTACTATTTTGTGTATATATATTCGGGCACGGCAGTACTCAGCCCTTTCTATGTATAAGTGTACTACGTCTAGAGGCTCGTAGACAGTTATGTACAGTCAGTTAAGTACAGTTAGATATATGGTGTTTGGCATGTTAATGTTGATGTACAAGTGATAACGAAGTTTATTAGTCTATGTTCAGAATGACGCCGCTAATGTTAATGTTAAAACAAAAATATGGCACAGTTCATACGACCTGCTAAGAGGAAAAAGTAAAAGGATAAGCAAGGGGTGCTCGGTACAAGTATCGGGTACTCGTCACGGCCCCTAGTCGGGTCGTGACAGAAGTGGTATCAGAGCAGTTCGGTCCTAGGAGTTTGTCTACGAGCCGTGTCCAGTAGAGTCTTGTTTATGGGTGTGTAGCGCGCCACACTTATAAACAGGAGGCTACAGGGCATTTAGGAAATGTGACCTTCTTTGCATTCTGAAATCGTGCGATAGAGCTAAGTTGCCAGGCTTCCATATTCCTTTTCCTAAACCTGTGTTATGGTTTCAGTAATGCCGCCGAAGAAAAAGGCTACGATGGCCGAGAAATCCAAGGGGGTGGCGGCCAGCAGAGTTGAACGGGAGCTAGAAGAAGAAGAATTTCATAATGAGGCTCCCCCTCAGACTGTTCCTGCACCCCCTGCACCAGCAGAGCAGGAAAGAGTTCCAGCTCCAGCCCCCGCACCTCTAGTTCCACCGCCAGCAGTTCCGGGCCAGCAGATGGCAGAGGCCATCCAGTTATTAACCCAGCTCGTTGCCGCACAGGCTCAGCGGCAAGATGTAGACCTGGGAGGCAGAGCGGTAAGTGCAAGGGCCCGCGACTTTATCACCCTGAAGCCTCCAGAGTTTCATGGATCAAAACCAGAGGAGGACCCGCAGAGTTTTATAGATGAGATGTTGAGGACTCTGAGGATTATACATGCTTCAGATACGGAGTCCGTAGAGTTGGCTTCATACAGGCTGCGGGATGTGGCAGTTCTGTGGTACAGTAGCTGGATATCATCGAGGGGAGCAAATGCACCCCCTCCGGTTTGGCAGGAGTTCACTGAGGCGTTCCTGCGACATTTCCTACCGCCAGAGGTTCGACGGGCTCGAGCCGATATGTTCTTGAACCTGAGACAGGGAAATATGAGCGTTCGAGAATACAGCCTCCGTTTTAATTCATTAGCCAGGTATGCCCCAGCCATGATAGCGGATAAGGGAGATCATGTAAACCGATTTGTGAGTGGGCTAGGGCCACATTTGGTTAAGGAATGTTTGACAGCTTCACTCCAGGACGGATGACTATTACTCGAATCCAGGCCCACGCCCAAAATCTGGAGGAACAATATCAGCCACGGCGAGAGGAGCGTTACCCAGATAGGGGTTCCAGAAAAAGGGGCAGGTTTTCCAGGACTAGAAGCGAGTACAGAGGGGGACAGGCACAAGAGCTATTCAGGCATTCAGAACAACCGGCGGCCAGTGCACCGCCTCGATTTACGGATAGGGGACTTGACCGTTCTACTCACTCGCGACCAGATCAGGGTACTAAGGCGTCAGGATCCCAGTATAGAGTTGATTCTAGCAGGATGATGCCACCCCCGCCATGGTGTGCGCGATGTGGTAGACCACACTCTGGAGAGTGTCGCGCAGGTACAGGTGCATGTTATACTTGTGGGCGGGTTGGCCATTTGATGCGTGATTGCCCACTGAGGTATGAGGGAGACCAAGCCCAGCCCGCCGGGTCCGCGGTTGGTTCATCGCCGACCGTACGCCCTCTTGGACAGACTTCCCAAGCTCCAGCGGGCCGCGGCCGAGGTAGAGGGGGGACACCTAGTTCAGCTGGTCCTCCGCACCGCCTATATGCATTTACAGGACGACAGGACCCTGAGCCTTCCGCAGACGCGGCCACAGGTACCTTTTCGGCACCTTCTATGATGTGTATGTTAATTGATTCGGATTCTATCCTATCCTACGTTGCCTTTATATTGCTGATCATATTAAGAATTCAGGAATTAGGACGAAAGGTAGCCATACGCACAGGTAAAAAGACGAATACTAGAGATTGCGGAGGTTAGAACTGTAAATAAAAGAAGAGATGTGTTACGCGGCGTTTCGAAAACTGCTAAGACCCCAACTCGTTCCATAATATGTGATATAAGTAGTGCGAGGGAGTGGGGGTGAAAATACTAACGCTAAGACGCTGAAATGCACTAAAGTTTCAAGGTTAAGCGTGTTAGGGTGAGAGTAATTTCATGATGGGTGACCCCCTGGGAAATATGCTGAAATTTTCACAAATGTGGGAACAAGAGACGAATGTGAAGCTAGGTAGTCCAATGTAAATTAGAGTGTGTGGAGTGGTTACAAACCCTATAAAAGTCATGTAGGCTGAAACGGACAAGACTAACGGAAGAGGAGAAAGCGTGACAGAAAGGGGACTTATTAACGTGGGGCCAACGTTCGGAGCTTACTCAATGGACTTACGACATAAAAGCGACATGTGAGATGTCTACGAAGGAGACCTCCCCGAAGTATTATGATACACTATGAGGCCAGTTTAACATTCGAGGACGAATGTTCTAAAGGGGGGGAGAATGTTATATCCCCTATTTTTGAACGTCAGATTATTTGCTGAGGTGGGACCCACACATCGAGATTTTTTTTGGGACATCTAAAAAAATTCATATGAATCACATATGAGAAGTTAAACACGACTCAAGAAGGACCCTTGGGCCAAATCAAAGTGGAAGTCCTCCAAACGAATATTTTTAAGAAAATGTTTTCGGGTGATCTGACTTCAAGGGGCAAAAACGGTATTATAAGTTTGGAATTTGGAAGAGTACCAAGATATAGAAGTTGTAGATAATTGAATTAGCTTTCCAATCATAGGTCGTGGGTCCCCAAATGACGTCGGTACAAGGAGATATGGACGTTTTAAGGTCGAAAGACCAGTGGGCTAGGCCCAACTCGGGACCAACCGGGTTGGCCCAAAAAAATCAAAAAATAATAATAAGGCCCAAATTTGTGAGGGATGGCCGGCCAACATGGCCCAAGCCCGTGATTTTATTAATTATCCATGTGATAATTAATATAAAGGATCAATTAATGAGTCATATCTCATTAGAAACTTCAAGAACACTTGAGAAAAAGGAAAGAAGGAGAAATCGCCAAGGCCATTTCGGCCAAGTGCAAAAATTGACAAGAAAATTGACAAAAATTTCTTCAAAAATTATTTTCTACCAATTAAAGGATTCCTAGCAAGGTGGAGTGGTCTTTGGAGCAAGAAAAATTCATATTCTAGCAAGTTGCAAGACTTAGCTAAGTGAAAGATCAAGGAAGAAGGTAAGAACTTATTCTTTACATGTTATGGATATTTTTGCATGTTGTAGTGTGAAAACGTGAGTGAAATTCATGAATAGCAAGAATATAGTTGTGTGGCGGTGAGTTGTATATCACATGTATAGCCGTGTATATTTGGTGAATCATGAATGCATGGTGAGCAAGTTTTATTTAGTATGTTGGTTGTTGTGTTGTGGATTTTATATTGCAAACAAAAGCCTAATGAGCTTAGTGAAGTATTAGTAGTTGGAGGCTTGTCTTGGAAGATTATGTAAATTGAATATTATGTTCTTACATGTATGGAAGATAATGATATTAGTATGGTGTTGTTGGAATATATATTATAAGGTTGTTATTGTTTTCATTAAAGTTAGAAAGTTTTTGGAAGAAGTAGTAAGTTGATTGAATATGGAAGTTGTTAGTATTGTTGTTGTTGGAATTGTGGTTGATATTTTGGCCGGGTTTGAATTCCCGGGATTGTTGTTGATTGAAATTAGCCAAGTTGAACTTGGTGGGATGGAGTATTTATAGGGGAAGTGCTGCCGAAATTTCGGTAGCCAAATGTTTCCTTAAGAATTCAACTCTAAGTACCCTAATAAGAGTTTTGGTAAACATGACCAATTTGCAGATTTTGACGAGATTGCGACGTGAATTTGGAATAGCAAAAGGAGCGGAAAGAGGTATGTAAGGCTTCACCCTTCTTTCTATGGCATGTCTTAGTTGAAATAAGTTGGGTACGAGCCTCGGGGACAACTCGGTTCCCCGGAATCCGCACCTAAAGTTTTCCACTTTTTGTTCAATAGAATTGAACTAGAAAGTGTGTCAATTGTTGGAAAAACTTCCTACACCCTAAGAACTTGTATAAATGGGACCCGATTACCCTAAGAACCTCACAAGTAACGCTATGACACGTAACATACGTAAATCGTATACGCTACCTCATCCGGCCCGAGGTGGGCCCGCTACTCTCGGATTTTTCCTTACAGTCTTGCTTGACTTACTTGAAGTGAATCCAAAGGGAACCTTTGATCCCGATTTCGTTACCAAATGATAAATACTATGACTCCTCTAACGAGGGCACTTCCATGTCGATAATGATAACAATGATGTTAGATAAGAGAATATGCCTATGATACGTACTACCGGAACGACTCTATGACTAAGATGACTAAGCTAAGTATCTTATGTAAACATGAAAATGATAAACTAATTTTTTAATATTATTTATATTTCCTAGCTATGACTTTATTTTCTAAAAGATTTCAAAGTCTATGAACTGTCATCTATGATGCCCCGATTTCATTCTACGTTTACTTTAATATTATTCCCCGTTGATAGTCTCACCTTAAAATACTCGTTCCTTCAAGGTGAGACAAAGCGATCACGAGTATTCTATAATATAATTGGAGGTCACCGACCTTACGTCACTCCGATGACTACATGATGCTTCTTTGGGCTCTCCTGCGTGCATATGAGATATATGTTTATAGGATACGTAAATGCATATAAGACATGTAAATGTATGTAGGATATGCGTATATATTTTTAAAATATGCACATGACGAAAGAGCTAGAGCGCTATAGACGCTGATGTACCTACATGACACACGTATATGTATATAATAAAAGAGCTAGAGCGCTATAGACGTTGATATATGTACATGATATATGCATATGTATACGGGGGAAATGGAGGTAAGGGCAGAGCGTTATGAACGCATATCCACCTGATCAGTTGGCATTACATGATATGATATCGTCCCGGACGCGGGATGTGTATATTTATGGTTAAATGGATCGGCTGCCGACGCCTCGGCAATATGAGATGTCCTATTTTATATGTATATGTATATGAACAAGGAAAGATTCTTAAAGGAAAGCTAAGTACGCATAGCACCTGCCAAGGGTATATATATATATATATACAGGTTATGTTTCTATCCCAGGACATGTGTTGTAACTCTCTTATGTCATTATACATGATTCATATTTTTTATATATTACTATTCATGCCTTACATACTCGGTACACTATTCGTACTGACGTCCCTTCTTGTGGACGCTGCGTTTCATAACGCGCAGGTCAGCAGACAGGCGGATTTGAAACTTAGAAGCTCTACCAGCAGTGTTGACAGTGCTCCAGTTATTCCGGAGCCTCACATCCTTGGTACTATTTTGTGTATATATATTCGGGCACGGCAGTACTCAGCCCTTTCTATGTATAAGTGTACTACGTCTAGAGGCTCGTAGACAGTTATGTACAGTCAGTTAAGTACAGTTAGATATATGGTGTTTGGCATGTTAATGTTGATGTACAAGTGATAACGAAGTTTATTAGTCTATGTTCAGAATGACGCCGCTAATGTTAATGTTAAAACAAAAATATGGCACAGTTCATACGACCTGCTAAGAGGAAAAAGTAAAAGGATAAGCAAGGGGTGCTCGGTACAAGTATCGGGTACTCGTCACGGCCCCTAGTCGGGTCGTGACAGAAGTGGTATCAGAGCAGTTCGGTCCTAGGAGTTTGTCTACGAGCCGTGTCCAGTAGAGTCTTGTTTATGGGTGTGTAGCGCGCCACACTTATAAACAGGAGGCTACAGGGCATTTAGGAAATGTGACCTTCTTTGCATTCTGAAATCGTGCGATAGAGCTAAGTTGCCAGGCTTCCATATTCCTTTTCCTAAACCTGTGTTATGGTTTCAGTAATGCCGCCGAAGAAAAAGGCTACGATGGCCGAGAAATCCAAGGGGGTGGAGGCCAGCAGAGTTGAACGGGAGCTAGAAGAAGAAGAATTTCATAATGAGGCTCCCCCTCAGACTGTTCCTGCACCCCCTGCACCAGCAGAGCAGGAAAGAGTTCCAGCTCCAGCCCCCGCACCTCTAGTTCCACCGCCAGCAGTTCCGGGCCAGCAGATGGCAGAGGCCATCCAGTTATTAACCCAGCTCGTTGCCGCACAGGCTCAGCGGCAAGATGTAGACCTGGGAGGCAGAGCGGTAAGTGCAAGGGCCCGCGACTTTATCACCCTGAAGCCTCCAGAGTTTCATGGATCAAAACCAGAGGAGGACCCGCAGAGTTTTATAGATGAGATGTTGAGGACTCTGAGGATTATACATGCTTCAGATACGGAGTCCGTAGAGTTGGCTTCATACAGGCTGCGGGATGTGGCAGTTCTGTGGTACAGTAGCTGGATATCATCGAGGGGAGCAAATGCACCCCCTCCGGTTTGGCAGGAGTTCACTGAGGCGTTCCTGCGACATTTCCTACCGCCAGAGGTTCGACGGGCTCGAGCCGATATGTTCTTGAACCTGAGACAGGGAAATATGAGCGTTCGAGAATACAGCCTCCGTTTTAATTCATTAGCCAGGTATGCCCCAGCCATGATAGCGGATAAGGGAGATCATGTAAACCGATTTGTGAGTGGGCTAGGGCCACATTTGGTTAAGGAATGTTTGACAGCTTCACTCCAGGACGGATGACTATTACTCGAATCCAGGCCCACGCCCAAAATCTGGAGGAACAATATCAGCCACGGCGAGAGGAGCGTTACCCAGATAGGGGTTCCAGAAAAAGGGGCAGGTTTTCCAGGACTAGAAGCGAGTACAGAGGGGGACAGGCACAAGAGCTATTCAGGCATTCAGAACAACCGGCGGCCAGTGCACCGCCTCGATTTACGGATAGGGGACTTGACCGTTCTACTCACTCGCGACCAGATCAGGGTACTAAGGCGTCAGGATCCCAGTATAGAGTTGATTCTAGCAGGATGATGCCACCCCCGCCATGGTGTGCGCGATGTGGTAGACCACACTCTGGAGAGTGTCGCGCAGGTACAGGTGCATGTTATACTTGTGGGCGGGTTGGCCATTTGATGCGTGATTGCCCACTGAGGTATGAGGGAGACCAAGCCCAGCCCGCCGGGTCCGCGGTTGGTTCATCGCCGACCGTACGCCCTCTTGGACAGACTTCCCAAGCTCCAGCGGGCCGCGGCCGAGGTAGAGGGGGGACACCTAGTTCAGCTGGTCCTCCGCACCGCCTATATGCATTTACAGGACGACAGGACCCTGAGCCTTCCGCAGACGCGGCCACAGGTACCTTTTCGGCACCTTCTATGATGTGTATGTTAATTGATTCGGATTCTATCCTATCCTACGTTGCCTTTATATTGCTGATCATATTAAGAATTCAGGAATTAGGACGAAAGGTAGCCATACGCACAGGTAAAAAGACGAATACTAGAGATTGCGGAGGTTAGAACTGTAAATAAAAGAAGAGATGTGTTACGCGGCGTTTCGAAAACTGCTAAGACCCCAACTCGTTCCATAATATGTGATATAAGTAGTGCGAGGGAGTGGGGGTGAAAATACTAACGCTAAGACGCTGAAATGCACTAAAGTTTCAAGGTTAAGCGTGCTAGGGTGAGAGTAATTTCATGATGGGTGACCCCCTGGGAAATATGCTGAAATTTTCACAAATGTGGGAACAAGAGACGAATGTGAAGCTAGGTAGTCCAATGTAAATTAGAGTGTGTGGAGTGGTTACAAACCCTATAAAAGTCATGTAGGCTGAAACGGACAAGACTAACGGAAGAGGAGAAAGCGTGACAGAAAGGGGACTTATTAACGTGGGGCCAACGTTCGGAGCTTACTCAATGGACTTACGACATAAAAGCGACATGTGAGATGTCTACGAAGGAGACCTCCCCGAAGTATTATGATACACTATGAGGCCAGTTTAACATTCGAGGACGAATGTTCTAAAGGGGGGGAGAATGTTATATCCCGTATTTTTGAACGTCAGATTATTTGCTGAGGTGGGACCCACACATCGAGATTTTTTTTGGGACATCTAAAAAAATTCATATGAATCACATATGAGAAGTTAAACACGACTCAAGAAGGACCCTTGGGCCAAATCAAAGTGGAAGTCCTCCAAACGAATATTTTTAAGAAAATATTTTCGGGTGATCTGACTTCAAGGGGCAAAAACGGTATTATAAGTTTGGAATTTGGAAGGGTACCAAGATATAGAAGTTGTAGATAATTGAATTAGCTTTCCAATCATAGTTCGTGGGTCCCCAAATGACGTCGGTACAAGGAGATATGGACGTTTTAAGGTCGAAAGACCAGTGGGCTAGGCCCAACTCGGGACCAACCGGGTTGGCCCAAAAAAATCAAAAAATAATAATAAGGCCCAAATTTGTGAGGGATGGCCGGCCAACATGGCCCAAGCCCATGATTTTATTAATTATCCATGTGATAATTAATATAAAGGATCAATTAATGAGTCATATCTCATTAGAAACTTCAAGAACACTTGAGAAAAAGGAAAGATGGAGAAATCTCCAAGGCCATTTCGGCCAAGTGCAAAAATTGACAAGAAAATTGACAAAAATTTCTTCAAAAATTATTTTCTACCAATTAAAGGATTCCTAGCAAGGTGGAGTGGTCTTTGGAGCAAGAAAAATTCATATTCTAGCAAGTTGCAAGACTTAGCTAAGTGAAAGATCAAGGAAGAAGGTAAGAACTTATTCTTTACATGTTATGGATATTTTTGCATGTTGTAGTGTGAAAACGTGAGTGAAATTCATGAATAGCAAGAATATAGTTGTGTGGCGGTGAGTTGTATATCACATGTATAGCCGTGTATATTTGGTGAATCATGAATGCATGGTGAGCAAGTTTTATTTAGTATGTTGGTTGTTGTGTTGTGGATTTTATATTGCAAACAAAAGCCTAATGAGCTTAGTGAAGTATTAGTAGTTGGAGGCTTGTCTTGGAAGATTATGTAAATTGAATATTATGTTCTTACATGTATGGAAGATAATGATATTAGTATGGTGTTGTTGGAATATATATTATAAGGTTGTTATTGTTTTCATTAAAGTTAGAAAGTTTTTGGAAGAAGTAGTAAGTTGATTGAATATGGAAGTTGTTAGTATTGTTGTTGTTGGAATTGTGGTTGATATTTTGGCCGGGTTTGAATTCCCGGGATTGTTGTTGATTGAAATTAGCCAAGTTGAACTTGGTGGGATGGAGTATTTATAGGGGAAGTGCTGCCGAAATTTCGGTAGCCAAATGTTTCCTTAAGAATTCAACTCTAAGTACCCTAATAAGAGTTTTGGTAAACATGACCAATTTGCAGATTTTGACGAGATTGCGACGTGAATTTGGAATAGCAAAAGGAGCGGAAAGAGGTATGTAAGGCTTCACCCTTCTTTCTATGGCATGTCTTAGTTGAAATAAGTTGGGTACGAGCCTCGGGGACAACTCGGTTCCCCGGAATCCGCACCTAAAGTTTTCCACTTTTTGTTCAATAGAATTGAACTAGAAAGTGTGCCAATTGTTGGAAAAACTTCCTACACCCTAAGAACTTGTATAAATGGGACCCGATTACCCTAAGAACCTCACAAGTAACGCTATGACACGTAACATACGTAAATCGTATACGCTACCTCATCCGGCCCGAGGTGGGCCCGCTACTCTCGGATTTTTCCTTACAGTCTTGCTTGACTTACTTGAAGTGAATCCAAAGGGAACCTTTGATCCCGATTTCGTTACCAAATGATAAATACTATGACTCCTGTAACGAGGGCACTTCCATGACGATAATGATAACAATGATGTTAGATAAGAGAATATGCCTATGATACGTACTACCGGAACGACTCTATGACTAAGATGACTAAGCTAAGTATCTTATGTAAACATGAAAATGATAAACTAATTTTTTAATATTATTTATATTTCCTAGCTATGACTTTATTTTCTAAAAGATTTCAAAGTCTATGAACTGTCATCTATGATGCCCCGATTTCATTCTACGTTTACTTTAATATTATTCCCCGTTGATAGTCTCACCTTAAAATACTCGTTCCTTCAAGGTGAGACAAAGCGATCACGAGTATTCTATAATATAATTGGAGGTCACCGACCTTACGTCACTCCGATGACTACATGATGCTTCTTTGGGCTCTCCTGCGTGCATATGAGATATATGTTTATAGGATACGTAAATGCATATAAGACATGTAAATGTATGTAGGATATGCGTATATATTTTTAAAATATGCACATGACGAAAGAGCTAGAGCGCTATAGACGCTGATGTACCTACATGACACACGTATATGTATATAATAAAAGAGCTAGAGCGCTATAGACGTTGATATATGTACATGATATATGCATATGTATACGGGGGAAATGGAGGTAAGGGCAGAGCGTTATGAACGCATATCCACCTGATCAGTTGGCATTACATGATATGATATCGTCCCGGACGCGGGATGTGTATATTTATGGTTAAATGGATCGGCTGCCGACGCCTCGACAATATGAGATGTCCTATTTTATATGTATATGTATATGAACAAGGAAAGATTCTTAAAGGAAAGCTAAGTACGCATAGCACCTGCCAAGGGTATATATATATATATATATATACAGGTTATGTTTCTATCCCAGGACATGTGTTGTAACTCTCTTATGTCATTATAAATGATTCATATTTTTTATATATTACTATTCATGCCTTACATACTCGGTACACTATTCGTACTGACGTCCCTTCTTGTGGACGCTGCGTTTCATGCCGCGCAGGTCAGCAGACAGGCGGATTTGAAACTTAGAAGCTCTACCAGCAGTGTTGACAGTGCTCCAGTTATTCCGGAGCCTCACTTCCTTGGTACTATTTTGTGTATATATATTCGGGCACGGCAGTACTCAGCCCTTTCTATGTATAAGTGTACTACGTCTAGAGGCTCGTAGACAGTTATGTACAGTCAGTTAAGTACAGTTAGATATATGGTGTTTGGCATGTTAATGTTGATGTACAAGTGATAACGAAGTTTATTAGTCTATGTTCAGAATGACGCCGCTAATGTTAATGTTAAAACAAAAATATGGCACAGTTCATACGACCTGCTAAGAGGAAAAAGTAAAAGGATAAGCAAGGGGTGCTCGGTACAAGTATCGGGTACTCGTCACGGCCCCTAGTCGGGTCGTGACAGAAGTGGTATCAGAGCAGTTCGGTCCTAGGAGTTTGTCTACGAGCCGTGTCCAGTAGAGTCTTGTTTATGGGTGTGTAGCGCGCCACACTTATAAACAGGAGGCTACAGGGCATTTAGGAAATGTGACCTTCTTTGCATTCTGAAATCGTGCGATAGAGCTAAGTTGCCAGGCTTCCATATTCCTTTTCCTAAACCTGTGTTATGGTTTCAGTAATGCCGCCGAAGAAAAAGGCTACGATGGCCGAGAAATCCAAGGGGGTGGCGGCCAGCAGAGTTGAACGGGAGCTAGAAGAAGAAGAATTTCATAATGAGGCTCCCCCTCAGACTGTTCCTGCACCCTCTGCACCAGCAGAGCAGGAAAGAGTTCCAGCTCCAGCCCCCGCACCTCTAGTTCCACCGCCAGCAGTTCCGGGCCAGCAGATGGCAGAGGCCATCCAGTTATTAACCCAGCTCGTTGCCGCACAGGCTCAGCGGCAAGATGTAGACCTGGGAGGCAGAGCGGTAAGTGCAAGGGCCCGCGACTTTATCACCCTGAAGCCTCCAGAGTTTCATGGATCAAAACCAGAGGAGGACCCGCAGAGTTTTATAGATGAGATGTTGAGGACTCTGAGGATTATACATGCTTCAGATACGGAGTCCGTAGAGTTGGCTTCATACAGGCTGCGGGATGTGGCAGTTCTGTGGTACAGTAGCTGGATATCATCGAGGGGAGCAAATGCACCCCCTCCGGTTTGGCAGGAGTTCACTGAGGCGTTCCTGCGACATTTCCTACCGCCAGAGGTTCGACGGGCTCGAGCCGATATGTTCTTGAACCTGAGACAGGGAAATATGAGCGTTCGAGAATACAGCCTCCGTTTTAATTCATTAGCCAGGTATGCCCCAGCCATGATAGCGGATAAGGGAGATCATGTAAACCGATTTGTGAGTGGGCTAGGGCCACATTTGGTTAAGGAATGTTTGACAGCTTCACTCCAGGACGGATGACTATTACTCGAATCCAGGCCCACGCCCAAAATCTGGAGGAACAATATCAGCCACGGCGAGAGGAGCGTTACCCAGATAGGGGTTCCAGAAAAAGGGGCAGGTTTTCCAGGACTAGAAGCGAGTACAGAGGGGGACAGGCACAAGAGCTATTCAGGCATTCAGAACAACCGGCGGCCAGTGCACCGCCTCGATTTACGGATAGGGGACTTGACCGTTCTACTCACTCGCGACCAGATCAGGGTACTAAGGCGTCAGGATCCCAGTATAGAGTTGATTCTAGCAGGATGATGCCACCCCCGCCATGGTGTGCGCGATGTGGTAGACCACACTCTGGAGAGTGTCGCGCAGGTACAGGTGCATGTTATACTTGTGGGCGGGTTGGCCATTTGATGCGTGATTGCCCACTGAGGTATGAGGGAGACCAAGCCCAGCCCGCCGGGTCCGCGGTTGGTTCATCGCCGACCGTACGCCCTCTTGGACAGACTTCCCAAGCTCCAGCGGGCCGCGGCCGAGGTAGAGGGGGGACACCTAGTTCAGCTGGTCCTCCGCACCGCCTATATGCATTTACAGGACGACAGGACCCTGAGCCTTCCGCAGACGCGGCCACAGGTACCTTTTCGGCACCTTCTATGATGTGTATGTTAATTGATTCGGATTCTATCCTATCCTACGTTGCCTTTATATTGCTGATCATATTAAGAATTCAGGAATTAGGACGAAAGGTAGCCATACGCACAGGTAAAAAGACGAATACTAGAGATTGCGGAGGTTAGAACTGTAAATAAAAGAAGAGATGTGTTACGCGGCGTTTCGAAAACTGCTAAGACCCCAACTCGTTCCATAATATGTGATATAAGTAGTGCGAGGGAGTGGGGGTGAAAATACTAACGCTAAGACGCTGAAATGCACTAAAGTTTCAAGGTTAAGCGTGCTAGGGTGAGAGTAATTTCATGATGGGTGACCCCCTGGGAAATATGCTGAAATTTTCACAAATGTGGGAACAAGAGACGAATGTGAAGCTAGGTAGTCCAATGTAAATTAGAGTGTGTGGAGTGGTTACAAACCCTATAAAAGTCATGTAGGCTGAAACGGACAAGACTAACGGAAGAGGAGAAAGCGTGACAGAAAGGGGACTTATTAACGTGGGGCCAACGTTCGGAGCTTACTCAATGGACTTACGACATAAAAGCGACATGTGAGATGTCTACGAAGGAGACCTCCCCGAAGTATTATGATACACTATGAGGCCAGTTTAACATTCGAGGACGAATGTTCTAAAGGGGGGGAGAATGTTATATCCCGTATTTTTGAACGTCAGATTATTTGCTGAGGTGGGACCCACACATCGAGATTTTTTTTGGGACATCTAAAAAAATTCATATGAATCACATATGAGAAGTTAAACACGACTCAAGAAGGACCCTTGGGCCAAATCAAAGTGGAAGTCCTCCAAACGAATATTTTTAAGAAAATATTTTCGGGTGATCTGACTTCAAGGGGCAAAAACGGTATTATAAGTTTGGAATTTGGAAGAGTACCAAGATATAGAAGTTGTAGATAATTGAATTATCTTTCCAATCATAGTTCGTGGGTCCCCAAATGACGTCGGTACAAGGAGATATGGACGTTTTAAGGTCGAAAGACCAGTGGGCTAGGCCCAACTCGGGACCAACCGGGTTGGCCCAAAAAAATCAAAAAATAATAATAAGGCCCAAATTTGTGAGGGATGGCCGGCCAACATGGCCCAAGCCCATGATTTTATTAATTATCCATGTGATAATTAATATAAAGGATCAATTAATGAGTCATATCTCATTAGAAACTTCAAGAACACTTGAGAAAAAGGAAAGATGGAGAAATCTCCAAGGCCATTTCGGCCAAGTGCAAAAATTGACAAGCAAATTGACAAAAATTTCTTCAAAAATTATTTTCTACCAATTAAAGGATTCCTAGCAAGGTGGAGTGGTCTTTGGAGCAAGAAAAATTCATATTCTAGCAAGTTGCAAGACTTAGCTAAGTGAAAGATCAAGGAAGAAGGTAAGAACTTATTCTTTACATGTTATGGATATTTTTGCATGTTGTAGTGTGAAAACGTGAGTGAAATTCATGAATAGCAAGAATATAGTTGTGTGGCGGTGAGTTGTATATCACATGTATAGCCGTGTATATTTGGTGAATCATGAATGCATGGTGAGCAAGTTTTATTTAGTATGTTGGTTGTTGTGTTGTGGATTTTATATTGCAAACAAAAGCCTAATGAGCTTAGTGAAGTATTAGTAGTTGGAGGCTTGTCTTGGAAGATTATGTAAATTGAATATTATGTTCTTACATGTATGGAAGATAATGATATTAGTATGGTGTTGTTGGAATATATATTATAAGGTTGTTATTGTTTTCATTAAAGTTAGAAAGTTTTTGGAAGAAGTAGTAAGTTGATTGAATATGGAAGTTGTTAGTATTGTTGTTGTTGGAATTGTGGTTGATATTTTGGCCGGGTTTGAATTCCCGGGATTGTTGTTGATTGAAATTAGCCAAGTTGAACTTGGTGGGATGGAGTATTTATAGGGGAAGTGCTGCCGAAATTTCGGTAGCCAAATGTTTCCTTAAGAATTCAACTCTAAGTACCCTAATAAGAGTTTTGGTAAACATGACCAATTTGCAGATTTTGACGAGATTGCGACGTGAATTTGGAATAGCAAAAGGAGCGGAAAGAGGTATGTAAGGCTTCACCCTTCTTTCTATGGCATGTCTTAGTTGAAATAAGTTGGGTACGAGCCTCGGGGACAACTCGGTTCCCCGGAATCCGCACCTAAAGTTTTCCACTTTTTGTTCAATAGAATTGAACTAGAAAGTGTGCCAATTGTTGGAAAAACTTCCTACACCCTAAGAACTTGTATAAATGGGACCCGATTACCCTAAGAACCTCACAAGTAACGCTATGACACGTAACATACGTAAATCGTATACGCTACCTCATCCGGCCCGAGGTGGGCCCGCTACTCTCGGATTTTTCCTTACAGTCTTGCTTGACTTACTTGAAGTGAATCCAAAGGGAACCTTTGATCCCGATTTCGTTACCAAATGATAAATACTATGACTCCTGTAACGAGGGCACTTCCATGACGATAATGATAACAATGATGTTAGATAAGAGAATATGCCTATGATACGTACTACCGGAACGACTCTATGACTAAGATGACTAAGCTAAGTATCTTATGTAAACATGAAAATGATAAACTAATTTTTTAATATTATTTATATTTCCTAGCTATGACTTTATTTTCTAAAAGATTTCAAAGTCTATGAACTGTCATCTATGATGCCCCGATTTCATTCTACGTTTACTTTAATATTATTCCCCGTTGATAGTCTCACCTTAAAATACTCGTTCCTTCAAGGTGAGACAAAGCGATCACGAGTATTCTATAATATAATTGGAGGTCACCGACCTTACGTCACTCCGATGACTACATGATGCTTCTTTGGGCTCTCCTGCGTGCATATGAGATATATGTTTATAGGATACGTAAATGCATATAAGACATGTAAATGTATGTAGGATATGCGTATATATTTTTAAAATATGCACATGACGAAAGAGCTAGAGCGCTATAGACGCTGATGTACCTACATGACACACGTATATGTATATAATAAAAGAGCTAGAGCGCTATAGACGTTGATATATGTACATGATATATGCATATGTATACGGGGGAAATGGAGGTAAGGGCAGAGCGTTATGAACGCATATCCACCTGATCAGTTGGCATTACATGATATGATATCGTCCCGGACGCGGGATGTGTATATTTATGGTTAAATGGATCGGCTGCCGACGCCTCGGCAATATGAGATGTCCTATTTTATATGTATATGTATATGAACAAGGAAAGATTCTTAAAGGAAAGCTAAGTACGCATAGCACCTGCCAAGGGTATATATATATATATATATATACAGGTTATGTTTCTATCCCAGGACATGTGTTGTAACTCTCTTATGTCATTATACATGATTCATATTTTTTATATATTACTATTCATGCCTTACATACTCGGTACACTATTCGTACTGACGTCCCTTCTTGTGGACGCTGCGTTTCATGCCGCGCAGGTCAGCAGACAGGCGGATTTGAAACTTAGAAGCTCTACCAGCAGTGTTGACAGTGCTCCAGTTATTCCGGAGCCTCACTTCCTTGGTACTATTTTGTGTATATATATTCGGGCACGGCAGTACTCAGCCCTTTCTATGTATAAGTGTACTACGTCTAGAGGCTCGTAGACAGTTATGTACAGTCAGTTAAGTACAGTTAGATATATGGTGTTTGGCATGTTAATGTTGATGTACAAGTGATAACGAAGTTTATTAGTCTATGTTCAGAATGACGCCGCTAATGTTAATGTTAAAACAAAAATATGGCACAGTTCATACGACCTGCTAAGAGGAAAAAGTAAAAGGATAAGCAAGGGGTGCTCGGTACAAGTATCGGGTACTCGTCACGGCCCCTAGTCGGGTCGTGACATTCCATTACGGATCAACTATTGATACTCTGCCTCACCTTGAAGGAACTAGTACATAAGGTGAGTGTAAGCGATAATTAACATCAGCATTATACTAGCATCATCATATCGTATTCCTCATCTTATATAGACATTAAGGAGTTAGACTCTTAGCCTTTCGGACTACAAGAACTCATGAAGAGAATAGGAATTTCGTGCTACAAGATTCATGCCATCAGAAAGAAGGGACTAGCCTCACATACCTTGGTCGTTTAGCTAAGATATCGCTCACTCGTTCTCCTTCAATATCGCGTCGTTACCTTCATAAAGAATTCATATCAACGTTAGCATACTAACTACAAGAACGCGTCGCTAATTCTAGGAGAAGTCGGACAGCGCTTCTCTTGTTTATACTATTTTTTTCCATGTTTTATATTAACTCCCAACATTCATAGCATTACTCAAAATATCGAAATCAACAATCGTCGTTTACGTACATTTAGCAAAATCCACCATTTTCCTCCAATTTCCCTCATAATTAGCCTTATGACTCGTCCTTGCATTTTCATGCGTTTAATGCTTGTTTCATGATGTAAGCATCATTTACAACGTATTTGTATTCACAACACTTCAACATTCATAATTCAATCCCACTATCATTCATTTATGGCACTATTCACTCAGTAATGGTCCATTTCTATGTTCTTCTACATTTCAAGTGTCTAAGCTTTTCAATACTTCAAACAACATAGAATGATCATGAAACTTACCTTGGATAGTGGTTGAACAACCCTTGAGTTGAAATTCTTCACTTAGCCAAAACCCTAGTTCCACCCTTCTTTAGAATTTCTTGATTTAGAAGGTCCTTTGATGTGTTCTTACACTTATTTTCATGAATTTAGTGGTGATGATCTTGATATTCCCTTTGATTCTCTTGAATTCTTGTGGAGGAATAATTTGGAATATTCTAGAGGTTTCTTGAGTTGTGTTGATGAATAATGAACTGAATTGTAGTCCAAGCCCCTTTTAATAATCCCAAAATTTGATCTTTAATGAATTCTCGTCGGGTGAACAGTGGTCGTAACTTGCAGTTTATGGACCGTATTCTGATTTACGGCCCGTCCACTGTGGACGTATTTAAGCATTCCAAGAAACAGAAAGTTTGGCTGAGGATTATGGCACTTTACGACCTAGTTTACGGTCCGTAAACCAGTTTACGGGCCGTAAACTGGGTCCTATTTAACCATATCAACGCTGGGCAGAAAGTTGAGATTTTTGGAATGATGGAATACGATTGCACTATACGGTCCGTAAATCACTTTATGGGTCGTATAGTGCCATATACGACCACTGGCAGAAAAATTTTCTGCAACTTTATTATTTCCAAAAAAATGCAAAATTAGCCATTCCCGACTTAGTAAAACACCATACACTCAAGTCCTTCATTGTTCTACTCATCACACAAGTACGGAAAAATTTCCGAGGTGTAACAGAAAGGTAGGTGCCTGCGCGACTTAGTTGAATTGGGTCGTGACATTTATCTTGTCAAAAGGACTCAAATACAACCTCCTAAGCATCAGTTAATAATGTGATTCTAATCTTGAGGTAAGATTTAGAAAGACAGATTGCATGATAGAAGATACAACTGGAAAAGAAGTCCTTCCTGGAAGCAGAAAAAAGAATGTGTATGTGCTAGACTCAGTCAAAAGTCCAGCTGGACACATTTTGTTTGGCTTCAATGGGAGAAGATCCTTGGATATGGCACAAGAGACTTGGGCATGCCAGTATGCGACTAATTGAGAAATTAGCTAAACATGATCTGGTCTTAGGTTTGCCTAAATTAAATTACTCAAAAGATCATATATGCGATGCTTGTCAAAAAGGTAACCAAACTAGAAGTTCTATTAATTCCAAAGATATTGTGTCTACTTCTAAGCCCCTGCAGCTTTTACATATGGACCTTGTTGGTCCTACTAGAACTGCTAGCATTGGAGGAAAAAGGTATGCTTTTGTTATTGTTGATGATTTCTCTCGTTTTACTTGGGTTATATTTCTTGCTCATAAAATGATACTCTAAAGAATTTTAAGTTTTTTTTTTCTTGTGAAAAAGTTCAGTGCGACAAAGGATACTACATTACTTCAATAAGAAGTGATCATGGAGGAGAATATGAAAATAAAGCATTTGAGGACTTTTGCAATGAATAGGGCTATACACATAACTTCTCCTCACCAAGATCTCCTCAACAAAATGGCATTGTTGAAAGAAAGAATAGAACCCCAAAAGACATGGCAAGAACCATGATTATAGAGCACAACCAACCACATCACTTTTGGGCAGAAGCTATAAGCACAGCATGCCATGTATAAAACAGGTGTTTGATTCGACCTATTCTAAACAAAACTCCTTATGAACTATGGAGTGGTAAGAAACCCAATATTAGTTATTTTCATCCATTTGGATGCAAATGTTTTGTGCACAATAATGGAAAAGACAACATCGGTAAGTTCGACCCTAAAAGCGATAAAGGTATTTTTGTTGGTTATTCAAATACTAGCAGATTTTATAGAGTGCTCAATAAAGGCACTCGGTCAATTGAAGAATCAATTCATGTTATTTTTTATGATACTAATCGCTTGGTCGAGAAAGAAAATTTGTAGATAAAGAAAATTGTCAACCTCCAGTCACTATGATTACTCCTTCAACTGATCAAAACAGCTCTCCAAAGGAGACTACTTCAACTGATGAGTCGACTAATCTTACAATTGGGACTTTTCCAAACGAATGGAGGAGTGAGCCAGACTATCCCAAGAAATTCGTTATTGGAGAAATAAATGAAGGAATGAAGACATGAGAATCTTGCAAGAATAATCCAAATTTGGCTCTTATATCTCAACTTAAGACAAAGAAAGTAGATGAAGCTCTAAAGCATGATCATCCGATTAAGGCAATGAAAGAAGAACTAAATCAGTTCAACAAAAATAAAGTATGGAATCCAATTCCCAAGCCTGAAAAAAAATCAGCGATAGGAACAAAATGGGTCTTTAGAAACAAGCTGAATGAAGCAGGCGAAGTTGTGAGAAACAAAGCACGACTGGTTGCTCAAGGATACTAGCAACATGAAGGAGTCGACTATGATGAAACATTTGCCCCTGTTGTTTGGTTAGAATCAATTCGAATTTACTTGCTTATGCTGCTTTTAAAGGTTTTAAATTATTTCAAATGGATGTTAAAACTGCTTTTCTAAACGGATTCATTGATGAGGAGGTATTGGTAAAACAACCACCAGATTTTGAAAATCCCAAATACCCCTATCACGTGTTCAAATTAACTAGTTAAAACTGACTACGACTTTATATGGTCTTAAGCAAGCTCCTAGATCTTGGTATGATTGGTTAAGAACTTTCTTAGTAGAACATGGGTTTTCTAGAGGAAAAATTGATACAACTCTTTTCATTAAAAAAGCTTCCTCTGGAAATCTTATTATACAAGTTTATGTAGATGATATTGTTTTTGGAAGTTCTAACCCTTTTTTGTGTAAAGAATTCTCTGATCTCATGCAAAGTGAATTCGAAATAAGTATGATGGGAGAATTAATCTTTTTTTTGGGACTTCAAATTCATCAATCCAACAATGGAATATTCATATGTCAAAGTAAGTATACAAAAGAACTCATTCACAAGTTTGGACTGAGTGATGCCACAGCTATGAGAACTCTGATGAGTCGTACATCTTCCATTGACAAAGATGATATAGGTAAAGTTGTTGATGAAACTAAATATAGAGGGATGATTGGTTCTTTACTTTATCTTATTGCTAGTCAATCGGATATTATGTTTAGGGTTTGCAGATGTGCTCGTTTTCAGTCGGCTCCTAAAGAATCTCATCTTAGTGCTGTAAAACGAATAATTAAATATTTACTTGGAACAATTTCCTATGGATTATCCCAAAACTAATCCCTTCAAATTAGAAGGATTTTCTGATGCTGATTTTGCAGGTGATAAAGATGATCGTAAAAGCACAAGTGGTTTTTGTCAACTACTTGGAAAATCGTTAATTTCCTGGAATAACAAAAAACAAGGATGTGTATCTCTTTCTACCACCGAAGCTGAATATATTATTATTGGGCAATGTTGTGCTCAACTATTATGGATGGTTCATCAATTAAGTGATTACGATTTGCTGTTTAAACCTATTAAAATTTTCTATGATAATTCTAGTGCTATATATTTGTCTAACAATCTTGTGCATCACTCTAGGGAAAAGCATATAGACATTAAAAATCATTTTATTAGAGATCATTTTCTTAGAGGAGCTATTATAACGACCCGTCCGGACATTATTTAATACTTCGTGAACCCTTGCCTAATCTAGGTCTATGATCGTAAATAGTAAGCCCCATGGGGTGTTTTAAGGATTAATAGTGGGAAAAAACAATTTCGGAAAGAGTTAAAAGTGGACCGCTATAGCGTGACTTCGTCTGCCGCAGTGGGCGTGACGGGGCAGTGGACGCGTTTTTGCTACTCAGTTTATATTTCACCCTCTTTTTTAATAAAAGACCCTCCAAGGCTTCCATTAGGTTTCCACAAGAATGAAAAACCCTTGACACCAAGAGAAGAGGCTCTTCCCAACATTCTCCACATCCGTCCCCACAATTATCATCTCTCATGGATTCGGAAAAGGGCTAGGAAGGCGAGTAATTCATGGAAATTCAAATAGTTGTTCGTCATCGAGGTAGGTTATGGTTTACTTGAATTAGACTTTGATTAGTGAATCATAATCACATTTAGAGTTGACGGGAGATTGCATGATTAGGTCTTCAGACACGAAGTTGGGATGGATATATTCGAAAACCTAACTAAAGTTGTGTGTAAATAGTAACTAGGGTAACAACGAATATTTATTTGAGTGTTGAGTGCTGCTATCATTGAGGGTTATGTGTTACGGGATTGAAAGTGATTAATTGTCATGGCTAGAAAGGGTATTTCGTTGTTCAGAACATGTATTCCTAGGTATATTTGATTTCCCTCTTTATTTCCAAGTATATTGAAATATTCATATGATTGTCCTTCTTGTTAACAAAGAGGATTATTTTGGGAGGACTGAAGGAAGGCATAGTAGTGCTACGCCCATCAAGGGCATGGTTCATGACATTGTTTTCATTCATTGGCATCATTGCATGTGGTTATGAGGTAATACATTGAGCAGAAAGTCTGAGTACATACCAGTTATGTTATTCGGTAGTATGGCCGAGTTGGGTAGAATGAGGTACTATGTGACAGCCAATCATTGGTAGTAATGTAAAGTTAAGTATATCTATATGAGGTGGATTCGCGTCCGAGGTTCTTTTCGGAGCGAAGGATTTATGGCTCGGGTCCGATGAGTATCCGGAATGAGTGGTACATGGACACCATGGGTCCCCTGCAGGTCATGACTACTGAGCAATGACATCAGTTAGCATGTATGTACAGCGTGATTGGCCCTTGCATCGCATCTGCATTGCATTACATTTCATACTGCTATGTTCTTATGTTTGTGTATTGTCAGTCTGTTATATTGCATTGTGCTTTTCTTATGATTTTGTTGAGGTTGTGTGAGGTGGTGATTATTATGAAGGTAAGTGCAAGAATGGATTCTAAGTGGTAAGTTTGTCCCATGGGTGCATCATATCTTAGTAAGTGAACTGGATAGAAAGGCTCTACGACTAAAAGTTAGGAATTACATGTTAGTGTAAATGGGGAGATGAGACTTAATTAATTGGCGTAAAGGAAGGTGGAATGGGACTTCAATGACTAGTTAGATAACCGGTATTTCTATGGGGATAAGAGAAATAAATAATTGGGAATGGAAAGGTAAGTTCGTGACGATATAATAATCTATGTTGAAAGTCTTAAGGATCATTGCCTTATCTGCTTATCTTATTGACTTTATATTGTGTTGCATGATCTAATCTTAGTCGACCTATGATATTTACCAGTACGTGTGGTGTACTGATACAACTCTTGCTACACCATTTTTAGGTGTAAGTATGTTGCAGGTTTAAGTGAAGTTTCTTCGTGTGGATTATAGGCACTCTCCTACAGCCTCGCTCATCTCACTCCAGGCAGAGGCTGGGTCATTTATTTTGTTTTTCTTGTGTAGTAGGAGCTCTTGTACCTGTCTAGACCAGATCCCGGGAAGTTTTCAGTTTTCTTATACCTAAAACAGAGTCTGTATTAGCTTTTACCTTTTTAATCTTTGTGATCCTTAGGAAATTGTTAATTATAAACTGGCGTAATATTGGGTTGGTTGATAAGGGTTCGCCTACTAGTTAGTAATATGGCAGGTGCCCGCATGACCCGTAAGTTGGGGTCGTGACAGCTATTGAATTACAATTTGTTTCCACTGAAATTCAACTTGCTGATATTTTCACTAAACCCTTACTAGAGGAAAGATTTTGCATGCTTACAGAATCTTTAGGCATTATTTCTAGACCTATATAGCTGCATATTTTTTTTGGTAACTTGTTGAAATTTTTTTGATTGATTCAACTTTTCCTTGATTACCCGCCTCCAATTTTTCTTCTTTTTACACGACTTCTCACATTTTCCATAATTGCCAATCCCACATCTTTTAGGACCTAAAAACTTGTCATTTGAAACTCGTGTGCTTGCTCATATCGTTGCCATCACCATTATGCCTCGCGCAGGTTCTATGTCAACCCTTAATCAGTGTGACACTCTCCTTACCTACTGCTTAGTTAAAAAATGCAAGCTTCATGTCCTCTCTTGTCATGAACCATATGCTAGAATCTGCCTCTGATCCCACAAACCTGCCCTTGGTATATTAATTACTCGAATCATGGAGGCCCACAATGTCAATCTTGATGACCATCCTCCTCTTCTTGATAAACAGTGCTATGAATCTACAGCATTTGTCAGCATAGGTTATGTTTGCATTGATGATGTCTGGGTTCTAAAAAAGGATGTGGACAAGGATCCTGAAATCCCCTGTCCTCCTGTTTCGCAAAAATCCAAGCCCGCTTCTTCGAACCCCCTTCTTTCGACAACTCTAGTGAAATTCTTGCTAAACTGTCTGATATTGATGACAAGCTCTACTCCTTCAAAGACCTTCTTATGTCCACTCACTTTCAAATGGAGAAGATAAGAGATATAACCAAAGAAGCTGGTGCGGATGTGGCTCGCTCGCATATTAAAATTGACAATAGGTTAAAGAAAGCAGGTAAGTTGGCTACTAAGCACCAAGGGAATGTAAAAGGTCTTCCTGCTAAGATGACTGCGACTTTGGATGCCATGAAGGATGTTATGGTTAACACCTTAGCCTATTTTCTTCGACCTTTTGCCCAGCAGCAAGAGCAGCACCCTGAGGGCGAGCAAGATTAAAAATGCTTTGGTTTCTGTGTTTGTTTTAGACAATGTATTTGTTTTGGACCTAAGTCCATTTTGACTTGTTTTGTGGTTGTTTACTCAGCCTTTTGACTTGTTTTTTGGCTGTTTATTCAGCTTTATGCCTTAGTTACATTAGTCTGTTGTGTTATTTGTTGTTGGTTGTTGTTTTTTTTATTGATACCAAAGGGGGAGATGAAATCACTCAACTACTGGACATCAGTCAACTATTCAGGGGGAGTACTATCATGGACTACAGTCAACTACCTGTTCAGTGGGAGTACACACTTACAGGGAAATTGACTACATTGCTTTGAGTATTTTTTTTTTTTTGTCATCATAAAAAAGGGGGAGATTGTTAGTGCTATGATTTTAATGATGACAAACTATTTTTATGTAGGTATACTACTCAAAGGAACCCAAAGATATAGCAAGCCCATAGGACATACAAATCCCATTTGACAAGTAAAGCTCAGTTGGCTACAAAGGGAAAAAAAACACGAAGTGCAAAGAAAATAAGCCCATGCTTATTTATGGCCCATTCTTATTTATGGGAACAAAGTACTAGATCAAGCCAAGGTTTCAATTAAGTAAGATTACATAATCTTACGCTATGTCAAAGGAAAGGGAATCAGTCAAAAGATCAATCAGTGTCAATCATAATGATTTCAGATCAGGATCTACAAGGAATTAAGTACCAAAGTTGAACCATTCCAACAAGGCAAATACTGGACAAGGAAAGAAGTAGTACGACATTAATAGCTCTTGCTTTATTCTTGGAAATTAGGATCCTCAATATTCCTAATTTATAAGGATCATCTCTTAGGTTGACATCTCTGCTGAAAGAGTCTAATGGCTACAAAATTGAGGAATATAAATACAAGACTGTAGAGACGAAGAAAAACATACCTTTGTCTCATTCTCTCAAGTTCTCTACTTTACTTTTCATAAACATTGTATTTCTGAGTGATCTATAGTGTGAACAAAAAAGAAAGGAGAGATATAGTATAGTTTGCGAGGCATTGTATCAAAATATTACGAGTGTTTTGATTGAAAATGTAGAAGCCCCATTCAAACAACCATTGTACCAAACCTTTTACAATAGAGCTGCAGAGAACACCCTTGCAACCCAAGGGGACTGGATTAGGATTCACGTTGAATCTGAACCAGTATAAAATATCTAGTGTCATTTAATTTCTACAAGTTAATTTCTGCATTACTTTATAGTCGACTAGTTTGTTCACTGCCTAAGCGAAAAAGTTACAATTCAGCCCCCCCCCCCCCCCCCCCCCCCCAGTTGCACTTTTAGGGAAGCACATCTCGAATCCCCATCGACCTCTATAGCCGTCTCCCACTAGCTAC
The DNA here is from genome assembly GCF_019175385.1 of Lycium barbarum. Taxonomy (NCBI): domain Eukaryota; kingdom Viridiplantae; phylum Streptophyta; class Magnoliopsida; order Solanales; family Solanaceae; genus Lycium; species Lycium barbarum. The sequence goes on along the minus strand of NC_083348.1, from coordinate 49,842,924 downwards.
AGCGAGACCGCTGCGGCTAGTCTGGTGTCCCTATAGAGGACACCAGACAAGAGTGTTTCCTGGTTTTTGACAAATCTCAACCTGAAATCCGACTATTACCCGAAGCCTCATAGATACAAAATAAACACACATAAAAACGCGCTACGAACTCACCCGTAGCCTCAGATTTCTCAACGGAGGTCTATTTGACCAAGTCAACCCCCAATGGACTAAAGCCAACTTTCCAACCCAAGTCTCAAAACTCTTCCAAGCGCCTTGGGAACTGAAAAAAAAACCTTCCACCAAGTCATAAATGATCATCCGGACCACTCGGAATTGACTGATTTTCGAAAAAAGATCTGTTTACACAAAAGTCAACTCTTTGTTAAATGCTTTTTAGTTTAAGGATCTATTCCACAAAATTTAGCACAAACCTCGCTCGATCATCTCGGGAACTGTACCATCCATCCCCGCAGATCAAAATCATACTCATCGAACCAGGGAAAGGTCAATGGGGGCACAAGAGTCAGAAGCACTATAACGACCAAACTGTTTGTTACATAAAGTTTATAATGGATATTCTTGGGTTGCTCGTCGGCTTCCGTACGCATCTTTACCCTTCAAGGATGAACAATTGTTTAATTTGCATCTAATATAATGACCCATTTGGTCGTTTTGAGATTTTAGACTTATTTTTCTAAAAACACCCTTCCAGTAGCACTGTATCGGTGTTTATGACTTGTGATGATGGGTGACGTGGTTCCCGATGCAATCGGGCGAGTTTTGATTGGTTTTGGTGGTTTTTAGAGGTACTAAGTTAAAAATATGAAAAGGGTTGACCAAAGTCGATATCGAGGGTATTTTCATCATTTTTGAAGTTTTTTCGATTCCAATAGGTACGGAATGTCATTTATAACTTATTTGAGGTCTCGGTTCGGGTCCTGATGCGTTTGACTGTGATTTGAATCATTGAATGGAATTATTAATTTCGGATGTTTGGAGTTGACTTTGGTCAACACCGGTTTAATGAGACCTCCTTTGGGGAATTCAGAGTGTGCGGCAAGTTCGTAACCTCGTTTATACTCAGCTTGCAAATTTGGTTTGTGTTCGGGAGGTTCCGGGTGAGTTTCGGGTATCATTCCGAGTTCGGGGAATACTAGAATTTTCTAGTATCCAGTTATGGTTATCTTCTCCGCGGTCGCAAGGGAAGCATCGCGATTACGAGGGTCGCGTTCACGAGGGACATCTCGCGTTCCCGAAGAGGAAGCGGTTTGAGTCAGCCCAACCAAAACGCCTCGACTTCGCAAGTCTCTGGTCATGTGCGCGAAGGCCAAATTCTTGGGTGAGGGGATTCCGCACGATGAAGGGAATTTCATTGAACAGTGTTAAATTTTTAAAATCGATGGGGAAATTTCATTTTCAAATATTAGGAGTTCTAGAGCTCGGTTTTGAGTGATTTCAAGTTCTACTTTCAAGATTCTTCATTGGGTAAGGTTCTCACTTTCATCTAGGCCTTTATTCATGATTTCATCCATTAATTTTCAATTCAATCCATGATTCTAGATATGAACATAAGGGTTTTCCATGTATTGGGGTTTTGAGTATATAGTGGAATTGAAGGCTTAAATGTGGTTAGATTTTCATGAATGTGGGGATTATGACTATTTAGAATATGGGTAAACTATTTCCCACAAAAATTCCAATTTTGCCCGTGGGGCTCGGGTTTATAATTTTAGGTTCATTTTTGGGTTCTAAACTAATTTATAGAAATTTAGGTATTGTTGGATTCGTGTGACCTCGTAGAGCATAATTTTGACCAGATTGAACTTGATTTCACAATAAAATTACCCGTTTGACCTTCGGGGTTCGGAACGGGGTTTTAGGTTGACTTGTCGAACCTGAATCCTTTTTGGCAATATGGATATCCGCTGGATCATATTTTAACGTACACTTCATATTTAATAGACTTTGACCGTCTGGAAGCACTCCAGAAGGAAAGGCGTTGGCTTGGGGGTTCGTGGCTCCTTTTGGCCTCGAGATAGTAATTCTTTAGACTCCGATTAGAGGGTATATAGAGTTTATAAATGTTGAGGGGTATTGGGAGTGAAAAGAGGGTCTCCCACCTCAGTGACTGTGATGAGCATTTGGGTGGGTACTGGTGTAACTATGTCACGATCCAATTTCACAAAGTCACGCGGGCACCTACCCATCCCACCTCGGTAGGCGAACCCTTAACCCAACATTCACAAACACAGTATAAATAGCGGAAGAAGATAAAGCAACGTAAGTCTGATGTATGAATATATACTAAAGGCGGAAGTAAATCAAAAACCACCCCAGTATCTGGTCTGGTCATACAAGAGCATCTAACTAAAATCTATAAGTTTGCAAGTAATAATAATACATCAATAGTCTCAATAATGTCTCAGAATAGCAAAGAAAGACATAATAGAAGAAGAATCTTTGGGTAGCAAAGCATTCACATGCTCACCCCAACAGACTCGAATTAGCAGCCTCGACCTCTCAGCCACGAAGGGTAGACGTTGATCCCACCTGATACTATGCATTCATAAAAGAATGCAATAAGTGCAGGTTAGTACAAACAACACGTACTGGTAGGTATCGTAGGCCGACTAAGATTAGCTAACATACACCAAGACAATAAAGTAAGATAAACAGGTAAATCAACAAGATATAAGTCAACACGAGCCAATAACTAAGTACAAGTCATCACTTATGTTATAGCATCTAAACCCAATGTGCCAAGTCTCAGTACATCCAATCCGAATCCATATACCACTACTATATCACAAGAAGCCAAAGGTACAATGCAATCCAATAATGTATGAAATATGGATGCAATGCATATGCACCGAATTGTGTGTACTCCGATGATGGAACATCACATCTCGGTAGCACAACCCATGGGGGACCCGAGAAGTCCATATACCATTCCTCACGATTCCGACAAAGACCTCGGTCGCTATCGACACACATACCTTAATTCCGGGATAAACATCAGACATCGGTCCTCACGTCACTCTCATCCAACTGAGCCCAGCTCATAACAGTGTTTCCTTGTATATCATCAATTTATCAACAGTATATCATAAAGGATGAGAATGCGTGCAATGTATTAGCTCAATGTCAATAATCAAATCAATCTCAACAGTACCACACATGGGCACACTAACAATATCAATAAAATATCACAATCCTCGTCTCAAAACAGCAACAAGTAAGGTGCTAAAATATCATCATCAAGACATATCACTAGTCATCAATATCTACTATCTCCACGTGGACACGAGCCAACAACAAATAGAACAAGATAAGTGACAACACTACGGGGTGGCTAGCCCCAAATCATACAACAAGTCCCAATCTAAGGCAATATCCAACCCAACTTCATACTCGAAGGTTTACATGCATTCTCCGACAATATCGTCTAAATATATGCTTCGCTAATCGAGGTCTCTCCATAGGGCAAATCATAACCTAACTGGAAAGCCGAACAGGAAAGTCTCCAATAATCAAGCCTTCGATATTCCCTTCCTTTGAGCCTCGAGATAATGAAAGTCTAAACATATCCGAATCATAAAATTAGAATCAAGAAGAACATCATTCAAACCCTACTTTTATTTAAGACCCAAACCCCCAACCTATGGAATGGGGTTAATGAATTAGAAAGGTGAAATTAGGAATCTATAGGTCTCAACATGAAATTAAGCTCTAGGTGATCAATTCTCATCAATTACAAGCTAGAAGAACTAATAAATTACTTAAATTCGAATTCTAGGCAAAACCCCCAAATTTGGGTATAAACCCTAACTTCCAATTCCATAATTTAGCCACTAATTAGGAAGGAATCATGCAATAATAGATTCTAGTCATCAATTCCATGCTTAATGAAGCTAACCCAATCAATAAATTAAGATTACAAAGCCTAGAATGAAGAACTCGTTAAACCCTCTTTTAATTCTTAAACTTTGAGTGAACTAGTATGATCATGGAATCCTAAGGTGATTATGGAAAATGGAATAGCAAAGAAGATAGAAGGACTTACCACAAAGATTTTCCCTCGAGAATCACCTTGAAATGCTCCCAATAACACTAAAGTCGAAATAATAATGAATGAAGGACTTAGGGCTTTTAAGACTCATTTAATGAATCAATCTGCCCGATACTCGCTTCGGCGACAACTAGACCGCTGCGGTGGTCAGCCAATCATTGCACTGGGCCGCTTCTGCGGCATGGCCACCATTATAGCGGTACCCTTCTACGATACTAATGCCGCTACAGCGGGCCACCAAAACTAGAGACTCTCCAAAAATCACAATCTCAACCCGAAATCCCGACTATCACCCGAGGTCATCTGCTGATATACAACATATGAACACACATATAAAAATACGCTATGAACGCACTCGTGGCCTCAGAATTCCTAACAGAGGTCTCGTTTACCAAGTCAACCCTCGATATCTCAAAATCAACTTCCCAACCCACGTTCCAAAATGCACCCGAGTGCATTGGAAATAGAACTGAAAATACGCACAAGTTCTAAAAGACCCTCCAGACCTCTCAGAATCGACGAATTCTCAAAAAAGGTCTGTTTACCCATAAGTCAACTATAAGTCAAATAATTTTCACTTACAAGACAAATTTCCCCATAACTAACCCAAAACAAGTCCAATGACCTCGAGAAGTGTGCCAATGGTCCCCGCAGTTCAAATATGAGATAATAAAGCTCGAAACGGGATCAAAAGGGTTGGAAACGCAATAACGACCGAACGAGTCATTACAATCTGTGTGGGTTGTTATTGTGAATAGTGATTTGAGACGGGGAATGCATATTAGGGCCTTCGGGCATGGTGTGGTGATAAATCCACTAGGTTGTTATTATTGTTATTTATGTGGTCCATGAGAGCCATGTTAATAAATATTTGCAATTATTTGATATCATTTATCTCATCACTCCATGACTTGTATGACTTGTGAAAGGATGATTCATGTTGGTGCTTGAGTTGAAATTATTGTGAGTCCATTATATACATATGTTTATCCATTCCTACATATCTGACATATGAAACTTGATATTTTGCATACATGCATTCATTCATACATATTGATAGGTAAGTTGTGGTAGAGGTAAGAATAAGATTTCCTAATTGTGATGATATATGGGATCGTGTTGCACGCCGCAACGTGGGATCGGTTGAAGGCCGCAACATATATAATCTATGGATCTGGTTGCATGCAGCAACATGGGATCGGGTTGCACGCCACAACAGGGTATATGGACCTCGCGAGTCCGCCGTGTGTGTCCCAGGTTTGATATTGGCCAACGCATTGCATTCACAAATTCATATATCTATTCGTCTTTTATTTTACTTATGTGATATGAGCTTCATCTTAGTTGGTGAAGCTAAGATGAATTGACGTTTTGAGTTTTTGAATTCGACCTTTATATTCTGTATATGTGTTTCCCTTCGTTGTCGGCCTATGATGCCTACGAGCACTAGTGGTTGTACTCATACTACTCTTGTTGCACTTTCTTTTAGGTGCAAATACTGATCCTTGTTCTAGCACTAGGCCTCGTGGTTGATCCCGAGGTGGTCTATTTCTAAGTTTCAGGGTGACCCTTCAGACACTCTAACAGCCTTGGATCTCCTCCTATCTTATGTTTCCGTCTATTAGATTTTCAGACAGATTTCTATCCTATATTTAAGACTTGCAATATATTTAAATGCTCTTGTACGAGTTAGACCAGGTTTTGAGAATTGTAATGACTAAGTTATCCTTTCAGCACTTATTATTATATCCAGATTGTTACGTAGTATCGACGTACTTAATTTCTGCATTATCTTGTCTTATAAATGATTGATGACTTGGGGTTGGTTCGCCTACCGGGGGGGATAGTGTATGTGCCATCATGATCCGTGAAATGGGTTGTGACAATTGTACTTAAGCATTCGGTTAAAGTTGTAATACGTCTATAGAGTCTAAATATGTTCAACTTCGTTCCCTTTGAATATTCGTGGTTATCCCTTTTATCACTCCATTACACACATGATCCTTCCTCGATACTTCACTGTACCATCTTTCCCTCTTAGAAGGGTAGCTAACATCTTATACTGAAGGATTTTACTCTTGTAACGGTCAAATTTTTCCCTTTTCACCTTTTGCAATTCTTCGTACTTTCAATTAACTTATAATTCATCTTTCATATCGCCTTAGGATAATCTTCCCTTCCCTCACTAGGGACAACTAAATCACTTACATTCATGGAGTATCATTATATTCATAGCTAGCATACTGAAGCTTAATAAACTTAACTTTTCTCATAACTCTTGTTATAGGGAAACTTATTTCTTATTGATCCTCAAAGGTTACTCTCCTGTTGTTTATCCTCTAACTGCTTAGTTTCTGATTTTCCTATCATCGCAATATTCAACTATAATTGAAATCCTTCGCGTTCTAATTCATATTCAAATTACTTCAAGTTACCACCCGTTATTGGTATCTCCTAGCTAAGGAACCTAAATCTGTCTTCTGATAGCTTTTATTGAAGAAATCAATTCTCTTGTCGTAATGAAGAAATGGTCTTAAAATTTATACATCTTATAACTCCATAACTCGCTTTATCTTGCCTTTACTTCTGCTTGACTAGAGACCTTGTCGCGCTAGCATACTTTGGCTGACGACCCTTAATCCTTTCTCATATCCACTCATGAAGCTCCACCTATCCTTCTCATAATCGCTCGCTAACATCATAATCTCTTTTTATGTTCTGAAAAACTCAAGAAAAACATTCATTTGCTTCTAACTTCCTCTTTTCATCTGACCCTATTCTCTGGTCGTTTGATACTTCTTCCTAACTGAAGGCATGAATCACACTAAAGTGATTACTTATCCCTTATACAAGGATTCAAATACTTCACCCTGATCCTTCTAAACACTCAAAAAGTCATATACGATTGTACAAATCCAGGGTATACCACCTATAATTCACATAAGGAAGAACTATCAACATGCTAATAATATTTATGCAGAAATGCCATCCAGTCCTAGCAATCTATCCAATTATGATAATAGGCTTGACCCTCACTAGGTTCGAAGATTTTCACCTTTCTCTGTAACTAAGCCTATTGGTACCGAGGGTTCATAAATTAAGGAAAGTACTATTGACAATACTTTGCTCCTAAAGATGAGATCATAATGCTTGTACTCTCTTACTGGCCTCTGTTCTACTCTACAATCTCCTCTTCCTAGATGTCTCGTACTTCCTTCACTTTACGCTTCCGCATTCAAATCTTGTACATCACCATATGATACTTTCACAACCTTCTCCTCACATGGGTACGATTAACATTCGCACCATAGGGTTCTAACACATTACTTACATATCTGATACACATGTAATCTTGATAAGGACTCTATTAGCGGAAACGTAAAACAAAGAACACAAGATTTAACGTCGTTCAGATCAAAGTGATCCTACGTCTACCAGCAATAGTTGCCTTTATATTATTAACAAAGAAAGGGGAGATTTCCCAAATACACCTAAGAGAATTGCTCTCTCAACTCTCTACTTTTATAATGATGTTATGATTTAGGGATGATGAAACAAAGAAGGATTGTCTCTTCTTTTATAGGAAAAAAATAATTTGGGCTTCAAGTGTCCTACATGGCGATTTCAATTCTCATCAACATCTTAGAATCCTTTGGCTCCAAGAAATGTATCATTTGGCTCCAAGATATTCATCCTTTGGATCCAAGTAATAGCGCACCCTTTGGCTCCAAGTAATAGAAAATCATCCAACTAAATAGGCACATGGGTTTTTCTATCACATGACAAAAACCAACTCTTTCAATCTCTACCTTGGTTTGAGTTCTGAGCATGCATATGAACAACTCCGGCCAAAATCTTTTAAGCTTACTGGGCAATCCCATTGTAAAGAAACAAGAAGAATCAAACCCTTGTTAAGCATACCACCTCCACCAACAACTATTCTCTCAGAGTTGCATCAGTTGATGCTTACTCCCACTAAGTCCTTACAATGTGCACACTTAGCGAGCGGGACTATCTTGGTCAACATGTCTACAGCGTTATCATGTGTGATAACCTTCACGATCTTGATAGTTCCCTCTTTAAAAAATCTCGAATAAAATAGAAGCTGACATTAATGTGTTTACTGCACTCATGAAATCACCCATTTTTAATCAAATGAATAGCACTTTGACTATCACATCTCAGAGTCGATTCTTGCTAAACCAAACTCAATTTGCCACCAAACCTTTCAACCAGATAGTTTCTTTCACTGCCTCTGTTGCTATCATGTATTCTGCTTCTGTTGTAAACAAAGCAAAATCGACTACAGAGTTGACTCCAACTGACGGCACTACCAACAAAAGTAAAGATGTATCCAGTTATGGACCTCCCTCTGTCAAGATCCCCTGCATAGTAAGAATCCACATAACTGAGAATTGAAATACCTCCACCACTTTTTTGAAAGGCCATGACAACATCAGAAGCTCCTTTGAGATATCTCAATATCTACTTGACAACTTCCAATGCCTCTTTCCTGGGTTGGACATGCATCTGTTTACCACACTTACAAATTGAGCAATATCTAGACGTGTACACACCATAGCATATATAACGCTACCAATAACGCTAGCATAAGGAACATTGACATATGCTCAACCTCATCCTTGGACTGAGGCATTTGTAAGTATGAAAGTTTATAATGAGAAGCTAACAATGTACTCAATAACCCTTTCGATGTACCTCTTTTGAGAAATATGTACAACACCGTCATCTCTTGAAATATCCATACCAAGGATTGTCTTTGTAGCTCCCAAATCAATCATGTCAAATTCCTTACTCAACAGTTTCTTCAAAGCATTTATCTCTGTAATATTGTTAGCAACAATAAGCATATCATGAACATACAACAGTAAATAAATCATTGAGTTACCGGACATCTTCTTGTGATACACACAACTATCAAATACACTTCTTGATAATCTATGTGTAGTCATAAATGCATCAAACCTCTTGTACCACTGTCTAGGGGATTTCTTTAAACCATACAAAAATTTCTTCATTGGCATATATGATCTTCTTTTCCCTCAGCTAGGAACCTTCAGGCTGATCCATATAAATTGTCTCTTCTAGATCACCAAGCAAGAAAGTAGTTTGATATCAAGCTGTTGAAGCTCAGAGTCGAATTGTGCAGCCAATGCTAGTAGCACGGGAATTGAGCTATGCTTCATGACTGGAGAGAAAATATCATTGTAGTCAATTCCCTCATTCGGAATAAAACCCTTTGCAACCAATCTCGCCTTGAAACAAGCATTTTCTACTTCAGGAATTCCATCTTTCTTTCTGTAGACCCATTTGCATCCAACTGTGCTCTTCCCCTTTTGTCTTTTCTCTAAGACACATGTCTGATTCTTGTGAAAAGACTTTATCTCTTCAGTCATGGCTAACTACCATTGTGCAGCATCCTTGCATGAAGTTGCTTTAACATAAGAGGAGGACTCCAGATCCTTAATCTCTTTTTTTGCAGCTGCAAACGCATATGCAGTCAGATTTGTTTGCTCTACAAGGCGTTCCAATCTTCATATCTGCCTCTTATCTTTTCCCTTCGCAATTGTGTATAGTTTATCGATAGCAAGCTCTTCAAGATCTAGATGTTTTAACTCATCTTCAACTAGAGTCTCTTGATCCTTTTTCTTGGTATGCTCCACCTGCTCGTAGTTCTCATTTCCTGAAAACTCTATAGAAACTTTACGAGGATCAAGTACAAAGGATTCATCAAAGGTGACATCCCTACTAACTACAAATTTGAGTAAAGACAAACACCAAAGCATGTACCATTTTACTCCATCCACATACCCTACGAATATGACCTTCTTAGCTGTTGGTTCAAGCTTTCCTTTATTAACATGATAAAATGCTGGACACCTAAATACTCGTAAGTATGAATAGTAGGAGGGTTCATCTGATCATACCTCATTCAGAGTCTTAAAGTCAATCGTTGATGTTGTAGATCGATTAATAATATGAGTAGCAGTGTGAACTTCTTCAACCCAAAATACTTTGGACATTTTGGCTTGTAGGGGCATATAACGAGCCTTTTAAAAAAGAGTTTTGTTCATCCTCTCGGCAACTCCATTCTGATGTGGGGTTTGCCTGATAGTCCTATGTCTTGAGATTCCATAAACCTTACAAAAATCATTAAACAATTCATTGCAAAATTCTAAGCTATTGTTTGTGGGAAGATATTTGATTTTTAGCTCCATTTGATTCTCAACCAAAATCTTCCACTCTTTAAATACTTCAAAAGCATCACTTTTCACCTTCAAAAAATGCACCCAAACCTTTTGTGAGAAATTAACAACAAAAGTGAGAAGATACCGCTTTTCTCCCTCCGATGGAAATTTAAAGGGACCCCTTAAATCTGAATGGATATAGTCTAGCACCCCTCCCGTCTTGTGCTTGTTAGTGCTGAAGCTGAACTTCTTCTACTTCCCTAGAACACAATGCTCACAAAATTCAAGTGTACTAATCTTCTGAACTTTCAAAAGGTTACAGTTTCTCAACATCTCCAGTCCACGTGCGCTCATATGACCCAGTCTCATGTGCCATAGTCTGGCCTTGTCATCATTAGATAACTGCACTGTAGATGCATTTGCAGAGCCAAGAACGGTGCTTCCTACCAATGTGCAGAGGCCATCCTCCAGCTTGCCTTTAAGCATGACTAAAGATCCTTTAGTCACCTTCGTAGTTCCTCTCCGCTCATGTACTTGTATGTAACGCCTCGTACTTTCTAAACTAAACCTTATGCATGATTCAGGGACTTAGAAACCAAGGTGGCAAGTGTTGGATTTAGAATTTTGCCTCACGATGGTAATTTCACGTTCTACATCAATTGTACGGGCCGTACTTGTCACCTTACATTATGGTACGGGACGTACTTCCAGCCCGTACCTCATTAGAAAGGATTCGAGGTTTCTGATATTTGGGATTCCTAGTACGGCTACTTTGTACGGGTCGTACATTAAAGTACGGGTTGTACATGGTGCTCGTACCTCATTAGAAAGAATTATGAATTACTGGAATTTTCCATTCCAGGTACGGCCACAAAGTCCGGGCAGTATATGTTGCCCGTACTTTTCCCCTCTCAACAAAAAGTATAAATATGCAGGTTCAGTTTTAATCCTATTTTTCATACTCTTAAGCCCTAGCACGAAGGATTTCTCCTCCCACCATTGAAATACACCACCTATTCCAAGTATTCCAAGTGAATTCTAACATATATCCATGAATTCTAAATATAAATTCATTGTTCCTAACCTAGGGTTTTCAAGAAAACCCATCACAAGGATTCAAGATTAAAGTTTTTGGATTTCTTCTCAAGTTCAGACCTTTTCTATAAGTTTTGGTATGATTAAGGTATGTAGACTTTCTTTCCACGTGTAGGGACATTATTGTTCTTTCCCATGCCACGTTTATCCATGAAAACATGAAGTTCCATAAACTTAGGGTTTCTATTTTAATTCATAATGACCCTAAGTTACATGTATCATGCTACATCATCTTTGTATTAGTAATTCGTTATTGTATTCTTGATATTCCATTTTGGTTATTGGGGATCTGTTCGTAATCGATGAACACCCATGCTTTGCATTCCATGGGTTCTTAAATGTAAGATATGAACTATTATGCTTATTTTCATGAAATTCTACATGCTTCCATGTTTTCATACCAATTTATACTATATATCCATGTTCATGCTATATATATATTACTTACGAATCATGTTTACAAGCCACGTTATGAAAATCACGGGTTTCTAAGCCAATTATATCCATGGTCATGTTTTGGGAGTTGCACAGATTACCGAGAAGGTTTAATACTTGAAACTACATATGCTAGCGCAGGATAAGGATCGATCCGCCCAATTAGGATGATTCCTTCATGTTACCTATTACAGGTTATTGGATCCCTTCATGTCATGTTCATGTCTCGTATCCCGGCAAGGTATGAGATGGCTTAGTTGATCGGACAAAGATCAGATGCCACGTGCTCACATGGTGGTTACATGTCGGTTATACTAAGGCTCTCCTACTTAAAATGTTTTACTCATGTTATATATATATATATATATATATATATATATGTATATATATATATATATATATGGTGGTTACATGTCGGTTATACTAAGGCTCTTCTACTTAAAATGTTTTACTCATGTTATATATATATATATATATATATATATATATATATATATATATATATATATATATATATATATGTATATATATTCATGTCAGATGATGCTCATGTTCATGTTCAACTTACAGTTTTAGTTTCAGTTCTTATTATTTCATGTGTCATGTTTATTTCATTCAGTTGCTTTACATACCAGTACAATTCAAATGTACTGACGTCCCCTTTTATTTCCTGGCCGCTTGCATTTCACGATGCAGGTTTTGACTTACAAGACGGCAAATCTGCTCATTAGGACTATTTGCGTATCAGTTCTTCGTGAGCCCTATTCCATTCGGAGTGTTATCTTTACATTATTTTCATGTGAGTTATGCAGTCAAGGTATGCCGGAGGCCTTGTCCCGGTAAACAGTTTAGCAGTCAGACTCATGTCAGGGTTTTCATAGACTAGCCAGTTATGTCATGTTAGATGTTCAGTTGAGTTAGCCTCGTTGGTTACATTATATATTTCCGCATTCATGATATAATAGTATTTTCAGACTTTGATTATTTAATCCCATGTTTTATTCCCACCATGTATGTTTAAATTATATTCTGCATTAGTTCATGTGCCATGTTGACTAAGCAAGCCATGTGGTTCGCTCAGTCATATGCAGCAAGGCACTGAGTGTCGTGTTACGTCTAGACCATGGTTCGAGGCATGACATTGTAGCCTTGTTCATCCAGAGTACAAAAGGAGATCAAATTCTTCTTCAGATGAGGAACATGACGGACTTGTGTCATAATCCTCACGACTCCATCATGACAGCAAATCTGAACTGATCTAATGCCAACTATTGCACAAGTTGCATTATTTCCCATTACTACGGTTGCTCTGCTTTTCTCATAGCTGCTAAACCAGTCTCTTCGGAACGTCATATGTAGAGTACAAGCAGAGTCTAACACCTAGAGTTTCCATAACATCCATTATTGCATGATGTTGTAAGTACAAAATCATTACTAAAATTATGTACCTGTTAAATTGTGGATGCACTCTCCTTTTCCTTGGACTTTAACGTTGGACAATCATGTTCAAAGTGCCCCTTCTTGCCGCAGCCCCAACAATCCGCATTCTTCTTATTCACATAAGACTTCGATCTGTGCTTTGATTTGCTCCTTACTTGTTGGCTAGTCCGGCCTCTCACAAGGAGCCCACTTTTCTGATCATCTTTGTCTCCTTCAAAATGCCTCCGCAAATCATTAGAGTTAAGTTCTTGCCGCACTTGCTCAAGATTGATAAGCTCCTTGCTATACATCATTGAGTTCTCAATATCATGATATCCTGAAGTCAATGAAGTTAGCAGAGCACATGCAAGAGTCTCCTCATCCTTTTTAATTCCTGCAATCTATAAGTCCATGACAAGTTTATTGAACGCGACTAAATAATCTCGTAACGAAGTACCTGACCCCATCTTAAATGTGTGAAGACGTCGTTGTAACAATCTCCTTCTTGTCACTGATCGGTCCTGGTAAAGCCCTTGCATCTTGTCCCGTAATTGCTTGGTTGTCTCTTCGGTACTTGTACTCACTCCACGAAGCATGTTAGGTGCAAGAAATAATTGGATTACACTTAATTCAGCCTCTTTAATATTCTCCTTATCAGAAGCTGGTGTACCATTAGGATATTTTCTGTCAGTAGCATGGATTGAATCTTCCCTCCATAGTAACACCATCATTTGGATCTTCCAGATATTGAAGTTGTAGTGCCCACTGAATCTATTGATTTCAAACTTCATGGTACTCATCTTGTTTGTTCTTCCTCCTTGGATCTTCAAAGAGCCCTAACACTCTGATACCAATTGTTAGAGGAAATGTAAAAGAAAGAACACAAGATTTAACGCGATTTGGATCAAAGTGATCCTACGTCCACCAAAAAATAATTGTATTTATATTATTAATAAAGAAAGCGGAGATTTCCCAAATACACCTAAGAAAATTGCTCTCTCAACTATCTACTGTTACAATGAAGTTATGATTTTGGGATGATGAACAAAGAAGAATTGCCTCTTCTTTTATAGGCAAAAAATGACTTGGGCTCCAAGTGTGCTACATGGACATTTCAATTCTCATCCACATCTTAGCATCCTCTGGCTCCAAGCAATACATTCTTTCACTCCAAGTAATAGAAAATCATCCAACTAAAATTGGCACATGGGTTTTCTATCACATGACAAAAACCAACTCTTTCAGACTTTGTATTTGCTTACCGCTTCAAGCGCAATTGATGACACGAGATAGAACGGTCTCCTTAAAGCATAGCTCTAACGCACGATCTAGAATATGAAGGAAAGGTAGCAATCTCTAAATGCTTGTAGCCTCCTGATTATAAGTGTGGTGCACAACACACCTATAACCAAGACTCTGCTAGACACGGCTTGTAGACATTCCTAAGACAGACCTGCTCTAATACCAAGTTTGTCACGCTCCAACTAAGGGAGGAGCAACCAGCACCCAATGCCTTACCTAACTCATCAGCACCCTCGTATAACATATGCTTCTTCAACACAATAAACCAACAGAGACCGACAAGGCAAACATAATATAATTCTGAAAGTAAGGGAGGTACGACACTCGATAGCTAGACACATCCACATATGTAAGCTGGGCCGATGAGGCCACCATATGTATCAAGTCTACAACAGAGTCAGCGAGGCCACCATGTGCTTAAGGTAAAACTTAAAATAAACCACTTTTAGGATTACTATTTGAAAACAAATCATAGTTCTAAAACTATCGAAAGTTGGCCATTTTTTCATGCGAAAATAATATTTGAGAATGTATCTCAACTTAAAAAGGCGCACATATTCCCTCATCTTTTCATTTTTTTAGCTCCAGAACAAAAAATTGAAATTTAGCTATTTTTTCCTATGAAATAATATTTGAACAAAAACACCCCCAACTTACGAAACAATAAAGATATGCTCATCTTTTTCGTGTTCTTTTTAGTTCCAAAATTTGTAACTTAAAAGTAAAAATTCCAGGACGCTGCTACATATGGAGTCAAAGCTAAAGAACAATCTAAAAAAGGGCATTGTCCTGAAGTTCGAAAACTCCAGACATGTGATACTCCAAGAAACCACGGAGTTTGAGCCTTTATTAGTTCAAACTCTATAAATTCTTCCTGAAACTTGAGTAAATCATGCGATATTTAATTATGAACTTTGTACACTGCTTCGAGTTTTACTTTATAAGTTCAAACTCTATGACATTGTCATAGAGTTTCACTTTTATAAGTTTGAAATTCATGGCACTAATTTCTACAAGTGAAACTCCATCGTAGGAAAACATTTTGACTGTTGGATCAGACTTTGCAAGAAAAGGGCGAGAAACCTGTTCTATTTGAACCAGTCTCGCTTCGCAAGACAATGACAAGAAGCCATTCATCTCATCCACATCAGTAGACAACGTCGAGAAGCCATCCATCTCATCCACACCAATCACATCTTCACTGCAAAACTGATGTGCTTAGTTACACGGAGAGCCTTGTAATATTACATTTAAGCATAAATGTCGATGTCATTTTCATTAAATGCTTTCTTCTTTAATTTCTTATGTTGCTCTTTTGTCATTAACCTACTAATTACAAGTCTTGCATTATTCAGATGATATTCATAGCTAAATAAGTCATATTTGAAAGATGGCAAAATTGTTGTCTGTAGAAACAGGAAATAATTTCTGAAGTTTAAACTGTATCAGTTCAAAATTTTATGAAATTTAGTTCAAACTTCAGACAATATTCTTGGAGTATGAAGGAGATCTTTGCTACTTTCCAATACAGAAGATAAGGATAAAAAGGTCTTCGTAATTGAAAATTGACTATTTTTAAAGGCTGATAAAAAGTTTAATACCGAATTAGAAAATTGCCAGCCCAAAACATTTTTACACGTACTTTGGCCATTGTGCTGGGGCAATTCGCAGGAATGGCCTTATTTTGGGGTGGTCTTAATTTTTGCCCTTCGTTAGAACCCATTGATTTCGGATTCGAACCCCCGCTCAGTCAAAAATTTTAGAGAAATTCGCAAGGCAAAGTTTTGCATGATTCAGGTAGAATTTCAAACTCTACCTTAAGGCAAAATTTTGCCTTGCCTGAAGGTAAAATTCTGCTTAAACGACTTTCATATTGTTTTGCATATTCTGAGCATGGAAAGTTGTCAACTCATCCATGCCACTGCTTGATTTTTCAATCGACCCATTTACGTCATCATGCACAACCATCACTGTTTGCAATTTTACAAACATCAAGCATTTAGAAAATAGAAATTCAAAATGCAGCAAAAGCGACTTGAATGTTCTGTCTTGCGAATCCAAACCTCTGTCTTGCGAATTTTTTATTATTATTTTTTTTTACTAAGCTGGTGTTCGAACCCAGAACCTTGGAGTGTTAGCCGAAGGACAAAAATTAAAGATCACCCCAAAAGAAGGGCTATCCGTGCAAAAAAATGTTGTGCTTTACTTGTCATAGAAAATTATAAAATGTATTTCTTGGTATGAATTATTGACCCAAACTGTACATATTTAAGGAGTTTAAGTTTAAATGATGTCGATATAAAAAAGAATATACAATCATCGTATCACAATATATTGGGGAGGTTACACAAATACTAGAAAATAACTATTAAATTATAAAATGTACAACTATTCTTTTAGTTTCAGAATCTACAACATAAACCTTATAATGAGTAAAGGAAAAATATTTTAAATTCAGTATAAATAAGGTAACTGAATGAGTAAAGGAGAAAAATCTATATGGTAATTAATTTTTTCCTTCCTCTCTATGTAATTTCTCCCTTGAAATTCTCCTATCCTGTATGTCTAACAAGGAAAATATTATCAGAAACCGTACAAATACTCTAGTAACGCTATAAAAAGTCAGACGCACAACTCATACACATCATCTTCATAGCAAAATCAATTCAGTAGAGTACTGTACTCTTTCTTGTTTGATTGTGGGATTCTTGTTTCTTTTTTCATCTACTCTAAGAAAGATGGTGAATATACAAACATTGATTCAATACATTGGTGTCTGGCAAACCGATCAAAGGTATATAAAATTTGATGCGTACGCGATTTTGATCAATTCGAGCATCAATCTTGAAGAGTTGGTCACTATAATATCGAACCAGATTAAAAGTGATAAAGGTAAAAAGTTGATCGAAATCAGGTACATAATTCAAGAAGAGTATCCTCGAATTTCTATATCTAATGATATGAGCGTACAATTGTACGTTGATTTGAAGTTGAAACATCCAGAAATCACAACGTTGAAAACTGAATTTATAATGGAAACAGTACCCCAATGTCTTCGCACGGGTTAAATGACACTAATATACCATATATGCTGGAAAACGGAGAAGATTTTGATGGCATTCATTCGACTCCTGATGGTATAATTTGAAACCCATTACATCAAAATATTGAGGAAGGTCAAGTATACCAGGACAAAGACATTCTTGGCAGTGTTATAAAATACTATGCAATAAAGAAAAATTTCAATTCAGAGTGCACAGTTCATGTACAAAAAGGTATATCTTCTCCGTGTAATGTTGTAATATATTTACATTGAACTTTGTAGAGAAATTTGTTGCATATTTAGTATACCGTATATATTATAAATGTTCATAGCAACAACAAGATCAGTTTCATAGCAAAAAAATTCAACGTTTTTGTTAATTCTTCTTTATAGCAACTACAAGATCAGTTTTTGTCTTCTGATTTTTATTTTACTATTTTTTAAATGATTTTTTGGCTCATTCTTATAGCAGTTTTTAGTGGAATACTTAAAAAACTGGACGCGAAATATTCATAGTATTATATTCTGGATTATATTATTTGTACCCAACTGAACGAACTCTCGTATACCTTTTTTTCCCATGTGTTCATCCTTCTAAAACGGCTACGTTTCGTCACTCCCCTCCATCAAAGCTACTCTCTCGTGCAATGAGATCCAAATGCATGCAGAACAACAATGGCAAAAAGTTACTTGGAAATTTTTGAATATGTATATAGTAGGGGTGTACAAAGTAAACCGACAAACCGCATCAAACCGATAAACCGAGTCAAACCGAAAAAAAAACCCGACTAGTGATTTGGTTTGACTTGGTTTGGTGTTGAAAAAAAAAACCCGACCATAATTGGTTTGGTTTGGTTTTAACTAAAAAAAGTCAAACCGAACCAAACCAACCCGACATTACATGTATTCAATTTTTAAAATATTTTATACATAAAAATATTTATTTGGAATGTAATTTATAAATATTTCTTAAAATTTTTCGTAGTTTTTTATCTATTATCATATTATTCAAGCTTGAACTTAGAATTTTAAACGTCAATAAGTTTTATATCCTATGGATGTTAGTAACTCAAATAAAATCCAAAACCAAACCAACTCAACACTAATGCTAACAAAAGAAATTCAATTTACCATTAGGAATGACAATGATGTTGGATATCTATTCTTTAGTTTTGCATAATTGATTTAGAGAGTGAAAATACATAACTTAAGTTTTTTTTCTCTGTCATGTAATTGATACTTATTTGTCGTACTTATTTTAGCATGACTTAATATTTTTAGATTATGGTCATTTTCTTTATGGCTTGTTAATTAGCAATATTTATGTTAACCGATTTTATTAGCTTTTGTTAAATATTTTAATACAATGTCATCACTCTTCTCACATTTTGTGTTATTTTCTTAAGAAACACCTTAATTATATAGTTGTACCTTACTAGGACTAAAGAAATATTTGAAGTAAAAGTTATATGTTTTGTATCAAGACTATTCCGAAAAAAAACCCGAAAAACCCGAGAAAACCGAATAACCCGAGAAAACCCGAGGTTGAAAAACCCGAATTTTATTGGTTTGGTTTGGTGTATAAATTTAAAAACCCGACGCAATTGGTTTGGTTTGGTGTTTAAAAAATCCGAACCAACCCGGTCCATGTACACCCCTAGTATATAGTATATATAAATATGTGCATAATAAAATTAGTTACATATACAGTATATAATATTGTGTTGTGAACAGGTATTGCTTGGTATGCGTAGAAGACAAGTGCTCTTGGTGTTTTGTCTCTTCGAGATTGAACACAACTAGTATATTCAAAGTTAGAAAGTTCAATGATGTCCACAATTGCGGGGTTGAAGAACGAATGTTCACACAACGTCATGCTGCATCTAACTTCATTGAATTTCTTATTCAAGACAAGTATGTTGATCCCAAGACTGTGGATACTCCAGCCGACATTATACGTGACATGAAAAAAGATTACGGTGTAGATATAAATTATATGACAGCTTGGAGATCGAAAGAAAGGGCACTTGAATTGGCGCAAGGGAATCCAAGCAAATCATATGGGAAGCTACCTAACTACCTTCGCATGTTGATGCAGACAAATCCCGACTCCGTATACAGATTGGAGAAAACTGATGACGGCTCATTCTTATACCTATTTGTAGCTATTTCTGCATCAATCAAAGGGTGGGAGTATTGCAAACCAATCGTCGTGGTCGATGGCACCTTTTTAAAATCATCGCATAGAGGAACACTAATAACGGCTTGCACACGAGACGCTGCGGGTAATGATCAGATAAGCATTACTAGTCATAATCGTATTATTCTATATGAGAAGTTGTAATAATTAAATTTTTTGATTTTTAGTAATTATATAGTAGCATATATATAATGTATCCATATTTTAAAGTGAAAAATACTTATATGATTTCAAGTTGACAATTCTCTGCATTTAGGCTTCTTAGATTCTGTTTATATAACAGCAATCAAATGAAACCATCATAATGTATTATGTCCGACATATATAGTATATTTCATATGTATAAAGCACAAGTATCTATGCAGGTAAATTTTCCCGCTTGCATACTCCGTTGTCGATTCGGAGAATGATGCATCTTGGAAATGGTTTTTCGAAAGCTTCAAAGAGACATATGGTGTCAGAGAAGGGATGTGCATTGTATCTGACAGACATGAAAGCGTATTAAAGGCAACTTCAATTGTGTATCCAACTGTGTCTCACTGTGCATGCATATACCACTTGTGGAACTACATAAAAGTGAATTTCAGGAAGAATTCGGAACTTATGAAGGATCTATTCTTTTCAGCTGCAAGGGCTGCTACAGTTGAAGAATTTGAGGAGCATATTGTATACGGTAAAAACCGGGTATGTGTTAAACCGGTGGAACGCTTAGACCGAAGCAAAGAAAGGGCATCATTTGGTCCGGTTATTTCATGACCGGGTTGTTCGAGGCCGTATGTCCCTTTGATCGTGATCGGTGGTCCGGGAGTTCCGTTGCGCGGTTGCCACGCGTCGATGGCGTCCTGCTATGTTCAACTGTCAATCGTACGGGTGTCAAATCGTACGGTCCACCTAATCCAACCTAACCCAACTCAGAACTTTTTTATTATTACTTTATTATTTATGTTGTGTGAAGCCCATGGGGCACTACTATAAATAAGGGGCATTGCCCTCCTCTTAAAGGGTTGGCTTCTACATTACCAAGAGCTCTTGTAATAGCAAAATATACAAATCTCCCTCTCAATATATCAGATTCGATCTCTATTTATTGTGCTTATTTCTTACGTTTCCTCAATCAAATAACGTTTATGTATTAGTAGATGTATGAGTCTATAGCAAACCATTGATCATCAATTGCTCCTTTATAGCATATTCATATATTTCTTTTCTCTATTGAATAAGGTCAAGATATAACCGCATATCCTATACCTCACTTACAATTTTAATTGATTATCCAAAACCGAGGTAAACACATATGACTGAAATCGATCATCTTGATGATAGGGTTAGAGGATATTTGATGGAAATCGGATATCATAGATGGTCAGTAGAGTATTCAACAGTTAACAGAACTTTCACCATGACTTCCAATATTGCGGAGTCAATCAATTCGACTATCAAAAGTGCACGAGAATTACCAATTAAGCCTTTGGTGGAATACATTGCAAACCTGATTCGTGATTGGAATTATGAAAACAATAAATATGCCATGGAAACTTTCACAGGGCTGGGCAAGAAGTATGAAGAAATTTTGACAAAATACCTTGTCAAAACTCAAAGGATGACGGTAATAGGTTACGACCAGTTTTTTTATCATTCAATTATAGTAAACGATATACCAAAGATCTGTCTATAAAGTATTAAATGTATTATATATATATGATATGATATAATATATATATATATATATATATATATATATATATATATATATATATTTATTTATTTTTGTGTGTGTGTTTTCAGTTATATACTTTGTGGTTATACAATAATCACAATTTCAAATTCATATTTTTACAGGTTAAACCGTCAAGCTACTCATTGTATACAGTATATGAAGATGGTATGCGGTATGTGGTGAATATCGGTGAAAGAAGTGCACTTGCCAGAGATTTCAAAAGGAAGAAATACTGTGTCCCACGCTTTGGCGGTTATGACGAACAAAGGAATGACACCCCTTGATTATTGCTCAGGGTACTATACAATTGCTTACATGTTGAAACAATATGAAGAAGAGGTATTTCCGATTCCCGATGAGAGTTTTTGGCACATTCCAAGAGAAATAAGGGAAGAAGTTGTGTTAGCGCCAGTTCCAGTTGGGCGAATACCGCCAGGAAGGCCAAAAATCTCACGAGGTAAGGGTGCAGGGGAATTTCCATCCAAGTGAAAATTTCTTGCAGTAGATGTGGACAGTTTGGGCACAACAGGAGAACATGCAGAAATATTCCAAAAAGAACTTGAGATCTTTGATTTTGAAAGTTACGAACTCTTGATGTTGTTATATTTGATACTTGAAATAAAATGGAATTTTATTCAACAAGATGACTTGCATTTTTTCTCAATTGTGGTTTATCAAGTTATTACTTCTATTCGTTTCCATATTTTTGTACTGCCATATGATGTTTGGGTAATTGCGCGAGGACTTTGAGTTCATGCCATTTATATGCAAAGGATGGAACTTTAAAATGATAATGAGATTCACCTCTTCCGATGGCAGTTTTTAACAATGATTGTTGTCCAGTACCCGAAATTTGTGTGCTGCTGCTAAAGTTGTGTTAGACTTATATGGAGGAGTGTTTTGATTCTCTATTTTATGGAGGAGCTGAGTGACATTTTGGAGATACAAAAACCATCTTTCATTCACTAGACTCCATCTTTCATTCACTAAACTAACTTCCATATTTCCCTATTGTCTATATTTTTTGGTTCTCTTTGTTCCCAGCTCTTGGTACTGCCACATGATATTTGGTAATTACGTAAGGGATTGTTATTAAGTTTCTCCTGATTCATTCTGGTAGAAAAAAGATTGTGTTAGACTTATATAAAAGAGATTGTGTGACTTGAATATATACCAAATAGGATAAACAGAAAGAATGTTACTCTGTTTTCTGGAAGAGCTGATTAGAACTTAATTATTCAAGAATGCCAATAATACTAGAAAACATGATGTGGTAGTAAAATAGTGAGCTGTAAAGATTTTGTCACAACTCACAACACTGGCGAGTGAGTTTTAGCCCGTCGTCGTCCTATATGATTGTGGCAATTCTTGACAATAATAATTTATCTATATTATATTAAAAGCATGAACTTCCTAACTTAAAAGTTAAATTACTAAAAGGCTTAATGCATATGAGGCCTCCTAAACTTGTCTCCTTTTTTCATTTTGACACTTCAACTAAGTGTTGTTCCTATTAAATCTCTAAACTCGTCCTCAAGTGTGTCTATCGAACCCCCTAAATCTGATTTTTATTAGAAGCAGAAATTAAATTGGGAAATGAAGGTGGAGTAATATTTTAGACATGTGATAAGCTATTCTTTAGGCCATAGATGTGTCAGTTTCTGCTGGTTCTGCTCTTCCACTGCCAGCTTAATTAAGAGCTACTCTTTTTTCCCCTCTTAATTGCGAATTGGGCTCCTCTCCATTTTCCCCAAGTTCTACCTCAGATTAGGGACACATGGCATGTGTTAGAATTAATGGCTAGGATTTAATTGACTAAAACAAATCCCTAACCATGATTTACATAATTAATAACTTATTCATAAATATATTAAAATATTCTCTCTCTTCCTATTTTACATTTCCCAACTAAAAGATTAACTCAAAAATGAATTGGAAGATAGAGTGTAAGTTATCAATTCAAAAACTAATATTGAAAAAGGGATTTTTCAACCCTGCTATGTGGATAAAGAAAAACGAAAGAGATATCACCAATTGAATAATGGTGATATCGTGTAGATAAAGAAAAACGAAAGAGATATCACCTATTGAATAATGGTGACATCCGATATAATTAGTAATATATTCTGTGAATTAGTAATGGAATATATTCTGTGAATTTGTAATATCACAGAATTAGTATATCAACAATTGAATAATGAGTCTAATTCTGCGTAGGAAAAAAGAAGTGGGAAACGTAAAATAGGAAGAGGGAGAATATTTTAATATATTTATGGATAAGTTATTAATTATGTAAACCATGATTAGGAATTTGTTTTAGTCAATTAAATCCTAGCCATTAATTCTAACACATGTCATGTGTCCCTAATCTAAGATAGAACTTGGAGAAAATGGAGAGAAGGAAAATGGAGAGGAGCCCAATCCCTCAATTGCTGCTAATCGTAGCTAAAAGATGGCATAATTAAATTAGAATATATATTATAATGTTGCTACATTGAAGATGGAATACTATGTAAGGCTATGCAACATGTGGTGATAGTGCAAGTTCGAATCAGGGCGAACTCATTTAACGCTTATTGTTTTCCTAAAAATAGGCTCAAAAAATAATTAAAAGTGATATTCGGGTTCAATCCGGGGTGACATGTAAGGGAAGCAGTTGTTAGAGTGCACAATTAAATATATACTAATTTCTCAATGTATATACACATATATACATAATTTTTTCCGAAGCTAACGAGTGCATGTGCACTCCACCCTTTCATGTGGGTCCGCCTCTGACTATAATAGACCTGTTAAATCTAAAATCAAAACGTGCTATTATTATTATTATTATTATTATTATTATTATTATTATTTTCTGAAGTATAATGGGATAATGAATAATACTTTAGACATCAAAAGAAAAGAAAGATGATGCTATCAAAAATATCCCAAAATAAGATATTTTAATTAATTATTAAATAAAATATTTCAAATTAGTTATTCTATTAATTAGGCTCAATTTTTAATTAAATATTAAATTGCCGATCAAATCGGCTGTGTTCCATACATTTACTTTTACGAAGACATTAGCATTGAGTTTATGTTTCATTTGTTTATATAACGGAGATAATGAATAATACTTTTGACATCAAAACAAAAGAAAGATGATGCTATCAAAAGTTGGGGTGGGCATTCGGTTCTTCGGTTCGGTTTTATCAAATTTCGATTCGGCTATTTCGGTTTTGATTTTTTGAAGGTGGACACCGAACACTGAACCAAACTAGTTCGGTTCGGTTCTTTCGGTTTCGGTTTTTTGAAGTTCGATTTGGTTCGGTTTCGGTTTTTTTAATTCGATTTTTTTGATATTATATTAGAAGCGATTTCATTTACACTAATTCATATTCTTAAAGCAATAAAACATAAAACTGATAAACTGAAATCAAAATCAAACAAACAGGATACACAAGAACAGAAAATCATAACTGATAAATTGAAATCAAAATCAAACAAACAGGATACACAAAAACATAAAACCATAACCATGATATAGGATTACTAGGTGTTATATACATACAGTAAGAATAACTAAGAAAACACATAAAGGACATACATTAATGCTAAAGACATATCCTAGTCACCTTCCTTTGCTAAGGATATTTGATTTTGTCAACTGAAGTGGAAAATTAGGGATACAAAAGAAAAAGAGGGTTTATTACAATTGAGTTCTTTTTTTGGCTTAAACTTAATGGGCCTGGACTATTTTAATTTTTTTGGGTAATGTATTAAATTTCGGTGGGCGTTCGGTTCTTCGGTTCGATTTTATCAAACTTCAGTTCGGCTATTTCGGTTTCGATTTTTTGAAGGTAGACACCGAACACCGAACCAAACTAGTTCGGTTCGGTTCTTTCGGTTTCGGTTTTTTGAAGTTCGGTTCGGTTCGGTCCGATTTTTCGGTTTTCGGTATTTATGCCCAGCCCTAATCAAAAGTATCCCAAATTAATATATTTTAATTAATTATTAAATAAAATATTTCAAATTAGTTATTCTATTAATTAGGCTCAATTTTTAATTAAATATTAAATTTCCAATCAAATCGGCTGTGTTCCATACATTTACTTTTACGAAGACATTTGCATTGAGTTTATGTTTCACTTGTTTAATTACTGTGCCACATTCAGAAACTATACTGTTTGGTTTGGGTTAAACGTTTGTACGCAAAGCGTTGTTGGAACAGTTTTTTTATTTTAAAATTGTTGTTCTTCTTCTTACAAATTAAATATTGCATCTAATGTAAATTTATTTTCTGCTCTACTAATAGGACTTTGATTACTCAATAATAAAATTGTTAATAATTTTTTTTTTACTATTAGAATTATTTTAATATACCAACTAAAATAATAATAGCTACTACCAGCAAAAAATCTTAAAGTTTTTATAATTATTTTAAATTATTAACTATATCAAACAAAAATGTTAATCGTAATAGAAGGTACGTAATGTAATCTATTATTATTATTATTATTATTATTTAATTTTATTTTGTCAACAAACCATCTCAAGTGTAGTCAAAATGACAACTAAAGTAGTTAATCACCAATGTTTGTACGTCATAAAATCAAAATAGGCA
Organism: Lycium barbarum; assembly: GCF_019175385.1. Taxonomy (NCBI): domain Eukaryota; kingdom Viridiplantae; phylum Streptophyta; class Magnoliopsida; order Solanales; family Solanaceae; genus Lycium; species Lycium barbarum. Next base: position 49,816,844 of record NC_083348.1, on the reverse strand, counting down.
AAAAATTACAGGTATCTAAATAAAATTTTAATTATTCATCTTTGTAGGTTCCGACAACATGCAATCATCCTGACGTCGACTGACATGTTACTATAAGATGATTTGCGTTGATCATTCACACAAATTCATATTTTATTATTTCATGTATAAATACTTGTTCAAATAATTTGAATAATATTAGCTGCACTTTATAAAATTCATATACTACATGATTCGGCGTATACGTGCAATGCACGTACCGAAAAACTAATATTACAAAAAACCAGTGGCACAATCATTCCTTCAAAATATATCCTACTAAACGGAATGAAATTCTCATTAATGTCCTCATATATTAACTAACGCAATGAAAGTTGAAAAGTCAAGAATTACTTAGAATTTATAAACCAAGAAAATTCCTCAGTTAAACACAAAAGATTTATTTTGTGTCTCTACAATTAATATTAATTGTGTGAATTTTATTTTTGTTTCACAAACGGAAAAGGGCCAAATATACCCCTCGTTATACTTTATGTTCAAATATACGTCCTTATACTTTGGGTTCAAATATATCTCTTCTCCGTTAAAGTTATCCAAGGTGGACAACTAATCTTACCTGGCATTGACATTTGATGACGTGGACGCCACGTGGTATGCCACCTCATCACCCCCAACCCATAAACTCTTCCTCTCTATTTGTTTCTTTCACCACTAAAATTTTCTTCCCCTCCACCATCTTTGTCACCATTACCGCCATGTATTCCGATTAGAAAAAAAAAAAAAACAAATCTCAATCTGAATTCTGAAAATTTTATCTAAACCCAAATCTGTAGCAATACGGTTTTATTTTATTTTTTAAATCACCAGGGTGTAAATTAGTCAAACAGTAAAATCTAAAATCTAACTGTTCTTTGAATCTTCCCTTTATGCTTGGGAGGAAAAAAGAAAAAGTGGTACCACATCAATAAGTTGTAAAAATTATATTTTTTGGCAAAAATTTTTCAAGTCCTCTTCTCTCTTCAAATTCCTCTGAATTTTCCAATTTCCATTTCCCTTTTTAGCTTTTTCCTATTTGCTTGACAAATTGATTCCTAAGTTTCTCTGTGGATTTTTCCACTCACTCACTCTTCCTTCCTTTCTTCATTCCTCTCTGCCATCCACTATCGAACTATTTCTCTTCGCCATTGACGACGGTCGGCGTTTGTCGGTGCTCTAATTCATGCCTTGTTATTATCCGGTGAGTTTTCCGATTTGCAGTACAGAGTGGATAAGCATGGCTACAAATTGCTTATCCTTAGGTAACGGTGGTAAAGATGGGAAAGAAATTTTAGTGGTGGAAAAAGGAAATAGTAAAATGGGTTAGGGCTGATGAGGTGGCATATTACGTGACGTCTACGTCATCAAATGTCAGTGCCACGTAAGATTAGTTGTCCATCTTGGACAACTTTAACGGAGAAGGGGTATATTTGAACTCAAAGTATAACGGCAGGGTATATTTGGACCTAAAGTATAACGAGGGGTATATTTGGCCCTTTTCTGATAGTATAGGGTATAGTTGGCCCTTTTCCGTTTCACAAATTGGTGGACCCATATATTACATTTTTGGGTTCACAAACTTTGAGTCCCACCAATTTGTGAGAAAAAAATAACATCACACAATTAGTATTAGTTATGTGAGATACAAAATAAAAAATAAGAAATCACAATTAACTTATCATGGTTAAAAAAAATTCTCAAAAAATTCTATTGGTCTTCTAATTCACTTTTATTTTCTTCTAATTCACTTTTATTTTCTTATATATAAAATCAATCAACCAACAATATTTCAATTCCACATTGGCTGAAACCAATTCTTTGTATAGGTCCCTTTTTATTCAGATCCATTATTAAATGCATTATTAAACTATTAGATTATTTGTGACCAAAAGAAACACATCACGGTACTAATTCTGGTGTTCTTCTAACTCACTTAAAATATTTTATATTAAAATTCTTTTTTTTGCGCGGATTGCCCTTCATTTGGGGTGGTCTTTAATTTTTGTCCTTCAAATTGGTGGTCTTTAAGCTTTGCCCCTCACCTAACACCCTGAGGTTGTGGGTTCGACCCCTAACTCAGTAAAAAAAAAATCACAAGGCAGAATTTTGCAAATCTGTCATGCAAATTCTGCCTGAAGGGCGGAATTTAAAGACCACCATTTTGAGGGGTAAAAATTAAAGACCACCTCAGCTAGGGCAATCCTGCAAATTGTCACAAATGAACTTGTCGCAATTCGTGTTGTTATGGCCTTTAACTCACTTGTCCTCTTTATAACATACAATATATAGTTAATCAATGAACTATCTACAATTCCAAATTAGTTCAAATCAATTCGCTTTATGCATTTGTCATATGTATGTCTATTTTTTAGGATTCATTATAATTAAGCTATTCGTACTAGCTATAATTTATAAATCTATCCAAAGTCTCTACAATTTTTTTAATTGTTCCTTTTATCTCATTTTATGTGGTACTCATTTCTTTTTTGGCTGAATATCACTTTTCTATATTTAAAAATAATTAGTTATAAACTTCTTATTTTACTCTTAATAAGATGATCTACAATCACATAAATACTTATGACTTATTTCAGAACAAAAATTTTTAAAAAGTCTTTTTTTAGAACTTCTACTCTCAGATAAAATTGAAAATTCTAAGTTTATAAGTTCTAAATTTTAAAACCAGACAACTTATTAAATTTAGGGAAAAGGGTCAAATATACCCCTCTACTTTAGTTTAATAATTAAATATACCCTCTGTTAGTCAAAGTAGATAAATATACTCTTTCCGTTAGTCAAAGTAGATAAATATACTCCTTCCCTTAAGAACACAAATATACCCCTCAATTGACAGAATCCCCAATTCCACCATTAATTATCTGATTTAACTTTAAAAAAAAACATGCCCGGCCCTCCCCGACCCGCAAATTAAATTCTTTCCACCCAAATATACCCACCACCACTACAACCGACCCAACACAACCACCAGCACCACAACCAGTAAATTCTTCATAACCATGTCCTCGGACATCACTGAACAAAACAAAAAAGATCATTCGATCTCAGTAAATACATTAAATCCTTAATGCAATATTGAATATCATATGCAAAATACCAGAGAAAACATGATTGTCATCAGTCAAACATGATTATTATAATATTTCACACTTTATAAAATACTTAGATATCCAACAAAGAGCTTTGGCTTGGAGAAAACTGAGATAAATTTCTTCAAGTATCACTGTATCACATATCCAGGTAGCTAGCAACATTAAAATCAATAAAATTGAAAGCTTTATGCTCAAAAAGGCTAGAAAATGCTTACCACAAGCCTCCTTTCTAAACAACCGTCCTCCATTTAAAATTAAAAACTAAAAATCAACAATCTCTTGAAGTTGTAAGCACAAAACAATTAGGGTTGTGGTTAAGAATGGTTATGAAGAATTTATTGGTTGTGGTGGTGGGTGGTGGTAGTTATGTTGGGTCGGTTGTAGTGGTGGTGGGTATATTTGGGTGGAAAGAATTTAATTTGTGGGTTGGCATGGGTCAGGCATGAGTTTTTTTAAGTTAAATCGGGTAATTAATGGTGAAATTGGGGATTCTGTCGACTGAGGCGTATATTTGTGTACTTTCTTAACGGAAGAGGTATATTTATCTACTTTGACTAACAGAGGGTATATTTAACTATTAAACTAAAGTAAAAGAGTATATTTGACCCTTTTCCTTAAATTTAGGATGAATTAATTATATATATTATTTTTGGTAGGGCGCGAATTCGAATATAGTCGGGCTCCAATACAGATATCTGCTACCGTGAGAAACCCAAAAAAAAAAAAGCAATACAGGATTGGGACGGAGAGGGTAGCTGCTGAAGAGAGGAGTCCGGAACCAAAATGACCCAAAAAAAAATATTTTGAACCAAAATACCCCAACAAAAAACCTGCGCTAAAGCACTTAACCGTGACGGAGCCATTAAGTGCTTTAGCGCCTTATTTTACGGCGCTAAACTAAAGTTTCTCTCACCTATAGCACAGTAAAATACTGCGCTATAGGAGTCCACCATAAAACCCGATCGGCTCCACCACTGGTCCCTCCAGTGGCATTAAAAATTTTCAAAAACGCCATTGGAGACGATTTCTACGTGGTCCCCACATAAAAATACGTCGTTTTCTATTAATTTTTGTCGGAAAAGTTTAGATTCTTGGTATATTCAAGTCAAGGAGCAAGATTCTAAGCTGGAATTGTGGAAAAAAGCAGCGTACAACTCGATTAACACAACTCTACAAAAATCTTCGATTAAGGTTTTCTACTATGAACTTTTGTTATTAATTTGTTATATACATTATATTGTACGCATGTTTTACATTTAATGGTCGTTAATTTCCAAAAAAAAATGTCAAATTTCCTTTTTTTTTTTTTTTTGCTTTGATCGGCTGGGCAGTGGCTATTGCCACTATTCGTTTTTTTTCATTAATGGTTAAATGCGTATGAATTGTTAGTTCGTTAAATGTTTATGCATTGTTAAGTTGTTATATGTTTATGAGTTGTTAATTTGTTAATTGTTTATGAATTGTTAGTTATTTGTGAATTGTTAATGAATTATTATTTTGTTAATTGATTATTTGTTAAATATTGATTATGAATTAATTAGTTGTTAAATATTGATTATGAATTGAAAGAAGTTGATTGTTAATGAATTATTATTTTGTTAACACTTTGTTTGGATGATTGTTATGTATTGTTTCATAATGTATCGTATTGTGTTGTACTGTATAGGACCAAATCAGTCGTTACATAAAATAGGGTCTTTCCTCGTTACGTAATGATGGATTTAACGATACGATACAATAAAATAAAATAAAATAAAAGTAATAATCAAAGCAAACATTGTAGTTAAACTAACAATACAATATAATACAATAGGTAACAACCATCCAAACAAGTTGTAAATGATTATGAATTGTTAAATCTATATTATTTTAAAAGCATGAATATATATGTTAAATAAAAAAAGAATAGTTAAAGTTCTTCTTTTAATATTTATGTTCACGGAAATAAAAATTATTATGAATTTCATAAATACATACGTTAACGATAAAATGTATAGGACCAAATCAGTCGTTACATAAAATAGGACCTTTCCTCGTTACGTAACGATGGATTTAACGATACGATACAATAAAATAAAAGTAACAATCAAAGCAAACATTGTAGTTAAGCTAACAATACAATATAATACAATAGGTAACAACCATCCAAACAAGTTGTAAATGATTATGGATTGTTAAATCTATATTATTTTAAAAGCATGAATATATATGTTAAATAAAAAAAGATTATCTAAAAAATAATAGTTAAAGTTCTTCTTTTAATATTTATGTTCACGGAAATAAAAATTATTATGAATTTCATAAATACATACATTAACGATAAAATGTATAGGACCAAAAAAAATGTGGTTGACAAATGTACTCTTTTAGTCTAATTTTATCATATTTGTGTTGGCTATTTGGTCAACTAAAAATACATCACATATTCAAAATAGAGTTCTAAACAAATATTACTAGAAAAGACTATCAAATAAAGATTTATACATTCAAAATAAATATTGTATTCAAGATAATAAGTAGATATTTTTTTCCAAGTTAAAATTATTAATTAGTTAATATAATTTCACTTTCATTTCAAGAGTAATGACTAATTTAGTTTGTACAGACTAGACTCTTTCATGGATCCGAATGATCCACTAGGGCCCGATGATCACCCGGGGCCTGATGATCACCCGGGGCCCGCTGTTCACCCAGGGCCCGATGATAAATCAGTATTGTCTTTGCAAGGCAGTCATAGGTCAGAGTTATTATGGGCTGGTACTATAGGGATATCGACTAGGCTCCGTCCCCGTAGGCTGCAGAGAGCGTGGACACTTTTACGCGAGCGCCCCCCACACCCTCGCGTCTTAGAAATATTGTTTCGGGGCGGCATCTATCGCTGTGTGTCCGTTGGTCGGGTACAACATGATTGGGCGCTCATTACGGCCATGGTTGAGCGGTGGAGGCCGGAGACACATACCTTCCATCTTCGCACCGGTGAGGCCACGAGTACACTTCAAGATGTGGAGGTCCTCTTTGGATTGCGGGTAGATGGAGAGCCATTATACACTCGGTACGAGCCTCCTCATGGTAGTACATGGGTGACGGGATTGACTAGGATTACCCACTTCGTGCCTGGTGGCGAGGGCCAGATGTTAGGACAGAGTCGGGTTCAGATTAGTGCACTTTGCACTTATTTGGAGGATGTGCCTCCTGTTGAGGATGGCACCTAGCAGGACGTTATTGATCGTCATGCCCATTTGTACCTGCTTATTATATTCGGGGGCATCTTGTTCCCGAACTCATCGGGTGCCTTTGTCAGTTTACGATATTTGGTTTTCTTGGAGCATCTGGATCGCTTGGGAGACTACAGCTGGGGCAGTGCTGTTTTGGCGTATCTTTACAGATGCCTATGCCGAGCGTCTATTGGTGTTGCCAGCGATGTGTGTGGATTTTTTGCTCTTCTCCGGGTAATATTTTAAGTGTGTGTTCCTTTAAAGTAAACAAACCTCTTGAAACGACGACTAAAAAATCGTATTTTCTAATATCGCTTACAGTTATGGGCGTGGGAGAGGATGCTGCCTTTTCAGCCTATACCTAGGCACCACTTCGAGATTGACATGCCTTATGCGAGGAGGTGGACAGCGGGTTTTGATCGGGATGTGGATACGCACCATAATATTCTTCCATTCCGGGACCAGCTTGATCACATGACGGACGATGCGGTAAAACTATTTAACTTTACATTATTAATTTAATTAAACGTCTTTTCCACTTGGTGATTACTGATTTGTATTTATATGTTATGCAGTTATTTATATGGACGTCGTACGCTGCTATATTAGATGGTTTGCCGGCCTTTTGCAGGTCAGGGGGTTTGGAGGTCGCGGTGTCTCCACCGTTGGGAGAACAGGTTGGGCATTTTAGCATTGGTCGTCCATTTGACTCCCATTGAGGATTACATGCGCTGGTATCATCAAATCACACGTCGATTGATCAGCAAAGCAGCTTTGTGTCCCGCAAGGGATGTAGGATACTCAGCACTCGCGGGGCAGTACGAGGCATTGGTAAGTTTATCGTATTTAGATTTATTTAATTGCATTAATTGTTACGTTTTAAAAAATAACTTTTTGTTTACTGTTGAACACAAATGCAGCTCGTGGTCGTACATCGATTACGCATGTTGGGGTTAGAGCATATGCCTTACCCCGGGCTTGCGGGGCTTGCGTCGGAGATGGTATGGATATCCGAGGATGGAATCCGGTAGGCATGAGAGATTAGGCACATACGGGAGCCTGTTCCGAAGGCTGAGTATCAGCCAGCGCCAGGAGGAGGACCGGGTGCTCCCAAAGGAGGAGGCCGTACTGCCAGAGGACGCGGTGTTGCTACTAGAGGACCTGGTGGTGGAGGACACCATCTGGTAGATGAGGCAGCTGAGGCCGATCCCATTCCAGAGGACGTTCCCGTTCTAGTCCATCCGCATCCATTCCAGGCCGGTGGTAGCTCACCTGGGGACTCACCTACATTTACGCCGGTGCTCCTACTTGTTCATACTTGGGTCTTTATCACAGCCGAGCCAGAATGCATACATGGAGGAGCGTGATAACATCGATTGGGCGGCGTTACGCGCTTCATTAGCTGATGAGCGGCCTCTGAGGAATTTAGAGGGAGTCAGGATTCTTGACTTCGATGAGTTTTTTATCCCGGTTAGTATTTAAAATACTTATTTGTTCATTTAAATTACTTATTTTAAATATATATATGTTACTCATTATTTAGTAATATTTTATATTTTAGGATTTGGCGCCAGCGGGTCCACCAGAGCCACCCACTCAGGCGTTTTCTCATGGGCCTGCCGAGCCAGCGGTGTCTTCCCATGTGACTGTCGAGCCACAGGTAAGCTTTTTATTAAAATTAGTTTTATTCAATATAAGGTCAATATTTAATATACATATTTGATTATTTAAAGTACTTATTTTAAATATGTATGTTACTTATTATTTCGTTTTTTTTCATATTTTAGGATTCGGCGCCAGTGGGTCCATAGGAGCGACCATTCAGGAGCATTCTCATCAGCCTGCCGAGGCAGAGGTGTCTTCTCATGAGACTACCAAGGCGCAGGTAAGTTTTTTACTTAAAATCAATTTTATTCAATATAAGGTAAATATTTATTTAATTTTTATAACATTTATTTGGACTTCGAACATCATCGCGTCCAGGAGACTACCTCATATTCACCACCAGACCCATCTCAGGAGCCTACTCAAGCGCCCGTTGATACACAGGTTGATTATTCAACAAACGTTAATGTATTCAATATAAATAAGAAATGATACTAATTATTATATACTTTTCAGTTTCATCCTTCGGCGCCTGCGGTGGCCACTCCCGATGGGGAAGAGGTCGAGTTTCCAGACCCAGGTCAGCATGAGGTTCTGCCCATGCTAGCGGGACCAGATCCCAAGAAGAAGCACATTCTAGTCAAAGGCGCACGGGCCAGGGGAAGAGGAGATGATCATGACTTGGAGCGCCCGGTTATTAAGAGAAAAAAGGGCGATGGAGACGATGGCGAGGGCGGTGGGGATGGTATGAGCCTTAGGCCTAAGGATAGTCTCAGGCATACCACATGTGGGACCGATCCACGATAGTGTATATACATTAGTGTTGTACAATTTATCGTAAATATTATATATTTTTTGCATATTTATAAATATTATCTTAGTCCGGCCCTTCTCCGGACCCCGCGCATAGCGGGAGCTTAGTGCACCGGGCTGCCCTTTTTTTTTTTTAGTCTTTATTATTGTTTATAGTTTCACATCCTAAATTGATAATAAAAAAAAAGTGACACATTCGAAATAAAGTTAACCATTAATTTAAAAATAATACGAAACCCTAAAAAATAAATAACGTAAAGCTAATGACTACAAGTCTTCAAACAAAAAAGGACTTCGAGCACTTTTCAACCACTAAAACGACAATCCAAACTTTTGTGTATCCTTGATGTATTGATCCTACCTTATTAATTGTACAAATATCAGTAGGGTTCTATATAAAATATTGAAGTCCGGAGTCTCAAAGCATAATTGATATACGACTAAACTACGTAAAAAAGAGTGAAAATGTAATAAGAGGCTGTTTTTGGAAAATGGTGGACTCTTATAGCGCAGTAAAATACTACACTATAGGTGAGAGAAACTTTGGTTTAGCGCAGCAAAATACTGTGCTAAAGTACTTAACGGCTCCGTCACAGTTAAGTGCTAAAATTTTACTGTGCTAAAGATATTTATGTAACCTTTTTTTTTATTGGGATATTTTGATTCAAATTTTTTTTTTTTTTTGGTTATTTTGGTTCCGGACTCCTGAAGAGTGTATTGAGAAGGGTGATACACAATACGGGTGTTTACACGAATACCAAAGAACTTTGAGGATGAGAGTGTAAAATAATAAAAAGCCATCTCATTTTGGGTTGTCAATGTCCCCTTCTCAACATTAGACGTGAAGGAGAAAGAAAGTACTAGATAGATTTACACAAGAAGAAGAAATTAAAGTTGATTTAATTTTCCATTTTTCATCACATTGTTTTGAGATCTTCATTATTTTGAGATCTTCATTATTATCAATATAGCTCTACACTTTTTTACCTCGGTAAAATTCTCTTCATATATTCCTTATCGTTAATTGCCTTCTTTTAGCTGGGAAATTTTGTGCCAATTACACGTAAAAGAATTAGGGTGAAAAGAGAAAAAACAGGTGAATCTTCTTAACTTTGTTTGTTCAATTGGTGAGAAAAGTTAAATTCAAATAAGTTATTATGTTAAGCATGAGATTTGGGGGTAAATGTGTGTCTATTTTAGTTTACTTGCTTTCCTAATCGCCCATCAGTAGTTGTTATATCAATTCTTTTTTTGCTCGTTTAGATGTTTAACGTGGACGTAATCTCTGATTGTGTGTGTATGTGTATGTTGATAATGATTTCACATAGGGTTCTGCTAGACGTGCCAAAATTAGCCCATCAAAACATGACCCGCCGCCCAATCCGTCCAAGTTTGGGCGGATTATTGACTTGCGCATTTATTAGCTCAACCCATTTCAGCCTATCAAAAGTTGGGCTGATATGTAGCCCAAATAGACTCATGAGAAATCTTGTCATATGAAAAATAGAGCCATAATTAAGAAAAATAATAATTTCATAAGGTACTAAAATATTATGAAAGAACAAATAAAGCAATTAAAACTTAGTAAGAATTGGGCGGGTTCGGTTATGACCCGCATTTTAGCCCATTTCAGCCAAGTAACTTTTGGGCGGGGTCAATTTATTATTTTACCTGCCCAAATTCAGCCCAACCTACCCATTTGACACCTCTAGTTTCCGCCATGTATGTTGCGCCAAGTAGTTGGGATTAAGGTTCAATCCTATTGGCATACTTACCTTAGGTCCTGTATTTTCTAGTAGTATTTTTAGTTTATTTAGGGATCCGTATGTCAGGTGCAAGAATAAGTATGAGCTTTAGAGACCACTAGTTTCCAAGAGATCATAATTTGTCTAGACAAAATGTTACATTTTCAAAAAACAAAAAAAAAAAAATTTGTCTAGACAAATTATTGAATAGTGGAATGTAACACGGCCAAATATAACAGAAAGGGTACATATGATTCAGGTCGTGGATCCCATCTATTGGGGGGTTGAGGCTAAGTAGTCGTGGTTGTTGGTTTGACATGGGGTTCCCATGATAAAGTCACTTAGTGAGGAGAGATTGATCCTGAAGTGTCTACATAGAGGTAGCAAAGCTACAGTTTGACAAAAAACACTAGGTGATTTCTTCCTATTTGTTCTAGTCTTGGTGGACAGAGTTTCCTGGTATCTGTTGTTGGTGGGAGGTGCCAGGTATCCTGTGGAATTAGTCGAGGTGCGCACAATATGGCCCGGATACCACAGTTATAACAAAAATGTAGTTTGAGTTATCCTGGTTGGAATTTTTTGGCTGATTAATAGTTTCCAAATCAGTGTTATCAAAGGCGCGCTTAAGTCCTAAAGCGAGGCACAAAACATGTTGAGCTCTTCGTCTCACTTCATGGGCGCTTTAGTGTCGTCATCAACAACGCTATAAGACATACTTTTCCTTGCAATAAACCTAATCCTGAAGAGGCAACACTAAACAATTGATTTTTCACTTTATTGTAACATGTTTTCAATTTTCTTTGTCCATATATTTGTTATTTTTCATTTTAATTATTAGTCTTGGACTACGCATATATATTTGTATTTTTTTCCCTCTATTTGTGTCTTTCTTCATAAAAGCCCACGTTTATTTGTGCTTTGCGCTTGAAGCCCCAATGTACCTTACAACTTTTTTGCGCTTTTTGCGTTTGATCACACTGTTCCAAATGCATTCCGAGAAGAGTTAATGTTGCTGAAAGCCTTATCGTCCTGCTACGTGTGGTGTTCACTTCTTCAATGACAACTCCTTTGACAAGCTCTTCAATCGAGGCAGGGCTTTGATTTATATCCTTGAACTTGGATGCCTAGAGCTACTTGTTTGTAGTGATCTAGAGATGCAAATATGTACTACACTTGTCTGACACGTAATGTGCTCTTTCAAACATGCAGCAAGTTTTTGCTTTGCTTACTGGTAAAGCCAGAGGAGATTCACTTTCAATCTAATTCTCTAAATGAATCCACACTATTTGCTGCTAAGTTGAACAAAAGCTTGTAATAGGATTCCTTAGAGATCGATCCGGAATTTGTACCTGTCCACCAACATGTCTTGACTACTTTGCTAACATGACTCTAATGAAATACTGTAGCTATAACTTCATAACAATATTCATTCCAAAGCTATTGGAATTTCTTCTGAATCACAGGCCTCAAGTCAGGTCTATACTTCTTTATTCTACACAAAACATCATAACTAAAGAAAAGCATAGCTTCCTGTTACAAAGTTAGGAAATGTTTTTTTCCTTCCATTTGAAGAAGGTGGGATATTATGTATTTCACTATTCTTCTTTCCCTTGTTATTGATCTTTTATTTTGAACCCTTTTCCTTAAAATGATAGCGTATTTATTAGTAAATGCTTGGTACATATCACTGCAACCAGATAGTTCAGACTTTGATTTGTGGCGAACATAATATTCTGATGAATTTTTGGATTAACACATGTTATACACATTTAATCCTCTTTCCCTGAACAATGAAGAAAAAAGAAAGAATTGCCCAAAGAAGATGGCAGTCTGTTTTGAGTGCTTTTGCAAATTTAAGGCGAGCATTCATTCTGTCTATCTATTTTGAGTGCTTCTGCATAGTTGAGGTGAGCATACAATCTTCTTCGATCCTCTGTTGGTGATAAACATGCTCTTTCACCTTCTCTTCTTCCCCCTTTCATTCACTCTTAGTATCTTGAAATAAAATGTTCATGGTCCATTTGTTCCATATCCTGATATCCTCTTTAATCACGTGATGCAGAGGCACACGAGCTTTTCCTAGTAGTGTGTAACTTTTATTCCATATATTTCCTATTCTCGTCTTAGTATTAGGTTGGAAAATTGACTTCTATTGATTGGTTTTTAGCATAGAAGTTCTCAGATTTTCCGGTTAGACTTTGCCTCGTGATATAATGGGATTTGTTTCTGGATAGATTTACTATAGTAAAGTTAGCTTCTTTGTCCATCTGACTGATTATTTGTTTACTTTTTTTTTTTTTCTGGTGCTTTAGAATAAGCTACTTGTAAATTCTCTAGCATTGATTTAAATTGGTAATTTTGTCTTCTTATTTATGGATACAATTGTTTCCTTTCTTTTTTTCATACACGTTACCTTTATCTCATTCTTTAGCTGGGATCTTCTGTGCTTTGCTATGGCAAATTCCAAGGGGGCATCTAGCATGAGAAATATGATGTACAATGGAAAGAGCTCTTTACTGCCTCCTAAAAGTCCGTTTCCTAGCATATCTCCTTCGTATGTAGATTATGTCCCTAGTTCTACTGTCACCCAAAAGGACATTTCAAAATATAGAGATGGTTCACACCATCAGCGTACTTCTTCTGAAAGCTGTCTTATGGAGGAGCAACCATCTTGGTTAGATGATCTTCTTAACGAGCCGGAAACTCCTGTGCGCAGAGGTGGCCATCGACGTTCATCTAGTGACTCCTTTACATATTTTGATGCTGCTAACATTGCAAACTTAGATTACATAGCTCAAGATGATAACAAATTCAGAAATTTAACTCATGCCCCTTCCTGGGGATCCCAAGACTTTGACTATTACAAAAATGCTCGGCATGGCACATTTCATGTTGATCAGAACTCCACAAACCGACAAAAAAGTAGTGCACGGGATGCATCTCCAAATGCAATACCACATACCCGTGGCCTCTCCCCTTTTAGAGAAAATGTCAAGACTCACAGCTTGGGACCGTCATGTCCTCCACAAGAAGGAGAGAGGCCTAAATCTGCAGGAAGTGACAAGCAGGATTTAGTTGAATCTGTCCCTCCTGATCAAAAAGGATCTGGTGAAAAAAAGGATTCTTCTCACAGCAAGAGTTCTGCATCAGAAACTGACACAAAACGTGCAAAGCAGTAAGTGTAACTAGCTCAGCAACCCCAAATGAAATAGTTGTGAAGTGAACAAGTATATTTTCAGTATGTTGAAATTTGCAAGTGATTATAGTTTCTGTTGCAGTAATAATTTAGGTAATTCTTTGTTTCTGTTTATAGTATAGTTCTTTGTTTCTGTTTCCATGGTTTGTCTGTCATTCTGTTTTGTATTTGTTGCATGCCCATACTATCATTTTACTGGATATTTCGGTGTGTTGGAGGCTCATAACCATAAATAGGATTCTAACTTCATTAATAAGTAATTTGAACATGTTGTTTTCTTCTGAATCTCTTAGTGAGTGCAGTGATAATAAGTCTTGTGATTCTGAGTTTTTACCTAAAACTTTGAAGATATTATACACTGAACATGATACCGGCCTACAGCCAAAGTAGTAGGGTAGTCTATGCTCTTTAAATTTTTCAAGGGATTCCTATGTTGTTCAAATCTTATAACTCCATAGATGTTGACTAAAATAGGTGGATTTAACATTTAACAACAAATCTGTTCATGTTTATGCTACAAAAATGACACACACACACACACACACACACACATATATATATATGTATGTATGTATGTGTGTGTGTGTGTGTGTGTCATGAACATTTCTTCTTCCCTCCACCTCAACTTACTTGACTGTGTTCTTTTTCTGCCCTCCTGAAGTTCCTGGACCCTTCTCCTAAAAGTAAAATTTCCCATCTTCAACAATTCAATTTAATGCAAAGACATTATTTTATTTTCTTGGCAAAAGGTACTTGTATTAAATCTGCAGCACTAGGGAAAAGGAAGTTCTGGAATATGTACAAGTGAGCAAAAAACCAAAAGAAAATCATCCCTTTCTAATCTTGTAGATATTATAACAGGTTGAGTATTGATTCCGCGTCATTGACAAGTTCATCTTAACACCAAAGTAAACAGAAGTATACAATTAAACTTGATCTTTTGGATTGAATTAGCTTTGCCTTCAAAGCATCTAGTATTCCTTTCCTTACATGCGTTCCACAGAAATACTAGAAGTATACAATTAAACTTGATCTTTTGGATTGAATTAGCTTTACCTTCAAAGCATCTAGTATTCCTTTCCTTACATGCGTTCCACAGAAATACTAGCTGGAAAGGTATTCCACCAAAATGACTTCTTTTTCCTGTTGCCCCTGTTCCAGCACTGAAGTAATCAACAGAAGTTCTCGGCATCACCCATTTAAGGCGTTTGATATTCCGATAGATTTGTCATAGTTTAGCAGTTACATTACAATGTAAAAAAAAAAAAAAAAGATGAAGTTGATTTACACTTTCAGCTTCCTTTCCACATAAATGTTACCTTCTGCACCAAATGATACCCCTTATTTGGAGATTGTCTTGTGTGAAACATGCGTCCTTTTCCACCAACCAAGAGAAACGAGCCACTTTGGAGGGGGCTTTTGTTTTCCAAAGCTGTGCAATGCAAAGAGAGTGATTAATTTCGCTTTGCCCATTACTTGAACGTATCAACTTACACAAGACATTTTCTTAAACTTCACACCAATCAAATGGCCTTCTATCATCTAATTTGATTTTTGGGGGGGGGGGGGGGGGGGGGGGGGGGAGCATCTTGATATTTAGGTGTGGAAGAATATAATTGGCCTACAATTTATCCTCCTTTATTATGGAATTTGCCAACTGATTTACTTATCTGCCATTTGTGTTACTTAGTTGCACATTGTCCAGATATTATTTAACGTATAATGAAGTTTATTAAAGAGAAGGTGCCATGTAATGCAGACAGTTTGCTCAACGGTCACGAGTTCGGAAGCTTCAATACATATCTGAGCTTGAAAGAAATGTACAAGTTCTGCAGGCATGTGAAGCTTTAAGTAATATACTCAGATAAATGGATGTATGATGGATGCTGTATATTGTTCAAAATGTTGATCTGATCATTTCTTTTATTCCAGGCTGAGGGTTGTGAAGTGTCCGCTGAGCTTGAATTCCTTAACCAGCAGAATCTTATCCTCAGCATGGAGAATAAAGCCCTAAAGCAGCGCTTAGAAAATTTAACTCAAGAACAGCTGATAAAGTATTGTAAGTTTCTTCATTATCTGTTAATACTTTATTGTTGTACTTGCTATTTCCAGTGCTTGAATTGGTGTTGTAAAGTTGAATATGCACCACATTGATAATGAGTACAAACCTAAATAATTCAAAATTAGGGTTGACTGGGATTCAGATGAGCTGGGAAAGTGGGTTTGGTTTTCCCAAAACTGGAAGCACATTGGAGGAATGGGGATACCTCGTGGTAATTCCAGAAAGCGTCATTTTCTTGTGAAAAATGATGTCCCGGAAATCTCCAACTTGTATAAATTTATGAATTTGTCTAGCTTCTTTAGAGCTGTATATGCAGTAGCATGCTTTATTCTTACTGCCGATCACTTTTGAAAGCATAAACATCTATTTATTGTGAAGGCTGTTTTAACTTTTAACTCTGGAAAATAATGTTGGAATTAATAACTAATAGTTGGAATTAATAACTAATAAAAATAGAAGTGTTATTGTAGTTGATTCAACCCAAACCATTGTGCTTCCTGGGAGAAGATCAAAGTTGTTATCTACTTTTCCAAGTGATAACAGAACTAGGTCAAAGTTTCTTAAGGAGCAAAACCAAAAAAATCCACTGCAAAAATATCATTGGGTTTTAGATGCCGTTCTGGCATAAGAGGGGGTCCCTCTTTTGTGCTTCAAGCCTCCAACATCAAAACGTTTACCTTTTGAAAGAAGAAAGCAACAAAAAGAAAAGTGGCTACCATGCTTTTATCACTATTGAATAATGGGGTTATAATCTTATAGATTACTGTTTGATCTCCGCTTCAAGGACATTGCACAATCTAACTTAACAAAGAAAGTCGAGTAATTATACTTAAAACTTTTCTAGAGCCAAATTTTTTCCTTGATCAAGTCTGAGGAACTTTCATAGTTTAGATATGTACTTCAAATAGGAAAAACTTTTCTGTTTTTGGGATAGTGGTGATTGAAAAGCTAATAATGTTGATATAGTAAGTTTATTTTATTAGCTTCTCGGGAAATTAAACCCTGTGAATGTTCTGCGCAGTGGAGCATGAAGTACTGGAAAAAGAAAGAGGAAGACTACGAGCATTGTATCAGCAACAGCAACTGCCACAGCCGCAGCAGAAACAGCAATCATCTTCTAGCCATCGGCGCACCACTAGTAGGGATCTCGATCAACAATTTGCAGACCTCTCTTTGAAACACAAAGAGGGCTCAGGCCAACTTCACATGTGATGACTGTGACTGTAGCTAGGACTTTAATCGCATCTTCTTAACTCACCCTCAGCTGATTTTTCCTGGCAAATTATGAAGACGATTTTTATTGTGCATGATCAGAAAGAACTCTTGCTGTCCTTGTGCTCTCTCGACGGCTTTGCCTCTGGCGGTGATTCTAATATCCGTCATGGTATGTATCCTCAGCTTTATTTGTTAAGCATAGTGGTCTTTTTATATGCGCCTGGTGGTCAATGCTAGGGAATAGCATTTGTGGCAGTTGACTCACCTGAGGTGATTAATTTCGGCATGTATTTTCCTTTGTATGTTAAAGTTCATCAGTTTCCCATCAGCTTTCTCTGTCGTAAAATTTCCCAGCTATTTGTTCCATCATTTTTACCTTCTTGGGTACATTTTCATGAACATTGACTTGTAAGCATGATACTGAAGCTCCATCAGCTTATTATTTCCTTTCTTCTTTAGGCTATGAAAGCATTCTGTTTTCGCACTCGTTAATGGTACGCGGCAAAACAAAACCTATTCCATACTAAAGAAATTCAAGTTTGAAGTAATTCTTCTCTAAATGACATACTATTGGTTATCTCATTGCTCCAGAGCTATGCATTTATTACCAGCAAAAAAACTGAGATAATTATATCGTTGAACTCATATTAGATCTTTTGGATCCGGTAGGTTATATCAACAAAAGAAAGGTAGAAATTTTGGTTTTTTAATCGTTGAGGAAAAGGGTAAAAAATGCCCCTCTACTATGGGAAAAAGGTTAAAAATATCCTCCATTACAAATTTGGGTCAAAAATACCCTTCCCGTCATTATACATTTCAAATATACTTCTGTCTTAACGGAAATTTTCAAATTCTCCAAAATAATCTAATTTCATTTTTAAACCCGTTTTATTTAAATTGGATTCAACTACATAAAAAATTCATATGCCATTTTTGAGTCCTACATTTGGAGCCACTAGGCACAAGAGCAGGTAACCATATGGGTTTTTATATAATCGGGTCGAGACGTAAGGTCGTGAACCCTCGATTCCATTATGGGCATTCATGAACATTCTTCCTCACCTTGAAGGGATTAGTATGTAAGGTGAGTGTATAAAATGGACGACATCATTTACTTTATAGGAACGTCCTATCATATCTCTTGACTCATATAGCTATTCATAATCTTAAGCTCTTGGCTTTCCGGAATATAGGAGAATCATGGAAAGGAAGAAGAATCATATCATGGGATTCATGCCATAGAAAGAAAGGACTAGCCTCACATACCTTTGTCGTTTAGCTAAGCTATCGTTCACTTGCTCTCCTTTAATTTCACGTCGCTACCTTCACGAAAGAATTCGTATTGACGTTAGTTAATCGACTACGGGAATGCGTCACTATTTCTAGAGAAAATTGGGCAGCACTTCCTTTATTTATTCTAATTTTCTCATAGTCTATATCAACTCCCAAACATTTACAACAACACTTCACAATATCGTATCAACAATCGTCATTCATATACTTTGAGCAAAATCCACCATTTTTCTATTTTCTCCACATTAGTTATAGTTCGTTATCGCGTTTTCTCATATATAATGCTTATTTCCTGGTCTAAACATCATTTACAACATATTCATAATCATGGCACATCAACGTTTATGGTTCTATTCAACTACTATTCAATTATGACACTATTCTCCCATTTAAGACCAATTTTCCATGTCTTTCTACAATTCAAGCATCTTAGATTTTCAATACCTTAAACAACATGCTAAAGTCATAAAACTTACCTTAGATGGTGGTGGAACAAGCCTAGAGTGGAGTTCTTCCTCCTTCCTCAAAACCCTATTTTTCCTTCCTTGGAATTTCTTGGTTTGGATGAACTTCACTTGAGTTTCACACACTTTGTTTCATGGATTTGGTGTTGTTGATCTTGATCTCCCTTTGATTCTCTTAAATTTTGTGGATGAAATGTTTGGATAAGTTCTAGAGGGTTCTTGAAGGTTGTAGATGAAATATGAATGAAAATGAATGAGAAAGTCACTTATAATAATCACAAAATCTGATTTTTAATGAACAGTCGTCGGGGTGTACAGTGGTCGTAAACCACAGTTTACGGACCGTATACTAGTTTACGGGCCGTATAACGTGGTCGTATTTAAGCATATCAAAAACAGAAAGGTTTGCTGAAGGTCATGATGGTTTACGACCACAGTTTACGGGTCGTATTTCAGTTTACGGTCCGTAAACTGGGTCGTATTTTACCATTTAAACTTTGGACAGAAAGTTGAAATTTTTGGAACGTTGGAGGACGATGGCAGTATACGGTCCGTAAATCACTTTACAGGCCGTATTCTGTTTTACGACCACTGGCTGAATTGAAATTCTACAACTTTCTTATTTCCAAAAATTCATGAATCGTCATTCCCTACTTAGTAAAACGTCGCACACTCATGCCCTTCGTTGGTCTATTCATTGTACATGTACGGGGACTTTTCCAAGGTGTAACAATAATTTTTCAGTCAAGATCCTTTCAAAATTAGTTAATCAAAGACTTAGTTGCCTCATGCACAAGCTGGTCTCACCTAATCACACAGGCTTCATCAAAGGCAGATCAATCACAGACACCTGTAACCATTCAATGTGGATGGTTATAGTAAAGGAAATCCAGGTTCAGCTGGAAGAGGAGGCATCATAAGAGATCACAGAGGTATAATGAGTCATGCCTTTGCTGAATTTTATGGGCAATGCAGCAACAATATGACCGAGGCATTGGCCATTTGGAAAGGGATTAACATATGTAAGGATAATGGTTTTCGGAATGTTATGGTGGAATCTGATTCTCTTATGGTCATCAACATGATCAAAGAAAAGCTAAAACCACCCTGGCAACTAACTGAGATTATTGTTAAGATTCAGAGATTAACTAGACATGGTGATTTTGAGTTCAAACATATATACAGAGAGGGAAATTCTACAGCGGACCTATTTGCTAACTTGGGAGAAGACTCAAAAACTTCTACTATCTTCACTGAAGCTTCCCTCCTTCCTGCTAAGGTTATAGCTTTAATGAAGCTAGAACTTGATGGGCTCCCAAATTTCAGATTTAGAAGCAAAAGAAATAAATTCATATCGAATGGTAGCTGACTTGTTTGAATTTTTGTGGCACCTCTTGATGTACTTAGTATCCTTTTACCGTTGGTTTCAATCAAACAGTAGAGGCAATACTAATCAGCACTTTCAGCTTAATATTATTATACAAATGGGAAATAGGATGGATTTATCCAACCTCCACTATGTAAATGAGGCTAAGGTCTATGTCATCCTCCGTGTAATTATGATTTTTGGTAAATATACAGGTTGGAGTCATGCCTAACTCCTCCATCATAAGGATGGAACTCTTGGAAAAAAAAAGTCTACCTCTCAATATTCTCGACGAATTCCTAAAAGAAAAAGAAATTGGATTGCTGAACAAAATTAGTGTATTAGGGGTGATTGACAAGAATGGTCTTGTATATTTGACCAATCATTTCCAAGATTATTGGGTGTAATTTCAGAAAAGGACAACTGACTACTTGAACCTTGAATTTGGCCTATATAACACCATGTCAGGAGCAGCAATATTTTGAGGATTGCAGATTCTCTGTGGCACTCACTTTCACAAACTTCCTGATCAATAGCCATTTCGAAAAGGTTTGAATATATAGATGGACACTTAAACTTGCTATATTTTTTATTTTATTTAGACACCTGAACTAAGGATTGTATCTATTGAACACTTGAGGTAAGTTAAACATATACCTATTGGATATTGGATTTTGTAATGGAAAAACATGCGTAATACACTCTCCTTTCAAAAAAGTGGGAGCTCTAATCTTATTACTACTATCTATTATTTTCTAACCTTTTGCATCTATCTCATTCAACTTTTTGTTTTTAATTTTTTTTTAGAAAAAGATAACAGTGTTGGACAACAAATTTGAGAATCAACGACAGAGGTAAATCTAAGAGGCATGTGAATGTGTTACATTTAACTTTAGAGTATTGTAATCTTTATTTATAAAATTACCTTTAAGTTTTCTATTTCCTTCAACTTTTAAGAATTTTAAGATAGTTAAGATGTTTCAATAATTAATTCGGGGAAGGGGGTGGATTTAGGGAATGTTTTCTATTTCCTTCACAAATAAGGAATGTTTATATATATTCCTTCAACAAGTTATAATATATCATAAAAGTGTAACGAAGGGCAAATATATCTTATTTGTGAAAGTACAAGGGCAAAACTGACCCTTTTCCGTTTATAGAATAAAGGCTATGTTCATGTATTGTTAAAATGCACCGGATATATAAACCCGTCCTGAATAATACACGGAGGACCATGGATTGCCTTCGTGTTGGAAATAATAATTCAGAGTTGTAGAAAAATTAAAATTGGTTAGGATTTGATATTTTAATTCATGTCTAGCTAGAATTTATAGTCAAATTAATATAAGAATATGTTTTCTTGTTTTGAGTTAAAGTAGATTTCATAGTAGTATAAAAAGGGGTGCTGCTAGCTATTTTCATAACAAGAGAGATTGTAGAGAGCATTCAGAGATTCATAGAGTTTATCAATAAAACATTTTCCATCAAATTGATATCAGAGCTTTTACGATCCTGGTAGAGAATCAAAGAGCTTTTGCTGTCGGCGAGTGGCTATAACCTGTATATGCGGCCTGTCTGGCCAAAGATTATGTTGGAAAACGTCTGGCAAATGATTATGTTGGAAAATACTGGGCCAATGATATGTGCATGAAAAATAATCATGCTGAAAATGATTACGAAAAATATTGCATGTTTAAAGAGGTGCAAGAAAATATGGCATAAGAGGAAGAGGAAGAAACTAGCAAAATTGAAGGTTGAAGAGAAAGTGCTTCAACGGTTGGAGCGAAAGTGCTCCAATAATTGAAAGTTGATGAGAAAGTGCATCAACAAAATTGGAATGTTGGAGAGAAAGTGCTCCAACAATTGAAGGTTGAAGAGAAAGTGCTTCAATAATTGAAGTTTGATAAGAAAGTGCATCAACAATTGGAATGTTGGAGAGAAAGTACTCCAACGATTGTAAAGGTTGATGAGAAAAGGGCTTCAACAACTGAAGGTTGATAAGAAAGTGCATCAAAGATAAAGTGCTTCAACAAAATTGGAATGTTGGAGAGAAAGTGCTCCAACAATTGAAAGTTGATGAGAAAGTGCATCAACAATTGGAATGTTGGAAAGAAAGTGCACCGACGATTGTGAAGGTTGAAGAGAAAGTGCTTCAACAATTGAAGGTTGATAAGAAAGTACATCAATAAATTAGAATGTAGGAGAAAGTCGTCCAACAATTGTAAATGTTGAAGAGAAAGTGCTTCAACGAAATTGGAAAGCTGGAGATAAAGTGCTCCAACAATTGAAGGTTGAAGAGAAAGTTCTTCAACAATTGAAGGTTGATGAGAAAGTGCATCAACAATTGAAATGTTGGAGAGAAAGTGCTCCAACGATTGTGAAGGTTGAAGAGAAAAGTGCTTCAACAATTGAAGGTTGATAAGCAAGTGCATCAACGAATTAGGATGTTGGAGAGAAAGTGCTCCAACAGTTGAAGATAAAGTGCTCCAACAAAATTAGAATGTTGGAGAGAAAGTGCTCCAACAATTGAAGGTTGAAGAGAAAGTGCTTCAACAATTGAAGGCTGATGAGAAAGTGCATCAACAATTGAAATGCTGGAGAGAAAGTGCTCCAACGATTGTGAAGGTTGAAGAGAAAGTGCTTCAAGAATTGAAGGTTGATGAGAAAGTACATCAACAAATTAGAATGTTGGAGAGAAAGTGGTCCAACGATTGTGAAGGCCGAAGAGAAAGTGGTTCAACAAAATTAGAAAGTTGGAGATAAAGTGCACCAACAATTATAAGTTGAAAAGAAAGTGCTTCAACAATTGAAGGTTGATGAGAAAGTGCATCAACAATTGAAATGCTGGAGAGAAAGTGCTCCAACGATTGTGAAGGTTGAAGAGAAAATGCTTCAATAATTGATTGATGGTTAGTGACAAGTGCATCAACGGGGTTGCTGCTTATGTGCTTCAACAAAATTTGAAGATGGTGACAAGTGGATTAAAAATTGGATATACAATTTTGAATTACGGGAGAATGTTGGAAATAATAATTAAAAGTTATATAGGAAACCAGAATTGGTTAGGATTGGACATTTTAATTCATGTCTAGTTAAAATTTATAGTCAAATTAATATAGGAATAGGTTTTTCTATTTTGAGTTAAAGTAGGTTTCATACTATTATAAATAGGGGTGCTGCTAGCTATTTTCATAACAAGAGAGAAGAAGAGTGATTGTGGAGATTGTAGAGAACATGCATTCAGAGATTCATAGAGTTTATCAATAAAATATTTTCCATCACTCCGGTCGATTGGGTCACCTCGCGGAAGAGATGGTCAAACGGTCTTGAGAGTAACAAAGATTGTGGCATCATGATGACTTTTTACGAAGGTATTCAAGGAAACCGAAGGTAATTAGTACAACGACTATAATTAAAAATTGTTCTACACTTTGGAAAATTTGTGTCGTTTTCATTATGAGTAAACTAACGCACGCCTAAAGTGGACCTGAGGCCCTTGCAAGGTTAAGGAGGGTATTTAATAATTTTAAGTATTTACCTTAAGGTTTTGGAGTCATATGAATCGGCAGAAGTAAGTTCGTTGAAGAAATTGGAATTTGTGTCATGTTTTGGGAAGATTTCGTATCATTTGAGTTATAATGTTACACCTTGGAAAATTCCCCGTTAGCGTACAGTGAATAGGCTAGCGAAGAGTACGATGTATATGATGATTTGGAGCCCGTTTGGATTGGCTTATAAAGTTGCTTATAAGTTGCTTATAAGCTGTTTTCAGCTTTTTTGAGTGTTTGGCTGGTCAGCTTAAAGTCATTTTGTGCTTAAAATAAGCTCAAAAAAATAATTGGACCCATTTGACTTAGCTTATCTAAAGCAGCTTATAAGCTGAAAACAGCTTATAAGCCAAAAAAAATAAGTTAGACTACCCCAACTTATTTTTTTTAGCTTATAAGCTGTTTGCAGCTTATAGGCATAAGCCCATCCAAACAGGCTCTTGATAAGTAAGAGATAGCATTTGATGGTCCTAACCTAGATTCAAATACATTTGATGTATAGGAAGAAGTTTGACAAAGAAGGTTATCGAGGAAAGCGAGGGATATGTTGCGCGTCGGGTAAGAATTATGGACGACGAGTTAATGGTGGCATAATGATGTCTTAGAGACGAGTAATGACGTCCCTTAGATTGGTATTGAGGTGTTAAACAAGTGTCAAGAAGGTTCCATAAGGATCGGAGATCAAACGAGTCGACGAGAACAAGTCCCGGACAACTGGACATTATACGGCCAGACATACTGGCCATATAAAATACACGGACCGTATGTCCAGCCGTAGGTTCAGCCCAGAATGGCATACTTCACTGGACCAAACATACGGTCCAGACATACGGTCAGTGAAAAACATACGGGACCGTATGTTGGTCCGTATGTTCTGGTCGGGACAGATTGTGAATTTATATAAGGACCTCTCTCTCATTTCATTTTCACTCCACAAGTTAAGAGAACTCTATAGCACTCGCTAACATTCAGCCACAAGAAAATAAAAGGAAATCCATGATCAACTACTTCAATCCATGAAAACAAGTGTATGAAACCTAGTGAAAGTCATCCAAGCCAAGAAATCCCAAGAGAAGTGAAATAGGGTTTTGGTGCTAGAAGAGTATTTCCATTCAAGGTTTGTTTCTACAATATCTAAGGCAAGTTTCATGAAAGTTTCATGACCATACCATGTTGTTTAAGGTATTGGAAGGATAAGACACTTGAATTGTAGAAAGACATAGAAAATGGGTCATAAATGAGTGAATAGTGTCATTGTTGAATAGTGGTTGGGGTGAATCATGAATGTTGGTATGTTGTGATTGTGAATATGTTATAAATGACATTTATACTATGGAATAAGTATTATATATGAGAAAACGCGATAATGAGCTATAACCATAAATTGGGGGGAAATTGAAGAGAAATGGTGAATTGTGGTAAATGTAGATAAATGATGATTGTTGTTTGCAATATTGTGAATGTTGTGGTGAACGTTTGGGAGTTGATTTAGAACATGGGAAAAGTAGTAGAAACAAAGGAAATGCTTCCCAATTTTCTCTAGCTTTAGTAAGCCGTTCTTGTAATTGTTAGCTAATGACGATACGAATTCTCTTGAAGGTAGAACGAGTGCATTAAAGGAGAACAAGCAAGCGATAGACTAGTTAAACGACAAAGGTATGTAAGGCTAATCCCTTCCTTCAAAGGCATGAATCCTTCAAGCTTTCCATGATCCTCCTTTATGATGGAGCTTATGAGTCCGTAAATATACCAAACTACATACGAGAATGATAATGATGATGATGAGTAAAAGTATAGAGATTCTAAAGTTCATGATATGATGCTCCTATAACGTTAATGATGTCATTATTGTTAACACTCACCTTATATACTATTTCCTTCGAGGTGAGGCAGGACACTCATAAATGTTCATAATATAATCGGGGGTTCACGACCTTACGTCACCCCGACATAGCCATAGTCGCCTTCAAAGCCTAATGTATGCTCCTAATGATAAATATGAAATGATGCTAAGTCATGGTATGTCTATAAGATGATCAATAATGCTAGCTTATAATATTCCTATGTTATGTATGAAAATATCAAGCTATGATAAGATTATGATATGTTCATGAGAAGTGTATTAATGATGGGTTACGATTGACTACATGACGATATGATTCCACCGTGCCTAAATGGCCGGGCATGTCACCGCTAATGCGGGCTGCATGTGATTCCACCGTGCCTAGATGGCCGGGCATGTCACCGCTAATGCGGGCTGCTATGCTTACACCGAGCCTAAAGGGCCGGGCATGATCACCACTAGTGGGCGGCATATGATGGTTACCCGGACGCGGGTTAACGATGAGGATTATAATATGAAGATATATGTGATGTGATGACATATGTACCACAATTATGTAAAATATGACATATGTACGAAATGTATTTGCCTATGACACTCATGCAGGTTATATCTTTCTCTTATGGCTCATGATCCTTCTATTATATTTATTTCATTCCTGTTTTACATACTCAGTACAACGTTCGTACTGACGTCCGTTTTCTTTGGACGCTGTGTTCATGCCCACAGGTAGACAGGGAGGCGAGCTTGATCCAGACTCGTAGGAGCTGATAGCTGATTGAAAGCACTCCTTTGTTCCGGAGGTGCTTGATTATTCTTTTGTGTACATTTGTATATGTTGGGCACGACGGGGTCCTGTCCCGTCCTTATGTCTAGTACTTCAGTAGAGGCTCGTAGATACGCAGTGTGGGTTGTTTGGTCTCACGAGGTTGCTACTATGTATATATATTATTTTGATGGCCGAAAGGCTTATGCATATAAAAGTATTTAAGTTTTCCTAATGAAAGATGATTTTCTTATAATTTGAGTATGAATTTTATACAAGAACGATTAACGAGCATGATAAGTAGTAGAATGAGCGGTGCTCGGTGGTTAGCCCCGGGTACCCGTCGCGGCCCCTAGTCAGGTCGTGACAAAAGTGGTATCAGAGTAGTTCAGTCCTAGGAAGTGTCTACGAACGGTGTCTAGTTGAGTCTTGTTTATGGTGTGTTGCGCGCCATATCAATAAACAGGAGGCTACAGGGCATTTAGGAAAAACGACCATCTTTCTTCTTAAGAGATCGTGCGATAGAGCTGTCTTATAAGATCTTCCCCTCCTAATAGTGTGTTATGATTTCAGAAATGCTGCCAAAGGGAAAAGCTACAGCCGCCCAGAAGGGCAAGACTACGACAAAAAGGCGGGTAGAAAGAGAGCCGCCCATGAATGTAGAAGAGGGCGAGTCACATAATGAGGCCCTATCTAATACTTCCTCCACCCCGCCTAATGTGGAAGGACAAGGAGGAGCTCCAGCTCCAATTCCTCCACCGGTTGCTTCGGGTCAACAAGTGACCGAGACCATACATCTATTGACACAGTTGGTTGCCGCTCAGGCACAGCGGCAGAATGCGAGCCCAAGTGATCGGTCAGCTAGTATCCGAGCCCATGACTTTATGAGTTTGAATCCTCATGAGTTTTTCGGGTCAAAGCCGGATGAAGACCCGTAAGGCTTCATAGATGAGATGTTGAGGACATTAAAAAAGTATTCATCCTTCCGAGACCGAATCCGTAGAGTTGGCATCGTATAGACTCCGAGATGGGGCGGTATTGTGGTATTATAATTGGATAGCATCGAGACAAGAGAATGCGCCTCCACCCGTATGGCAAGAATTTGTAGATGCTTTTATCCGTCACTATTTGCCACCCGAGGTCCGCCGAGCTAGAGCTGATAGATTTTTAAATTTGAAGCAAGGAAATATGAGTGCCCGGGAGTATAGCATGCAATTTAATTCTTTGGCTAGATATGCCCCGACTATGGTGGCCGACATGGGAGATCGGGTACATAGATTTGTGAGTGGTTTGGGGCCACATTTGTTCAAAGATTGCTTGACGGCTTCGTTGCAAGAAGGGATGGATATTTCCCGAATACAAGCCCATGCCCAGAACTTATAGGGACGACAACAACCACAAAAGAGTGATCGTGATATTGTTAGAAGGCAAAGCAAGCGGGCCAGATCTATGGGGACAGGTAACGACTATAGAGGGGGATCGAGGCAGACTTATTCCTGACATCCAGGCCAGTCAGTGACTAGTGCGCCTCCACGATTTGCAGATAGGATATTTGATCGCTCTTTTCCTTCAAGACAGGGTCAGAGTTTGAGAGCTTCGGGTTCTCAGTTTGGGGGTGATTATAGTCAGAGGAGACCACCAGTTCACGATGTAGCCGGTGCCAAAAATATCACTCAGGGCTATGTCGCCAGGACACAGATGCTTGCTATGTTTGTGGATAGACTGGGCATTTGATGCGAGATTGTCCCTCGTGGTATGCTAGAGGTGGGGTTAAGCCCACAGGTTCAGCAGCTGGTTCTTCCTCAGTGCGCCCGGCAGGGTAGGCTTTCCAGATGTTAGCAGGTCGAGGTAGTGGCAGAGGCAGAGGGGTAGCATCTACTTCAGGTGCCACTCAGCCCCGTGTGTATTCTTTAGCGGGACGACAGGATCTTGAGTCCTCCCCGAATGTGGTTACAGGTACATTATCCGTATTTTCCTGTGATGTGTATGCATTGATAGATCCGGGTTCTACATTCTCTTATATTACTCCATATGTTGCTGGTTGTGTTGGGGTGAAACCTGAGCCAATCAAACCTTTTGAGGTATCTACTCTGGTTGGTGATCCCGTGATAGCTAGACAAGTGTATAAAAATTGTGTAAGTGTGATATGTGATCGCCAGACCAAAGCTGATTTGATTGAGCTGGAAATGTTAGATTTTGATGTGATTATGGGTATGGATTGGTTGGCATCATGTTATGCTAATGTTGATTGCCGATTGAAAGTAGTTCGATTCCAATTTCTGGGAGAGCCCGTGCTTGAATAGAAGGGTAATGCAGCATCTCTAAAAGGTTGGTTTATTTCCTACCTTAAGGCAAGAAAGATAATAGCCAAGGGCTATATTTATCTTCTAGTTCGAGTTCATGACACTGAAGCAAAGTCGCCAACTTTCCAATCAGTTCCGATAGTGAATGAATTCCCAGATGTATTTCCTGATGAACTTCCAGGCCTTCCTCCAGAAAGAGAAATTGATTTCGCCATTGATGTGTTTCCGGACACCAAGCCTATTTCTATTCCTCCTTATCGAATGGATCTAGCAGAATTGAAAGAGCTAAAGGCACAGTTGAAAGCCTTGCTCGAGAAGGGGTTTATTAGACCCAGTTCATCGCCGTGGGGAGCACCAGTCTTGTTCGTGAGAAAGAAAGACGGATCTCTATGAATGTGCATCGATTACAGGCAGTTGAACAAAGTGACGATAAAGAACAAATATCCTCTCCCAAGGATTGATGACTTATTCGATTAGCTACGGGGTGCCGAGTGGTTTTCTAAAATAGACTTGAGGTCAGGTTATCATCAAGTGAGGGTTAGAGAAGAAGATATTCCCAAAACAGCTTTCAGAACGAGATATGGCCACTATGAGTTCCGAGTAATGTCGTTTGGGCTGACTAATGCTCCGACCGTGTTTATGAATTTGATGAATAATGTATTCAGGCCACTCTTGGATTTGTTCGTGATAGTATTTATTGATGACATCTTGGTATACTCTCGCACGGAATCAGAACATACAGATCATTTGTAAATTGTTCTTGGAATCCATCGAGCTCGCGAATTATATGCAAAATTTTCAAAGTGCGAGTTTTGGCTGAATTCCGTAACATTTCTGGGCCATGTTATTTCAAATGATGGTATTCTCGTCGATACTCAGAAAATTGAAGCTGCGAAGACTTGGACGACGCCTCGACGCCTACAGATGTCCGTAGTTTTCTGGGTTTGGCAGGTTATTATAGAAGATTGGTAAAGGGCTTCTCATCTATTTCAACCCCATTGACGAAGCTAATCCAGAAGTCAGCTAAATTTCGGTGGAATGTTGCTTTTGAACGCAGATTCCCAGAGTTGAAAGACAGATTGACCTCAGCTCCGGTCTTAACACTTCCAGAAGGGCCAGATGGTTATGTAGTGTACTGTGATGCTTTCGGTGTTGGGCTAGGATGTGTGTTAATGCAGCATGGTAGAGTCATTGCTTATGCTTCGAGACAGCTGCAGAAACATGAAAAGAACTACCCAACTCATGATCTCGAATTGGCTGCGATTATGTTATATCCCGTATTTTATACGTTCGGAGATTTCAAGGTAGTCGTGGAAAAGTTGAGGGAATGACCATCTTCAAAAATTGTTTTAATGTATAAGTTGGTGATGAATATTATTTATGAATATTATTGTATGGAAATATTGAGAAAGGTTAAGGGTAAAAAGGGAAATTCGCAAAATGGCACATGGTAATATTGTGGAAGTCCAGGGGCAAAATGGGGATTTCACAAAATGTTCAAGAGAATTTTTGAAGATGCCATGTTGGCCGTGTGGTGTGCCATATTTTTAATTAATGGGGGCTAATTGTAAGTAAAACAAAATGTATGGACCAAAGCTTCCATAGGAAGACACTTAGTCTTCTTTGTTGAGTTTGAGAAATTTCAAGAAAATAGAAGAAAATTCTAGAGAAGGAAGAAGGGGGACATGTGGACATACTTGAGGGACCTAAACATAAATAAGTAAAAGTGGAGGGAGCTAACTATATATATGACTTATTAGTCATAATTCTCATGGAAACTCTAGAGAATTTGGAGAGAAAGAAAGAAAGAAAGAAAGGAAAAAAAAAAAAAGAAGAAGGGGAATTCGGCCAAACAAGGCCAAGAGGGTGTGAAGGAGGAAAATATTTTTCTTCAAGTATTCCTATCAATTGGAGGGTCCTCTATGACATGGAAGAGTTGTTGGAGCAAGTAGAACACATATTCTTGCAAGGTTATAATTTTAGCCAAGTGAAGAATCAAAGGAGAAAGGTAAGGTTTCATCTTCTTTTGTGTGTTGTGGATGGTTTATATATGTTGTTGTATGGAAAAATGAATGAAATTCATGAGAATATGGAATTTGTGTTGTGGCCGTGTACATGCTAAGTGTGGCCGTGTATGTGTGGTATTGTGTAGTGATGATGGACAAGTTTTATTTAGTCTTTTGGTTGTTGGTGTAATGTATAGAAATGGATGAAAATGCATGGAACATGAATGTTGTTGTTGTGGCCGAAAATAGAGGTGATCTTGTGAGATATGATGAATTGAATTTATGTAGTGTTTTGGTTGTTGTTGTGTTGTGGACTCTATGTTGTTAATGAATGCTTAATAGTTTTAGTGAAATTTTAGTAGTTGGAGACTTGTTTTAGAAGCCTACGTTAATTGAATATAATGTTCTTACATGGATGGAAGACAATGATGTTAGTATGGTGTTGTTGGAATATAAATTATAAGGTTATTATTGTTTTTATTGGAGTTGGAAGGTCTTGAAGGAAGTAGTATATTGATTAAGTTGTTAGAATGTATCTTGGGTTGATTATTGAAATTGTTAGTATGATTGTTGGCATTGTTGTTGATAGTTTGGCCGGGTTGAATTCCCGGATTGTTGTTGGTTAAAATTGGCTAAGTTGAAGTTTTGGAGATGGTGTATTTATAGGGGAAGTGCTGCCGAAATTTCGGTAGACAAAGTGTTACTTAAGAATCAACTTCTAAATGCCCTAATTAATGCTTGGTAAATGTGACCAAATGTAGATTTTGGAGGAATTGGAACTTGGATTTGGAGGAGCGTAAGAAGCGGAAAAAGGTATGTAAGGCTTTACCCTTCCTTCCTTGGCATGTCTTAGGCATACTAGGGTGGATACGAGCCTCGGGGACAACTCTATTCTCCGGAATCCGCACCTAAAGTTACCCCTTTTTCATTCAGAAGAATTGAATTAGATATTCATGAATAGTTGGAAGAATTGCCTAGATATCTAGAACTTACACAAATGAGACCCGACCACCTTAAAAACTCTCACAAGTGACGTCATGGGATGTAATATACGTAAATTTTGTACGCCGCCTCATTTGATCCGAGGTGGGCCCATTGTTCCCGGATTTTCCTTATTGTTCCGTTTGACTTATTTTGGAGTAGAATCCAAAGGAAACTTTTGATCCTTGTTCCGTTTATCAAGCGACAAGTACTGCACCCACTCTAATGAGAATATTTCTATGATGATAATGATAATGATGATGTAAGGAAGAGAATGTGTCTATGATAAGTATGACAAGAATGATTCCATGACTGAGAGTCCTAAGTTAAGAATCCAAAGTGAATATGAAAGTGTTAAACTAGTTCTTGATCTTTAATTCTATTCCTTGGTTATGACACTATCTTCTAAAGATTCCAAAGTAGAGGAATTGACTTCTATGACATCCATGACTCCATTCTATGTTTCATTCAACGCTATTCTCCGTCGATAGTCTCGCCTTAAAATACTCGTTCCTTCAAGGTGAGGCAAAGCGATCACGGTTATTCCATAATGTAATCGGAGGTCACCGACCTTACGTTACTCCGATGGATACATGATTTTCTTTGGGCTCTCCTGCATGCTTATATGACATATGTATATGTACATGGGGTGGGGGAAGGGATACATGGGGGATGGGAAGGGAAACATGTTTCATTGCCACCTGGTCAGCTGGCGTTATCATCCCGGACGCGGGATGCCCGGACGCGGGATATATGGGCGAGCCGACGTATTTCGGTGCTATGTGGGCGAGCCGACATTGTTCGGTGCTATGCTATGACATGATATGATATAACATGATATGATATGACATGATATGATATGACACGATATGATATGACATGATATGATATGATATGATACGATATGATATGATATGATAAGACATGACATGATATAAACTCTATTTTCTATGTCTATGAAAAAGAAATGTTTTTAAAAGGGAAAGGAAAGCATGCATGGTATCCGGCCTGAAAGGGCATTCCTATGTACAGGTTACTTTCTTGTCCCACTATATGTCCTATGATCCCATGATATTGTTAATCATATCTTATGTTTCTGTTTGTATTATCTTCCATGCCTTACATACTCAGTACAATGCTCGTACTGACCCCTCTTTTTTCGGGGGCTGCGTTTCATGCCGTGCAGGTACACCCAGAAGAGCGAAGCCATTATAGAAGATGTTCCAGTGAAGTTGGCGAGCTCCACTTGGCCCTGGAGTGTAGCCGAGTCAGCGTACTATGCTATGATGTCTTGTCCGAAGTTAGAGACTTTGCAGACAGAGTCGTGGGTATAGAGTGTCAGCTTTGTAGACGGCTTCGCCTGTCGATATGTTATTATGTTTCATGTCACGGGTCCCATATGATGATAGACTTTACTTATGAAAAAAAACAATTGAGAGCTTACTATGTATTTTATTCTTAATTGATTCAAGAGTTTATATATGTAATAAGAGTCAGCGGGTTCGCTCGGCTCCAGATATGGGGTCGGGTGCCCATCACACCCTAGTAAGGTCGGGGTGTGACAAGTTATTTATGTACTGAAGATGTGGAGACATTACTTGTATGGTGTGCATGTCGATATCTATACAGATCACAAAAGTCTTCAGTACATTTTCAGACAAAAGGAGTTAAATCTGTGACAGAGGCGGTGGTTAGAAATTTTGAAAGATTATTATGTGAATATTTTATACCACCCCGGAAAGGCAAATGTAGTAGCCGATGAGCTTAGCCGCCGATCCATGGGTAGTTCATGTGAAGTTCCTTTGGAAAGGAAAGAGATGGTTCATGAGCTCCACCAATTAGCTAATCTTGGAGTACGTGTAATTGATTCGGGCAATGCAGGGATTAGTATTAATGATCCCACTATTTCGTCCTTGGATACTAAAGTTAAAGAGAGGCAATATGAAGATCCTCAGTTGAGCCATTACAGAGACATATCTTATGAAAAAGAGAAGTCTTCATTTGATGTTTCCACTTCTTAGATACCGAGACAGGCTGTGTGTGCCGAATGTGGCAGAATTGCGTCGTCGAATTCTAGAGGAAGCCCATTATTCTCGGTATTTTATTCACCTAGGTGCAACCAAGATGTATCATGATCTTAAATTAATATATTGGTGGGATGGCATGAAGAGAGACATAGCGGAATTTGTAGCCCAATGTCCAAATTGCCAACAAGTAAAGATCGAACATCAAAAGCCAGGAGGCTTATTGCAAGCAATGGAAATCCCTACTTGGAAATGGGAGGTGATCAATATGAATTTTATCGTGGGATTACCCCGTTCCCCAGGCAAGTATGATTCCATATGGGTGATTGTGGACAGACCCACGAAAGCAGCTCATTTTCTTCCGGTTAGAACCACATACTCAGCAGAAGATTATGCAAGGTTGTATCTTAAGGAAATTGTGCGAGTTCATGGTATTACACTATCCATTATCACAGATAGAAGAGCACAGTTCACAACCAAGTTTTAGAAGTCCTTTCAAGAAGGTCTAGGTACCCAAGTGAAGCTTAGCACGGCATTCCATCTGCAAACTGATGGGCAAGCCGAGCGTACTATTCAGACCTTGCAAGCCGAGCATGCATGCTGGATTTCGGTGGTAGTTGGGATGATCACTCACCCCTTATTGAGTTTGCATATAATAATAGCTACCATTCCAGTATTCAAATGGCTCCGTATGAAGCATTTTATGGAAGGAAGTGTAGATCCCCAATCGGATGGTTCAAAATAGGAGAAGCACAGCTAATAGGCCCTGAATTGGTTCAGCAAGCGGTAGGAAAAGTCAAGGTGATTCGAGATCGATTACTTACAGCGCAAAGTTGCCAAAAGTCTTATGCGGACAATCGCCGACGAGACTTAAAATTTCAGGCTGATGATTGGGTATTTTTGAAAGTGTCGCCAATGAAAGGGTTGATGAGATTTGGCAAGAAAGGGAAGTTAAGTCCTAGATACATTGGATCCTATAAAATTTCTCGCAAGGTGGGTCATGTAGCCTATGAATTGGACTTGACTTCAGAGCTTGAATCAGTCCATCTAGTCTTCTATGTTTCGATGCTCCGTAAGTGTGTTGGAGATCCCATGATGATTGTTCTGATTCATGATGTGCAAATCACAGAAAAGCTAACTTATGAGGAAGTGCCCACTGTCATTCTAGACAGGCAAGTGCGAAGACTTCGAAATAAGAAAGTAGCTTCAGTCAAAGTCTTATGGCGAAACAACAACCGAGAGTAAATGACATGGGAGGCGGAAGAGAAGATGAAATCCACATATCCGCATTTATTTCAGCCCTCGGAAGAAATCTATGACGAGACATTGAGATTATGAGGTATGTATGCTTTTCTTTTATGTACATGGGTCGTGTGTGGCCAATTTATAATGCTATTATGTTGTAGCCCCGTGAGGCAATGATATTATGGGTTGTTGTGACAGGTTGGTAGTGCCATATTACAGGGGAAACTCTGGCGAAATTTTCGTAGAATTCCGAGTGTTTAACATTCGAGGACGAATGTTCCAAAAGGGGGGAAGAATTTTACACCTTGGAAAATTCCGCGTTAGCATACAGTGAATAGGCTAGCGAAGAGTACGATGTATATGATGATTTGATAATTAAGAGATAGCATTTGATGGTCCTAACCTAAATTCAAAGACATTTGATGTATAGGAAGAAGTTTGACAAAGAAGGTTATCGAGGAAAGCGAGGGATATGTTGCGCGTCGGGTAAGAATTATGGACGACGAGTTAATGGTGGCATAATGATGTCTTAGAGATGAGTAATGACGTCCCTTATATTGGTATTGCGGTGTTAAACAAGTGTCAAGAAGGTTCCATAAGGATTGGAGATCAAACAAGTCGACGAGAACAAGTCCCGGACAGCTGGACATTATACGGCCAAACATACTGGTCGTATAAAATAAAAGGACCGTATGTCCAGCCGTAGGTTCAGCCCAGAATGGCATACTTCACTGGACCAAACATACGGTCCAGACATACGGTCAGTGAAAAACATACGGACCGTATGTTGGTTCGTATGTTCTGGTCGGGACAGATTGTGAATTTATATAAGGACCTCTCTCTCATTTTATTTTCACTCCACAAGTTAAGAGAACTCTAGAACACTCGCTAACATTCATCCACAAGAAAATCAAAGGAATTCCATGATCAACTACTTCAATCCATGAAAACAAGTGTATGAAACCTAGTGAAAGTCATCCAAGCCAAGAAATCCCAAGAGAAGTGAAATAAGGTTTTGGTGCTAGAAGAGTATTTCCATTCAAGGTTTGTTTCTACACTATCTAAGGTAAGTTTCATGAACATACCATGTTGTTTAAGGTATTGGAAGGCTAAGACACTTGAATTGTAGAAAGACATAGAAAATGGGTCATAAATGAGTGAATAGTGTCATTGTTGAATAGTGGTTGGGGTGAATCATGAATGTTGATATGTTGTGATTGTGAATTTGTTATAAATGACATTTAGACTATGGAATAAGTATTATGTATGAGAAAATGCGATAATGAGCTATAACCATAAATTGTGGGGAAATTGAAGAGAAATGGTGAATTGTGGTAAATGTAGATAAATGATGATTGTTGTTTGCAATATTGTGAATGTTGTGGTGAGCGTTTGGGAGTTGATTTAGAACATGGGACAAGTAGTACAAACAAAGGGAATGCTTCCCAATTTTCTCTAGCTTTAGTAAGCCGTTCTTGTAATGTTAGCTAATGACGATACAAATTCTCTTGAAGGTAGAACGATTGCATTAAAGGAGAACAAGCAAGCGATAGACTAGTTAAACGACAAAGGTATGTAAGGATAATCCCTTCCTTCAAAGGCATGAATCCTTCAAGCTTTTCATGATCCTCCTATATGATGGAGCTTATGAGTCCGTAAATATACCGAACTACATACGAGATTGATAATGATGATGATGATCAGTAAAATTATAGAGATTCTAAAGTTCATGATATGATGCTCCTATAACGTTAATGATGTCATTATTGTTAACACTCACTTTATATACTATTTCCTTCGAGGTGAGGCAGGATACTCATAAATGTTCATAATATAATCGGGGGTTCACGACCTTACGTCACCCCGACATAGCCATAGTCGCCTTCAAATCCTAATGTATGCTCCTAATGATAAATATGAAATGATGCTAAGTCATGGTATGTCTATAAGATGATCAATAATGCTAGCTTATAATAGGCCTATGTTATGTATGAAAATATCAAACTATGCTAAGATTATGATATGTTCATTAGATGTTTATTAATGATGGGTTATGATTGACTACATGACGATACGATTCCACCGTGCCTAAATGGCCGGGCCTGTCACCGCTAATGCGGGCTGCATATGATTCCACCGTGCCTAGATGGCCGGGCATGTCACCGCTAATGCGGGCTACTATGCTTACACCGAGCCTAAAGGGCCGGGCATGATCACCACTAGTGGGAGGCATATGATGGTTACCCGGACGCTGGTTAACGATGAGGATTATGATGTGATGATATATGTGATGTGATGACATATGTACCACGATTATGTAAAATATGACATATGTACGAAATGTATTTGCCTATGACACTCATGCAGGTTATATCTTTCTCTTATGGCTCATGATCATTCTATTATATTTATTTCATTCCTGTTTTACATACTCAGTACAACGTTCGTACTGACGTCCGTTTTCTTTGGACGTTGTGTTCATGCCCACAGGTAGACAGGGAGGCGAGCTTGATCCAGACTCGTAGGAGCTGATAGCTGATTGAAAGCACTCCTTTGTTCCGGAGGTGCTTGATTATTCTTTTGTGTACATTTGTATATGTTGGGCGCGACGGGTTCCTGTCCCGTCCTTATGTATAGTACTCCAGTAGAGGCTTGTAGATACGTAGTGTGGGTTGTATTGTCTCACGAGGATGCTACTATGTATATATATATTATTTTGATGGACGAAAGGCTTATGCATATAAAAGTATTTAAGTTTTCCAAATGAAAGATGATTTTCTTATAATTTGAGTATGAATTTGATACAAGAACGATTAACGAGCATGATAAGTAGTAGAATGAGCGGTGCTCGGTGGTTAGCCCCGGGTACCCATCGCGACCCCTAGTCGGGTCGTGACATATACATTTCTTAGCATTACCTTGAGGGGGATATATAAGGCCCCTTATATGGTTATTGAAGTTTTATACAAGTTCCAAGAAGGTTCCATAAGGATTGGCGGTCAAACGAATCGAAAAGAACACTTTTCGCCAGAAATCGGAGTTTGTGGACCTGTTTGCTCTCACAAACTGAGTTTGCTGTGCAGAAAACTGGCTGCAAACAAACCAAATCAACTGGCCTCACTGCCCAAACTCCTCCCTAGGGAGAGGATGGGAGATGCGGCCGCATATCCACTATGCTGAGCCGCATCTCCATCGTAAAGTGATGCGGGGGAGTGATTTTGACACATTTTTAAATCCTAAAACATCCCATTTTTATACCAACCTCCCACATTTATTTCCCCACACTTTTAGAGAGTTATTGAAGGTTCCATAACACTCCAAAACCTCTCATACCATCAAGATAGATGATCAAACACCAAAACCTCAAGATAATCAATGGAAGGTGATTGTTCTTGTTTCTCTTCGCAGTTGTGATGAACTTGACCTTGGAGGGAGTTGAGTAAGGTGAAGTTCTTCTATAGTAAGGTATGATATTCCTATTATTTACGTGACTAAGTTGATATAAAGGTTTAGTGACCCTTGTAAAGGAAAAGAATTAAAGTGGAGAAGTCATAAATGGTGAAGTGAAGAAGATGACCATGAGATGAACTTGCAAAGGGGACTTTAGATAAATTGAGATTTGATTTGAATGTGACTTCTTGAATATGGTATTATTAATGTTAATATTTTTGTTATCGCCGGGTATGGATGACACCGAACCTACATGGTCGGGTATGGTATCATTATATGTAGATGTATGATATGTTTTCTTCAAAGGAAGGTTAAGTAAGCATAACAAACATCTTAAGAGGTATAAATGATTCATTTATCTCCTCTTATTCTTCATACTTGTATCATGTTATTATTCATGCCTTACATACTCGGTACATTATTCGTACTGAAGTCCTTTTGTTTGTGGACGCTGCGTTCATGCCTGCAGGTATACAGAGAGACAGCCCAAACTAGTAGGCTGCTTCTTTAGTGATTATATAGAGGTGCTCCATTTGATCTGGAGCCAAAATAGTTGGTATTATTCTTTTTGTGCACATATATGGGCATGACGGGGTCCTGTTCCATCTTTATGATTTTATGTACTCTTCTTAGAGGCTCGTAGACAGTTATGTATAGCTAGGTATCGCTCAGCCTTTTCGGCTCATATTTTGTATATCATTTTGATAGCCTTGTCGGCTTGGGTATATATGGGCATGGTTGATGATGTTTATATAAAATGGTGCCTTAGTTCGATGGAAATGGTGTTATTGATGCATGGTAATTATGAGATAGCCATGTGGCTCACCTAGCTATGATTATGAAAGTATGATGATAGGTGCTCGGCAGGTCAGCTCCGGGTACCCGTCATGGCCCTCCGGTTGGGTCGTTAGAAGTCTTATGTAGATAATCATCGACGAGACTTA
Source organism: Lycium barbarum (assembly GCF_019175385.1). Classification (NCBI taxonomy): domain Eukaryota; kingdom Viridiplantae; phylum Streptophyta; class Magnoliopsida; order Solanales; family Solanaceae; genus Lycium; species Lycium barbarum. The sequence continues at coordinate 49,777,635 of NC_083348.1, read as the reverse complement.
GAATTCCAAGTTAATGACTGGGTATTCATGAAGGTGTCACCTATGAAAGGCGTCATGAGATTTGGAAAAAAGGGTAAGCTTAGTACTCGGTACATTGGGCCTTACAGGATTGTTCGCAGAGTAGGTTAAGTGGCCTATGAGTTAGATCTACCTTTACATTTAGGGTCAGTCCATCCGGTTTTCCATGTATCAATTCTTCGCAAGTGTATTGGAGATCCTTTTAGAGTTGTACCCGTAGATGATGTTCAATTTATCGAGCAATTATCATACGAAGAAGTTCCCATTGCTATCCTAGATAGGCAGGTTCAAAGATTGAGGACTAAAGATTTAGCTTCAGTGAAGGTCCTTTGGAGGAATATGAATAAGGAAGAAATGACTTTGGAAGCTGAAGAAGATATGAGTTCTAGGTATCCACACTTGTTTCCACTCCTAGAGGAGGTTCAGACAGAGACACCATTGTCTTCTGGTGCGTAATGTTTTTTTTTTTTGTGATTTCTTGGTCGTTTGGGGCCATTATTTTTGTTATTGTTGTGGCCCTGTGAGGTGTTCTATATTTTTGGTTATTGTGAAAGGATTTTAGTGGTATAGTTACAGGGGAAACTCTGCCTAAAATTTTATAAGATCCCTAATAGTCTAACATTCGTAGACGAATGTTCCTAAGGCGGGAAGGATGTTGCACCCTGGAATATTTCGTGTTGTTCACATTATAAGTAAACTAACATAAGTGAACATGAAGCCCTTACAAGGTTAAGAAGGATATCTAACAATTCTGAGTATGTACCTTAAGGTTCCGGAGTTAAATGAATCAGCGGAAGTAAGTTCGTTGAAGGTTGGAATTGGAGTCATGATTTGGGAAGATTTTGCATATTTGAGCTATACATCACTTAGAATTACCTTGAGAGGGAGTAATAGGGCTCCTTAGATGGTTAATGAAATTTTATACAAGTGCCAAGAAGGTCTCATAAGGATTGGACGTCAAACGAATCGAAAAGAACGCATTTTCGTGAAAATTGGAGTTTGTGGGCAGTTTGCGGCGGCGGCAAACTAAGTTTGTGCGCAACATACTGGCCGCAAACTCCCAATTTTGAGGCACCTCACTTCCCAGAACCACCCCAAGAAGAGGAGGGGAGATGCGGCCGCAAGTTGCAAGTTGCTAGGCCGCATCTCCATCGCAAGTCGCGATGGAGGGGCGGTTTTAAATCCTTTTTAAACCCCAAAAGATCGCATTTTTCACGTTCACTTCCCACACTTATTTCCCCATATTATTAGAGAATTCTTAAAGGTTCTATAGCTTTCCAAATCCTTCCACACCATCCAAAGAGAAGATCAAACTCCAAAACCTCAAGATAATCCATGGAAGATGATTATTCTTGCTTCTACTCAATGTTGTGATGAATTTGGTCTTGGGAGAAGCTGAGCGAGGTGAATGTTACACCTCAGAAATTTCATATCATTGTGCTGTGAATAGACTAACGCAAGCTTAAGGTGAACATGAAGTCCTTATGACAATAAGGAGAGTATTTAGTAGATTTAAAGTGCATACAAAAAGATTTTAAAGTTATATGAATCAGTGAAACTAAGTTCGTCGAAGGAAGTAAAGTATAAGTCGTGTTTGGAGAGGTTTTTGCAAGTATTGAGTTAACGATTATTTAGTAATGTCTTGGGAATGAGTTATAGGGCTCCTTAGATAGGCAATGAAGTGTTAAACAAGTGCCAAGAAGACTCCATAAGGATTTGACATCAAACGAATCGATGAAATCAATCTCGGAAAAATGGAGTTATACGACCACTTATACGGTCCGTATAACTTTATACGGTCCGTATAACAGTCCATATAACAGTTACAGTGAAGGGTCATCACTAGAGGTATTATACGATCACTTATACGAACCGTATAAGTGTCCGTATGAATCCTATCGGACAACTTTGGTTTTTTTATAAAAAGATGACCCAAGTCTTATTTTTCATTCCCATCTTCTCCACCACTCTTGAGAGCTCTATAATATTCCACTCACCATATCAAAATCAATCCAAGGGAAATCAAATCTTAAACACCAAGAATCAAGAAGATTTAGTGCAAAGAGGCTCACTAGGGATTATAGAAATCAAGAATTCCTTGGTAGTGAAGTTGGGGTTTCTCTCAAGTGAAGAATACTCATCCAAGGTTCATTTCTATAGGATCAAAGGTGAGTTTTACATCGATTCCATGTTATTAAAAGTATTTGACTGGTTGAATAACTTGGATGAGATAATAAAATAGAATATGAGCACAAATATGGAAATAATGATATTTAGTAAGTTAACTTGTGTCATGATTCTTAGGAGTATAATCTTTTTATGAATGATATTAAGGATGTTGAGGAAGTATTATATGTAAATGAATATGGTGTTGTGTTGTAATTATGGTTATGAATGGCTTTGAAAAGGAGTTTTGAGGATTGAACAATGTTTAACTTGAAGATGTCTATTGATTATGATATTATGGGTGTTGCTATTGATGTTTGGGAGTTGTTTAGTATATAGAGAAAGTTGTTGGAATAAAGGATATGCTGCCCAATTTTTGGTAACCTTTTAGTCGCTTTAGCTTTAACTTAAGCATATTTCTAATGATCTAACCTTAGTACGAATTCCCTTGTATGTAGAATTGTGAGCTTGGAAGGAAAGCGTTTAGTCGATAAAGTTAAAGAGACGTAAAGGTATGTGAGGCTAGCCCTATCTTTCAAAAGGCATGACTCTTATCTCACCATTTCCTATGTATGTTCTCATGACCTTCATACATTCCAAAGTTGAAAGTTTAAGCTTATTAAGAGTTTCTTATGAGAAAGAGATAAGTTGTGTTTTATGATAGTGATAATGATGAACCTATTTCTAGAGATTCCGAAGCTTATGAGATGATTCCATTATGAGCTTAATGATCTTATTTCAAAAATTCCTTGATGTTGTTCATTGTTTATTGTCTCACCTCATGATACTAGTTCCTCCAAGGTAAGACATAGCGATGATGATTGTTCCATAATATAATCGGAGGTTACCGACCTTACATCACTCCGATAGAGTTATAGCTTTTACTTGAGCTCTCATGCGTGCTTTATGTTATGTATATGTGAGTTACACCATGCCTAGTTGGCCGGGCAGACACCATGTCACAGCCCAACCGGAGGGCTATGACGGACACCCAGAAGCTGACCTCCTCGATGCCACAGGACATACGTAACATGCCTGCTCATGCTCATTCTAGGCCACCTGAGGGCACCCACAACATATTCTGTTGGCTGATAGATATCATACACTAGAGGTTCACAGCCCTCAAAAGATAGATATATACATGCACCACTAAACTGAACTGGGGCACAAGCCGACAAGGCTACCCGATAAAACTGTGTAACCAAACATGTGCTGAGCGGGTCACACTGTCAGACTGAATATAAGCGTCTATGAGCCTCTATTGACATACTGTACATGCTATGGATGGGACAAGACCCCTGCCCTACCCATATACATCAAAACATATACCCGGTCTAGATGGCAACTCCGGCAAGAGAGGAGTGCTCCGCTACCTAGATGAAAAAGAAGCCTAAGGATGCGATCTGTCTTCCTGGCTATCTGAACTTGTGGGCATGAACGCAGCCCCCTGAATAATAGGGGAGTCAGTACAGATAATGTACTAAGTATGTAAGGCAGAAGAGTAACATACACATTGGAGTCATGAAGAAAATCTGAGAATCATAAACTAAACTGACTGACTGAATACATCTGTATGTCTGACTGTATGAATGCATCTATATGTCTGACTATCTGAACATATCTGTATATCTCTGCTTATTGAAAATGCCTCTGCAGGTGTATGATATGCATAGGTTATAGTGTCGAGGAATGTACGGCCCGATTCATATCCCATATAGGCCCCTTCGGGCATAATAGCATAATGACACCTTCAGGCATAATAGCATAATCATCATCACTGTGCACCAGCTAATCAGGTGGTAATGTATATATAACGCCTTCTGGTCACGGGTCAATATGCATGTATGCAATTGAATGCAATACATAAATGTGAACTAACATAATCATGATACAAAACTCATGACCCATGAACAGAAGGGACAATCATAAGATGGGTACAGGAACATCAAAGACTGAAGTACTTCTAGTGTTTCTAAGAGTAGAGTAATATGAAAGCTCGTTTACTCGTTGTTCGCTCATATCATAGGATCATGCCAAAAAGAAAGAAAGGGAAAACCTTAACATACCTGGAAGCTTACTTCTCGACTTTCTAACTTACTTCTTGTCTTGCAGTTTACATAAGATCATTCGTAGTCTCGTAATCTACATATAAAATCATTCATACTATTATTAGTCTTATCGTCATGTGCTTCCTCAATCCTTCAAAGTAAATCCCTTAAAGTCTGCCGAAATTCGGGCAGCATCTCCCCTGTTTATATCTCTAGCCCGAAATCACAATACCAACAACCAACAACAAAAACAACAATACTAACATTATCAGCATCATCATTAACATCAAAATATGCAATAAAACATCCCACACGATGTTTATCCAATTTCTCAACCCACAACTTAATTATACGACCCTTTAATCACTCTATCTTCGTGAATAAACCAAAAGTAACATTAATAAGGAGAGATTCATACCTTATCCTTGTTAAAACAACAATATATTCAATATCTACCTTGAATCCAAGCCCAAAATCCACCGCAAAACAATTCTATAACCGTAACTATGCATTACCCGAGCCTTGATTAGCCAAAACTCACTTCAAACCCTCACTTTTTATGACATATTTGCCACTATATGTGTGCTGGGCTTTAGGATCTGTTTTTGGTGCAGAAAAATGGGGTCTTGACCCTTTTATAGGTGGGTAAAGTCGGTGGCACTGTAGCTGTACTGTAGCAGCGCGGCTACCGTAGCGCTTGTTTTTTGCTTTGTCAGCTTAACTTGTAACGTTCATAATTCTCTACTCCGATATCGTATCGACGAGCGGTTTGTTGCGTTCGAAACTATACTCGGCGAAATTTATTTTAGACTTTTGAAACACCTTAGAACTCCCAATATACTAGGAGATATACTCTTTCAAAATTGACCCAAAACTTTCTTAACTATTTTCCAAAATTTCGACAAACTTATTTTTTTCGATTTGCTTGATCCCGGAACCTTTAGACGCTTGCTTAACCCTTGGTAAGAGTATTCATTAAAATTATAAGGGTTCCATGACCTCTTCGAGCTTATGTTAGTTTACTCACAATGCACATGACGCGAAAATTTTTCGTGGTGTAACATCCTCCCCCCCTTAGGAATATTCCTCCTCGAATGTCGACTTAACTCAAGTCCTTATCAGATACCTTATAGGGAATGTTAATGTGAACTTTCAACGAACTCACCTTCTTCAATTCCTTTCGGTTATCCTCTTTCTATTATATCTTGCATATTAGAACACTTAGTCATAACTCAACTCCTTCTTGTTTTATAAGCTATTCCTTCAAGATGTATCGTTCACTTCGTCTTACCTCTTAACCTTTACACAAGGTATGTCCCTCGTCGATTCATTAGAGACCTTACAACCCTTGGAGTGTTTCATGCCTCTCGGTAACCTGTAGGCCATTCGCAAACTCTACGAATAACATGGAATTTTCTCTTCAATAACCTTACATAGTCCAACTGTTCCAGTCCATATTCTAGAATCTTCAACCTTATGCATTACTCTTCGACTTCTTTATAGGACTTTAACTTTACTTTCTAGTTCTTAATCTAAATCTTTGGAGTTGGCTATCAAGTGTAGCGCTGAAGTTTTCTCATGCAGTAACTGCACATAGCTGCTCTGTAATCTAACTACCATTAACTGGCAAAACTCTGAAAGAATTTCTAGTTTGACATATAAATCTTAGGCACTGACTCTAGGGCTTTAAATCATTGGCTTACGTATAATATGTAATTCTCAATATATCAAAGGATAAACTTGCTCTTCTTTGTGAATTTCATCGCGTTCTTCTGAGATGGTACTCCCAGAGTACATAGTCTGATATAGGTAGGGAACTCTTGTCGGTACTGGGAATCCTAGATACTTCTACTGCCTGTTATTAATAATAAATAAATCTGGTCCAAGCCTTGTATAGATTCATCTGAATACCGAAATAATGATCTTAATAAGCGTTAGGGGTCGTCTCGGTTACGTTTGAAATCTGTCACGCAAACTTGTGGTGTATCTTTAAGTATCTCATGGTATGCTCAGCTTAAGCAAGACTTATCTAGAGTACTCTAAATCCCTCTAGAGTGAGCTATAATCTGCGCTTCCTTTATCTGAATGACAGACATAAGCAATGGACAAATCATACTATCCGTGCCTGACATAGGATTTACGTAGTCCCCTGCTGTACAAGTAGTCCGGATAAACAGGGAATAGGCTAATTCCATAGGCCTACTGGTAATTTTCCATAACTGAGGTAAACTTTTGCGTTAAACATGGTCATCTATATGGATGGTTTGGAATCTCAGTGGCTTACTATAACTTACTGAGCTTCTGATATATAACTTTTGTTGCACTATGAAGTTTGGTATGTCTTTCCTCATTCCCTTCTTAGTAGTATTAATGTATGTCCTTGCCGTTCTCAACTGCCTAGCATAACGAGGCAATAAGCTTTTCCTTTCATCAGTCGTCAATCTGATCACGTTGGATAATCTGCTTCAGGATAATTCCAGTCCGTAGGATGTATAAAGATAGCTCCTCCCTTGGGGATCTGTAATCCTATAATGAGCTGACATCGAATCCAACAAACTATTTGTTCTTGACTTAATAAATCTATGTCCCAGATAGATGCCATGATCTAAGTTTACTAATTAATTCTGATACTGACTAATTGCTGAACTCACAAGTCCTCAACATTTCCTCTTTATCTTGACATAAACTGAGTTACTCTAGTTCTGTGGCTTGAACATTAGCAACTTTCTTTGCTTTCATTGACTTCTCAATCATCGGGGTCTTTCCATCACTCTATTTATTGACCTTGTCGTAAACTCAACTATCTTTAGTAAGGGTGCGCTAAAATCTCATAGAGTACTTATATAATTAATATCGATGCTTATCCCAATATATCTTTTCCTGTACACATAGCTGTAACTAACTTAAGAGCATGGGTCGAATGATTCTTCTTGTACTTTCACAACTATCTTGAGGCATGAGCTATAACCTCTCTATGCTGTATAAATCCATAACTTAGCCCAATGCTTGAGTCATCATAACGCGTAATATGGCTATCCGGTCCCCTTAAGAAGATTACACTTGACGTTGAAACTCGCTTATTACTCGTCTTTTGGAAACTTAGGCTTACAATTATCAGTCTTCTAGAGTCTGGCTGTTTCCTTGGCCAGTTTATCCGTGGCACAAAACGTAAGAATAAAAATTCTTCACAAGGTTTCAATAATAACTTGCTATGTCCAAGAAATCACTAACTTCTATGAATTTTCTGGCCCTTGGGCAATTTTGTATAGTTTCAACTCTCCTTAATTCTAACCTTAGAAGTACTATACCGTTTGATCAGAACTTTTATTTTGAAAAAAAAAACTTCTAAGCAGATGATTCCTGAGCCTGATGAACTATAGGTCTGCACATAACAAACAACATTCTCTGACTTTGAGCAAGAGTAACCCCAAGATCGCCTAGGAACACTGTTACGAATAGGTTTCGAAGGAGTCTAAACACACTTACTCATCAAGCCTATACTACTACTGGGGCCTTAGTCGGTCCGAATGACGTTGCTCAAAACTTGAGATAACCTACCTGATCCTGAAAGTTGTCTTTGGAACGCCTTTCCTCTGACCTTTATCTGGGAATAACTGGAGCCCATGTTCATCTTTAAGGAAGCATTTTGTGCTAGCAGAACGAATTGTCAACCCTTAACCGTACTTGCTCATCCTTAGCTATCATCCTATTTAGCTGAATAAAATCACTTGTACATATGCAAGGAGCTATCCTACTCCCTTATAGATCGAATTGATTCAACTGATTCTCAAATAATCTTTATTTTCTTCAACTTCGTAGGGATCATTTGTATAAGGAAAAGCAAATATTGGCTGCACACTTGATAATACTTTTGTTTAGCACGACTAATCCTTTACTTAGAGAAAGTCTTGGGGTTTCCCTCGGACATCCCTAAAACTTATGAACCATAAAGGTAAACTGGGAGGTTGGTAACTTGACTTTCTTAATAGGAACTCCAATCATATGAGATGCATACTAGTTTCTGATTCATCTTCCCAATCTTAGGACAGGAGATAAACTTATTCCTTGGTGCTTTTACAACTTTGCATGACTTAAGTGCCTTTGAAGGTCTGCACCCAATTTCTCTATAAACCATATCACTCCGGTCTGTATCCTTGGAAAGCATACTATATACTTTATAAGCTACTCACAAATATTCATATAATGTCCCACTTAATATCTTATTCGCTATCCCGCCTTAGAACATATCCCTTAGCAGAACGCATGACTCGCCCATTGACTTTCCATGACTTGGTTCTTTACATATGACAAAACTCGCAATCTTTCAAGACGTTGACCTTAATCATTACTCCCACAAGCTACCTTATAATCATCTTGTAATCCTTAATCAAAATTTTATATATATTCTATAATCTAGTCCTTGCTAAGGACCTCAAATTCACTGATTACCTCACTCTCTGATCTTGTTCCTTACTTTTCGGTCTATGAAGCCTTGATTTATATACACTATTAATACAAATCATCCGGTATCCTTTTCTCTGATTACATACCGAACTCCTTTTCCATAGGTATCTGCAAATCTCATCTACTCGTATCTACTACACCTTCTATCATTGGTGCCTTATTCCTTTATTCAGCTTCTTTTCTGTTTCTTTCCTCTTAAAGGTTAATATACTATAAGCCCAGGGTGATTAAATCTAATACTGCTAATAAGTGTAGGGGATGAAATATCACCTCATCTGCTTAGTTCTACTACAACTTCTGTATCCATCCCTAAGAAATCGCTCTGAGATCACATAAACTTATATGACTTAAAATTTCAATTCTGACTTCAAAATCCATGTCCATAATAAGGATGTCCTGATTATAATTATTCATAAGAACAATCCACTATCAAACTTTCTGAAGCCACAGTGTAACGAATGATTGATGATGTCCTGAGATTAGGTCAGATACATATAAAACACAATTGGTTATGACGGAAAGAGCCACATACTTGTAAATAAGATATTGAAGAACTTAGGTCGGATATATCTTGAAATAAAGCCCCTTTGTCCTTATTAAAAGTACTTCTCCTTAACTGAATCTCTTCTTTCTCTATCTCGTACTCCCCACGATCTATGGGTAACTCCTGGTTAACTAAATCCCAAGATAGAGAACTAGGTACCTTTGTGATACTAACATCAGAAACTGGCCTAACATAATGCTGAAACGTAGGGAAAATCTGGATGTGCCAAGCTCTATACTTCCTCTATTGCGTCTTCATCCACAAGAGTCTCGTGAACCCTTAAACGGGTCTTTGTCATATGATTTCTCAGTCGGGTCTCCTCCTACTGGAGCCACATCCTCCGATGGGTCCGTCTCAATGGAATAGCTGATAATCTTTCTTATACCTCTTGACATCCTCGATCCTGAGTCGACGGGTGGTACGGGTCTCATGTCCACCTTCGGAGTCTTACTTACGCTCCCATTAACTGAACTTGTCCTCTTCATTAATACAATCCTGCAATTTAGCGAAAATAGTACGAAGAACGAGCTTTCGTATCATTGGCTCTACTGTACGATCTATGATCAGAAATAAAGATGACCATCCTAAATATCCTATAGCCTCCTGCCCATAAGTGTGGTGCACAACACACCCATAGACAAGACTCTATTGGATACGACTCATAGACAATCCTAGGACGAACTGCTCTTCTGATATCACTTTTGTCACAACCTAACCGGAGGGCTATGACGGACACTCAGAAGCTGACCTCATAGATGCCATAGGACATACATAACATACCTGCTCATGCTCATTCTGGGCCACCTGTAGGCACCCACAACATATTCTGTTGACTGATAGATATCATAAACTGGAGGGTCACAGCCCTCAAAAGATATATATATACATGCTCCACTAAACTGAACCGGGGCACAAGCCGATAAGGCTACCTGATAAAACTATGTAACCAAACATGTGCTGAGCGGGCCACACTGTCTGACTGAATATAAGCGTCTATGAGCCTCTACTGACATACTGGACATGCTATGGATGGGACAGGGCCTCTGCCCTACCCATATACATCAAAACATATACTCGGTCTGGAGGGCAACGCCGGCAAGAGAGGAGTGCTCCGCTACCTAGCTGAAAAAGCAGCCTAAGGATGCGAGCTGTCTTCCTAGCTATATGAACCTACGGGCATGAACGCAACCCCCCGAACAATAGGGGAGTCAGTACGGATAATGTACTGAGTATGTAAGGCAGAAGAGTAACATACACATAGGAGTCATGAAGAAAATCTGAGAATCATAAACTAAACTGATTGACCGAATACATCTGTATGTCTGACTGTATGAATGCATCTATATGTCTGACTATCTGAACATATCTGTATATCTCTGCTTACTAAAAATGCCTCTATGGGTTTATGATATGCATAGGTCATAGTGCGGAGGAACGTACAACACGATTCATATCCCATATAGGCCCCTTCGGGCATAATAGCATAATGGCCCCTTCGGGCATAATAGCATAATCATTATCACTTTGTACCAGCTGCTCAGGTGGTAATGCGTATATAACGCCTTGCCCTTTCCCCATACCCCCCATATATATATATATATATATATATATATATATATGATATACGCGTATATAACGCCTTCTAGTCATGGGTCAATATGCATGTATGCAATTGAATGCAATGCATAAATATGAACTAACATAATCATGATACAAAACTCAGGACCCATGAACAGAAGGGACAATTATAAGATAGGTACAGGAACATCAAAGACTGAAGTACTTCTAGTGTTTCTAAGAGTAGAGTGATATGGAAGCTCGTTTACTCGTTGTTCGCTCATATCATAGGATCATGCTAAAAAGAAAGAAAGGGAAAACCTTAACATACCTGGAAGCTTACTTCTCGACTTTCCAACTTACTTCTTGTCTTGAAATCTATATAAGATCATTCGTAGTCTCGTAATCTACATATAAAATCATTCATACTATTATTAGTCTTATCGTCATGTGCTTCCTCAAGCCTTCAAAGTAAATCCCTTAAAGTCTACCGAAATTCGGGCAGCATCTCCCCTGTTTATATCTCTAGCCCGAAATCACAATACCAACAACCAACAACAACAACAACAATACTAAAATCATAAACATCTTCATTAACATCAAAATATTCCATAAAACATCCCACACGATGTTTATCCAATTTCTCAACCCACAACTTAATTATACGACTCTTTAATCACCCAATCTTCGTGAATAAGCCAAAAGTAACATTAATAAAGAGAGATTCATACCTTATTCTTGTTAAAACAACAATATCTTCAATATCTCCCTTGAATCCAAGCCCAAAATCCACCGCAAAACAATTCTATAACCGTAACTATGCATTACCCGAGCCTTGATTAGCCAAAAATCACTTCAAACCCTCACTTTTTATGACATATTTTCCCCTATATGTGTGCTGGGCTTTAGGATCTGTTTTTAGTGCAGAAAAATGAGGTCTTGACCCTTTTAAGGCGGGTAAAGTCGGTGGCACTGTAGTAGTGCTATTGTAGCGTGCGTTTTCTACTCTGTCAGCCTAACTTGTAACGTTCCTAATTCTTTACTCCAATGTCGTATCGACGAGCGATCTGTTACGTTGGAAACTAGAGTCGACGAAATTCATTTTAGGCTTATGAAACACCTTAAAACTCCCAATATACTAGGAGATATACCCCTTCAAAGCTGACCCAAAATTCTATCAACTTTTTTTCAAATTTTTGACAAACTTATTTTCTTCGATTTGCTTGATCCCTGAACCTTTAGACACTTTCTTAACACTTGGTAAGAGTTTTCATTAACCTTATAAGGGTTCCATGACCTCTTCGAGCTTACGTTAGTTTACTCACAACGCACATGACGCGAAAATTTTTCGAGGTGTAACACACCACTACGATGGGCATAGTGGGCAGCTTATGATTATACCGAGCCTAGTTGGCCGGGTAGACACCCCTAGTGGGCGGAATGAGATGGTTACCCCGGACACAGGAGGCCCGGATGCGGGCTAATGATGATCACACCGTACCTATATGGTCGGGCAGCTTACACACACACACACATATATATATATATATATATATATATATATATATATATATATATATATATATATATATATATATATATATATATATATATATATATATATATGTATGTATATGTATATGATATGTTGATGTTTTAAATATAAAAGTTAGCATGCATGACTCCTCCTTAAGAGGCCATCAGTTACAGGTTATCTTTTCATCTTATGCTCTCTTATTTCTTGATTATGTTATTATACATGGCTTACATACTCAGTACATTGTTCGTACTGATGTCCTATATTTTATGGACGCTGCGTTAATGCCCGCAGGTAGATAGAGAGACGGCACAGATGCTTAGGAGCTCTACCAGCAGATATACAGAAGCAATTTATTACTCCGGAGTTGCCGCTTATTGGTATATTCTTTTGTGTATATATTTGGGGCATGGCGGGGTCTTATCCCGTCCTTATGATTCCAGTGCTCCAGTTAGAGGCTCATAGATACTTATGTGTGAGTAGTAAATGTCTCATGATCTTCTTAGTGTATATCATGTATATCATTTTGTTGCCTCCTGGGCTTGTACATATTTGTATGTTTTGAGGAGTAATCGAAGATCGTTTCATATTAAGTTTTGCTTGGGAATTGTGTCGATCCAAGTTGAATAAGAAGATGAGCATGATTGGTGGTGCTCGGTAGGTTAGCTCCGGGTACCCGTCATGGCCCTTTAGCTGGGTCGTGACAAAAGTGATATCAGAGCAATTCTGTCCTAGGGTGTGTCTACGAGCCGTGCCCAGTAGAGTCCTATTTATGGGTGTGAAGTGCGCCACACTTATAAATAAGAGGCTACGGGGCATTTAGGAATAATGACCGTCCTTTTTCTTCATAGATCGTGCGATAGAGCTATAATATAAGATTCCTCTTCTCTCTCTAATTGTGCGCATGATTTCAGTGATGTCGATGAAGAGAAAAGCAAAAACTACCTAGAAGGGCAAGAATGCGACAGGAGGAAGGACTGAACAGGAGCCACCAGTAAATATAGAAGAGGGTGAGTCCCATAATGAGGCTCCATCTCATACTTCTCACTCTCCGTCTATCTTAGAGGAGCATGAAGGGGCCTCAGCTCCAGCTCTAGTGCCTCCAGTTCCTCCACCGGGTGCTTCGGGCCAGCAGATGACTGAGGCTATTCAGTTACTGACCCAGCTAGTTGCTGCTCAAGCTCAGCGGCAAAGTGCGGGTCCAGGTGACAGAGCGACTAGTGCAAGAGCCCGTGCTTTTATGAGTTTGAATCTACCAGAAATTTTCGGGTCAAAGCCGGATGAAGATCCGTAGGGTTTTATAGATGAGATATTGAGGACGCTGAGACTAATACATGCTTCCGATACGGAGTCTGTGGAGTTGGCTTCCTATAGGTTGCGGGATGTAGCCGTTCTATGGTATAATAATTGGATATCTTCAAGAAAGAAAAATGCACCTCCCCCGGTATGGCAGGAATTTGTAGATGCCTTTATTCGCCATTATTTTCCACCCGAGGTCCGTCGGGCCTGAGTTGATAGGTTTTTGAATTTAAAGTAAGGAAATTTGAGTGCTCGGGAGTATAGTCTCCATTTCAATTCATTGGCTAGGTATGCTCCGACCATGGTAGTCGACGTGGGAGAGCGGGTACATAGATTTGTGAGTGGCTTAGGGCCACATTTGATCAAAGATTGTTTGACAGCTTCACTCTAGGAGGGGATGGACATCTCCCGTATTTAGTCCTATGCTCAGAATTTAGAAGAGCAGCAGCAGCTGCACAGGGGTGAGCGTGATATTGATAGAGGACAGAGTAAGATGGCTAGATCTACAGGTGCTAGTAGTGAGTATAGAGGGGGTCAGAGGCAACAGTATTCCAGATATTTAGGCTAATTCGAGACTAGTGCACCTCCTCAATTTACGGGCAGGAGATTTGACCGCTTCATTTATTCTGGTTCAGGTCAGAGTTCGAGAGTTGTGGGTTCTCAGTTTGGAGGTGATCTTAGTCAGAGGAGACCACCGGTACCCCGATGGAGCTAGTGCGGTAGATTATATGCGGGTCAGTGTCGTCGTGGCTTAGACGCTTGTTATGCCTGCGGTCAGACTGAGCACATGATGCGTGATTGTCCATCGATGAGTGGTAGAGTTGGAGCCCAGCCTACAGGATCAGTAACCGGCTCTTCTTTGTCCATGCGCCCTGTAGGCAGACTCCCCAGACTTCAGCAAGCCGTGGTAGGGGCAGAGGGGTAGTATCTAGTTCGAGTGGCCCTCAACCTCGTATTTATGCATTGGCCGGTCGATAGGATCTTAAGTCCTCCCTTGACGTTGTCGCAAGTATATTATCTGTATCCTCCTATGATGTTTATGGATTGATTGATCCAGGTTCTACCTTGTCGTATATCACTCCTTATATTACTGGTCGTATTGGGGTGAAACCCGAGCCAATCAAACCTTTTGAGGTGTCTACTCCTGTTGGTAATCCGGTAATTGCTAGACAAGTATATAGAAATTGTGCAATTGTGGTATGTGATCGTCACACTGTAGCTGATTTGATCGAGCTGGAAATGTTAGATTTCGATGTTATTATGGGCATGGATTGGTTGGCTTCTTGTTATACTAATGTGGACTGTAGAACAAAAATGGTTCGATTACAATTTCCAGGAGAACCAGTGCTTGAATGGAAAGGTAACACAACGTCTCCAAGAGGTAGGTTTATTTCCTACCTCAAGGAGAGGAAGATGATTGCAAAAGGCTATATTTATCATTTGGTCTGGGTTCATGACACCGAAGCAAAACCGTCGACTCTTCACTCCGTCCCGATAGTAAATGAGTTTCCAGGTCTTCCACCATAACGGGAGATTGATTTTACTATTGATGTGCTGCTGGACACTAAACCTATATCTTTTCCTCCTTACAGAATGTCTCCTGCAGAATTGCCAGAGCTAAAGGCACAACTGAAAGATTTTCTTGAGAAAAGATTTATTAGACCCAGTTCATCGCCATGGGGAGCACCTATTTTGGTCGTGAGAAAGAAAGATGAATCCTTGTGAATGTAAATTGACTATAGGCAATTGAACAAGGTGACAATAAAGAACAAATATCCGCTTTCCAGAATCGATGATTTGTTTGATCAATTGAAAGGTGCTAAGTGGTTTTCAAAAATATATCTGAGATCAGGGTATCACCAGGTGAGAGTTAGAGAAGAAGATATCCAGAAAACGACTTTCAGAACTAGATATGGTCATTATGAATTTTGGGTGATGTCGTTCGGATTAACTAACGCCCCGACAGTGTTCATGAATTTGACTAATACTGTGTTCAGGCCTTTCCTAAACCTATTTGTGAATGTGTTCATCGATGATATTTTGGTGTATTCTTAGTCAGAAGCAGAGCACGCAGATCATTTACGTACCGTCCTTGGAATTTTTCGGACCCGTGAATTATATGCCAAGTTTTCAAAATGTGAGTTTTTTTAAATTCCGTAACTTTTCTGGGCCATATTATCTCAGCTGACGGCATCCGAGTGGATACTCAGAAAACTGAGGCTGTGAAGACTTGGCCAAGGCCTACAACACCTACAGAAGTTCATAGTTTTTTGGGATTAGCAGGTTATTACAGAATATTTATGGAAGGATTTTCTTCTATTTTTGCACCATTGACGAAGCTAACTTAGAAATAAGCAAAGTTTCAATGGACCGATGCTTGTGAGCACAGTCCTGACACTTCCAGAAGGATCAGAAGGTTATGTCATTTATTGTGATGCCTCCAGTGTTGGGTTGGGCTGCGTGTTGATGTAGCACGGTAAGGTTGTTGTCTATGCTTTCAGGCAGTTGCGGAAACATGAGAAGAATTATCCGACCCATGACCTTGAATTAGCTGCTGTTATTCATGCACTAAAGATATGGTGACATTACTTGTATGGTGTTCATGTTGATATTTACACCGCTCACAAGAGTCTCCAGTACATTTTCAAGCAAAAGGAGTTGAATCTATGGCAGAGGCGATGGGTAGATCTATTGAAAGACTATGATGTGAGTATCTTATATCATCATGGGAAAGTGAATGTGGTGGCCGATGCGCTTAGCCGTAAATCCATGGATAGTCTATGTGATGTTCAGTCGGAGAAGAAAGAATTAGTCCGTGAGCTCCACCAGCTAGCTAGCCTAGAAGTCCGCCTAATGGACTCAGGCAATGCAGGAGTTACTGTTCATATCCCAGCTGTTTCATCCTTAGATATGGAAGTGAAAAAGCGCTAATATGAAGATCCCAAGTTGTGTCACCACAGAGATGCACTTCCCCGGAAGGAAGGGTCACCATTTGATGCAGAAGAGATTCTCAGGTATCGAAGCAGGTTATATGTCCCGGATGTTGCTGGATTACGTCGACAGATTCTCGAGGAAGCCCATTATTCCATTCATCCAGGAGTGACAAAGATGTATCATGATATTAAGTCAATGTATTAGTGGGATGGAATGAAGAAGGATATAGCAGAATTTGTAGCTCAGTGCCCAAATTGTCAACAAGTAAAAATCGAGCATCAAAAGCCAAGAGGATTGTTGCAGGCTATGGAAATTCCAACCTGGAAATAGGAAGTGATGAACATGAAGTTTATTGTAGGTTTACCTCATTTTCGGTGTAAGTATGACTCCATATAGGTAATTGTGGATAGACTTACAAAATCAGCTCATTTTCTTCCAGTCAGAACTACATACTCAGCAAAATGTATAGCTGTATCTTAAAGAAATAGTGTAACTTCATGGTGTCCCAGTATCCATCATTACAGACAGAGGAGCACAATTTACTGCTAAATTCTGGAAGTCCTTTCAGGAAGGTTGTGGTACTCAAGTGAGACTCAGCACAACATTTCATCCATAGACTGACGGATAAGCTGAACGCACTATTCAGACCTTGGAAGATATGTTGCGGGCCTGTGTATTGGATTTCAAAGGTAATTGGGAAGATCATTTGCCGCTTATTGAATTTGCATATAACAGCAGTTATCATTCCAGTATCCAGATAGCCCCATATGAAGCTCTGTATGAAAGGAAGTGTATTTCGCCAATTGGATGGTTTGAAGTAGGAGAGACACAACTAATAGGTCCTGAATTGATTCAGCAAGCAGTGGAAAAGATCAAGCATATTCGAGATCAGTTGTTGATAACCCAAACTCGTCAGAAATCTTATGCGGACAATCGTCGACGAGACTTGGAATTCCAAGTTAATGATTGGGTATTCCTGAAAGTGTCGCCAATGAAAGGTTTAATGAGATTCGGCAAAAAAGGTAAGCTTAGTCCCTGGTATGTTGCACCTTATAAAATTGTGCGCAAGGTAGGCCAAATGGCTTATGAACTAGATCTACCTCCAGAGCTTGAATCAGTCCATCTAGTTTTTTGTGTGTCGATGCTCTATAAGTGTGTTGGAGATCCTTCTAGAATCGTGCCGTAGATGATACCGAGAAGTTAGCCTATGAAGAAGTACCCATTGCCATACTAGATAGGCAAGTGCGGAAACTCAGAACTAAAGACGTAGCTTTTTTTTTTCTCTTAAAGAAAAAGATGTAGCTTTAGTTAAGGTTCTGTGGAGAAATAATAATAGAGAAGACATGAATTGGAAAGCAGACGAAGACATGAAGTCTAGCTATCCACACTTATTTCCATCCCCAGAAGAAGTTCAAGACGAGACGCCATTGTCCTCAGGTATGTAATACTTCTTTTGATAGTTTTGGGTCGTGTGTGGCCATGATTCCTTGCTGTTGTTATTGTAGCCCTGTGAGGCGATATTATTTTGGGGTGCTGTGACAGGATGGCAGTGCCACATTACAGGGGAAACTCTGGCAAAATTTCTGTAGAATCCCCAAGAACCTAATATTCGAGGACGAATGTTCTTAAGGAGGGAAGAATATTACACCTCGGACATTTCATATCATTGTGTTGTGAATAGACTAACGCAAGCTTAAGGTGAACATGAAGTCATTATGACAATAAGGAGTGTATTTAGTAGATTTAAAGTGCATATGACAAGATTTAAAGTTATATGAATCGGTGAAACTAAGTTCGTCGAAGGAAGTAAAGTATAAGTCGTGTTTGGAGAGGTTTTTGCAAGTATCGACTTAACGATTATTTAGTAATATCTTGGGAAGGAGTTATAGGGCTCCTTAGATGGGTAATGAAGTGTTAAACAAGTGCCAAGAAGACTCCATAAGGATTTAAGATCAAACGAATCGACGAAATCAATCTCGGAAAAATGGAGTTATACGACCGCTTATACGGTCCGTATAACTTTATGCGGTCCATATAATAGTTACAGTGAAGGGTCATCACTGGAGGTATTATGTCACTTATACGGATCGTATAAAATTATACGAACCGTATAAGTGTCTTATAAATCCTATCGGGCAGCATTGGTTTTTTTTATAAAAAGATGACCCAAGTCTTATTTTTGCATTTCCCATCTTCTCCACCACTCTTGAGAGCTCTAGAATATTCCACTCACCATATCAACACCAATCCAAGGGAAATCAAAGATTAAACACCAAGAATCAAGAAGATTAAGTGCAAAGAGTCTCACTAGGGATTATAGAAATCAAGAATTCCTTGGTATTTGTCACACCCTAATCTTACTAGGGTGTGATGGGCACCCGACCCTTACTTAGGGCCGAACGAACCCCTTTGTCTCTTATTATACACAGAATCTCTTTGGACTCTTATATCAAATAAGAATGAAATACATAGTAAATCTTTCAGAATCTTTTCTTTCATCGTACTCAGATCAAGTATAATTTGTAATCACGATCGATCTGTAACATAATATAATAAGACACATCGGCTGATGGAGCCGCTTACAAAACTGACATCCTATACCCACGACTCTGTCTGCAAAGTCTCTAACATCAACCAGAAATCATAACATATATTCTCTGACTCGGCAATTGCTCCGGAAGGAAGTAGAGCTCGCCAATCCCACTGAAACACCGTATAGCAATGTCCTTTACTCATCTGGGTGTACCTGCGTGGCATGAAACGCAGCGTCCACAAGAAGGGACGTTAGTACGAGCAATGTACTGAGTATTTAAGGCATGAATAGTAACATAGTAAGGGATGTAATTATGAATAATAACATAATGGAAATATAGAGCATATCATGGGGTAAAAGAGTAACCTGTACATTTGAGTGCCTTTTAGGCGGGTACCATGCATGCCTAGTGCTGCGGAACGTGCAGCCCGATCCATATATATATATACTATATTGCTGCGGAACGTGCAGCCCGATCCATTTATATATTATATTGCTGCGGAACGTGCAGCCCGATCCATTTATATATTATATTAGTGCCGAGGAACGTACGGCCCGATCCATATATAACATAACATGTTAGTGCCGTGTATAACATAGTGCGCACAATGACATAACCGGCCCGGGACTCGGCGAACGATATAATAGTAGTACGCACGAGCAGAGTAGTGAGAAACAATATGCATACAAATCAATTCTAAGACTCAATGGACAAGTATACTTACCGACACCTGAAGGCTCAGAAACAAGTTTCGGGTCAATCCGATTTAGTATAAGAAAGTTATGAGCGTTTGAAGTACAAAACCTTCTACGAACGTTTCAGAAGCCATTTTTGGAAAATCAAAGCAGCAATCATGTTAGGTACCTTTCGAATATCGTTATGGATCAAATCAGATAGAGCTTTTGGAACCATATGTACGTATCAAAATGTATCAAAGACTCGATGGGATAATCAAACGTGCTATCATTTGAAAACCAAGACATTAGTCATATCAATTATCTCTCGAATGCCATTCGGAAACATATCAATCGAACTTCGGACATCATAGATACACATCAAAACCATATGAAACAGCTTATGGAAATCAAGAACGTTAGCCATCCTAGTGGCTCTAAGAATAGGAATCTCTTTGAAGTCATACATATACATCATCTACTTGTTTCATAAGGATCATGCAAAAAGAAAGAAAGGGTAAGCCTTACATACCTGCTCCATGCCCTATTAGCTACGCTTATTTATCCAAGCTTTCTAGTCTACATTCAAAAGAATTCACACAATTATTAGATTCGTCGTCATACACTTGCCTTAGTCTTTCAAATAAATCCACTTATGATCTGCCGAAATTTCGGCAGCATTTCCCTGTAAATACACCATCCCCGAGAATCTAACTCGGCCAATTTTATCAACAACAATCCGAAAATTCAACTCGGCCAAATTATCAACAACAGTACCAACAATCATGCCAACAATATCAAGAATCAATTCAAGACGCATTCTAACATTAACAACCTTTGCCATACAATTCAACGACATTTCATTTATATTCAATTCAATTCACATAATATTCAAAACAACCCAATCAACATACTACTTCACCTGAAACCTTCCAAATTCAACAAGAACAATAACAACCTATTTCCTTCTTTCAAATTCAATCACAACAACCCAACTTAAAATCTTCCAAACACATGTCTCACTTCCAAATTCATGAATTATATTTACAACCTACACATTAGCAATATCATTCCTACAAATATAAGAAACCATACTAATGTCACACTAACTTCTTCAGCAACCCCACAATTATTCCAAATTCACTTCAATTCATCAAACCTTCATTTTCATCATGGAATCCACATCTATAACAATCGAAATACTAAATAAAATCAATTCATCATATCTACACAATCACCACCTCCATTCGGCCACACCATACACACACATATTTCATGAATTTCATCCATTTCTACATACCACAACGTCCACAAATCATTCATAGCACATAAGAGAGAGGATTAAACCTTACCTTCTTCCATCCATCCTCTTACTCGGCTAGGGTTGGAATTGCACAAATAAATAGTTTGCTTGCTTAAACAACCACCCCATGTTAATTAGGGCCTTCAAATTAGTTGGAATACTAGAAGAAAATATTCTTTTCTTGATCAACTCCATGGCTCCAAGTTCGGCCAACCATGGCCGAACCCCCCTCTCTTTTCCTCTTTTTCTTTTCTCTCCAAGCTTCTTGATTTAGAAGATAAAATATGCCTCATTTAGTCATCAATTGTATATATATATATATATGGCTTCTACCAACACAAGGTGGACACATGTCCCCTTCTCCCTTTTTCTTGAACTTTCTTAAAATAAACAAATATGACCACTTGTCTTGTTATATAAGCTTTGGTCCATATATATATATATATATATATATATATATATATATATATATATATATATATATATATATATATATATATATATATATTTATAATTAGCCCCATTTAATAAAAATATGGACATATGCCACACGGCCAACATGGCCCCTTCAAGAACCTTCTTGAATATTTTGTGAAATTCCCGTTTTGCCCCTAACCTTCCACAATATTACCATGAGCCACTTTGCGAATTTCCTTTTTACCCTTAGCCGTTCTCAATATTTCCATACTAATAAATAACTTGTATATTAAAATAATTTTGAAAAATAGTCTTGCCCTTAATTTACCACAACTTCCTTGAAATATCCGAATGTACAAAATGCGGGATATAACAGTATTGAAGTTGGGGTTTTTCTCAAGTGAAGAATACTCATCCGAGGTTCATTTCTATATGATCAAAGGTTAGTTTTACATCCATTCCATGTTATTAAAAGTATTTGAGTGGTTGAATGACTTGGATGAGAGAAGAAAATAGAATATGAGCTCAAATATGGAAATAATGATATTTTGAGTGGTAAGTTAACTTGAGTCATGATTCTTAGTATGATATGAGTATAATATTGTTATGAATGATACTAAGGACGTTGAGGAAGTATTATATGTAAATGAATATGGTGTTGTAATTATGGTTATGAATGGCTTTCAAAAGGAGTTTTGAGGATTGAACAATGTTTAACTTGAAGAAGTCTATTGATTATGATATTATGGGTGTTGCTATTGATGTTTGGGAGTTGTTTAGTAGATGGATAAATTTGTTGGAACAAAGGAAATGCTGCCCAATTTTCATTAACCTTTTAGTCGCTTTAGCTTTAACTTAAGCATGTTTCTAATGATCTAACCTTAGTACGAATTCCCTTGTATGTAGAATTGTGAGCTTGGAAGGAAAGTGTTTAGTCAATAAAGTTAAAGAGACGTAAAGGTATGTAAGGCTAGTCATTTCTTTCAAAAGGCATGACTCTTATATCACCATTTCCTATGTATGTTCTCATGACCTTCATACATTCCAAAGTTGAAAGTTTAAGCTTATTAAGAGTTTCTTATGAGAAAGAGATAAGTTGTGTTTTATGATAATGATGATGATGATCCTATTTCTAGAGATTCCGAAGCTTATGAGATGATTCTATTATGAGCTTAATGATCTTATTTCAAAAATTCCTTGATTTAGTTCATTGTTGATGGTCTCACCTCATGATACTAGTTCCTTTAAGGTGAGACATAGCGATGATGATTGTTCCATAATATAATCGGAGGTTACCGAGCTTACGTCACTCCGATAGAGTTATAGCTTTTACTTGAGCTCTAATGCGTGCTTTATGTTATGTATATGTGAGTTACACCGTGCCTAGTTGGTCGGGCAGACACCACTATGATAGGCGTAGTGGGCAGCTTATGATTACACCGAGTCTAGTTGGCCAGGCAGACACCACTAGTGGGCGGCATGAGATGGTTACCCTAGATGCTGGAGGTCCAGATGCAGGCTAATGATGATCACACCGTACCTATATGATCGGGCAGCTTACATATGTATATATGATATGTTGAAGTTTTAAATATAAAAGTTAGCATGCATGACTCAGCCTTAAGAGACAATCAGTTACAGGTTATCTCTTCATCTTATGCTATTTTATTTCTTGATTATGTTGTTATACATGCCTTATATACTCAGTACATTGTTCGTACTGACTTCCTTTATTTTATGGACGCTCTATTCATGCCCGCAGGTAGACAGGGGGACGGTAAAGACGCTTAGGAGCTCTACCAGCAGATATATAGGAGCACTCCATTACTCCGGAGTTGCGGCTTATTGGTATATTCTTTTGTGTGTATATTTGGGGCATGGCGGGGTCCTGTCCCGTCCTTATGATTCCAGTACTCCAGTTAGAGGCTCGTAGATACTTATGTATGATTAGTAAATGTCTCATAATATTCTTAGTGTATATCATGTATATTATTTTTGTAGCCTCGTGGGCTTGTACATATTTGTATGTTTTGGGGAGTAATCGAAGATCGTTTCATATTAGTTTTGCTTGGGAATTGTGTCGATCCAAGTTGAATAAGAAGATGAGCATGATGGGTGGTGCTCGGTAGGTTAGCTCTGGGTACCCGTCATGGCAAATGGCCGATCTATACTGTGTTTTAGAATGGTACGAGATATGTTATTCTGATTCGAACACGCGATCCAGTTCAGTCTCTTATGGCGTAAGGATTAGCTTGTGTGGAGTCGCGATTTGACTAGTTAGTTCTATGAAATCGCGATTAGACTCGTTTATGGTAGGAGTTCATGAGAAATGGGAAAGATAGTTCATAGGGTAACATGGTCTCCACGTTTCAGTGTTGGGTTGCTAGGAAGTGACAAAGTGCATTGATGGCTTAACAATAGTGGGTTGCTCGATGATATGATCGGTTTGACTTCACCTTCATCAAGGCTTTATGATGGTGTACGTGGCACTGGTGTACAAATGGCGGGTTAACGATTCAACATCGGTAGAGTATTAGACTTCGGTATGTGAGAACAAGTGTAAGTTCGGTAATGACTATCGAATTGGGTAAACGTTTTGTGATCGCGTGCAACAAATAAAAAAAAGTCGACAATAAGGACATACAGGGAGACTTTTGTGAAAAGCGTGTAGTGAAGTAAGATTCATGGAACATCTTAGACATGAGTACTTTTTGTGAGACTGGGAAGAAAAGAAATTGGTAGCTGCCGTGCTTGTTAGGATAAGGCTGCAAATGGGTATGAGAGTGGATTTCGTATTCGGTCGTGAAAAGTTAAGTTGGACTTCGACGTGACTATATGCTAGTTTCCTTCAGGGAAAGGATTATCGGTTCTAGATCAAAAAGAAAGGTTAATTGTGATGAGGGGAGACTTGAGATGTTAGGCAGCTGTGGTCCTGGTCTTTCAGTAAAGAGTGCGACCAATGAGGTTGATTGGCGTCTTTGAGGTTAAGGGCAAAAAGGGATTGTGAAATCAAGAGGTAGTTGATTTGAGAGTTATGTTGCAGTTATATATGGTAGAATAGACATAAGGTTTCAGTGTTGAGTTAGTATGTTTGGTTATGTTGTGGGCCAATGGGAGCTAGTGGTTGACTAATAGAATGACTCTAGTGTTGGACAAGTGCGAAGTTTTAGTACTCAAGGAGCTATCGGGTGTTTTGGTTCGACAATTTGACGTTCGAAGTGGTAAATCAACGTTAATTCGAGTTGTGGAGAACATTTAAGAATTTGATTTAAGGGAATTTGAGCAAAGGCACTTTGGTAGAGATACGTGGGGGCATTAGTAGGACTGTGTATGTGATACGTTGGATTTACAAATAATCAGTTTTAGAGTTGACCGAGTTAAGAGAACTCTAGGGTGTAGAGTATGTGGCATACTACTGAGTGCGTTTGAGAAATGGTCAAAAGATGGTAGTGTATGTGAACTGATAGAAATTTAGGAATTGAAGAGTCAAGAAAAAGTATTGTAGATTGAGAATCAATAAGAATAAGGTAGATCTTGGGGATTTCTTGGGTCGGTATGGATTGTGGTGTTGTTTTCTTGCATATTTTAGATGTGGTGTGATTGTTGAGTAGCTAAAGAAGGAAGTCTAAAATAATGGACTAAGTGATACGATAGAGTTCCGTGAGGTTTCGTGATCAGTGACTAGTGAGAAGCAAACTTCAGGCAACCGACATCTTAAGGCTTATGGAAGTGGCTTGTGTGGTACACAGTTTGATATTTTTGTAATGCTCTTCAGTGGATGAGTTAGTGTGGTTTAAGGGAAAGGAATTGTGGAAATCCCTATTATGTGAAGGCTAGAGTTATATTTTCGAGATGAGACCATATTCGTGGTGGTGTATTATGTTGCAAGTAATATTGACTGGATAGCTTGGGTGAGCACTTTGGATATTAAGGACTTAGGAGTAATTACGTGAGGTTTAGAGCGGTAGTTGTAAGATTTTATACTTTCAGAATTGTTATGGGCATATCGAGGTGTTATAATGAGATATTCTATGGTTAAAGGGGTATTATAGGAGGCTACAGGTTTTGGGTCCGAAAGTTCGGGGTTGTATCGAATTTGCGTATCGGGTAAAGGTTGAGAAACATGAAGATTGAAATCATAAGGTATAGTCCTTCGGTACTAAGTTAACAACTTTGGTAGGACTAAGCTTTTAGAGTCGAGGGTGACAAACATGATTGATTATGCGAGAGGAAACGATTAGAATTGGCCGCCACAGATGTGTGATAGGACTGTGATTGGTTTCAAAAAGCTAAAGTCAATTCGAGTGACTATCGGTGGTATTCAGGGGTTGTGCATTCATTTTGGGTTAGGATTGTTAGATTAGAGCTTAATGGACTATGTTTACATTCCCAGAAGGACTTATGGGTCTCCTAGCAAATCACGTTTACGAATTCGATTAGCTTCAGTTCAAATTTGAGGTATGACAGGTTTTATCGAGCTTTATCAAGGTTGCAAGTGGAATTAATGATAATTTATCAAGAGCAGCTACTCGGACAAATGTAATGGTTTACATCGGCACTTGGTAATGATTTGAGGAGGTACCATGGTTGCGAGAGGTCTTTAGAGTGGTCAGATGGTTTCCTACGAACTTGGCTCGGTCAATGGTATGTTTTTTTATTGTGATTTGAAGGTCTAAGAAGACTTGACACTAGCAAAGTCGGCTATGAGTAAGATCAATTTGATGGAATTGCTTAGAGTTGCTCTGCTAAAGCAAGAATTCTGTTCTAGCAAGAGTAAGTCATGGTTACGGGCTTATGTTTATGTGTTTTGAAGAAATCGTAGTTCGAAGAACGACCTTAGATGGGTGAAAGAAAGGTTAGCAGAATCATAATATTTTACCGGTTCAGAGTGGGCTACGATTGTGTCTATTTCAAAAGGGTTGTGTTATTTTGAGGAACGTTTGTGCGACCTATCGATCGCGTTTAGAGGTATGGCTATATCGAATTAGAGAATTTCAGCAGAAGCAGTTCTTATATAGGGATCATCGGTGAAAGAAATTTCGAGTATGGGAAATATGAAAAATTGGGTCTTTTAGCTAAGTTAGAGAAAGTTTTGACCGATAAGATGAACAAGCAGTGATTTTGCCTTACTTCGTGCCTAGAGGCTTCCGCATTGTTATGTTAGAGATTCCTTGGTTGCCGTCGGCTTTCGTACTGTTCTTTATCGTTCGAGGACAAACGATTGTTTAATTGGTATCTGATGTAACGACCCGGTCGATTGTTTTGAGAATCGGTGCTCCAGTTTGCATGTCATCTATTCCACAAGCTTCGTCATAATTATTTTGACTTGCTAGCCAAATTTGAAGTCAAACGAATATCATTTGGTTCATTTCGAGAGAAGGTTTCACTTTGGAAATTCCGACATTCAATTATTTGGATAAATTGTTTACTTTGGGAAAATGTGCTCTGATTATCAATCTGAAGATTCCGTTAGATTTGAAATATTAGTTATGATTTGTGAAAATTGAGGGGGCTAATTTTAGAGTTTGTCTGGTTGGTTTTTGATAATTAAGTCAGTTAATGTTTAATATGCCTATTTATGGTGAAAAGATGGTCACAGGAAGAAATTAGATCTGGATCTGAGATTTGTTGTTTCTGTTAGCTTTGTTGTGATATTTATGACTTGTGGGGATGGGTGACTCAATTCTCGAGGTGATCGGCTGAGAATCGAAGAAGAAAATCTATGTTTTGGAATTTTGAAGGCTCAAGTTTGACCAAAAGTTGACTTTTGGGTAAACATGCCCATAATCGAATTTCGACAGTTTCATTCAGTCCAGAATGTCATTTATGACTTAGTCTAGTCATTGGGTCGGTTCCCGAGAGGTTTAGGTGTGATTTGGGTGGTTGGTTGACAAACTAGCTTTTGGTATGATTTGGAGTTGACCATGGTTAACATCAGGTCAAGACGGTCCCATTTGGATGTTTTGAGAGTTCGAGCAGGTTCGTATGATAATTTTGGACTTGTCCACAAATCTCGGTTAGATTTCGATGAGTTTCGGATATGTTTGGGTTGTATGATGTTTGTTTTTTGTTTCGATGCCATTTTGAGCAAAAAGGGTACCATAATATGACCAAACGAGCTTTGATTTTTATTTGATTGATCTGTTAGATCCGTATTGTAATTTCAGAGCTGTAGCAACAAGAATCGTCGCGTTTCGCCAACGTATGAGGGAGATATGGGCATTTGCTAAAAGCTATGAGGGAGATATGGACATTTTACTAAAATTTTGCTGTGCAGATTTTTCTAGTGTGATTTGCTAAAAATTACGAAATTGCCACTGAGATCGTCCTTTAAATTTCTGACTTCTTCCAAAAATTGAAACCATCATATCTCACTAATTTTAAGGCCAAATGCGGTGATTCAAAATCCTAACTTGAGTGACATTTTGCAAGGATCTATTGAAGTTGTCAAAAGTGAGCTTTGGGATCATTCTAGCACCAGATATGGGACTGACAGCTGGGCGTTTTCATTTTTATTATTTGCTTGGGGTTTCTCACAATCTTAGAAGCTTGATTTTGGGAGACTTGAAGAGACTTTTTCAAGAATTATCATTTGGGTAAGATTCCAAACACCTTTTTATGATTATTCTATCGTTTAGTAGGATTTTTCATGCTAAGAGTCTTGAATTAAAGGGAGGTAAATTGGGGATTTGAAACCTCTGGCTTGAACTTGATTTTTCTTCAATTAAACATGAATTGGATGGATTTCACTCATTTTTGGCATATAGGCTCCATAAGTAATGGGTAAACCGATTTTGAACTAAATTTCCTACTTTGCCCCTCATGTCTCTGATTCCTATTTTTGGAGACTTTTTGGCTTCGGATTTAAAGTATGTCAATATGGGTACCATTGGATTCGTATGACTTCCTAGATTAATAATTTGACGTTATTGAACCCGATTTAATTATGAAATGACCATTTTGCCCCTTGGGTTGGGAATGGGTTTTTGAACTAACTTTTTTATTCGAAATTCTTCTTAGACTATTATGGGTATCCTTCGAATTCCCTCATTTTCCTCATTCTATAGGTTGAGATTTGGGTCTTGTATAGAAGTAAGGTTTGATCGATGTTCTTCTTGATGATTCGAATATGCTTAGACTTTCTTTATCTCGAGGCTCAAAGGAAAGGGAAGACTAAGGTGTGATTGAGGAGATCATGCTGTTCGGCCTTCCAGGTAAGTTATGGTTTATACTACGGTGATATTTCATTTAGAGAAACATATATTTAGACGATTTTTTCATAGAATGCATGTAAATCTTCGGGTATGAAGCTAGGTTCGATATTGTCTTAGGTTGGTCCCTATTGTGTGATTTGGATTAGCCACCCCATTGTGTTATGACTCATCTTGTCCTGTTGTTATTGGCTTGATGCCACGTTGAGATAGTAGATATTGGAGACTATTGATACATCTTGATTATGATATTGTAATATCCTACTTGTTGTCGTTTGAGACGAGGATAGTGATTCTATTATGACTTATTATGTAGGCTTTTCATGATATTATTGGTGTGCCCATGAGTGGTACTTTGATATTGATTTGATTATTGACATTGAACTCATATATTACAAGCATTCTCATCCTTCATGATATATTGTTGATACATAAGGAAACAGTGTTATGAGCTGGGCTCAGTTGGATTAGAGTAACGTGAGGACTGATGTCCGATGTTTATCCCTGAATCGAGGATGAGTGGTAGCGATTTTCGAGGTTGTTACCGGAATCGTGAGGTAGCGATTGCCGAGGTTGTTGCCGGAATTGTGAGGTACATAGACTTCGCAGGTCCCCCATGGGTTGTGATGCCAAGATGTGATGTTCCATCATTGGAGTACATATGTACGGTGCATATGCATTGCATTAATATTCCATACATTATTGCATTGCATTGTATCATTTGGCTTCCTGTGATATTCTTGTGATTTATTGTGATACCATTGTGATATACGGGTTCGGTATTGATATACTGACACCTGGTACATTTGGGCTTAGACCTATGGTAGGTATTGTTATATACAGATTCGGCAATGATATACTGAGACTCGGCCCAATTGGGCGTTATATGTGCGATATGTATTGCGATTGATGGATTCAGATTGGATATACTGAGACTTGGGATATTTGGGTTTAGATGCTTTACATAGGTGCTTGGTTACTGGCTCGTGATTGACTTATACCTCGTTGATTTACCTATTTATATTGCTTTATTGTCTTGGTATATGTAGCTAATCTTAGTCAGCCTATGATACCTACCAGTACGCGTGTTTTGTATTGATCTGCATTTGCTGAATTCCTTTATGAATGCAGAGTATCAGGTGGGATCGATGCCTAACCCTCATGGCTAAGAGTTCGAGGCTGCTGATTCGAATCTGTTGGGGTGAGCATGTGGACGCTTCGCCACCCGAAGACTCTTCTTCCATTATGTCTTACTTTGTTATTCTGAGACATTATTGAGACTATTGATGTATTATTATTACTTCCAGACTTATAGATTTTAGTTAGATGCTCTTGTATGACTAGACCAGATATTGGGGTTGTTTTTGATTTACTTCTGTATTTATTATATATTCATATGACAGACTTCGTTACTTATCTTCTTTGGATATTTATACTGTTTTTGTAAATGTTGGGTTAGCGGTTCGCCTACGGAGGTGGGATATGTAGGTGCCTGCGCGACTTTGTGAAATCGGGTCTTGACACAGTTGGAAGTGATTAATAAAAGCATCTACAAATTCATCCCAAATCGCAGAAGACACACCTTCTCGTCAGGACTATTCCCATGAGTCATACCAAATATAAGCAACATCCTGCAACTGATAAGCTGCAAACTCCCCTACTTCTATCTCGATAGCATGCATAACACGAAAAACGTTCAAAAGTCCGTCAATGAAATTTTGCGGATCCTCTTTCTTAACAGACCCTGTGAACACTGGAGGCTTCATACGCAGAAATTCCTAGGTCCTGGAACTATACGACCCCTCATTAGCACCTGTGCTAGGAGCCGTTTCCTGATGCTATGCTTGCGTAGCTACAATCTCGGTGAGGAACTTGATAGCTCCCCTAACATCCATATCTGAAGCATTACGCGACGGAGTAACTTTAGGACGGCCCTCCACAGGCCTCTTGATAGGTGGGGGTGCAGTCAGGGGTGTAACGGTTCGCACTTACGCGGGTATATAAAAGCTACTACGAACTTGTTGGTGCTCTTTCAGACTTTATTTTAAAAGAGTCGCCACCTAATTTTTAGGAAATTAGGAAAATAGAGGTTGAAGGGTTTATTCAAATACCGTGAAAAATCCTTCATAATCCAGAGTTCCAGGTAAGGGTTCTGATGATCCCCTGGGGAAGGTGTTAGTCACCCTAGTATTAATGATCCATACTATACGATTGCCCTTCGAATTCCAATGTATGAGTATTTGCATACATTGTTTGTTTAGTGTTTATTCCCGCAAAAATCTTTGTCATTTGCATATCACTTTTTGTAAAAAAAGGTTTTTGAACATGTTCCCTTTATATATAGGGTACTTAGATTTGGATTTACAATATCCAGGTGAAATAGTCTCCCTTTATATATCAGGGTGGTATATTTTGTTTGTAAAGAGAGTACAAAAGTTGTCATTTTTTTATATATGTCATTTTTTAGAAAATATAAAATTTTCATGGTTTAAGTACATAATTTTGTAGATTCTTAATGCATACTTTGGTCGACCCATTTAATACGTTTGGAGAGCCTTATCTAAGAACTTGTATATACGAAGGTTCTGGTCTGACGCGTATTTTATATTTAAAGAATGTACATCCTTTATAAATCTAAACTCGGTCTCGGGTTTATAGCCAAAATTATAATTTCCCATTAAAGAGGTATGTCCATTTTCTGGGCTTAGCCCAAACAAACTCATGTGTGAAAATTTTGTTTAACAAGCTTAACATTACAAACCCCTTTTTATATCTGAGTGGGCTTTGGCCCAAAAAGTGTTTTTTATTATTAGTTTGGTTGGACTTGGCCCATTAATGGGTCCTTATCATCTTTTTCTGAAAAGAGAGGAAGTCAGAGGCATCAACCCAAAAATGTTCGCCAGTTTTGTTATTTGGATTAGGTCCAAAACAGTTTATCCTTATTCTTGGTTTGGATTCTGAGAACTTGGTTTAATTTTGAGAAAATGTGTGTGCTTTGTTTTCAAAACCAAGTCCGCTTTGCGCAAGAAAAAGCCATTTACAACCTTTGGGTTCTGAAAATTCCTTTTATTTCTTGTTAGCCTGTGTTAAACAAAACAAAAAAAGGTTTGGCTGATTATTCATTTGATTTTGACGAGATCGTTATACTAAATCCGGATTTTGAAAGTGGTTTTGGGGACTTAAAGTCAATCTAAATGGCGCAACTTACCGTTATCCTAAGACGAATAGTTCATACAATAAAGATTCCACTATATGAGTTTTTTACAAGTTTTGTACAAATACACACAAAGCTCAAATGAAGGAAATGGAAATAATATAAAGGAATGAGAAAGACTAGGGGCATACCAAGCCCCTAGTTGGCCATTTTCACCCATGTCTGGGTCTTCTGCGCGCCAAGCTACTCAATTCTACCTTTGCGGACTCGATATTTTCGGAGAAAGAATTTTCCTTATTGGGCCTCAAGCTGATCTTGACCCAAGCGGTCATGTGGTGAAGGGGAGAAAGGAAGAGGGACCCGGTTAGTTTATAATTTTTTGAACTTATCATATGTATAACCATGCACATATATATCAAAGTCTTGCAAGTTACATAATTATGGCATTTTTTATTATGCTATTGGTTTTACTGGTCGAGACCTTCGCAACACAAAGGGAAAAACAGTCGTCACCACCCGTATTCCCGACGCCGCACAAGTTCCAAGGTGTTTCATGAACCCCAGGCATGGCTGGACATCGGGGAGTGGCTAAGACCTATCCCCAAATCACCTCGACTCCCCAGACCAGTATTGTCAAAGAATAAATCAAGGTCCCATAATTATGCTCAAGTATCACTACCTGTGGAAATAATTTGATTTACAAACACACTGAAAATAAACTTAAGGCCATAATAGGGGGACCAAACAGATATTACAATATGATTATATAAGATAAAAAAAATAACTCCCAAAAAGAGAAACACTTAATCGCAAGAAGGACCAAAACAGAACTGTCCCCTTTTTCATTTGTATATGCCATGTATGAGACTGATTTGTTTACTCATATACACCTAATGCATCCTGGATATACCCATATGAGGTGTATATCAAGTTTATATCATATGTATAACCTTCCCTTTTTCCACTAACCTGTATATGCCTTATTTATCTAGCCTCTAAGCCCCTGTCCCTAAAGCCCATGGCCCAATGAGTCATTTAATTAGACCAATATTTCCTTAAAGGTCTGAAATTTAGAAGTCCTATGTTTCCATCTCTCCTGAGTCCCCCCATATATACCTATGGTAAATCAGGTAGTATATTACTTGTACACCTTTACCATTACCCTTACCCTCCTAACTCTCTTCAAATTTCCTAACCAAAGCATTTCAAACCTAAATTAAAGCACACTCAAGTCCAAACTAATCAGCTAAGCATCTTGTGAGCTCTTCTCATAAGTTGGTGTGAACTCCAATTTCTGGCTATTTATAGAACAAGTACTAATGTCTAGACAACTTCATTATTCACATTGTTAGACACTGCCAGATAGCAAAGGCACATTCACAAATAAAGAAGGGCCATAGGAAAGGGTTGTCCATATCAATCAAGAGGCAACAATGTAGAAAGGTAGAAACCATAATTCAAAGCAATTGAGTACAAAACAAGTTGAAATAGGATGTAAACACACTTCAATGTTTAAAGACAGTACAGAGGCAACTTTTAATCCTAGTCAAACCGCACAGGAGGAGAAAATTCACAGACAGGCATATAAAATTTGTATGCACTATAGTTCAGACCATGACGAAAGGGGCAGAGGCTAGTTGTGCTATCTAATGAAAAGCTTCAAATGGTTCAAATGGCCTTTTAGTAATTCAGCTTATGGTTTAGAACTTACTCAAATTAAGTTGTCCTCCTTTGTAGCTAAGACAGTCAATTGTATACACAGATTTATCACTCAGTTTTAGTAAGTCATTGTGGCAAAATGTATTTGGTTCCAACCTGTGCGCCCCCCCCCCCCCCCCCCCGGTCTAATGGTAAAGTCTGTAAGATCATAAGGTATCCATGGAGTAAGCATGTGCCTCCATAGGCTTATAGAAGTACCATGGTGCCTTTTATGTGGAGGAGAGGTTTTATGGACCAAGCTATGCCTGGCCCTCCCCTTTGATCCTCTCTCCAAGACACTCTTTAAAAGGCTCATCTATGCCATGTGGCTTGAAGGCCTACCCATAAATCCTGTTGACCATGCCAAACCCTACCATTGAAACCATTTCTTAACTAGCTACTCAAATAAGTTCAGATACACCCATGCTTAGATAGACAGAACCATTCAGAGGGAGAGGTTTGAGTCATTTTTCATTACCAAGGCCTGATCAGGCTCTTATAGGGTCATAGAATGAGTCAATCTGTCATTGGTATATTTCTAACAGTTACCCTTTGTTTTACCTAAGCATCATAAGTTGGTCTGAACATTAACAGGTCGTGTCATGATATTAACTATTCCTAACTAAATCACAGAGGAGCAAGTAGGCCAACATGACCAGGCAAATGCATTTGAACACACAGATAAGTCATCAAAATTCCAAAGGGCCTTAACAGTGAGATATATTATAGAAGCATATCATGTAAGCAATAAGTCAAGAGATCTTGGATAAGCCTTAGTTCCTAATCATGCCTCCTCCCAAAAAAATCCAATCTAAACAAGTCTCCCAGAGGAAAGTTTATAACATAATCAGGTTCCCACAATCATAGACTCAATCAGTATCACAAGAGGCAAGTTTTGAGAAATCCAGGTGTAGATGCGCAGGTTAAGGAAAATAGGAGGCACATGATCATAAGTAAAAGTAGGCAACCAACATTTAAGGTCATTACTGAATCCCTCAATGGTATGGACTTGGGTCATTATTAGTATATTCCCTAATGCTGCTTCCTTAACAGACACCTAACTCAAACAACATAGCACATGCAACCAATCAACTCAGCTTAAAAACCTTTTAGAAGACAAACACATGACTCAAGCTTTTCAGAGGCTAGCATGATGTTATTTAGTTCTAGGTGTATCCTTTTCGAAGATGTAGCTAAGTTTTTAATACACTTGAGGTCCTTGTGTGTCCCAGGACCATGAGAAAAAGTTCAAAAAAGATAATGGAAAGGAGCCTCAGTGTCACGACCCGACTAGGGGCCGTGACGAGTACCCGATACTTGTACCGAGCACCCCTTAGTTATCCTGCATAAACAGTGCCATATTTTTTTTTCCACATTAACATTAGCAGTAATCTTTCTAATATCGCGTCACACCGGAGCGCGAACCATTCAGAATACAATACATTAAACTGTACATAACTGACTGTGTATATCTGTCTACGAGCCTCTAGACATAGTACATTTATACATAGAAAGGGCCGAGTACTGTCGCGCCCGAACATACATACACAAAATAGTACCAATGATATGAGGCTCCGGAACGACTGGAGCGCTGTACAATGCTGCAGATAGAGCCCTAGAAACCCGGTCCGTATACCTGCTGACCTGCGCGGCATGAACGCAGCGTCCACAAGAAGGGACGTCAGTACGAATAATGTACCGAGTATGTAAGGCATGGAAAACAATGCAAGCAGTAACTTAGAGTGCGATCAATAGTAATATCACGGAGTCATAGCGCGTATAACGAGGCAAGAACGTAACCTGTACATAGGGAGGCCCCTTTTCGGGCCGGCTGTCATGTAGACTTGCCTTTCCGTCTTTGAAACGTTTCTTTCCATAGGCATAGGAATCAACATTTTCATATTACTTATTCTCGTGTACACAAAATAAAACAGTATGTTTCAGTAACGGTATCTTTTGCTCACGTTTACGGACGCCGAATACAATCGGCTCTCCCAACCCCCTCGGTGTCCCTTATTCATGTATACAGAAAACAGTACAATTCAGTAGACGGTATCTTTCATTTACATTTACAGACGCCGAATACAATCGGCTCTCCCAACCCCCTCCCCAACGATGACCCAACATAGTACATCACATATGTATCACACATTATATATATATATATATATACAGACGCCGCGTACGACTCATCCCATATCCCGCGTCCGGGTATCCCGCGTCCAGGATGGAATCCAGCTGATCAGGTGGTGATATAACAGTGGCCCTTCCCTTTTCCCCATATACACATACATATACATTTACTCATCTTTTATGCATATACCTGTCTCATATACAATTACTTTATCTTATATATATGCATATCCATACACGTATACCCGTTTTATATACATATATCATATAGGCACACAAGAGAGCCAAGGAAAATCATATATCCATCGGAGTGACATAAGGTCGGTGATCTCCGATTACTTTACGGAATGCTAGTGATAGCTTTGTCTCACCTTGAAGGAACAAGTATTTTAAGGTGAGACTATCAACGGAGAATAATGTTGCAGTAACCAAAAATGAAATCGTAGGCATTTTAGATGACAGTCATAGGTTTTGGGAGTCTTAGAAAATAAAGTTATAACTAGGAAATATAAATACGGTTTAGAAATTAGTTTATCAATTTCATATAACATTAGATCCTTAGCTTAGAGATTTCGGTCGTAGGATCATTCCGGTCGTACTTATCATAGCTACCTTCTCTTATCTGACATTGCCGTTATCATTATCGTCATAGAAACACTCTCGTTGGAGCAGCCATAGTACTTATCACTTGGTGACGAAATCGGGATCAGAGGCCCCCTTTGGATTCACTTCAAGTACGTCAACCAAGGCTATAGAAAGATTCGAGAGTAACGGGCCCACCTCGGGCCGGATGAGGTAGCGTATACAATTTACCCATATTACGTGTCATAACGTTACTTGTATGAGTCTTAGGGTAATCGGGTCCCATTTAGGCAAGTTATAAGGGTCTAGAAGGTCTTTTCATCATTTTGCACACTTTCTACTTCAATTCAATTGAACGAAAAGTTGAAAACATTAGGTGCAGGTTCCGGGGAACCAAGTTGTCCCCGAGGCTCGCGCCCGACTTATTACAACCAAGACATGCCATAGAAAGAAGGGTGACACCTTACATACCTCTTTTCGCTCCTTTAGCTACTCCAAATTCGCGTCACAATCTCGTCAAAATCTGTGAATTGGTCATTTTTACCAAAACTTTCATTAGTATACTTTGAGTTAGAATCTTGAGGAAACACTTGGCTACCAAAATTTCGGCAGCATTTCCTCTGTAAATACACCATCCTCGATATTCAACAAGGCCAAATTCTCATCAAACACAATCCGGGAATTTAAACCCGGCCAAACTATTAACATAATCAACAATCATCCTAGCAATTCACATATTCAACTCACGATACATTATATCAATTTACCACTTTCTTCAACACTTTCCAAATTCCATAAAGTCAATAACAACCTTATATATATACATTCCAACAACATCATTCTAATATCATGACATTTCATACATGCAAGAACATAACATTCGATTCACATAACCTTCCGAAACGAACTTCCAACTACTAATATGTTACTAAGTTCATTATGCTTCCACTTGTAATATAAGCTCCCACATACATGTACACTACAATTTCTCCAACTCATTAAATTTCCATTTTCTACATATCATTCACAACCAAACACTAGACAACATGATTCCTACACATACATATATATATGCTACCTCACGGCCAACATGCTACATTTATTTCCTTCATGAATTTCCTTCATCTTAGCATACTACAACACATATAAACCTTCATAACACACAAAACAAGATTAAAACTCACCTTTCTTCTTCAACTCCTCAACTTGCCTAAAGTGGTAGATAGGGAAAACGATCAATCCAACGCTTCTAACAACACTCCCACGTTAACAAGCACCTTTCAATTAGCAAGTTTGCACCAAGAAATTATTTTTTTGATGGCTCCAATTTGATCTTGAATTTCCAAGGGTTGGCCGAACCCTCCTTCTTTTCTTTCTTCTATTCTTTTGTTTTTGTTCTTATCCTTTTTCTTGTCTTGAATTGGAAGATAATACAAATATATATCCATATATATCCCATGCATGTGAGGGGCACATGCCCCTCTCTAGAAGACTCCCCAATTTTCTTGATTTTCCTTTTTTTTTTTTTTTGGATTGTTTTATTTGGTCAAAGAAGACCAAATGTTTTTCTTGATACACTTTAGCCCCCAAAGCAATGTGGGCATATACTTATGCCACACAACCAACATGGAAATTTTTATAAACTTTCAAAACTTTTGTGAAGTTCCCATTTTGCCCCTCGACTCTTCTCATTATTACCACAAGTCATTTTGTGAATTCCCCTTTATGCTCTGAACCATTCTCATTGTCTCCACTTCTAGAATTTTTCATAAACAACCCATGTGTCAAACAACATAAAATATTGCCTTGATTGTTATCTCCCCGCGATTATCTTGAATTATCCAATTTCACAAAACGCGGGATATAACACTCAGGGTCCTGAAAGGGAAGCAGGACAGGGTGGGATCATCATCTCCCCATCTCCTTTTCCTGAATCTCCTTTTAGTAAAAAGGGATCCTGGGTTCCACTGGTTACCACCTCCAGTTCATGCCCGGGCTCACCTTTTACTCTCCCAAGACCTCTTCCCCCCTCTATGGACTCATACTCATACCCCAATGACAACACTAAGAGCCATGGGAATATTTAGAGCAAACTTATCACTATCTCAAGTCTACTATAGTTAACTTATTAAGCCCTACTTTACCCCCTTAAAGTCTAATAGTCAAGTTACCAACATGATCAAAGATTTACCTAAGTCAATAAATCCCACAGAAGTGTCAACATATTAAGAAAGCCAAACAATCAGCTAATGATTCATGTTTGGCATCCAACAGAGTTTACTTAAGTTCTAGTTAGCCTTACTCATGGAACATATGAAAGAAATCAGCAACCCAAACCATCACACAAAGATTTCATTAATCAATTAGTTAACTAGACAAGGACCAAACTCAAATGTGCATGATGTGATAGGCCACCCCAACTTCAAACCAATGATCAAATAATGGAAGAGAATACACCACATAGAACTGCTAACTCATAGCATCATGCCCAATGCATTAGATTTCCCAATCAACTCATAATAAAGTAGTTTGAGATACATATATATAAAAAAAGAAGTTCAATCAACCTAGGACCTCATGTGCATACTAGGCAGACTTTAAACAAACAAGGTAAGGCAAAGAGGTGTAATGATACTAGACCCTTTCTACCTCATTCCTCATCCTAGACCAATGCAAAGTGAAAATGACCCTAGACAGGACCGAACAAACTCAAAACCTCAGACCTAGTGTAACAACTTCACCTTCCCTTCAAGCTTTTGACATAGAGGAAACATGATAACAAACTTCATGGAACATAATTTGGACAAAGGTACTCCAGTTGCAACTAGACTCACTCATAGTTGGTCCTCCCTATCAAATCACATCTAAATTACATAAATGCAACTCAAACTTGACCAGACCAATTTTAGAACATTTGAGTGATCATACAGAGATATTCAAGTTGGAATTAATCAAGCAAACAAAACTTTATACCTGCCCCCATGTTATCCCATTTTTAGGAGGCATCCTCCTGATCTATTACTGTTAACCACATCAAGTTGCAAATTTTAAATCCAAAAAACCACTTTATCCTAGGCTCAAACTCCAATCATTCGCATTCACAGCACCTAGTCAACCATACTTAAACAAAGGCCAAATAGGTAAAGGCCAAATTACATTCATTGATGGACTCAAACAAACAAGATCAGATTCTTACTAGCCTAATCTCATTAAGTAACCCTTAATTAATCATGACTGCATATGACTATGAACTAATGTGATGTTAACAAAACAAAACCGACTTGGACAAGCACATGTCATCAAACTAACCGCCCATTATTGAAAACTTAATAAAACAAATATGATAACCTAAACTAAACTAATCAGACTCATTCTTAATTAAAACAAAGGAAAATGCAGAAAAAATGATAACAAGATTGAATATTACCTTTTGTGTATGCAGCCGTGTGCAAGAATGGACTTGAAAACCCCTTTTTGTGCTTCCAATTACTCCAACTCTAACCACAGAACCAACCAAGACACAAAGCAAATAAAAAATAAAATTTTTAGACTGTGAGACTTTTTCGAGTTTAAAGCCTGAAAATTATATTGAACTAAACTTGAGTCTTGAATTTTTTAGATTCAGGTCTCTCCTCCTTTTCTTTTTTAAACGTGGGGTTCTATTTATAGAACCCCCAAAAATGCTAAAAGAGTCTTCTACCGATGTGGGACTTATGAGTTTTTCTCACAAGTTTCACTCGACATCGACCTTGAACGGACAGATTTGAGTGTGAGGAGATAATTAACGGCTCATTTTGAGCCTAATACCCTGAGACCACTTGCAAGTTAAAGAAATCAAAAGAAAAGGCTAAGATTGTACCTTTTAAGGATTTGTTTGGAGAGATTGGTCGGAGAAAGCACGAAAAAGGACAAAGAAATAAATGCTTCATCCTCTTCGGTGCCATTACCGCATCTTACATGCCTACGCCACCTCAAAATCAGCTATGGGACAGCAGGAGAGAGGGAGAAGGGTGAGGCAGCGCTAGGTTTAGGTGAAAACACTAGCCGCTTAAGAGGGTAATAATCCCCCTTAGGAGTCTGATTATTTGGAGAGGGAGTATTATATGTTTAGGCTTGGGCTAAGTCTAGGCAATTGGGCCTGGGCTTGGCCAGATGAAAAGAAAAAAAGGAAGGGTCCCTTCTGACATACCCATATACATACAATGTATACATATGTGCATACATAGTGTATATATATGTATACACAGTGTGTATATATGTATGAAGGGACAAAAGGCAGTCCAACAAACGGTTCAAACTAAAAATATCAATTATTAACCATGATATTTTAAGCATGATCAAATTAGGATGCAATTAATTTAAAACACGACTATTAAACCCATTTTTGCAGACCTGGCCTCAATTAGCTTTAAATCCTAATGATTTCTTGAAATTATAACCTTTTATCTAGCTAATTGTAAAAATATCCTTGACTAATCTTAATCTGATTAGTTATTTTAAATATAGCTTTATTTTGGTATTAATTAACCAATTAGAACTAATTTGCACTAATGACCTTAATGGATTTGCCAATGGATTCGGTCATCTCAATTAAAGCCACTAGGAGGCTAAATTTGTAAAAATGACCCCATCTCCCTAAACCATGAATTGGCCAATTCAAATGTGGTCATTTATGTAAAACCATTTAAATAATCAAAACCAATTTGCAAAATGACCTCTCTAATTAAATATCAAATAATTATGTAAACACATAGAATTAAAGGTTGATGGGTAAAATGGTCAATTCTTTTAATTATTCAAACACCTTTGATAAAAAATAGAAATAATTATTTATTAACTGATTTTTTCCTTGATTCAACAACTAAGTAAATAATTATTCAAAAATTGTTTTGCTTTTGATTAATTCTAATAATTCATAAATGTCATAAAATATCAATTAATTTCCACATAATTTATAATGCCCTGAAAATCTCTTTATCAATTTAAAAAAGGTAAAATATTATCCTGAATAATTTATAAAAATTATTTAGACCCTTTAAGATGCACAACTTATTTCATTTATTATCGAAGGACTCTAAGTAATTAGAGTAAATCACGGCATGTTAAAAATTAGGTGTCAACAACTTCCCCTTCGATGTTCAGGGATGGCCGGACCATCCCTGAGAAACGAAATTTGACTAACCCTAATTTTTGACGGACCCGACTTGTCTTACCCTTCAATTTCATGTAATTCACATATGCGGCCGGACCCTAGCTTCAGTAGTTTGACTTAATTAAAGACTTTCAAGTGATCTAGCAGGAAAGTCTCGAGATTTTTGGTGTTGAGATCGAGGTTTCTCCGGACGGTTGTTAGAGTGTGGCCGACTCTCTAGTTCTGAGCCCGCCTACATATCCCTGGTCTCTGGAAATCAGGCCAGATGTAGTTCGATTTGCTGGAGAAGAGTATGTCCCTTTTGTGGGAATACTTTCGGATTTCCCCTGTGTGTGTCCGACCGATCGCGATTTTTAATATAGAAAAATAAAACAGACAGATTGTGGCTAAGTCAGATATTGGATGGCTTCCAAGTCCTAGCCTCAGAGCTTAACTCTCATGGGCATCCTATCTTGACCGGCTGCGTAAGAAAATGTTCTACGTTTGCTCCGCAATTCGTCTGGATCTGGTTAAGCAAGTTGGCTCCTTTTTCGAGGCTGTGCACCTACTTTCGAAATTCGACAATATTGCAAATATTTTTTGGATATTTGTATGAATGACCCTCTCGGCAGTTTGTATGAATGGCCCTCTTGGCAGTTTGTATGAATGCAGTTTGTATGAATGGCCCTCTTGGCAGTTTGTATGAATGGCCCTCTTGGCAGCAGGAAAGTAAACGTGTAATGGCCCTCTTGGCAATTTGTATGAGTGGCCCTCTTGGCAATTTGTATGAATGACCCTCTTGGCAGCAAGAAAGTAAACGTGCAATGGCCCTCTCGGTGGTTTGTATGAATGGCCCTCTTAGCAACTGGAAATATGATAGAGATAATAGATATGACCCTTTTGGCTGGATAATCTTTCTTTTGTTCATTGTGTTGTATGACCCTTTTGGTCGAGTATGCCTTTTCGTCTTTGTCATGACCCTTTTGGTCGGATATATCTTTGTGCTTATTTACTGCGAACCTTTGGCCTAATATGTCTTGGGTGCTTATTCTCTATATGACCCCTGTAGTCAGATATGTGTTTTCCTGTTCATTTGTTGTGTGACCCTTTTGGTCGAATACTTCTTTGCTATTCATTTATTTTTTGTTGACCCTGTTGGTTAGATGTGACTTCATCGTTCATTCCTTTCATAACCCTCGTGGTCATCTAATGTCAGGTTGAGTTTGCTTCTTGTCTTTGATTGATGACCTCTTTGCTGCCTTGTTTAAAAAAAACCTGCATCCACAGAAAAATCATGAGTTTCCTAAAAGGCCGGTTAACGTTGCCTTCCTCCTGTCTGGTGCTTTCTTTTGATGCTCCTTCGATCCTTCTTGGGTTCGGCATTTCGAAAGATGGTTTTAGAGTGTTCTTATACTAATGGATAAATTTTGAAAATCTAAAGTAAAAGATTTAAAAAGTCTGTGCCGTTCTTTTTTAAAGCATTTTTTTGAAACATCTTTTGTCATGAGATGTGTCTTCGAACGAGGTCTTCTGGTTCTCCTAGAAGGTACAATTACTGACTTCTAAACTGGTAGAATTTTTTGAGATTTTTCTCGAAAAATTCTGCTCCAGTTTCTGGATCTGCTCCGAGCAGCCCATGCGTTGTCTCGTTATGCCGGAATTTTTTAGGTTCTCTCAAAAATTCTGCCTCAGTGTATGGCTTTGTTTTTCCATCTTCTTTGTCGATTGTTTCTGGTAGGAATTTTTGAGACCCCTCAAAAATTTTGCCCAGTGTAGAGTTGACGCCGGTTGACCCTTGTGTCAGTCCTTGTAGCTTGATCTCGTTGATTTCCCCTGCTTTGTTGTCTTTGAGGTTTCCTAATGGTTTCTTGGTTTTTCTTTTATGAAGAACGAGCTCGAAAGCGCCTAAGTATCCCGTCGAAGCAGGAATTCAGGTTGAACGTAGTTCGGGATAAAGTAACTGAGTTTGGGTTGTACTAATAATATGACCGGGTCCGATATGAACTGCCTACGTATCCCATTGTGGGGAAGTCAGGTCATTGCATAGTTCATTACATAGATAATTTGTTTTTACTGTTCTATTATAAGATATAATTACAAGCAAAAGATATGATTACAAAGAAATGCTACTGCGATTACAAGCGGATGGGATCCTAAACATAGTATCTCTTGAGTGCGTCTACATTGAAAGCTTTGGGCCACTCTTGTCCATCCATCTCGGCTAGGACTATGGCTTCTCCCGATAGAACCTTTTTGACCATATATGGTCCTTGCCAGTTGAGCGCAAACTTCCCCTTGTATTCTTCTTGATGGGGAAGACTCCCTTAAGTGCGAGTTGACTCATTTGAAAGAGTCGGGCTCTGACC
This sequence comes from Lycium barbarum, assembly GCF_019175385.1. Taxonomy (NCBI): domain Eukaryota; kingdom Viridiplantae; phylum Streptophyta; class Magnoliopsida; order Solanales; family Solanaceae; genus Lycium; species Lycium barbarum. The sequence goes on along the minus strand of NC_083348.1, from coordinate 49,733,865 downwards.
TGCTTGTTGAAGGCTCGAGGGATTCTTTGTCTATACAGTTGTGCATGGCATACCACCACTATTATGTTTTCATCTATCGTGGCCAGTTTCTCATAGCGGTTTCCGACCCATTCTGCATCATTCAGCTCTACCCCCTAGATTATTCTAAGAGGATGGATCTCTACCTCTGCGGGTATGACTGCTTCTGTACCGTAGCCAAGGAGGTATGGGGTTGCCTCGGTGGAAGTTCGGGTTGTCGTTCTGTATCCCAACAAAGCATAAGGCAACTGCTCGTGCCAATTCTTGTAGTTGTCGATAATTCTTCTAAGGATCCTGTTTATGTTTTTGTTGGCAGCCTCTACGGCCCCATTCATTTGTGGTCGGTAGGCAGTAGAGTTTCTATGGGTGATCTTGAATTGTTCATAGATGTACTTCATCAAATGGCTATTCAGATTGGCACCATTGTATGTGATGATGGATTTCGGTACACCGAAACGACATATCAGATTTTTTTTACGAAGTCAGCCACGACTTTCTTGGTTACTGATTTGTGTTAAGTTGCTTCTACCCATTTGGTAAAGTAATCGATGGCGACTAAGATGAAACAATGTCCATTGGAGGCCGGTGGCTCGATGGGTCCTATGACGTCCATTCCCCATGCCACGACTGGTCATGGCGAGCTCATCGCATGTAATTCTGTGGGGGGAACCTTGATAAGATCTCCGTGTATATGGCACTGAGGGCACTTCTGCACGAATTTGCACGAATCATGCTTCATGGTCATCTAGTACTACCCTGTCCTCAGGATTTTCTTAGCAAGGGTGAATCCATTCATGTGGGGTCCGCATGCCCCTGCGTGCACCTCTTTTAGCAATTTTGTATCCACTTCGGCGTCCACGCACCTGAGTAAACCAAGGTTTGTCCTTTTGTATAATATTTGTTTGTTCAAGAAAAAACCATTAGCCAACCTCCTGATGGTCTTCTTTTGATTTGCTGAACTCCCTGGGGGGTACTCCCCCTTCTCTAGGTATGTCTTGATGTCGGCATACCATGGTTGGCCATCCAGCTCGACCTCGACATGGGCGCAGTGAGCCGATTCTTCTCTCAATATAATCTCTAGAGGGTCAATGTGAGCACTCTCGGGATGCTGGACCATGGAGGCTATCGTAGCCAATGCGTTTGCAAACTCATTTTGAGCCCTCAGATTATGCCTAAAATCGATATTCTTGAATCTTCCGCAAAATCTTTGCACTAGATTTATATATTGGAGTATTTTATCATTTTTGGTCGCCCAATTCCCTTTCACTTGATTTATGAGCAAATCGGAGTCCCCGATTACCAATAACTCTTGTATGTTCATGTCTAGCACCATCCTGAGGCCGAGGACACATGCTTCATACTCCGCTAGGTTGTTGGTACACCTGAAGTTGAGTTTTACGGCCATAGGATAGTGTTGTCCTGTTTTCGATATTAACACCGCCCCGATGCCTGATCCTTTGTAATTGACTACTCCATCGAAGAACACTCTCCAACCTGAGTGTGATTTTGTCACCTCATCTTCCATAGCTATCACTTCCTCACCTAGGAAGAATGTCCGTAATGGTTCAAGTTCCTCATCGACGGGACTTTCTGCCAGCAAGTCAGCTAAGGTTTATCCGTTGATTGCTTTTTGCACTATGTATACGATGTCAAATTAACTCAGTAGCATCTGCCACTTTGCCAAATTCCCTATGGGCATCGGTTGCCGGAAAATATACCTCAATAGATCCATTCTAGATATGAGGTGGGTGGTGAACACTGATAGGTAGTGCCTCAGCTTCTGAGCAATCTTGGTCAGAGCACAACAAGTTTTTTGTACAAGCGTATACCGTCTTGCTTAGATAATAGATGACGTGCTCCTTTTTTCCTTCTTCATCGTGCTGGGCTAGCATGCACCCAAAAGCATTTTCTGATACTGACAGGTATAGTAATAGAGGACTCTCTTGCTTGGGTGGCACTAGGATGGGGGGATTGAAAAGATTCTCTTGATTTTGTCAAATTCCTCTTGGCATTCTCCCTTCCAATTTGTGGGAGCGTCTTTCTTGAGCAATTTAAGGATTGGCGCCATAATCACAGTTTATTGGGCTATGAACCTCCCAATGTAGTTTAACCTTCCCAAGAAGCTCATGACTTCTTTCTTGGTCTTGGTGGCGGCGACTCCTGAATTGCTTTCATTTTGGTAGGATCTGGTTCAATACCCCTATGGCTGCCTATGAATCCTAGCAACATCCCTGCGGGCACTCCAAATGAGCACTTTGCAGGGTTCAGCCTCAAATTAAACTTGTGAAGTTTGTCAAAGAACTTGTGCAAGTGCATGGTGTTCTGAGCTGTCCCTTGATTTTACGATGACGTCATCCACATAGACTTCAATCTCTCGATGCATCATGTCATGGAATAGGGTATTCATAGCTCTCATGTATTTAGCGCCAGTGTTTTTGAGGCCGAGCGGCAACACCCTGTAGTGGTAGACTCCCCAAGGGATGATAAAGGTTGTCTGCTCAGCATCTTCTTCGCTCATAAGTATTTGATGGTACCCGGCGAAACAATCCATGAATGACTATCGCTCGTGTTTGGCACAGTTTTCTATCAAAATGTGGATGTTTAGAAGGGGAAAGTTTTCCTTTAGACTATCCCGGTTGAGATCTCGGTAGTCCACATAGATTCAGATCTTTCCGTCCTTCTTTGGCACTGGAACTATGTTGGCCACCAAAGTGGGGTAAGATGTCACTTCCACTATTCCAGATTTGATCTGCTTCTGTACTTTATCTTTTATCCTGATACTTATGTCTGGCTTAAATGTCCGTGTCTTTTTTTTGATCGGGATGAAGCCCTCCTTGACGGGTAATATGTGAGCCACTGTTTCAGTGCTAAACACCGGCATATCTGCTTACAACCAGGTGAAAACGTCCACATATTCCTTTAACAGAGCTATGAGCTCCTCTTTCTGTAGAGCTCCCAAGTGAGCACTGATTCTTGTCTCTTTGACATCCTTTTCATCGCCAAGGTTGACTACCTCAGTTTCGTCCATGTTTGGCTTCTTCTTATCTTCTAATTCTTCCAATTCCTCTACCAGTTCTTCTAGCATCATTGTCGCCTCATCTTACTCCTCGTACTCCAGCTGACTATTTTCCTCATTTGTTTCGCAACATGTCATGACATTTTTGGTTGTTTTATTACAGTTATTACTGAAAAAGAGAGGCAAAGTAAAGGTAGGCTTATTCATTGTTTGTTATATATGATTAGTTATATTTTTCATTTTATTATCTAATAAGAATAGCAGTTTTGTGCAGACCGAGGCTTTTTCATTAATTCAAAAGTAATCGATTACAAACTGTGGTTCTGGCTCGGAAAAAGGCTGGACCATTTCCATTTTTAACCATCACGAAGAAATTTTAGAAAAGGCAGTCGTTCGGGCCTCAACCGACGTAACCGTTTTTTACCAAAAGATATTTTTAAGGAAAATCCATCTCTCTACCGAGGAGCCAAGAGGGGAGTAGATGTCCAATTGTTCACACGCACTCCTGGCCTCAGATTTCGTACAGTGAGCGCCTCCTGGCTTTTCTTAGTGATCGCGTAGCACCCTTCCTCTTGAAAGAACAACTCAAGACCTCTTCTTCATTCGACATCGTCGTTTTGTTGGAAATGACTGGTACAACCCCAAAATTGGCTGTGGTAGATTCCTTGTTCTAAGTTCTCTGTTGATAGCCTTTGTGAGCTCATCCTCGCTAAGAGCATACCCTAGACCGAAGCGGTAATTTTCTTTCGGGATTGGCACAAGCTCTGTTATCCCTTCAAGATCCCTTCCTAGGCCTTTTCCTATTTTAAAACCATTTCTCATCATGGTAGAGGCAATAACTTTATAGATTGCCGGCATTGGTCTGTTGACCTCCCCTTCTGAATGGGTGGCCCCAACGTATTCCACCACCTCGAAGTTTGATCTGTTGGGACTCGCTTCGATTGCTGGTATAATGTTGTAAGGACGCTTCTGAGTATCCTTCTCAGCTTCGACCATAATTTCCTAGCCCTGCCATTCAAATTTTATTGTCTGGTGCAGACTTGATGGGACCGCACAGACGGAGTGGATTCAGGTTCTTCCCAAGAGCATGTTTTAATTGGTAGTGATTATAATACCTGGAATTCTGCTGTGAAGGAGGCAGGTCTGACTTGGATTTGTGGGTCTATCTCTCCCAAGGAATCACTCAGGGGTCCATCAAATCCCTTGACGGTCGTCCCACTCTGGCAAATCTTGCCTATGTCACAGCCGAGCTTCGTTAATGTGGTTACGGGGCAGATGTTGAGGCCCAACCCATTATCCACAAGTACTCTCCCTACGGCCTTGTCGCGACATTCTAGGGTATAACATCCCGTGAATCCGTATGGAATATAAAAGCATTATACGAGTCGCTATGAACCTTATAAGTTAGGTTATGTTCACAATTCGGGACTTAGAAACCAAAACGGGGAGTGTTGGGAGGAAAAATCCCATTTCAACGGTAATTGGGGGATTTTACGACAAAAGTACGACCCGTACTCTGTGGGCGTTCTTTGGTCTTTGCAAATCTGAACTCTCTAGAAATTTTAGGGGAAGTATGGCCTAGATGTACGACCCGTACTTCAAAGGACGGGACGTCCTTTCTGCCCATCCTTTCCCTGTGTCTTATAAATTATTCACCATAAAATTCTTGGAAGTACGGCTTGAAAGAACGACCCCTACTTAGAATTACGTCCTGTCCTTTTTTGACGTAGTTCTCGTGCGTCCCTCAGAAACTATATAAACGTGGGTTCAGTTAATTTTGTCACTTTTCAGCTATTCAAAAACCCTAAGCACGAAAATTACTTCTAAAAACCTCCTATTTTAAGGTAGCAAGATAATCTAATTCAAGGGAATTTAAGCTAAGGTTTGGGTGATTCTCCTCTAGGAAAGTAATTTGTTGAATTACATTAAGGTATGTCTCTCTTTTGTAAACTTGTTTTGGATGTAGGTCTCTTTTAAAAAGCTCTTTATTGAATAAAAAGTTGAACTTTTCATGAATTGAAACTTTATTTCTCGCTTTAATTGCGGTTAATGTGCGTGAGGGGACAAGCCTACATTAAACCTAGTTTGTATCATACCCTAAGTACGTATATAAGGTGATAAAGGTTTTTCTTCTATAAGAGATGATCAATAATGATGGCTAAGGGTTGGTAATAATGTTTTCATGTTGAATTATGACATTGAAATCTCGGTTAAAGAAGTGTAAACATTTTCAAGACATTCTTTGAAATGATTTATCTTTACGATATGGCATAATGAACTTTAATGCTAATTGATGATGTGACTACCTTCAGACAAATTATGAATCAACTTCTATGCTATGAACTTTATTGTTGTGTTTGGCCTAGCTACTCGGGAGGAAGGGTAGCCACTATGGATCCTAGTGTGATAATTTTCTAGCCATTCGGGAGGAAGAGTGGCCACTGCCGGGTTCGCTACCTGGAGGCGGTTTATGCCTAGCTATTCCGGAGGAAGGATAGCCACCGAGAATTCATATTTCGGTGTGGTGCACTGTGTTTATGGAACCTCTACGGTCATCCCTTCGATGTGATTTATTCTTGGGCCTGTATTGGCATGTGTGATATTCTTATTCTTTCATGGATCTGTTGTTGATAATCATGATCAATTTGAAAGGCATATTTGAAAGTTGTAACTTGATAAGAGGCTTCTTAATCGGTTTTGATAATGCTTACTGAGATACACAAGTTGAATAACTGTTTTTACATTGATTTCACATGGTTTTCAGAACTGATTTCTTTAAGTATTATTGTACTCTATTTTCGTATTACTTGTTGTCCCCGAGATACTCGCTGAGTACAAAGTACTCAGGCATACCATTGTTGTTTTTTATGATATGTTAGGTAACGGAGAAGAGCAGGTTCTTGATAATTCAGGTGCTTAGGAAGGACTTGTTGTTGCTGCTGATTCAGTGAGCCCACATGTTCATTCTTGGGACACCCTTATTATGTTATTCATTACTTTAGCATTTTAGCGGGCTACCTCCCAATGTGTTAGACAATCATTCTTTATCTTAGAAGCTCCATAGTTTACGTTCTTGTGGGTAGTTGTCGAGTTGTTTACCTCTTGGGCATGTGTTACGTTTTGATTAAGATTTATCATATTAAAGACTTCCGCTGATTTAATTCAGATGTCCTTATTTCGTTTGAATTTATTTTATAAACTGTTGGAGTTGGATATTGAACCTGGCGGGTTAAAGTGTTATTATTGCATATTTTCGGTTCTTTCGATGTTGTTCATGACGTCGGATGCCGGTCACATCTAGGGTGAGTTTTGGGGTGTGACATAGGGTGATATGGAGGGCTCTGTTGTAAGAGGTCCCCTCAACTGGAAATTCCTCTTCGGAGAAGCATGTTTTGTGTTCCCCAATGATATGGGCCACTAGTCCGGTTACATCCTCACTGCTCGTACCAATCGGTACATGTGCATCATCCAATACCTTCATGAGGGCATACCTGTGTGACGGCGAGCTAGCCAATAAGGATAACACCAAGATTTAGGCCGGCATCTTCTTTAAGTGCTCAACAATGGAATAATCTTTTGGTTGCATGCGTCGCAAAAAATCTTCGATTTCTCCCTCGGTTATCGTCCTTTTCTGGATATTTTCTTCCCTTGTGGCGTTCTGGGCTAATTCTTGAGGAGCGTAGCATCTTCCTAAACGAGTCATGCCTTGGGTCATAGTTTCCTGCATAGTGATTGGCTTTTTCGGGTTAGGTACAATCTGTTATGCCACCTGGGCTATCATAGGTGCGGGAACCAAAGTCCTGAACATTGGTATAGCCTTAGGAACTCCCGGGCTGGGGATCAAGACTTTGAATTTGGTATGTTCCTAGAATGTGAGGGAAGCAACTGTCTGTTCAAGAGCCTCGATCATTTTGGGGGACAACGCTCTGCAAACTTTCCAGTCTTTATCTCTCTCTATCATGTGGACCCCGCTGTTTCCATGATTTGGCAGTGGTTTCGTATTTACATTGGGAGCTGCGGTTTCCAGGATGATTTCTCTTTGGTTGATCAGATCTTGGATTTTGTGTTTTAGGTTTATGCAATCTTCCGTGCTATGCCCATTTCCTCCTGAATGGTAGGCACAAGTCTGATCGGCCGGGGAGAACCTGCTACTGGGCTATGCCGGTTTTGGTGGGACTTTCTGAATCAACCCCGCAGTTAGTAGTCTCTCAAAAAGCAGAGCCCTCGGTTTGAGGAGCGTTATGAATTCTCTTACTGGCCTTTTTCAAAAGCTGGACGTGGAGCATCTCACACATTGGCGGCTGCACACGGGCTGCTTCGGCCCTCCACCTGCTGGCGAATTCTCTATAGTTCTCTGTTGATTTCTGTTTGACCTTCTCGAGGTAGTTGCGGTCTGGCACTGTTTCAACATTGAAACGAAATCTCTCCATGAGGATTCTATCATATCCTCCCAAAGGAGCCATTGGCGCATGTCTTGTGTGGCGAACCATTCGGCCGCTTCGCCGTCAGGCTACCACTAAATAGTTGCATTATCAAAGGTTCATTCTTTTTCACCCCGACCAACTTGTCGCAATACGAACGAAGGTGTGCCTTGGACTCCCCGTCCCGTTGAATATTTCAAATTTCAGAATTTTGAACCCTTCTGGAAGTCATCGTACCTCAGGCCTGTGGCCTTTCTTGCGGACCTGTTGGATTTTTCCAGTAACTCCTCCATCCTCCTCTCCATATCTTTCTCGCGTCTGTCTTATTCAACCCTGCAGGTCCTTTCCATTTTCTCATAATGATCCAATTCCTTGTGTCCCGGGGAGAATTCGTTTGGGATATTGGATGTGAAGAAGGACACTTGGCGAGTGGGATGGTTAAATGGGATAGTGTTGGTTTGCCCAGCCGATGTGGCTCGTGCGCGTGCTTGGCTTGTCGGATTGAAGAATACCGACTGAGGGATTCGGTACGAAGGGACCGAGTGGGTGGTTCCTGGAACTTGGGCATTCTCAACTGGTGGTGGGGTACAGTAAGAAGGGCCAGCATGGTTCGGATTGGCGGCGTTTAGTGGGGATGGCATGGTTTCTGGTGGGTAAACAGGAAAATGGTCGGGTACTGGAGAGCTCAACGAGGGAAAGAGAGGAGGGGGCCTCCTTCTTTCGGGGGATGTACTTTCTCATCATTGGCCACTTCCCTTTTGGCTACCTTCTCTTGGAGAGGGGCAATGGTAGTTAACAATGTTGGAATCACATCCTGCTGGGATGCCGCTTCCTGTGAATCCTGGGTGACTCCGTTGCGGAGAACGAGCTCATTTCTTACTTCTTAGGGGGTACCAATCATTTTGTCTTTTCCTTTTTCCGAGAGGGATGGTAACGCGGCCTTAGATTTCATGAAGTATGCTAGCTTTCGATGCCACACTAATCGGCCCCTTTTCTTTAGGATAAGAATAACTCAACAGTAAAGAAAGTTAGTTTTTGGACATCAAATATAAAGGGCAAGATATCACATACGGGTATTTAAAGCGCAAGTAACACACGAGTCATATATTGAAGCTTGAGTACTTTTGATCCGATGTTCTAAAGGTTCGGATATTACGGGCCTTTTATGTTTGGGTGGATCTTGGACTGGTGGTTTTGCGGTTGACAACCCTTCGACTTGCCATAAAAATTTAAGCAAACGGAGGAGTTATAATTTAAATCATGAAGGGACCGAGTCTTACGTAGACTGCCTACGAATCCCTCCGGGGGGAAATCAGGCCCTACGTAGTTCAATTACAAGAGAAGGGTATACATTGCTTGCTAAATATCCTTTGGCTAATTGTAACTACAGGCACTCCCGGACCAGGCTCGGCTAGGGCTTCCCGCATATCCCTTCATAGGGACGTTAGGTCGGTGTGGTTCCTTCATATTTATGAAGGTGGGGGTAACATTTGTGCAAAAGAAGAGGACACCTAATATCTACCCAAAAGTATAGCTCTGCAATTCGTTGTCCTTACAAACATGCTCTCTTATGTCGATCTGTCTCCTCAAAGCCAAAGTGGGAGTAGAACTAAGATCTGTCCGGTCCTGACCATATTTTCGAGCTCAAGTTTAAAGGTATGGCACTCTTCAATGTCATGTCCCCTGGGTCCAGTATGGTATAACCAGAACTTGTTTCTATTGGGTCCTAACGGTTCGGGCTCGTAGACAGGTTCCATGGGTATGATCTCGTTCAACGAGGCCAAAGTAGAGAAAAGGCGAGCGTATGATTCTTCCAAAACTGTGAAATCGTACCGCCAGACCTGAGTCTCGGGGCTAACTCCCTCTCCTAGGATAATAGGATCATGGACCAGCAAGGTATGCGGCCCCCACAAAGTCCCGATGATCTTGTCTTCAATCAAACTAACAATCCTCTTTCTCAACACCAAACACTCGTTCAAGGTATGGCCAGCCTGATTAAGGCGGAACAGGCATCTTTTTTAGGCGTATGCTAAATCAGGAACCGACAGCCTAGCCTTAGTGGTGCAATCCATCCCGGCGGCCATCATTTTTCTAAATACTTTCTTGAAAGTGACGGGCAAAGGAGTGACTCTGAATGAGGAGGATCAGGCTCTGAAGGCTATGCTCCACGGAGCGGGTGTAGGAAGATTTTCCCTTCCAGAGTTTTTCGGTGCCATAATAGCGGCAGCAGGCATCAGCATCGGCGAAGGTGTATAGAAATCCGTTCCCTCCTCAGTAGGGGTATAGTACCCAAATTCGTCATCTGGATTATTCCCTTGAAACTCGGGAAACATATCAAATGGGTTCTCTCCTCCTTTGGCCCTCATGTCGACAGGCCCTGTTTCTTCCATGTCTCGAGGTTCTTCCTCTTTCTCCTCTGGTTTTTCTTCTTCCTCCTCCGGCTCTTTTTCCTCAATGGGCTCAGGATCCTTTTCTTGGGGCTCTGTTCCTTCTTGTGGGTCCAATGCGAACACCTATGGATCCGACCCGGCTCTTTGTTCCCTATTTATCCCCTCCGAGGTTCCTTCCCTGGGTGTTACAGGCCTTCTCTCTAGTGGTCTATAGTTTAGTACCAATTCCCTCACCTCTTCAGGGACATTTCCATAGCATTGCTCTTGGGGTTTGCCTTCCGGCGGGTTCTCAACAATGGCCAGTAATCCGTCTACCTCCTCAATTTTCTTTCCTATTTCCTGGAGGTGTTTTTCTATCTGCAACACCTTGTCCCGCAGCTTCTCAGCTGTATCCCCCAAAGTCCGCGCTTGCTGCCCTCCTTGATTCGCCATCGTAAGTCAACCTTTACTGGAGATAAATTCGAGTAAGTTTTAAACCTCGTGGTTTTTCTTTCGGATATGTAGTTTAGATCGTCGGACCAATTGCACTCAAGCTTTAATATATGACCACACACGTAGCAAGTAGTCATGTGAAGCACGTAGCAGGCAAGCACGTAATTTATAGAGTCATCATGATTTAATTAATAATAGTAGTAATATCTTCCCCGAAGGGATTACAAAAGTGATGACAAAACTCACACGGGGCTTATAATAACTAAAGAAGCAAATCAGGGAGGTCTTACAGCGGCTGATGTCGAGGCTTGTCTTGTCTTGGCCTTCTTGACCCTTCGAAGGGTGGTCTAGATACTAAGGCGTGCTTGATATATCTCCATCCTGACAATCACTGGGTCTGTTTCCTCCATGATCCTAGCTAAATGCTCATCTGTACCCTCTAGGAAATCTTTTATATGCTCTTCTTCTTGGACCTCTTGGGGAGGTGCGGGCCCTGGTATGAACGTACGAGCTAAGTGTCCCAGTAGCCAGGCATGATACCCTGGGTCACATCCTGCCTCGAACCTGTCTGGAGCTAAAGTGTCTGGGCTTCAACTCACGCGGCCATTCCATTCCTTGAGAATTTTACCTGCGTTCTTGATTTTCTATTATGTGTGCTCAATGATGAACTGCTCGGGGTTCCTTACCTGAGGTATCACTTGCCTCCTACCAAATTGCCTCAAAACCCGAGATGGATAATAAGGACGGATCCCTCGAACCCCAGCTAGTGGCACGAAGGGGAAATTCTTGCCTCGAACCACCATATTCTCAGATATTAATTCAGGAAACATCCAATGGATCTGATCCTCAGTCAAATCGGTGAAGAAATCAATCCAAGCATTTTTGGACATAAACCCGAGAGTTGGGCAGTAGTCTATGAGGCGGTCCACCCTGTTCTATCGACTCCAACCCTGAACCTCCTTGACCATGTTGATATGTTTGATAATCCACCATTGTAACAACAGATTACATCCTTGGAAATATTAGAAATGGTTCCGGCATTTATCTAGTGCTCGAAAGATATCGGCCAAGATGATGGGAGCCAAGTCAAAGTATCTTGTTTCTTGGTCCTTGGTTATGCCATAGAAGATTGCATGGGCTAGATAGATCACCCAGGTGTCTATGGAAAATGATATCCTGTGGAAACACCATGGTGCCTAACAAGGCTAGGGCGAAGGCTAGAGGCATAACAGTTTTCCATTCTTCTCGACTCTTGAATTCCCTTTGATATAGAGTATACTCAGTGAAATCCCCAAATCTCCGGTATAGATCCCTAAAGGCTATGGTGGGTCCTTGTGCCCAAGATGCCTTAGTTAAGGTAAGAAACTTCATGATTTGGCCGACGGTGGGCTTTTCAGAAATAACAGATTTTGATCTGGCTTGTGTCGCCTCCTTAGACAGGTTTCATTACTATCTATGGCATCCCTAGTTTCTTCTGGGGTCGGGGTCATCTCAATATCACCAAAACGGAACAACATTTCTTTGTCATCCCAATACCCAGCCAATACCTCTATCAGCTCTGGGCGGCCCTTCATGGTCATGATAGAGGGTACGTGTCCTAGGGTGCAACTAATTGTTCTCTGGTAGGCATCACCCAACCATTCATACCAAGCTCTTAGCAATTCTGGAGCCTCGGTGACTATGTCAAAAAGGGTTCTATGCTCCATCTACAAAACAAAACACGGTTAAGATTCCCCCATCCCCCTAGGATCAATGGTTCATCACATAGGCACAAACATGCTTCCACATAGCACATAAATGAGATGCGGTATTTTTCGGGCCATAGACCGTCCGAACACAAGGTAGTCTCTCTTAATGAGCCTCAGGTAGGTCTGAGATACCCAAGGCCCATCTAAGTATAAATGCTCTCATTTAGTAGGGATTTGACTTAGCTTTATCCTAACTTTTACTAGAATGGGTTTTTACGAATGACCGAGAACCCAAACGGACAACTAGGGCTGAACCGTTAGGACTGTTGGACGTCCGTGAACCAACCCCACCTTATAACGGTTCGAAAAGAAATATTTGGTTTTATACTGAACGAACGACAGCGTGCTCCGTGAAGTCGCCTTTGGAACAAAGTGTAAAATAAATGCCACGAGTGGCGGAGTTATGATATGCATGCAATGACAGTTAATAATTGCGAGAAAGTAAACACATAGACAGTTAAGGCAAATATACTCCTATTGTATTGGAATCCTTAAAGTTAGAACCTTTAAGTCTCCAGCGGAGTCACCATCTGTAATGGTTCGCATTTATACGGGTGCATAAAAGCTACTACGAACTTGTTGGTGCTCTTTGGGAATTTCTTTGAAAAGTGTGGCCACCTAATTTTTAGGTAATTAGAAAAATCGAGGGTGAAGGGTTTATTCAAATACCGTGAAAAATTCTTCGTAATCCAGAGTTCCAGGTAAGGGTTCTAATGATCCCCTGGGGAAGGTGTTAGGTACCCCAGTATTAAGGATCCGTACTATACGATTGACCTTCGAATTCCAATGTATGAGTATTTGCATGAACTATTTGTTTAGTGTTTATTCCCGGAAAAATCTTTGTCATTTGCATATTACTTTTTGTAAAAAAAAAAGAAAGGTTTTTGAACATGTTCCCTTTATATATAGGGTACTTGGATTTGGATTTACAATATCCGGGTGAAATAGTCTCCCTTTATATATAAGGGTGGTATATTTTTTTTGTAAATAGAGTAGAAAAGTTGTCATTCTTTTATATATATGTCGTATATTAGAAAATAGAAAATTGTCATGGTTTAAGTACATAATTTTGTCCATGCTTAACTCATACTTTGGTCGACCCGTTTAATACGTTTGGAGTGCCTTATCTAAGAACTTGTATATACGAATGTTTTGGTTTGACGCGTATTTTATATTTAAGAATGTACATCCTTTATAAATCTAAAATCGGTCTCGGGTTTACATCCAAACTTATAATTTCCCCGTTAAAAAGGTCAGTCCATTTTCTAGGCTTAGCCCAAACAAACTCATGTGTGAAAATTTTGTTTAACAAGCTTATGTTACAAACCCCTTTTTATATCTGAGAGGGCTTTGGCCCAAAAAGTATTTTTATTATTGGTTTGGTTGGACTTGGCCCATTCATGGGTCCTTATCATCTTTTTATGAAAAGAGAGCAAGTCAGCGGGATCAGCCAAAAAAATGTTTGCTAGTTTTGTTATTTGGATTAGGTCCAAATCAATTTATCCTTATTCTTGGTTTGGATTCTGAGAACTTGGTTTAATTTTTAGAAAATGTGTGTGCTTTGTTTTCAAAACCCAGTCCGCTTTGCTTACGAAAAAGCCATTTACAACCTTTTGGTTCTAAAAATTCCTTTTATTTCTTGTTAGCATGCGTTAAAAAAAATAGTTTGTTGATTATTCATTTAATTTTGGCGAAATCATTATGCTAAATCCGGATTTTGAAAGTGGTTTTGGGGACTTAAAGTCAATCTAAACGACGTAAGTACTGTTATCCTAAGATGACGAGTCATACAATAAGGATTCCACTATATGAGTTTTTTTACAAGTTTTTTACAAATACACACAAAGCTCAAATGAAGGAAATGGAAATAAAATAAAGGAAAGAGAAAGACTAGGGGCGTACCAAGCCCCTAGTTGGCCATTTTCACCCATGGCTGGGCCTTCTGCGTGCCAAGCTACTCAATTCTACCTTTGCAGACTCGATATCTTCAGAGAAAGAATTTTGCTTATTGGGCCTGAGGCCTAATAGGCAAGCTGAAGGGGAAAACGGAAAAGGGACCCAGTTAGTTTATAATTTTATGAACTTATCACATGTATAACCATGAACATATATATCAAACTCTTGCAAGTTACATAATTATGGCATTTTTTATTATGTTATTGGTTTTACTGGTTGAGACCTTCAAAACACAAAGGGAAAAACAGTCGTCACCACCTGTATTCCCGACGCCGCACAAGTTTCCAAAGGGTGTAACCCCAGGCATGGCTGGACATCGGGGAGTGGCTAAGACCTATCCCCAAATCACCTCGACTCCCCAAACCAGTATTGCCAAAGAATAAATCAAACTCCCATAATTATGCTAAAGTATCACTACATGTGGAAATAATTTGATTCACAAGCACCCTAAAAATATACTTAAGGCCATAGTAAGGGGACCAAACAGATATTACAATATGATTATATAAGATAACAAAATAACTCCCAAAAAGAGAAACACTTAATCGTAAGAAGGCCTAAAACAGAACTGTCCCCTTTTTCATTTATATATGTCATGTATGAGACTGATTTGTTTACTCATATACACCTAATACATCCAGGATATACCCATATGAGGTGTATATCAAATGTATATCATTCGTATACCCTTCCCTTTTTCCACAAACCTGTACATGCCTTATGTATCCACCCTCTAAGCCCCTGTCCCTAAAGCCCATGGCCCAATGAGTCATTTAATTACACCTATATTTAATTAAAGGTCTGAAATTTAGAAGTCCTCTGTTTCCATCTCTCCTGAGTCCACCCCCCCCCCCCCCTCCATATATACCTATGGTAAATCAGGTAGTACCCTTACCCTCTTAGATCTCTTCAAATTTCCTAATCAAAGCATATCAAACCTAAATTAAGGCACACTCAAGTCCAAACTAATCAGCTGAGAATCTTGTGAGCTATTCTCATAAGTTGGTATGAACTCCAATTTCTGGCAATTTATAGAACAAGTACTTAAGTTCACCTAGACAACTTCATTGTTAGACACTGCCAGATAGCAAAGGCACATTCACAAATAAAGAAAGGCCATAGGAAAGGGTTGTCCATATCAATCAAGAGGCAACTGTAACGCTTCGCATTTTTGCGCGCGGGGGGAGGGGGGTTAGTGCTCGGAAAAGCTACTTCGAATTCGTTGGTGCTCTTTCGGACTTTGTTTTAAATGAGTCGCCACCTAATTTTTAGGAAATTAGGAAAACCAGTTTTGAAGGGTATATTCATACACCGTGAAAAATCCTTCATAATCCAAAGTTCTAGGTAAGGGTTCTAGTGATCCCCTAGGGAAGGTGTTAGGCACCCTAGTATTAAGGATCCGTGCTATACGGTTGATCCTCGAATTCCAATGTGTGAGTATTTGCATGAACTGTTTATTTGATTTTATTTCCCGTAAAAATCTTGTCATTTTTTGCATATCATTTTGAAAAGAATTGAATATATTCCCTTTATATATAGGGTATTTAGATTCGGATTTATGATAACCGGATACAACTAGTTCCTTTTATATGTAAGGATAGTAGTTTTTCTATAAAAGATCAAAAGTTTATTTATTTTTATAATCTGGGGTGAATAGGTTTTGTTCATGCTCGACTTATATATGGACCGGGTTAATCCATTTAGTACATTTCTAGAACATCCTTATCCAAAACTTTACAATTATGGGTGCATAAAATTTGAACGTTTAGTTTATCCAAAGAGGTATTTCATGATTTTGGACATATTGAACATTATTCTTTGAAAAAAAAAATGAATTGAGTTTATAAGTCAAATGACTTACATATATTTGGTTTTTTTTTTAAAATAGATGCTCGTCATTTTCTTCTGGGTAAAGTCCCAGATTTACTAAAAAAAAGTTTTGAAATTCATTTGTTTTATCAACCATTTCTGGCCCAAGTACGTCATTCATTTATTTCTGAAATGTGGGCCTTGGCTCAAATTCCCTTAATTGTTAACTTATACAAAAAAGTCAAATGGGCTCTGACCCCAAAAATGTTTCAACCATTTTGTTTTAACGGAAAAGTTATATGGCTCTGACCTTTGGAACACTTGGACCGTGTATTTAAAAAACTTAGGTAGCCTCTGGCGCAAAAAATACTATATTTTGTTTACTCAAAGCCCAGAAAACGTGTACATTTGAAAAGGAATTTATCCAACTTTACTAGTCCTCTTACGTTTTGAACGCTATATCATACTATTTTGACCTTGAAACCCTCTTCGTCTTATTATTGATTAAAACAGACGCAGTTTGCTTCCCATTTTAAGTTTCAAAATCAATACGTGTTGTTTCCCAGATTTTTTAAAAGAATTTTTTTATGGATCTAAAGTCATCTAAACAGCATATGCACCGTTTGCCTAAGATGCCTAATTTGAAACATAACCGATTCCAATAATGCTGTGTGTTTTTACAGGTATGAATACAATATAGAAAACACTTAAAGCAGGTAGAAATGGCATGAACAATATAAGGAAGGTAGACTAGGGGTGTACCAAACCCCTAGTAACCATTTTCACCCATGGTTGGGCCTTCATGTAATTTTTACCCATGACTGGGCCTTCCATATATTAGCTTCCCTGTTTTTGTTTCTTCCCAGACTCAACGAATTTGATGGAATTTCCCTATTGGGCCTTTGACCCAATAGGGTGGCTGGACCTTGACCCAAATAGCCATGCAATGAAGAGGGAAAGAAACCAAGATCCCGGTTAGTTTATATTTTACTGATCTTATCATATGTATAACTATACACATATACATAAACAGTGTCCTATTCAGTTACAAATCCTATCATATACTCAAATATCCATATATACAAGCATAATATCCTATTTATTCACAAGCTCACATAATGTGCCTATGTATTTCCATGTCCTTAAACTCATCTCAAAACGTGGGTGGTGGGAAGTGTTACATCTCTCATTTTCATCGTAAGAAATCCTATAGTTTCCTAGTTGAGTAAGACCTAATGGAGATCTGTACCCGAGTTTTGAGATATTAAGTATCTTACCCCGTGTACCAGAGTACCAGCATGTGTTCCTTGCAATTTATAGGATTATGAGTTAAACGAATCGAATTTATGCGAAATAGAATGACTCAGAAAAAAATCTGCAGACACCAGTCATTGTCGACGGACCGTCATTCCTTACCATTAACCATGAGATCATCTCGGAATCTCCGGGTGGAAATCGACGGAGCAAGTCGACGGGCCATCGACACGACGACGAGCCGTGGACCCACCGTCGGCTCGCACCACTCGAACCTTCTAGTTTCCTCCATATATATTTGACCCTCACGTTTCGCTCTCATTATTTTTCCACTTCCAAAATTAGAGAAAGTCCTAAAATATTCCTTTTAATATTTTCCATCATCATAGTGAAAACTTAGCAAGATCCGAGCCCCGTAAACCTGAACTTGTGAAGGGAAAGTTGCTCTTAGGGTTCTATTGGAGTTTTAAGCTTTGGGATTGGAGTTGAAGTTTGATTTTTGGAACCCTAGACTTCTCGACGTATGTATATGATTCCTACCTTTTGTGTTTAAGCTAATAAGTTTTAGTAGTTTTAAGTAAAGAGGATTATAGTTATAAAAGTAAGTTGAATAAGGGTAGAGTTGGACTTGAGGGCTATTTGAGGAATGATTTGGAGTAGAATTGATTATATTTTGATATGTAAGTATTGATATCGTTATTGTTAGTATTGTTGTTGATAGTTAAGTTAACTTGGAGATGGAGGGATTATTGAGTTATGAAGGAGATGTTGCCCGAACCTCGTTAAGTCCATTTTTCACTTGAATTGGATAGTAAGTGTTATGAAGGGACTAATTATGGTCTATGCTGTCTTGATTGTTGACTTACAAGTTCAAGAAGTAGACGTTGGACAATTAGATAAGCTTCAAGGTACGTTAAGGCTGTCCTTTTTTTACTTTTGGCATGATCTTTACAATTCGAACGAACAAGTGAGCGAGCGAAATCTAAAGACTCTACTCTTTGATGGTATAGGATTCATCGTATCCTTGATTCCTTGTGTTCATATCCATGACTTCTATAGATCTTTTGTTATATAGAGTAATCCGGAGTATATCTTTCATGAGTCTTTCACACATTATATATATATATATATATATATATATATATATATATATATATATATATATATATATATATATACAAATACACACACACACACACACATATATGTACACCTATTTTCTTACACCATGCCTACATGGCCGAGCAGCACCACTACGGTGGGCGGCATATGGATGATGATATATGCTTACACCGTGCCTATATGGCCGGGCAGCACCACTAGTCGGCGGCGTAAGATGATTACTGTTCTGGACGCGGGATGCCCGGATGCAGGATTATATGAGATATGGATCGGGCCGTACGTTCCTCGACACTATTATATGATATATGGATCTGGTTGTACGTTCCTCAACATTATCAGTTATATTATTATCTATGCATGTCATGCACCGTAGAGGTGTCTTCAATCATATAGATGTATTCAGACAGTCAGTTTGTTTATAAGTTTCAAATTTCTTTCATGATTCATATATATATATGATTCATATATATATATATATATATATATATATATATATATATATATACATATGTTACTCTTATGCCTTGCAGACTCAGTACATTATCCGAACTGACTCCCCTATTGCTCGGGGGACTGCGTTCATGCTCGTAGGTACAAATAGACAGACAGGATGTCCAGCTCAGTAGGACTCCCATCCAGCGGTGGTTAGTGTGCTCCACTTGATCCGAAGTTGCGGTTTATTTTGGAATGCCATGCTCTTGAGATGTATATGCATATGGGTATGACGAGGCCCTGTCCCATCCGGCATATGGGTATGACGGGGCCCTGTCCTATCCTTTCTACAAATTTTATTCCATTAGAGGTATGTAGACAGTTATGTGCAGATGACTTGTGAGGTAGCCTTATCGGCTCCCATTCTTTTGTGTATGGTCCATGTGGCAGCCTAGTTGGCTTGCATTGTTATCTTCAGTATAAATATATAAATTTTCATGATGCACAGTTCCTGATATAATTCTTCCATAACTCAGTTAATTCGGATTGGGTTGCTTGTGGGCCCTTATTATGTAATGTTGTCCAGGTATGAGTAAAGGGGTGCTTGGTCACTAGAGATAAGGCACTCGTCGCGGCCCATCGGGTTGGGTCGTGACAGAAGTGGTATTAGAGCAGTTCCATCCTAGGGTTGTCTACAAACCGTATCTAGTAGAGTCTTGTTTATGGGTGTGTCGTGCACCACACTTATAAATAGGAGGCTACAGGATATTTAGAAAATTGCCATTCTTTCTCTCTTAGGTCGTGCGATAGAGCCGTGTGTTAAGAGTTCGCTTCCTAATAGTTTGTTCTGATTTCAGCGATGCCCTGCAGGAAAGCTACAGCCGCCCAGAAGGGCAAGGGAGTGGCTGGTGAGGCCACCAGCCGTGCTCAGCAGCCTAACTGGGCTCCAGGTGAGTCCCAGAGTGAGAGCCCATCCCAGACTTCGCATACACCGCCTCCAGCACATGCCCCTAGTTCCTTAGCCAGATGCACCGGGCCAGGATATGTTGGATGCTATACAGCTATTGACCAGATTGGTAGGCGCTCAGGCACAGCGTCAGGGAGTTAGTGATGATCAGGAAGACCGAGCGGGCAGCGCGAGTGTTAAGACTTTTCTTGGGTTAGACCTTCTAGAGTTTTCTGCGTTGAAGCAAAATATGGATCCTCAGGACTTTATTGATAATATGCAGTGGACTTTGAGGGTTATGCATGCCGATGAGGTCGATTCAGTGGAGCTAGCATCTTATAGGCTCCATGATATTGTAGTACAGTGGTATCATGCATGGGAGCTGTCTAGGGGAGAGAATGCTCCTCCAGCTGTTTGACGAGAGTTTTCAGATGCATTTATTCGTCATTATTTACCACCAGAAGTCCAACGGGCCCGAGCAGATAGATTCTTGCATATTGAGCAGGGCTGTATGAGTGTTCAGGATTATTGTGTACACTTTGACTCTTTGGCTAGATATGCTCCAGCCATGGTGGCTGAGATGGAGGACAGAGTTCATCGCTACGTGGCGGGTCTAGGGCCACATTTGATAGATGAGTGTACGACAACTGCATTACAGCCGGGCAACGATATTTCCTGTATACAGGCATATGCGCAGAATTTAGATGATCGAAAGTGCTAGTGGAGGACAGAGCGTGAGCATGACCGGGGCCATGATAAGAGGGCCAAATCCTTAGATATTGCTGGTGAGTTCAGGGGAGGAAAGAGACATCAACATTTTTGGTATTCATTTCATTTAGCAGGGAGTGCACCTCCGCGGTTTTCAGGCCCTAGATTTGATCGGTCTTCTTATTCAGGAGTGGGCCAGAGTTCTAGGGCATCAGGTTTTCAGCATAGACCAGAGTTAGGTCAGATGAGACCACCTGTATCGCGGTGTGCCCAGTACGGTAGATTAAATTCCGTACAGTGTCGATTTGGGTCGAATGCTTGTTATTCTTGTGGCCAGCCAGGTCATGTGATGAGGGAGTGTCCGTCGAAGAGTGGTGTAGGGATTGTCCAGCCTACAGGTTCCGTAGCTGGTTCCTTTTGGTCAGTACGCCCTTCATGGAAAGTTCCTCAGACATCAGCGGGACGTGGTAGAGGAAGGATTGGAGCCTCTAGCTCGAGTGGGCCTCAACACCGTGTTTATACATTAGTTGGAAGACAGGATCGTGAGTCGTCTCTTGATGTAGTTGCAGGTGTACTATCAGTTTCTTCTAATGATGTATACGCACTGATTGATCTAGGTTCCACCTTATCATATGTTACCCCATTTGTTGCTAGCAAGTTTGGGATAGAGCTGACTTGATTGAGCCATTTGAGGTGTCTACGCCAGTTGGTGATCCAGTCATAGCTAAGCAAGTATATCGAGGTTGCGTTGTGAAAGTTTGTAATCGCCATACTCTAGCAGATTCGATTGAATTAGACATGATTGATTTCAATGTTATTATGGGCATGGATTGCTTGGCTTCCTGTTATGCTAATGTTGATTGCAGAACAAAGATAGTTCGATTCCAGTTTCCCAACAAGCCAGTCTTAGAGTGGAAGGGAAATGCTGCTTCACCGAGGGGTAGGTTTATTTCCTACCTTAAGGCAAGGAAGATGATCAGAAAAGGGTATATTTATCACCTAGTTCGAGTTTAGGATGTGCAAGCAGAATCATTGACCCTTCAGTCTGTCCCTGTAGTCAATGAGTTCCCAGAGGTATTTCTAGATGAGCTTCCGGATTTCCACCAGAACGGGAGATTGATTTTACAATTTATCTATTTCCAGATACTCAGCCAATATCTATCCCTCCTTATAGAATGGCACCTGCGGAGTTGAAGGAACTGAAGGAGAAATTGCGGGATTTACTCGAAAAAGGCTTTATTAGGCCCAACACATCGCCGTGGGGAGCGCCGATATTATTAGTAAGAAAGAAGGATGGCTCTTTGCGAATGTGTATTGATTATCGGCAATTGAATAAAGTGACTGTAAATAATAAGTTTGTGCTTCTGAGGATTGATGATTTATTTGACCAGTTGCAAGACGCCAAATATTTCTCGAACATAGATTTGAGGTCGAGATATCATCAGGTTAGGGTGAAGGAAGGAGATATTTTGAAGGCGGCATTCAGGACTAGATATGGCCACTACGAGTTCCGTGTCATGTCATTCGGGTTAACTAATGCTCCAGCTGTATTCATGGACCAGAAGAATATTGTATTTAGACCCTTCCTAGATCTATTCGTGATTGTGTTTATAGATGAGATTTTAGTTTATTCGCCGTCAGAGGCTGATCATCCAGATCATCTACGTGTATTTCTTGGAGTTCTTCGAGATAGAGAACTATATGCGAAGTTTTCTAAATGTGAGTTCTAGTTGAACTCTGTGGCTTTTCTTGGTCACATTATTCAGATGAAGGCATTAAAGTGGATACTCAAAATATTGAATCTGTGAAGAATTGGCCAAGGCCCACGACACCAATGGAGATACGTAGTTTCTTAGGCCTAGAAGGGTATTATAAAAGGTTTATGGAAGGATTTTCTTCTATTTCAGCACCATTGACCAATCTGACTCAGAAATCAGTTAAGTTTCAATGGACGGATGTATGTGAGGGGAGTTTTTAGATATTGTAAGACAAGTTTACTTCAAAACCCGTCTTTACTCTTCCAGAAGAAACAGAGGGTTATGTGATATATTGTGATGCTTCAGGTATTGGTTTGGGCTGTGTATTATTGCAACATGGCAAGGTTGTTGCTTATGCTTCTTGACAACTGAAGCAGTACAAAAACAACTATCCAACTTGTGATCTAGAGTTAGCCGCAGTGATCCATGCTTTAAAAATGTGGAGGCACTACCTATTCGGTGTCCATGTTGATATCTATACCGATCACAAGAGCCTCCAGTATATCTTCAAGCAGAAGGACTTAAATTTACGTCAAAGGTGATGGCTAGAGTTTCTAAAGGAGTGCGACGTGGATATTCTGTACCATCTTGGGAAGGCTAATGTAGTAGCTGATGCTCTTAGTCATAAATCAATGGGTAATTAGTCACATATGCAGCCAGAGAAAAGGGAGATAGCCCGCGGAGTTCGCCAACTAGCCAGCCTTGGAGTTCGGCTGTTAGATTCAGGTGATACAGGAATTATGATCCAGGATGCAACGATGTCATCTTTGCTAGCAAAAATAAAGGAACGTCAATACGAATATCCTGTTCTAGTCCATTACCGAGATACGACACATCAGAAAGAAAAGACACCCTTTGTAATTATAGGGGATAGAGTACTCAGGTATCGAGGTACATTATGTGTTCCTAATGTTGCAGGACTTCATCAATAGGCTATGGGAGAAGCTCATTATTCTAGGTATTCCATTCACCCAGGCACAACAAAGATGTATCATGATCTCAAGGAAGTTTATTGGTGGGATGGAATAAAAAGAGACATAGCAGAATTTGTCACTCAATGTCCAAATTGTCACCAAGTTAAGATAGAGCACCAGAATCGCGGAGGTTTATTACAGGATATGTAGATTCCAACATGGAAAGGGGAGATAATCAATATGGATTTCATTACAGGGTTGCCCCGCACTTCGCGAAAGTATGATTCAATATGGGTCATAGTTGATAGGCTTACAAAATCAGCCCATTTCATACCTGTTAGAATTACTTATTCAGCTAAAGATTATGCAAAGCTTTATCTTAAGGAGATTATACGACTTCATGGTGCTCCTACAGCCATTATTTTCGATAGAGGGGCGCAATTCACCACCAATTTCTGGAAATCTTTTCAGAATGGATTGGGGACTCAGGCGAGTCTTAGTACTACATTTCATCCACAGACAGATCGACAAGCGGAGCATACGATACAGACACTTGAGGACATGCTGAGAGCTTGTGTGATTGACTTCTGAGGTAGCTCGGATGATCATTTACCTCTTATTGAGTTTGCATGTAATAACAGTTACTATTGCAGTATTCAGATGGTTCCTTATGAGGCTTTGTATGGGCGGAGATGTAGATCACCTACAGGATGGTTTGATGTTGGAGAAAATCAGTTAGCAAGCCCAGATTCAATACATCAAGCAATTGACAAAGTGAAAGTAATTCAAGAAAGGTTACTAGCGGCGCAGAGTCGACAGAAATCCTATGTAGATAATCAGCGGCGCAAGTTAGAGTTTGAGGTTGGTGACTGGGTTTTCCTGAAAGTTTCACCTATGAAGGGAGTTATAAGATTTGGCAAAAAGGGTAAGTTAAGCCCTTGATACATTGGGCCATATAGAATTATTCGTACGGTGGGTAAGGTGGCATATGAGCTAGAACTACCTTCTGAGTTAGAATCAGTGCATCCGGTATTTCATATGTCCATGCTCCATAAGTGCATAGGAGATCCTTCAAGGGTTGTACCGGTAGATGATATCCAGGTGACTGAGCAGTTATCATATAAGAAACCCCAGTGGCTATATTGGATAGACAAGTTCGTCGATTGCGGACTAAGGATGTGGCCTCCATTAAAGTTCTGTGGAGAAATAATAATATTAAAGAAATGACATGAGAAGCGGAAGAGAAAATGAAGGCTAAGTACCCATATTTGTTTTCGTCATCTCAAGAGGCTCAGTCTGAGGCATCACCTTCCCCAGGTATTGATTTCATTTATAGTTATTGTGATTGGTCGTGTGTGGCCATGGTATTGTATATTTTAGCATGTGTCCCTGAGTGGCATTATTTTGGGTTGCTGTGTACAGGTTGGATTGGTACATTTATAGGGGTGACTCTGCCGAAATTTTTATTGCCCATGACCCGTATAAACATTCAAGGACCAATGTTTCTAAGGGGGAAGAATGTTACATCTCTCGTTTTCGTCGTAAGAAATCCGATGGTTTCCTAGTTGAGTATCCCCTAGAATGGAGATCTGTACCTGATTTTTGAGATATTAAGTGTCTCACCCCGTGTACCAGAGTACCAGCATGTGTTCCTTGCAATTTACAGGATTAGGAGTTAAACGAATCAAATCGATGCTAAATGGAATGACTCAGAAAAATCTGCAGACACCAGTCATTGTTGACGGGCCGTCGACATGTCGACGGACTGTCGTTCCTCACCGTCAACTATGAAGTCATCTCTGAATCTCCTTGTGGTAATCGACGGAGCAAGTCGACAGGCCGTCGACCCACCGTCGACCCGCACCACTGGAACCTTCTAGTTTCCTCTATATATATTTGACCCTCACGTTTTGCTCTCATTATTTTCCACTTCCAAAATCATAGAAAGTCCTAGAATATTCCTCTTAATATTTTCCATTATCATAGTGAAGATTTAGCAAGATCCGAGCCCCGTAAGCCCGAACTTGTGAAGGGAAAGTTGCTCTTAGGGTTCTATTGGAGTTTTAATCTTTGGGATTGGAGTTGAAGTTTGATTTTTGGAACCCTAGACTTATAAAGGTATGTATATGATTCCTACCTTTTGTGTTTAAGCTAATTACCAAGAGTTTTAGTAGTTTTAAGTAAAGAGGATTATAGTTATGGAAGTTGTAAGTTGAATAAGGGTAGAGTTGGGCTTGAGGGCTATTTGAGGGATGATTTGGAGTAGAATTGATTGTATTTTGATATGTAAGTATTGTTGTTGATAGTTAAGTTAACTTGGAGATGGAGGGATTATTGAGTTATGAAGGAGATGTTGCCCGAACCTCGTAAAATCCCTTTTTCACTTAAATTGGATAGTAAGTTTTATGAAGGGACTAATTGTGGTCTATGTTGTCTTGATTGTAGACTTACAAGTTCAAGAAGTAGACGTTGGACGATTAGATACGCTTCAAGGTATGTTAAGGCTGTCCTTTTGTTCTTTTGGCATGATCTTTACTATACAAACGAACAAGTGACCAAGCGAAACCTAAAGACTCTACTCTTAGATGGTACATGATTCATCGCATCCTTGATTCCTTATGTTCATGTCCATGAATTCTAAAGATCTTTTGTTATCTAGAGTAATTCGGAGTATATCTTTCATGAGTCTTTCATGCATTATATATATATATATATATATATATATACATATACATATATACATACACACACACACACACACACACACACACACACACACACACACACACACATATGTACACCTATTTTCTTACACCATGCCTACATGGCCGGGCAACACCACTACAGTGGGCGGCATATGGATGATGATGTACGATTACACCGCGCCTATATGGCCGGGCAGCACCACTAGTGGGCGGCATGAGATGATTACCGTCCCGGACGCAGGATTGCATGAGATATGGATCGGGCTGTACTGTCACGACCCAACCCCGTAGGCCGCGACTAGTGCCTGACATGGACACTCGTACATACATGCTAACCAAATTTCATTTGTGCCTACATATTATGAATCTCGTGCGTCCCAGATTATAAACATATCATTTAAACCATTATTAATATCATAAAACATAGATCGATCATATTATTGTAGCGTAGGGGTAAACCGGGCACAAACCAAGAAAACATCACGGACCAAACGCGACCCATGACCCACATACATGTCTACAGGCATCTAATACAGACAACAGAATCATATGACGGGACAGGGCCCCGTCGTACCCAAAAATAACCATAAGCACGAAACCATATATAACAAAGAGTTCTGTACCAAAAGTATGGGCTCCGGATCAAAGGAGCACTCCAAACAGCAGACTGTGTACCCTAGGCTGGCGGATCACCACAATGAGCGTCTGTACCTGCGGGCATGAAATGCAGCCCCCGAAGAAAGGGGGTCAGTACGGAATATGTACTGAGTATGTAAAGCATGGAACACAAAGATCAGAACTATAATCGAAACAAGCAATAAAAGAATAAGTACATGGTCCAAAATATCAAAATCACTCACTTCCCAGGCCCAGGTCATACAGATCATCACATATCATATAAACCGATATAATCTGGCAGAAGGGTTGCCAAACGTACAGGGTTTCCAGACGTAACCTGTGCCTACCTAGCTCATGTGTCAGCCGGAATGTATGACATACAGAATGCTCAGATGACGTCATATATCAAAAGGAATACGGGACTTACCGAGTACTCAGATGATATAGTATACTGGTTGGAACACAGGACGTACAGAGTATCAGAACTTACTTTCCAGACGCAGATCACACGTAGTGCACATTATAGTCATATGCCATCTCAGGACGCCGTGGCGTATCGGATTAGACGCTGCAACCTGTGAATCATATGATGTTTACAAGGAGTGTGCCACCTCGAGCTCAGCCCAGTACAGTGGTCACACCATACATAAACGTATCGTATCAGGCGGCGTATAGCCGGAGTATATCATATCAGATAATATCATATCATATCAGAACACACGCCTACAAGGGGTATGCCACCTCGAGCTCGGCCCAGTACAGTGGTCATCCCATGCAGGAACTGCCCGTTTTTCCCGCTCGAGCTCTGCCCAGTACATGGGTCACGGATCAGTCTCGGGAGCTCGAGCTCTGCCCAGTACACTCCCAACGCGTCTGCTTGGTATCAGATTATGCAGCGCAGATACTGTCCGCTTTGGGGATCGAGCTCAGCCCAGACCACCCCTCACGGTTTTTATTTCAGAACACAGTAGACAACATAGGGGAACAGCGCACGATAACGTATCCTGGCCCGGCTCAGTGAATAGACATGCTAAGGCTCGCACGAGCAGAGTAGTAAGAAACCGGATGCACATAGAAACCAAGACTCGACAGACAAGCGTCCCTACAGATACCTGGAGGCTTGAAACAGATTTCAGGTCAATCCAACGTAGTATGAGAAAGTTACGAGCGTTTGAAGTACAGAACGCTTTATAAGCGTTTCAGATGTCTTTTTTTTTTCCGGAGAATCAGAGTCATAGTCATACCAAGCACCTTCAGATGTCCTCACGAATCAGATCAAACAGAGATTTTGGAACCATATGTACATACAGAAAGATCATGAACGTTTTTGGTACCGGAACCTCTTCGGACACTTCTAAACAATCCGATGTCGTATACGAAAGTTGGAGACGCTAAAGGTTATAGAGAACATTCATATTGGATACTCACATCAGAGTACTTGTATCAGAATAGCTATGCCCGGATACTCATGTCAACAAAAGGGCATACGGTCGAATTGTCATAGTGCGCGTGATCAATAACCGGCCCGGGAACCGGTGAACGATATCGTAATAAAGGGGCACGAGCAGAATCATGAGTGACTAATACAATTTATAAATCGAAATAGTTATAAAACTTGATATAATCATATATCAGCCCATTAGTCAAACTAGTTCGAACAATTGGTCAATACAGGATTTATTTCACGAAAGTACTTCCAAAATTACATTTATAGTTCGAAATGTAATTTAGAACGTCAGGGACAGTCAAGACGCTATTCTATGATAGCCAAAGTCATAAACAATAGTCTTGTTCTGACACTATACAAAAATACGCCTATTAGAACAAACAAAGGGGTCTCTGGATTAGTGGGCTCACCTCGGGTCAAGTCGAGGTGGCGGACCTGAATCACAAGTATTAGGATCTATGGAATCATCAATGGAAGTTTCGAAGCGATCCTATTACATTTACAAGAGTTTCAGACGTAATGAATTTCCAACAAAAAGTGAGATTTTGTAATCCAATTAGATTGAATGAATAGTACTCAAATTCAAATTCGATTTTCCATGAACGGAATTGCCCCCGAGGCTCAAGTATCGACCTAGTATACTTAGGACATGCCAAAAGAAGGAATGGGTTAGCTTTACATACCTTACGTGCGTCTTTCGCTCGCTTAAACTCAAATCCCGTTTCGCCCGGAATCTACAAATGGTCAAAGTTACCAATTGTAAGTTATGGATTCTAAGGATTCAACTTAAAGTCATAGTTGTCTACCGAAATTTCGGCAGCACCTCCCCTATAAATATAGCACCCCCGAGAATCATCTCGGCTCAAATAGCAGCAACAACAACCCAACAACATCAACAATGCCAACAATCATCACAAAAATGCATTATATCAACAATAGTCTACTTTTCTATATAGTCTACAACTTCCATCCCACTTTCCATTATCCAACTAACATCAACATTTTCCATATTCATTAGCTAGTTCAAGATCATCCAAATACATTCAATAGCATTCCAAACAATATTCATGAATTCAAGTATTCCCGCTAATTTCATATTCCATCCGATGTTTCTACAAATGTAACGAAACTTCCAACTCACATTGTTTTCCTTTCTAACTCATTAACAACAACCAAATTCACATTTGAATCTTACTTCCATACCTATGTACAAGTCATACAAAATTTACATAATTTCTCATAATTACATACAAGCAAATTCAAGGCTAATTCAAGTCATTAAACCTTCATTTGCGTCACAATGGTCACAACGACGCAACTAACGGACTAAATAAAATTTAACTCACCGCTTTCCACCAACACCATGGCACACGGCCATACACCACCCCCCCACACACACACGGCTTCACACACATATACACATCACAACTCCACAATTTTCATCTAATTCCAATCCTTACAACATATATATTTATTCCATAACACAAAAGAGTAGGAATCTTACCTTTTTCTTCAAACTTTCACTTGCCAACACAAGCACTTTCTTGCTTTAAAAATTATACCAAGTTGAAGAGCATCTTGAACTTACTAAGAATTCAAGAAGAACAAGATTTTAGGATTGGAATCCAAGGCTAGGAATTTTTTTTTCTTTCTTGGCTTTGGCCGAGAGCCCCTTTTCTTTTTGTGGTGTTCTTCAAATTGTGATTGTTCTTGAATTTTCTTGAATATTAACTCCTTTATATTAATTTGTCACATGACTTAGTCACATGACAAATTAATAACATGGGCTTGGGCTAGCTTCATGGACCATGGCCGGCCACCCCTATTAAATTGGGCCTCAATTGTTTTTAGCCCACTTTGTTAGAATTTTCGTTTTGAAATTCCCGAAACTAATTTCCAAAATTCCAATTTTTGGCCTTGGCCTTCCCCGATGTCTCCGCGTCAACACTTTTCATAAACAACAACATATATGTCAAATGAAATCAAAATGTGGCCTTATTCTTTACAAGTCACAATTATTCCAAATTTTTTGGATACGCGAAAACACGGGATATAACATCCTCCCCCCCTTTAGAACATTCGTCCTCGAATGTTAAATTAGCCTTATAGGGTTTTACAAGCATTTCGGGGGAGTCCTCCTTATTTCCTTCAAAATTCTGCCAAACGTCACAATTACTATCCCCTTTTTCACACTCGCCTTTGTCCTATTCTCGAATATCATTACGCTAAGACTTTTCGGCTTTAACTGGTGGTGAGACCGACATTAGTCTACTTATAACAGTTATATCGCGTCTTTCGCTTTGTCTTTTAGGTTCCGTTCAGTCAAAGTTTTCATATATCGTAACACTGACTGCTGGGGTCCGCCTGTCAGTCAAAACAGTCGTAACTGGGAGGTATGATCTGCACACATATACATTTATTACCATTTCCCTTACAATACATTTTCAAACGCCATTTAAATTTATTCTAATTACAGGACTGTGTCGCACTTTCCTTTTCTTCGGCGGCCGAGTTCGCCTTAGCCTACCTGACCTATTTAGGGTTTCTAACCCTTCGGTACATTCTAATTTATTTAGGTTACCCCAGACTTTCCATTGGTCTCGTATATCTACGTTTATGAAAATTTTGTACACTTCCCAGGGGGTCACCCATCCCAGAATTGCTCTGGCCCCAACAAGCTTAACCTCGAGACTTTAGTACCTTTAGACGCGTTAATGCCGGTATAGTTGCATCAACCACCCCGCACGACCTTGGTCACATAATTAAGGACAAGTCGGGGTCCTGGAAATTTTTGGAAAGTTCTCGTAGCCGGTCCCGCTCTGATATAGAGAGGGCCCCTTTATTTTTCCAATTATGTATCTACTGCGTTAGCCCCTTTTTTTTTAACTTTTCAACTCTCACTTTTTATCCACATATATCATTACCTCAGACGATTTTATCAATTTGGGCCTTATCCCAGTCCTACTAACAATCGGGGAGGAATACGGGATGAAACAGAATCTGGATCTACCAATGCATGTGTGTATATATATGCATATATATATATATATATATATATATATATATATATATTCGGAAAAAGTGGACAATATACCTGTAAACACATCTGGTGACGCCTCTGGGTCCTGCCGGCTAGCCAAAGCATATAAGCGGTTCAAAGGACCGCTAGAACCGAAAGCTGCGCCACGACCTCTACCGCGGCCCGACGGTGTCGGCACACTCTGCCCCGTAGGGCGTACCGCTACAGAAAGAAAAGTTAAATCAGCAACTGACCCGCTGGGCTGGGCTGCACCACCCGAACTGGTCCTATACGGACACTCTCTCATAATGTGGCCTCGACGGCCACAGGAAAAACAAGCATCTGTAGCATAATGACATTCTCCAGAGTGGCGTCTCCCACAATATGGACACCGACGTCTGGATGGCCTCGAACGACCGGAACCTCCGTCCACCCGTGAGCTTAAGACTCTGGAGTTCTGACCTGCCCCGGAGTACCATGTGTCACCAGACCTCCTACCCGAACTCTGTGGAGGGGTATCCCGTGCTGGCTGGGAAAAATGTCTATTGTGTTGCTGATGAGACTGTCTGTCTAAGAGTTTCCTAGAATGCCCAGCAAATCTAGCCCTCTTGGGCTGTCTCCTGTCACAACCTCTGCCCGACTGATCCTCTCTGTGCCGGTCCTCCATCCCTAGAGCATAAGCCTGTAATCGGGCGATGTCCATATCAGTCTGCGATGCCATCGTCATGCAGCTGTCAACCAAGTAGGGGTCAAACCCTATCACGTACCGGTGTATCCGGTTAGCCATATCAGCTACTATAGCGGGTGCATACCTAGCCAGAGAATCAAACTCCAAATTATACTCACGAACGCTCTGACCCCTCTGCTGCAGATGCAAAAATCGGTCAACCCGCGCCCGCCGTAACTCTGGGGGCAAAAAGTGACGGGTAAAAGCAGCGACGAACTCGTCCCAAGTAGCTGGGGAAACACCCTCACCCCTGGATAGCTCCCAGGACTCGTACCAGTTAGCAGCGACATCCCGCAATCTGTGGACGGCCAACTCGACAGACTCGGTCCCTGAAGCCCTGACCAAGTCCAATGAGCGCCGCATCCCCCGAATAAAGTCATGGGGGTCCTCGTCGGGCATAGACCCGAAAAACTCTGGGGGGCCACATAATAGAAACTCTCGAACCCTTAGGCTATCACGAATGTCATCATCATCGTCATCTCTCCGCCCGCGTCTGCGAGCCTGCCCCGCTACCAACGTAGTCAACAACTCAACAGCCTCTCTCAGTGTCCTGTCCTCCGCCCCTGGCTGAGGAGCTGGAGGCTAGGGTGCTGAAGCCTCTGGAGCTAATGGCGAAGCCGCTCCAGGATCGTCTGCTGATGATGGCGTAGCAGAATGCAATATCGGGCATAATCTGAGTATGAGCCCGGGTGACTCTCTGTATTTGACTAGTCGCTCCTGTTTTGCCCTTCTGGGAAGCCGTCGCCTTCTTCGGAGGCATCGCTGTAAACATAGTAATCTGTTAGAAAGGAGCCACCCTAATAGCATAGCTCTATCGCACGATCTAAGATTCAAAGAAAGGGTAACATTCTAAATGTCCTGTAGCCTCCTGTTTATAGATGTGGTGCACAACACACCGATAAACAAGACTCTACGAGACACGGCCTGTAGACACTCCGAGGATGAACCGCTCTGATACCACTTTTGTCACGACCCAACCCCGTAGGCCGCGACTAGTGCCCGACATGGACACTCGTACATACATGCTAACCAAATTTCATTTGTGCCTACATATTATGAATCTCGTGCGTCCCAGATTATAAACATATCATTTAAACCATTATTAATATCATAAAACATAGATCGATCATATTATTGTAGCGTAGGGGTAAACCGGGCACAAACCAAGCAAACATCACGGACCAAACGCGACCCATGACCCACATACATGTCTACAGGCATCTAATACAGACAACAGAATCATATGACGGGACAGGGCCCCGTCGTACCCAAAAATAACCATAAGCACGAAACCATATATAACAAAGAGTTCTGTACCAAAAGTATGGGCTCCGGATCAAAGGAGCACTCCAAACAGCAGACTGTGTACCCTAGGCTGGCGGATCACCACAATGAGCGTCTGTACCTGCGGGCATGAAATGCAGCCCCCGAAGAAAGGGGGTCAGTACGGAATATGTACTGAGTATGTAAAGCATGGAACACAAAGATCAGAACTATAATCGAAACAAGCAATAAAAGAATAAGTACATGGTCCAGAATATCAAAATCACTCACTTCCCAGGCCCAGGTCATACAGATCATCACATATCATATAAACCGATATAATCTGGCAGAAGGGTTGCCAAACGTACAGGGTTTCCAGACGCAACCTGTGCCTACCTAGCTCATGTGTCAGCCGGAATGTATGACATACAGAATGCTCAGATGACGTCATATATCAAAAGGAATACGGGACTTACCGAGTACTCAGATGATATAGTATACTGGTTGGAACACAGGACGTACAGAGTATCAGAACTTACTTTCCAGACGCAGATCACACGTAGTGCACATTATAGTCATATGCCATCTCAGGACGCCGTGGCGTATCGGATTAGACGCTGCAACCTGTGAATCATATGATGTTTACAAGGAGTGTGCCACCTCGAGCTCAGCCCAGTACAGTGGTCACACCATACATAAACGTATCGTATCAGGCGGCGTATAGCCGGAGTATATCATATCAGATCATATCATATCATATCATATCAGAACACACGCCTACAAGGGGTATGCCACCTCGAGCTCGGCCCAGTACAGTGGTCATCCCATGCAGGAACTGCCCGTTTTTCCCGCTCGAGCTCTGCCCAGTACATGGGTCACGGATCAGTCTCGGGAGCTCGAGCTCAGCCCAGACCACCCCTCACGGTTTTTATTTCAGAACACAGTAGACAACATAGGGGAACAGCGCACGATAACGTATCCTGGCCCGGCTCAGTGAATAGACATGCTAAGGCTCGCACGACCAGAGTAGTAAGAAACCGGATGCACATAGAAACCAAGACTCGACAGACAAGTGTCCCTACAGATACCTGGAGGCTTGAAACAGATTTCAGGTCAATCCAACGTAGTATGAGAAAGTTACGAGCGTTTGAAGTACAGAACGCTTTATAAGCGTTTCAGATGTCTTTTTTTTTCCGGAGAATCAGAGTCATAGTCATACCAAGCACCTTCAGATGTCCTCACGAATCAGATCAAACAGAGATTTTGGAACCATATGTACATACAGAAAGATCATGAACGTTTTTGGTACCGGAACCTCTTCGGACACTTCTAAACAATCCGATGTCGTATACGAAAGTTGGAGATGCTAAAGCTTATAGAGAACATTCATATTGGATACTCACATCAGAGTACTTGTATCAGAATAGCTATGCCCGGATACTCATGTCAACAAAAGGGCATACGGTCGAATTGTCATAGTGCGCGTGATCAATAACCGGCCCGGGAACCGGTGAACGATATCGTAATAAAGGGGCACGAGCAGAATCATGAGTGACTAATACAATTTATAAATCGAAATAGTTATAAAACTTGATATAATCATATATCAGCCCATTAGTCAAACTAGTTCGAACAATTGGTCAATACAGGATTTATTTCACGAAAGTACTTCCAAAATTACATTTATAGTTCGAAATGTAATTTAGAACGTCAGGGACAATCAAGACGCTATTCTATGATAGCCAAAGTCATAAACAATAGTCTTGTTCCGACACTATACAAAAATACGCCTATTAGAACAAACAAAGGGGTCTCTGGATTAGTGGGCCCACCTCGGGTCAAGTCGAGGTGGCGGACCTGAATCACAAGTATTAGGATCTATGGAATCATTAATGGAAGTTTCGAAGCGATCCTATTACATTTACAAGAGTTTCGGACGTAATCATTTTCCAAAAAAAGTGAGATTTTATAATCCAATTAGATTGAATGAATAGTACTCAAATTCAAATTCGAATTTCCATGAATGGAATTGCCCCCGAGGCTCAAGTATCGACCTAGTATACTTAGGACATGCCAAAAGAAGGAATGGGTTAGCTTTACATACCTTACGTGCGTCTTTCGCTCGCTTAAACTCAAATCCCGTTTGGCCCGGAATCTACAAATGGTCACTGTTACCAATTGTAAGTTATGGATTCTAAGGATTCAACTTAAAGTCATAGTTGTCTACCGAAATTTCGGCAGCACCTCCCCTATAAATATAGCACCCCCGAGAATCATCTCGGCTCAAATAGAAGCAACAACAACCCAACAACATCAACAATGCCAACAATCATCACAAAAATGCATTATATCAACAATAGTCTACTTTTCTATATAGTCTACAACTTCCATCCCACTTTCCATTATCCAACTAACATCAACATTTTCCATATTCATTAGCTAGTTCAAGATCATCCAAATACATTCAATAGCATTCCAAACAATATTCATGAATTCAAGTATTCCCGCTAATTTCATATTCCATCCGATGTTTCTACAAATGTAACGAAACTTCCAACTCACATTGTTTTCCTTTCTAACTCATTAACAACAACCAAATTCACATTTGAATCTTACTTCCATACCTATGTAAAAGTCATACAAAATTTACATAATTTCTCATAATTACATACAAGCAAATTCAAGGCTAATTCAAGTCATTAAACCTTCATTTGCGTCACAATGGTCACAACGACGCAACTAACGGACTAAATAAAATTTAACTCACCGCTTTCCACCAACACCATGGCACACGGCCATACACCCCCCCCCCCACACACACAGGGCTTCACACACATATACACATCACAACTCCACAATTTTCATCTAATTCCAATCCTTACAACATATATATTTATTCCATAACACAAAAGAGTAGGAATCTTACCTTTTTCTTCAAACTTTCACTTGCCAACACAAGCACTTTCTTGCTTTAAAAATTATACCAAGTTGAAGAGCATCTTGAACTTACTAAGAATTCAAGAAGAACAAGATTTTAGGATTGGAATCCAAGGCTAGGAAGTTTTTTTTCTTTCTTGGCTTTGGCCGAGAGCCCCTTTTCTTTTTGTGGTGTTCTTCAAATTGTGATTGTTCTTGAATTTTCTTGAATATTAACTCCTTTATATTAATTTGTCACATGACTTAGTCACATGACAAATTAATAACATGGGCTTGGGCTAGCTTCATGGACCATGGCCGGCCACCCCTATTAAATTGGGCCTCAATTCTTTTTAGCCCACTTTGTTAGAATTTTCGTTTTGAAATTCCCGAAACTAATTTTCAAAATTCCAATTTTTTCCCTTGGCCTTCGCCGATGTCTTTGCGTCAACACTTTTCATAAACAACAACATATATGTCAAATGAAATCAAAATGTGGCCTTATTCTTTACAAGTCACAATTATTCCAAATTTTCCGGATACGCGAAAACACGGGATATAACATGTACGTTCCTCGACACTATTGTATGATATATGGATATGGTTGTACGTTCCTCAACATTATCAGTTATATTATTATCTATGCATGTCATGCACTGTAGAGGTTTCTTCAATCATATAGATGTATTCAGACAGTCAGTTTGTTTATGAGTTTCAAATTTCTTTCATGATTCATATATATATATATATATATATATATATATATATATATATATACATATGTTACTCTTATGCCTTGCATACTCAGTACATTGTTCGTACTGACTCCCCTATTGCTCGGGGGGCTGCGTTCATGCCCGCGGGTACAGATAGACAGACAGGCGGTCCAGCTCAGTAGGACTCCCATCCAGCGGTGGTTAGTGCGCTCCACTTGATCCGGAGTTGCGGTTTATTTTGGTATTCCATTCTTTTGAGATGTATATGCATATGGGTATGATGGGGTCCTATCGCGTCCTTTCTACAGCTTTTATTCCATTAGATGTCTGTAGACAGTTATGTGCAGATGACTTGTGAGGTAGCCTTGTCGGCTCCCATTCTTTTGTATACAGTCCATGTGGCAGCCTAGTTGGCTTGCATTGTTATCTTCCGTATAAATATATAAATTTGCATGAAGCACAGTTCTTGATATCATTCTTCCATGAGTCAGTTAATCCAGATTGGGTTGCTCGTGGGCCCTTATTATGTAGTGTTGTCTAGGTATGAGGATAAGGGTGTTTGGTCACTAGAGATCAGGCACTCATCGCAGCCCATCGGGTTGGGTCGTGACAGGAAGGCAAAGTCATCACCCCCCCCCCCCTTATTCCTGATGCCGCACA
This sequence comes from Lycium barbarum, assembly GCF_019175385.1. Taxonomy (NCBI): domain Eukaryota; kingdom Viridiplantae; phylum Streptophyta; class Magnoliopsida; order Solanales; family Solanaceae; genus Lycium; species Lycium barbarum. The sequence continues at coordinate 49,696,871 of NC_083348.1, read as the reverse complement.
AGTTCCAAGAAAGTTTCATGAAGCTCCGGCATGGCTGGTCACCAGGGGAAGGTTCAAACCAAGCTCCCCTCCCTCCTAAACTGCCTCTCTCAACCAACAAAACCATGAAAGACACAGATCCACATATGCACATACATGGCTTGGAGTAAATAGGACAGGTCTAATATGCACAGTTGTTGAACAATAATAAGTCAATAAGAACAGATGAGAACAAGAAGAGAAGGGATGTACAGTCTCAGCAGATACACTACCCTCATGAACCAAGGCATAGATAGCAAAATATGACTTAGATAGAGGAAGAAGTTGTCACGACCCAAACCGAAGGGCCGCGACTGACACCCAGACCCTACTCGGCTGAGCACCATACTACCATTCTAGTCATAAGTCACAACTTTGTGTGAACCTTTAAATTATGAAATGACGCTTCCGTCAAGTAACACATGAAAACTTTTTTTAAAATAAAACTCTTTCATCATATCAGGGACTTTTCCCTTATCGATAAGTCAAAGAAAACCTTTATTCATAATGAAATCTTTAAAAACAAAGCTTATGAACATATCAACCTACATCGCCGCTTTACACAACTATCGACATCTCGCCGCACTATCCAAAGGACACTGTCTGCAAAAGTCTCTAACATACACGAGATACCATAACATAAGTTGGGCCAGGGCCCCAACATACCAGTAATTCATCTGACTCAAGGATATACATAAGTACTCTGACTCGGCAACACTCCGAACAGAAATGCAGCTCACCAATCCAGCTGACAGCTTGGGAACATCCTATAGCAAATGTCCTCTACTTATCTATATACACCTGCGTGGCATGAAACGTAGCGCCCCAGGCAAAGGGACGTCAGTACGAATAATGTACTCAGTATGTAAGGCATAAAAGTAACATAAACATAAGAATCATGAACTGAATCTGAACTCAAAACCAACTGACTGTCTGTATTCATCTGTATGACTGAGTATCTGAAAGTATTTGCATAAATCTGTATACTGACAATGCCTCTGTGGCCCATAACCTGCATGCTCTCAATGATAATCATGCTTATGTATATATATAGGTCATAATGCTGAGGAACGTTCAGCCCGATCCATTATTTCATATCCCATCGGCCTCTCTGCGGCGATCATCATCATCATCATCATATACATTGTTGCAGAACGTGCAGCCCGATCCATATACATCATCATGGTGCACCAGCTGATCAGGTGGTAATGCGTATATAACGCCTATCCCTTTCCCCATACCCCATATACATATAATATACGCGTATATAATGCCTTTTTGTCATGGGTCAATATGCATATGTAAATTAATGAAGTGCATATGTAAAATGAAATAACAAAACTCTCAGAATAATATGATGTCACACTAACTCTGGTGGACAATTGCTGAGCTAACATTACAAATACATGAAATCTCAAGACCCGTGAACAGAAAGAACATAATAACAGGGGTACAGGATCATCAAAGACTGAAGTACTCCTAGTGCTTCTAAGAGTAAAGTAATGTGGAAGCTCGTTTACTCGCTTGTTCGTTCATATCATAGGATCATTCCAAAAATGAAAGAAGGGACAGCCTTAACATACCTGGAAGTTCACTTCTCGACTTTCCAACGTACTTCTGGTCACACAATCTACATATAAAAGCAGTCGTACTATTATTAGGCTTATTTTCATATACTTGTCTTAAGCCTTCAAATGAAATTCTTTTAGAATCTGTCGAAATTCGGGCAGCATCTCCCCTGTTTATATGCCTAGCCCAAAATCACAATACCAATAAAAAACAACAACAATACCAATACCAACATCAACAACATCATTACCAATGTCAATATACTCAATAAAACATCCGCACGATGTTTTTCCCAGTTTCGCAACAAACCAATTCATTATACGACTATTTAATAACTCTATCTTTGTACGTAAACTGAAATCAACATCAATAAGGAGAGACCCATATCTTATTCTGGCTAGAGCAGCAATATCTTCAATACTTACTTTGAATCCAAGCCAAAATCCACCGCAAAATGTGACTACACTCATAGCTATACATTTCCCGAGCCTCGTATATAATCCCGTGACTTGAAACCACTCCAATCACTCACTTTTATGTCACACACACACCCATGTATGTTGGCTGAACCTTTGGCAAATATTATGGGTGAAAATGAGGGGGTTTTCCCTTTATATAGGGTGTTGAAGTCGGTTTAGCATCGACTTAAAATTTTCCCTTCGCGTTCGCGGCCTTGGGTCGCATTCACGAAGGGTTAATCCCTGCTACTCTTTGTGTTCGCGGCCCTTTGGTCTCATTCGTGCAGGGTAAATTTCTACTCTAGCGCCCTAACTTGTAACGTCCATAAATCTTTACTCCGATGTCCTATCGACAAATGGTTTGTTGTGTTGAAATATAGACTTCATGAACTTCAATTTAGGCTTTTACTTTGCTTCAAAACTCCTCATATACTAAAATATATGTTTTCTCAAAGTTGGGCCAAAATTGCCTCTCATATTTTCTCCAAATTCCAACAAACTTAATTTACTTGAATCACTTTCCCTCTAATCCTTCCTTAGCTTATTATATGAACTTAAACTCTCATAGCCATAAGATAGACACATATAATATTATATATCCTTGAAGGTAACGCCAGAGTCCATACTTAAAACAACCAACACCTAATGAATCTCACGTACAAAACTACGGGGTGTAACATCCTTCCCCCCTTAGAAATTGAAGTAGAACTTGTTTTGATGCTAATGTCAATGTTCTTACTTGCATCTGCTGGCATTCACTTTGCAGACTTGCAGTCTTGGTCACATATTCTGGACCGAACTTATTCAAACTACTCAATGTATGATCCTCATCGCGGTTCCTTGGAAACGATGCCCCCTAGTTAAAGAATCGTAACAATAATTTGCGGGCTTACGGCGCTATGTCAATTTGTTGAAGCGACAATCCTCTCCCATTCAGTTGTGCCAGTGCTGATTGATTCTGTCCACTAGTTAATATTTTTCTTAACCCCTTTTTGGATTTTCTTACATTGATTCCTCGACATTCCCAGTCTTACTGCAGTAGTATTCGATGATCTTTTACACTGGAACGTGCCTCAATTTCTGAGGATTAATTTTTCTTGGATTCCTCGACTTCTTTATATGAGCAATCACATGATTTCTTCTTAATACATATGCAGTCCTTCCTCGTGCAACTACTCGCTCATCATCTCTATGCATATGTAGACCCTATATTCGTGGCTTCATAATTCCTTTGGTATCTCTTGATTATTGTTGTTTTACCACCAATGGGTTTATTCTAAAGTTCACTGAATTTCCTGTCCAATCAATTTTTTTTACTATTATCCCCCTTCTCTTGTGACTAAAATTTATGCTCGTACTCATGGTTATCCCTTTTTCCTTATCACATGTCTGTCTACTAATTATACATACTCTATCATCCACATTGTCTCTTCGACCTCTATCGTTTACACCCTTATATGCTCGCTTACCCAGTACTTACTTTATACTCTTATTCACTTTTGGTCCTATCTTCCTCTTTTTGCCCTTTTAATAAGTCCAAAATTCTTACTCCTTTAACCTTTATGTATCCTTTTTACGCTTCACATATTTTCCATGCCTTCATCCTCTTGAAGTTTAACTTATTCTTCCCCCTTAAGGATACCCTCAAAAACTGGTAATATAGTATTCCTTGCTTCCTCGTATCAACTGAATCGATCAATACACTTCTTATGCTCGGTCCGGATATTGGTAATTCTTGTACTTACATCAAGAATATCTCGAATCTCTTCTTCAGTGATCTTATTCTTTCAATTTATCCTTGGAATTGCTAGTCCTTAGTCCGACTAATGAATTAGAGACAAATTTGGAAATTTGCCGAAATGTGAACCAGAATCCTTACCACACAGTGAATTCAAATCAATTCACTCTTTTCTTGGTCTGCAATTTCAATCATAGATATCTAACAGAACCATTATTTTGCTTGTTCCCTGAGGTTTCATTGCCACTAGCTTTGCTCCAATCAGACGCATCATCCTGTTATTACTTCCTTTGAGATTCTTCTTGGACTCTTGGCCTTCGCTTGATCCTTACCTGATAAATCTTCCCTATAATCTAGCATACCCTATTTGTTGCTTGAGTTTATCAGCCACACAGATGTTCGAAGACCTTAAATTCTCATTTCCTCTCTTTACCCTTTGCGATTGAAGATTTCTGTTTGTTCCCTTTCCTATACTGACCTTATCTTTTAGCCAACCCAAATCTGATTTCTTCTTTTAATACCATCATAAATCAATGTACTATTGCATCTATTTCCCATGACCCGCTCTTTCATTTTCTCAGCTCATACTGTTCTGTAGTTCTTCTTTACTAGGGGATTGCACTATAGTTAGGCGTCATAGTTCTTCCAATATCTTGTCGATTCTTGTACTACTCATAAATACCTATAAAACACTTCTTTTCTTCCTCCTTTGATACCTTTCTTATCTTCCCTTTTGATGCCATAAATTGTTCATATTTATACATATCCCTCGTATATTCATCCTATTTCCTTTATGATCAAATTTCTATACTCCTTATCAAGACTCTTGTCCCATGCTATCGTTGTTTTGCCTCTTGGCCAACTTATCAGCTTATTAACCTTCCTCTTGTTCTGGATGGTTACACAACTTCATTTAACCAATTCATTAGTCTACTTTCCTTACTTTTGCTCTTAGGTCTTTCTTGACTTCCCTTGCTCACAAAGTGATCTTTTCCACTTGCCATTCCATAGCATTGGCCCTGGAATTCATAGTATATTCCATTAGAAGTACGAATCTTTTGATAAAACCCGATTGTTCTTTCTCAGTATATATCCATACCTATCGTTATTATACTTGTTTCTGGGATCTTCGCATCCGTCCTGTATCACGTTTTGCCACACTCTATCCTTCCTGCTTGCTTACTTTAAAAATTTATCCGAACGACCCTTCTCCTCTACCGCCACCTTAACCCTTTTCTTGGAGACCTTACTTAATCCTTACTAGCAACATACTTTCCCTTGCTTACACTTCTCTTCTTCTCATGACATCATAGTCTCCTTATTCTTATATACGCATATTCTTCTTCTCCCGGATATTATTGCGTCATGATTATAGAGCTTTAACATTCGAAGAAAACCATATCAATATGCCCTGTAGCACTTGCTACCTTAACTTCAATACCCAACTCACTCAGTACCTTTAATATATCGCAAAATCGATCATAAGGGCACGCATAATATTTAATGTGGGAGTTATCATTTACATCGCTTATTAATACCTCACTCAGAGAACATCCCAATGTTGTTTTAAATTGTCCTGAATTCATGGCTTTAATACATCTCCCCTCTTTTTCCTAGCTAGCCAGACTCATACCTCACGATCATTTAAAATTCCAGTCGCAATGGTCATATGCTCCTAATTTCCCTCGGGGTATTCTAGTTCCTCATATTTCTTCGCATGTCTGAATCTATAGGACTTCTTAGCATATTTTTTAAGCCCTGATTATGAGCCTCTGGCAATATAAACTTGATGAATAACCTCCACTGGAACACCTACTCTCCTTTCCTCTATATCTCAGTACCCATTCTTTCAAACTCATAGCATCGTCATCCCTTGTATTCCCTTCCATTTTCTTGTCATATCCTTCCCATTTTGTAGATATTAAATTCCCCACTGGAATATCGTTCAATTTCTTTTCTTTCTCACGAATTATTTTCACTCCAGTCTCAAAAGATACTCGTTAGTTACTCTGTTCATTTGCTGACTTGCCTTCAGATCTTGTTAAACTTATTTCCACAATAATTCTTACTTCAAACTATTCTTACTTCAAACTATATAATCCATTCCCAATATAATATCTACCACATATTAATTCAGTCCTTGTGCTCGTACTCAAGCTTACTTGCTTCCCCACTTAAAGGCTTTACCTTATGGTGTTATATTCCATTGCCATTCCTAATCGAAATTCCATCCTATAATAATCCTTTTGTCATCGCTTCTGTTCTTGCATTTACGAATCCTTCAAGTTCTCTACTTGTCATTATCCAGAAATACTACTTTAACTCTCAAATCTTGCCTATAATAACCCATAGGGATACTCGAAATAATGATGTGCTCAACTATCTGTCCAGCCGGAATAGTAATTTTTATTCCAATAACTAATGGTCGATGTCCACTTATAACGTCATCTTTATCTTATCATTCCATATCAACTTGTCCCATACTTTCCCATTAATCAATCTGTAGCAATCATAGACATATAATCTTCGTGATCTCCTAAATCTTTGGTCCTTGTCCTTACATTTTAGGAAAATTTTGGCAGAGTGTCCCTTATATTCCTTACTATCCAAAACCTGCACGCAGCCCAGAAAATACATACAATGCCTCACAGGGCCAAATATATACATACTTAGCACACCTTAGCCATACAGGGCTATCAATATCGAACAGAAATGCAAAGATGACGAAACTTACCTTATGCGTCACAACTCGGAATATACCTAAACCTTTATCGATTGTCCTTTTATACTTCCCCAGTCACTTCCTGTTCCATTCATTAGCTATACATTTCAATCATACTTGCAACATTCTTACCATATCTGACTTATAATCCTTTTTACCAATACTTACCTCTGTACTGATTCCTTCAACTTCTATTGTCCCTTCAATCCGAATATCATCATTTGCTTCCTTTGTCAATACCATTTTTTCGCTGAAATCAAGGGTTAATGCAAGGAATTTCATTTCCTATGACTTGGCTCTCATCGTACGATCTTAGATATGAAAGAAGACAACAATCCTAGATGCCTTGTAGCTTCCTGTTTAAAAATATGGCACGCAACACACCATAAACAAGACTCTACTAGCTATGACTCTGCAGACAACCCGTAGGACGAAATGCTCTGATACCACTTCTGTCACGATCCAAATCGGAGTGTCGCGACTGACACCAAGACCCTACTCGGCTAAGTGCCATACTACCATTCTAGTCATAAGTCACAACTTTGTATGAACCTTTAAATTATGAAATAATGCTTCCGTCAAGTAACACATGAAAACTTTTTTTTTTTACTAAAACACTTTCATTATATCAGGGACTTCTCCCTTATCGATAAGCCAAAGAAAACCTTTAGTCACAATGAAATCTTTAAAAACAAAGCATATGAACACATCGACCTACATGGCTGCTGTACACAATTGTCGACATCTCGACGCACTATCCGAAGGACACTGTCTGCCAATGTCTCTAATATACACGAGATACCATAACATAAGTTGGGCCAGGGCCCCAACATACTAGTAATGCATCTGAATCAAGGATATACATAAGTATTCTGACTCGGCAACGCTCCGAACAGAAATGGAGCTCTCCAATCCAGCTGACAGCCTGGGAACATCCTATAGCAAATGTCCTCTACTCATATGTATACAACTATGTGGCATGAAACGTAGCACCCCCAGGCAAAAGGAAGTTAGTATGAATAATGTACTGAGTATGTAAGGCATAGAAGTAACATAAACATAAGAATCATGAACTGAATCTGAACTCAAAACCAACTGACTGTCTGTATGCATTTGTATGACTGGTATCTGAAAGTATTTGCATAAATCTGTATACTGACAATGCGTCTGTAATGCATAACATGCATTCTCTCAATGATAATCATGCTCATATAGGTCATAATGCTGAGGAACGTTCAGCCTGATCCATTTTTTCATATCCCATCGGCCTCTCTGCGGCCATCATCATCATATACATTGCTGCGGAACGTGCAGCCTGATCCATATATCATCATCATGGTGCACCGGCTGATCAGGTGGTAATGCGTATATAACGCTTATCCCTTTTCCCATACCCCATATACATAAAATATACGCGTATATAACGCCTTCTAGTCATGGGTCAATATGCATATGTAAATTAATGAAGTGCATATGTAAAATGAAATAACAGAACTCAGAATAATATGATGTCACACTAACTGTGGTGGACAATTGCTGAGCTATAACATTACTAATACATGAAAACTCAAGACCCATGAATAGAAGGAACATAATAACAGGGGTACAGGATTATCAAAGATTGAAGTACTCCTAGTGCTTCTAAGAGTAGAGTACTATAGAAATTCGTTTACTCGCTTGTTCGTTCATATCATTGGATCATGCCAAAAATGAAAGAAGGGACAGCCTTAACATACCATGAAGTTCACTTCCCGACTTTCCAATCTACTTATGGTCTCGCAATCTACATATAAAAGCTGTCGTACTATTATTGTCACGACCCAACCGGAGGGCCGCGACGGGAACCCAGTGCTAGCCTACCCGGGCACCCCTTATCATACATTTACATTCACATCTAGGCGAGCCATATATTAAATCATACATTTCTATTCATCAATCATACGAATCCCATTGGCCAACAATACCTTTATATCAACATTACCAACTAAGCCCATATCAATGTACATAAGCCGACGAGGCTAACAAAATGATATCCAAAATATAGGCCGACAAGGCCAAACACATCTAGCCATATAAACATGTCTACGAGCCTCTAAGGAGAGTATGTCATATCATATAGGCGGGACAGGACCCCGCTATGCCTATAAATTTGTACACAAAAAAATCAATACCAAAAGCTATTGCTCCGAATGAAATGGAGCTCCGCTATGTAGTCCCTGAGAAAAATACAGCTATGGATCAAGCCTGTCACCCTGGCCACCTGCGGGCATGACGCAGCGTCCACAAATCAAAGGACGTCAGTACGAAGAATGCACTGAGTATGTAAAGCATCATCAATATCAATATAGAAGCATAATAACCAACATGAGAAATAACATAAGATGGAAGATAGTAGATTCATCGTCATAAGCACTTACTTACTTTTCATAGGGACTTTCCATTTCTAATGCGAGGTTGTGTACATACATCCGTATTCGTATCTGTACTCATTTACATTTCGTATCCATAATCGTATTCATATACATATTCTTATTCATATTTGTATTCATACTCATATCTATATCATATACATGTCCATAGCATATACATAACATTTACATAGCATGCCTGACCACGAAGGTTCGGTGTTTCACGTACCCGACCATGGCTAGGCTCGGTCATCATACATACCTGGCCAACCAAGGCTTCAGGGTTTCACATACCTGGCCCTACCAAGGCTTTAGGGTTTCCGTACCCAACTGCAGAGGTGCGCGCGCGTTACATAAATATATACATATTCTACCCGGCCATATAAGCTCGGGGTTCCATAATAGTCATACATAGATACATATACATAATAGCTCATAAGCATCTTTAGCATCATTACCATTTTCATCGTCGTCATTATCATTATCACTATCATCTTCATTCGTTACATCTATCCTTATAGGATTACTCGTCATATGAGGAACTTAGTACAACCGTAACATATCGAGAATCATAAGCTTAGTAGCTTTTGAAGATAGAGTCATTTGGAGGACATCATAGACTTATAGAAGATTTAGATGATTGGCCAAAAAACCATGCCTTATGAAAGAAGGGTTAGCCTTACATACCTTTCCGTTCAACTATTTTACCACTTGTGCGTTCTCCTTCAACGCTCACGTTTCTACCTTCATTAAAGTTATACTATCATTAGAAATCGATAGCTAGCATACACGACTAAAAATAGAGAAAATGGGACAGCATCTCCTTTATTTATATGACATTCCTCCATATCGTATATTAACTACCAAACGTCAATAATACATTCACAATATCATAACAATAGTCTTTATTTATCCACATTATCTATATTTCTCAATTCACTCCCAATCACCCATATCCATGGTAATAACACACGACTATGTTCATTCATATACATTACCTATCCCATGTTCTCAACATCATTTATAACATATCCATATCACAACACATCAAGAATCATGACTCAATTCAAGTTATTACTCAAAATGGCACTATTTCCACATTCATGACCCATTTTTCTATATCCTTCTACAACCCAAGTGTTTCAACTTTCAAATACCTTAAACAATATGGAAATACCATAAATATTACCTTAGATGTTGTAGGAACAAGCTTTGGGTGGAAATACTTCACTTGAGCCAAAACCCTAGTTCATCTCCAATGAGATTTCTTGACTTGGATGATCTTTAATGGGTATCACTTGATTCACTTAGTTTATGTTGTTGATCACTAATATCTCTTGAATTCTTATGGAAGAAATATAGAGAGATGTTTTAGAGAGAAGGGGTGTGATAGGGAAATGAAATGAAATGAAACTTGGATCCCTCATTAAATACACCAAATCTGTCCCGACTAGTTCTACGGACAAACATACGGTTCGTATAATTTATACTGACCGTATGTCTGGCCGTAGATTTGGTTCAGAGAGGACTGACAATCTAGGCTGATTTTACGGTCCAACATACGGTCCATATGTTTTATACGACCAGTATGTTTGGCCGTATAATCCCCAGTTTTTCGAGGTTCGTCTTCGTCGACTCATTTGATCTCCAATCCTTATGGAACCTTCTTAGCACTTGTTTATCACCTCATTAACAATATAAGGGATGGTATAACTCTTCTCCAAAGGATTATTAAATACTCATTAACTTGTTACTCGTAATTCCTTTTCGATACCTATCGTATGCCTTCCCTTCTCTTGGCAAACTTTCTTCCCCTACCTCTAACGTCTTTGAAATCTTAACTAGGGTCATCAAATATCATTCCTTACTTATCGAGATACCGTATACTTCGTGCTCTTCGTTATTCTATTCATTGTGCATCAACGGAAAGTTTTTCGAGTTGTAACATTCTTCCCCCCTTAAGAACATTCAACCTCGAATGTTAGGTTCTCGGGGATTTTATAAAAATTTCCCCAGAGTTTCTCCTATAATATGGCACTACCATCCTGTCACAACAGCCCATAATAACAATGCCTCACAGGGCCACAACATAATAGCAATAGAGTTTGGCCACACACCACCTAAAAGCATAAAAGGAAACATACATAGCTTATGATCTTGGCGTCTCATCTTGGATCTCTTCTAGGGGGCTGAAATAAACGCGGGTACTTGGATCTCATAATTTCTTCTGCTTCCCATGTCATTTCTTCTCCATAAAACCTTAACTGAGGCCACCTCTTTGTTTCTAAGCCTCTGTACTTGCCTATCTAATATGGCAATGGGTACCTCTTCATAAGTCAGCTTTTCCGTCACTTGAACATCATTTACTGGCACGATCCTAGTAGGATCTCCAATACATTTATGAAGCATCGAGACATGGAAAACTGGGTGAACTGACTCCAAATCAGGAGGTAGATCTAACTCATAGGCCACTTTTCCTACTTTGCGCATAATCTCATAAGGTCCAATGTATCGGGGACTAAGTTTCCCCTTTTTGCCAAATCTCATTACACCCTTCATTGGTGACACTTTTAAGAATGCCCAATATGTCACTTAGAACTCTAAGTCCCTCCCACGATTATCCGCATAGGACTTTTGACGACTTTGAGCTGCTAATAACCGATCTGGTATGAGCTTGACTTTCTCTATGGCTTGCTGGACCAAGTTTGGCCCTATCAACTTGGTCTCTCCTACCTCGAACCACTCAATTGGGGATCTACACTTTCGCCTATATAAAGCCTCATACAGTGCCATTTGAATACTATAATGATAATTATTGTTATAAGCAAATTCAATGAGTGGCAAGTGATCATCCCAATTACCTCCAAAATCTATCATACATGCCCGTAACATATCTTCAAGATTCTGAATGGTGCATTCAGCTTGTCCATCGGTCTAAGGATGAAATGTCGTGCTAAGGCTCACTTGGGTCCCTAAACCCTCTTGGAAGGACTTCCAAAAATTAGCTGTAAACTGAGTCCATCTATCAGAGATAATAGATGCTGGGACACCATGGAGTCGCACTATCTCTTTAACATAAAGCTTTGCATAATCTTCCGCCACATATGTCGTTCTGACTGATAAGAAATGAGCTGACTTCGTGAGTCTATCCACAATCACCCATATGGAATCATACTTACGTCGAGAACGGGGTAAGCCTGTAATGAAGTCCATGTTAATTACTTCCCACTTCCAATTTGGAATTTCTATAGCTTGTAGCAATCCGCCCGGCTATTGGTGCTCGATTTTCACTTGTTGACAGTTGGGACATTGAGCGACGAATTCTGCTATATCTTTCTTCATCCCATTCCACCAATATATAGACTTAAGATCATGGTACATTTTCGTTGCTCCGGGGTGGACAGAATAACGGGAACAATGAGCTTCCCTCAATATTTGGAGGCGTACACCTGCCACATCGGGAACACATAATCTGCCTTGGCATCGAAGAACTCTGTCTTCTGAAATCTCAAATGATGACTCCTCCTTCTGAGGGAGTGTATCTTTGTAATGCTTTAGCATGGAATCTTCGTATTGTCTCTCTTTCAGTTCCGCTACTAGCGACGAGACTGCTGAATTCTGAATGGTAGTTCCCCTGCTACCTGAGTCCACTACTCGAACTCCTAGGCTAGCTAACTGCTGGAGCTCACGAGCCATTTCTCTCTTCACGGGTCGTACATCATACAAACTTCCAATCTATCTACGGCTAAGAGCGTCAGCCATAACATTTGCCTTTCCGGGGTGATATAGGATATCAACATCATAATCTTTTAGCAATTCCAACCATCGTCGTTGTCGCAAATTCAACTCTTTCTGCTTGAAGATATACTGAAGATTCTTATGATCTGTATAAATATCCACATGGACACCATATAAATAATGTCTCCATATCTTTAGTGCATGAACCACTGCAGCCAATTCTAGATCACGGGTTGGATAATTTTTCTCATGTTTTCGTAGTTGCCTTGAAGCATACACAATCACCTTACCATGTTGCATCAACACATAGCCTAGCCCAATTCCTGAGGCATCGCAATAAACAACATATCCTTCCAATCCTTCTAGGAGTGTCAGGACTGGGGCAGAAGTAAATCTATCTTTTAACTCTTGGAAACTACGTTCACAAGCATCTGTCTGTTGAAACTTTGCTGATTTCTGGGTCAACTTTGTGAGTGGTGCAGAAATAGAAGAAAAACCTTCAACAAATCTCCTGTAATAACCTGCTAAGCCCAGAAAGCTACGAACATCCGTAGGAGTTGTGGGCCTTGGCCAAGTCTTCACGGCCTCAATCTTTTGGCTATCTACCCGAATACCATCGGCTGCAACAATGTGCCCCAGGAATGTCATTGAATTCAACCAAAACTCACACTTAGAAATTTTTGCAAACAACTCTCGAGTTTGAAGAACTCTAAGGACGGCACGTAAATGATCCGCATGTTCTGCCTCGGATCTAGAATACACTAACATATCGTCGATGAATACGATCACAAATAGATCTAAGAAAGGCCTGAACACATTGTTCATCAAATCCATAAATACTGCCAGTGCATTAGTTAGCCCAAATGACATTACTTGGAACTCAAAATGGCCATATCTTGTTCTGAAGGCTGTCTTAGGGATATCTTTCTCCCTAACTCTCACTTGATGATACCCGGACCTCAAATCTATCTTTGAAAACCATTTGGCACCTTGTAATTGATCAAATAAGTCATCAATCCTCGGAAGAGGATATTTGTTCTTAATCGTCACCTTATTCAATTGTCGATAGTCAATGCACATTCTCAAGGAACCATCTTTCTTTCGGACAAACAATACGGGTGCTCCCCACAGGGATCAACTAGGCCTAATAAAGCCTTTCTCAAGCAAGTCTTTCAATTGCTCCTTCAACTCTTTCAATTTTGCGGGAGCCATTCTATAAGGAGGAATAAATATAGGCTTAGTGTCTGGCAACACATCAATAGAAAAATCAATCTCCCGCTTAGGAGGGAGGCCCGGAAGCTCTTCTGGAAAAACATCCGGAAATTCATTCACCACGGGGACTGACTGAAGAGTTGGCGATTCAGCTTCTACATCTTGAACCCGCACTAGATGATAAATGCAACCTTTCATGATCATTTTCCTTGCCTTTAGATAGGAAATAAACCTACCTTTTGGTGACGCAATATTCCCTTTCCATTCTAAAACTGGTTCTCCCATAAATTGGAAACGAACCACTTTCATTCTACAATCGACATTGGCATAGCAAGAAGCCAACCAATCCATGCCCATAATAACATCAAAATCTACCATTTCTAACCCATGCAAGTCAATCATAGTACGACGGTCACAAATCACGATTATGCAGTTTCTATATACTCGGCTAGCTATTACCGATTCACCAATGGGTGTAGATACCTCAAAAGGTTTGATCGACTCCGGTCAGATTCTAAATAGACCCGCAATATACAGAGTAACATATGACAATGTGGATCCTGGATCTATCAAAGCATATACATCATGAGAAAATACCGATAATATAACTGTGACCACTTTAGGAGAAGACTCAAGATCTTGGCGTCCAGCCAAAACATAAATACGATGCTGAGGACCGCTAGAACTGGGGACTCTCCCTCTGCCTCTACCATGGCCGACTGGCGCATGTGATCCTGGCCCCATAGGGCGTACAGACGATGAAGATCCGGCTACCGACCCTGAAGGCTGGGTCCTACCTCTACCATGAACTGAGGGGCAATCACGCATAATATGGCCTGGTCGACCACATGAATAGCAAACCTCTGAACCCAATCAGCATGGACCCCAATGTAACTTCCCACACTGGGAACATCGTGGCACGTGTGGCCTTGCCTGACCCAAATCACCTATGAACTGAGATCCTGAAAAGCTCTGACTCGGCCCGGAATGAGTAGATCTATTGAATCTCTGGCCTGAAAACCGTGGAGGTGCACTAGTCATAAAAACGCCTGAATGCCTAGAGAACTGCTGTCTGTGCCAGCCTCTAAACTCACTCATCGGACCCGAAGATCTATCCCTCTTGCTATGTCCCCTATCATGCTCATGCTCACTTCTTTGTTGTTGTAGGCTTTCTTCTAAATTCTGAGCATGGGCCTGAATGCGTGAAACATCCATGTTGTCCTGAAGGGACGCGGTCAAGCACCTATCCATCAAATGTGGCCCTAGGCCTTTCACAGATCGGTGCACTCAGTCACCCATATCCGCTACCATGGCCGAAGCATACATGGCCAAAGAATTGAAGCGGAGACTATACTTTAGAGCACTCATGTTTCCTTCCCTCAAATTCAAGAACTTATCGGCTCTAGCTCGCCGAACTTCTGGAGGCAAATAATGTCGGAGGAAAGCATCAACAAATTCTTGCCATACTGGGGGAGGTGCATTGGCTCCCCGTGAAGCCATCCAAATCGTGTACCAATGGATCGAGACATCCCTCAATCTATAGGACGCTAACTCCACCGATTCGATTGTTATACCCCGTATGTTTATACATCAAATTATTCGCAAGCAAGTCGACTCAAGTTATTTCGGACACGAAATAGAAACCTTTAAATTTCAATTTTAAATTAGAATATAAATTAATCATAAATTTTATTTAGTGTAAAAATATTATTGGAGGTTAGGAGTTAATTAATTATGATTAGATTATTAAGTGGGAATTAGTAATTAATTAAATTAATTAAAGTTAATTACAAAAGTGGGCCCCACCCGAAATAAAAAAAAACAAAACAAAACACAACTAGATGACACATTAGGGGGCACGTGTACGGACCAAGGAACAAGTATATATGTGAACAAGATGATTCACAAATCATCAAGGCAACATTTCATTTGATTTAGCACAAAAAAAAAGGAGCAAGAACATTGCCATGGCTGCAAACCTCTCGGCCAGCCATGGCTGTTGGGAAAAAATATTTTGTTCCTTGTTTTGATTAATTTTCAAGTGTGGTTCAAATTCAAGGAGGTGATAGCAACATTGGATTTTAAGTTGGAGAAGAAGAGATTGCGAAATAGGAGCAATTAAGAGTAGAAAATTCCTCCGAGAAAATTAAGGTAAGATTTTCTTGTTTTATGATGTAATTTTTTTAATTGTATTGTAATGGAATTATTAGAATTGGATTGGACGAAATTGGAATTAAAAAAATGCATGAAATCGATGTTATAGGAAATTGTGTGTTGAATATAAAGAGTTGTATGTGATGATGTTAGGTTGTTATGTTGGCCGTGAGTATGGATTGTTTTACCTTAAAATGGTGATTAATTTTGACGTGGTTATCGCTATGGCCGTTATGGATCGTGTGACGAAAGTAAAGGAGTTTGATAATTAAAGTAAAAGTTATGGTGTTATGAACATATTGTCGTCCTTGTTAAGTTGAGAAGATTGAAGATATAACTATGTCTACATGTTGTTGTTGGTATTTCTGTGTCAACAGGAGGGTAATTGGAAATTTGGGATAGGCGAATATATAGGGGAAGTGCTGCCCGATTTTCACTAAGTCTTTAACTAAAAGAAAACCCTAAACGAGGTTGTGTAAGCTAAAGGATAAGTCCTACAACAATGGGCTATAAATTTGTGAACTAGAAAATATACCTACTAACGATAAAGTTACTCTTATATTAAATAGGCTAAAAGAGCGACGAGGCGAACGGATTTACGAATAGTCGCTAACAGGTATGTGAAGCTGTCCCTTCTTTCTTTTGGCATGTCTTAGATTTAAGTGATGAATGATATGAACTTTGGGGTAGTTCCATTCATAAGCTTTGAGTAATATTTATGATTCTTATTCACTTCTTGATGTTACAATTCTCAAGTGATTGAGCCTCCCTCTTCAGTTTTCTGTACGTTGCTTAATAGTCGATATATATCCGTTCCTATTCTTAGGAACTCTATGATAACTAGTGACTGGACTTCTATAAGGTTTTTCATACTATAGTGACATATGACTATAATCCTTAAGGCTTTGTGATATACTTATGATGACATTTAAGGGATGTTTGATATGTTCCGAGTGACATTCGAAAGGTATTTGATACGACTATTGTCCTGATTTTCAAATGGTAATTCGTGTTGATTATTCTATTGAGTCTTTGAAAATGTTTTTAAATTGCATATAGTTTCTCACTACTCTGCTCGTGCATGCCTCAATATGTCTTTCACTGAGTCTCGGGCCAGGATATGTATTCGGGCACAATTTCACTGCATTGTTCACCGAGTCCCTCACTAGAGGGCTGGGTAGGGTATATATATATTGTGGTGTTATGCTGTGTTATGGTGTTATGCTGTGTTATGGAGTTATGCTGTGTTACGGAGTTATGCTGTGTTACGGAGTTATGTTGTGTTACGGAGTTATGCTGTGTTCTGGAGTATGCTGTGTTATGGCGCCAAAAACGGGGTGGCGACCATGATCACCGAGTCCTATAATTGGCCGGATATGATATATGATATTGACATGCATGATTTTGTCACGACCCAACTAGGGCCGTGGCGAGTACTCGATACTTGTACCGAGCACCCCCCCTAACTCGTATCTCATTATTATTACTAAGTGGGCCGTATGAACATCACCATACTTTTTTTTTCTGCTTAACATTAACATTAATAGCATAATTATAAACATAGGCTAGCAAACTTTACTAGCACATTACACAGCGACGAGGACCATCAAAAGTACAAAACATCTAACTGTACATATCTGTCTACGAGCCTCTAAACATAGTACACATATACATAGGAAGGGCCGAGTACTGTCGTGCCCGAACATATATACACAAAATAGTACCAAGGAACTAAGGCTCCAGAACAACTGGAGCGCTGCTACAATACTGCTAATGAAGCTCCTAGGAGTCAAGACTGTCTACCTGCTGACCTGCGCGACATGGAACGCAGCGTCCACAAGAAGGGACGTCAGTACGAATAGTGTACCGAGTATGTAAGGCATGGAAGATAATACAAACAGAAACATAAGGTATGATTAACAATATCATGGGATCATAGGAAATATAGTGATACAAGAAAGTAACCTGTACATAGGAATACCCTTTTCAGGACGGATACCATGCATGCTTGTCTTTCCCTTTTTTTAAAAAAAACATTTCTTTTTCGTAGGCATAGAAAATAGAACTTATATCATGTCATGTCTTATCATATCATGTCATATCGTATCATATCATATGAGATCAGGTCATATCATATCATGTCATATCATATCAGGTCATAGCATAGCACCGAACAATGTCGGCTCGCCCACATAGCACCAAAATACATTGGCTCGCCCATATATCCCGCGTCTGGGCATCCCGCGTCCGGGATGATAAGCCAGCTGACCAGGTGGCAATGAAACATGTTTCCCTTCCCATCCCCCATATATCCCATTCCCCCACCCCATGTACATATACATATCTCATATACATATATCATATAAGCATGCAGGAGAGCCCAAGGAAAATCATGTATCCATCGGAGTGACGTAAGGTCGGTAACCTCCGATTACATTATGGAACAACCGTGATCGCTTCGTCTCGCCTTGAAGGAACGAGTATTTTAAGGCGAGACTATCAACACGGAATAGCATCAGAAGTAAACATAGTATGAAACCAGGGGCATCATAGACATCAATTCATGTTTTGAAATCTTTAGAAAATAGTGTCATGACCAAGGAATAGAATTAAAGATCAAGAACTAGTTGGACACTTTCATACTCATATTAAATCCTTAGCTTACGACTCTTAGTCATGGAATCATTCTTGTCATACTTATCATAGACGTATTCTCTTCCTTAGCATCATCGTTATCATAGTCATCATAGACATATTTCCATTAGAATGGTACAGTACTTGTCGTTTGATAATCGGGATAAGGATCAAAAGTCTCCTTTGGATTCTGCTTCAAAATAAGTCAAGCGAAACAATAAGGAAAATCCGGGAACAATGGGCCCACCTCGGGCCGAATGAGGTAGCGTGCACAATTTGCATATGTTACATGTCATGGAGTTACTTGTGAGGGTTTTAAGGTAGTCGGGTCCTATTTATGCAAGTTCTAGAGGTTTAGGAAGTTTTTCCAACATTTCACACAATTTTTAATTCAATTCTTCTGAATGAAAAAGGGGTAACTTTAGGTGCGGATTCCGGAGAATAGAGTTGTCCCCGAGGTTCATATCCAACATATTACGTCTAAGACATGCCATAGAAGGAAGAGTAAAGCCTTACATACCTCTTTCCGCTCCTTATGCTATTCCAAATTCAAGTTGCAAATCTGCCGAAATCTACAAATTGGTCACAATTACCAAACTTTGATTAGAGCATTTAGAATTGAATTCTTAAAGTGACACTTGGCTACCGAAATTTCGGCAGCATTTCCCATATAAATAAAATATCCTCAAAATTCAACTTAGCCAATTTTTAATCAACCACAATCCGGGAATTCAACCCGGCCAAACTATCAACATAATGTCAACAACCATACTGAAAATTTCCATATTCAATCCAAGATACATTATAATAACTCAATCAATATACTACTTCCTTCAAAACCTTCCAACTCCAATAAAAACAATAACAACCTTATAATATATGTTCCAACAATACCATACTAATATCATTGTCTTCCATACATGTAAGAACATAGTATTCAATTTACATAAACTTCAACCACAAGTCTCAAATTTCCATAATTTCTCTAAGATCATTAAGCTTTTTATTAGCAATATAGAATCCACATAACAACAACCAATACACTAAATAAAATTAACTCATTTTCCTCCACACCACACCACAACTACACGGCCAACATCATGCATACACAACTACAACCTCTCCAAAATCATTCAACTTCCATTATCAACATAGCATCCACAACAATAACAACCAAACACTAGATAGAATAATTAAAACATGATTCATACACACACATAGGCATGCACGGCCACACACCTATATTCTTGTTCTTCATGAATTTCACTCATTTTTACACACTACAACATGCACAACATCCATAACATATAAGAAAAGGATGAATCCTTACCTTCTTCCTTGATTCTCCAACTTGCTTGAATTTCCAACTTATGAATTTGTGTTTTTCTTGCTTCAATAACAACTCTACTTTGTTAAGGACCCTCCACTTGGTAGAAAATGATTTTTGAAGGAATTTTTGTCAATTTTCTTGTTGATTTTCGCACTTGGCCGAAATGGCCCTCTAGGTTTTTCTCCTCCTTTTCTTGTTCTTCCACTTCTTGAAACTTCTAGAGAATTATATGAATTTATGAAGACTTGGTCTTCTTTTAAATTATTCATTAACCTTTGATGTGGGCTTAAGCCCACACCAATTTGGATTGCCAACTTGGCCCAAACTCAAGTCCACACATTGTTTTTCTACAATTCATGAAAAAATTATTTTTCCAATTTCCAAATTCGCCCTTCGTCTTCCTCCATATTTCCACGAGTCATATTGCGAATATTTCCCTTTATACCCTTGACCTTTCTTAATATTCCCACTTCAAAATTTTCATAAACAACTCATATGCCAAACAAAATAAAAATAAGGCCTTGCTTGTTGTCTTCCCGCGATTATCTTAAATTATCCGATTGCACAAAAATGCCGGATATAACATCCTCCCCCCCTTTAGAACATTCGTCCTCGAATGTTAACACTGGCCTCATAGTGTATTATAATACTTCGGGGAGGTCTCCTTCGTAGATATCCCACATGTCGCTTAACGTATCCATTTTAGGAGCTTAGGTTGTCGTTTTGTCGTAGGTCAATTGAGTTAGCTCCGAACGTTGGCCCTGCGTTAATAAGTCCCCTTTATTGGATCTTGAATCGTCATAGTCCATTTTAGGTCTAACATGTTCTCCCCCCCCCCCCCCCTTTATTAAGAGGGTCTACGCACGCCTATGCCCTTTAAATAATCGTCGCCTTCTGCGATCTTGTACAATTGTAATTCCTTCTTCGTGGAGTCTGCCGCGTCTATCCCCTCGCTAGATATGTTCCCGTATATCACCGCATTAGGGCCTTCTAGCCTTAACTAGTGTGGGTTCGGCATCGGTCTTACCCGGTGACATCCGTACTTATCCTTCATCACGTCTTTTGAATTTCATTCGGCTAGCATATTCTATGTATCGCGACACTGTTTGTTAGTGTTCTACAGTCACAGATAAGATGTCATGTACATATATACATTTCCACCACTATTTTACTTACAAACACTTCCAAAAGCTAATCAAACTTTCTTTAGTCTTGAAGCTCTGTCATGCTTTCTCCCCTTCTGCTAGTCTAGTCCGTTTCAGCCTACACGACTTCTATAGAGTTTCTAACCACTTCACACACTCTAATTTACTTTAGGCTACCTAATTTCACATTCGTCTCTTGTTCCCACATTTACGAAATTTTCAGCGTATTTCCCAGGGGGTCACCCATCCTCCCACATTAGCACGCTTAACCTCGAAACTTTGGTGCATTTAAATGCGTGAATGCTAGTATAATTATATCGACTGCCCCGCACGACCTTTGTCATATAATTTAAGGTAAGTCGGGGTTCTAACAACTTCCCAAAACGTCCTCACAGCGGGTCCCACTCCTATCTTCACTTTCCTGACCATACAATTACCATATTGCCTTTGTTAAAATCTTCACTATTTACTACCATCCATACATATGATTATCTTTTATCCAAGGTTTCTAAATTCACACTGGTGGCGGAGACATCTCAATCGCCATTACTCACAACCGCTAAGTCTTTGGCCCCTTTTTGAATTTCTGTCTCACAACCGCTAAGTCTTTGGCCCCTTTTTGAATTTCTGTCTCACAACCGCTAAGTCTTTGGCCCCTTTTTGAATTTCTGTCTGCCGTCACTAATTAGCATTTTGCAAAGATTACGTATACATAGAAAATTTCAAAGAAAATCTCATATACCTGTAGCCGATCAATCTCGAGCCTGGTCCGGGGAGCTGCCATGTGAAGTATGCTCCTCATCCTCGTCTGTCTGCTCTCCGCTCGTTTGACTCTCGTCATTTCTCGCATCCGAATCGGAAGAGTATAGATAACCAGGCGATTCCTGGTTTACTGATGACCAGGACAAAGGACAGGAGTAGTCCGTAGCACTCTCCGAGGTGGCCTGACTGACATAGTGCTCCATCATATGAGCAGCTGGTATGTCCCCGTAAATCTCCTCCCCCGGTGTCCCAGAAGAATGCTCCGATGGGTCTGTGTCATGACTATCCTCCTCCCTGGAGGTAAGAAAGTCTGGAGGAATCGTCGCCGGATCCCCCGAGGGATCCGTATCATAGATACCCTCCGCGGGATCCTCTACTCTAGGGGTCAGAAACTTTGGAGGAATTGTTGCTGGGTCCTCCGACGGATCTGTATCATAGCTGTCCTCCATGGGATCCTCTGCTCTGGGGGTCAGGAACTCTGGCGGAATTGTGGCTGGGTCCTCCGACGGATCTGTCTCAATCGAATAGCCAAGGCTCCTCTTACTCGGCTCTGGAGATACTCTAGGGGCCTTCTTGGTGCCCCCACTATCTGAAGCTGCTCTCTTCATCGACATTACTGAAACCATAACATAGGATTAGGAAAAGAATAAGGGAGCCTAGTAGCATAGCTCTATCGCACGATCTAGAAGACAAAGAAGGTCATATTTCCTAAATGCCCTGCAGCCTCCTGTCTATAAGTGTGGCGCGCTACACACCCATAAACAGGACTCTACTGGACACGGCTCGTAGACAAACCCCTAGGACCAAACTGCTCTGATACCACTTCTGTTACGACCCAACTAGGGCCGTGACGAGTACTCGATACTTGTACCGAGCACCCCCCCTAACTCGTATCTCATTATTATTACTAAGTGGGCCGTATGAACATCACCGTACTTTTTTTTCTGCTTAACATTAACATTAGTAGCATAATTATAAACATAGGCTAGCAAACTTTACTAGCACATTACACAGCGACGAGGACCATCAAAAGTACAAAACATCTAACCGTACATATCTGTCTACGAGCCTCTAAACATAGTACACATATACATAGGAAGGGCCGAGTACTGCCGTGCCCGAACATATATACACAAAATAGTACCAAGGAACTGAGGCTCCAGAACAACTGGAGCGCTGCTACAATACTGCTGATGAAGCTCCTAGGAGTCAAGTCTGTCTACCTGCTGACCTGCGCGGCATGGAACGCAGCGTCCACAAGAAGGGACGTCAGTACGAATAGTGTACCGAGTATGTAAGTCATGGAAGATAATACAAACATAAACATAAGGTATGATTAACAATATCATGGGATCATAGGACATATAGTGATACAAGAAAGTAACCTGTACAAAGGAATACCCTTTTCAGGCCGGATACCATGCATGCTTGTCTTTCCCTTTTTAAAAAAAAACATTTCTTTTTCATAGGCATAGAAAATAGAACTTATATCATGTCCTGTCTTATCATATCATATCATGTCATATCGTATCATATCATATGAGATCAGGTCATATCATATCATGTCATATCATATCAGGTCATAGCATAGCACCGAACAATGTCGGCTCGCCCACATAGCACCGAAATACATCGGCTCGCCCATATATCCCGCGTCCGGGATGATAAGCCAGCTGACCAGGTGGCAATGAAACATGTTTCCCTTCCCATCCCCCATATATCCCATTCCCCCACCCCATGTACATATACATATCTCATATACATATATCATATAAGCATGCAGGAGAGCCCAAGGAAAATCATGTATCCATCGGAGTGACGTAAGGTCGGTAACCTCCGATTACATTATGGAACAACCGTGATCGCTTCGTCTCGCCTTGAAGGAACGAGTATTTTAAGGCGAGACTATCAACACGGAATAGAATCAGAAGTAAACATAGTATGAAACCAGGGGCATCATAGACATCAATTCATGTTTTGAAATCTTTAGAAAATAGTGTCATGACCAAGGAATAGAATTAAAGATCAAGAACTAGTTGGACACTTTCATACTCATATTGAATCCTTAGCTTACGACTCTTAGTCATGGAATCATTCTTGTCATACTTATCATAGACGTATTCTTTTCCTTAGCATCATCGTTATCATAGTCATCATAGACATATTTCCATTAGAATGGTACAGTACTTGTCGTTTGATAATCGGGATAAGGATCAAAAGTCTCCTTTGGATTCTGCTTCAAAATAAGTCAAGCGAAACAATAAGGAAAATCCGGGAACAATGGGCCCACCTCGGGCCGAATGAGGTAGCGTGCACAATTTGCATATGTTACATGTCATGGAGTTACTTGTGAGGGTTTTAAGGTAGTCGGGTCCTATTTATGCAAGTTCTAGAGGTTTAGGAAGTTTTTCCAACATTTCACACAATTTTTAATTCAATTCTTCTGAATGAAAAAGGGGTAACTTTAGGTGCGGATTCCGGAGAATAGAGTTGTCCCCGAGGTTCATATCCAACATATTACGTCTAAGACATGCCATAGAAGGAAGAGTAAAGCCTTACATACCTCTTTCCGCTCCTTATGCTATTCCAAATTCAAGTTGCAAATATGCCGAAATCTACAAATTGGTCACATTTACCAAACTTTGATTAGAGCATTTAGAATTGAATTCTTAAAGTGACACTTGGCTACCGAAATTTCGGCAGCATTTCCCCTAAAAATACAACATCCTCAAAATTCAACTTAGCCAATTTTTAATCAACCACAATCCGGGAATTCAACCCGGCCAAACTATCAACATAATGTCAACAACCATACTGAAAATTTCCATATTCAATCCAAGATACATTATAATAACTCAATCAATATACTACTTCCTTCAAAACCTTCCAACTCCAATAAAAACAATAACAACCTTATAATATATGTTCCAACAATACCATATTAATATCATTGTCTTCTATACATGTAAGAACATAGTATTCAATTTACATAAACTTCAACCACAAGTCTCCAATTTCCATAATTTCTCTAAGATCATTAAGCCTTTTATTAGCAATATAGAATCCACATAACAACAACCAATACACTAAATAAAATTAACTCATTTTCCTCCACACCACACCACAACTACACGGCCAACATCATGCATACACAACTACAACCTATCCAAAATCATTCAACTTCCATTATCAACATAGCATCCACAACAATAACAACCAAACACTAGATAGAATAATTAAAACATGATTCATACACACACGTAGGCATGCACGGCCACACACCTATATTCTTGTTCTTCATGAATTTCACTCATTTTTACACACTACAACATGCACAACATCCATAACATATAAGAAAAGGATGAATCCTTACCTTCTTCCTTGATTCTCCAACTTGCTTGAATTTCCAACTTATGAATTTGTGTTTTTCTTGCTTCAATAACAACTCTACTTTGTTAAGGACCCTCCACTTGGAAGAAAATGATTTTTGAAGGAATTTTTGTCAATTTTCTTGTTGAGTTTTGCACTTGGCCGAAATGGCCCTCTAGGTTTTTCCCCTCCTTTTCTTGTTCTTCCACTTCTTGAAACTTCTAGAGAATTATATGAATTTATGAAGACTTGGTCTTCTTTTAAATTATTCATTAACCTTTGATGTGGGCTTAAGCCCACACCAATTTGGATTGCCAACTTGGCCCAAACTCAAGTCCACACATTTTGTTTCTACAATTCATGAAAAAATTCTTTTTCCAATTTCCAAATTTGCCCTTCGTCTTCCTCCATATTTCCACGAGTCATATTGCGAATATTTCCCTTTATACCCTTGACCTTTCTTAATATTTCCACTTCAAAATTTTCATAAACAACTCATATACCAAACAAAATAAAAATAAGGCCTTGCTTGTTGTCTTCCCGCGATTATCTTAAATTATCCGATTGCACAAAAATGAGGGATATAACAGATTTATTTTCAAAGGCTAGCATTTTGGTATTCTGGTTATTGTACTCGTTTTCTATACTCCTTATTTCAGTTATGATCCTGTTTACTGTATTTCATGCTTTACATGCTCAGTACATATTCCGTACTGACCCCCTTTCTTCGGGGGGCTGCGTTTCATGCCCGCAGGTGCAGATACCTGCTTTGGTGATCCGCCAGCATAGGACTCCCTTTCTGTTGTCTTGGAGAGCTCCATTGTTCCGGAGTCTAGACTTTTGGTTTGAATCTTATGATATATATATATATGTATATGTTATCCAGGGGTACGACGGGGCCCTGTCCCGTCATATTTCGCTATTCGCTCTCTTAGAGGTCTGTAGACATATGTGTGGGTTGTGTATGGGTTCTGTTCAGCTGTGTCTATACGATGTGTTGTGGTATGATGTTCGTCTGTAGTAGCAACCTTGTCGGCTTGCATACGATATTGATATGTGGTGGCAGCCTTGTCGGCTTGCTTATTATTTCATGATATGATTAGTTGTGACTCCTCAAGAGACCGTTGATCTGGAAGTATATATATATATGATGATGTTACGAACTTTGGAGTTCCTTTATAGGTTTCCGTATTGTCGTAGTTTCAGTTTGATGTTATATGTAACAGGTTGGTATACGGGTGCCCAGTTCGGGCACCAGTCACGGCCTACGGGGTTGGGTCGTGACAAAAGTGGTATCAGAGCAGTTCGTCCTCGGAGTGTCTACAGACCGTGTCTCGTAGAGTCTTTTTTATCGGTGTGTTGTGCACCACATCTATAAACAGGAAGCTACAAGACATTTAGGATGTTATCTTTCCTTCTTATCCTAGATCGTGCGATAGAGCCCAGTCATAGGCAATGAAATTCCTTATCATATCCTTTGATTTCAGCTGAAGAACGACATCGACAGAAGAAAGCGACTGATGATATTGGAAGCTACCCAGTACGCTGGTAAGCAATGGTGCGAAAGAGGCATGTCGGATAAGGTAGGAATATTGAAATATGGTTTAAATGTAAAGTTGGAGGATGAAAGAAACGGTGGATAGGAATGTATAACAGAACAGATCGTTAAAAGATCAGGTACGTCTCGAGGTGCGATACGTGAGGTAAGTCCCGACACCTTCATATTTCTTTCTGGAAATTGGGAGCCCTGTGTGGCTATGATACGATATGATATGTGCGTATATATGTTGGCCCTATGAGGCATTGTTGGTATTTCCTGCGTGCAGGTTCTGGGATAGTAAGAAGTACAAAGGAAACTCTGCCCAAATTTTCCCAGAAATAGGAAAAAGAAGAGACCGAGGTATAAGTTCATAATATGTCTTGAAAATCGATACCGATAGGGTGAATTTGTTATGTTGGACTAGATCTTTAAGAGATACCCCCCACGTCATCCATAAGAGGCATCATTCTTATTTGGGAGACCTTGTTTTGAAGAAGCGTATATGAGTAGCGAATTCGCAATTCATTTGAACGGACCAGAATACATTCCAACCACATTTTGCCTTGGAAAAAGCTCATGTTGTAGGGCAAAAACGTCTAGCAATTAAGTTTCACTTTTATTGAAACGTACAGGGCATACAACAAGTAGTTCATGAACTGAATGATTCGTTCACGACTCAAGAACAAATCTGGAGGTAAACTATATGAATCAAGCAATAGAAGTTTCGTGGTGCCTGTCGAATTCTAGTTCTTCTTGTGCGGTTTCGGAGGACGCTTCATGGTGACGTAACCTTGGAATGGGAGTGTTCTTGTGTTCCTTGAGCTTATTAGTTTTAATCAACTAATTGGAGATGGAATTTGTGAAAGGAAAACTTAAACTTGTGGGCTGTCTAGGACCATGTATTTCATATGTTGTAGATGGAATGCTAGGATGATTCGGAAGGGCTTGTGATACTAAAGGATGATATAGAAAAAGGTGGCAACTATTAACAAAACATTTATTTGAGGTACCGAGTGAACTGACAAGTACGGATAAATTACGACGAGTTTACCATTAAAAGGAGTAGTAGTATGATTGAGACAAAAGTACGGAGGAGGAAGAGTTATGACAAATTATGAAGGTATTAATAAGACAGCATATGAGATATTAAAGGTAAGATTGATCAGAAAGGGAGAAGGGTTAAGTACGCCTAGTCCACAGAATGTAACTAAAACATAGTAAGAATTGTGAATAAGGTTAAGAAGCGCTACGTTATAGGATGGATTACGAACATGATGCAATGTGAATACCATAAGGATTGTTATAGAAATGAGTAAAGCCTAGCAAGGAAGTAGCTAAAGAATACGATGTGATTAGAGTGAAACGGAAAAGCTAATGTAGAACTAATAAGAAATACTTACAAAGTTCTATAGGGAAAGTTCAGAATAAAAGTCAAGTGGTAACGAAAGTGAAAGCCAGCACAGGAAGAGAAAGAGTTAATAGAAGGAAGAAGATAAGAAGAAAGCGAGTGGGATTACAGTGTATCGATGCGTTATGACATGTATAGCTTGGAAAACGAGTAATATAGAGGACAGGACTGTGAAAGACCAACCTAAAGGAAGGTGAGAAACAAGACAGAATGAATGCCAGAAATGACTGGTATGATAAGAACAAATAGAGATGAACAGAATATGTTTTGAAAATGAAAAAGGGGTTATGTAGAAGTAGTGTTTACCGAAGGATACAGGAGTAGCATGAAATTCCTCGTGCGCAAAATAAAAAGATGGACATGGACTGGAGAAACGAAAGGAATACTAAAGAAAGCACTCAAAACAGACGTAATTAATTGAGTATGAGTATAGGATAAAAGGGAAATGTATAGCTACGAACTTAAGGTGTAGTACGACGAAAAGGTGATGAGACAAGGCCACTATTAAAACAAATTTGATATGATTTTGAGTAAGTTAGACGTTAGCTTTGGGTATACGACAAGGGTGAAAGAGCATTAGGCATAAAGGAGTACTGCGTGTATGTGACTTCACCTCGGAAATGGTGAAATCCTTAAAGGACAAGGATTGTGCATTTGTGACACAACTGATGTATTGTGAATTTATTAGAAGAAACAAATGATATCCGTTGGAATAAAGATGGTGTTATAAGAAAGCTTGGGACACTTATCATTAGAATATAAGTGCTACCTAATGGAGAATTTGGAACGACTATAAGCACTAGCAAATTACTAATCGGAATAAATGGAATGTGGCTTTGGAAAAATTGCTACAAGTACCAACCATCAGACGAGATTTTGTACTATATATCGAGAGTTCTCATCACCTCGTAATTGTGTTAAGGTTTCGTACATGGATAATCTAAGTTATGTATGATAAAGAAAAGACATGGATATGGCGCAGTATACCAAATGTATTGGAAAAAGAATCATAGGAATTTGAAAATTGGAAATAGAGGCATAGAGCGGAATATAAATAGATAATGATGTGAGTACACCCAAAAGGGGGGAAGCAGATGAGAGAAATGCAAGTGTAAGATGTAATCAACTAACACTGTAACACATTTAAGGTGAAAACTTAAACTTTAAGTGAGATCCCTTGCTGAAACAAGTTAGCGAGATCTGAAGGCCAAACAATAAATGGATAGAAGCCAAGATGGTATTTGAGACAGTGCAGAGAATTATTGGTAAAGATCTTGGATAATATGACATCAGAAGGTGGATGCTCATAAAAAGGAAGAATACGATAAGAGAATGGTAACAAGTAACTTAAAGGATATTATAAGGGGTAGCAAGGATATACTGGATTAGAAGTTAAGATGTTGACAATGGGGTTATGGGCTAATGATATGTGACACATAAGTAGCAAAGGAGAAAGGATAGGGGATCTCTCCTATAGTAGGATATGAGAAAATCAAATGGTGAATAGAGGAAAGGGAAAGAGTATGGCGAAATAGACAGCAAGTGAGTTTTAGTACAATATAATATGTAGAGCAGAATAAACCAGGAGAAGGAAAGACTATGACTAAGATTGGATGCACTTTGTACGAATTGTACAAGAATAGATATGCAACCTACGAATACTTGTATACTAAGAACAAGGCCAAGTGAGTACTTGATAAGAAGAGTAAGAATTCAGTAACAACAATGTGGTTGCGATATTTCGGATACATCAAAGAAAGGTATAAGATGGTTTGAGGCAAAACTACGGAGATATAATTAGTACTGAGAGCAAAAGCCATAGTTGAGCCTTGATATCAATTGGAAGATATAAGAGAAGAATATAGGGTCTGCATAAAGACTAGCGAGGCAACGGTAAGGTATTTTCCGGGCTGACTTGAGCACCTACACATGCTTGTGTAAAGATTGCAATAGGATGCGTGGTAGGAGAAGGGGGCAATAGCAGAGTTTGAGTCAAAAATAGAGAAACGACATGAGGTAATATGCCTAAAGCATCGCCAGTTAGAGTAAAGAAAATTACGAAATGATTTAACCGGGACAATCGGAACAAGCAGGTTACTGGTTACTGGGTGACAGTGAAGTTATAATATGAGGGAACCCTAGCGCTAATTGATAGTCAACCCTAAAAGATCGAGATCAAGAAGTAAAAGAAAGTGATAGTTAAAGACCTTTAAAAGAAAGTCAGAAAGCGACACATGATGCTGAGGATTCCAGAATACGGACTGTCACAGCGGAGTAAAGCAAGGATATTGGAGTACAAAAATGTTACCCTCTGAGAAATTTCATTTTACTCGTAGAACCTGCAATGGTTCACAGGTTACCAGATTCATGCAATACTCCAGGGATATTAAAATCTAATGAACCGAGAAGGACGTCTACGCGTTATAAAAATCTTATTTAAAGATTGAGAGGTAAGATGAAAGAAATAGTATCTTAAGAGAGTAACTATAGGAAAAGAAAGAGTCGAGTCATGACTACATGCACCATGAGTACAAGTCCGAATCAATCGATGATAGTACAACTGAGCAGAATGCAGATAAGAAAGACAGTAACACTTCAGCAGAACAGCCCGAAATACAGCTGATAACCAACTATGAAGTAAAGAAAAGAGCAAAGACAACGACATGGAATAACTACCTCGAAAAGCAACAAAACGAGAGTATTGGGAA
Source organism: Lycium barbarum (assembly GCF_019175385.1). Taxonomy (NCBI): domain Eukaryota; kingdom Viridiplantae; phylum Streptophyta; class Magnoliopsida; order Solanales; family Solanaceae; genus Lycium; species Lycium barbarum. The sequence goes on along the minus strand of NC_083348.1, from coordinate 49,665,958 downwards.
TTCAGAATCAGTTCAACATTCGAGGACGAATTTTCTAAAGGGGGGAAGGATGTTATACCTGGTATGTTTATACGTCAAATTATTCGCAAGCAAGTCGACTCAAGTTAAAGGCGGAGTCATTTTCGGACACGAAATAGAAACCTTTAAATTTCAATTTTAAATTAGAATATAAATTAATCATAAATTTTATTTAGCGTAAAAATATTAGTGGAGGTTAGGAGTTAATTAATTGTGATTAGATTATTAAGTGGGAATTAGTAATTAATTAAATTAATTAAAGTTAATTACAAAAGTGGGCCTCACCCGAAATTAAAAAAAAACAAAACAAAACACAACTAGATGACACATTAGGGGGCACGTGTATGGACCACGGAACAAGTATATATGTGAATGAGATGATTCAGAAATCATCAAGGCAACATTTCATTTGAATTAGCACAAAAACAAAAAGAGCAAGAACATTGCCATGGCTGCCAACCTCTCGGCCAGCCATGGCTATTGGGAAAAAATATTTTGTTCCTTGTTTTGATTAATTTTCAAGTGTGGTACAAATTCAAGGAGGTGATAGCAACATTGGATTTTAAGTTGGAGGAGAAGAGATTGCAAAATTGGAGCAATTAAGAGTAGAAATTCCTCCGAGAAAATTAAGGTAAGATTTTCTTGTTTTATAATGTAATTGTGTTAATAGTATTGTAATGGAATTATTAGAATTGGATTGGACGAAATTTGAATTAAGAAAATGCATGAAATCGATGTTATAGGAAATTGTGTGTTGAATATAAAGAGTTGTATGTGATGATGTTAGGTTGTTGTGTTGGCCGTGAGTATGGATTGTTTTAGCTTAAAAATGGTGATTAATTTTGACGTGGTTATCGCAATGGTCGTTATGGATCGTGTGACGAAAGTAAAGGAGTTTGATAATTAAAGTAAAAGTTATGGTGTTGTGAACATATTGTAGTCCTTGTTAAGTTGAGAAGATTGAAGATATAACTATGTCTACATGTTGTAGTTGGTATTTCTGTGTCAACAGGAGGGTAATTGGAAATTTGGGATAGGCGAATATATAGGGGATGTGCTGCCTGATTTTCGCTAAGTCTTTAACTAATAGAAAACCCTAAACGAGGTTGTGTAAGCTAAAGGATAAGTCCTACAACCATGGGCTATAGATTTGTGAACTAGAAAGTATACCTACTAACGATAACATTACTCTTATATTAAATAGGCTATAAGAGCGACGAGGCGAACGGATTTACGAATAGTCGCTAACAAGTATGTGAAGCTGTCCCTTCTTTCTTTTGGCATGTCTTAGATTTAAGTGATGAATGATATAAAGTTTGGGGTAATTCCATTCATAAGCTTTGAGTGATATTTATGATTCTTATTCATTTCTTGATGTTACAATTCTCAAGTGATTGAGCTCCCTCTTTAGTTTTCTGTACGTTGCTTAATAGTCGATATATATCCGTTCCTATTCTTAGGAACTCTATGATAACTAGTGACTGGACTTCTATAAGGTGTTTCATACTATAGTGACATATGACTATGATCCTTAAGGCTTTGTGATATACTTATGATGACATTCAAGGGATGCTTGATATGTTCCGAGTGACATTCGAAAGGTATTTGATACGACTATTGTCCTGATTTTCAAATTCTAATTCGTGTTGATTATTCTATTGAGTCTTTGAAAATGTTTTTAAATTGCATATAGTTTCTCACTACTCTGCTCGTGCATGCCTCAATATGTCTTTCACTGAGTCCCGGGCCAGGATATGTATTCGTGCACAGTTTCACTGCATTGTTCACCGAGTCCCTCACTAGAGGGCCGGGTACGGTATATCTATATTATGGTGTTATGTTGTGTTATGGTGTTATGGAGTTATGCTGTGTTACGGAGTTATGCTGTGTTACGGAGTTATGCTGTGTTCTGGAGTATGCTGTGTTATGGCGCCAAAAACGGGGTGGCGACCATGTTCACCAAGTCCTATAATGGGCCGGATATGATATATGATATTGACATGCATGATTTATTTTCAAAGGCAAGCATTTTGGTATTCTGGTTATTGTACTCCTTATTTCAGTTATGATCCTGTTTACTGTATTTCATGCTTTACATGCTCAGTACATATTCCGTACTGACCCCCTTTCTTCGGGGGGCTACGTTTCATGCCCGTAGGTGCAGATACCTGCTTTGGTGATCCGCCAGCTTAGGACTCCCTTTCTGTTGTCTTGGAGAGCTCCATTGTTCCGGAGTCTATACTTTTGGTTTGAATCTTATGATATATATATGTATATGCTATCCAGGGGTACGACGGGGCCCTGTCCCGTCATATTTCGCTATTCGCACTCTTAGAGGTCTGTAAACATATGTGTGGGTTGTGTATGGGTTCTGTTCAGCTGTGTCTATACGATGTGCTGTGGTATGATGTTCGTCTCTAGTAGCAACCTTGTCGGCTTGCATACGATATTGATATGTGATGGCAGCCTTGTCGGCTTGGTTATTATTTCATGATATGATTAGTTGTGACTCCTCAGGAGACCGTTGATCTGGAAGTATATATATATATATATATATATATGATGTTACGAACTTTGGAGTTCCTTTATAAGTTTTCGTATTGTCGTAGTTTCAGTTTGATGTTATATGTAACAGGTTGGTATACGGGTGCCCAGTTCGGGCACCAGTCACGACCTACGGGGTTGGGTCGTGACAAAAGTGGTATCAGAGCAGTTCATCCTCGGAGTGTCTACAGACCGTGTCTAGTAGAGTCTTGTTGATCGGTGTGTTGTGCACCACATCTATAAACTGGAAGCTACAAGACATTTAGGGTGTTATCTTTCCTTCTTATCCTAGATCGTGCGATAGAGCCCAGTCATAGGCAATGAAATTCCTTATACTAACCTTTGATTTCAGCTGAAGAACGACATCGACAGAAGAAAGCGACTGATGATATTGGAAGCTACCCAGTACGCAGGTAAGTAATGGTGTGAAAGAGGCATGTCGGATAAGGTAGGAATATTGAAATATGGTTTAAATGTAAAGTTGGAGGATGAAAGAAACGGTGGATAGAAAAGTATAACAGAACAGATCGTTAAAGGATCAGGTACGTCTCGATGGACAAAGCAAGGTTATCGGAGTAAAATAATATTATACCCTGGGAAAGGTCGTTTTAGCCGCAGAGTCTGTGAAGGGTCTATAAGCACCGGAGGTATGAAATACTCCAAAAATTGTAAAGTCTAATAAATAGATGAGGGATGTCTGCACGTTTACAAGATCTTACTTAAAGATTAGAAGGTAAAGTGAAGTGAACGATGTATCATCTTAAGGGAGTAACTATAGAAAAGGAAAGAGTCGAGTTATAATTAAGTGCACCATGAATACAAGTCCGAATCAATCAGTGACAGTATGCAGACAAGAGAAAGAGTAATACTTCAGCAGAAGAGCTCGCAATACAACTGACAACCAACTGCGAAATAGAGAGGAAAGCAAAGACAACGACGTGAAATAATTACCTTCAGAAGCAACAGAAGGAGTAAATATTACGGGAATGACTATGTAGAGACCTGGAATGCGTTATAGTGAATTATAGCGAATCGACCAATGAAAGAGGCATGTGAGGGGCATAATTAAATAAGAGAACATTTGGGTAAGTATTGGGAGTTCAGGACCGGTTTAACATTCGAGGACGAATGTTCTAAAGGGGGGAAGGATGTTATACCCCGTATTTTTGCACGTCGGATTATTCAAAAGCTAATCGACATAAGTTTAAGGACGAGATTATTCTTGGGATATGAGACAAGGGTTTTAAATACCCGATTTTTAAGGAGTGCACGATTGGTTGTAAATTTAATTGGTGTAGACATATCAGTGGAGATTAGGGATTAATTAACCATGATTATATTATTAAGTGGGGATTAACAATTAATTAAGCTAATTGGACCACTAAGTGGGCCCCACGACAAATGGCTGAATTTGATTGGTGTTGAGTGAAAATTGGACACATGTCATAAGGATAGACACGTGTCACAAGGGTGGACACGTGTCCATTTTGTAGGCACCATATAAGATTATGGTTTGATGACTAAGTCATCAATTACATTACAATTTCAACTTTGCAAAATAGAACTTAGAGAGAGGAGCTCTAAAGCTCTAGAGAGAGAGAGAGGGTTCGGCCATGGCTATGGCATGGCTTCATGCAGCTCACGGCTAGCCCCCCCCCCCCTACCCCCCACCCCCACACCATAAAATTGTTAGATTTTCAAGTTCAATTGGAGAAAAAAAAAAGAGGAAGCTCATGGCCATGGTTGATAATAAGAGCTTGTCTCTAAGGTAAGATTTAATCCTTTTCTACATGTTTTGGAGATGGTTTGAACTTGCTATAATTTTGTAGATGTGGATTGGATATAAGGAATTGTGTATGTTAATGTTGAGGTGTTGTTTGGGCCGTGTAGGGGCTGCTCTAATTAAAAATGGTGGATTCATTTTAATTAATGTTGTAGTTGTTGTTGTCATGGATTATGTGATGAAAGTGAAGGAATTTGATGGTTAAAGTTGAAGTTGTATTTGTTTTGTGGGCAGTTTTAAGGACTTATTGTGATGTTAAGGTAGTTTTCTTGCATATGAATAATAGATGTTGTTGTCGTGTATGTGTTGATATGATTCGGAAATTTGGATGGAAAGAGTGTATGAGTTAATGTCTAAGAAGCGTATGTGGTTTTCTTGGTGTATTTGTAGACGTTCGTGAGATTATCGGGCATCTCTATGTTGTTAATTAAGGGCTGTTTTGGGACGTGTTGTCGTTCTTGTAGAATTGGAAGATTAAGTGCAATTAGAGTTATGCATCATGTTGCTATAATGGTTGGACGGTTATAAGGTCGTTTCGATGAAATGTTACGACTGTAGATTGTTAAGAATAACTTGAATACGTCGTAGTCATTAGGTTAATTACTATTGAATGTTGTAATGTATGGGCCGATTGGAATATTATGCGGGCTGTTCAGAGTATCCTTGAATCATGTCTTGGTTAGTTTCGATATAGTACTTGAACGTGTGGTTGTTGATGTTGACTTGGTTGTTATGTGGTTGGTTTGAATATAAGGGAAACGTCGTCTAATTTTCTAGAAATAAACTACTAACGTTGGAATACGTCTTGAATCTTCCCGTAGCTTAACCATAGTTCTTGACATCTTAATATAGGTTGAGACACTTCGGGCAGCGTATACGTATTGTGTTACGGATAAGCGTTAAAGATATGTAAAGCTAACCCTTTCTTCTTTTTGGCATGATCTTTATGAAACGAACAGACGACGTGTATATGATTCCAAAGAAGTTCCTATTCTTAGAGCCACTAGGATGGCTAATGTTCTTGATTCCCAACAGCTATTTCATTATGTCTTAATACGTGTATATGATTCTAGAAGTTCTATTTTGACATAATCCATAGTGACATTCGAAAGGTACTTGATATGACTATTGTCTTGATTTTCAAATGATGGTTCATTTTGATTATTCTATGGAGTCTCATATATGATTTAGTTTGCATATGGTTGCTCACTACTCTGCTCGTGCATGCCTCAATATGTCTTTCACTGAGTCCCGGGCCAGGATATGTATTCGTGCACAGTTTCACTGCATTGTTCACTGAGTCCCTCACTAGAGGGCCGGGTACGGTATATATATATTATGGTGTTATGCTGTGTTATGGTGTTATGCTGTGTTATGCAGTTATGCTGTGTTACGGAGTTATGCTGTGTTACGGAGTTATGCTGTGTTCTGGAGTATGCTGTGTTATGGCGCCAAAAACGGGGTGGCGACCATGTTCACCGAGTCCTATAATGGGTCGGATATGATATATGATATTGACATGCATGATTTATTTTCAAAGGCAAGCATTTTGGTATTCTGGTTATTGTACTCGTTTTCTGTACTCCTTATTTCAGTTGTGATCCTGTTTACTGTATTTCATGCTTTACATGCTCAGTACATATTCCGTACTGACCCCCTTTCTTCGGGGGGCTACGTTTCATGCCCGCAGGTGCAGATACCTGCTTTGGTGATCCGCCAGCTTAGGACTCCCTTTCTGTTGTCTTGGAGAGCTCCATTGTTCCGGAGTCTATACTTTTGGTTTGAATCTTGTGATATATATATATATATATATGTATATGCTATCCAGGGGTACGACGGGGCCCTGTCCCGTCATATTTCGCTATTCGCACTCTTAGAGGTCTGTAGACATATGTGTGGGTTGTGTATGGGTTCTGTTCAGCTGTGTCTATACGATGTGCTGTGGTATGATGTTCGTCTCTAGTAGCAACCTTGTCGGCTTGCATACGATATTGATATGTGATGGCAGCCTTGTCGGCTTGGTTATTATTTCATGATATGATTAGTTGTGACTCCTCAGGAGACCATTGATCTGGAAGTATATATATATATATATATATATATATATATATATATATATATATGATGTTACGAACTTTGGAGTTCCTTTATAAGTTTTCGTATTGTCGTAGTTTCAGTTTGATGTTATATGTAACAGGTTGGAATACGGGTGCCCAGTTCGGGCACCAGTCACGGCCTACGGGGTTGGGTCGTGACAAAAGTGGTATCAGAGCAGTTCGTCCTCGGAGTGTCTACAGACCGTGTCTAGTAGAGTCTTGTTGATCGGTGTGTTGTGCACCACATCTATAAACTGTAAGCTACAAGACATTTAGGATGTTATCTTTCCTTCTTATCCTAGATCGTGCGATCGAGCCCAGTCATAGGCAATGAAATTCCTTATACTAACCTTTGATTTAAGCTGAAGAACGACATCGATAGAAAAAAGCGACTGATGATATTGGAAGCTACCCAGTACGCAGGTAAGCAATGGTGTGAAAGAGGCATGTCGGATAAGGTAGGAATATTGAAATATGGTTTAAATGTAAAGTTGGAGGATGAAAGAAACGGTGGATAGGAAAGTATAACAGAACAGATCGTTAAAGGATCAGGTACGTCTCGAGGTGCGATACGTGAGGTAAGTCCCGACACCTTCATATTTCTTTCTAGAAATTAGGAGCCCTGTGTGGCTATGATACGATATAATATGTGCGTATATATGTTGGCCCTATAAGGCATTGTTGGTATTTCCTGCGTGCAGGTTCTGGGATAGTAAGAAGTACAAAGGAAACTCTGCCCAAATTTTCCCAGAAATAGGAAAAAGAAGAGAAAGAGGTATAAGTTCATAATATGTCTTGAAAATCGATACCGATAGGGTGAATTTATTATGTTGGACTAGAGCTTTAAGAGATACCCCCACGTCATCCATAAGAGGCATCATTCTTATTTGGGAGACCTTGTTTTAAAGAAGCGTATATGAGTAGCGAATTCGCAATTCATTTGACCGGACCAGAATATGTTCCAACCACATTTTGCCTTGGAAAAAGCTCATGTTGTAGGGCAAAAACGTCTAGCAATTAAGTTTCACTTTTATTGAAACGTACAGGGCATACAACAAGTAGTTCATGAACTGAATGATTCGTTCACGACTCAAGAACAAATCTGGAGGTAAACTATATGAATCAAGCAATAGAAGTTTCGTGGTGCCTGTCGAATTCTAGTTCTTCTTGTGCGGTTTCGGAGGACGCTTCTGTCACGACCCAACCCCGTGGGCCGCGACTGGTACCCTAACCGGGTACCCATACGTACCTACCTCATCGAATTCGAATCATACAGATTTTTTTTTTTTTTTGTGAAAACAGAAGTTACCGAAGTAGGCCGATACAGATACGGCACGCGCGCAAACATATATATATATATATAGCTAAACATGCAGACATTTACAGGTAAGCCGATAAGGCTAACATACAGACGAAACCCGTAACCCACACATCTATCTACAGGCCTCTACAGACATACAGAATCATATGACGGGACAGGGCCCCGCCGTACCCAAAATTTCCATACATACAGAACATACGGAAAACAGAAGATATATATACCAAAAGTGTACGCTCCGGATCAAAGGAGCTCTTCAAAATAGCTGAATCAGAACCCTACGCTGGCGGCGTGTCACCGAGCGCGCCTGTACCTGCGGGCATGTAACGCAGCCCCCGAGGAAACGGGGGTCAGTACAAAAATGTACCGAGTATGTAAAGCAGAAATATATCAAACATAATCATGATCTGGACCGGAAGCACGGAGATATAATAGACAGGCTCATAGGCCGGACAGACAGAGACATAGTCCCGACAGACGGACAGCATCGTGGTCCAGACAGACAGAATCAGAGTCCATGCGGACATACAGAATCGGGATCCATACGGACATACGGAATCGAAACCCGTCGGTCAGATAATCCAAACGGACAAATGGAATCGTAACCAGTCGGGCAGATAATCCGGACGGACAGACAGAATCACAACCAGTCGGACAGATAATCCGGACGGACAGACAGAATCACAACCAGTCGGACAGATAAGCCAGACGGACATACATAATCATAACCAGTCGGACAGATAAGCCGGACGGACATACAGAATCATAACCAGTCGGACAGATAAGCCGGACGGACATACAGAATCATAACCAGTCGGACAGATAAGCCGGACGGACAGACAGAATCATAAGTCATACAGACAGACAAAATCACACATAGGGTACAAGAACGTGGTCGCCACTCCTGCCATTGGCACCACAACACGTCAGATATCAGAAATTCTTCTCCGATCTCCGTCACTCATCATAACATAACCACGGTACCCGGGGGCGGACAGATAACACAGCACCCCGAGCCCGGACTCATCATACTTCGTAATATATCCTCGGTAACCGGGGACGGACATATAACACAGTACCCCGAAACCGGACACATCATACTTCAGAATTCACATATGGGGCTCGGCGGCCCACCGCACGATATACGTACCGGCCCGGGATCCGGTGAAAGGAATCATAGCATGTGCACGAACTGATTAATGAGGAACCACATACATACAGACTCAACAGAACAGAAGTAAGCCAACTGGCCGATCGAACCAAGTATTCGGATAGTTTTCAAGGTACGTGCCTACACGTCACTTGGGGAGGCACGACAGATTATAACCAGAATCAGATTTCCAAATGTCAACAATTATTTTGTAAGATTTGTATAAAAATAGTTGTAGCATAATCAGAATAGTGGTCCAGGTGTTTTCTGAGAAAATCGGGCAAAACTAAAGTAATTAAGATCATACAGAAGGTATCGGGCCTCGTGGGCCCGCCTCGGATCAACTCGAGGCGACATAGGTAAATTACCGATAGTAGACCTTATAAGGTCATCCAAAATCATCTCGAATTATTCTGACTCCGTTTAGGGAAGTTTTGTACAAAAATTCACTTTAAAGGCAATTTGTAAGAAAATAGCTTCAATTGGATTGAAGGAATTGGAGCGGTTTTCCGTCTCGAATTCCGGGGGACGGAGTCGTACTTAAGGCTCGCGGCCGAGCCTATTACATCCGGAACATGCCTAGGAACAAAGGGAAATGCTTCATATACCTCGATGGCGCCTTATGCTCGCTTGGCGTCAATCCAAATTTCGTCCAAAATCTGGAAATGGTCAAGCTTACCATTTGTTAGTTTCAAACTTTCAATATTCCAACTTTACACATACTTGCCTACCGAAATTTCGGCAGCATTTCCTCTGTATATAAGGCATCCCCGAGACTTAGTGTTATATCCCGTATTTTTGAACGTCAGATTAATTGTAAGCTGAGGTGGGGGCCCACACGTTAAGATTTTTTTTGGGACATGTGACAAATTATATGAATCACATATGTGAAGTTAAACACAACTCAAGAAGGGCCCTTGGGCCAAATCAAAGTGGAAGTCCTCCAAACGAATATTTTAAAAAAAACATTTTCGGGTGACCTGACTTTGGGGGGCACAAACTGTATTATAAGTTTGGAATTTGGAAAAATACCAGGAAATAGAAGTTGTAGATAATTGAATTAGCTTTCCATCCATAGGTCGTGGGTTCCCAGGTGACATCGGTACAAGGAGATATGGACGTTTTAAGGTCGAAAGGTCTGTGGGCTAGGCCCAATTCGGGACCAACCGGGTTGGCCCAAAAAAAAATGAAAAAAAAAATAGGCCCAAATTTGCAAGGGGTGGCCGGCCAACATGGCCAAGCCCAAGCCCATGGAAATTATCCATGTGGTAATTAAATATCAGGACCATTTAATTGTCATGAAACATTAGAAGTTTCAAGACAAAACTAGAAGGAGAGAAAACAAGAAACAAGAGCAAAAAAGAAGGAGAATTTCGGCCAAGCAAGGAGAGAAAGGAAAAAATTTTAGGCCACCAATTCTTGTCTAAAAAATTATAATTTTCTAGTATTCTCACTAATTTAAGGGCCCTCTTCAACGTGGTATAATTTTTAAAGAAAGAAAGTGCTTGTGTTGGCAAGTGGAAATTTCTTGAGAAAGGTAAGATTTTACTCCTTTTGTCTTGAAAGAAATATATATATATATATATATATATATATATGTTGTAGAATGAGGAAAGGAATGTAGAGTATGAAAAATTGTGTGTTATAGGCATATGTGTATATGGCCGAAAATTGTGTGTGGATGAAAAAGGATGGAAATTTTTTTATTTGTTATGTTAATTGTGTAGTTGTGGCCTTGTGATGGAAATGGAAGAATAATGGTTCAAGTTGGTATAAAAAATTATAGAAAAATGGTTATGAGAAATTATGTGATTTTAATATAGTTTTGTGTAATTATGGGAGTGAAGTTCTAAATGTGGATTATTATGTTAGTTGATGGATTTGGAAGGATACTAATCCATATTGGCATGAAAGATTGGTTGTTAAGTTGTTATGGGAAGTTTTGTGATTTTATGGTAGATTTAAGTAATGATGAAAATGAAATTGTTAAAGTGTGAATTATGATTATTGTTAATGAAATTGGAGGATGAAAATGTGTTATGAATATTTATGTCGAAGATTAGAGGTTTCGGATGAATTATGACTTTGGTGGAAAGTTTGTATATTTTGTATATCTTGTGAATATTTTGTAAATATCATATGAAATTCTTCCAAATTACATTGTGATGATCTTGATTAATAATGAACATGAAAATATTGAGATTGAGTTGGAGGTGTGAAGTTGGAATGGGAGTTATTGCACAATGTAGAAAAGAGGAACATTTATGTTAGAATGTATTTTTGTTGTGATTCTTGATGTTGTTGGTGTTGCTTTGGGTGTTGTGTTGATGAATTTGGTCGAGTTGAATTCTCGGGGATGTTGTATTTATAGGGGAGGTGCTGCCGAAATTTCGGTAGACAAATACTAAATCAAAATTGGAACTTTAAGCCTTATGAATAGTAATTGGTAAATGTGACCATTTGTAGGTTTTTGACGAAACGGGATTTGAGCTTTGGCGATCGTAAAAGGCAAGAAAGGTATGTAAAGCTCCACCTTTTCTTCTCTTGGCATGTCCTAGACGTGTTAGGTTTGAATTTGGACCCCGGGGATGACTCTACTCTTCGGAATCCACGATTAAATTTCTCCCTTTTTCATTCAGTGGAATTGAATCGATTATGTTCCTAATGATTAGAAAAGTTGTCTAAACACCTAGAACTTGAGCAAATAGGACTCGATTACTTTAAAACTTTCATAAGGGATATTAGGAAGTGTAAAATACGTAAAATTATGTACGCCACCTCATTTGACCCGAGGTGGGTCCACCATTCCCGAATCCCTTCCTATTGTTCTACTTGACTTACTTCTATACGATAATTAAAGGAAACTCTTGGTTACCGTTCCGACTACTAAATGGTGGTATTCTAACCACTCCAAGTTTGTTATGAATTGTACGCCCTCTTTGACATAAGATCTCCGCTACGAACATTCCGGTATAAGCATTTTGATATAAGTTTTCTGACATAAGTAGTTTGATGTAAATGTTCCGACATAATCATTCGCACATAAGTATTCTGGTATGAATATTTTGATATGAATCATCTGATACGAGTATTTGACACAAGTATTCCGGTATAAGTATTCTGACAAAAATATGTGATGTGAGAGATCCGCTTTGAATACTCTGATAATACGTTCGATCATTTCATTGAGTCTTGATTATATGCATCAGTTTCTCACTACTCTGCTCGTGCATGTGCTATGATCTCTTTCACCGAGTCCCGGGCCGGGTATGTTATCGTGCACTTTCTACTGCATTATTCATCGAGTCCCTCACTAGAGGGTCGGGTACGGTATGTATATGTATATCTGATGAGGATGTGGTGATGTGTTGATGTGATGACGGGCTGCGGCGGCCAGGAGGGCATCTGATGATTCCATTCACCGAGTTCCTCATTAGAGGGCCGGGTACGGCATTTATATATAAATATATATGTGTGCATGCATATGGTGTGATTTGCTTATATTACCGAGTCCCGTAATGGGCCAGGTACGGTTTGTGATATTGGCATATAATTATATATGTTCATGCATATGATTATGATGTACTTATACCACTGAGACCCCTATTGGGCCGGGTACGTTCTATACCTATTATGTTCATACTCACATTTTCGATTTCTGTTCTGGCTTGTTTACTACACTCCCTGCTTTACATACTCGGTACATATTCCGTACTGACCCCATTTCTTCGGGGTCTGCGTTTTCATGTTGCGCAAGTACAGACGACAGGTTTGCTGATCCGCCCGCTTAGGACTTTATTCCGCTATTTTGGAGCGCTCTTTTATCCGGAGCCTACATTTTGGTATAGCCTTCTGTTATTGTGTATATATACGCCATTCAGGGGTACGACGGGGCCCTATCCCGTCTTATGATTCTGTTATGTTCTGTAGAGGTCTGTAGACACACATGTGGGTTCTGTATATGCTTTTGGGTTGTTATGATCTGTGATGGCCTTATCGGCTTCTACGTGTTATACTTGTGCCTATGCGATATTTAGTAACGCCAATTGAAGTTTATATTGATATACTCTGCTAATATGCTAGCTAGGGCTATTGGGTACGTTTGGGTGTCCAATACGGGCACTAGTCATGGCCTACGGGGTTGGGTCGTGACAAAAGTGGTATCAGAGCGGTCCGTCCTCGGAGTGTCTACAGGCCGTGTCTAGTAGAGTCTTGTTTATCGGTGTGTCGTGCACCACATCTATAAACAGGAGGCTACAGGACATCTAGGATGTTACCCTTCTTTGGATCTTAGATCGTGCGATAGAACTGTATTGGTACGATGATTCCTTTCTAACAATTTATTATGTTTCAGCAATGCCTCCGAAGAACGCAACGGCTGCCCAGAAGGGCAAAGCGATGATGGAGGTAGGAGAGACCAGCCGGGCCCAGGGAGTTACCAGGGCCCGTACCCAGCCTGTACCGGAGGATATACCCCCATCGGCCGGTTCTGTTACACCGCCCTTACCGGAGGAGATTGGGGCAGCCGCAGCTGCTGATCAGGGGGCGACTCCACCGTTAGCTCCCGGGGTTTCAGTACCCGAGCCTCCAGCTCCACAGTCAGGGGAGGAGTATAGGGATATGCGAGATGCGGTCCAGTTGTTGACTAGATTGATGGCGGAGCAGGTTCACAGGCATGGATTTGTGGGTGATCGTGCGGATAGATGTGATAGTTCCAGGGCCCGTGAGTTCTTGACATGTAGTCCTCCAGAGTTCTTCGGGACAAAGCCTGAGGAGGATCTAGAGGAGTTTATCAGGAAAATGTGGCGCACGTTACATTTGATTAAGGCTTCTGCGACAGAGTCAGTTGAGTTAGCTTCGTACCGGTTGTATGATATAGCATCTAATTGGTACGAGTCGTGGGAGTTATCTAGAGGCGACGGTGCCCCCCCAGCAGTTTGGGATGAGTTTGCTGAGGCTTTTCTTGGTCATTTTCTGCCTCCGGAGCTACGGCGGGCTAGGGCCGACAGCTTTCTGCTACTGAGACAGAATGGTAGGAGTGTCCGGGAGTATAGCCTAGAGTTTGACTCATTGGCTAGGTATGCACCTGCCATGGTAGCTACTATGACTGATAGGATGCACCGTTATATAGTGGGGCTGGATGACTATTTGATCGATAGTTGTCTGGTGCTGGCCGCTCAGACCGGCATGGATATCGCCCGCATACAGGCGCACGCCCAGGGCATGGAGGACTGGCATAAGGGGCGTCAGCCCAATAGTATTCAGGATGAGAGTCGGCCCAAGAGGGCCAGATCAGCTGGGTATTCTGAGGAGTTACGGAGCAGACCATCTCTGCGGCAGGGTAGCAGATATTCTTCCCAGCCAGCACGGAGCACACCCCCACAGCCCTCGGGCCGAAGACCAGATTATGCAGGGTATTCAGGAGCAGGCCAGAGCTCCAGGGTTTCAGACTCACGGACGAGCAGAGGTCCAGATCAGACGAGGCCACCCCTGCCCCGATGTTCTCCCTGTGGTAAGTCCCACTTCGGAGAATGTCGTTATACTACGGATGCTTGTTTTTCTTGTGGCCGTCGAGGCCATATTATGAGAGAGTGCCCGTTTAGGGGTGGTTCAGCCCAGCCCACCGGGTCAGTTGCTGGCACATCTTCCCCTTCCGTAGCCATGCGCCCTGCGGAGCAGAGTGCGTCGATACCAGCAGGCCGCGGGAGAGGTCGCGGCGGGGGTTCCAGTTCTAGCGGTCCTTCGCACCGCATCTATGCCTTGCCCAGTCGACAGGACCCAGGAGCACCATCAGACGCGGACGCAGGTACATTATTGACCTTTTCTCGAAATATATATATATGCATTGATAAGTCTAGGCGCTATCTTGGGATATACTTTCCCCTCCTAGTTGCTAATAGAATCTGGGTAAAACCTGAAATGATAGGATCCTCAGAGGTAACTATTCATACTAATAAAAGGTGAACGTTATGAGTTTAAAGGACTAATTCGGTAATCCCTTAAGTAAGGGAAATAAAAGACCTCCTTCGAATCGGAGTGGGACCCACTAAGAAAAATTTTCAAAAATTTGTTAAAACCCCGACCTGCCAAAAATTACGTGACAAAGCTCGTGCGGGGTAGTGGGCGCGATTACGTCAGCACTAACGTATCAAAATTCACTAAAGTTCCGAGGTTAAGCGTGCTAGGGCCAGAGAAATTCTGGGATGGGTGACCCCTGGGAAGCGTACTGAAATTTTCATAAATGTAGATACAAAATATAGATGGAAAATATGGGGCGACTCAAAGTAAACTGGAATGTACTGAATGGTTGGAAACCCTAAATAGGTCGGGTAGGCTAAGGCGGGCCCGACCGGCAGAGAAAAAGGAAACGTGACACAGTTCTGGGATCAGGAAGAGTCTGAATAGTGTTTGGGAAATGAATTGTAAGTGAAATGGTAATAAGTGTATATGTGTGCAAATGACATCTCAGTTATGACTGTATCGATCGACAGGTGGGCCCCAGCAGTCAGTGTTGCGATATATGAAAAACATCGACTGAACGAAATCTAGAAGACGAAGCGAAAGCTATGGTACAGATGTTGCAAGTAGACGGATACTGATTCCACCACTAGTTAAGGTTGGAAAGCCCTAAGTATAGTGATGCTTGGGAATAGAAAGAAATCGAGTACTAAAGAGGGGATAGTAATGGTAACGTTTGGAAAAAGCTCGAAGGAAAGGAAGAAACTCCCCCGAAGCACTTTCAGACCCTATAACACTAATCTAACATTCGAGGACGAATGTTCTAAAGGGGGGGAGGATGTTATATCCCGTATTTTTGAACGTCAGATTAATTGTAAGCTGAGGTGGGGGCCCACACGTTAAGATTTTTTTTGGGACATGTGAAAAATTATATGAATCACATATGTGAAGTTAAACACAACTCAAGAAGGGCCCTTGGGCCAAATCAAAGTGGAAGTCCTCCAAACGAATATTTTTAAAAAAACGTTTTCGGGTGACCTGACTTTGGGGGGCAAAAACTGTATTATAAGTTTGGAATTTGGAAAAATACCAGGAAATAGAAGTTGTAGATAATTGAATTAGCTTTCCATCCATAGGTCGTGGGTTCCCAAGTGACGTCGGTACAAGGAGATATGGACGTTTTAAGGTCGCAAGGTCTGTGGGCTAGGCCCAATTCGGGACCAACCGGATTGGCCCAAAAAAAAAATGAAAAAAAGAAATTAGGCCCAAATTTGCAAGGGGTGGCCGGCCAACATGGCCAAGCCCAAGCCCATGGAAATTATCCATGTGGTAATTAAATATAAGGACCATTTAATTGTCATGAAACATTAGAAGTTTCAAGACAAAACTAGAAGGAGAGAAAACAAGAAACAAGAGCAAAAAAGAAGGAGAATTTCGGCCAAGCAAGGAGAGAAAGGAAAAAATTTTAGGCCACCAATTCTTGTCTAAAAAATTATAATTTTCTAGTATTCTCACTAATTTAAGGGCCCTCTTCAACGTGGTATAATTTTTAAGGAAAGAAAGTGCTTGTGTTGGCAAGTGGAAATTTCTTGAGAAAGGTAAGATTTTACTCCTTTTGTCTTGAAAGAAATATATATATATATATATATATATATATATATATATATATATATATATATATATATATATATATATATATATATGTTGTAGAATGAGGAAAGGAATGTAGAGTATGAAAAATTGTGTGTTATAGGCATATGTGTGTATGGCCGAAAATTGTGTGGATGAAGAAGGATGGTAAAATTTTTATTTGTTATGTTAATTGTGTTGTTGTGGCCTTGTGATGGAAATGGAAGAATAATGGTTCAAGTTGGTATAAAAAATTATAGAAAAATGGTTATGAGAAATTATGTGATTTTAATATAGTTTTGTGTAATTACGGGAGTGAAGTTCTAAATGTGGATTATTATGTTAGTTGATGGATTTGGAAGGATACTAATCCATATTGGCATGAAAGATTGGTTGTTAAGTTGTTATGGGAAGTTTTATGATTTTATGGTAGATTTAAGTAATGATGAAAATGAAATTGTTAAAGTGTGAATTATGATTATTGTTAATGAAATTGGAGGATGAAAATGTGTTATGAATATTTATGTCGAAGATTAGAGGTTTCGGATGAATTATGACTTTGGTGGAAAGTTTGTATATTTTGTATATCTTGTGAATATTTTGTAAATATGATATGAAATGCTTCCAAATTACATTGTGATGATCTTGATTAATAATGAACATGAAAATATTGAGATTGAGTTGGAGGTGTGAAGTTGGAATGGGAGTTATTGCACAATGTAGAAAAGAGGAACATTTATGTTAGAATGTATTTTTGTTGTGATTCTTGATGTTGTTGGTGTTGCTTTGGGTGTTGTGTTGATGAATTTGGCCGAGTTGAATTCTCGGGGATGTTGTATTTATAGGGGAGGTGCTGCCGAAATTTCGGTAGACAAATACTAAATCAAAATTGGAACTTTAAGCCTTATGAATAGTAATTGGTAAATGTGACCATTTGTAGGTTTTTGACGAAACGGGATTTGAGCTTTGGCGATCGTAAAAGGCAAGAAAGGTATGTAAAGCTCCACCTTTTCTTCTCTTGGCATGTCCTAGACTTGTTAGGTTTGAATTTGGACCCCGGGGATGACTCTACTCTTCGGAATCCATGATTAAATTTCTCCCTTTTTCATTCAGTGGAATTGAATCGATTATGTTCCTAATGATTAGAAAAGTTGTCTAAACACCTAGAACTTGAGCAAATAGGACTCGATTACTTTAAAACTTTCATAAGGGATATTAGGAAGTGTAAAATACGTAAAATTATGTACGCCACCTCATTTGACCCGAGGTGGGTCCACCATTCCCGAATCCCTTCCTATTGTTCTACTTGACTTACTTCTATACGATAATTAAAGGAAACTCTTGGTTACCGTTCCGACTACTAAATGGTGGTATTCTAACCACTCCAAGTTTGTTATGAATTGTACGCCCTCTTTGACATAAGATCTCCGTTACGAACATTCCGGTATAAGCATTTTGATATATGTTTTCTGACATAAGTAGTTTGATGTAAATGTTCCGACATAAGCATTCGCACATAAGTATTCTGGTATGAATATTTTGATATGAATCATCTGATATGAGTATTTGATACAAGTATTCCGGTATAAGTATTCTGACAAAAATATGTGATGTGAGAGATCCGCTTTGAATACTCTGATAATACGTTCGATCATTTCATTGAGTCTTGATTATGTGCATCAGTTTCTCACTACTCTGCTCGTGCATGTGCTATGATCTCTTTCACCGAGTCCCGGGCCGGGTATGTTATCGTGCACTTTCTACTGCATTATTCACCGAGTCCCTCACTAGAGGGCCGGGTACGGTATGTATATGTATATCTGATGAGGATGTGGTGATGTGTTGATGTGATGACGGGGTGTGGCGGCCAGGAGGGCATCTGATGATTCCATTCACCGAGTTCCTCATTAGAGGGCCGGGTACGGTATTTATATATAAATATATATGTGTGCATGCATATGGTGTGATTTGCTTATATTACCGAGTCCCGTAATGGGCCGGGTACGGTTTGTGATATTGGCATATAATTATATATGTTCATGCATATGATTATGATGTACTTATACCACCGAGACCCCTATTGGGCCGGGTACGTTCTATACCTATTATGTTCATACTCACATTTTCAATTTCTGTTCTGGCTTGTTTACTACACTCCCTGCTTTACATACTCGGTACATATTCCGTACTGACCCCATTTCTTCGGGGGCTGCGTTTTCATGTCGCGCAGGTACAGACGACAGGTTTGCTGATCCGCCCGCTTAGGACTTTATTCCGCTATTTTGGAGCGCTCTTTTATCCGTAGCCTACATTTTGGTATAGCCTTCTGTTATTGTGTATATATACGCCATTCAGGGGTACGACGGGGCCCTGTCCCGTCTTATGATTCTGTTATGTTCTGTAGAGGTCTGTAGACACACATGTGGGTTCTGTATATGCTTTTGGGTTGTTATGATTTGTGATGGCCTTATCGGCTTCTACGTGTTATACTTGTGCCTATGCGATATTTAGTAACGCCAATTGAAGTTTATATTGATATACTCTGCTAATATGCTAGCTAGGGCTATTGGGTACGTTTGGGTGTCCAATACGGGCACTAGTCATGGCCTACGGGGTTGGGTCGTGACACTTAGCTCGGCTCAATTCATCAACACAACAACCCAGAAATGACATCAAAACATCAATAGACATTAAAACATACACTATGGCATCATTAGCCATCTTTCGACATAACGGAACGTCTTTCGTTTCAAACTTACATTTCCAAACCAAACTCATTATTTTCATATTCATCATCCATCAAATTTATTACGACATACATCGGAGGCATCCATACCATTTTCACACAATATTCATAAGATACGCAAACATTCAAACTTTCCGTTAAGTCACTACTTTTCCAATTTTTCCTAACCTTCCCCATACAAGTTCATTATACAATTCCATCTTCCAAATTCATCAACAATGATCATAATTTGCCTCTTGATACTTTCATTTCCATTTTACATAAATCCTAACAAAGTTGCATATTCTCCTACAACAACTTAATAACCATTTTTTTCCAAGATAATAAAGATTGTCATCTTTCCATTCACTTCACCATAACACACTTAGCATGAAAACAAGATCAAATTCATATTCCATACTCAACATAGCACCACACGGCCACCTCCTATATTTTCCAATTTTCACTAATCCATTCCACTTTCATTTCTAACACAATTTCCATCATGCTACAACTAAATTACAACATGAATTCAAGCCATCAAAATCATGCAATATACATGTATATATTCGGCCAACACACCCTTGGTTCCAACACACAAAATTTCCATGTTTTTCATTCATTCACACATACTACAACATACATATACCATTCATAACATAACAAAAGCATAAAATCCTCACCTTTCTTCAAGTCCTTCACTTGGAGATAAAAATTGTTTTCTTGCCCCAACACTTATATCAACTTGTAGAGGGTTTTGCACTTAGTACTATCCTCACAACAAAAGAATTTTTTTGAACCAAGATTTGGCTCCAATAATTTTTTCTTCTTTTCTTTGTTTTTCTTTCTTTCACCCGAACTCTCTCTCTCTCTTTGTTCTTGATTTCTTTTGTTTTGTTTTTCTTGATTCATCTAGATCCTTCTTTTAAACTTATCCATATATGGATTTATCACATGAAAAATTTAATATTTCATGGGCCAAGGCCTACATGGCCGGTTGGGCCATCCCTTAATGGGCCTTGTTTTTCTTATTTCTTTTAGAGCCCAAAATTGTTGGTTACATATTGTAGTTCACGGGGCAAGTTTCCAAAATTCTAATTTTTGCCCTTGGCCACCTTTCGAAATTCCACACCATTGAATTCATAACCTACACATTCATACCAAGTATGGTCCAATTGTGGCCTTATCCATCACAAGTCAATTTACCTTGAATTTTTCGAATAAGCGAAAATGTCGGATGTAACAGCTTCATGGTGACGTAACCTTGGAATGGGAGTGTTCTTGTGTTCCTTGAGCTTATTAGTTTTAATCAACTAATTGGAGATGGAATTTGTGAAAGGAAAACTTAAACTTGTGGGCTGTCTAAGACCATGTATTTCATATGTTGTAGATGGAATGCTAGGATGATTCGGAAGGGCTTGTGATACTAAAGGATGATATAGAAAAAGGTGGCAACTCTTAACAAAACATTTATTTGAGGTACCGAGTGAACTGACAAGAAGGGATAAATTACGACGAGTTTACAGTTAAAAGGAGTAGTAGTATGATTGAGACAAAAGTATGGAGGAGGAAGAGTTATGACAAATTATGAAGGTATTAATAAGACAGCATATGAGATATTAAAGGTAAGATTGATCAGAAAGGGAGAAGGGTTAAGTACGCCTAGTCCACAGAATGTAACTAAAACATAGTAAGAATTGTGAATAAGGTTAAGAAGCGCTACGTTATAGGATGGATTACGAACAGGATGCAATGTGAATACCATAAGGATTGTTATAGAAATGAGTAAAGCCTAGCAAGGAAGTAGCTAAAGAATACGATGTGATTAGAGTGAAACGGAAAAGCAAATGTAGAACTAATAAGAAAGACTTACAAAGTTCTATAGGGAAAGTTCAGAATAAAAGTCAAGTGGTACCGAAAGTGAAAGCCAGCACAGGAAGAGAAAGAGTTAATAGAAGGAAGAAGATAAGAAGAAAGCGAGTGGGATTACAGTGTATCGATGCGTTATGACATGTATAGCTTGGAAAACGAGTAATATAGAGGACAGGATTGTGAAAGACCAACCTAAAGGAAGGTGAGCAACAAGACAGAATGAATGCCAGAAATGACTGGTATGATAAGAACAAATAGAGATGAACAGAATATGTTTTGAAAATGAAAAAGGGGTTATGTAGAAGTAGTGTTTACCGAAGGATACAGGAGTAGCATGAAATTCCTCGTGCGCAAAATAAAAAGATGGACATGGACTGGAGAAACGAAAGGAATACTAAAGAAAGCACTCAAGACAGACGTAATTAATTGAGTATGAGTATAGGATAAAAGGGAAATATATAGCTACGAACTTAAGGTGTAGTACGACGAAAAGGTGATGAGACAAGGCCACTATTAAAACAAATTTGATATGATTTTGAGTAAGTTAGACGTTAGCTTTGGGTATATGACAATGGTGAAAGAGCATTAGGCATAAAGGAGTACTGCGTGTATGTGACTTCACCTCAGAAATGGTGAAATCCTTAAAGGACAAGGATTGTGGATTTGTGACACAACTGATGTATTGTGAATTTATTAGAAGAAACAAATGATATCCGTTGGAATAAAGATGGTGTTATAAGAAAGCTTGGGACACTTATCATTAGAATATAAGTGCTACCTAATGGAGAATTTGGAACGACTATAAGCACTAGCAAATTACTGATCGGAATAAATGGAATGTGGCTTTGGATAAATTGCTACAAGTACCAACCATCAGACGAGATTTTGTACTATATATCGAGAGTTCTCATCACCTCGTAATTGTGTTAAGGTTTCGTAGATGGGTAATCTAAGTTATATATGATAAAGAAAAGACATGGATATGGCGCAGTATACCAAATTTATTGGAAAAAGAATCATAGCAATTTGAAAATTGGAAATAGAGGCATAGAGCGGAATATAAATAGATAATGATGTGAGTACACCCAAAAGGGGGGAAGCGGATGGGAGAAATGCAAGTGTAAGATGCAATCAACTGACACTGTAACACATTTAAGGTGAAAACTTAAACTTTAAGTGAGATCCCTTGCTGAAACAAGTTAGTGAGATTTGAAGGCCAAACAATAAACGGATACAAGCCAAGATGGTATTTGAGACAGTGCAGAGAATTATTGGTAAAGATCTTGGATAATATGACATCAGAAGGTGGATGCTCATGAAAATGAAGAATACGATAAGAGAATGGTAACAAGTAACTTAAAGGATATTATAAGGGGTAGCAAGGCTATACTGGATTAGAAGTTAAGATGTTGACAACGGGGTTATGGGCTAATGATATTGTGACACATAAGTAGCAAAGGAGAAAGGATAGGGGATCTCTCCTATAGTAGGATATGAGAAAACCAAATGGTGAATAGAGGAAGGGGAAAGAGTATGGCGAAATAGACAGCAAGTGAGTTTTAGTACAATAAAATATGTAGAGCAGAATAAACCAGGAGAAGGAAAGACTATGACTAAGATTGGATGCACTTTGTACGAATTGTACAAGAATAGATATGCAACCTACGAATACTTGTATACTAAGAACAAGGCCAAGTGAGTACTTGATAAGAAAAGTAAGAATTCAGTAACAACAATGTGGTTGCGATATTTCGGATACATCAAAGAAAGGTATAAGATGGTTTGAGGCAAAACTACGGAGATATAATTAGTACTGAGATCAAAAGCCATAGTTGAGCCTTGATATCAATTGGAAGATATAAGAGAAGAATATAGGGTCTGCATAAAGACTAGCGAGGCAACGCTAAGGTATTTTCCGGGCTGACTTGAGCACCTACACATGCTTGTGTAAAGATTGCAATAGGATGCGTGGTAGGAGAAGGGGGAAATAGCAGAGTTTGAGTCAAAAATAGAGAAACGACACGAGGTAATATGCCTAAAGCATCGCCAGTTAGAGAAAAGAAAATTACGAAATGATTTAACCGGGACAATCGGAACAAGCGGGTTACTGGTTACTGGGTGACAGTGAAGTTATAATATGAGGGAACCCTAGTGCTAATTGATAGCCAACCCTAAAAGATCGAGATCAAGAAGTAAAAGCAAGTGATAGTTAAAGACCTTTAAAAGAAAGTCAGAAAGCGACACATGATGCTGAGGATTCTAGAATACGGACTGTCACAGCGGAGTAAAGCAAGGATATTGGAGTACAAAAATGTTACCCTCTGAGAAATTTCGTTTTACTCGTAGAACCTGCAATAGTTCACAGGTTACCAGAGTCATGCAATACTCCAGGGATATTAAAATCTAATGAACCGACAAGGACGTCTATGCGTTATAAAAATCTTATTTAAAGATTGAGAGGAAAAGAAAGAGTAGAGTCATGACTACATGCACCATGAGTACAAGTCCGAATCAATCGATGATAGTACAACTGAGCAGAATGCAGATAAGAAAGACAGTAACACTTCAGCAGAACAGCCCGAAATACAGCTGATAACCAACTATGAAGTAAAGAAAAGAGCAAAGACAACGACGTGGAATAACTACCTCGAAAAGCAACAAAAAGAGAATATTGGGAATTCAGAATCAGTTCAACATTCGAGGACGAATGTTCTAAAGGGGGGAAGGATGTTATACCTTGTATGTTTATACGTCAAATTATTCGCAAGCAAGTCGACTCAAGTTAAAGGCGGAGTCATTTTCGGACACGAAATAGAAACCTTTAAATTTCAATTTTAAATTAGAATATAAATTAATCATAAATTTTATTTAGTGTAAAAATATTATTGGAGGTTAGGAGTTAATTAATTTTGATTAGATTATTAAGTGGGAATTAGTATTTAATTAAATTAATTAAAGTTAATTACAAAAGTGGGCCCCACCCGAAATTAAAAAAAAAACAAAACACAACTAGATGACACATTAGGGGGCACATGTATGGACCACGGAACAAGTATATATGTGAACGAGATGATTCAGAAATCATCAAGGCAACATTTCATTTGAATTAGCACAAAAAAAAGGAGCAAGAACATTGCCATGGCTGCCAACCTCTCGGCCAGCCATGGCTGTTGGGAAAAAATATTTTGTTCCTTGTTTTGATTAATTTTCAAATGTGGTACAAATTCAAGGAGGTGATAGCAACATTGGATTTTAAGTTGGAGAAGAAGAGATTGCAAAATTGGAGCAATTAAGAGTAGAAATTCCTCCGAGAAAATTAAGGTAAGATTTTCTTGTTTTATGATGTAATTGTGTTAATAGTATTGTAATGGAATTATTAGAATTGGATTGAACGAAATTAGAATTAAGAAAATGCATGAAATCGATGTTATAGGAAATTGTGTGTTGAATATAAAGAGTTGTATGTGATGATGCTAGGTTGTTGTGTTGGCCGTGAGTATGGATTGTTTTAGCTTAAAAATGGTGATTAATTTTGACGTGGTTATCGCTATGGTCATTATGGATCGTGTGACGAAAGTAAAGGAGTTTGATAATTAAAGTAAAAGTTATGGTGTTGTGAACATATTGTCGTCCTTGTTAAGTTGAGAAGATTGAAGATATAACTATGTCTACATGTTGTTTTTGGTATTTCTGTGTCAGCAGGAGGGTAATTGGAAATTTGGGATAGACGAATATATAGGGGAAGTGCTGCCCGATTTTCGCTAAGTCTTTAACTAATAGAAAACCCTAAACGAGGTTGTGTAAGCTAAAGGATAAGTCCTACAACAATGGGCTATAGATTTGTGAACTTGAAAGTATACCTACTAACGATAACGTTACTCTTATATTAAATAGGCTAAAAGAGCGACGAGGCGAACGGATTTACGAATAGTCGCTAACAGGTATGTGAAGTTGTCCCTTCTTTCTTTTGGCATGTCTTAGATTTAAGTGATGAATGATATGAACTTTGGGGTAATTCCATTCATAAGCTTTGAGTGATATTTATGATTCTTATTCACTTCTTGATGTTACAATTCTCAAGTGATTGAGCCTCCCTCTTCAGTTTTCTGTACGTTGCTTAATAGTCGATATATATCCGTTCCTATTCTTAGGAACTCTATGATAACTAGTGACTGGACTTCTATAAGGTGTTTCATACTATAGTGACATATAACTATGATCCTTAAGGCTTTGTGATATACTTATGATGACATTCAAGGGATGTTTGATATGTTCCGAGTGACATTCGAAAGGTATTTGATACGACTATTGTCCTGATTTTCAAATTCTAATTCGTGTTGATTATTCTATTGAGTCTTTGAAAATGTTTTTAAATTGCATATAGTTTCTCACTACTCTGCTCGTGCATGCCTCGATATGTCTTTCACTGAGTCCCGGGACAGGATATGTATTCGTGCACAGTTTCACTGCATTGTTCACCGAGTCCCTCACTAGAGGGCTGGGTACGGTATATATATATATTATGGTGTTATGCTGTGTTATGGTGTTATGCTGTGTTATGGAGTTATGCTGTGTTACGGAGTTATGCTGTGTTATGGAGTTATGCTGTGTTCTGGAGTATGATGTGTTATGGCGCCAAAGACGGGGTGGCGACCATGTTCACCGAGTCCCATAATGGGCCGGATATGATATATGATATTGACATGCATGATTTATTTTCAAAGGCAAGCATTTTGGTATTCTGGTTATTGTACTCGTTTTCTGTACTCCATATTTCAGTTATGATCCTGTTTACTGTATTTCATGCTTTACATGCTCAGTACATATTCCGTACTGACCCCCTTTCTTCGGGGGGCTGCGTTTCATGCCCGCAGGTGCAGATACTCGCTTTGGTGATCCGCCAGCTTAGGACTCCCTTTCTGTTGTCTTGGAGAGCTCCATTGTTCCGGAGTCTAGACTTTTGGTTTGAATAATATGATATATATATATATATATGTATATGCTATCCAGGGGTACGACGGGGCCTTGTCCCGTCATATTTCGCTATTCGCACTCTTAGAGGTCTGTAGACATATGTGTGGGTTGTGTATGGGTTCTGTTCGGCTGTGTCTATACGATGTGCTGTGGTATGATGTTCGTCTCTAGTAGCAACCTTGTCGGCTTGTATACGATATTGATATGTGATGGCAGCCTTGTCGGCTTGCGTATTATTTCATGATATGATTAGTTGTGACTGCTTAGGAGACCGTTGATCTGGAAGTATATATATATGATGATGTTACGAACTTTGGTGTTCCTTTATAAGTTTCTGTATTGTCGTAGTTTCAGTTTGATGTTATATGTAACAGGTTGGTATACGGGTGCCCAGTTCAGGCACCAGTCACAGCCTACGGGGTTGGGTCGTGACATCGATGTCCGATGCATGTATCAACCGAAGCGTCCTCAACATTCCATTAATAAAATTTTAAGGGTCCTCATCCGGCTTTGATCCAAAGAATTCCGGAGGGTTCAAACTAATGAAGTCACGGGCCCTTGCACTAACAGCCCTATCACCTTGCCCTGTACTTTGCCGCTGAGTCTGAGCAGCAACCAATTGAGTAAGCAAATGAATGACCTCTTTTACATCTTGGCCTGAAGCATCCGGTGGAGGAGCCGGAGGTGTGCTGGGGCTGGAGCTGAGGCTCCCTCACGCTTCTCAGAAATAGGCACTGTCTGGGAGGACTGAGATTGAGCCGCATTCTGGGACTCACTTTCCTCTACAACTGCTGGCGGTGCTCGTTCAGCCCGCTTTTCTACCACAGTCTTGCCCTTTTGGGCTGCTGTAGCTTTTCTCTTTACAGGTATCTCTGAAATACACAATACACGGCTAAGGAGAAGGAAATTCTTATATCATAGCTCTATCGCACGATGTTATGAAGAAAGAAGGTCAATCATTCCTAAAATGCCCGCAGCCTTTTGTTTATAAGTGTGGCACGCAACACACCCATAACCAAGACTCTACTGGACACGGCTAGTAGACACACCCTAGGACAGAACTGCTCTGATACCACTTTTGTCACGCCCCAACCGGAGGGCCGCGACGGGCACCCGGTGCTATCCCACCCGGGCACCCCTTATCATACATTTACATTCACATCTAGGTGAGCCACATATTAAATCATACATTTCTATTCATCAAGCATGCGAATCCCATTGGGCAATAATACCTTTATATCAACATTAGCAACTAATCCTATATCAATGTACATAAGCCGACGAGGCTAACAAAATGATATCCAAAATATAGGCCGACAAGGCCAAAAATATCTAACCATATACACATGTCTACGAGCCTCTAAGGAGAGTATGTCATATTATATAGGCGGGACAGGACCCCGCTATGCCCATAAATATGTACACAAAAAAATCAATATCAAAAGCTATAGCTCCAAATGAAATGGAGCTCCGCTATGTAGTCCCTGAGGAAAATACAGCTATGGATCAAGCCTGTCACCCTGGCCACCCGCGGGCATGACGTAGCGTCCACAAACAAAAGGACGTCAGTATGAAGAATGTACTGAGTATGTAAAGCATGATCAATATCAATATAGAAGCATAATAAACAACATAAGATGTAACATAGTAGATTCATCATCATAAGCACTTACTTACTTTTCATAGGTACTTTCCATTTCTAATGTGAGGTTGTGTACATACATCTGTATTTGTATCCGTACTCATTTACATTTCGTATCCATAATCGTATTCATATACATATTCTTATTAATATTCGTATTCATACTCATATCTATATCATATACATGTCCATAGCATATACATAACATTTGCATAGCATGCCTGACCACGAAGGTTCGGTGTTTCACGTACCCGACCATGGCTAGGCTCGGTCATCTTACATACCTGGCCAACCAAGGCTTCAGGGTTTCACATACCTGGCCCTACCAAGGCTTCAGGGTTATCCGTACCCAACTGTAGAGGTGCACATTACATAAATATATACATATTCTACCCGGCCTTATAAGCTTGGGGTTCCATAATAGTCATACATAGATACATATACATAATAGCTCATAAGAATCTTTAGCATCATTACCATTTTCATCGTCGTCATTATCGTTATCACTATCATCGTCGTTCGTTACATCTATCCTTATAGGATTACTCGTCATATGAGGAACTTAGTACAACCGTAACATATCGAGAATCATAAGCTTAGTAGCCTTTGAAGATAGAGTCATTTGGAGGACATCATAGACTTATAGAAGATTTAGATGATTGGCCAAAGAACCATGCCTTATGAAAGAAGGGTTAGCCTTACATACCTTTCCGTTCAACTATTTTACCACTTGCGCGTTCTCCTTCAACGCTCACGTTTCTACCTTCATTAAAGTTATACTATCATTAGAAATCGATAGCTAGCATACACGACTAAAACTAGAGAAAATCGGACAGCATCTCCTTTATTTATACGACATTCCTCCATATCGTATATTAACTCCCAAACGTCAATAATACATTCACAATATCATAACAATAGTCTTTATTTATCCACATTATCTATATTTCTCAATTCACTCCCAATCACCCATATCCATGGTCATAACACACGACTACGTTCATTCATATACATTGCCTATCCCGTGTTCTTAACATCATTTATAACATATCCATATAACAACACATCAAGAATCATGACTCAATTCAAGCTATTACTCAAAATGGCACTATTTCCACATTCATGACCTATTTTTCTATATCCTTCTACAACCCAAGTGTTTCAACTTTCAAATACCTTAAACAACATGGAAATACTATAAATCTTACCTTAGATGTTGTAGGAACAACCTTTGGGTGGAAATACTTCACTTGAGCCAAAACCCTAGTTCATCTCCAATGAGATATCTTGACTTGGATGATCTTTAATGGGTTTCTTACACTTGATTCACTTAGTTTATGTTGTTGATCACTAATATCTCTTGAATTATTTTGGAGCAAATGTAGAGAGATGTTTTATAGAGAAGGGGTGTGATAGGGAAACGAAATGAAATGAAACTTGGATCCCTTATTAAATACACCAAATCTGTCCCGACCAGTTCTACGGACCAACATATGGTCCGTATAATTTATACTGACCGTATGTCTGGCCATAGATTTGGTCCAGAGAGGAGTGACAATCTGGGCTAATTGTACGGTCCAACATACGGTCCGTATGTTTTATACGGCCAGTATGTTTGGCCGTATAATCCCCAGTTTTCCGAGGTTCGTCTTCGTCGACTCGTTTGATCTCCAATCCTTATGGAACCTTCTTAGCACTTGTTTATCACCTCATTAACAATCTAAAGGACGGTATAACTCTTCTCCAAAGCATTATTAAATCCTCGTTAACTTGTTACTGGTAATTCCTTTTCGATACCTATCGTATACCTTGCCTTCTCTTGGCAAACTTTCTTCCCCTACCTCTAACGTCTTTGAAATCTTAACTAGGGTCATCAAATATCATTCCTTACTTATCGAGATACCGTATACTTCGTGCTCTTTGTTAGTCTATTCACTGTGCATCAACGGAAAATTTTCGAGGTGTAACAATTATTAGAATTATTTTCATATACTTGTCTTAAGCCTTCAAATGAAATCCTTTTAGAATCTGCCGAAATTCAGGCAGCATCTCCCCTGTTTATATGCCTAGCCCGGAAATCACAATACCAACAACAAACAACAACAATACCAATACCAACATCAACAACATTATTATTAATATCAATATACTCAATAAAACATCCCACACAATGTTTTTCCCAATTCCTCAACTAACCAATTCATTATACGACTATTTAATAACTCTATCTTTGTACGTAAACCGAAATCAACATCAATAAGGAGAGATCCATACCTTATTCTAGCTAGAGCAGCAATATCTTCAATATTTACTTTGAATCCAAGCCAAAATCCACCACAAAACGAGACTACACTCACAGCTACACATTTCCCGAGCCTCGTATATAATCCCGTGACTTGAAACCGCTCCAATCCCTCACTTTTATGTTACAAACACACCCATGTATGTTGGCTGAACCTTTGGCAAATATTATGGGTGAAAATGAGGGGGTTTTCCCCTTATATAGAGTGTTGAAGTCGGTTTATCACCGACTTAAAATTTGCCCTTCGCGTTCGCGGCCTTGGGTCGCGTTCGCGAAGGGTTAATCCATGCTACTCTTCGCGTTCGCGGCCCTTTGGTCGCGTTCACGTAGGGTATATTTCTGCTCAGGTGGCCTAACTTGTAATGTTTATAACTCTCTACTCCGATGTCCTATCGAAGAGAGGTTTGTTTCCTTGGAAACTAGACTTCATGAACTTCAATTTAGGCTTTTACTTTGCTTCAAAACTCCTTATATACTAAAAGATATTGTTTCTCAATTTTGGGCCAAAATTGCCCCTTATATTTTCTCTAAGTTCCAACAAACTTAATTTCCTTGATTCACTTGCCCTTCAATCCTTCCATAGCTTATTATATGAACTTAAACTCTCATAGCTATAAGATAGACACATATAATCTTGTATATCCTTGAAGGTAACTCCAGAGTCCATACTTAAACAACTAACACCTAACGAATCTCACGTACAAAACTACGGGGTGTAACAGAAGTGACATACTTGGATATAATATGTCCAAATCTAGGTTGAATCAAATAAGCACACATAAATAGTCATATAGAGGTAGAAAAATCCTAAGCAGTATTGGATCAAGTTGGTATGGCAAAGCAAGTAAAGGCATATAGGCATAGGGTAAATCAGCTTCAGTACATGGTACAATACAACAAAGAAGTGCAACACATTTGGCATTCACAGAAGACATGTAGAGCTATTAAAAAAAAAAATCATCAAGACTATGTGCCCAATGCATAACCAAACCAAATGTCCTTACCATTTCTATGGATCATATTTTAAAGTCTAGGTGACTCTCACTCATGATGCAGGAAATGAACAGGAAAGCAAAGTTCATAATCTTAATAGACATGATATGGACAAACTCCAGTACATAAAATCAAAGTCATCTTATTGAGACAGTCTTCTATCAGTATGCAGTACACAAAGGAGGAAACTGATCCCTAAATCACTATGACATCAACAAAAATAGATCATCGGTAGATCTAACTATGCCAAGGAAGTATAGTGAAGGCCATGGCTTTACTAGCTTTAATAAACACAAGTGGTATGTTACAATTGCCCTCAACGGAGTTCAGTTAAAGGTCAAGACAAAGATCAGTTGTAAGCAATGCCAAGAGACTTTAAGTCTTTATGATTCTATGTAGAGTACACAGTTTTAAGTACAACAACTACCTTTTTTTCACACACACCTTAAATAAATAGAAATACAAGATTCCCAAGGGTACACAGAAGATTCAACATTTTAACGTTCAGAGTTTTGAAATCTCTTTTTAGACCTTTTCTCCTAATCCTTATTCCATTGTAGAAAAGAAACAAGTTGATTTCATGAGAAGATGCACATGGTTTGAACATATTCACAAGTAGTGGTCGACTCTTAGATTTCTTATTTTAAAAAACTGGACAATTATTCCTAACTCACCTGGAATTATTTCTATGTTCACCTACTGTTATTGCACTGGTACTTAAGTAGTTAAGGTTTGGAATCCTTGCAACTATGATAGAAAGCCGTTTGCTTGTTGCCAAATGCTGGTGTTCAATGTTGCACTAAGGGGAAGCACACCTGTTCAACAGGACTAGGTCCATTTATTACCTTCTAACTGCATTTTAGACTAACAAACTCAAGGATACATCTCAGGGTTAAAGACATGATATACTATCTAGAGTATTACAAAGAAAGAATCAAGCATATCCCTAAGACATTATACTGCCAACCTAAGTTAATGTAGGCCACTCCTTTCCTTCCTTTTAATGTTTTAATGCTTCTTAGAAAAAGAGAAAACAAACCATCTTTCCAAACACAGATGAAATCAAACCAATGCACACAGAACTTCCATATAGGTCTTAATTTTGAACCCAGCCTAACCTGATATTAGAGAGTCTTTTATACCTTGTTATATTGTCCACATAAAATATTTTTTGCCTTATTTTCCTGCAACCAGTATCCCTACTTGAAGCCTTTTCCTCTTTCCAATTTTAAGCAATGACTGTAACCTTTAAACTACTATGTATTATCTAATCTAGTCAACCAATCCCTAAAGCATATTTGAGCAGATCAGCAAGTTAATTTGAATCTAAAAATCAACATTAAGACCAGGTTTAATGATCTAAGTGAACAATATTAGTGCAAAAGAAATTCATTCTTTAGGATCCATCTAGCTCAGCAAAGTGGAAAAGAAAACACTAAGTGTGCAAATGTAGCAGTTTACGCCCCATAGAATTGTGGGACATGCCATGACAATCTTTTATTTTGGGAAGAAATATATTGTGGGTCACGTGATGCCTGACCTTTCTCAATCTTCTCCTGAGATGTCTTTAAAAGACTTCCCCATTTGTCAAGTGGTTTAAACTCACACATCTACACTCATGATATTCCTCTCTTACCCTTGAGCACATGCTAAAGGGGGGCTGGACGGTTCACATATTAAAGCAAACTTTCTTAAGGTTTCAGCTACAGTTTCCCTTATTTTTCTTCTTTTTACCCTCTTCTTTTACTCTGACAAGACTTACAGGATCCTACCTACTTATCTTCATCTTTTAAGCCTAAGCAATAAATGATTATGAGTTATTATCAAACCATATTCTTCACCCATGCATAAAGAAAATAAAACCTTAATCCCTAAACTATTCAAGACTTAACAAGACATGACCAAACCTACTTCATTTCACCCTTCTCCTACTACTTCAAACTTGTTAAATTGAACACTTAAGATCACCTATTAGACGCAGGTTAGTTCATGCATAAATATCAATGCAGATGTATGAGTTTATGGCACACCAGTTTACTTTGACAACACAAGTTACTTCACCAAATAGATAAGACAAATAACAGGGATGGGAAAAGAAAAGAAGAGACCAAAGGTAAAAGAACAGGTTTTTTTAGATTCTTGAAAATTGTTTCTTTCCATTTTTACATCTTTCACTCCCAAAGTATTCACTAATCGACTTAAGGACAAATAATCATCTTGCAAGCTAGTTAGACTAATAAGATTTATCTTAATTAACTTCAAGTGATGACATGGTCCTATGGTCCCTAAAGGTTTATCCTTTTCTTTTCCATTTTTACCAAAATTTTTAGTACTTAGAGATAGACCATTTTCAAAATGTAGGACTTGTGACATGGGTTACACCAAGATAAGTTATGAGCATCATATGTTTAAGTCACACAAGTTCAGATAAAAGATTGAAGCATTGATCAAATCAAAGAAACAAATTCAAACTCAGGCCTTTAGTCACATTAGTTTTAAGACTTGCTAAAAAACACATAGTCAATTTGGGACACATTCTGGCCTAGACTAGGTAAAACCATCATCACATGTGCTTCCATTAATAGTTTACCAACCCACAAGCCAAACTGAACTGGATTCCATTTTCAATCTGCATACTAGTTGATAAAAGAAACAAAAATGTTAATTAGTCCTAACCCTATTCTATTCTATATGAGTAAAGTCATTGAAGATGGAAGAAAAATGAATGTTCAAGGTATATTGACCACACTATTTCACTGTTGACATAGAAACATTTAAGTCACATAAACAAACAAGCCACCATGAAAACTAATCAGCCTATTTTAGATGAGTTTGAACAAAGAATTCAAACCTTCTACTTTGCCTTAAGTGAATCATAAACTAAACACACAACTAAATGGGACAGCATTTAACAATAGGAACCATCATTAGCAAATATTAGAAACCAAGCAGCTTAACTAATACAATACCCTTAGGCTAATCAAAATTCTAAGTAAAAGGGAACAAAATGAATTAGAATTTACCTTTTATGTGCTCAACTAAGAAAAGAATGGACTTGGGAGCCTTATGCTTCCAACCTCGACACTCAGCCACGCGAAATAGAAACAAAGCAAGAAAATAATATTAGAACTAAGAAAAACTCAAACTATTTGAGTCAAAGTATTAAAACTTTACTGAGAAGCTTTTAAAAAATCGAATTTTTAGCTTCTTCAACTTTCAAGCTTTTTTCTTCTCTTTTTTCGATCTATTTTTCTATTTTTCTCCCTTTTTTTTTTTTTTTTGTGAGAGTGTAGAACCTCAAAAATTCATCCAAGAATAACATCACCAATGTGGGACAATCCTATTTCCAGAACCAAACACTCAACAAATGAAATTAACGACCCAGATCTAAAGGTATGGCAATGTGTGTGGTCAGATCTGACCCATCTTGGGTCGATCTGAACCAATAGTTAAGGACCAATAGGAAATCATAAAGACAAATAAACAATATAACCTTAAAGCAAAAGAAAATCATAAGTTTGACTAGAAATCTGAAAAAATAAGTAAAAATGGAGATCTATTAACGTGTTTGGAATGAATTTTGAATGAAATCATGTTGAACATTAATGGTTTCACCCTTTTGATCATACAAAGACTGTCAAAAGTCTGAGCAAACTGAATCTTTGCCATTTCTGGCATGAGAGAGGGAGGACGAAGGGGGCGGCGTCTCTAGGGTTTTAGGGAAAAGGGGAAAGGGAGGGAAAGGCTACGTTTGTTTGACAAAAATGAAATAAGGGAGTATTACTCCCTTTATTAAGCCAAGACTTGGGCCGGGTCTGGTACATCGAGTGGACTGGGCCTGGTTCGATTTTTAAATAAAAGATAGGGCCCTTTTTATTGTATGCATGTATATATATACCTAGTGTATACATGTATAGGGAAAAATAAATAATTTTACAATTAAGACAATTATTAGTGACAATATTTTAATTATAGACGAAATTAGGACATGATTATCTTATTAAAGTAATTTAAAAAATGGCCAACTATGTAAACTAAAATTGCGAACATGGCCTTAATTAATTCTAATCCGACTAATTATTTCAATTATGGCCTCATTTGGCCTAATTAGCAAATTTTGAAATTAAATTGCATTAATGACCTTAACAAATTTGAACCAATGAACTAGTTATTTCAAATAAAAGCATTAAGAGGCTAATTTTGCAAAAATGACCCTAATTTCTTTAAATCATGAATTGATTAATTTAATTGTGGCCATAACAAAAATAATTAGACAATAAAAAATCAATTTGCAATAATGATCATCTAATTAATTAATCAGTCTAATCAAAACATTTATGGACAATTATGCATATTTTCACAAATCATGCAATTATACAAAATTTAAAGATTTAAAGGGTTAAATGGTTAATTATCTAAATTACTCAAACTTCATGGATAAAATAAAGTATTTGCTAATTTTGATTTTTTTGTAATTTAATCAATTAAATGAATTATTATTATTATTTTTGACAAAAATACCCCTCTTCTATTTTTAATTTTTTGATTAAGTCTAACAAGTATCTCATAAAATGTCATTAAAGTACCCATTAATTTTGTAACCAAATTTATGATGTCATGAAAACTCTTTCACCAATTAGAGGAGAAAAAATATTGGTCTGAACAATTTATAAAAAAATTATTTAAGCCCTTTAACATGCATAGCTCTCTTTATTTATTTTTCAAGGACCCTGAGTGATAGAAAATAATTATAGGAGGTCAAAAATTAGGTGTCAACAACTGCCCTTCGGTGTTCAGGGATGGCAGGGCCATCATGAGGAACGAAATTTGACTAACCCTAATTTTGACTGACCCGACTCATTTCACCCTTTATCTTTATGCAATTTTCACATAAGTGGCCAGACCCTGGTCTCCGGGTTTCCTACATATCTCAGGTTATATGAGAATTTAGGCCACTTGTAGTTCGACTCAACTAAGGACCTTCAAGTGATTTGGAAGGACAGTCTTGAGATTCCCAGTATTGTGATTGGGTTCCTCCAGACGACTGTTATGAACAACATCGGAAGAACCTATCGATACAATAATAACACTTGAACCCGCCAGGTTCAACATTCGCCTCCAACATTTTATAAAATAAAGGTAAACAAATCATGCATATAAGAATTAAATTAGCGGAAGTATTTAGTTATCTATACTTGTCAAACATAACAACGTGCCCAAGAGTTAATCAATAACTCAATAACTACCCACAAATGTATACTAGGGAGCTTCTAAGATAAAGTAATAATAGTCTGACTCATCGAGATGCAGCCTGGACAACTAACGTAATAAATAAGTAAAACAATAGGGTGGCCCACGAATGAATGTGTGGGCTCACCAAATTAGCCGCAACAGCAAGTCCTTCCTAAGCACCGGGAGTATCAAGAACCTGCTCTTCTCCGTTACCTAACATACCACCAAAAACAACAATGGTATGCCTGAGAACTTCATACTTAGTGAGTGCCTCGGGGACAATGAATAATACGAAAATAAAGTAAAATAATACATAAAGAAATCAGTCTTGAAAATCATATGAAACCAATGTAAGAGCAGTTATTCAGTTTGTGTATCTCAATAAGAATTATTAAAACCGATATTAAGGCCTCTTGTTAAAGTACAACTTCAAATATGCCTTTCAATTGATCATAATTAACAACAACAATAAGAATGTCACACATGCCAATACAGGCCCAAGAATCAAGCACATCGAAGGGGTGACCGTAGAAGTTCCCTTGTCACAGCGCATCACGCCGGAATATATAAATCTCGGTGGCTATCCTTCCTCCCGAATAGCTAGGCATTAACCGCACTCCGGGTAGCGAACCCGGTAGTGGAAACTCTTCCTCCCGAATGGCTAGGCCATTACCACACTAGGATCCATAGTGGCTACCCTTCCTCCTGAGTAGCTAGGCCAAACACAACAATAAGGTTCATAGCATAGAAATCGATTCACAAATTGTCTCAAAGTAGTCACACCATCAATAACATTAAAGTTCATTATGCTATATCGAAAGAATAAGTCATTCCAATCAATGTTTTGAAAATGTACAACTTCTTTACAAAGATTTCCATGTCCCAATTCACCAATGGGAATGTCATTACCAACTCTTAACTAGCATTACTAAGCATCTCTCATAGAGGAAAACATTCATAATATCTTATACATATATAGGGTTTGTTACAATCTAGGTTTGTCCCCTCACCCACATTAACCACCATTTAGACATGAATTAGAGTTCAAGAAACATGAAAAGATTGCTTTCCTTTGATTCATTAAAGAATCTTGAATAAAATGTACACTTCCAACAATAGTTTCAAAAAGTGATGTTCATTCAAAATAAGTTTTTAAAAGAGACACATATCTTAATTTGTTAAACAAGGTTTAACAATTCACCTTTCTAATGAAGAACACCCAAACCCTAGCTTAAATCACTTTGGGAAGAATTATGTCGCAAACCCTAGGTTTTGGTCACAAGAATCATGTTAAGAATCATGGGTTTGATGTTAGAATGAATTAGTAATGTTAAGGATGTCCTTACCATTGACTCGAAGACTTGGAGGAATGATTTTCGTCCTTAGGGTTGTTTAGAAAGTAGAGGAATAAACAAAACAAGTGTCTTATTTATATTTTTCTGGTGAAAACGGGCCAAAGGACGCCCCCGAAGGACGGACCGTCCTTCGTGTTACGCATCGTTCTTTTGACCGTCCTTTAGTGGAAATTTCCAGAGAGTTCTGGTGATTTTTGAGACGTTACAGTTCCATGTTACGGCCTGTAACACGTGTTACGGTCCATAACGTCTCACCGTAACACAGGTCAAATTTCCAGCGAAGATAGGCTTTAGTAAAACGGGCATAACCTTTTGTACGCAACTTTGCTTGGGCTTGGCGACCTACCGTTGGAAAGCTATTTCAAAGATCTACAACTTCCATTAGGAAGTTTTTCAAAATTCGTAACACATTGTCATGAAAATCGGCCAGACGACAGACCTACCAAAACTTAGGCGAATTTAAGAAGCCTTAAGAACTTCACTAGCCGGTTTGACTTCAAAACGACCATCTTCCACCGGAATTCATCAAAAATTGATTCATATAGATATAGTATCATCTTAATACTAGATTTTTACACATTCACACCTAGTTCAAGTTTACGAGGTGTTACAATATCCGATCGGTCGGTTTTTAGTGGAAAAAATAAAAACAAGACAACTTGTGGCTGAGTCCGAGATTGGATGGCATCCAAATCCTGGCCGGAGAGCTTGAATCTCATGGGCACCCTTTCTTGACTGGATGCATACGAAAAAGTTCCATGTTTGCTCTGCAATTTTTTTGGATATGGTTCAGCAAGTCAGCTCCTTTTTAGGCGGTTGTGTGCCTCTTTCCTAGATTTGACAATATGCAAATATTCTTTGTGGAAATTTAGATGAATGGCCCTCTAGGTTATTTGTATGAATGGCCCTCTTGGCAATTTGAATGAATGGCCCTCTTGGCTTGTGTGAATGAATGACCCTCTTGGCAATTTGTATGAATGCCTTCTTGGTTGTTTGTATGAATGGCCCTCTTGGCTTGTTTGTATGAATGGACCTCTTGGCAATTTGTATGAATGGCCCTCTTGGCTTGTTAGTATGAATGGCCCTCTTGGCAATGTGTATGAATGGCCCTCTTGGCTGTTTGTATGAATGACCCTCTTAGCTTGTTTGTATGAATTGCCCTCTTGGCATTTGTATGAATAACCCTCTTGGCTTGTTTGTATGAATGGACCTCTTAGCAATTTAAATAAATGAATGGCCCTCTTGGCAAAATAAATGAATGGCCCTATTGGCATGCAGTTGACAATTATGGCCCTTATGGCCGGATAATATTTCTTTCATCTGTTGTATTAGTTGTTGACCCTTGTGGTCAGATGTTCTCTTTTGTGCTTGTCATGAACCTTTTGGTCATATATATCTTTATTCTCATCAATCGTGACCCTCTTGGTCTGATATATATATTTGCTGTTCACTATTTGTGTGACCCTCTTGGTCGGATTTGTCTTTACGCTCATTTGCTTTGTGACTCTTGCAGTCATATGTATCATTATTACCCATTTTGTCATGACCTTTTTGGTCCTTCTCTGCTAGGATGAGTTTTGCCTTCCATCTTTTCTGTGAATAAGCTAGTTGGTGGTGTCTGTTGTCCTCTAGAAGAAAAAACCTGTATCCACAGAAAAATTGTGAGTTTTCTAAGAAGCCGATTAGCGTTGTTGTCTTCCCGCCTGGTGTCTCCTCTTGATGCTCCTTCGAACCCTCTTAGACTCAGTACTTCGAGAGATATTTCTGGGGATTATGCTATATATATATATATATATATATATATATTTATTTATTTTTTTGAAAATTCAGAGTAAAAACTTTACAAAATGTATGCTGCTTTTTTCCTTTAAAATAAATGTTTGTTTCATTTTAGATGTGTCATGACGTGTGTTTTCTTCGAACGAGGTCTTCCGATTCTTTCCAGAGGTATGATTGCTGACTTTCATATTGGTAGAATTTTTTAGATCTTTCTCAAAAATTCTGCCCCGGTTTCAGGATTTGCTCTAAGCGAACCTTGCTTTGTCTTGCTATGCAGGAATTTTTGAGGTCCCCTAAAAAATTCTTCCCCAGTGTATTGCTTTACTTTGTCTCTTTCCTTGTCGACTATTTCTGATAGGAATTTTTTAGGTTCCCTAAAAAATTTTGCCCCAGTGTAGGGTTGATGCTGTTTGATTTTTTGTGCTGACATTTACAAGCTTGATCTTTTTTACTCTTCCTGCCTTATTGTCTCTGTGATTTCCATCTGATTTTTTGTGCTGATGTTTACAAGCTTGATCTTTTTGACTCTTCCTGCCTTATTGTCTCTGTGATTTCCTAAAGGTTTCTTGGTTTTTCTTTTATAATGACCGAGCCCAAGAGCGCCTACGTATCCTGTCGCAACAGGAATTCAAGTCGAATGTAGTTCGGAAGAAACTGATTGAGTTTTGGTTTTACTAATAA
This sequence comes from Lycium barbarum, assembly GCF_019175385.1. Taxonomy (NCBI): domain Eukaryota; kingdom Viridiplantae; phylum Streptophyta; class Magnoliopsida; order Solanales; family Solanaceae; genus Lycium; species Lycium barbarum. The sequence continues at coordinate 49,625,907 of NC_083348.1, read as the reverse complement.
TTCAACCGGCTCCAATATGGGTTGCCTACGTATCCCACTGTGCGGAAGTCAGGTCATTGTGTAGTTCATTACATAGATGATTTGTTTTCTCCTATTCTATTACAGAGTACGATTACAAGCAAAAGGTACGATTACAAGGAATTAAAAATGCGATTACAAGCAAATGGAATCCCAAATGTAGTATCTCTTGAGCGCGTCTGCATTGATGGCTTTTGGCCATTCTTGTCCTTCCATCTCGGCTAGGACTACAACCCCTCCTGAGAGTACTTTCCTGACCATGTATGGTCCCTGACAGTTTGGTGCGAATTTTCCTTTATATTCCTCTTGGTGAGGGAAGACTCGCTTGAGTACAAGTTGTCCGATCTGGAAAAGTCGGGTTCTAACCCGCTTGTTGAAGGCTCGGGACATCCTTCGCTTGTACAGCTGTCCATGGGAGACTGCCACCATCCTCTTTTCCTCTATCAAGGCCAGTTGTTCATAATGATTTCTTACCCATTTTGCATCTTTTAACTCTGCCTTTTGGATGATCTTGAGTGAAGGGATTTCCATTTCTACGGGTATGACCGCTTCCGTACCGTAGACAAAAAGTATGGTGTTGCTCTTGTGGAAGTTTGGGTTGTTGTTCTGTACCCCAACAGAGGATAAGGCAACTGCTCGTGCCAATTCTTGTATTTGTCGACCATTTTTCCCAGGATTCTTTTGATGTTCTTGTTGGCAGCCTCTACGGCTCCATTCATTTGTGACCGGTAAGTGGTAAAGTTTCTGTGGGTGACCTTGCATTGTTCACAGATGTCCTTCATCAAATAGCTGTTCAGATTGGCACCATTGTCGATGATGATGGATTCCAATACACCGAAACGACATATCAGATTTTTTTTGAAGAAGTCGGCCACAACTTTCTTGGTCACTGATTTGTGGGAAGTTGGCTCCACCCATTTAGTGAAGTAATCTATGGCGACTAAGATGAAACGATGTCCCTTGGAGGCCAGAGGCTCGATGGGTCTTATGACGTCCATCCCCCATGCCACGAAAAGCCAGGGCGAGCTTATTGCATGTAATTCTATGGGGGAACTTTGATCAGATCCCTGTTTAACTGACACTGATGGCACTTTTGCACGAATTTGCAGGAGTCGTGCTCCATAGTCATCGAGTAATATCCTGTCCTCAAAATTTTCTTAGCGAGGATGAATCCATTCATGTGAGGTCCGCATGCCTCTGCGTGCACCTCTTTTAGCAATTTTGTAGCCTCATCGGTGTCCACACACCTGAGGAACCCAAGGTCAGGGGTCCTTTTGTACAACACTTCTTTGTTCAAAAAGAACCTATTAGCCAACCTCCTGATAGTCTTCTTTTGATTTGCTGAACTCTCTGGGGGATACTTTCCTTTCTCCAGTTAGGCCTTGATGTCGGCATACCATGATTGGCCATCTCGCTCAGCCTCGACATGGGAACAGTGAGCCTGTTCTTCTCTCAGTGTGATCCTTAACGAATCAATATGAGTAATCTCATGATACTGATCATAGACGATATCGTAGCCAATGCATCTGCGAACTCATTCTGAACCCTTGGAGTATGCCTGAAGTCAATACTCTTGAATCTCCTGCACAATCTCTATACTAGGTTCACATATGGGAGGACCTTATAATTTTTGGTTGCCTAGTTTCCTTTCACTTGGTTTATGACAAATCGGAGTCCCCGATTACCAACAACTCATGTATGTTCATGTCCATCGCCATCCTAAGGCTGAGGATATGTGCTTCATATTCTGCCATGTTGTTGGGTCATCTGAAGTTGAGCTTTGCAACCATCAGATAGTGTTGTCCTGTTTATGATATTAGCACTACCCCGATGCCTGATCCTTTGTAATTGACTACTCCATCGAAGAACAGTCTCCAGCCCGAGTATGGTTTTGCCACCTCTTCTTCCATAGCCATCACTTCCTCGTCTGGTAAGGAAGTCCGTAATGGTTCCAGTTCATCATCGACGGGACTTTCTGCCAGCAGATCCGCTAGGGCTTATCCTTTGATCGCCTTTTGTGCTACGTACACGATGTCAAATTATCTTAGTAGCATTTTCCACTTAGCCGATTTTCCTACGGGTATCGGTTGCAATATCTCAGCAGATCCATTCTGGATATGAGGTGGGTTGTAAACACTGATAGGTAGTGTCTTAGATTTTGGGCAATCCAGGTCAAGGCACAATAGGTTTTCTCTACGACTGTATACCGTGCTTCGCGGGAAGTGAACTTTTTACTAAAATAGTAGATGGCATGTTCCTTTTTGCCCTCTTCATTATGCTGGGCAAGCATGCACCCTAGAGCTTTTCTGATACCGACAGATACAGTAACAGAGGACTTCCTTGCCTGGATGGCACCAAGACGGGAGGATTGGAAAGGTATCTCTTGATTTTGTCAAACGCCTCTTGCCATTCTTCCGTCCAATTGGTGGGAGCGTCCTTCTTGAGTAACTTAAGGATTGGATCTATAATCACGGTTGACTGGGCTATGAACCGCTCGATGTAGTTCAGACTTCCTAAGAAGCTCATGACTTCTTTCTTGGTCTTGGGAGGTGGTAACTCTTGAATTGCTTTAATTTTGGTAGGATCTAGTTCAATACCCCTACGGCTGACTATGAATCCTAGCAACTTACCCGCAGGCACTCCAAACGCGCACTTTGCAAGGTTCAACTGTAAATTGAATTTTTTAAGTCTGTTGAAGAACTTACGCAGGTGTACGGTATGCTCCGAGCTTTCCCTTGATTTTACGATGACATCGTCCACATTGACTTCAATCTCTCGATGCATCATATCATGGAAAAGAGTAGTCATAGCTCTCATATACGTGGCTCCGACTTTTTTGAGGCCGAATGGCATTACCCTGTAATGGTAGATTCCCGCATTACCCTGTAATGGTAGACTCCCTAAGGAGTGATAAAGGCTGTCTTTCCAGCGTTTTGTTTACTCATGAGTATTTGATGGTACCCGGCGAAACAATCCACGAATGATTGCAACTTATGCTTGGCACAGTTGTCTATTAGAATATGGATGTTTGAGAGAGGAAAGTTGTCTTCGGAATGGCCCGATTGAGATCTCGGTAGTCCACACAGATTCGAATATTTTCATCCTTTTTGGGTACCGGCACTATGTTAGCCACCCAAGTGGGGTAGGACGTCACCTCAACTATTCTAGCCTTTATTTGTTTCTATACTTCGTCATTTGTCCTGATGGGTAATATGTGGGCCACTATTTCAGGGCTTAACCCTAGCATATCCGCGTATGACCAGGCGAAGACGTCCACATATTCCTTCAACAGAGCTATGAGCACTCCTTTCTGTGGAGCTCCCAAGTGAGCACTGATTTGCATCTCCTTGACATCCTCTTCATCACCGAGGTTGATCACCTCAGTTTTATCCATATTCGGCTTCTTCTTATCTTCTAATTCTTCCAATTCTTCTACCAGTCTCTCTGGCATCATTGTCGATTCATCGTACTCTTCGAATTCTTGTCGGTTGTTTTCCTCATTCGTTTCACGACACATCATGACATTTTCGGTTGTTTTATTATGGTTACTACTGAAAAGGAAAGGCAAAGTAAAGCTAGGTTTATTATTGTTCGTTACGCGTAGTTAGTTAGAAAATTTTTGTTATTATGATATGGTAAATGTAACAGTTTTATGTAGATCGAGGCTTTTCATTAATTGCAAGTAGTTGATTACAACTGTGGTCCTGGTTCGGAACAGCGTCAGACCATTTCCATTTTTAGACATCACGAATTAATTTAGAAAAGGCGATCATTCGGGCCTCAGCCGATGTCGCCGCTTTTAGCAAAAAGGATTTAAGGAAAATCCATCTCTCTACCGAGGAGCCAAGAGGGGGTAGATGTCCAATCGTTCAGGCGTTCTCCCGGCCTCAGAAGGCGTATGCTGGGTATCTCCTGACTTTCTTCAACCACCTTGTAGCATCCCTCTTCTTGGAACAGTGACTCGAGACTCCCATCAGTTTTTTCTTCATTCAGTAGCGGCATCTTTCTGGGGAACGACTGGTACAGTCCCGAAATTGGACGAGGTAAATTCCTTATTTTGGACTCTCTCTTGATTGACCTTGTGAGCTCGTATTCACTGGGAGTATACCCTAGACCTAAGTGGTAGTTTTCTTTTGGGATTGGCACAGGCTCTGTTATCCCTTCAAGGTCTTTTCCCTGGCCCTTTCCTGTTTCAAAACCATTCCTCAGCATGGTAGAGGCAATCATTCTGTAGACTGCCGGCATTAGTCTGTCGGCCTCTTCCTCCGCATGAGTGTCCCCAACGTATTCCACTACATGAAAGTTTGATCTGTTGGGACTCCCTTTGATTGTTAGTGCAACGTTGTAAGGATGCTTCTGGGTATCCTTTTCACGACTATAATTTCTTGGCCCTGCCATTCAAATTTTATGGCCTTGTGTAGACTTGATGGTACCGCACCGACGGAGTGGATCCCAGGTCTTCCCAAGAGCATGTTGTAGTTGGCAGTGATTTCCATAACCTGGAACTCTGCTGTGAAGGATGCAAGCCCTACCTGGATTTGCAGGTCTAGCTCTCCTAGGGAATCAGTTAGAGATCCATCAAATCCCCAGACGTTTGTCCCACTCTGGCGGATCTTGCCTACGTCACAACGAAGCTATTACAATGCGGTGATAGGGAAAATATTGAGGCCCAATCCATTGTCTACAAGCACTCTCCCTATTGCCTTGCCACCGCACTCCATGGTATGTTAAGAGCCTTGTTATGAGAGGTCCCTTCGGCTGGCAACTTCTCCTTTGAGAAGAAGATATTGTGTTCTCCGATGATGCGGGCTACCAACCCAGCCAAGTCTTCACTGCTCGTACCAGTTGGTACGTGTGCATCATCCAACACTCTCATAAGGGCTTTCCTGTGCGATGGGGAGCTGGCTAGCATTGACAACACCGATATTTGTGCCGGTGTTTTCTTCAAATGCTGAACAATGGAGTAGTCTTTTGGTTGCATGCGCCACCAAAAATCTTTAGTTTCTCCTTCAGTTATTGCCCTTTTTTGGGTGCTTTCTTTCCTTTTAGAATTCGTCCTAACTCTTAAGGAGTGTCACACCTCCTCAAGCGGGTCATGCCCTCAGTCATGGCTGCTGTACAATGATTGGCTTTTTGGGTGTGAGAATAATTTGCTGTGCTATCTATGCTACCACGGGCGATGGAATGAAGGGTCTAAACCTCGATGTAGCTTTCATGGATCTTGGCGCTGGGACCAGAACCTTGTGATTAGAGCGCTCTTAGAGCGTGAAGGAGGAAAATGTTTGTTCCAGGGACTCGACTACTTTGGGGACCAATGTTTTGCAGGCTTCCTAGTCCTTATTACTCTCGATCATGTGGACTCTGTTGTTCCTACGATTAGGTAACGGGTTTGTGTTCATAAGGAAGTATAGTGAAGGTCATGGCTTTAATAGCTTTAATAAACATATGTGGTATGCTGCAATTGCCCTCAACAGAGTTCAGTTAAAGGTCAAGACAAAAAACAACAACTGGAATTCAGGCCAAGATCAGTTGTAAGCAATGCCAAGAGACTTTAAGTCCTTATGATTCTATGTAGAGTACATAGTTTTGAGTACAACAACTACATTTTTTCACACACACCTTAAGCAAACAGAAAGACTAAGAGTCCCAAGGGTACACAGAAGATTCAACATTTTAAAGTTCAGAGTTTTGAAATCCCTTTTTAGACATTTTCCCATAATCCTTATTCCATTGCAGAAAAGAAACAAGTTTGTTTCATGAGAAGATGCACATGGTTTAATCATATTCACAATTAGTGGCCTACTCTTAGCTTTCTTATTTTTAAAAACTGGACAAGTATTCCTAACTCACCTGGAATTATTTCTAAGTTCACCTACTGTTATTGCACTCTTTGCTGGTGTTCAATGTTGCACTAAGGGGAAGCACACCTGTTCAACAGGACTAGGTTCATTTATTACCTTCTAACTAGATTTTAGACTAACAAACTCAAGGATACATCTTAGGGTTAAAGACATGATATATTATCTAGAGTATTACAAAGAAAGAGTCAAGTATATCCCTAAGACATTATACTGCCAACCTAAGTTAATGTAGGCTACTCCTTTCCTTCCTTTTAATGTCTTAATGCTTCTTAGAAAAAAGAGAAAACAAACAATCTTTCCAAACACAGATGAAATTAAACCAATGCACACAGAACTTCCATATAGGTCTTAATTCTGAACCAAGCCTAACCAGATATTAGAGTGTCTTTTATACCGTGTTATATTGTCCACATAAAACATTTTTTGCCTTATTTTCCAGCAACCAGTATCCCTACTTGAAGCCTTTTCCTCTTTCCAATTTTAAGCAATGACTGTAACCTTCAATACTATGTATTATCTAATCTAGTCAACCAATCCCTAAAGCATATTTGAGCAGATCAGCAAGTTCATTTAAATCTAAAAATCAACATTAAGTCCAAGTTTAATGATCTAAGTAAACAGTTATTAGTGCAAAAGAAATTCATTCTTTAGAATCCATCTAACTCAGCAATGTGGAAAATAAAACACCAAGCATGCAAATGTAGCAGTTTACACCCCATAGACATGTGGGACATGCCATGACAATCTCTTATTTTGGGAAGAAATATATTGTGGGTCAAGTGATGCCTGACCCTTTCTCAATCTCTCCTGAGATGTCTTTAAAAGATTTCCCCATTTGTCAAGTGGTTTAAACTCACACATCTACACTCATGATCTTCCTCTCTGACCTTTGAGCACCTGCTAAAGGGGGGCTGGACGGTTCAGATATTAGAGCCAACTTTCTTAAGGTTTCAGCTATAGTTTCCCCTTTTTTCTTCTTTTTACTCTCTTCTTTTACTCTGACAGGACTTACAGGATCCTACCTACTTATCTTCATCTTTTAAGCCTAAGAAATCAATGATCATGAGTTATTATCAAACCATATTCTTCACCCATGCATAAAGAAAAGAAAACCTCAATCCATAAACTGTTCAAGACTTAACAAGACATGACCAAACCTACTTCATTTCACCTTTCTCCTACTACTTCAAACTTGTTAAATTGAACACTTAAGATCACCTAGTAAACCCAGGTCAGTTCTTGAATAAATATCAACGCAGATGTAAGAGTTTATGGCACACTAGTTTACTTTCACAACACAAGTTACTTCACCAATTAGATAAGACAAATAACAGGGATTGGAAAAGAAAACAAGAGACCAAAGGTAACCGAATAGGTTTTTTCAGATTCTTGGCAACTGTTTCTTTCCATTTTTAAATCTTTCACTCCCAAAGCATTACTAATCGAGTTAAGGACTAATAATCGTCTTGCTAGCTAATTAGACTAATCAGATTTATCTTAATTAACTTCAAGTGATGACTTGGTCCTATGGTCCCTAAAGGTTTATCCTTTTCTTTTCCAGTTTTACCAAACTTCTTAGTACTTTGAGATAGACCATTTTCAAAATATAGGACTTGTGACATGGGTTATTCCAATATAAGTTATGAGCATCATATGGTTAAGTCACACAAGTTAAGACAAGAGATTGAAGCATTGATCATACCAAAGAAACAGATTCAAACTCAAGCCTTTAGTCACATTAGTTTTAACACTTGCTATTAAAAAAAAAAAAAAAACATATGCAATTTGTCACACATTCTGGCCTAGACTAGGTGAAACCATGATCACAGGTGTTTCCATTAATAGTTTACCAACCCACAAGCCAAACTGAACCGGATTCCACTTTCAATCTGCATACTAGTTGATAAAAGAAAAAAAAATGTTAATTAGTCCTAACTTTATTCTATTCTATATGAGTAAAGTCATTCAAGATGGAAGAAAAATTAATGTTCAAGGTATATTAACAACACTATTTCACCACTGACATAGAAACATTTAAGTCACATAAACAAACAAGCCACCATGAAAACTAATCAGCCTATTTTAGAGGAGTTTCAACATAGCATTCAAACTTGTTCCACTACTTTTCTTCAAGTGAATCAAAAACTAAACACACAACTAAATGGGACAGCTTTAACAATAGGAACCATAATTAGCAAATATTAGAAGCCAAGCAGCTTAACTAATACAATACCCTTAGGCTAATCAAGATTCTAAGTAAAAGGGAACAAAATGAATTAGGAGTTACCTTTTATGTGCGCAGCTAAGAAAAGAATGGACTTGGGAGCCTTATGCTTCCAACCTCGACACTCAGCCACGCGAAATAGAAATAAAGCAAGAAAAAAAATTTAGATCTGAGAAAAACTTGAGTCAAAGTATTAAAATTTTATTCAGAAGCTTTTAAAAAATCAAATTTTTAGCTTCTTCAACTTTCAAACTTTTTTCTTCTCTTTTTTGGATCTATTTTTCTAGCTATCTCCCTTCTCCCTCTTTTTTTTGTGAGAGTGGGGTTCTATTTATAGAACCCAAAAATTCATCCGAGACTAACATCACTGATGTGGGACAAATCCCATTTCCAGAACCAAACACTCAACAAATGAAATTAACGACCCAGATCTAAAGGAATGGTAACGTGTGTGGTCAGATTTAACCCATCTTGGGTCGATCTGAACCTCTAGTTAAGGACAAATAGGAAATCGTGAAGACAAATAAACAATATAACCTGAAAGCAACAGAAAATCATAAGTTTGACTAGAAATCTTAAAAAATAAGTAAAAATAGAGATCTATTACCGTGTTGGAACGAATTTGAATGAAATTGTGTTGAACATTAATGGTTTCACCCTTTTGATCATACAAAGACTGTCAAAAGTCTGAGCAAACTGAATCTTTGACATTTCTGGCATGAGAGAGGGAGGACGAAGGGGGCGGCGCCTCTAGGGTTTTAGGGAAAAGGGGAAAGGGAGGGAAAGGCTACGTTTGTTTGACAGAAATAAAATAAGGGAGTATTACTCCCTTTATTAAGCCAAGACTTGGGCCGGGTCTGGTCCATCGAGTGGACTGGGCCTGGTTCGATGTTTAAATAAAAGATAGGGCCCCTTTTTATTGTATACATATATATATGTATACCTAGTGTATACATGTATACGCATACCTAGTATATGCATATATTGGGAAAAATAATTAATTTGGCAATTAACATGATTATTAGTAGCAATATTTTAATTATAGACGAAATTAGGACATGATTATCTTATTAAAGTAATTTAAAAAATGGCCAACTGTGTAAATGGACCTAAAATTGCGAACATGGCCTTAATTAATTCTAATCCGGCTGATTATTTCAATTATGGCCTAATTTGGCCTAATTAGCAAATTTTGAAATTAAATTGCATTAATGATCTTAACAAATTTGAACTAATGAACTGGTTATTTCAAAGAAAAGCATTAAGAGGCTGATTTTGCAAAAATGACCCTAATTTCTTTAAATCATGAATTCATTAATTTAATTGTGGCCATAACAAAAATAATTAGACAATAAAACATCAATTTGCAATAATGATCATCTAATTAATTAATCAACCTAATTAAAACATTTATGGATAATTATGCATATTTTAACAAATCATGCAATTATACAAAATTTAAAGATTTAAAGGGTTAAATGGTTAATTATGTAAATTACTCAAACTTCATGGATAAAATAAAGTATTTGCTAATTTTGATTTTTGTTAATTTAATCAATTAAATAAACGATTATTATTATTTTTAACAAAAATACGCCTTTTCTCTCTCTCTCTCTCTCTCTCTCTCTCTCTCTCTCTCTCTCTCTCTTTTATTTTTTTGATTAAGTCTAACAAGTATCTCATAAAATGTCATTAAAGTACCCATTGATTTTTTAACTAAATTTATGATGTCATGAAAACTCTTTCACCAATTAGAGGATACAAAATATTGGTCTGAACAATTTATAAAAAAATTATTTAAACCCTTTAACATGCATAACTCTCTTTATTTATTTTCCAAGGACTTTGAGTGATAGCAAATAATTATGGGAGGTAAAAAATTAGGTGTCAACAACAACAATGTAGAAAAGTAGAAACCATAATTCAAAGCAATTGAGTACAAGACAAGCTGAAATGGGATGTTAACAAACTTCAATGTTTAAAGACAGTAGAGAGGCAACTTTTAAATCTAAGTCAAACCTCATAGGAGGAGAAAATACACAGATAGTCATATAGAATTTGTATGCACTATAGTTCAGACCACGAGGAATGGGGCAGAGACCAGTTGTGCCGTCTAATGAAAAGCTTCAAATGGTTCAAATGGCCTTTTTGTAATTTGACTTGTGGTTTAGAACTTACTCCAATTAAGCTATCATCCTTTGTAGCTAAGATAGTCAATTGTATACACAGATTTATCACTCAGTTTTAGTAAGTCGTTATGGCAAAATGAATTTGGTTCCAAACCTCCCCCCCCCCCCCCCCCCTCTTTGGTCTAATGGTAAAGTCTGTAAGTTCATAAGATATCCATATAGTAAGCATGTGCCTTCATAAGATTATAGAAGTGCCATGGTGCCTTTTATATGGAGGAGAGGTTTTATGGACCAAGCTACGCCTGGCCCTCCCCTTTGATCCTCTCTCCAAGACACTCTTTAAAAGGCTCCTCTATGCCATGTGGCTTGGCGTACCCATAAATCCTGTGGACCATGCCAAACCCTACCATTGAATCCATTTCTTAACCAGGTACTCAAATAAGTTTAGATACACCAATGCTTAGACAGACAGAACCATTCAGAGGGGGAGGTTTGAGTCATTTTTCATTACCAAAGCCTGACCAGGCACCTATAGAGTCATAGAATAAGTCAATCTATCATTAGTAGGTTTCTTAAGGTTACCCTTTGTTTTTCCTAAGCATCATAAGCTGGTCTGAACATTAACAGGTCATTTCATGATGGAAACCATTCCTAACTAAATCACAGAGGAACAAGTAGGCCAACATGACCAGAAAAATGCATTTGACCACACAAATAAGTCATCAAAGAGCCCGTTTGGATTGGCTTATAAGTTGCTTATAAGCTGTTTTTAGCTTTTTTGAGTGTTTGGCTGGCCAGCTTAAAGTCATTTTGTGCTTAAAATAATCTCAAAAAAATAATTGGGCCCATTTGACTTAGCTCATCTAAAGCAGCTTATAAGCTGAAAATAGCTTATAAGCAAAAAAAAATAAGTTAGACTACCCCAACTTATTTTTTTTAGCTTATAAGCTGTAAACAGCTTATAAGCATAAGTCCATCCAAACAGGCTCAAAATTCCAAAGGGCCTTAAAAGTGAGATAGATTATAGAAGCATATCGTATAAGCAATCAGTCAAGACATCTTGGATAAGCCTTAGTTCCTAATCATGGTTCCCCCCCCCCCCATACATCCTCAAATATCTAATCTGAACAAGTCTCCTAGAAGAAATTTTATAACATAATCAGGTTCCCACAATCAAAGACTCAGTCAGTATCACAAGAGGCAAGTTTTGAGAAAGCCAGGTGTAGATGCACAGGTTAAGGAAAACAGGAGGCACATGATCATATGTAAAAGTAGGCAACCAGCATTTAAGGTCATTACTCAGCCCCCCAATGGTATGGACTTGGGTCATTATTAGTATATTCCCTAATCCTGCATCCTTAACAGACACCTAAGTCAAACAACATAGCACAGGCAACCAATCACCTCAGCTTAAAAACCTTTTAGAAGACAAACACGACTCAAGCTTTTCAGAGACTAGAAGGATGTTATTTAGTTCTAGGTGTATCCTTTTCCCAGATGTAGCTAAGCTTTCTAATCCACCTGAGGTCCTTGTGTGTCCCAGGATCATGAGAAAAAGTTCAAAAAAAAAGAATGGAAAGGAGCCTCAAGGTCCTGAAAGGGAAGCAGAACAGGGTGGGGTCATCACCTCCCCATCTCCTTTTCTTGAATCTCCTTTCAGTAAAAAGGGATCCTGGGTTCCTGGTCACCACCTCCAGTTCATGCCCAGGCTCACCTTTTACTCTCCCAAGTCAATCAATCCCACAGAAAGTGTTAAGATATTAAGAAAGGCAAACAATCAACTAATGATTCATGTCTGGCATCCTACAGAGTTTACTTAAGTTCTAGTTAGCCTTACTCATGGAACATATGAAAGAAATCAACAACCCAATCCATCACACAAAGCTTGCATTAATCAATTAGTTAAATAGACAAGGACCAAACTCAAATGTGCATGATGTGATAGGCCACCCTAACTTCCAACCAATGATCAAATAATGGAAGAGAATACACCACATGGAAATCTAATGCATTGGGCATGATGCTGTGAGTTAGGACCTCATGTGCATACTAGGCAGACTTTAAACAAAAGAGGTAAGGCTAAGAGGTGTAATGATACGAGAGCCTTTCTACCTCATTGCTCATCCTAGACCAATGCAAGGTGAAAATGACCCTAGACTGGACCCAACAAACTCAAAACCTCAGACCTAGTGTAACAACTTCACCCTCCCTTCAAGCTTTGACATAGAGGAAATAGGATAACAAACTTCATGGAACAGAATTTGGACAAAGGTACTCCAGTTGCAACTAGACTCACTCATAGTTGGTCCTCCCTATCAAATCACACCTAAATGACATAAATGCAACTCAAACTTGACCAAGATCATCAGATCAGACCAATTTTAAAACATTTTAGTGATCATATAGAGATATTCAGGTTGGAATTAATCGAGCAAACAAAACGTTATACCTCCCCCCATATTATCCCATTTTTGGGAGGCATCCTCCTGATCTATTATTGATGACCACATTAAGTTGCTTATTTTAAATCCAAAAAACCACATTATCCTAGGCTCAAAATCCCATCATTCACATTCACAACACTTAGTCAACCATATTTAAACAAAGGCCAAACAGGTAAAGGTCAGATTACTTTCATTGATGGACTCAAACAAATATGATCAGATTCTTACTAGCCTAATCTAATTAAGTAACACTTAATTAATCATGACTGCATATGGCTATGAACTAATGTGATGTTAACAAAACAAAACCGACTTGGACTAGCACATGTCATCAAACTAACAGCCCATTACTGATAACTTACTAAAACAAATATGATAACCTAAACTAAACTTATCAGACTTATTCTTAATCAAATCAAAGGAAAATGCAGAAAAAATGATAACAAGATCGAATATTACCTTTTGTGTGTGCAGCCGTGTGCAAGAATGGACTTGGAAACCCCTTTTTGTGCTTCCAATTTCTTTAACTCCAACAACAAAACCAACCCAAGACAAAAAGCAAATAAAAAATAAATTTTTTATACCGTGATACTTTTTCGAGTTTAAAGCCTGAAATATACTGAACTAAACTTGAGTCTTGAATTTTTTAGATTCAAGTCTGTCCTCCTTTTCTTTTTTAAACGTGGGTTCTATTTATAAAACCCCCAAAAATGCTAAAAGAGTCTTCTACCGATGTGGGAGTTGTGAGTTTTTCTCACAAGTTTCACTCGACATCGACCTTGAACGGACAGATGGTGAGGTGATAATCAGCGGCTCATTTTGAGCTTAATACCCTCAGACCACTTGCAAGTTAAAGAAATCAAAAGAAAAGGCTAAGATTGTACCTTTTAAGGCTATGTTTGGAGACATTGGTCGGAGAACACGTGAAAAATGACGAAGCAATAAATGCTTCATCCTCTTCCCTGCCATTACCGTGTCTTACACGCCTACACCACCTCAAAATAGGCGATTGGACAGCAGGAGAGAGGGAGAAGGGTGAGGCGGCGCTAGGGTCAGCTGAAAACCCTAGCCGCTTAAAAGGGTAATGACCCCCCTTAGGGGTCTGATTATTTTGAGAGGGAGTATTATATGTTTAGGCTTGGGCCGGGTCTAGGAAATTGGGCCTGGGCTCAGCCAGATGAAAAGAAAAAGGGAAGGGGCCCTTTTGACATACCTGTATACACACAATGTATACATATATGCATACATGGTGTATATATATGTATACACAGTGTGTATATATGTATGAAGGGATCAAAGGCAGTCCAACAAATGGTTCAAACTATAAATATCAATTATTAACCATGATATTTTAAGCATGAATAAATTAGGACGCAATTAATTTAAAACACGATTATTAAACCCATTTTTACTTACCTGTCCTCAATTGGCTTTAAAACTAAATGATTTCTTGCAATTGTAACCTTTTATGTAGCTAATTGCAAAAATATCCTTGACTAATCTTAATCTGATTAGTTATTTTAAATATAGCCTTATTTTGGTATTAATTAACCAATTAGAACTAATTTGCAGTAATGACCTTAATTGATTTGCCAATGGATTCGGTCATCTCAATTAAAGCCACAAGGAGGCTAAATTTGTAAAAATGACCCCAATCTCCCTAAACCATGAATTGGTCAATTCAAATGTGGTCATTTATGTAAAACCATTTAAATAATCAAAACCAATTTGCAAAACGACCCCTCTAGTTAAATATCAAATAATTATGCAAACACATAGAATTAAAGGTTGAGGGGTAAAATGGTCAATTCCTTTAATTATTCAAACACCTTGGATAAAAGATAGAAATAATTATTTATTAAATGATTTTTTCCTTGTTCAACAACTAAGTAAATAATTATTCAAAACTTGTTTTGCTTTTGATTAATTCTAATAATCCATAAATTTCATAAAATATCAGTTAATTTCCACATAATTTATAATGCCCTGAAAATATCTTTATCAATTTAAAAGAGGTAAAATATTATCCTGAATAATTTATAAAAATTATTTAGACCCTTTAAGATGCACAACTTATTTCATTTTTTATCTAAAGACTCTGAGTAATTAAAATAAATCACGGGAGGTCAAAAATTATGTGTCAACAAGGGTTACTGAATCTGACGCAAGTCCTTGAGCATTGGTGCAAACTCCCTGAGACTGAGAGTTTACTTCTCGGGTAGCCTCAACAGTAGCCCTTTGGCTAGTGGCTGACGTTCTCTTGGTGTACTTCTTTTTTGCTGGCATTTTTTGAAATACGTAATATGCACGAGTTAGAAGAATTCCTGAAAACATGGCTCTAATTGCACGATCCAGAGTATGAAAGAAGTGAGACAATCCTAGATGTCTTAGTGGTCAACTGTTTACATGTGTGGCCCGCACACACACATAAAGGTGAACCCACTGGACACGATTTCATAGACTCCCTAAGACACTTCAACATTGGCTCTAATACCAAGCTTTGTCACGACCAAAACATGACCTGGGTGTAACACGACACTCAGTGCCTGACTGCATGTGATCGAGCGAACCACATGGCTTGCTAAATCAACATGGGACGTGTACAGATGCGGAATATAAGTTAAACATGAATGATCTGAGTAAAACATGAGATTTAATAATCATAAGTCTGAAAATACTATTTTAACATAAGTGCAGAAATAGTCTGAAAACATCATAAGTTGGAGTCAGTACGGCTACACCACACTGAACATCTGACAAGACATGCTAGATTAATCTACGAAACCTCTGAAACATGAGTCTTAATACTAAAATTGTTTACCGAGACAAGGCCTCCGACATACCTCTACTAGCTAACATGACATGGACATAAATAAAGATAACGCCCCGAATGAAATAGGGCTCACCAATAGCTGATACGAAGATTCCTAGCGTGCATATCCGTCTTCCTATAAATCAACGCTTGCATCGTGAAATCCAGGCCTAGAGCAAAAAGGACATAAGTACATTTGAATTGTACTTGTATGTAAAGCAACTAAATGAATAAACATGGCACATGAAATATTAAGAACTGAAACTTTAAGCTGAACATGAACATGAGTAGTATCTTACATGAATATAATGTAACATGAGTAAAACAATATTAAATGGGAGAGCATTAGTATAACCGACATGTAACCACCACGTGAGCACGTGTCGTATGATCTCTGCTTGATCAGCTAAACCATCTCGTACCTTGCCGGGATATGAGACATGAACATGACAAGAATGGATCAATAAACTAAATAGATCAATAAACTAATCCGCAATGGGTAAACATGAAGGAATCGTCCTAACTGGGAGCAGTGATCCTTATCATACGTTAGCATATGTAGTTTCAGGTATTAAACCCTCTCGGTAATTTGTGCAAATTTCAAAACATGAACATGAATATAGTTTGCTTAGAAGCCCATGGATTTCATAAAAATGACTTGTATACATGATTTGTAAGTATAATATAACATGAATATAGTTTTCATAAGACATGGAAAATCATGGAGGATTCATGAAGTAATTCTATAGTAGTTCATAAATACTTGTGTTGCATGCTTGAAACTCATGGAATCGATATTATGAGCATTCATGGATTACGTGCAGGGTTCATGGCATTCAGAATGATATATCATGAACACCAACAAAGAGATTATAACTTAACCATAACATGGTTTGGTATTTTCATGAACTAAGGAAATTATAGGAAATCATGGAAGAACCATGGCGTGGGGAAGAACAATGATGTTCCCACAAGTGGATAGAAGCCCTTCATACCTTAATTGCTCCAAAACTTGTAATAACGTTTGTATCTTGAAGAAGAAACCCAAAAGCCTGAACCTTGAATCTTGAGATGGATTTTCTTGAAAACCTTAGGTTGATAACATAAGATTTTGCTTAGAATTCATGCATAATCATTAAAATTCACCTAGGAATACATGGAAGGGACTTACCTTGATGTCTAATGATGAGCAGAAGAGAGAGTGGTCGTTCTAGGGCTTGGGGATGTAAGTGAAAAGCAAAAAAAAAAGAAGTTTTAAACTTGCTGTCGGACTGATTTTATGCTCACTTTAGGCCTATTTTATGGCATGTTGACCCAAAATTGCTTCGTCCTGCGGCACCTACCGTTACCCACCTTGGTAGGTGAACCCTTCACTTACCCAACATACAACTATAAATGCGGAATAACAATGTAAATAATAATAAAATTCAATAACAATTAAAAGAGAATAAGTGCGGAATACATCTTCAATAACAATTAAAAGAGAATAAGTGCGGAATACATCTTCTACCCAAGGCATCCGGTCTAAGTTAACACAAGAGCTACTAATAAACACATGGGTCTATATAGATAACAAAACCTATCTGAATGTTTCCATACAAGGCTTATAACATCAGAAGGAATATTGTCTGGAAATAGATAACAAGTATACGAAGAATGGAAACTCGGGCGGTAGGTCTGGAAGTAGCTCATCCTAAGTCTCGAACAACTCTATCTTGGCAAACACTCTCGAGGATCAGAAATAGAACCTATCACACACTCTACTCCCAGAAAAGTAGTGTGGCAAGGTAGCGTCAGTACAAACAACACGTACTGAGTAGGCCTCATAGGCCGACAACAGTTAGCTAAAATATATAAAGGAAGAGACTGAAGAATAGACATGCTTACAATCAAGTATAGACACAACACATTCCAAGAGTAAGAACTCAAGTACGGACGGATCAAATACCCGATGCATAGCCTATGGTGAAGCACCTAATCACAAGTCAGCCAAATTTCCCACGATTCCTTAGAATAACCACAAACCCAAGTACAAGTAACAATAGATCTCCATAACCTCAAATCATAGCCTAGGAGAAAGTCTCTAATCCTCGAGTCCATTAATTCCCAAGTATGTATTAATCAGGCACACGACAATTCAAATCAATAATCAACAACGGAAATCAATACGGAAACGCTCCATGCAATACAATAAGTAAAACAACCAAATCAGAGATGTGGATAGATATAATATGAATGCACGTGCGATGCAATGCAATGTAATAATACACACATGCTCCGAGCGGAATACCTGCATGCCTTGACAGTCATGACCTATGGGGGACCGGCGAAGTCTATGTACCTACTGTGGCGTACAACCCGATTCAATATATATAATGCAGAACGTACAACCCGGTCCAACATATGTATATGTTGTGGAACGTACAACCTGGTCCAATATATGTATATATATGTTGCGGAACGTACAAGCCGGTCTAATATATGTTACGGAACGTGCAGCCCGATCCAATATATGTATATATATGTTATGGCCTGCAACTCGATCCAAGTATATGAGTATTAATGCATGAATGATATTAATTCCAATAAGAATCTATCAATACCAATCGTGCCACACATGGACACCTATCATAATATCACGAATAAATCACAGTAAACGCAACAAGCCTTAATCAAACAACAATACCAAGCTCAGCTCATATCAAGTATCATGAAAGATGAGAATGAGTACACTGCATAATATAAATGAATAATGACAACATTTTATATCAATCGGGCCACACATGGACACATCTCTAGATATCAGTAATAAGTCAAGTTCGTTCCTCTATCCAAGATAATACCCAATAAGTGAGGGATAAGAATTTCACAATCATGATAAGACGACTACGTATCAAGTTTAATATCACACATGTGGCAACACGCCAATAGATCACAACAAGGCGACAAGCCCGCAATCAAACAACAGTACCAACCTAGGTAATCCATCCCTACTTCATACCCGAAGGCATAACATGCTTTCTCCGACAATCACTAACTCTACATATGCTTTGCTAATCGAAGTCTAACCATATGGTAAGTTGTAACCTACCTCAATGCCGAACAGGTGCCATGAACTAATCCAAATGAGCCTTGCCATTCATCTTCGGAGAGCCTTGAAATGATTAACGTCCCCTCATGAGACGAGAACAATGCAATGAAAATCACCTCAAACGGAGATCTAGAACTCAAGATATGCTCAAAATACGAAATGAACACAGTCTGATTTTTTTATACACAGTGATTTCTACCCCAGCGGACCTGAAATCCGCTACAGCGCACTCAGCAGGTACAGCAACAGCTGTCCACAATAAAATGGCCATAACTTCCTCATACGAAGGAGAAATACACAATTATTTTTGCTATGGATTTGTAATTACGATACAAATCTAATGATTTAATTAAAATACAAAATAAAGGTCGTTTGATCAATATGGTACCCTTTATATACAAACAAACTACGGTAAAAACATCAAATACGAGCGCAACACAACCCAAATCCATCCAAAACTCTTCGGAATCTCACCAAAACTTGCGGACAAATCCAAAATCATCATACGAACTTGTTAGAGCATTCAAGACATCTACACGAGGTCATTTTGACCTGATGTTGACCATGGTCAACTCGAACTCTTTAACTTAACTAGTTTCTCCACCAATGACTCAAATCACACCCAAACCCTTTGGGAACCAAACAATGACTCCACTAATTCATAAATCACATTTTGGACCTAATGGAACTGTTGGAATTCGATTATGGGCATGTTTACCCAAAAGTCAACTATTGGTCAACAGTTTTCCATTTTAAGACTCCAGATTCCACAAATCCTACTAGAACTCGCCCGTTGACCTCGAAAACCATGTCGCTCGTCCCCGCAGGTCAAAATCATACTAACAAGGCTATTGTAAGGGTAAATGGGTCAAAATCACTATAATGACCAAACGGGTCGTTACATCAGCTAGCAATTAAATAATTGTTCGTCCTCGAACGAAGAATGAGAGTACGAAGCTGATGGTAACCAAGAAATCTTTAATAAAACAACACGGAAGCCTCCACAACACAAAGTACGCCAAAATCACTACCCGCTCACTTTATCGGTCAAAACTTCCTCTAACTTAGCTAAAAGACCCAATTTCCATATTTCCATACTCGAACTTCTCTCACAGCTGATCCCTGAATATAAGAACTGCCTTTGTTAGAATTCTCTTATTCTATATAATCATAACTCTGAACGCGATCGATAGGCCCCACAAACATTCCTCAAAGCAACACAAACCTTTGGATATGGACACAATCATAGCCCACTCTGAACCGGTAAATTATTCTGATTCCGCTGACCTTCTTTCACACTTCTAAAGCCTTTCTTCACACCATCATTTCTTAGAAACATATATACACAAGCCTGAAACCATGACTTACTTTTTCCAAAAAAGAATCCTTGCTCTATCGAAGCAATTCTAAGTAATTCCATCTAACTGATCTTACTCACAGCTGACTTTGCTAGTCCCAAGTCTTCTTAGACCTTCAAATCATAATACATGAAGCATACCACCGAGTACCTCACCGGGCCAAGTTCGTAGGAAACCATCTAATCACTATAAAGACCTCTCGCAACCATGGTACCTCCTCAAATCATTACCAAGTACCGAGTAAACCATTATACTTGTCCGAATACCTGCTCTCAATAAAATATCATCAAGTCCACTCGCAAACTCGATAAATGTCGGTACACCTGTCATACCTCAAATATGAACTGAAACTCATCGAATTCGTGAAGGTGATTTACTGAACCGCATAAGTCCACCTGGAAATATAAACATGGTCCATCAAGCTCTAATCGAACAATTCTGAGCTCAAATGAATGCACAACCCCTGAATAACACCAATAGTCGCTGGAACTGACTCCAACTTTCCAAAACCAATCACAGTCCTACCACACGTCTGTGGCGGCAGATTCTAATCCTTTCCTCATGCAAAATCGATCATGTCTGTCACCCTCGATTCCAAAAGCTAAGTCCTATCCAAGCTGACAACTTAGTACCGAAAAACTATACCTTATGATTGCAACCTTTATGTTTCTCAACCTTTACTCGATACACTAATCTGATACAACCCCAAAATTTTCGACACACAATCTGTAGCCTCATATCATACTCCTTTACCCATCGAATCTCTCACTGCAACACCTCGATATGCCCATAACAATTCCAAAAGTATCAAATCTTACAACCACCACTCTAACCCTGAAGAAACTACTCCCAAGTCCTTAATATCCAACAGTGTGCAACCAAGCTATCCAATCAATATTATTTGAAATATAATACACTACCATGAATACGGTCTCATCTTGAAAATATAACTCTAGCCCTCACCTAATAAGGATTTCCACAATTCCTTTCTCTTAAACCACACTAACTCATCCATTGAAGAGTGTTACAAAATTACCCAACTGTGTACCAATCAAGCTACTTCTATAAGCCTTAACATGTCGGTTACCCGAAATTTTCTTCTCACTAATTGCTGATCACGAAGCCTCACGGAACTTCATCATATCACTTAGTCCATTTCTATAGACTTCTTTCTTTAAGCTTACTCAACAATCATACCTCATCTGAATTATGCAAGACAAAAACACCACAAACTATATAGTCCCAAGTAATTTTCGCAGATGTACCTTATTCTTACCGATTCTTGATCAACTATACCTTTTCTTGACTTTTCAATTCCTCAACTTCTAATTAGATCACAATCATCATCACCATTTAACCATTTCTCAAACCCACTCAATAGAATACCGCATAATCAAAAGTCTTGAAAACTAGCCGAGTCAATCCTGGAGATAGTAGTAGGCCACATACTCTACACATTAGAGTTTCCTTAACTCACTTAACTCTAAACTGAATACTCTCTAAATTCAGCGTATCACATACACAGTCCTACTAATGTCTTCATGTATCTCCACCAAGGTGCCTTTACTCAAATTCCCTTAACTCAAATTCTGACATGTTCTCCACAACTCGAATTAATTCAAACCTCATCATTGATTTACCACTTCGAAGTCCCAATTGTCGAACAAAACCCCTCTAATCATTGGCACGATTATCTCTTTCATTCGATCAACTCAACCGAGTAGCAATACTAAGCTTTTTAAGTACTAAAACATTGCACTTGTCCAATACTAGAGTCATCCTTATTAGTCAACCATTGGCTCCCATTGGCCCATAGCATAACCCATTATACCAACTCAACACTGAACCCTTATGTCTATCCTACCATGTATGACCGCAACATAATTCTCAAATCAACTATCTCTTAATTCCACAATATCCTTACCATTCCTCTAAACACGAAGACCCAGTGAACATACCCTTTACAGGAGGACCAAGACCACAGCTACCCAATATCTTAAGTCTTCACTCATCACAAGTAACCTTGCTTTGCAATCTAGAGCCGATAACCACTTTCCTGGAAGAACCCACAAACCACTACCATATAGTCACGTTGAAGTCCAACTTAACTTTTCACGACCGAACACGAAATCCACCCTCGTTCCAAGTGCAACCTTATCCTAACAAACAAGGTAGATACTAATTTTTCCCTTCTTAATAACGGAGATTAATCTATCCAAATCCTCTTTCTTACGCCACCGTCCCATTATCACGAAAAGAACTCATACCAAAATACCTTAAGAAATCATAATTGGCTACATGTTTCCTAAAAAAGTCATCTTTCATGTCCTTATTCTTAACTTCTCTTCTTTATTACACGTGGTCTTTATCCTTTTTGCCAAATCCGATGGTCCTTACCAAACTTACACTCGTCCTCGCATATCGACATCTAATACACGGTCACTGCTGAATCGTTGACTTGCCATTGGTACACCTGTGCCACGTAAACCATCATGATACCTTCATGATGTTGAAACTTTTCCCAAACTAATCATACCTCGAACAAATCATTCTTGTTAAGCCATAAATGCACTTTTGCGACTTCCGAGCAACCCAACGTTAAAAACATGGAGATCATGTGACCCTCTATACCATCTCTCCCATTTATCAAGAAACCCCCACAATAAACGAGTCTAACCACGACCCCACACAACTGAATCCTCAAGCCATAGCTAGAAACTGAACTTGGTCACGCGTCCGAATCAGGATGACGCATCTCGTACCATACCATAACACTTCAAAAAAAAACCAATCACATAAGAATTTAAGATCAATTTTCCACCATTCGTGAGACAATAAGACAAGGATGTTCAGATACCAATTGGAATCGACTAGATACCAATTTGAATGAAGTAGCACGAAGGAATGAAAGAATTTCTAGTTTCCTAAATGTCCTATAGCCTCTCGTAGATAGGTACGGAGCTCATCGTACCGATTTGCAAGACTCAACTAGACATGCTATTGTACTTATAGAACGGGTAACCTAGGGCTCTGATACCAACTTGTCATGACCAAAATTGCTTAGTCATGCGGGCACCTACCGTTTCCCACCTTGGTAGGCAATCCTTCCCTTACCCAAAATACAACTATAAATGCAGAAGAATAATGTAAATAATATTAAATCTCAATATCAATTAAAAGAGAATAAGTGCAGAATACATCTTCTACCCAAGGTATCTGGTCTAAGTCAGCACACGAGCTATTAATAAACACATTGGTCAGAATATATAACAAGAACTATCTGAATGCCACCATACAAGGCTCATAACATCAAAAGGAATAATGTCTGAAAATAGATGACAAGTATACGAAGAATGTAAACTCGGGCTACATATCTGGCAGTAGCTCACCCTAAGTCTCCAACAACACTGTCTCGAGAAACACTCTCGAGGATTAGAAATAGAATTGTCATGACCCAATCCATCGTGATAGCACCCATATTAAACCCCCTAGTGGGCGAACGATCCCCTTAAACAATTAATCATTCATTTATCCAATTAAAACCTAAGGAACAACAGAATCAATAATAATATGTCTAAGTCATGCCATAGATAGTAAATAAGTGCGGAATACTACATATTACAACCTAAAATTTGAAAGTCATCGTACAAGGACTCTAACCAAAATAATGTCTAAGAAATACATAAGTGTCTGAATATAACAATAATGTCTAGAAATGGAATAGACATCAAATAAGGAGAGATCTTCAGGCGGCATGGCATGGATAGGAGCTCACCCTCAGATCTGGTCAGGAAGTAGCCTCAGGCTAGATGCGAGGTCTAGAAGACGACTCCGGAACGCAATCTGCACTAAAAAGGGGTTCAACAAGGTAGTAAACACTATGTACCGATAGATATCATAAGCCGACTAAGATTAGTATCATGCATACATTCGTAAAACCGACAAGATAAATAGACAGGCGCAACAACACAACCACAACAACAACAATATCAACAATACCGATTAACAATGAGTCATAGGAATAAGATGATGTTCAATGCAATGCAATCAATGACAAGTATCTCAACAGTACACACATGTTAAATGCCTTGTTCATATGATAGTCATGACCCGTGGAGGACCTATGGTGTCCATGTATCACTTGCTCCGGAACTGACCTCGGATCACGAGCCACAACTAGGCCACATCCTCACCCCCTGTCAAATGTGCCTAATATATATGTCTGTATACCACAATGGATCTCAGGATATGGTTCAAGTCTAGAACCCAATATCAAGCACCACTCCAATATAAGCATGGTCAATCGATAATGCCAATGCCAAGGAAGTGCAAGTCACAATGCCATAAGCCATAACAAGTCTCAAATAGATCTACTCGATAACATTATGAATCATACAAGCTATCTCAATCAACACGAAAGAGTGTGTGTGTGTGTGTGTGTGTGTGTGTTTGTGTGTGTGTGTGTGTGTGTATGTATATATGTGTATATATATATATATATATATATATATATATATATATATATATATATATATATATATATATATATATATATATATATATATAACAACCCCTTCGTTCCAATAACACAACAAATACACCTCATGGTTCAATACATAAAGTAATGGCGACAAGCCCACATAATCAGAAGTCATACCAACCTAAGTAATATCCAACCAAATTTCATGGCCGAAAGCCTAATCATGCTTTCTCCCATCAATTCTACTATACGTACAATCTACTAACCAAAGTCTAACTCAAGTACGTAGTAACCTACCTCGAATGCAGAACAAGAACGCGAGCTACTCCACTTGAGCTTTCCCCCTGCGTAATGCCTCAGAATGCTCAAAGTCTAGCAAGAGCAATGCTAAGTAAGTAATAGACCATCTAATTGGAAGAAGAATCAATTTGGGCAAAAGTACCCAAAATACCCCTAACGAATCAAATGGGTAAAATCAGAAATTAAAGGTGAGATTACCCTACCCTTACTCCCAACAATTATAATCCTCAAATTCATGGGTTTCTAATCACTTTAGACCCTCCAATTCCATAATTTAGTCAAAACCCCCAAATTTAGGTGAAACCCTAAGTCTCAAAATAGATTCTTGAATTTATTAGAACAATTCCATCCTGGAAGGTGTTAACCTACACTTTTAGATGATATAAACAGTGAATTAAACAATATTAACCAATTCAAGCTAAGGTTTCATGATTTAGAATTCTAGGTCTTCAACCCACCATTTTTAGAACTTACCTTCAAGGATGATTGCCCCAAGTTCTTCAGTAATCGTCTCTCTAAGCTCTTAGGATAGGTTTTAGAAGTGTATTTACTAATAAATTCGAACTTACGAGAAAAAATGTGATTTGGTTCCCGTCATTCCGCCACGGCGGTCGCAAAGATCACCATGGCGGTCTTGCCATGGTGACCAGACCATCCGCCATGGTGGATAATCATTAAATGCTAGCTTCTCGCTATAGCGATCGAGACCTCGCTATGGCGGTCACACCAGAACAAGCAATAATCTGGTTTTCACAAGTCTTTACCGAAATCCCGACATCAATCCGAGGCCCTACATACACAAACCAGATATGCACACACACATAAAAATAAGCTACGAATTCACCCGTGGCCTCAGAATTTACAACAGACGCCTAATTTACCAAGTCAATTCCCAAGCGAAATAAAATAAGTTTCCAACCAAGTACCCAAAACGCAACGAAATGCCTCGAGAACCGAATCATCTACCCCACAAATTCCTAATCGACCCTCCAAACCTCACGGAGTCTATGGAATTTTGAAAAAGGATCTGTTTACCCAAAATTCAACTATTGGTCAAATACTTTCACTTAAGGATTCTAAATCCTTTGTTTCACTAGACTCGCTTAAAGTCTCAAGAATGGATCAACAGGGGTAAAATGTTCAAAACGCACATAATGAGCCATTAAGAACCTCTACACTCTAAAAAAGAGTGTAGCAAGGTAGCATCAGTACAAACAACACGTACTGAGCAGGCATCATAGGCCAACAACAGTTAGCTAAAATATATAAAGGAAGAGACTGAAGAATAGACATGTTCACAATCAAGTATAGACACAACACAATCCAAGAATAAGAACTCAAGTACAGAAGGATCAAATAGCCGAATCATAGCCTATGGCGAAGCACCTAAACACAAATCTGCAAAATTTCCCATCATTCCTCAGAATGACCACAAACCCCAGTACAACCAACAATAGATCTTCATGCTCAAGTCATAGCCTAGGAGAAAGTCTCTAATCCTTGAGTCCATCAATTCCCAAGTATATATTAATAAGGCACACGACAACTCAAGTCATTAATCAACTAAGGAAATCAATACGAAAACGCATCATGCAATACAATAAGTACAACAACCAAATCAGAGATGCGGATGGATGTATTATGAATGCATGTGCAATGCAATGCAATGATACACACATGCTCCGGGCAGAATACCTCCACGCCTCGACAGCCATGACCCATGGGGGACCTGCGAAGCTCATGTACCTATTGCGGCAAACAGTCTGATCCAATATATATATATATATATATATATATATATATATATATATATATATATATATATATATACATACATACATACATATATATATTGTGGAACGTGCAACCCGATCCAATAAATGTATGTTGCGAAACATGCAACCCTGTCCAATATATGTATATATATGTTGTGGAATGTGAAACCTGGTCCAATATATGTATATGTAGCAGAACGTGCAACCCGATCCAATATATGTATATATATATGTTGCGGCACGTAACTCGATCCAAGTATATGAGTATGAATTCATAAACGATATTAATGTCAATGAGAATCTATCAAAATGCAATTGTGCCACACATAGACACCTATCACATTACCACGAATAAATCATAGTAAGAAAACAAGCCACAACCAAACAACAATACCAAGCTCAGCTCATATCGGAGTTGTCACAACCCAACCGCTGAGTCATGACGAGTGCCTGACCAAGCACCCCTATACTTGTGCCTGAACATCATTAAATAATTGGGTGGCCCATAAAACTCATGTCAGAACAACATTAAGATCTACCAACCATTTGTGCCAATACGCATACACATATACATATATACTGAAAAGAACAGTTCGGGCCGACAAGGCCGCTACATCACATACTAACTACGTACCACTGTCTACAGACCTCTAACGGATTAGAAAGCTGTAGAAAGGACGGGACAGGGCCCTGCCATACCTATGTATGATATACATTCATATATGTCTCAAAATAGCATACCCAAAATAGACCGTAACTCCGGATCAAGAGTAGCGCACCGGCAACAGCTGGGGGGAAGTCCTATCGAGCTAGATCGTCTGCCTATCTATCTATACCTGCAGGCATGAATGTAGCCCCCCGAACGATAGGAGAGTTAGTACGGATAATGTACCGAGTATGTATGGTGGAACTCAAACAATATAGCTCAACTCGAATGATAAAGGGGTAGGAGACTCAATCTGTACCTGGAACCAACACTACGAATCATGTATGTGCATATGAAACTTTACTACATCATGAGTATATATGTATATAATCCATGCCTTCTCCCTGCTCGTAGCCCCTTCGGGCATAATAGCATAATGACCCCATCGGGCAGCCCCTTCGGGCATCATAATCATCGTGTAGCAGCTGATCTGGTGGCTTGCGTACATAATGCCTTATCCATTTCCCTCTTTCCCATAAGACATGTGATACATATATAAATGTGCAAATGCATAATAATCTTTGTAAAACATTAAAAGACTCCCTTCAGAGCGACTTTTAGTTCAAAATGGGAACTTCTTCCCCTTTTCATTTGTCTCCTTCGAGACTTAAAAATCAAATATGAAATGCATATGAACAAAGAAGCCTTATGAACGCCCCTTTCAGGATTTAGACACCATTATGGAAACATACAACTTATGGATGCCCCTTCGGGATTAAGAAGTCAAGGAACTCGGGATATGAACGACACCAATACCAACACAAGAACGTGAACTCCTATATCTAGGAGTAGATTCATTATGGATATCACTACGTTTCGCACTTGTCATAGATCATGACAAAATAAAGAAAGGAACAGCCTTAACATACCTGGAAACTGACTTCCCGACCTTCCACCCTACCACCTGTGTTGCAATCTAATTTAAATCGTTCTCAGTCTCGTAATCTACATATAAAATCATTCATACTATTGTTAGGCTCGTCATCGTACGCTCGTCTTAAGCCTTTAATTTAAATCCATTTAGGATCTGCCGAAATTTGGGCAGCATCTCCCCTATTTCTATGCCTAGCCCGAAATCACAATCCAGCAACCAACAACAACAACAACAATACCAACATCAACAACAACAATATCAACACCAAAATACTCCATAAACATCCCACACGATGTTTATCCAATTTCTCCATCAACAGTTTATTATACGATCATTTAATAACTCTATCTTCGTAAATAAACCGAAATCAATATCAATAAGGGAAGATTCATACCTTGTCCTTGCTAGAGAAACAATATATTCAATATTCACCTTAAATCCAAGCCAACTCCATCACAAGACAATACTATAATCGCAACTATACGTTATCCGGACCTCGATTAATATTCCGTCACTTGAAATTACTCAAAATCCTCAGTTTTATGTAGTATATATGCTCTCACATATTGCTAAGTGTTTTTAGGAATTATTGGGTGAAAAATGAGGGGTTTTGGCCCTTATATACAGGGTTGAAGTCCGTGGAACCGACTTAAAATTTACCCTTCTCATTCGCGGCCTTGGGTCATGTTCGCGAAGGGTTTTTCAGTACTACTCTTCCCGTTCGTGGCCCTTTGGTCGCATTCGCGAAGGGTTAATTTCTGCTTTGGCGGCCTAACTTGTAACGTCCATAACTCTCTACTCTGATGTCCTATCGATGAGCGTTTTGTTGCGTTGGAAACTAGACTTCATGAACTTCAATTTAGGCTTTTGCTTTGCTCCAAAACTCCTCATACACTAAAAGATATTCTTTGTCCAAGTGGGATAAAAATTGCCCCTCATATTTTCTCCAAAGTTCAACAAACTTAATTTTCTTGATTCACTTGCCCTCCAATCCTTCCGTAGCTTATTATATGAACTTAAACCCGCACAACCATAAGATAAGCGGATATAATCCGATATATCCTTGGATCCAATGACCATACTTAAAGCAACCAACCCCTAATGAATCACAACGTAAAACTACGGGGTGTAACAAGAGTATCGTAAAAGATGAGAATGAGTACACTGCATAATATCAATAAATAATGACAACATATCAAATCAATCGTGCCACACATGGACACATTTCGCAATATCAGTAATAAGTCAAGTTCTTTCCGCTATCCAAGATAATACCCAATAAGTGAGGGATAGCAATTTCACAATCATGATAAGACGACTAAGTATCAAGTCTAATATCACACGTGGCAACAAGCCAATAGATCACAACAAGGAGACAAGCCCATAATCAAACAACAGTACTAACTAAAGGTAATCCATCTCAACTTCATACCCTAAGGCGTAACACGTTTTCTCCGACAATCACTAACTCTACATATGCTTTTCAAACCAAAGTCTAACCATAATGTAAGTCATAACCTACCTCGATTCCGAATAGGTGCCACGAACTAATCGAGTTGAGCCTTGCCTTTCCTCTTCGAATATCTCAGAACGATTAATGTTCCCTCATTGACACGAGAACAACACCGCAAAAATCACCTCAAACGTAGCTCTAGAACTCAAGATATGCTCAAAATATGAAATGAACGTGATCTGGTTTTTTTATACATAGAGATTTTTGCCCAGCTGACCAATGTCCGCTACAGCGACTAAAAGTCCGCTACTGCGCACTCATAAGGTTCAGCAATAACTATCCAAGCTACAATGGCCATAACTTCTTCATACGAAGGCGAAATTCGACTATTCTTTTTTATATGGCGTCATAATTATGATACGGATCTAATGGTTCAATAGAAACACAAAACAATGGTCGTTTGATCAATATGGTGCCCTTTATGGCCAAAGAAATTATGGCAAAAATATCAAATTCGAGCGCAACACAATCCTAATCCATTCGAAACTCTTCAGAATCTAACTAAAACTTGCGGACAAGTACAAAATCATCATACAAACTTGTTGAAACTTTCAAAACATCGACATGGTGTCATCTTGACCTGATGTTTACCGTGGTCAACTCTAACTCTTTAACTTAACTAGTTTCTCCACCAATGACTCAAATCACACCCAAACCCTTCGGGAACCAAACCAATGACTCCACTAAATCATAAATCACATTCCGGACCTAATGGAACTATCGAAATTTGATTGCGGGCATATTTATCCAAAATTCAACTATAGGTCAAAGGTTTTTCACTTTAAGGCTCTAGATTCCAGAAATCCTACTAGAACTAGCTCGTTGACTTCGGGAACCGTATCTCCCATCCATGCGGGTTAAAATCATACTCGCAAGGCTCAAGGAAGGGTCAACGAGGGTAAATGGATGAAAAGAACTATAATGACCAAACTAGTTGTTACACCTGTGAATCAAATTTATGGCCCACAAATCAATAACAGTGTGTGTGATATTTAGGCAGAATTTACGGCTCGTAAATTCTGTCGTAAGTTGACAGAACACTTTATAGTAAAACGTACATAACTTTTTATACAAATGTCCGTTTAGACTCCACTATCTATGGATGGAAATCTATTTCAAAGATCTACAATTTTTGTGTTTGAAGTTTTCTAAAATTCCTTATATATTTTTTCGAATACTCACTTTAAGTGAGACCTGGTGCAAACTCACTTGAAAAAATGATCTATAGAGTAGCTTCTGAATTTGCTTTGCCTAAGGACTCTTCTTATACCTTTTATAGGTTTCAAAACACTTCCCACACTTCCCATATTAGTTCTATTATATACCCATCTTACGAGTCAACCTTAGCCCGAAGATATGAGGTGTTACAGTAGGAGTGTCCAATAGGAACAAGCCTCAATCGAGGTGTCTAAGTGGAATTTTCTGCCAACTTCAAGGGGTTGTCTATGTATTTGGCTCAATAATCAGATTATACAAATGGACTTATAAATTAGGAATATTAATCACCTTCATCGTTATAAATAGCACAGGAAAGGTGCACATTTACTAGATATGTTGATTTGCTTCTTCCCATAAGTATTTATGAAATTTATATTCTTCTTGATACAAATATTTATTTATTAAGCACACCCTATGTTGTTATTAGTCATTTAGTTTAGAATTTTTTTTCAATGTAATCCGTGTTGATGCTGCATTTTTTGTATAACTTTCATGTGTTAGTCAATTCAACATATGAAGAAGAAGAATATTTCTTTGATGCTTTGATATTCTAACTCTTCTTGTGACTTCTCTTATCTTTCCTCTTTAGTTTTTGAAGTTTGAACTACTGTAGGTACTTACAATAAAAACAAATAGGATCATATACTAATTGTTGTTTAGGGGATGAAATCTATGTATTTATTATATCCCTTGAAAGGGAAGGTGAAAGCATGATTGTACATTTTTTAGTATCGAAGAAAACTCTACAAGTTTAAAGTAGAAAATAAAGTTTTAGCCTAAGAGTAAGATCACAAAGGGGTTTTACAAACTCAGTCTTCGCTTGGCTGCCAACCTACATCTAAGAAATTACAAGCATTGGCAGGCCCCTGCCTATCTATGAACTTCTCATGAATATGACTTTGTCAACCCCAAGCACTGGCAGATCTAAATATGTTTACCTAAACAAAACCTAGCAGTTCAATGTGGTGGTGAATTCGAGCAGAGATAGTCCTTCACATGAATAATGGTCAGACCTAATAAACAATCAAATTATCTCATATTTAGATAATTCCTTTCTTGTATTTCATGGTCTTCGGCTGCTCAAATCAGTTACGAGAAAATTAGAGGGTTTTCAACCAATATAAGTATTTTAGGAGAAAATTAGTGTTAATAATATATTAATTATTTCACCAAATACTTTTTAGTAATATCTTTTGAAGGAAAATATTTTATTGATAAACTCTCTGAATCTCTTAATACTCCCTACACCTCCACAATATCTCTGTTGATTTGAAAATAGCTAGCAGCACCCTATAGTATGAAATATATTTTGACTATAAACTGTAAATCCTATTTCTATATAAATTTGACTATAAACCCTAACAAGACATGAATTAAATACCAAACCCTAACCACTTGTAGTTTCCTACAACTTTGAATTAGTTTTTCCAACGTTCTCCCACAATTCAAAGTCATATATCCAATTTTTGGTGCACTTGTCATCATCTTCCAATTTTGTTGAAGCACTTGTTTCCAATCTCGTTGATGTACTTTTCACCAACCATCAATTGTCGGAGCACTTTCTCTTTAACCTTCACAATCGTTGCAGCATTTTCTCTCCAACATTTTAATTTGTTGATACACTTTCTCATCAACCTTCAATTATTGAAGCACTTTCTCTTCAATCTTCAATTGTTGGAGCTCTTCTCTCCAACTTTCAATTGTTGATGCACTATGTCACCAACACTCAATATTATTTTATTAACCCACTTCTTCAACTTTTAGAGAAGATCGTTCTTTCCGCTTGTGCTATATTTTCTTGCTCCTTTAAACCTTCAAGGTTTTTTTTCAATCATGCTCAGCATGATTATTTTTCACTCATATATCATTGGCCCAGCATTTGCCAACATGTATAATTCTTGGCCAGACGGGTGGCACACATTCGGTAGTGCCACCCGCCGGCAGGGGAAGCTATTTGATTCTCTAACTGGATCGTAGAAGTTCTGATACTAATTTGATGAAAATATTTTATTGATAAACTTTATAAATCTCTAAATACTCTTTACAATCTCCAAAATAACTCTCTTGCTATGAAAATAGCTAGCAGCACTGTTATACCTTGGAAATTTCATGACGTTTGCCTTATGAGTGAACCAACGCAATAATAAAGTGGACATGAAGCCCTTATAATGTTAGGAAGTTTATGTGATAATTTTAAGTGTATACCTTAAGGTTCCGAAGTTATATGAAGCGGTGGAAGTAAATTTGTTGGAGAAATTGGAGTTGGAGTCATGTTTGGGAAGATTATGTAACATTTGAGTTATGTATTGCTTAGCATTACCTTGAGGTGAATATGTAGGGCTCCTTAGATGGTTAATTAAGTTTTATACAAGTTCCAAGAAGGTTCCATAAGGATAGGAGGTCAAACGAATCGAAAAGAACGTGATTTCGCGAAACCGAAGAAGTTGGGGCAGTATGCGGTCGCATACTGAGTATACTGGGCCGTATACTGACCGCCAACTCCCCATTTTGGGTGACATCACTGGCTAACATCACCCCCAATTGGTGGAGGGAGTATCCGGCCGCATACTCACCGCCAATTGGAGCGGGGTGCGATTTTTGCCACCTTTTTAAATCCTAAGAGACCTCATTTTCATTCCAACTTCCCACACTTATTTACCCACACTTCTAGAGGCTTCTTAAGAGTTCTTGAAGTTTACCCATCACTCCACACCTTTATATATCATCAAGAGGGAAGATCAAACATCAAAACCTCAAGATAAATCCATGGAAGGTGATTGTTCTTGCTTCTTTTCAAAGTTGTGCTGAACTTGATCTTGGAGGGAGTTGAGTGGGTTGAAATTCTTCTATTGTAAGGTATGTTCTTCATCTTATTTATACGGTTGGGTTGATGTAAAGTTTTAGTAACTCCTAGAAAGGAAAAGAATTAAAGTGGAGAAGTTATAAGTGTTGAAGTGAAGAGGATGAACTTGAAAAGGGGATTTTGGTTAAATTTGAAATTAAATTGGATATAAATTCTTGATTATGATATTATGGATGTTGTTATTGTTGTTTGGGAGTTGTTTTATAATATGGTGGAAGTTGGTAAAATAAGGAAAGTACTGCCCAAATTTCGTTAGTTCGTAATTATGTTAGTTTGGGCTTAAGAATGTTTTCAATGACTTAACCTTCGCATGAATTCTCTTGAATGTAGAGTTTGAGAGCTTTGGAGGAAAACGTTTAGTAGTTAAGAAGACGTGAAGGTATGTAAGGCTAACCCTTTTTCTTTGTAAAGGCATGATTACATAGTTGTGAACCTCCACATGATATTCACAATATTCCTATTCCTAGAAACACTAGAAGCCCATAATTTCCATGATTCTTATGATATTGTCGACAATGTTCTTCGTGATGATAATGATGGCGATTATGATGATGATTTCAATTCTAGAAATGCCAAAGCTTTTAAATTTTTTAATGTTCTCATGATGTTATTGAGTTTGTCACCTGATTGTCGATTGTATCCATGGTTGTTAATCTCATCTTATAATAGTTGTTCCTCCAAGGTGAGATATAATGATGATGATGACTCCATAATAGAAATCGGAGGTTTACCGACCTTACGTCACTCCGATAGAGTAGTAACGTTTTATTTGGGATCTCATGCATGATTTATATATTTATGTATGTATTTTCTCACTCTGTTCTGCGCTATAGTCGGCCGGGCAGGCGCGTAGATGCGCACACCACTGCAGTGGGCAGCTTATGATATCGTCCCGGACGTGGGATGCCCGGACGCGAGATAATGATGATAACACCGTGCCTACATGGCCTGGCAGTATATTATACATATGATGATAACACCGTACCTATATGGTCGGGCAATTTACTTTATACATATGGATGTTCTTTGGAAAGGAAAAGCTAAACATGCATGATATCCGCCTTGAAAGGTAATCAGATGTACAGGTTATCTCTTTTATCTTATGCTTCTTATATCCCTATTATGTTGTTATTAATGCCTTACATACTCAGTACATTATTCGTACTGACGTCATTTTCTTGTGGACGCTGCATTCATGCCCGCAGGTAGGCAGGGAGACGGATCTGATCCTTAGGTGCTTCATCAGCGGATTCTCAAGAGCACTCCACTTACTTTGGAGCTGCAGTTTATTGGTATTACTCTTTTGTGTACATGTTTCGGCACGATGGGGTCCTCTCCCGTCTTTGTGATTTCTTGCACTCTATATAGAGACTCGTAGACATGTGTGTATAGCTAGGCGTTTCATAGACCTCACCGGTTCATATTTTGTTTATCATTTTTGTAGCCTTGATGGCTTGTGTGTATATATATGGTACATAGTTGATGATAATTATCTAGATGATATTTTGTTTGAGAATTCATGCCCGTACAGATTATGATAATTGTGAGTTAGATATGTGGTCCACCGACATAAGATTAGAAGAAGCATGCTAGGGGGTGCTCGGTAGGCTAGCTCCGGGTACTCCTCACGGCCTTACGGCTGGGTCGTGACAAGCACCGTATAGTATGAAACCTATTTTGAGTATAAACTGGAAAACCTATTTCTATATAAATTTGATTATAAATGCTAACTAGACATGCATTAAAACACCAAATCCAAACCAATTTTAATTTCCTACAACTTTGAATTATTCTTTCCAACATATTTTATATATTATGGATGTTTATATCAAGTTCCTTATTGAGGAACACAGCACCTAATGTTTATTTGAATGTAACACTTATACACAATTGTCCAGAAACTACTGAATCAAAAATATGAAGGAGGGAGTAAAAGCGATGGAAGAGATATTTGGAAGCTTGCAAACGCAAAGAAAAAATGGTTCAAGGGAATACTTGATATTGGATTTGTGTGGTACTTGATATTGGATTTGTGTGGTCTTGCTAAAGTTCAAAGTTGATCCATTATATAGCACCAAGATTTGAAAAAAAAAAAAAAATTGAAAAGGAAATTCGATAATTTTTCACTCAAAAGATTAGGCGATGATAGCGAAAATGTGACAACTTATTAAAGTGCACCAATAAGTAGCAAAAGGTCAAAAAGAACTTGTTCCACATTCCTCAGGTAGTTGAAAAAACAGAACATAAGTCCGTCTACTTATTAGTAGTATATTAGAAAGAAATTGTCTTCCTTTATATAGTTCTTAGCAAAGTCAATACGAATCAAGCTTAGGCTATGATTGTTGCTTGACCTTTCTGCCCCACACTATTATGGGATTATTGCAATGTACAAACTGTTGCGTATGTTATTGTGAGTTATTTTTTCTTTTATAAAAGATATAGGATTAATATATTTGAATGTGATTGATAATTTTGCAAAGGGTGGAAAGTGTAGTATACGGCTTTTGGAAGACATTTATAATTTTTGTTTGGATGACTATTATGAAGAAAGTTTTAGAAAAAAATGGTTTTGTAAATAATTGTTTAACAAAAATTGTATTGGATAATTAACCTTTTATTTTGCAAAGCTTTCAATCAAACCTGTCATTGAGATGCCACTTTGAATGTAGAGATTCACTCAACAATGTCTAGTTTGCCATACTGTTTTTTGAAACTGTGAGGATTTTGATTTTCCAAAATCAATTGAGTTTTCCAAATAACCTAAGATATATCTGAATCTGAAAATTCATTTATTAAGATGTTGTATTAGGACTTAAATACTAAATAATTAAGACTGTTTGTTTTCTCAATATCTGAACATATAAACTTATCTTATTTGAAATTAATAAACATAAAATTTAAATTTAAATAAAACACTAAATTAATGTTAATAAAATATTTTAAGGAAATTATATTGTAGCTGATGGCGATGGTGACTAATGGTAGTTTGTGTGTGCCCATATGGCATTGTGTTGACTAATGATTTTGGCTGTGGGTAGTAGCTAGTGGTGATGGTGGCTACCAGTAGTGATCAACAATGGTTGTTATTGGTGGCAGATGATAATTGTGGTGGATAACAGTAATAGCTAATTGTGGAGGTGAATGATGACAATGATTATTGATACATAATGTTAATGGTGGTGATTGGTGGTGATGGTTATACATTGTGGCTAATGGTAGTGACTGCTGACTATGGTGATTGGCATTGGAAGTTGTGCCTAAGGGTGGTGGTTGGTGGTGATTGGCAGTAGTGGTGGTTATGGGTGGTGTGTGGAAGTAGATGAAGTAGTGGTAAACTGTCATCTTTGTAGAAGTCCTTCAATAAACATCTTAATGATATACAAACTCTTTGTTATAAATCTTAATCATTTAGTTCTATTTAGACTCATTAAGTGGTTGTAAAATAAGATAAAGAAACACACTTAGTGATTAAGATATGAATGAATAATTAAGATTCAGATCTAAAAAATAAACTGACTAGACAGAGATCTGAATGATTAAGATTAATATCTTTATTCATCGTTGTTTAATTCAATCATCGTCAAGATATCTTGGTATATCACAACTAGATCTTTACTTTTTTGTACAAACAAAAACCATTCGTTGTAAAGAAATTTTATTACATTTCTAATTCTTGGACAAATCATACGATTTTTTGGAGAAAGCTAAATATATAACTTAAATACATATGTGTGTTTCCTCTTTTAAAGAATAATTGGTTGGGTAGTGTTATGCTCGAATAGAGTCATATGTGATTGGAAACATAGTGCCATATGAAAAAATGACAAAAAACCGAATTTACCGAAAAAGCTACAAAATCAACAAAAATCAAAGCGATAAAAGACCGATTTAATTGATTTGATTAGTTCCAATATTTGAATAACCGATTTAATTGATTTATTTTTCAATTAAAAAATTGACCTAAACCGAACCATAAACGCCCCCTAATGACGATGAAAAATCACATGCAATTTATACTACAAAGGACTAAAAGGCCGGGAAATTACAAATTATTCACACTTAAATTTTTCCAAATTGGAAATTTTAATAAAGAGCGAAAATATAAAATTATTCCAACGACTTGAAAAACAGTCATAAATAATTACCACAAATTAGCATTGGACTCGGCATTCTGGATATGCCTTTTGGTAGACTTAACAACCGGTGCTGTGTTTAGTCAATAATGTTCGGTGATTAACAACCTATAAATTGTAAACAAATTAAAGCGAGTCTTACTTAATGCTTAATAGATTCTTAACTCACCAATGTCTTTATATAATTTATCTTTCTACGCAATGAGAAAAAGACCTTTTTCGTTTTACTTCCTTCGGTTTAAAATAAGTGTCTACTTAATCTTTAGCATATCCCTTAAGAAAACACTAACTCCTAAAAAAATATTAATATGTTGATTAAATTACCTTAATATAAAATTTGTACATTACAATTAACTTTGACACATTGGGATTATGAACCGAACGGAGTATGTTCTTTAATTTTTTGTTGCTCTCTTTTTGACTAGATCACTGATCATTATGACCGTGATTTGCACGAAATACATTTTTTTTTAATAAACTATATTTTTATTGACTTGACTTCATATGAAATATAATTATTGCATTATCAAGAATAGAAAAAAGTTCTTAATAGATTACTCTAATAGGGAGAATAGTGATGTTTCCATTAAAAATTGATCAGAAATAAGAAAAACACAAATTTAGCATAATTATTTAAATATGGTTCGGTTTCTCAAATATGGTGAATAGAAAATTAAGATAAAAAGACGCATTAAATGACATAATAATATTTGAAAATAGACGATTCAACATCACCATTCAGAAAAAGAAAATAAAAGAAGAGAACAAGACTTATATTTATTTATCCAAACAAAAGGGATAACATGGATACAGATACGATGGAGTAAATTACGCAGCTAATTACATTTTAATCTCAAGAAGGAATTGTAGCTCCAGTTTTGTCCGGTTGTTGCTTTAGATGATGACAACTCATCAATATAAGATTCAAATGGCTATAACTTTTTTTTTAAAGCTCGGAAAAACCCGCAGCCGCTATCATTCGGGTGCCCATTGGCAAATTGTGCAATGACTCGCAAATCACACATGAGATATAGACCTCACTAGGCAACTTATTGTTCCAAAATTCCAAAGAAACACCATCACTTTTTTCTCGCACTACTAAAAAATCACTGTTTTCCTACTGAAATTTTAACATTAACAAATGTTTAGTGGCTATTCCCACTAAATGTTGGTGCTAAAAACCTAAATAGTAGTGTTTTCACATTGAAAAATCAGGATGTTTCTCAGTGTTTCAATGAGAACATGTTTCCCACAATATATTTTTTTAATTAATTGATTCAATGGGAATGAAGTGAGAAAATATGTTTTATCACACAAATTTTTCAGTATTTATCGGTGGGAAAAACCTCTTTTTCTAGTGTCAATTTCAACCACCTACCCCTCTATGTTCTGTTCTTTCAAGCCAAATTTACTTGCCAAATATCTATAAGTAAATTTTACTAATCCAGCAAAACGTTCTTATACATTTCACATAACCTGAATCCAAAAAAATATTTAGCACTGACCCAGCTAGTTATCTTTTCTAGTTGAAAGGATAAACTCTTTAATCTTTAGCTGAAAAGAAAAGGCCACTAGGAATATTTTAAGTGTTAACCGAATGGCGTTATCTTGCACATCGACAATAATAACACGGTGTTTACATAATATTGTTATATCAGCAACACCTCTAATTGTCATTAATTGTTTGGCTGATGGTGTAATCATCGTCTCAATATTCGTATTTGCTTGTTTTTTTGTACATTTATTTTTGTGGTAGAATTTAATGTTCTAAATTTCATTCAAAATTATACTTCATAAAAATAATAAAAATGAAAGTTTGACACTTTATTGCACTTCAAAAGAAAGTAGAAGAGTAACACAATTGTATGAAGCAAACGAGGGAGAACATATACCGAAAAAAGGTTGAAAAATAAGAACTTTAGACGGTGTTTCTTTGTAATTCTTGAACAATAAGTTATAACCATTGGATCTTATATTGATGAGCTTTCATCATTTAAAGTAACTAGGACCGTTTAAAATCGAACCATAACTTTTTATCCAACCGCAAAACTAACTAGCTGTCATCATTTAAAGTAACAAGGGTTGTTTTAAATCGAACCATAACCGATAACTCAACCGCAAACTAACTTAGAGCCTGTTTGGATGGGCTTATGGCTTTAAGCTGAAAACAGCTTATAAGTCAAAAAAAAATAAGTTGGGGTAGCCCAACTTATTTTTTTTGGCTTATAAGTTGTTTTCAGCTTATAAGCTGCTTTAGATAAGTTAAGTCAAATTGACTCAATTATTTTTTTGAGCTTATTTTAAACACAAAATGACTTTAAGCTGGTCAGCCAAACACTCAAAAAAGCTAAAAACAGCTTATAAGCCAACTTATAAGCCAATCCAAACGGGCTCTTATTGGATTATCGGATTAACTGTTGGTGAATAGATTAAAAGTTTATTGTTAACGATTTATCGGTGCGGAGACGAATTACACAATTTCTTTACAGGTAAACCGCTAACCCATTATGAATTATCATATTTATATCATCACCTCGGTATATAAAGTATCTATTATAAACCCTAAAGTTAAAACCCCGTTCAGATTCAATATTTTATACACTTCTTAGGAAACAACTAGCCACTCTAGACTTCTTGTCACTTCTTAAGTCTTAACCCTAAAGCGCAATTCTCGTTAAAGATGAGGACTGAAGAAGAAAGGCACACCATGAGATGGTCTTGGAATGGAAAGGGACACAATTGGTGAGAGTTTCAACTTGGATGTAGAAAAAAGACAACATAGAGAATTAGAGACTCTTTCTCTCTGTAATTTTATTTTCCATTATTTTACTTGTGTTTTTCTATGAAGTGCCAAAAGTGTATAGGGTAGATACGGGGGAGATTTTATGTAGTAATTTTGGGTCACGTGAACATGATCTCTCTGTAAAACTAGGTATTTTTTGTATATAATTTTTAAAATTGGTATAATATTAACTGCTGGAACACATGTTACAAGAAGGTTAAATGGGGCCTTTAGTTTAAGTTATTTACTTACAGGATTAGGGATCAATTCCACTTAATACATTTTTTTTTAGTGGTGAGTCATGTTCTAGAAATCTTAAATTCGCCTCTAAGTAAAGGAAATATTAATATTAGCATGTCAGTGTGCTTACGTTGTATGTCATTTTGTTCATCTTTTGCCACAAAATTGAAACTTTTTTTCTTTATAATCTATATCATACTGTAATTGATGCAATGTAATGCATTTATCACTGTCTCTAAATTTTTGAGCTTGCTCTAATTCTCTTGCACATGAAACTCTAAAAATGAAGCCATTGAAAAATGAGGAAGAGGACGAAGAACGTGGAACAAATATTAGAAGAGAAAATTAGGGAG
Source organism: Lycium barbarum (assembly GCF_019175385.1). Lineage (NCBI taxonomy): Eukaryota > Viridiplantae > Streptophyta > Magnoliopsida > Solanales > Solanaceae > Lycium > Lycium barbarum. Next base: position 49,584,733 of record NC_083348.1, on the reverse strand, counting down.
GGCTTTGAGTAAAAAGGAGTTCCTTTTTATTTTTAAAGAACTTGTAGCAGAGAAGATTTTCCAAAAGAAATAATTAATTAACAGGGTTTAATATTAAAGAGGGTAAACTAGTCAAAATATAACTTTTATATTAATAATAAATAAGTTAAAATAATTTTTACGAAAAAATTAAAATAAGAGAGGTAAGCGTAATATCGTAAACTAAAGGAGAGATGAGTGAAACGAAGCGAAACTTTGAGGGAGGTCTCTGAAATTATGCCTATTTAAAAAAAAAAAAAAACATCTCCACTCCATTACATTTTGCTCCCATAAGTGCGAATACATCTTTTATATGAATGACACATGTCTTTATATATTTGAAAGGCTGAGATTCTCCTTTAGCTTATTTTCTAGTTTTTCCGTTACGTTCCATTAATTTTAGCATTGAAGAAAATCAAACAACTTTTTTTTTGCGCGGATTGATCTTCATTTGGGGTGGTCTTTATTTTTTATCCTTCAAATTGGCGGTCTTGAAGTTTTGCCCTTCGCCTAATACCCTGAGGTTGTGGGTTCGAACCCCAGCTAAGTAAAAAATAAATAAATTCGCAAGACAGAATTTTGCAAATCTGTCCATGCAAATTCTGTCTTAAGGCAAAAGTTTGCAAATCTAGCCATACAAGACAAAATTTGGGCCTTAAAGGCAGAATTTGCACATGGCAAATTCTGCCTTAAGGCAAATTAAGGCTGCAAATTCTGCCTTAAGGCAGATTAAGGCCCAAATTCTGTCAGCAAATGCTTGAAGGGCAAAAGTTAAAGACCATTATTTTGAGGGGAAAAAAATTAAAGACCACCCCCTGCGAAGGGCAATCCTGCAAATTGCACAAAAAATAAAAAGGCTAAATATGACGGTTATTTGTGGAGTCAATTTCTCGAATGCATGGTCATTCAATTTAAGTAAATTACCTAGTAAAGTCATTTATCTTTTTTTCCCCCCTTATATTGAAGTTTATACAATTGTCTTGTAAAGTAATAAGGGCTAATAATCATTTTAAAAATAAAAGAAAAAGGGTCAAAGTAGTCCCTTAAGTTGGAATTTTCAATTAAAATAGTCCTTATTCTTTAACATAAAACACTAACAACCTATCAATACAAAATAATACAATTTTAGTTCAACTCGAACTGTGATATTAAAAATAACAAACACACAAAAAATTGTGACTAATAACTTTAGAAATGAAAAAAAAAATCAATTTTCACTGCTAAAAAAAGAATATGAAATAACCTATATGTACGCTATTTGCTTGGAAACTTAGGAGTTCAACAATAAAATAATATTTTCTATTTATTCATTTTATGAGTAACCTTAATTTTAATAAAATAGTTTAAATTAGTTGTTAATTTATTCTACGGTAGAAATTATTGTCAGAAAATTCATAATTAATAAGGAAGACGATGAATTCCATCAAACAAAACACTAAGTTCTGATAGGGAAAAAATTCACATGTAAAGATTAACCATAAAGGATTTTCATAAATAATAATAAAAAAAAACATAGATACATATTGAAGGACATTCATAATAATATAAATCATTATACATCACATAAAATGAAGGAGATTTTATATCATCATTGTATTGTGTACTATTTTTTTTACAAGTTTTCATATTTTTTTTTATGAATCTCGTAATATTATTTGGGTGAAAATTATTTCCCCCTTCCAACCTTGCTAAAAAAACTAAATATCCCTCGCACATTTCCAAAAATAATTGTTCCTCCCTTTACTCATTTAAATTTTTAGTACCTATTTTACTGTCACGCCCCGAACCATGGCCTGGGTGTAACACGACACTCGGTGCCTTACTGCATGTGACCGAGCGAGCCACATGACTTGCTGAGTCTATATGGGACTTGAACTGATGCGGAATATAGAGTAAACATACGTGAATTGTTAAAACATGGAGTTCAATAATCATATGTCTGAAAATATTATTATTATTATATCATGAATGCAGAATTATGGTAATGTAGCCATTAAGGCCAACTCAATTGAACATGACAACTGACTAGTCTATGAAACCTTTGACATGAATCTGTCTGCTAAACTGTTCACCGGGACAAGGCCCTCGGAATACCTTAAATGCATAACTGACATAAATAAAAGTAAAGACACAACCCCGAATGAGATGGGGCTCACCAAAAGCTGATACGAGCAATGTCCTTGTTATATCCCGTGTTTTCACACGTTGAAAAAATTTGGAAATATTCTTGACTTGTAAGAAATAAGGTCATAATTAATTTTTATTTGACATAGGAGTTGTGTATGAAAGAATATTAATGTGGAAGTGTCGAATAAGGCCAAGGGCAAATTTGGAATTTTGGAAATTAATTTCGGGAATTACAAAACGTGGACTATAAGTCATTGGGCCAAGAATAATGAAAAAAAAAATGAGGCCCAAAGTTTCTAGGGGTGGCCGGGCAAGCCAATGGCCCAAACCCCTGTTTTATTTAATTTTTCCATGTGATTAATTAACTTAAGGGACCATGTTATATATATCATCTTATCCCTTAGAAAGTTCAAGAAAATTAGAAGACAAGAAAACAAAATAAGAGAGAGCAAGAAGAAGAAGGGTTCGGGTTTTGCTTGGAAATTTCACCACCAAAAATCTTGCCTTAAAAATTATTCTCTTGTTGGATTTTCACTAATTCAAAGTCCCTTTACAACTTGGTGTAGTTGGTTTGGAGAGAGAAGCACTCAATTCTTCAAGGTGACCATTCATTCAAGTGAAGAAGAGGGAGTAAAAAGGTAAGAATTCACCCCTTATTCTTGTGTTATGAAGTTTTGTTTGTGTTGTAGTATGTGGAAATGTGTTGATTGTATGAGGAAATAGAAGTTTGCAAAGTGGGTGTGTGGTATATATGTGTATCCGTGTGTATGCATGCATTATATACCAATGAAGAATTGAAATTATGTTGTATTCTAATTGAGAATGTGATGGAATTCATATTGAGAATGAAAGTTGAATAAAATTGGATGAATTGGCAAAAAGAGTATTTGGCCGTGTGGTATGGAGTTGTATGGAATGAAATGGATTAAGTTTGTTTAGTGTGTTAGTTGTGTTATTGTGATTCTTGCAAGGTGAATGAAAGTAAAATGATATGAGTTTGCTTTGAAATGAAATGTAGAAACTTATGTCGCTTTAGTACGATTTTACGACGTTGTGAAAATGAAGATGTTAGGGTATAAGTTATGATGGTCATTGATGAATTTGGAAGATGGAAACATGTTATGAATATGTATGCCAAAGATTAGAAGTTTTGGACGAGTTAGGACTTTGGCGGAAAGTTTGTATATTATGTATATCGTGTGTATAATTTGAGGAAACGATATGAAACGCTTCTAAACTATGTTGTGATGATCTAGTTTGATGATGAATACGAAATCGTTGAAAGTGGTTTGGGAATTGAAGTTGAAATGAAGGTTATGGCATTATGTCGGCAAGTAGAACTAGTTGTGCCATATTGTGTTTCTAATGTTTGTTGTTGATGTTGATGTTGTTGTTTGGGTTGTTGTTGATGATTTTGAGCCGAGTTGAATTCTCGGGGGTGCTATATGTATAGGGGAAGTGCTGCCGAATTTTCGGTAGACAAATATGAGTTGAATTGAATTCGTAGCATCTATAACTTACAATTGGTAAATGTGACCATTTGCAGATTTTCGACGAAAACGGGGAGTGAGCTTGGATAGGCTTAAAAAGCTCAAAAGGTATGTAAAGCTACCCCGATCCTTCTTTTGGCATGCCTAAGTGTATTAGAATCGAATTCGGGCCTCGAAAGACTTTTTGCCCTTCGGAATCCGCAATTGAAAATCTTGCTTTTTCCTTCAGTAAGATTGAGCCCTTTTGGTTTGTATTCTTGAAAATCATGCAAACCTTCCCTAAACTACTTGGAAAGCTATAGAACGTCCGTAGAACCTTTGTAGGTGACCCCATAAGCTTAAAATATGTAATTTGAGCCCACCGCCTTGTTTGTCCCGAGGTGGGCCCGCTATTCCCGGTTTTGCCCTTATTGTACTTAAGTCCTATTTTCGAGCGGTTTTTGAAAGAAATGTTTTGACTACCATTCTAATTACCTAACAAACATTGTTTTAAATATTCCATTAAGTCTGATAAATTGTTTTGACACTCGAAACAACTTCAAAAAGGTTATGCTCCGTAATTCATTATGATATCCGAAACTCGTTTACTATGATCCCTTCCGACTTCTTTGGATCGGTTTGTCTTTGATATGCCTCATCGAGTCTATGGAAACATTTACGATATTTTAATTGCATTAGTCTCTCACTACTCCATTCGTGCATGCCCCAATGTTTCCCACACTGAGCCCGGGCCAGGATATGTTGTCAGGCGTGATACTTTGCATTGTTCGCCGTGCCTCGATGTGAGGGGGCAGGTATACGCGTACATGGGCTTGTGGAGTATGCTGTGACATGTACGCTTGTTCTGATATGATTTTCTATGGCCATCTAATATGACATATTATGTTACGGGGTTATGCCCCTATTCTGATTCTTCTGTGTTGTGGCACCAGCGTCGGGAGGGTGGCCACGTTCTGTCTGCCGAGTCCCTTGGCATGGGCCGGATTGATATGACATATGTTTCTGTACACACTCTGTATGTTTTGAAAATATGTATCTGATACTTTGGGTTTTCTGTTTACTTTCTGTACGTTCTGTACCAGTTATGATTTTGTTTCTGTAATTCAGGCTTTACATATTCAGTACATATTTCGTACTGACCCCCTTTCTTCGGGGGCTGCGTTTTCATGCCGCGCAGGTACCGACGACAGGTTTGCTGATCCGTCCGTCTAGGATATCTATTCTGCCATTTGGAGCGCTCTTTTATTCAGAGCCATCTTTTGGTATAGTCTGTCACTTCTATATATGTATATTCTCGTTCATGGGTACGGCGGGGCCCTGTCCCGCCATATGATTCTGTCGGTCTGTTTAGAGGTCTGTAGACATGTTTGTGGGTTGGGGTCTTTCTGTACGGATGTGTGTATATGTTGTGTTTAGGCGATCCCATTCGCCGCGGCGGCCGGTCCGCATATATTTAAATGTTGCTTTGTTGGCCCTGTGTGGCCTTTGTTGGTATCTTCTGCGTGCAGGGTATATGGGATAGTCCGTAAAACAAAGGAAACTCTGCCAAAATTTTTCTGGAAATTATCTAAATTTGAAATAAAGCCTTGTCGGCTTCTGCTAAATACTAGAATGCGTTTGATAGAATTGGAGATAGCATTTGATAGACGTGTTAGGTGCCCAGATCGGGCACTAGTCACGGCCTACGGGGTTGGGTCGTGACAGTCCTAACGAGCAAATCTGTTGTCCTGTCAATCAATACCTGCATCGTGAAATGCAGGCCCCCGGGCAATAGAAATGGGACGTCAGCACATTGAATGTACTGGTATGTAAAGCAACTGAAAGAAATAACATGGGACATGGAATAACATGATAAGAGGTGAAACTGAAAACCTAGATATGAACATGAGCATGAATACATATAAATAAAATCTGAAAACATTAAATAAATGGAAATACATGTATATATAACTTCTTGTAACATGGGGAGTGCTATAGTATAACCGACAAAATGATCTGGTACTTGCGTCCTACCAGTAGAACACTCATATCTTGCCAGGAATATGAGATTTAAGTAATAATAAGCATGTAAGGATCCAAACTGCATAATGAAGGTGTTGCATCCTTGCTGACAACCCTTATCCTACGGTGGCTGCGTAGTTTCAGGCTATCTGAGCCTTCATGGTTAACTAAGCAAATCCCAAAAAAACATGAACATGTAAAATAAGTGGCACTTGCTGCCCATGGTTTTCATGAATATAACTTGCTTGTACATGGATATCATGAATTATAGCTTGCTTGCATGAACTTGTAAAACATGTATAGTATTTTCTTGAAAATAGCATAATATATCATAAACTAGCATGCATGAACCCAAGGAATGAGATATATGGGTTTTTCATAGATTACAGACAGATTCTTAATAATCATAAAGAAATATTAAGAACTCAATAATGGAACTATAACAATTCATACATAATATAATGATGGACATAGACCTAGGATTATCATGAGCATGGTATAGAAACCCTAGTTTTCGCAGAGAATCATAATTTATGGATTATGAGACGTGGGGAAAGAACAATGATGTTTCCACACGTAGATAGTAACTCTACATACCTTAATCGCTCCAAAACTTGAAGAAAAGTCTGAATCTTTGAAGAAGAAATCCAAAAGCTTTGAATTTGGAAACCTTGAGAGGATTTTCACTGATTTTCGTAGCTACTGTTCGTGGCTCAAAGGGTACTGCTCCGGACTTCAAATCCAATCTCCACCGTTCATATATTAGACTTATGTGTTATGAACACTCAATTAAAAATTTGGGCTTGATCCAACGATTAGATTATCGGAAATACCAAATTAATATGGCTGGTCGGAATGAAACTCAACAGAAAAATACTAGAGTTTTCTCCAACTTTTTACAACTCTTGATTTTTATAGGGTAACGGGATGGATGGATTTTATTATAATCTTTATAAATGATAAATCTTGTAGAATACAAAGGTTCTTGATTAAAATATTTACCTTGGAGGAAACCTTAGGAAACTAGATTGCCAAACCAAATTCTTAAAGGTTTCTTGATTTTTCTTGATTGCAAGAATGAGTTTCTTGCAAGATTGAAGTGTCTAGGTTCTTTAGGGATGGAGGTAGAGAGAAAAAGAATAGTATCTTAGGGTTTAGAATAGTGTTAGGGACGTTTCATACAATAATAAAATAAGGAGTCCCAATTCGAGTAGGAAAAGGCTAAAAACGTAACTCAAAATCTGAAAATTCTGCTCCAACCAGTGATAGTAAAACAGGCATAACTCTTAGCACAGGGCTCCGTTTGAGCTCCATAAGATACCGTTGGAAAGCTATTCCAAAGAGCTACAACTTTCATGTTTAATTTTCTCAAATTAACAACTAATCGAGGAGTTATGGGTGCCCGAATTAGGCTAGTCAACCACTTTCGTAATACGTACAAACTTTCAAATTTTTCTCTAGAACTCTAACGTCACCAGTCTAACATGAGTTCTAAGATACAAGGTGTTACAATATCTCTCCCTTGGGATCATTCGTCCTCAAATGATGGGTCTTGGTTAGGTATGGGACTGGACATGGCATGAACACATGAACGTGATGAAAATGACATGAAACATAAGAGCTTGACATGATTACATGAAAACATGGTCATGTATCATGAGAACTGAATACGTGATTACATATAAACATGTACATGGGAACATGAAACTGAGTAGCACCTGTATGAGCTAGAATCATGAAACCATTTTCCTCGATTCATAAATAATGATTAAGAGTTACTACTAACTCTAGAGTTTACAAAAATTATGGCAGGACTTCCTTCGTAATTCAGACTCTCATGACATTTCTCAAACGCCTGTTAGCTAACTAAAGTATCAACATAAACCTCACAGGGTATCTTAATACGTATGATGTGGCATAATCTTAATTACTGAATCTTGAATGTGGCTAACATGAATACTGAGCTGGCCTGAACACATGATTATTGGCTGAATGATTACATGATTACTATACATGGGGTTTGGAAGAGAATTTGTAGGCATGAATGACATGAGTACTAGAAAATAGGCACGAACATGACATGATTACCTAGACGTGAGGAGCATGACTTGGGACATAAATACATGAAGACTAGCTGGCATGAAAACATGAGTGCTAAACTTTTATAAGATACAAACATGTTTAAACATGGACATCAACATGAGATCTGAATGTCGAAGACATGATTGTTACAACATGAGGGTTGAATACTGAGCGCAGGTAGGATCTGAACACTTAGAGTCTTGATCATAGATGTTCATGTGTTACCACGATAAACATACGAGATAAGAGTACGACTTAGGCTCTGAATGTAAGTGCAACTCCGTGCGAATGAGATAGAGTTGAGTCATATACTAGGAATATGATCCTAACATAGGTATTCATAAAGCTCTAGCGTAGGCATGACATGATATATCAAATCTGAGTAGAGTATTTTTGAGATAATTAGTACCATAGAATACCTGAAGGGATCTCACTATGAAATTGGAACATACCTTACTTCGAACCTTACCTTGTTCAGTCTGAAACATTGATAAGAATATCTTGACTTACCTTGCTTATTATTGTAAGCGGATCATTAAGGAGTGAGAGAAAGGGATCATTCATACGAATCAGACACTTCATCTTCGAAGATAGATGTGGCATGGGTACATCAGACTGAAGAACATAACATGGAAAATGTATACATGGAAATGGGACTAATATGGCATAAGACATGAATAAATGAGTAGCATGGCATGGGGCATGAGAGACACGACATTTACTGTCACGACCCAACTAGGGGCAGCGACGGGTACCCGGGGCTAACCGCCGAGCACCGCTCGTTCTGTCGCTCGTTTTACTCATTTAATGCTCTTTTTATCATCTTTATACTCTTAGCGTAGGAAAATCATATTTCATACGAAAACATAAAATACTTTCATATACATGTGCCTTTAGGCTATCAAAATAATACATATACATATACAGTGGCGATCTCGTGAGACCATCTAACCCGCACTGCGTATCTACGAGCCTCTACTGGAGTACTGAACATAGGGACGGGACAAGACCCCGTCGTGACAAAAAATACACATACATGGCTATATATACACAAAAGAATAATCATAACCACCTCCGGGACAATGGAGGGCTTCCAATCAGCTGACAGCTACTACAGATCTAGATCGAGCTCTCCCCCCTGTCTACCTGTGGGCATGAACACAGCGTCCAAAGAAAATGGACGTCAGTACGAATATTGTACTGAGTATGAGAGGTATAAACAACGAAATAAGACAATGATGTAAAGAAGATATCAGTATAGAACATCTGAATCTGACAGTCAAGTATAAGGAAAACAAGTCATGCTGTCTTACTCATGCTCATCATCATATCATATATGCATCATATATAAACTGCCTGTCCGTATCGGATCGGTGTGATAATCATAACATTAGCCTGCATCCAGGCCTCCCGCATCCGGGGTAACATCTCATGCCGCCCACTAGTGGTGTCTGCCCATGCCATCTGGCCATGGTGTATCGCATAGCTGCCTGCCTTGGCAGTGACTGCCTGGCCAAATAGGCACGGTGTAATAGTAATATCATCATATGCTCATCACAATATGCTCAGCTTATCATAATACATACATAAGGCTCAAGATCAACCATACTCTATCGGGGTGACGTAAGGTCGTGATCCCCCGATTGCATTATGGAACAATCATGGACATTCTGCCTCACCTTGAAGGAACTAACATATAAGGTGAGTGTAACCGATAAATAACATCATTAGACTTTCTATACTTTAACTCATTACCTTGTGTATCTAATGATAGACATAGGCTCATGGATAAGAAATAAGTTACGCTATAGGATTCATGCCATTAGAAAGAAGGGACTAGCCTCACATACCTTTGACGTTTAACTAAGCTATCATTCGCTTGTTCTCCTTCGATATCGCGTTTCTACCATCAAAAGAGAATTCGCATTTACGTTAGTTAATCGAATATAAGAACGCACTACTATTTCTAGGGAAAATTAGGCGGCACTTCCTTTGTTTATACTACTTTTCCCATATTCTATATTAACTCCCAAACGCTCGCAATATTGAAATCAACAATCATCATTTACATGCACTAACCACAATCCACCATTTCTCTCTAATTTCTCAACATTTCTACTTATAACTCATTATCACGTTTCCCCATATATGATACTTATTTCATGGTCTAAGAATCCTTTTCAACATATTCATAATCATAGCGTATCAACATTTATGATTCCGTTCAACTACCATTCAATTGTGACACTATTCATCCATTTTAAGACCCATCTTCTATGTTTTCCTACCATTCCAGCTGTTATATCCCGTGTTTTCACACGTTTGGAAAAATTCGATAAATAATGGATGCTAGAAATACGAGGTCAAATTTGATATTTTGTTGAACGTAGGAGTTATGCATGAAAGAATAGAGTCATGAAAGTGTGGGACAAGGTTAAGGGTAATTTTGGAATTTTGGAAATTAGTTTCGGGAATTACAAAACGTGGACTATAAGTCATTGGGCCAAAAATAATGGAATAGAATTTAAGGCCCAATGCACTTGGAGTGGCCGGCCATGGTATGGCCCAAGCCCAAAATGTGTATTAAATTTTCATGGGATTAATTAACTTGAGGCCTTGATCCAAGCCCAATTAATTAGTCATGTGCATGGTCATGTGACAATTAATATAAGATGCCTAAAGTCTTCATTATATGCATTAGAACATTCAAGGAAACTAAGTAAGAAAGAAGTCAAGAACAAGAGCAAAAACCAAGAGGGTTTCGGGTTTGGCTAGGGAAAATAGGTACCAAAAATCTTGCTCCAAAAATTCATGTCTTGTGGTTTTCCTACTAAGTCAAGGTTCCTTTGCATCTTGGTATAGTTGGTTTGGAGTGGGAAGCATTAGATTCCTCAAAGTGAACACAAGTTCAAGTGAAGAAGACTTGAAGAAAAGGTAAGAATTTCTACCTTTTTATTGTGTTATGAAGTTTTGATTGTCTTGTAGTATATAGAAATGTGTTGATTGTATGGAAAAATGGAAGTTTGCAATGTGGGTTTGGTATATGGCTTGTAGCCGTGTGTATATATATGTTGTATAGCCCAGTTGTGTTGAATTTATGTTATATTCTAGTTGTAATTGTGATGAAATGCATATGGGAATTGAAAGTTGGATGAATTTAGTTGATATGGAAAAATAAGCATATGGCCGTGTGGTATATGTGGCTTGGGAATGAAATGGATCAAGTTTGTTTAGTGTATTGGAGTGTTGTTGTAATGC